>NC_143578.1:196561093-198034032 GCF_048544385.1 Mastigoproctus giganteus | reverse complement strand
ATAGAGAGACAGTTACAACTTACCATAAATAAGTTAGAGACATGGACTGTACAAAATGGTTATCGCCTGTCAAAACAAAAGACAATTGCAGTTCATTTCTGTAAAAAGCGCAGATTACATCCAGAGCCTGAACTTAAAATAAAAAACCAACCAATCCCTCTTGCCAGCAATATCCGCATTTTAGGTTTAATATTAGATACTAAACTCAATTTTGCCATGCACATAACTTATCTCAGAACTCTCTGCTTGAAAAAACTCAATATACTCAGAGCCTTCTCTGCCATGGCATGGGGTGCAGATAGATGCACTCTCCTGCATTTGTATCGTTCGTTCATCATCAGGTCTCGTCTAGATTATGGTTCAATAGTATATGACTCAGCTAGGAAAACTTTACTTACAAGACTGAATACAATACAGCACAGTGCTCTTCTCACTGCTCTTGGAGCTTTTCGAACATCTCCGGTCCAAAGTCTCTATATAGAGGCATACGAACCACCACTTCACCTCAGAAGGAAAATGTTACTCCTCACCTATGGCCGGCCGGGCTAGCCGGGTGGGTAAAGTGCCTGCCTTGCAACCCAAAGGTCGCGGGTTCGATTCCCACCTAGGGCTTGGATCAAAGTACTGCAAAAACCTTGGGAGGTGCATTATGGCCACAGAAGCCGATGTGCCAACAACTACCAAAAAAAAAAAAAAAACCCCACCTATGCAGTCAGGATTCAAAGCCTTCCAGATCATCTGAATCAACCGCTGCTTTTCAATCCTGAAAGGGTAACATTCTGTAACAATAAACCCACTGAAAATAGACCAACTGGTATTAGATATTAGACTACAAGATTTGATGCATTGCTGGAATGCTCATTTTGAAAACACGCTCAAAGAAACCAAAATATCTGATCTGTCTTGGTCCTCAAACCCACCTTACTGTGATACCTATTTCCAACAATGGGGAAAAAAGTCCATGGAAAGCTGTTACATAAAGCAATTGCACAAAGGACATGCCGCTAGCAATGCGCAGAGCTGCTTAATATATACTGATGGCTCAAAATCAGATGATGCCGTAGGTGCTGCAGCAGTCTTTCCCACATTTACAGTATCCGTATCTCTCCCAACTGAATGTAGCAGTTATACTGCAGAACTTTATGCAGTCCACCTAGCTATATACAATATCAATATCTGTCTCAGCACTAATAGTTTAATTTATACAGACTCCATGAGTGCGCTTTCCGCAATAAGTAACAATTTCTCAACCCCACATCCCATAATAAAAGAAATCCGGTCTCGTCTAAATCATTTGAGGAATCTGAATCATACCGTAAGTTTCTGTTGGATTCCAGGGCATACTGGAATCACAGGTAACGAAACAGCAGACCAGGCAGCTAAACACCCAAAGAGCAACGCACCTCCATCTTACCAAGTACCCTATATAGATTTATTAAAACATATCCGACGTATCTGTAGGGAACAATGGTTAAACATTTGGAAGACAGAGGTAAACAATAAATTATTTGAAATTAAACAAGAACCACAAATATGGAGCTCGAGCTTGAGGAAAAACAGGCACGAAGAAGTAATACTGGCAAAATTGCGCATAGGGCACACATACCTGACCCACTTGTTCCTGCTCATGGGAGATGACCCTCCTGTATGCATGCATTGTTCATCACAACTTACAGTTCGACATATTCTGTTAGATTGTTCGTATTACTCCCATATCAGAAATACTACCTTCCTTTCCCTGATACAAATGCAAGAACCTTTATCACTAACCCACCTATTGGGAAAAAATGCCAATCTGGATGAGCTTTTCGCTTATCTCAAACAAACTAGGCTTTATGAATGTATCTAATAACAAATAAGGCAAACTCCGGTACCATTCCAAATATTTGAATAGGCACATTTTTGGCCACAGTTGCCCTTGTGCCGAAAAACCTCTACACCACCGCCACCATATTTTAGAACATTTTCTGCACAGCGAAAGCCTTAACGAAGTTTCAAAATCTGCCAACATTTCCTCTTCGTAAAGTTTATATAATATCATAGTTGCCGCAACTCCCCCCCCCTCTACATTGCTACTCTCACTAGTTCTTTGAATACAGTGCAAAATGTTGGAATCACATGGATATTCTGCTACTGTGACCATGTAAACATAGACAGGAGACATTTACTGGAAGGCAAGGATCACTCACTTCTCCGAAAAACATATGACATCTTGTAGGAGTAAAGGGGATCCACAACACAGGCTGACCAGGGGCTATAATCCATGTTGAGAATCTTCTTAATCCTCTGACTGGCTATGGAAAGCATATTGACTAGTGCGACTTTTCGGTGTGTGACTGCATAGGTTTTATGGACACCACTAACATTGTGAAATGGTAATCCCTTTCACCCTTAATTCACGCTTTCTAATTACCTAAATTGCCTAAAGGCCAGAGGTAAGAACAATGCATACAAAGTTGTCTCTCCTAACCTGTTCGTTACATGGAAATTTTCTTCATTCACTGGAAACTATTTTAAATGTAATTACCAAGGGGAATCAAAAAAATTTGCTATAAAGAAGTTCGTTAAACAGAGATCCAACTGTAATTAAATCAAAAATGAAGCAGTTTTAAAATACATAACCGATCGATTGCGCCATTAAAATGCTGGGAATGGGGCCCCACTCACCTCACTGTAGGTTTGGCTCTAGATACTCAATAATTGCATTCAGGATTTCATTTGTAAAATAAATGATCGTCTCCACAATGGGCTTGCAAATTTTCAAAAAAAATAACAATGGGCTCTCTTGAACCCATGCGAGCCCACTATAGCTCACCACTGCATCTATTATAAACCAGTCTTTCTTCAATTTGAGTTTATGCCCCCTCAGGTTTGTAATCTTAGCATGAGGAAGAATCCCATCAGCATTGAGCCTATCCAGTCCATTCAAGGCCTTATACATCTCAATCAGATCACCTTGCAGGTGCCTAGGCTCCAGATGCTGCAATTTGCAGAACTTAAGCCTTTCTTGGTAAGAGGACCCCCTTCGTTCCCCTCATGAATCTTGTTGCCCTTCTCTATACTCATTTCAGCAGCTCTACATCCTTCTTAAAATGAGACGTCCAGACCTGTACGCAGTACATAAGGCATGGCTTGACCATTGCTTTATACAGAGGAATACTTCATATCTGACTGCACAATTACTCCTAGATATTTTTCATTTTCTACCACTCTATGTGTAGTACCACACAATTGGTACATATCTCTGGGGTTACTGATACCCATATGGTACTTTACATTTGTCAATGTTAAACTTCAGTTGGCACTTCTCAGCCCCTCTGCCCAATTTTACAGATTTTACAGATCCTATTTAGTAGCCTGCTGTCATTACTATCATTAACAACCCTGCCAACCTTTGTATCACTGCAAATTTTGTATAATCAAACCTTTGTATCATCCGACAGTAAGCCTGATATACCTTTATTAATATAATTGATAATTATACAAAGCAACAGTGGGGCCCAACACTGAACCCCAGCGGGTTCAGTGTTGGGCCCCACTGTTGTATCCACCAATAACATTAGTCAACAAAGAGCAGTGTCCATTGATTAGCTACTTGTGCTTAATGCCATACTGCTCCAATTTGTACAGTAGTCTTCATGTGCAACAGTATCAAAAGCTTTCCTGAAATCCAAGTTTATATACAAAAATTATTTTTGTATTCAGTTCCTTTGTGACCACATCATAGTATCCAATCAAATTGGTCAGACAAGACTTCCCATTAACATTCGGTGCACACGTATCGTATAACAATGGTGGCAAGTTACAAGCGGTTAATCTACGGACACGAGGTATTATTTACTTTCCAAATCACGCTATCTAAATTCAAAATAAACCATAGAGCTTGACTAAGTCTATAAGCTACTTTTAGAAATTAATTTAATCTAACAATTAAGTCAATAAAGCGGCTAAGTATAATTAAAAACTTTTCATTCGCGGGAGCTGCAAAACCTGTTCAACACGTGGATTTGAAACCCTTACCATAACCTACAAAATCTTTATCTAAATTCAAATTAAACTAAAGTATTGTTACTAGGAATATAAAGCAACTCTAAAAAATAAATTAATATGCCAATTTAAGTCAATAAAAAAGCAAAAAATTTGAGAACAGTAGGGCAAAAATAGTTGGTGTACCAAACAAAAAGAAGTAGTCCTGTGTCACCCAAGCCTTCTTGTTTGACTTCTAATACATAGGCAACATGGCTTTGTTTAAACCTTTCATAACACGTGGTGTTTCTGAATAGTACACCAACACTGGCTTCAATTTTAAATTGCCTGACACATTTGCTCCCAACAAAAGTGTCTTTTGATGCTTTAAATCCAGGAGCCGAATTTTTTTCATGGGCAATGAAGGCCTTGAGGCCAACGTTTTTGAATAAAGGCCCATTTCATCAACATTGAAGATGAGATCTGAAGGGTAATCACCCTCCTGTACTATGGCCTGAATTCAATGTAGCAGCCTCCTCAACATCTGCACTTGCTGCCTCACCAGTAATTTTCACACTTCTGCATTTGGTTCTTGCTTTAAATCTCATGAACCATCCCTTGCTGCCAAAAATATTTCATTGCACTGACCTTATTTCTTCTTTAAGTCTTCAAAAATTGACTTAGCCCTTTCAGTTATTACAGCTTGGGTCAAGGGAATTTTTTTTGGTTCAAATCATCGACCCAGAATGTCAGCAATTGCTCCGTTTTTTTCCAAAAGCTTATTCCTGCTGTAACTAACTTGTGTAGCACTTACTCTTAGCACTTTGGATCGATTGTTTTATTTCATCAGCATTCTCCATAATTGTAGTAACAGTCGATGGAGGCATATTTATAGCCCTACACACACACACACACACACACACTAGGGTGGCTTTCACCAGCTTCTATCCTCCAAATAACCTCCATCTTATTTTCCATGTTTTCATTTCACTAGTATTCATTGAACTTCTTTTACCATGGCATCTCTTTATTCTAATTTAATTAAAAACTTAATAACATGACTGGCAAAAACTGCACACGGCTATAACAATTGGCAAAAGCCTCGAATCCTGTCGATGACGCAAGGAACTTTAATGCCATTTTTCACTTCTTGGCTGAGTTAGTCGGTCTCAGGCAAAGACAGCAAGGTTTTTTCCCAGAAACTGGGTTTTTTTGTCCAGCAAAACGGGCAAATCGACCATAGAACACCACAGTTAACAGACATAAGACAATGCACGACAGACAAATTTAATTATTCGGGTTGCTAAAAATGATAGTTTTGTGGTTTGGCAATAGCTGTACATTGCTATCACTACCATTAATGATTATTTAACTGATTAATGGCACAATTAGTAATAAATTTCCAACACGGTACATGGCGTAAACAACCAACTGAATGCTTTACCTCCTGCCTCCACAAGTGGCTACTTTGAGGGCGGGAAGTTTTCTCGTCTCTGATACGGACGCGCTAATTGCTGATTATCTCAGTTGTTCTTGAACACGTGAACAGTGCATGGTACATAGTACATACGATGCCCATAAATTTTTTCTGATGATTTTAAACTTTCAATTTCTAAAAAAAATTGCAAAAATAAAAATAAAAATGGCCTTGTGGTTAGTGACCAGCGCTATTGCGAATCGGTGCAAAATGTATATATATAAATAAAATATACCTGTATATATATATAAATAAAACTTGGAAAAAAAAAATTATAAAATATAAGAAAAAAGTATAAAAAAAAAATGAATGCAAGTAGAGTTAGAATGCATATTAGGAATAAAGTTAATGTGTCTCTCCCACTCCTTCGCCTGGTGGGTTCCTGCTGCCAGCTAACATATCACACCTCCAGAGCAGGATGGGCAGCTTGACCGTCTTACCGGATTCGACACTACACGGACATGACAACTATCACCGACAAAGACATACTGCGGCTTTGCTGCTGACATGCCATTTGGCGATCTGAACTGGGTACTCTAACCCAGTTCCCTTTAAAACCCCATCCCAAGGCACAGGGGAGGGAGGAGACAGGTCTCTGTCTCCTTCCCTCCCTGCCTCCCCCCATACTTCACCTGGTCGAGCTTGTCTCCACTGACCTCTTTGGGGATGCCTACTCTATCGCCCCAATTCTTCTATCTGTTTTCCCCCCCCAGTCTTCAGTCTGACCTCCACCTCTCTCTCTCTCTCACTAAACCGACCGAGTACACCCCCTTAACGATGCCGCCAAATTCTAATCGTCTAAATTCTACCAGTTTTGTGTAAATCTCTAAGACAACTAACACTATTATCTTTTATATAGCGTATAGCCTCACATGTCTAAAATTAATAACATCAAAATTTTGCCCGACTTATTAGGCCTTTTAACACATCTCTCTAGCGTTCAACCCTAAGCAACGATTTCCTAACAGCAATCCCATTAAGCATTAATGTCAAATGGTTAAATTTTTTTTTTAGGTCCTAGCCACTGAAATCCCAGGAAACTAGGTGGCAGGACCTGCCAGAGCAACTTGTTGTGACACTGGACACACCTGGCTAGCCTCCACGTGGTGAGGTATGGGCAATGCCGGGCACCACTAGGGGCCTGGTGGCCAATAAGCCAGACAGACAAACAATGGGAACAATGCATCACACTGCACAACTTCCCACTTAAAAAGTTATATTCTTAGAAATGCCGAAGTAGGGACTTGACAACTTCATTAATGAAAGGACCAGTTGAATGCTACCTTTAGGATCATTCTGAGGATCATTTAGGATCATTGGCAGTGCATCATTTTCAGTGAAATTTTTTTGAGAATGTTTCTGATGTTTCTCAGTATCAGGCTTTCAAGCTTTTGGATAGGTTTGGAGGACTGATATTAAGAAATACTTCCTTCCTCATTTTTTGAAGGATAGATCTGTTAATTGCAGAGAAGAGAAGCAAGAATAGTAGGCAGCAAAAAGTGATACTTTTACCAAGGGAGGCTTCAGTTCTGTAAATTGCAGTGTTTGTAATCTAGGACACTACTATTTATAGCTTTAAATGCCTTGAATAAACTAAATGTTGATGATGTACTTACTCATTTTTGGACAACACAAACCTAAAGGGATATAAAATTAACTTACAGAAGGACTGTTGCATGATAGATATGTGGAAATATGCCTCTAGCTAGAGAGTGATAGTTGAAATGAATTTCCACCTTGTGTTGTGGAAGTGGATAGTTTAAATGAATTTATAGGAGGATTAGACAAATTACTAGAAGAGATGGAAAAAACAGAGGGAGTATTTTTTAAAATTATTATTATATTATTATTTTTTTTATGACTGATTAAAATGGTAAAAAGTAAACTTGCCTCCCTGAATCATTTTGCTATTACTAGTACTAAGTGCTTATGTATTAGTAACAGCAAAATTAGTAATAGTATTACTAATACTAAGTGCTTATGTATTAATAATAGCAAAATTAGTAATAGTATTGCTAATGCTAAGTGCTTATATATTAGTAATAGCCAACTACTTATGTAGTTAGCTATGTACAGAAATGATGCAAATGCACTAACTTATACATTAGTTAAACTATTTACATAACCAAGGGCTTTGGCCCTAAACTATACTGTAATTTAAATTACTCCACACTATCAACCATCTTTCATATTGTGGATTTATACTTTGCAACTGGGATGTCATCATTACAACACCTGCCTGCCTGCCTGCCCACTGATCAGGAGCCAATAAGCTCTGAAAAGTGCCATATGGGTGATGGTATCTGCTGAGAATAAGTAACAATAGTTTTCTCCTATGGTGAAGCATTACTTATTCGAGAAAGTGCAATATCATGGCAACCCGTTGATGGTATTCACAATATGAGGTATACTTAATGATGCCAATTTATAACTACTTATTAGCATTAGTAGAGGCAAGCTTATGCAGCATCAACCAAAAAAAAAAAAAAAAAAGAAAAAAGAAACCCACTTCCATTTCAACCCTCCGTTCGTTCGAAATACCTGTCCAGCTGAGCCATTAATTTATTTAGGCCATCAACTTCCACAACAAGGGATGGAAGTCTGTTCCACCAACCAACCCGCTGGCTAAAGGCAAATTTACGCACATCTATCCTACATCTGTCTTTCCTCAATCTGAATTTATGCCCTCTCAGGTGATTATTCTGAGCAAGAGGAAGAATCCCATCGGCATTGAGCATGGTCAAACCATTCAAGGCTTTATACACCTCTATCAGATCACCTCACAGGTGCCTAGTCTCCCGACACTGTAATTTGCAAAACTTGAGCCTTTATTCGTAAGAGCAACCCTTTGTTCCATTCACTAATCTTGTTGTCCTTCTCTGTATGTTCCAGCAGCTCTACATCCTTCTTGAAATGAGACCTCCAGACCTGTATACAGTACTCAAGTTGTGGCCTGACCATTGCCTTATACAAGGGAATAATCACCTCCTTATCCCTGCTAGAAAAATTCCTGTATATCATTGACAAGACACCATGAGCTACTCTTGCAGCCCGACTGCACTGCTCAGAGAACTTCATATCTGCCTGCACAATTATTCCCAGGTCCTTTTCATTCTCTACCACTGTCAGTGCAGTACCACAGAGTTGATACATTGCTCTGGGGTTGCTGTTTCCCATATGTAGTACTTTAAATTTGTCAATGTTAAACTTCATTTACCACTTCTCAGCCCATCTGCTCAACCTTTCCAGATCCTGTTGCAGCAGCATAGCATCAGTAGTGTCCTTAACAACACTGCCAACCTTTGTATCGTCTGCAAACTTGGACATTACGCTTGATATACCATCATCAATATCATTTATAAATACAGAAAACAATAATTGACCCAACACTGACCCCTGAGGGACTCCACTAATAACATTAATCCACGATGAGAAGTGTCCATTGATTACCACTCTCTGTCTTCTCCCCCTCAACCATCCCTTTATCCATAGCAGCAGTTTGCCTCCTATACCATACTGCTCCAATTTGTGCAGCAGTCTTCCATGTGCAACAGTATCAAAAGCCTTTCTAAGATCCAAATATATAATATCAAAGTTATTCCCTGCATCCAGTTCTTTTCTGACTGCATCATAGTATCCAATCAAATTGGTCAGTAGTAGTAGTAGTGGCGGCATGTGATGCAAGAAGGCATGTGTATGAGCTTATGCAGCATCAGCCAAAAAAAAAAAAAAAGAACACCATTCCCTCCAAATGCCTGTCCAGTTCCTCCTTAAATTTATTCAACCTATCAACTTCCACAATGACAGATGAAAGTTTGTCTCAGCAATTAACCATCCGCTGGCTAAAGGCAAATTTCCGCACATCTGTTCTACATCTGTCTTTTCTTAATTTGAATTTATGCCCCCTTAGGTTCGTAATCTGAACAAGTGGAAGGATCCTATCAGAATTCAGCGTGCTCAACCCATTCAAGGCCTTATATACCTCAGTCAGATCACCATGCAGGTGCCTAGTCTCCAGCCACTGCAATTTGCAGAATTTAAGCCTCTCTTGGTAAGAGGATCCCTTCATTCCCCTCACCAGTCTTGTTGCCCTTCTCTGTACACGCTCAAGTAAATCTACATCCTTCCTAAAATGAGGCCTCCAGACCTGCACGCAGTACTCAAGGCGTGGCCTGACCATTGCCTTATACAGAGGGATAATCACCTCCTTTTCCCTGCTAGCTAAATTCCTATATATCATTGACAAAACCCTATGACCTGCCCTGGCAGCCTGTCGGCATTGCTCAGAAAACTTCGTATCTGCCTGCACAATTACTCCCAGGTCTTTTTCATTTTCTACCACCTTAAGTGTAGTACCACACAGTTGGTACGTTTCTCTGGGGTTACTTCTACCCATATGCAGTACTTTGCATTTGTCAAGGTTAAACTTCAGTTGCCACTTCTTATCCCATCTGCCCAAATTATCTATATCCTGTTGCAGTAGCACACTGCCATTACTGTAATTAACAACCTTGCCAACCTTTGTATCATCTGCAAACTTTGACATTAAGCCTGATATACCTTCATCAATATCATTGATAAATATACAAAACAACAGTGCACCCAACACCGAAACCTGTGGGACTCCACTAACATTAGTCCACGAAGAGCAGCACCCATTGATTACCACCCTCTGTCTTCTCCCACTTAACCATCCTTTTATCCATTGTAGCAACTTACCCTTAATACCATTTTGCTCCAATTTGTACAATAGTCTTTCATGCGCAGCAGAGTCAAAAGCTTTTCTGAAATCCAAATAGATGATATCAAAATTATTTTTTGCATCTAGTTCCTTTGTAACCACATCATAATATCCTATCAAATTTGTTAGACAAGACTTTCCCTTAACAAACCCATGCTGTGTCTGAATTATTGCAGCAGTCTTGTCTAGATGATCCTGCAATGCATCTTTAACCAGTGACTCCATTATTTTACCCGGAACAGAAGTTAAACTAACTGGTCTGTAATTACTCGTGTCACCCTTCGATCCCCCTTTGTGAATTGGGGATGCATTTGCACATCTCCTGTCCATGGGAACCTCCCCTGAGTCCAAGGATGCTCTCATAATTATGGCCAAGGGTTTGCTTAGTTGCTTTGCCACCTCCTTTAATATAACTGGATAGATCCCAACTACCCCAGGTGCTTTTCTTATGTTTAACTTGAACAATTTCTCCTCTACTTTGCTCTCAGTTATTACAAAATCATTAAGTATCCTGCTACAATTTACAATTGATAACCTTCTGCCATTTCCAAACCTTAATAACTGCTCGTGTGTGAATGTAGATGCAAAATATTCATTCATTCAGTTTGTTTGCTATCTGGGCAGGATCATCAACAGTCGATCCATCGATATCAAGTGGACCAATCAGATTCATCCCTTTCCTTTTAGAGTTTATATAAGTAAAGAAATCCTTGCTGTTTTTCTTAGCATCTTTTGCCAAGTATTTCTCATAATCTGCCTTCGCCTGCCTAACCTCCTTTGTGAACTGATTACAGACTGCCATAGGCTTCTGAGTCGCTTGATAATTTATATGCATCCCATGCATTTTTCTTCTCTGTTACGAGTCTCATTAGTTCATTTGATACCCATTCAGCCCTAAACCTTGAACAATATTTCTTAATAGGTATGAAACTTTTAGTAGCTTCCACGATTAATTCCTTGAATGCTTCCCACTTAGAATTTACTGTTGGTAACACGTCAGTTTATCCCACTGTACAGAATTTAAAAATTTTCTGAGACCATTGTACTCAACTTTACGGAAGAAAAAACCCTTTCCTTTACCCCTGATGGTAATTAAATCTTTAAGTAAATCCCACATCAGTACACTGTGATCACTGCCACCTAGTGGTTCCTTTATCTGCAAATTCTTAATACACGAATGATCACTGCTGATAACCATATCAAGAGCATTACTCTCGCTGGTTGCCTCTCGAACATGCTGCTGCAGAAAACAATCATTCAATAAATCCACAAAAGTCTGACTAGTGTGTGAGTGACCAAACCTCAAGTTCCAGTCAATATCTGGGAAGTTAAAATCCCCCATTATAAGACATTCTAATTTACTGGCCCACTCTATTTCTCTGTATAATTGTTCATTGTACTCATTTGAGTCATTAGGCCTATAACACACTCCTACTCTTATTTTTGCTTTCGCAGTGCTTATGTTAAACCAAACTGACTCAACAATGCACTGTTCATCTATATCAACTGAGTGCACTTCTTTTGATTTTATGTTTTTCTTAATTACCAGCATAACACCTCCTCCCTTTCTATCCTGTCTGTCCTTTCTGTACACATTGTACTCCCCAAATTCCAGTTCTGCATTCCTTATATCTGTGTGACACCACATCTCTGCTATCCCAACAATATCCGCCTTTGATGTCTTGACCAACACTTCAAATTCATCAAATTTATTTACTATACTTCTAACATTGGTATACATGCAAGCATACTTCCTCCTATTCCTAGTTACCCTAACACATCCCATATACCCACCTATTTCATGATGACTGCCATTCGTCCCTGAAACCCCCAACACCCCTCGCTCCAGGTCGCTACTTATTCTAATAGATGTTTTGCAAGAATCGCCTTCACCTCTGCCTACGGCTACTATTAAACTATTAGTCCTTGTATCCCCCCAAGCTAGCAGTTTTCCGACCCACCTAACACTGCCTCGACAGCATCAGCAAATATTCTTGCACACTTTCTATTTAAATGTATCCCATCCCTGTAGAAGCAGTCCCTTCTGTTAACAAGTATAGTCCAGGCTGAAAAAAATTCTACCCCTTGAGCCTTGCACAATCTTTCCAGGGCCGAATTGATCGACAAGGCTCTCATCATATACTCTCTCCTATCGTGTCTGGGCAGAATTGCAGACACTTTCAAATTCAACCCTAGTTCTCGGCTTAACAAGTACAGGCAACAGTGACCTGTACTTGTTAAGTAATTCTGTCGGTCTCCTACTCTTAAGTTAGTGCCAACGTGTACAACTATATCACCTTTTGTGCCCTTAAAAGATGATATCCGCAAATCAGGCCAGAATTTCCCTTAACAAAACCATACTGTGTCTGAGCTATAACTGAAGTCTTGTCTAGATGATCCTGCAATGCTTTTTTAATCAGTGCCTCCATAAATTTTCCTGGAACAGAAGTTAAACTCACAAGTCTATAATTATTTGTGTCAGCCTTTGATCCTCCTTTGTGAATTGGGGTCACATTTGCACTTCTCCAGTCTATCCTCCCCTGAGTCCAAAGAAGCTCTCATAATTATGTCTAAGGGTTTGTTTACTTCCTTTGCTGCCTCCTTTAATATAACTGGATAGATCACATCAACCCCAGTTGCCTTTTTTATGTTTATCCTCAACAATTTCTCCTCCACTTTCCTCTCAGTTATTACAAAATCATCTAGCTCATTGCCAGAATTTGCTTCATCTCTGGCATTCCCCTTCCTGAATAACTCATGTGTGACTGTAGACGCAAAATACTCATTTAGTTTGTTAGCCACCTGAGCACGATCCTCAACTGTTGATCCATCAATATCCAGTGGACCAATCTGATTAGCATTAGCATTAGTAGAGCCATTTGATGCAAGAAAGCAAGCTTATGCAGCATCAGCCAAAAAAATTAAAGTAAAATAAATAAATAAAAAATAACCCCACTTCACCCCTCTGTTTGTTCGAAATACCTGTCCAGCCGAGCCTTAAACTTATTTAGGCTATCAACTTCCACGACAAGGGATGGAAGTCTGTTCCACCTACCAACCACCCGCTGGCTAAAGGCAAATTTCCGCACATCTATCCTACATCTGTCTTTCCTCAATTTGAATTTATGCCCTCTCAGGTGATTATTCTGAGCAAGAGGAAGAATCCCATCAGCATTGAGCATGCTCAAACCATTCAAGGCTTTGTACACCTCTATCAGATCACCTCGCTGGTGTCTAGTCTCCAGACACTGTAATTCGCAAAACTTAAGCCTTTCTTCGTAAGAGTACCCCTTTGTTCCATTCACTAATCTTGTTGCCCTTCTCTGTACTCATTCCAGTAGCTCTACATCCTTCTTGAAATGAGGTCTCCAGGCCTGTATACAGTACTCTAGGTGTGGCCTGCCCATTGCCTTATACAAGGGAATAATCACCTCCTTATCCCTGCTAGAAAAATTCCTATATATCATTGATAATACACCATGAGCTACTCTTGCAGCCCGTCTGCACTGCTCAGAGAACTTCATATCTGCCTGCACAATTATTCCCAGGTCCCTTTCATTCTCTACCACTGTCAGTGTAGTACCATAGAGTTGATACGTTGCTCTGGGGTTGCTGTTTCCCATATGTAGTACTTTACATTTGTCAATGTTAAACTTCATTTGCCACCTCTCAGCCCATCTGCTCAACCTTTCCAGATCCTGTTGCAGCAGCATAGTGTCAGTAGTGTCCTTGACAACCCTGCCAACCTTCGTATCGTCTGCAAACTTGGACATTAAGCTTGATATACCATCATCAATATCATTTATAAATACGGAAAACAATAAAGGATCCAATAGTGAACCCTGAGGGACTTCACTAATAACATTAGTCCACGATGAGCAGTGTCCATTGATTACCACTCTCTGTCTTCTCCCCCTCAACCACCCCTTTATCCATAGCAGCAATTTGTCTCCAATGCCACATTGCTCCAATTTGTGCAGCAGTCTTCCGTGTGCAACAGTATCAAAAGCCTTTCTAAGATCCAAGTATATAATATCAAAGTTATTCCCTGCATCCAGGTCCTTTGTGACAGCATCATAGTATCCAATCAAATTGGTCAGGCATGACTTCCCCTTAACAAAACCATGCTGTGTCCGAGCTATAGCTGAAGTCTTGTCTAGATGATCCTGCAGTGCTTCTTTAACCAGTGCCTCCATTAATTTTCCGGGAACAGAAGTTAAACTCACAGGTCTATAATTACTTGTGTCAGCCTTTGATCCTCCCTTGTGAATTGGGGTCACATTTGCACATCTCCAGTCCATGGGTACCTCCCCTGAGTCCAAGGAAGCTCTCATAGTTATGGCTAAGGGTTTGCTTACTTCCATTGCTGCATCCTTTAATATAACTGGATAGATTCCATCCACCCCAGGTGCCTTTCTTGTGTTTATCTTCAACCATTTCTCCTCCACTTTACTCTCAGTTATTACAAGATTATCTAGCTTACTGCCAGAGTTGAATACACCTCTGGCATTCCCCTCGCTGAATAACTCCTCATGTGTGAATGTCGATGCAAAATATTCATTTAGATTGTTAGCTACCTGAGCAGGATCATCAACAGTTGACCCATCGATATCAAGTGGACCAATCTGATTCATCCCCTTCCTTCTAGAGTTTACATAAGTAAAGAACTCTTTGCTGTTTTTCTTCGCATCCTTTGCCAAGGATTTCTCATAATCTGCCTTTGCCTGCCTAACCTCCTTTGTAACTTGGTTACAGATCAACTTGTATCTATCATAGGCTTCTGTGTCATGTGTTAATTTGTATGTATCCCATGCATTTTTCGTCTCTGCCATATGCCTCATTAGTTCATCTGACATCCGTTTAGGCCTAAACCTTGAACAATATTTCTTAGTTTGGTATGTAAAGCCTAGTAGCTTCCAAGATAAGTTCTTTGAATGCTTCCCATTTTGAATTTGCTGTTGGTAACATAATCAGTTGATCCCACTGTATAGAATTTAAATACTGTCTCAGTCCATCGTAGTCACCTTTACGAAAGCAATACCCCTTCCCTTTACCCCTAATGGTAGTTATCTCTTTGAGTAAATTCCACTTCAGAACACTGTGATCACTGCCACCTAGTGGTTCATTTATCTGCAGATTCTTAATGCATGAAGAATCACTACTGATAATCAAATCAAGAGTATTACTCCCTCTAGTTGCCTCCCGAACATGCTGATGTAGAAAACAATCATCCAATATATCCACAAAAGCCTTGCTAGTGTGTGAGTGACCAGCCCCCAAATTCCAGTCAATATCTGGGAAATTAATATCCCCCATAATAAGACTCTCTGATTTACTTGCCCAGTCTATTTCTCTGTAGAGTTGCTTATTATACTCATCAGAGTCATTAGGCCTATAGCACACTCCTACTCTCAATTTTGATCTCCCAATGCTTATGTCACACCAAACTGACTCAACACTGCACTGTCCAGCGATGTCGACTGGCTTCACTTCCTTGGATTTTATGTGTTTCTTAACTAATAGCATAACCCCTCCTCCCTTCCTATCCTGTCTATCCTTTCTGTAGACATTGTACTCCCCAAATTCCAGTTCTGCATTCCTTATATCTGTGTGACACCACGTCTCTGAAATCCCAACAATATCTGCCTTTGATGTTTTGAGCAATACCTCAAATTCATCAAATTTATTTACTAGACTCGTAGCATTGGTGTACACGCAAGTATACATGCACCTGCTCTTCCTCTTAGCCACCCTAACACAACCCATGTGTTTACTTGTACCCCAATGATTCCCAGCGGTCTCTGAAATATCCTGCATCTTATTTTCCAGGCTGCTGCTCATTCCAATAGAAGCAGTACTAGAGTCACTTTCTCCTCTGCCAGTGGCACCTGTTAATCTATTAGTCCTTGTATCCCCCCCCCAATCTAGCAGTTTTCCGACCCTCCTAACACTGCTTCGATAGCATCAGCAAACATTCTTGCACCCTTTCTATTTAAGTGTATCCCATCCCTGTAGAAGCAGTCTCTCCTGTTAACAAGTACAGTCCAGGCTGAAAAAAATTCTACCCCTCGAGCCCTGCACTATCTTTCCAGGGCCGAATTGATCGACAGGGCTCTCATCATATACTCCCTCCTATCATGTCTGGGCAGAATTGCAGACACTTTCACATTGAACCCTAATTCATGGCTTTTTTTCATCAGTGACCTGTATTTGTTAAGCAATTCCGCCGGTCTCCTACTCTTAATATCATTAGTGCCAACGTGTACAACTATCACCTTTTGTGCCCTTAAAAGATGATATCCACTCTACAACGTCATCAACCTTTGCCCCTGGCAGACATACCCTGGTCCTGTTCCAACTATCCTTTTTACAAAGCATGTTTCCCGTTTTCCTAACAATAGAGTCACCAACAACTGCGCTGTCTCCTTTGGGACCAGCGCATTCTGCCTTGGGGGCTGCCGCTGTGTTGCGCGATGACCAACTGCAAGCTCTGGCTTTGGTGTGGGCAGCTGAGAGCTTGATGGGCCCCTCACTTGTAATCCTTCGAGAGCATCCACCCTGTCCTTCAAGCTCTCATATAGGCCCATAACAATACTGAGTTGACGCCTGATTTCCTTACACTCCTTGCATCCCGCACATACAAAGACATCCTCCATGGCAGTATCATGTCCCATACCTGACTGCTCCGCAAACATCAAGCAAATAGTGCATCATAAAAGGCTGTGATTCATAGGGCAACTGCCCCCCTCAGTTCTCCTCTGAGCCACAGCATTCCCATTAGCTTGAGCCTTTTGCTTTGCTGCTCTGGTTTGAGTCATGATTTCGATTTACTTTCAATAAAAATTTCAATTTCAGTACAAAATTAAATCCTAAACTTGTATCTCAACACAGTTATAAAGCTATATTTATGTTTCAGTAACGAGTGTTATCTACGAAATCTACGAGTGTTAGCTACGATATATTTGTTTCAGTAACGAGTGTTATCTACGAAATATTTATGTTTCAGTAACGAGTGTTATCTACGAAATATTTATGTTTCAGTAACAAGTGTTATCTATGAAATATTTGTTTCAGTAACGAGTGTTATCTACGAAATCCCTTTATATAACTTCCGTATCAAGTTATGTATTAATTATTTATTTTTACTAATTATTTATATTACGTAACCTAAGTGGTTATATGTATAGTTAAAAGTACAATTTAATTGCCAATGAAGTTTGACAAGATTAATAGATTTTACTGATTAATTTTCGCGTAGCAATGGCGGCTTTTTACGATCGGTAAACACGTGGATTTGATACCCTTTCCGATATTAAGTAATACCTACAAAATCTCTATCTAAGTTACTTTAAACTTAAGTACCGTAAATAGGAATATAAAGCTACTCTAGAAAATAAGTTAATATGTCAATTTAAACTAATAAAGCAGAAAATAAATCAGAAAAAACTTCTCTGTTCCAAGAGCGGCAGATTAATTCCTTTCCTTCTAGAGTTTACATAGGTAAAGAACTCTTTGCTGTTTTTCTTTGCATCTTTTGCCAAGGATTTCTCATAATCTGCCTTTGCCCGCCAAACTCCTTTGTGACTTGGTTACAGACCAGCTATATTATATCTATCATAGGCTTCCATGTCTCCCATTAATTTATATGTATCCCATGCATTTTTCTTCTCTGCCATAGGTCTCATTAGTTCATCTGACATCCATTTACACCTAAACCTTGAACAATATTTCTTAGTTGGTATGTAAAGCCCAGTAGCTTCCAAGATAAGTTCTTTGAATGCTTCCCATTTTGACTACCTAGGCTAGGCGCATTATAGCCTAAGCTGCTCTTGCGCCAATAGCTTTCAAATAACAACAACAACATCCCATTTTGAATTTGGTATTGGTAACATCATCAGTTGGTCTCAATGTATAGAATTTAAATACTATCTCAGACCATCGCCTTCGCCTTTACAAAAGCAAAAACCCTTCCCTTCACCCCTGATGGTAGCTACCTCTTTGAGTAAGTCCCACTTCAGCACGCTGTGATCACTGCCACCTGTGGTTCCTTTATCTGCAGATTCTTAATGCATGAAGAATCACTACTGATAATCAGATCAAGAGTATTACTCCCTCTAGTTGCCTCCCGAATATGCTGATGTAGAAAACAATCATCCAATAAATCCACAAAAGCCTTGCTAGTGTGTGAGTGACCAACCCACAAATTCCAGTCAGTATCTGGGAAATTAAAATCCACCATTATAAGACTCTCTGATTTACTGGCCCACTCGATTTCCCTGTACAGTTTCTTATTATACTCATCAGAGTCGTTAGGCCTATAGCACACTCCTACTCTCAATTTTTTTTCTCCCAATGCTTATGTCACACCAAACTGACTCGATGCTGCACTGTCCAGCGATGTCGACTGGCTTCACTTCCTTGGATTTTATGTGTTTCTTAACTAATAGCATAACCCCTCCTCCTTTCCTATCCTATCCTGTCTATTCTTTCTGTTGATGTTGTACTCCCCAAATTTCAGTTCTGCATTCCTTATATCTGTGTGACACCACGTCTCTGAACTCCCAACAATATCTGCCTTTGATGTTTTGAGCAATACCTCAAATTCATCAAATTTATTTACCAAACTCCTAGCATTGGTAGGCGTCGTCGTAGCCAGGTGGGAAGGAGCAGCAGCAGTGTGTAGCACACGCTTCTTGATTAGACATGGTTCGAGCCCGTCACTACCAAATACAGAGGATGTATTTTTTTCTCCCAATGCTTATGTCACACCAAACTGACTCGACGCTGCGCTGTCCAGCGATGTCGACTGGCTTCACTTCCTTGGATTTTATGTGTTTCTTAACTAATAGCATAACCCCTCCTCCCTTCCTATCCTGTCTATTCTTTCTCTAGACGTTGTACTCCCCAAATTTCAGTTCTGCATTCCTTATATCTGTGTGACACCACGTCTCTGAACTCCCAACAATATCTGCCTTTGATGTTTTGAGCAATACCTCAAATTCATCAAATTTATTTACCAAACTCCTAGCATTGGTAGGCGTCTCCGTAGCCAGGTGGGAAGGAGCAGCAGCAGTGTGTAGCACACGCTTCTTGATTAGACATGGTTCGAGCCCGTCACTACCAAATACAGAGGATGTATTTTTTTCTCCCAATGCTTATG
Source organism: Mastigoproctus giganteus (assembly GCF_048544385.1). Classification (NCBI taxonomy): domain Eukaryota; kingdom Metazoa; phylum Arthropoda; class Arachnida; order Uropygi; family Thelyphonidae; genus Mastigoproctus; species Mastigoproctus giganteus. The sequence continues at coordinate 198,014,688 of NC_143578.1, read as the reverse complement.
TCACACCAAACTGACTCGACGCTGCACTGTCCAGCGATGTCGACTGGCTTCACTTCCTTGGATTTTATGTGTTTCTTAACTAATAGCATAACCCCTCCTCCCTTCCTATCCTGTCTATTCTTTCTGTAGACGTTGTACTCCCCAAATTTCAGTTCTGCATTCCTTATATCTGTGTGACACCACGTCTCTGAACTCCCAACAATATCTGCCTTTGATGTTTTGAGCAATACCTCAAATTCATCAAATTTATTTACCAAACTCCTAGCATTGGTAGGCATCTCCGTAGCCAGGTGGGAAGGAGCAGCAGCAGTGTGTAGCACACGCTTCTTGATTAGACATGGTTCGAGCCCGTCACTACCAAATACAGAGGATGCGGAAAGGTCAAGGGAATGACCACCGGAATAAGGGAATATTCCTGGAGCAATATGGCCTTAGTTGCTAATGCTCCTAAAAACCAAAATAACAAACAAACAAACAAACCCTAGATTAGTTTTCACGCAAGTATACATGCACCTGTGAGCCGACCTGGCTAGCCAGGTGGGTAAAGTGCCTGCCTGGCAACCCAAAGGTCGCGGGTTCGAATCCCGCCTTGGGCTTGGATCAAAGTACTGCAAAAACCTTGGGATGTGCATTATGGCCACAGAAGCCGATGCACCAACAACTACCAAAAAAAAAAAAAAAAACATGCACCTGTTCCTATTCTTAGCTACCCTAACACAACCCATATGTTTACTTGTACCGCAATGACTCCCAGCAGTCTCTGAAATATCCTGCATCTTGTTTTCCAGGCTGCTTCTCATTCCAATAGAAGCAGTGCAAGAATCACTTTAACCTCTCCCAGTGGCTACTGTTAATCTATTAGTTAAACATGTGCAGAAGAAAGAACATTCTTCCGCACATGTTTGGCATTACCAAACTGCATAAACCCAACCACCCACTAAGGCCGATAATTTCTTTCAATAAATCAGCTTTTGCTAATCTTTCCTCCTTTCTGGTCAAGATTATTTCCCCCCTTACTAAATTTTCTAAATTTAAAGTTAATATTACCATCCAATTATTTGAGAAAATAAATCCCATTATTATTTCCAACACAGATAATTAACATCCTTCGATATAGCATCCCTATACACCAGTGTACATCTACCAACCGCTCTACAGGTTCTACGGGATTTCTTAACTTACTTCACTTAATTTATTGGAACTTACTTCATTTCTCTTAGATACTAGACATTTCCGTTACAATAACCAAATATGATAGCATGAATCAGAGCTGTAATACTCAATATGTTCTACGTTGATAATAATATTAGTAAATTAATAAGAGGAGTTTACCTCAATATAGTACGTAGAACACTTCCGTATGATACCCTCCAGAAATTAAAACAGAAAAAACGAAAAAATCGACAACTTACCGGTACATTAAAGTAAAATATAAATAATTAAATAATCAATTTAACAAAGTTCAAAATCAATTTAAACAATTAAAATTCAAATTAACGCAATTAAAAGAATCTAACGAAAATATTCAAAACGATTTTCCTTCCTGAAGCTGACAATGCTTTTCGACCGACTGTCGTGATCACAGGAATGAATTTTCATTCCTGTGATCCTCAGTAGATATCTGAATTATTCTGATCTTCTGTCTCTACTTTTACTTTATTTTCAGCAGTAATATGGTGAAACTGCCATATCACCAGGTCTGCCATCATGTGGGAAGGAACAGAAGAGTCAGGGGACTCCGATGATGATTGGTAGTACACAATTTTTAAAGCATATAGGGGACTTGCAAATTTCACAGGGGAAATCCAGTTTGTCATTGCATTGTTGATTGGAATCCTGTGAGCAAAGGAGGCTTGTTGAAATTATATCCAGATTATGCTTTGTTCAAGGTTGAGATTGCAAAGTGCATTACGACAGAGCATAAATATGTTTAGATGTTTCATCCTTACCTCCAAAGGAGTATGAAATTTTCAGTGCCCTAGTGTCTAAATAGTTGTAAGGCTGTGAGCTGTTCACTCGCTTAGAGCAGTCTGCAGTTGTCAGGTTATAACCTTTCACATGTTGCATGTCAAAATCTTGGATTGCACTGGACAGAGTACTTTAATTTTGTCTTATAGTTGAAAGAACAGCAAGTAAAACATTTCATCTTCTTAAAATATGGTATGGGGTACTGCAGTGGGCTAGACAGAAGTTTTTAACTGGCACTGTCATTTCAAAGAGGATAGAGAGGCCCTTGAAAGTGATTCATGATCTCGATGGTCCTTAATTCTTGAGGGTGTTGTCCACCGTGAATATGCTCCAGAGGGACAGAAAATTAATAAAAGTTGTACATTGAAGTTTTGGGATGCTTTCATGATGTAATTCAAGTAAAAAGATCAGAAAAGTGAACTTCAAAGGCTTGATTCACTATGGTCATGCAGTGTCACATTAATTTTTACTTGTATAGAGATATTTTTATCTCAGCCAAGCAACCTCCATATTCACCAGATATTGCTCTGAGTAACTTTTTTGTTTCATACACAGAAAAAAAAAAAAGTAAAGAAAACAAAAAAAAACCTGAAAGGACATAGATTAGATAACATTCAAACAGTAAAGAATATTACTCTTTATTATTTTCTTGAAATTAGTTTCTAGAAATGCTTTCAATAGTGGGAAAATCACTAGGATCAATGTGTCAGCTCAGAAGGACATTATCGAAAGATGGTTAAGTTGCCCTACACAAGTAATAAGGGAGTCTTTATGTATGAGGATCGGTAACAAATGAAGGTTAAAATTAAAAGTCTAAATAATTAATTATAAAGTTTACAGAAAACACTTGATTTTTGGTGTGAACACACTCTTTTCTTAAATGAGACTACAGCTGTTTACATCCAGCTCAAGGTTATTCATTTGCCATATTACAGAGTTTGGTGAGCGGCGATCAAATTTTACCAGTCTATTCAGGTTTTAAGTTAACTTAGGAGAGTTCAAGAGAACTGGTAGAAATATAATTCCATTGAAATCCCAGATGTTAAGGTAGTCTAATTTGTCCTTTCATTTGTCTTTTCATTTGTTTTACCAAATATGCTTATTGCCAGTATATCTTAGCAGTCCAGATATGGACAAGCCTTTTGAACAAGCCTTCTAAGTGTAAATAAACATAAACCAAGTTATACAGAGAAATCAGAATGCCTTATAATGGGGGATTTTAACTTTCAAGATATTGACTGGAACTTGTGGGTTTATCACTCACACTAACAAGACCTTTGTGGATTTATTGGATGACTGTTTTATATAACAGCGTGTTAGAGAGGCAACAAGGGCAAGCAGTATTCTTAATCTGATTTTCAGTGGCAATTATTCATGAATTAAGAATCTGCAGGTGAAAGACCTATTGGATGAGAGTGTTCACACTGTACTGATATGGAATTTATTAAAACATATAATTACTGTCAAGATTAAAAGGGAAGGGCTTTTGCTTTAAAAACTGGCCTCAGAGAGTTTGTTAATTCTATACAGTAGGATCATCTGACGATTTTACCAAAAGCAAATTCTAAATGGGAAGTAATCAATGAAGCAACAAGGCTTTTCATACTGACTGTTGTGATAAATACCGTTCTAGGCTTAGACCTAAATGGATGTCTGATGAGACTTATGGCAGAGAAGAAAAGTGCATGGGATGCATATAAGTTACTGGTAATACAGAAGACTATGGTAGATATAAACTAGTCTGTAATCAAGTCACAAAGGAGGTTAGTTAAGTTAAGGTAGATTACAAGAAGTCTCTGGCAAAGAATGCCAAAAAAAAACGAGTAACGAGTTATGTACTTATATTAACAGTAGGAAAAAGGGATTGTGTCACATTGGTCCACCTGATGTTAATAATTTTAATTGTTGATGATCCTGCTCAGGTTGCTGGCATACTGTTAATGGTGGGTGATGCCAAAAGTTCATTATTTAAGAGGGAGCTAAATGATTTTGTGATAACTGAGAAGAAAGTGAAAGAGAAATTGTTAAACCTTAACACAAAAAAAGGCACCTGGGGTGGATGTGTTCTATTCATTTGTATTAAATGATTTTATTTAATTGTATTTAAAGAATGTATTCCTAATTCCCAAAGGGGAATCAAAAGGTGACATGAGTAGTTACAGACCTGTTAGCTTAATTTCTGTTCCATGAAAAATAATGGAGTCACTGGTAAAAGAAGTAATGCAGGACCATCTATGCAGGAATGCAATTACACTGCAGCCACAGCATGGATTTGTTAAGGGGCAAACTTGTTTGACCGATCTGATTGGATATTATGGTGCAGAATTGGATGCAAATATTAATTTTGATATCATATATCTTGATTTCAGGTAAGCTTTTGATACTGTTCCACATAAGAGACTGCTGGACAAACTGGAGTAGTGTTGGTACTAAGGGAAAGTTACTGCTATGGATAAAGGGATGGTTGTGTTGGAGAAGACAGAGAGTGGTTTTTAACAGCTGCTGCTCTTCATGGAGTAATGTTATTGATGGAGTCACCCAGATTTTGATGGTGGGCCCATTGTTATTTTCAGTATTTATTAATGATACTGATGAAGGTATATCAGGCTTAAAGTTTGCAGATGATACAAAGATTGACAGGGTGGCTAATGACAGTAATCAAGGTAAGCTACTGCAACAAGATCTAAAAAAAATTAGGCACGTGGGCTGAGTAATGGCAGTTGAAGTTTAACATTGGAAAATGTATGGTACTGCATATGGGTAGCAGTAATTCCCGATTAATATGGCAAATGTGTGTTATTCTACTCAGGTAGAAGAACATGAAAAGGACCTCTGGGTAGTTGTGCTATCATATATGAAGTTCTCAGGGTGCAGACAGGGTATCAGTACAGCTCATGGGATTTTGTCAATCATATATATAAGAACTTTGCTAGCAGGGATAAAGATGTAATTATCCTGTTGTTTAAGGCAGTATTTAGGCCATATCTTGAGTACTGCATACAGGTCTGGAGGGTTCATTTTTGGAAGAATGTAGATCTGCTAGAATAGGTACAGAGAGGGGTAACAAGATTGGTAAAATAAATAAAAGGGTGGTCTTACCAAGATATTGCAAATTGCAGCATTTAATCTAAGCACCTGTGAGGTGATCTGATTAAGGTTTTTAAGCTTTGAATGGATTGAGGAAGCTCAACGCTGATGGAATTTTTTCTCTTGTTCAGACTACACAGATTGGTGGGGCATAAATGCAAATTGAGGAAGGATGGTTGCAGGATAGATGTGCAGTAGTTTGTCTTAGCCAATAGGTAGTTGATTGTTGCAACAAACATTCATCTGTTGTTGTTGTTGTGGAAGTGAATGGCTTGAATAAATTCAAAGAAGCAGCAAACTTTTCTGAGCGATGCAGACAAGCTGCCAGAGCAGGTCATGGGGTATTGTCAGTGATATACAGGAATTTTGCTAGTATTTGAAAAGAAGGTAATTATCCCTTTATATTAGGCAATGGTCTGCTCACGCCTTGAGTACCGTGTACAGGTCTGGAGGCCCCATTTTAGGAAGGATGTAGAAAAGTTGCTTGAGCATGTACAGAGAAGGGCAACAAGATTGCTGAGGGAACAAAGGGGTCCTCTTACAAAAAAAGACTTAAGTTCTGCAAATTTCAGCAGCTAGAGACTAGGCACCTGCAAGGTGATCTGATTGAGGTGTATAAGGCCTTGAATGGGTTGAGCATGCTGAATTCTGATGGGATACTTCTGCTTGCTCAGATTATGAACCTGAGGGGGCATAAATTCAAATTGAGGATAGGTAGTTGTAGAACAGATGTGCGGAATTTGCTGAAAAACAATTGTTATGATGATCTCAGAGAAGCATTTATTAGAAAAAGTATTGAGATTAAAGGAAAGCAAGAATCCAGAGGAAGATAGTATATATTCAGTTGTAATTAAAGAGGCTGGATATGAGTGTATAGTTGGGAATGTTAATGAGGTTATCATTCGACTATAGGAAGATTCCCTTAGACTGGAGAAGTGCTCATGTCTTGCCATTCCACAGTGGTGGTGCTAAAGAAGATATAGTTAACTATATCCTCAAACTCAGTCAAACTCAATACCATATAGTTAACTATATGCTACTGAGTTTGACTTCTGTGGTGGGGCAAATCGTACAGTGTGTATTTAAGGATGCAACAGGACCATATTTTCAAGAATGATATCTTGAATAGACCCAGGCATGGGTTCAACAAGAAGAGGTCATGCCTAACCAATTTGGTAAATTACTTGGTTTAGTAAATAAATTTGATGAATTTGAGGTATTGCTCAAAACATCAAAGGCAGATATTGTTGGGATATCAGAGACGTGGTGTCACACAAATATAAGGAATGCAGAAGTGGAATTTGAGGAGTACAATGTGTACAGAAAGGATAGACAGGATAGGAAGGGAGGAGGGGTTTTGCTATTAGTTAAGAAACACATAAAATCCAAGGAAGTGAAGCCAGTCGACATCGCTGGAGAGTGCAGTGTTGAGTCAGTTTGGTGTGATATAAGCATTGGGAGATAAAAATTGAGAGTAGGAGTGTGCTATAGGCCTAATGACTCTGATGAATATAATAAGAAACTGTACAGGGAAATAGAGTGGGCCAGTAAATCAGAGAGTCTTATAATGGGGGATTTTAATTTCCCAGATATTGACTGGAATTTGTCGGTTGGTCACTCACACACTAGCAAGGCTTTTGTGGATTTATTGGATGATTGTTTTCTACATCTGATTATCAGTAGTGATTCTTCATGCATTAAGAATCTGCAGATAAAGGAACCACTAGGTGGCAGTGATCACAATGTGCTGAAGTGGGATTTACTCAAAGAGGTAACTACCTTCAGAGGTGAAGGGAAGGGTTTTTGCTTTTGTAAAGGCGACTACAATGGTCTGAGACAGTATTTAAATTCTATACAGTGGGACCAACTGATGAAGTTACCAACAGCAAATTCAAAATGGGAAGCATTCAAAGAACCTATCTTGGAAGCTACTAGGTGTTACATACCAACTAAGAAATATTGTTCAAGGTTTAGGCCAAAATGGATGTCAGATGAACTAATGAGGCATATGGCAGAGAAGAAAAATGCATGGGATACTTACAAATTAACACATGACACAGAAGCCTATGATGGATACAAGTTGATATGCAACCAAGTTACAAAGGAGGTTAGGCAGGTGAAAGCAGATTACGAGAAATCTTTGGCAAAGGATGCAAAGAAAAACAGCAGAGTTCTTTACCTATGTAAACTCTAGAAGGAAGGGGATGAATCAGATTGGTCCATTTGTTATCGATGGTTCAACTCTTGATGATCCTGCTCAGGTGGCTAACAAACTAAATGAATATTTTGCATCGGCATTCACACACGAGGAATTATTCAGTGAGGGGAATGCCAGAGGTGTATTCAACTCTGGCAGTAAGCTAGATAATCTTGTAATAACTGAGAGTAAAGTGGAGGAGAAATTGGTGAAGATAAACACAAGGCACCTGGGGTGGATGGGATCTATCCAGTTATATTAAAGGAGGCAGCAAAGGAAGTAAGCAAACCCTTGCCATAATTATGAGAGCTTCCTTGGACTTAGGGGAGGTACCCATACACTGGAGATGTGCAAATGTGATCCCAATTCACAAAGTAGGATCAAAGACTGACACAAGTAATTATAGACCTGTGAGTTTAACTTCTGTTCCAGGAAAATTAATGGAGGCACTGGTTAAAGAAGCACCGCAGGATCATCTAGACAAGACTTCAGTTATAGCTCGGACACAGCATGGGTTTGTTAAGGGGAAGTCTTGCCTGACCAATTTGATTGGATACTATAATACTATGGTCACAAAAGAACTGGATGCAGGGAATAACTTTGATATTATATATTTGGATCTTAGAAAGGCTTTTGATACTGTTGCACATGGAAGACTACTGCACAAATTGGAGCTGTATGGCATTGGAGGCAAATTGCTGCTTTGGATAAAGGGATGGTTGAGTGGGAGAAGACAGAGAGTAGTAATCAATGGACACTGCTCATCGTGGATTAAAGTTATTAGTGGAGTCCCTCAGGGTTCAGTGTTGGGTCCATTATTGTTTTCTGTATTTATAAATGATATTGATGGTGGTATATCAAGCTTAATGTCCAAGTTTGCAGAGAATACAAAGGTTGGCAGGTTGTTAAGGACACTATTGATGCTATGCTGCTGAAACAGGATCTGGAAAGGTTGAACAGATGGGCTGAGAGGTGGCAAATGAAGTTTAACATTGACAAATGTAAAGTACTACATATGGGAAACAGCAACCCCAGACAACTTATCAACTCTGTGGTACTATACTGACAGTGGTAGAGAATGAAAAGGACCTGGGGGTAATCGTACAGGCAGATATGAAGTTCTCTGAGCAGTGCAGACGGGCTGCAAGAGTAGCTCATGGTGTCTTGTCAATGATATACAGAAATTTCTAGCAATGATAAGGTGGTGATTATTCCCTTGTGTAAAGCAATTGTCAGGCCACACCTTGAGTACTGTATGCAGGTCTGGAGGCCTCATTTCAAGAAGGATGGAGAGCTGCTGGAACGAGTACAGAGAAGGGCAAGAAGATTAGTGAATAGAACAAAGGGCTGCTCTTACGAAGAAAGGCTGAAGTTTTGCAAATTACAGTGTCTGGAGACTAGGCACCAGCGAGGTGATCTGATAGAGGTGTATAAAGCCTTGAATGGTTTGAGCATGCTCAATGCCGATGGGATTCTTCCTTTTGCTTAGAATAATCATCTGAGAGGACATAAATTCAGATTGAGGAAAGGCAGATGTAGGATAGCGGTGCGGAAATTTGTCTTTAGCCAGCGGGTAGTTGGTTAGTGGAACAGACTTCCATCCCTTGTTGTGGAAGTTGATAGCCTAAATAAATTTAAGGATCAGCTAGACAGGTATTTCGAAAGAATGGAGGGGTGAAATGGAAGTGGTTTTTTTTTTTTTTTTTTGGCTGATGCTGCATAAGCTCGCTTTCTTGCATCATATGCCTCTTCTAATGCTAATGCTAATCATTGAACAGTTGATGCAGGTACCAATTTTAACATAACATTTGTCTAGACTTTAGTTAAGCTTTGATAAAGTTCCTCATGGAGGGCTGCTATACAAATTGGAAAAATATTAGTAGTAATGGAAAATGATGCAAGAAAGCAAGCTTATATAGCATCAGCCAAAAAAAAAAAAAACCAGTTAACCCATCCGTTCGCCCTCTAAGAATTTGCTGAGTTCTCCCTTGAATTTATTCAACTTATCTACTTCCACAACAGATCGAATCCTGTTCCAACAATCAACCACCCACTGGGTGATGGCAAACTTCTGCACATCTATCATCCATTCATCCTTCCCCAGATTGAGTTTATGCCTCCTCATTGTGTGTAGTCTCAGCAAGTGGAAGTGTGCTATATTGAATGGCACACTTATTGAATGTTATTGAGTAAGTACTGTTGAATGTTATTGAGTAAGCTGAATTAATATTCAGCTTACGGCTGAATGTTAATTCAGCTTACTCAATCCATTCGAGGCTTTAAACACCTCAATCATATCTCCCCACAGGTGCCTGTTCTCGAGACACTGCAGTTTGCAGAAAGGAAGACTTTCAAGGTAAGAGCATCCTTTTGTTCCCTTCATTAATCTGGCTGCACTTCTTTGCACCCATTCCAGCAGATCTACAGCCTAAAGTGAGGCCTCCAGACATGTATAGGGTACTCATGATGCATCCTCACCATGGCCTTATACAAAGGGATAATCACCTCCTTATCCCTGCTAGCAAAGTTTCTGTATATCATTGACAAAACCCATGAGATGTTCTGGCAGCATGTCTGAACTGCTCAGAGAATTTCATATCTGACTGCACAATTACCCCCAAGGTCTTTTCCATTTTTAACTACCCTGAATATAATATCACACAATTGCTACTGCTACCCATGTGCAGAACTTTGCATTTGTCAGTGTTAACTTCAACTGCCATTTCTCAGCCCATGTGGCTAAAAATTAGTAACACAGTGGAAAAAATGTGAGTGTCTTTTGAGAATATTTTTAAATAAATGTAGTTTTCTTGTTCTGTCTCAATTCACTTTAATTAGACATTTCTTGGATATTGAAATATACCTTTTATCAGTGTGACCCATATTTTATGACTTACAATTCACTTATTAATTCCATTTTTGATATTTAGTTTATTTATAAAAAATTTAAATCTTTTTCAGAATTTGGAAAAGAATATATTGCTCCAAATGAAACTGATGACCTGTGCAGTGCTGATGAGATTGTTAATGACCACAATATTGCCCTTTTAACAGATACAGGCCTTCCTGTAAAAAATATTTTTTATGTATCTTGAGAAAATTAATTTGATTATAAAATTTTTAATATAGGAATGTAATTTTATAGACATATAGTATATTAGAGAAGAAAAAAAATCAAGTTAATTTTAACTTATGAATCTCAGATTGGAAGATAGAACACTCCCCTGAGCACTACCTTAGAAAGTGAAATGTATTTAGTCAGTTAAAAAAAATTCTGCTGTTTTCTGTATGTGCGTGTGCATGCATGTATTTTTTGTGTGTGCATGCAATTTTTGTAAAGATAAGAGATTAAAGGAATTCAGAAAAATAATTGAGAAAGCTATATTATTATATAATATAGATTGCAAAATAATTAAAATTCACCATCTGAGTAACTCAAGAAGTTATTGAAATAGATTTGATTTTAGTTTTATCAGCATATATCAAATATAAAAATTTAGATTACTGTGCATATTTAATTAGTATGCCTAGCTTTACTTGTCAGACCTATATTATTATTATTGCTGCTCTTATATTATTATTGTTGTTGTTGTTATTATTAGCCATAGGGTGCAAGGAAGCATGAGGCTTTTGCTGCACCAGCCAAAAAAAAAAAAAAATTCTGAGTTACCCTGAGAGAGAGAGAGAGAACAAGAGAGAGAGAGAGAGAGAGAGAGAGAGAGAGAGAGAGAGAGAGAGAGAGAGAGAGAGAGAGAGAGAGAGAGAGAGAGAGAAGTAGAAGGGAACCACCAAGGAACAGAAGAATGATGATATCCTGCTCAGGACCCTGGGTGTACCAAGCCCATATTCACCAGATGTGAGTCCCTGGGGGTGGTTGTTATTTCTTTTTAGAAGCATTAGCAGCTAAGGCCATATTGCTCTGGGGATATGCGGTGGTCATTCCCTGACCTTTCCGCATCCTCCGTATTTGGTGGTCACGGGCTCGAACCCCAGGCTAATCAAGAAGTGTGTGCTACACGCTGCTCCTGCCCACCTGGCTACAGAGGTGCCTCCCCTGAGGTTAAAAATATGTAAATTTAACTCTTATCTCTATGTAGCTAATAAATTATGCAGTGCACATCTTATTACATATTAAATAGCAGATAACTAAATTGCATACATGATATCATACATGCTAATAATATTATATAGTGTTACAAAACCTAAACAAGCCTTCACAGAAGGAAATATTTCTTTCCTGGGATAAAATTATTCTTTGTATGAGTTGAACTCTTCATGTCGAAGATTTTTAAATTTGATTTATGTTTTATTATCCAAAATGCGTTCATTCAGTTCATTAATTTAGTTTGATTCCATTACTCTTTTATTTTATTGTTTATTGTGTTTTACAGTTATGACTTTCTCTATAATGTAATGTTTTTGTTTTTTTTTTACACAATCATTTGCTTTAAATATGGTGTATTTTGTGTAATCACATGAAAATTTTTTTGAATAATTATTCATATGATTGCTGTTTTTTGGAGATTTGACTCAATATTCTCAGAAAATATTCCATCATGGTTCTACTCTTCTCTGCTTACTTTGCAGTAGTTTTATGCTGAGATTGGAATGATTGTGCTCACAAATCTAATAAAACTTAATTAAAAAGTTGGAAATTAATTTTTTTATTTTAATTTATTTCATGTTCAATTTGATAAAATATACAACCCCCCTTTTTTTTTTCCCTAAACCCCTTCCTTGAATGAATATATCAAGGAACAATTTATTGAATAGATTGGGAACAAATATAAGAAAAAATTTACTTCTGTGTAAAGCATGTGCATAATCAATTTTTGAAACTTGTTTTACTTTGAATCAGTCCTTAATAAAATATAGAAGTGGTGTACTATTTCAGTGCAGTAATTGAAATAGTCTGAGAGAAAAAGCTCATGCTGCATTCATTACATTAATTTTTTTCTATCATTATTGATGAGGAACAATGTTGTTCTTCCTGTGATAGTGACAGAACTCGGGCTTACAGCTCTTAAGAAATGACTATGTTATCCACAAGCCAACCTAAAGTAATTTATATCATTTTTCTTGAATAACAGTACCCAATAGAGAAGCCTGATGAGAGGGGGGGGGTTGAGGGATTAGGGGTTTACATCACCAACAATCAAGATTTCTGGGGGGGGGGGAAGCAGCCAAGACCTTAATGTTATATTTTTAAGTAATTAAATTCATTTTTAATAATTTTCAAAAAAATTTACAAACTTAAAATAATATTTTCATTTTATTAAATATTTTTATTTTAATGATTTATTATATGTTTTGATTTTCTTGTTACTTTTTGATCTTCACATACAAAAACATATACAAAGACTGTGGGGGGAGGCATCATACACTATACAGCAAGGCCAACGTTAGCTCTGGACTTTCCTATCTGTAGATGAATCTGTTATTCACTAAAAACTTGCAGGTACTGTTGTGACCTTTTTCAGAACTAGCTGGTTTCATCACCAGACAATTGGTAGCCTCGACTAGCAATCTTTTGTTGAGTGGTAAATAAATGCATCAAACCTGAACAGGCAGTCCAACAATGTTTGGAAGAAAAACTTTCCATTGTGAATCTACTACGTTAATTAAATATATAAGCAGAGTACTATTTCATTGCAGTCATTGAAATAGGTTGAGGGAATATAATAATTTAAATTAAAATAGTTTGAGCAAATATGCTTGTGCTACATCCATTTTTCTATCTTTATTTCTTTACTGCCAATAGATGATGTTGTGGCTCTTTAGAAACAACTACATTATCTACAAGTTGACCTGAATTAACTAATATTGTTTTTAATTAGTATTATAATAATTAGTGGCAAATATTGCAAGATAACAAGCATATACAGCATCAGCCAAAAAAAAAACACTTCCCCACCTATAAATCCCCCACCCCAATAATTTGTCTTCTGAATTTATTCAAACTACCCAGTGACTGAAAGAAAATTTACATATATCTGTCTTATATGATTTCCTTGCACAATTTAAATTTATGCCACCTCAGTCAGACCTCCTCACAGGTGCCTCGTTTCCAAATGATGCAATTTGCAGAACTGAAGCAGAAGCTCCCTTGGTAAAAGTATCTTTTTGTTCAGTAAATTATGTACTATACATAATAATATACATATTATAATAATAATAATAATAAATAACACTATTATACCATGTGAAATTATTAACAGAGTAGGTTTTATTAAACTCATATGGAAGCTCAATTTCTATACTAAATTATTAGCAGGTTACATTTCAGGATTCTTACTAAATCCCATCATCAGACCATGAATGCTATGGGGGGGGATAGAAGAAAATTTAACATCTGTATAAAAATAAATTGATAGACAATTAATCAGAAGTAATTACAACTAAAAATCTTTAATTTTTAGATTGTGTTTTAAGACAACATGATCTGCATTTAGGAACTTAGAAACTGTAACCAAGATAAAATACAGGATAAAATGCCATGAAAACAGTACATACCAATGGTGTTTTCAGGCTGAAATGCACTGGAATGACGTTCCGGTACTTTTTTCCTAAATGTCATAATAGAAAATCATTAAATTTATACACCTAATATTATATAGTATGAACCAGAGCTGTAATGCTAAATACGTTCTACGTTGATATCAGTATTTGTAATTTTACAAATACTGATATCAACTCTTCTCTGCACCCATTCCAACAGATCAACACCCTTCCTAAAGTGAGGTTTTCAGATCTGTAAGCAGCACTCACAATGTGGTCTAGCCATTGCCTCATACAAAGGGACAATCACCTCCTTATCCCTCCTGGAAATTCCCATATATTATTGACTGAACCCCATGAGCTATCCTGACAGCCTGCCTGCACTGCTCAGAGAACTTCATATCTGACTACACAATTACCTCTATGTCTTTTTGTTTTCCACTATCCCCAGTGTTGTTGTGTTATTCTTGGAATACTGCTAGCCACCCATATGCAGCATCTTGCATTTGAATAACATACCAACTGTGTGGTACAACACTCAGTTTTGTACCACACAGTTGGTATAAAGAAAAACTATAGTGTATAAAGGAAAAAACCTGAAGTAATTGTGTATTCAGAGATGATATTTTCTGAGCATCTGTTATTTCTTTAAAAACTTAAAGGCTCTGTTGTGACTACTTCAATACCTGTGTTGAAATAGTACCCTACTTCTGTATTTGATTAATGCGGTAGGTTTGCACTGCATACTACTAGGGGTTTTATTTTTGTGTAATGAAAGTTGTGTTTGCAATTGGAAGTTTTTCTTTTGAACACTGCTTTACTGCTCATTTAAATTCAATACATTTGTTCACCGCTTGGTGAACAAATGTATTGAATTTAAATAACCAGTTTAAAATAACTAGTTTTAAAACCAGTCATAATAGTGCTTTTTGAGTTTTAATAAATACTGTAATACATTTGCCTGCCAGGTGTGATGTGCTTCATTTAACATAATATTAGTTACTTTAGGTTGATTGATTCATGAATAATATAATCCTTTCTGAACTGCTGTAAGCCAATCTCTGCCACTGAAAAATGAAAAGAACAGAAAAATGAATGCAGATGAACATTCTCTCAAACTATTTCAATAACCACATTGAAATGCCTTTGAGTTTTTAATGAGTAATAGATTCTCCTACTGGGTGATGTTGTTTAATTAAAAATGATATTAGTTACTTTAAGCTAGCTCATGGATAATGTAGTCATATCTGAAGCACCATAAGCCCAAGCTCTGTCACAGGAGGAAATGATTTTCTTGTGGCAGTAAACACAAAAATTAACACTGGGAGCATCTTCTCTCAAGCTACTATTAGGCCTTTTTTTTATATGTTGAAGACCAATGTCACACTCACTAGTTTTTTTAAATCTTATGTTTAAGCCATTCATGGAAAAGGTTTTTTGACTTTTCAGAGAAATCAATTTGGAATGCACCCTTTCTTCTCCCTCTCTTTGGAAATGAGTATTAACTAAATAGAGACAAATAGTAAACTAAGTGCTTCAGAATGCATAGAGTATAATTTGTCTTTAATTTCATAAAGGGATGACCAGTAATTCGCAGTCATTTCTTGAATTCAGTGACTTTAGAGTCAGCAGAGTAAAAAAGGGTTAGTAATTAATTTATATACTGCATTTTAAGTCACTTAATCATTTTAATTAATAAATTAATAGATGAATTGATATTAATTATAGCCAATGGCTGTTAGTTATGTCTTACTAATTGAATATTAAAAGAAGCTCTTGTTATTTTTAATATTAAAATAGATTTATTTTTATTTTTTATTTTGGTAGTTGTTGGCGCATCGGCTTCTGTGGCCATAATGCGCCTCCCAAGGTTTTTGCAGTACTTTGATCCAAGCCCGAAGCGGGATTCGAACCCGTGACCTTTGAGTTGCCAGGCAGGCACTTTACCTACCCGGCTAGCCCGGTCGGCATTAAAATAGATAAATTAGTTAATATTAATAGAATTAATTGATAATTAATGAATAAATAAATAGGCATATAAATAATAATGTAATAAAATTACATGATTAATTATTACTTAATCCTTACAACACAGGCTATGTCACACGGTTAAGGCAGTGGTTGGTTATTAAGCTTATTTACATGAATGTCGAGTTAATCTAAAATTAATGTTGAGGTCGTCATGTACAGTCAGCCCTCGTATAGCACGATAGTTGTGTTCCTAGAAACCCTTGTGCAATGCAAAATCGTGCAATATGAACAACAGGCCCTATGGGAAAAATAGGGTTAGGTGCCGACCACCCAAGATTGAACACACATTTGTAACCAAAACATTACCAAACACAATAAATAATCGTAATAAAATACATAATATTATTACGACTATTACGTAATAAAATATTTCTAATGATTTTGCTTCTATCGTAAGAAAACTTGTTTTTTGTATGATTTTCTATCGGAACAGATGACAGCCGTTCCATCTCTTCCAATTCTTTGTGTCTTAATCTAATGAATTTTAATTACACTTTGAGTTGTTGTTCCTGCTATGAAAGTTGTTTTTATTTTCTCTGCATTCTTTGTAATTCTCGGCGTTGCCTCATTTAGGTCTGTAGCATGTGCAATATCACATGGTCTTTCATTTCGCTCAAGGCATTTCACAATTTCATATTTTTTCTCTATTGACAGAGGTGGACTGGCCATAAGCCTTACCAGGGAAACCCCGGTGGGCAGGAGGCCAGTGTGATTTTGGCTATAAACCATAGTATGAGGCCACTATAAATTTTCCCTGGTAAGAATTTTTGATCCAGTCCACCTCTGTTTATTGATATTGCTTTTCTTTTTCTCCCTGAATCTGTAGTGTCTTCACCAGGATGCTTCCTTTTCACACCTTTTAAGTATTTTACTCATTTTTAGGGAATAAAGCAAAATTACAGAACAAGGAGGCACGCTTGATACACATAAACAAAGCTGCGCGCGTGTAACAATTGAATAAACAACACCGTAAAGGCAGAGATACACTATTAACACCTCACATTTTACTAAAGCACATTTCTAGGGGTTACTACCATAAAACAATAAAAACAATTTCCAGTTGCGTTTCTGCTAGTGGAATCTGTTATAAACTGGTAGTAAACTCGATCTAATTGCATTTGCGATAATACCGATAGCTGGAATTGTGTGGGTTTTTATGTTATTATGGTGAAATGTGTTTCCCTTCGCTGATATAAAATACATTTTCAGAATCTTCTCTTCATTCCTATCATGTTGCGTTCAGTTGGGGGTGATTCCGTGTTCGACTGCCATTTCTTGTAAACACAAAGGCGAATCGTGCATATGCGAATTCGGTTCATGTTATATAAGATATCGTTCCCCTATTTATAAATTGTGTATTTATGAATTATAAATACACAATTTATAAATAGTGTATTTACTACCAGTTTATAAATACTTATTTATAAACTGGTAGTAAACTCGATCTAATTGCATTTGCGATAATACCGATAGCTGGAATTGTGTGGGTTTTTATGTTATTATGGTGAAATGTGTTTCCCTTCACTGATATAAAATACATTTTCAGAATCTTCTCTTCATTCCTATCATGTTGCGTTCAGTTGGGGGTGATTCCGTGTTCAACAGTTGGGGGTGATTCCGTGTTCGACACAAAGGCGAATCGTGCATAAGCGAATTCGGTTTGTGTTATATAAGATATCGTTCCCCTATTTATAAATCGTGTATGATCGAATTCGTGTAATGTAAACACGTGTTATACGAGGACTGACTGTACCAGTTATGTGTCAGGACAGTTTTTAGGATTTGGTTCTAAGGTATTAAGGGATTAGGGGGTCAGTTTTCAATTAATCCAAGAATAGGTTAAGGTGCAGTTGAGTTAGTCTCTAATCCCCTAGTACCATAGAACCAAGTCCTGCAACTTGCCCTTACACATGATTGGGATTAAAAATTGTCTTGATGCATGATTGCACTAAAAATTGACCAAGAATCCTTAATCTTATTCTTAGATTAACTGAAAGATATCTCCTAAACCCTTAATACCTTTGAACCAGGCCCTAAAAAAACTATCCTGACATGTGATCGGCACCAGGAGGTCTTAACCTTAGTCTTAGATTAACTTAAGACTCAAAAATTACTACTGAATATCAACCTATCTTAGTCTGTGAAGTAGATATTGTTGTAATGACATTAATTATTCTTTAATCACATTGCTTTTATTTTATTTATTTGTCTATTTATTTATCCATTAATTAACAGTTAATTCTGTTAATATTATTGGATTTATTTATTAATTTATTAGTTAAAAATGGTTAAGCATGTTCACAATTAAAGTCACAAAGCATTGTATAAATTAATTACCAACCCATTACTGTTTTGCTCCCTTTGATGTCACTGAAAAAGTGGTAGAGGAAATACCACAGAACATCTGAGAATTATTGGTAATCCATTTTAGAAATTAAAAACAGATTTTACTCTATGCCGTCCTTAGTGTGTATTTTCTTCACTTGATTTCATTTGACTTGAGCAACATGCCACTAAACAAACATCTTAGTGTTAAGCTTCTTTGTATTTTAATGTATTCATGTTGTTGATGTATTTATAATGAGAAAAGGGAAGATTAATATGCAGAGATTATAGTGCAAAGCTTAGAATGAGAAGCAGTTGTGCATAGGCATGCATAGCATAAATCTCATATGCATGGGGCTGGCCTCATAGAGAAACAACATTTAGAAATCACTGTGCATACACGAGTTATATTTTATGCATGTCATTAGCATCCATTATGTCAACAAATTATTTAATAATTTTATATGCAATATAGTAATAGCCATTACTTCATGGTGGGCACACACACACACACATGGTAGACACCTTTTTATTTAATTTTATTGGAATCTCAACTTTAATTTAGTAGATAGCATCAATTTTCATTATTCTGACCATTGCATGATAGTTTGCAGTAATATTCTTTAATTGTTATACTAAATATATTTTTGTTATTATCCTAGGATTCCTACAACGTGTATCAGACAACAAAGGCATGTAGTTGCTTCTTTCTTTTCTTTTTTCCCGATTTTTTATTTTTGATACTTTTGCATGTATTTTGTTTTGGCTAGATGTTTATATTCTTGATACTTTCAAATAATTATTAGTATACAAAAGTATAATTTTGCATTTTGAGTATATGAGCGTGCATGTATGCACACACGTGTGTGTGTGTGTGTGTGTGTATATATATATATATATATATATATATATATATATATATACACACATGTACACACACCTATCTAGCTGATTCAGATAGTTTACCAAAATAGGATATATCTAAACTATTGTTATTTGAGTATTTGAATATCTCATACTTGAAGCATTGGGCATATTTATATAATCATTTTCTTAACTAATATTCAGAGTTTTTTTTTAAATATTTCATAACAAGAAACAAAAATTAGTTGTATATGGATTTTTATGACAAACTGAAATGATAAGTTTTCGTAACTGAAAAGATAATACATGAGAAAGTTTGTAATCAATGTATATTTTATAACTGTACAGCCACTACTCGACTTACGGTAATTCGACTTTACATAAGTTTTTGCTGGCTGGTGCAAACTTAAAAAAATCGTGGAAATGTATGTTGCATCCCATAGGAATAAATGGAGGTATCATGAAAATATCGTAATGTGAACCCAATAACACATTGGTTTTTTTTTTTGGTAATTTGTTCCAAGACCTTGGAAGTTGAAATTTTCGCTATATAACTAATCTATTAAATGACCTTTTATCTTTCTAAAAGGTCATTTTTGTAATGGAAATTGCACTACACTTTCATCATTATCATATGTTCTGTTATAAGAATCAGTTTTGAACACCTTTGTGATATATTTTTAAAACACATTTCTGGAAGTCACTACCATAAAATTTATTGGGCTTTTCTGTTAGTGCATCTAATTATAAACGGGTAGTAAACTCGATCTTATTGCATTTGTAATAATACTGATAACTAGAATTCTGTGGGTTTTTACGTTACGTTATAATGGTGAAATGAGTTCCCCCTTCACTGAAATCTTCAATCATATAAAAAACAAATAAATTTTCAGAATCTCCTCATCATTCCTATTTACTTATTGCAATTATGAAAGGAAAGGGACCAATGGAAAGTGCAAGTGCTAGCAGTGCTAGGAAACGAAACAAAATTGATTTAGAAATGAAGATGATTAATTAAGATGTATGAAGCAGGACAAATTTTGTCATCTGTTGCATGGCATTAGGTCTCGCTGCTTCAACAGTGAATACTATTTTAAGGGACAATGCACATATAAAAGAACATGTTAAATGATCACAATGCATTTAAGATCTACAGAGTGATCACAAAAGTGTTCAGGTGCTATATTGAAGATCAAAAAGCTATTAATAATATGGATGGAAAATCAGATTCAGAAGCAAGTGTTCCTGAGTCCAATGGCCATTCAAGCAAAGGCAACAATTATTTATGAAGATATTAAGGATAAGTACAGCAAACCCCAAGCCAAGTTCATGGAAAGCAATGGAAAGCGTGGCAAGCAATGGAAAGCGTGGAAAGCAAAGCATCACGCTGGTTTCCAAAACATTAAAGTATGCGATGAAGTTGCCAGTGCCAATTCTGCAGCTGCATATTTTGTGATGTGTTGGTGAGAGTATTTTTGTGATGTGTTTGGAAAAAAACTCTTCTAAATCTCCACAGCCCTCAACGTCCACAGTGGCATGCTTATCAGCTGGAGAGTTAATTCTGGCAATAATGCTCAAAAGGTAAAACTTGCTGATGTTATGCCTGTCTCCTCTCTCTTTTTGTAATTTTATGATTTTGAAATTTTTGTAATTTCGTACACTTTTGTAATTTTTCCTGCAAATGAGATAAAAAAATTGAATAAATAATTCTATTTACATGTTTGTTGAACATCTCTTTTTTGCTTCAATTAGATTTGCGAGTGCTACATAAGCATTTAGGGAAATTCCGACTTACATAAAATTCCGACATGTAGAGTTCCGTGGAACGCAATCCTTACGTATATCGGGGAGTGGCTGTACTCTTGAAGAATATACTCTTCAATCTTGCAATCTTTTAATATAATATATAATGGGAAATTTAGGAGTCCATACAATTTTTGAATTGATTATGAATGAAGAGTGCTCTCCTGCTCCCAAATATCCTTAAAGAATTTCAAAATGAGTAAATTAGTGTATAGACTTATTAGGTGTTGTTATAATCATTTTCTTCCTTTTGAAGTTTTTGGCTAAATTTTTTTAGATAGAATCAATTGTTGCATGCCTTGCAAACCTCTGTTGAGATTATAATAGGCATATATGTTCAGACATCATTAAAATTCTTTATCAACAACCAAAATACAGTGATCACGTAAGATGTAAAGGTAAAAATGTGATGAATTAAAATAAAAATGTGTTTATATTTGTGTGTATTCAGTCCCATATAAAAACTTATTGAGGGAGATAAAATAAGGTAAAAATCAGAATAAAACAAATGGAGCTTTTGACATCCCAAGGTCTTTGCCAACCTTGGGATGTCATTGAAAATGGCATTATTACATAAATGCATAAATTGCTGTTGCTTGCATAACAAGGTTAACTTTTTTATTAAAATTAGTAATGTAGTCATTATGTATATTTATCTATTTAATTATTACTTATTATTATTATTAGCTATATGGTGCAAGGAAGCCTGAGGCTTATGCTTCACCAGCCAAAAAAAAAAAAAAAATTTCTGAATTACCCTGAGAGAGAGAGAGAGAGAGAGAGAGAGAGAGAGAGAGAGAGAGAAAGAAAGAAAGAGAGAGAGAGAGAAAGAAAGAAAGAAAGAGAAAACAAGAGTCAGAAGTAGAAGGGGAATCACCAAGAAAGAGAAGAATGATGATATCCAGTCTATACTCACCACATGTGAGTCCCTGGGGTTAAATTGGTGAATTTGTTGTATACTTTGTATTTGAAGTTGCTTATAAAACCAAAGAATGAGGAAATTTGATTTCTGCTGCCATTGTATTGTATCAATATAAAAATGTTGAATTCTCCTATTATTGATAGAGACCAATATATGGACAATATTTGTGCTACTTGGTGGTGGTTTTCTATGTCGTTTTGCAGGAGTATAATCAATATCAGATGTGTTTTTGTTTGGTCCATAAACTGTAAATTTATGACAATACAAATGTGATTTGATAATGTAACTGTATCACATAACGCAATTTAAAACTGTAGTACATAACATAATTTAAAATGGCGTAATTAGTACTGCCATAAAATAAACAGAATTAGTGTAAAATCAATATTTTCCTATCTTTTAGTATCATCTGTTTTTTAAAGTAAATTTAGATTTAACTTATCCATCAGACTATAGCAGCAAGCAAAGAGCACAAAGTAGTGGGAACGAACGCTTTGGTTCAGGGGAGAACTGCCAAGTGCAAATCTCCTACAAATCAGGATTATATTATGTGCATTACTTTTCCATCTTTGTGAAGCTACGTTTAATAGGACATGATTCAATTATAAGGGACGACTATGAATGTATGTGTTTCTTGCAAAGAGCACAAGGAGATTAGTATTCAATTCAATATTAAATTCAGCATTACTGATGGGCTTGTATGAGGTCTTGAAGAATCGGGATGATGCCCTCAGAGAATTAAAAGAGAGGAACCAATCAAGCACTCAACTACCTAGCCCAATACTAGAGCTCATGCTCCAGCATCAGGCAAAACCAGGGCTCCCACTCACAAATTTTAAAAAAACTTAAGATTGCAACTTAAATAAACCCAAAAAAAACCTAGTTTTCATCATATAGTATAGCAACACAAATAAGATGAAACTTACCATGCAAAAATATCTTTTATTTAATTGTAATCAGAATTTTCATCCCATTCAGTTCCCTCCATATTTATTTTTTGAAGTTCTTTCATTTTTTCAAACGTTCTTTGTATCTTTTATGACAAGTTCCTTGTATGACTTCTTTTACCAATTCTGATTTAGCTTTCCATGTATAGCAATTTTGATTAGATCTATTTATCGCCTATTTTGGCATTAGTCGATTTTTCACAGTTTCTAGTTTAAGAGAGTTTGTGGCTTTTGTTTTTATATGGTTTACTTGGGAGAAGATTCTTTCTACGCTTGCTGAAGAGTGAGGTGAAATAGTTAAACTGGTCATAAAGTTAGATAAAATCTCATATTTAGAATTATTAAAGCCATCTTTTACATTACGTAACAGATACTAAAACTCAGGGATGGTTTTGTAAGAGAAATCTAAATCTTGATTTAAACGAAATGATCTCCATTCATCATCTAGAACAGGGGTGGGCAACAGCCGGCCCGCGACGATGTTGAATCCGGCCCCCTCGGTAAATGCATAAATATAGAAAATCCACACCTGACTACACTCGCCGTAAACGTTCGGCTTAATTCGGTTCAATCGGGAATCGTGGCCAGTACAACAGTAACCAAGTGATTCTATGCAGCGTCAAAGAGTTATTTCCTAATTATTATTGTAGCATCGATCGAATGAAGTTCCTTTGGGTTTGACTTCTTATTGAAAAAAATAATATTGGTGCGAGATATTTTATGTTTTATGCATTTTCTAATTATTACAATTTTTAATTTAATATAATTTATAGCCCATAAAATGAGCCAATTAAAAAAAAAAGAAAAATTGATGCCGAATGCCGCATTTTCAATGATAATTGGACATTCAGATATTTTTTTAAAAAATACATTAATAATTTGGTAATTCAAGTAATATAACATTTTTTAGGTTCTGATTTTTTTTATTAAATCGTTCAATCTATTCCAGCCCGCATCATGATGCGAAAATTTCATTCGGCCCGCTGACGAAAAAAGTTGCCCACCCCTGATCTAGAAGATCTAGTTTGTCTTCAGAAACAAGGTGAGGGAACTGCATTGCTAAATGGAAAATTATGGATGGCGAATTGGCACGATCATGTATCACTGCTGGGTCAAGAACATTGAGGCGATAATTCCATCATCATTTAGAGGAAATCTTTTTCTGATTTCCATACAAAATTCAACAAGAAATTTTAAACAATCATTTTTAAACCTGCTTTCACGGTCACCAAGCGGTGTTGAATTTAATAAGGCCATACAAAGGCCTCCCAAATATATTTTATTCAGAGGCTTATGATTTATTGCATTGCTTGGATCAATTTCAACCAGCTTGCACGAAGTAATGACTTCTTTTATGAAAAAACTAAGAATATTTTTATACTCAATTGAAACCATTGAATGAAGTAAGTGCAATCTGAAATGCTCAGATTGAAATTCAATATTCAGGCAGTTTATTTTCTCCAGTACATATCCTAAAAACAACAACATATGTTTAGTTCCTTTGGTGATCATAGTATTGTAAATATTCCCTGCACCATCGATTTTGTCAATTTTTGATTGAGACTGAAAATAAAGAACTAACGCATCCCACTGCTCAATAATAATTTTTATTACATTGCCACGGGATAACCAATGTGTTTGTGCTAATTTGGGGATTCTATGCTTAGCAGTATCTACAACATCTTGAATCATTTTGAACTCGTTTAATATTTTACTACTACGGGAAAAATAAGAACTCTTTATAACAAGAGATATCTTTTATAAATATTTCTAGATATGATGGTAGTACCTTGACTGAATGACTAGCACATAATGCAAAAGAATGGCAAACACATCCCATTATAAATACTGATGGTACATCCTTTTTTTAGCAGTGACTGGAACCCACTCTTAGTACCCATCATAGTGGCACAATTATCACTATCAAAGCCAACGAGATTACTTATTTGAATGTTTTTTTTTCTATGAAAAGATCTTTTACAGATTGATAAAGCCCTTCTGAAGTACCATTTTCGACACAAACAGTGTCAAGTAACACATCTACAACATCAAGTTTTTGAATATCAAAATATCTAACAACAACAGCTAGAACTTGCGATAAAGATAAATCTGTACTTTCATCTATTATCATTGAAAACTTGTTTCTGCATATGTTAGAAATGTATATTTTTTCATGATAGGTTATGCCATCTTGTATAAGATAAGAGACTTTAGTCGCCTTCATCTGAACTTGTTTTGCAATATTGTTATCATGAAATTCTTTCTTACATGCTTCTATAAGGTAATCACATTGCGCAAATGGAATATTATGCTCAGAAATGAGTGCAGCAATTGTTAACTCTGCCTTTGCTACTTCTTCATTCTCCATAGGTTTACGTTTTGTCAAGAATGTGTCTTAACGTTGAACTTGTCTTAGCAACATTTGCACTTTTTTTATGTTTAACTGTATTTTTATGCGCTAGTAACATCGATTTATTGGCATTCTTTAATTTCATTTCACAACAAATACAGTAAGACGCACCTTTTTCATTACTGTCTTCTTTCAACCAATCCTTTAATTCCGGATCTTCTAACCATTCATTTCTAAAATTTTGAGTATACCACCATTTACTCATCTTTCTCTGTGGGGAACAAGTTTCAGACATTGTGGGCAATTTGTGGGTATGACTAATTAGCAGTTATCTTATTTAAAATGTTCTATAAAATAAAAAAATAAATCACTAATCCATTAACATAAAATAGAAATAGTCACTACAATTTAAATTTATTATATCACTGTATGTAGTACACGCATAAATGTAAAAATCACACCAAATAATGCAATAATACCACGAACGATCACGAAAGACTGTGCAGTAAAGACCGCCTTCCGCCTGCTCAATAGGCTGCGCATACATGTTAGTAACACGATCATGTATGCTTACATGTATGAACATGTAAGCGTAATTTCATAGTGTAGAACCCTGCGAAAACTTTGAAATCCTTTTACATTTGTAGTATTTTGTACAAGCACTTGAGATATTACAAATTATGATCAGTATTGTTAGAATATAAAATTAAGAAAATTGTAAACTGTTATTAAATGTATTAAATTTTATTGTATTTACAAGAAATAAAAATAAATTTTGACTTAAAATTAAAAATCACCGAAAAAACCCAGATAATGAGATAATTTTGTGAAAAAAACCTATCAACCCAAATGACAATCAAAAAACCCAGATCTGGGTGGAAAAACCCAGGAGTGGGAGCCCTGGGCAAAACTCTCCACAGCAGAGATCCTTGGTTCCACAGGAAGTAGCTGTAGTTGGTGACTCAGTTGTCATGGAAATGGGGAAATGTATTGTGCAAAAAAGGACAGATGGAATCAGGATTATATAAATTGGAATATGATCAGAGTATGTCTGCCAGGAGCTACGGTTGATGATTAGAGTGGCTATCATTTTAGGGCAAGGTAATATTGTGGTACATGTTGGTTCTAATGATATTAAGAGTAGACAATCTGAGGATTCGACAAATCATCCAGGGATGAGAGTTCATTCCTGCCAAGACATTTCAAGGTTCATGGGTTAGAATTTTTCTCAGCATGGTTTGTGCTTGTTAAAAGAAGAGACTGTTTTTATAAGGATGGGATTCACTTAAATAGAAGTGATGTAAGAATATTTGATGATGCTATCATGGTGGGGGGGGATACACAGACTAATAGATTAACAGCAGCTACAGGCACAGGTGTAAGTGATACTTGCACTGCTTCTATTAGAACATACAGCAGCCTGTAAAGTAAGGTGTGAGGGATTTCAAGGTTTGTGGAGGGAAAAGACACTGATGGAACAAGCAAATACATGGGCTGTGTTAGGTGTGAAAACAGGTGCTCGTATACCGCATGTATACTAGGAGTATAGTAAATAAATTTGATGAATTTCAAGTACTGGTCAAGTCATCATTGTAGGGATATTGGAGACACTGTGGCACTCAGACATAAGAGAGGGAGAACTTGAATATGGGGAGTAAAATGTGTACAGAAAGGACAGAGGAGGCTAGGGGTTATGTTCTTAGTTAAGAAGTGCATAAAATCTAAGACGGTGTATCCAGTTGATATGGGTAGTAAGTGCAATGTTGAGTCAATTTGGTGTGACATAAGCACTGGGAGAACAAAAATAGGCCAAATAACTGCGATGTGTATAATGAAAACTGAACAGATATGTAGAGTAGTTAAGTAAATCTGAATATTTTATAATGTAGGATTTTAACTTTCCAGATATTATCACTTGCACAGCAGCAAAACTTTTGTGGATTTATTGGATGACAGTTTTCTACACCAGCATGTTAGAGAGGCAATGAGAGAATATGATCTGATTATCACCAGTAGTTCTTTGTGCATTAAGAATTTCTATTAAAATATAAATGTATGAGGCATAATATGATATGAGCTTAAAATATATAAGATATCGTGTAAATACACCATAGATAGCTCATAAAAGAAAAACTAAAGTCGTAGTGTAAAGGCATCGATTTAATTGTATCTCATATTGTGACTACCTTCACAACGAGTTACCATGTATTGCACTACCTCGAATGAGTAATGGTTCACTAATAGAGAAGACTATTGTTACTTATTCTCAGTGGCACCTCCGTAGCCAGGTGGGCAGGAGCAGCAGTGTGTAGCACACGCTTCTTGATTAGACCGGGGTTCGAGCCTGTGATCACCAAATACGGAGGATGTGGAAAGGTCAGGGAATGACACCGCATATCCCCGGAGCAATATGGCCTTAGTTGCTAATGCTCCTAAAAACCAAATAAACAAACAAACAAACAAAACTTATTCTCAGTGGGCACCACCACCACCTAGACTGCACCATTTCAAAGCTTGTTGGCCTGTTATCCGTGGGTGGGTAGGTACTGTGATGTTGCAATCATGCCAACCCAGTTGCGAAGTTAATTCCACAATATGTGGAATTAACTTCTCAACTATCTTCAGTGGCCACAAGTAGGCTAACAAGCCTTGAAACAGTGCCATCTTGGTGCTGGTGCCCACTGAGAATAAGTAACAATAGTCTTCTCTATTAGTGAAGTGTTACTTATTCGAGGTAGTGCAATACATGGTAACTTGTTGTGAAGGTAGTCACAATATGAGATACAATTAAATTGATGCCTTTATACTATGATTGTGTTTTTTCTTTTATGAGCTATCTATGGTGTATTTACACCAATATTTTATAATTAAGAATCTGTTGATAAAGGACCCGCTAAATGACAGTGATTATAGTGTATTGATGTATGATTTACTTCAAGATGTAACTATTTTCAGCAACTAAGGGCAGGGACAAGCCGAGCCATTTTAGTACCTGAGGCAAGAATGAAAAATTGTGCCCTACTGTTAATTATGGAAATGTTGGCAATTATTTAATCTTTCTTTTGCTGCCCTTTCAGCTTTTAATCTTAAGCAAGAGCCTCATTTGCCTCACCCTTGGCATGGCTCTGGCTAAGAGTAAGGCTTTTGTTTTCATAAAGGTAACTAAAATGGTCTCAGACAGTTTTTAAATTCTAAGTAGTGGGACCAAATATGAAGAATATGCTAACTGCAAAATATTTAGGGAAATAGTCATAGAAGCTACTAGGCTTTTTGTGCCAACTAAGAGATATTGTTCTGAGCTTAGAACTAAATGGATGTCTGATGAGACCCATGACAAAGAAGAAAAATCCATGAGATGTACATAAATTAACAGGTAACACAGAAGTCTACAGTAGATATAAACTAGTCTGCAGTTGAGCCACAAAGGAGATTAGACAAGCTAAGACAGATTATGAAAGGTTTCTGGCAAAGAGTGCAGTGAAAAGCAGCAAAGACTTCTTTAATCTTATGTAAATCATATAAGTGGATGAACCACGTTGGTCTGCTAGATATGAATGGTTTAACTGTAACTGATTTGGCTCAGGATGTTCAGAAACTGAATAGATATTTGGCTCCACCTTCACATAAGAGGAATTTTTCATGAATAGTGATGCCAGAAGTGTACCAAATTCTAAAAGTGAACTAAGTGATTTTGTGATAATTGTGAGGAAGTGAAAGTGTTGAAGTTCAATGTAAAAAGAGTATCTGGATTAGATGGGATCCATCCAAATATATTTAAGTGAGACAGCAAAAGAGGTAAGCAAGCTTTTAGCCATAATTATAAGAGCAGCCTTGAATTCGAGAGGCTTCCTATGGGTTGGAGATATGTGAATATATTCCCAGTTCACAAAGTAAAATCAAAGGGTGACATTAGTAATTACTGACCTGTTAGCTGGACTTCTGTTTTAGGAAAAATTATAGTCACTGGTTAAAGGAGTAATGCAGGGCTATCTAGACAAGAATGCAGCTATGCTTCAGTCACAGCAAGGAATTGTAAAGCAGCTACCTTGTCTGCTCCTTTACAAATCTGATTGAATACTATAATGCAATAACAAAGGAACTGGATGCAAAAAATTATTTTGACATCATATGCTTAAATTTCAGCAAAACTTTTGTTATTGTTCCAGATGAAAGACTGCTATACAGATTGGAGCAGTGTGGCATTAAGGGAAAATAACTGCTATGCATAAAGGGATGATTGAGTGGGTGAAAACTGAGAGTAGTTATCAAAAGGGCTTTCCTTCTTTTTTGAACTAATGTTAATCTAAGAAGAGTTAATTTATACAGGATGTCTCAAAAATATTGGTACAAACGTTTAAGTGAGGTAGGTAACATCTAAAGGAATGTGAATTGCATAGGAACCCATAACCGGAAATGTCACAGGAAAGTAGTAGCAGAGGCGTAAGAAGCAGAAATGACACAAGACAGTAGTTAGTGGCAAACATTTATTTGACATAATATTAACAATGGAGTACGAGATGGATGCATTTCATGATGTTACAACAGATGCTCGAAGGTTCCACCATGAGATGTGATGCATGCGTGACACCGACGCAGCATGGATTGGCAGTCACGGTCGAACACACCTGGAGTTTCTTTGACAGTAGCAGCAGCACAGACGAGATCTATTTCCGTCTCCACAGGAGATTCATACAGATAGATTTGAGGGCCCCCCCCCACAGAAAGAAATCAAGGCTCGATAAAACAGGTGAGCCTGGGGGCCAGGCAACAGGTCCACCACGGCCAATCCATTGACGCCCAAACGCCTGTTCAAATGGTCACGAACACACCTTCCATAATGGGCAGGCGCCCCGTCATGATGAAACCAAATGTTGTGTCTCACATTTGCTGGAACATGGTCAAGTAAACCTGGTAGAACTTGTTCAAGAAAGATCCGATATTTAGCAGAGATCATGCGGGATGGTAACAGGTATGGGCCGACTAAGCAGTCACCGACCATACCTGCCCACACATTTATTGTGAAGCGATGTTGTGCCGCATGGGGGTGCACACCGTGTGGGTTGTTGTGAGCCCACACATGAGCATTGTGCTGATTGAATAAGCCTTCCTGAGTGAAATAAGCCTCATCCGTGAACAAAACATAGACTGGAAAATTCAAGTCTTGAACACTTTCTTGGAGAAACCACTGTGCAAAAGCCACACATGCAGGATGATCTTGGGGGAGCAGTAACTGAACCATTTGGAGATGAAAGGGGTGTAAGGAATCATCGTGCCGGACATGCTGTACACTGCAACGAGACACTCCTAAGGCAGAGGCAACGGCATGTGTGCTGGCAGTAGGATTATTCTGGACGGCATTCAGCACTTTCTTCCATGGCGGGGGTTCACGTCGAACGTGGTCTGCCCACACTGCTCCTGTTAACTTTAAATGACCCATAATTGCACAAATTTTGATGCACCCACGCAAACAAACGCTGGTCCGGTACATGTCTGTCTGGGAAGTGTTCTCCCTAAATTCGTTGAGCAGCTTGTGCATTGCCCTCTGCTAATCCATACACTAGGTGCATGTCTGCCAGCTCACAGTTCATATATCAATGCATGCTCTTCGTGCGGCGACTACTGCTTGAATGAGTAAACCAGAAATTTTCCCTCTCGTGAACTGATGAATAGCTCTGTCTACCGACTTAGGGTGACGTTTCCAGTTATGGGTTCCTATGCGATTTACATTCCTTTAGATGTTACCTACCTCCCTTAAATGTTTGTACTAATATTTTTGAGACACCCTGTATATATTTATGATATTGATAATGGCATATCAAAGTATGCTACTGAAAAAAGATCTAGAAAAACTTTCCCCTAATGCAATGGTGTTCCAATTTGTACAGTGGTCTTTTGTGTGGAACAGGGTCAGAAGCTTTACTGAAATCTAAATATTTTATGTCAGTAATTTGCATATAGTTTCTGTATATCATTGCATGTCAGTCAGTCAGTATCCCCCCCCCAACAAACCCATGGTGTGATTTCTGTATCTATTCCTGTTAAGATGATTCTTTAACCAATATTATTTTCCCTAGACATTGTTTGAATTATTTTTTGTGGGATTATGTTAAGGATAAGGTATTCACAGTAATGGTTGCTGATTTGCAAACATTAATGACAAAAATAATTGAGGCAATCTCTTTGATTTCATCTGAAATGCTAAGCAATGCATGGTGCAAAGTAAAATACAGAATTGGCATCTTCAGAATTAAAAGGTGGGGAGGTACAAGTTCAAGTTTAATAGTGTCCCATAAAAATCATAAAAATGTTTTGAGCTATTATTTGTAATTGTGGAAACAGTTAATGTAAATATGAATCTGTTCAAAAGTTATGGACTTTTCTAATAATAATTGTATTTTTTGGACACCATGTACTGTATTTGATACTTTCTTTAAATTTACATAAGATTTCTGATTCTACAAGCATTGCTAGTTTGCTCCAAGAACTGACAAAAATTACTGACTATAAGTAAATTTCATTCAGTATATGATTGCACTGGTCTGTGCAAATTTTGTTGTTTCCAAAATTCATGGTGTTTTTAGGTGTATGTACTTTTACTGCTAATTCTAAAAATCCAGCGTTTTTACCTTTGATGTACTTTTTTTTTCTTTTTTTTTTTTTTCAAACTAAGAATTGTTTTAATAGATACACTTTCCATTTATATGCAGTATGTGTACTTCTTCCTTTGTGACTGACATGTTTAGACATGTCGAGACCTACAAGTCAGGTAGCCGTATAAACCTGCAAAGTGTTTCTTCCACACTGAGTTGTTTTCTGGTGCAGTCATACTAACTAGTATCTGCTTGTAAAGTGATTTTCATATTCTATGTGTTTGACGATGAGAACTTTTGATTTTGTGAACAATCCAAATGTATTTTGTTACATTTGTTCTAACATTCTTGCAGGATAATGATGATATAATATCATTTGCGAAAAATGTATATGCTGCATATATTGATAATTAAATCAGGTGACCAAGAAAACAGTTGAGCTCCCCCATAAAGTGTACCATATATGTTTGTGGAGGGCTTGTGATTGTGAATATGTAGTAAAAAGAAAACTATGACATTTGCCATTTTCATGATGTGGAAGCAACCTCTGGATCTTATTATTAACTTAAGGACTGCTACTTTTTTTTTTTTCCATAAAGGTAGCATGTGGAGAACAAGCATATAATGTGGAGAACAGGCAGAGCATTGTTCTTACCGTATTGGCCTGAACTACCAAGCCACCTCTGCTAGTTTTTTTTTTTTTTTTAACATATTTCATCAGATCCCAAACCTGACATTTCTGATCTAGAGAATGATATAAACTGTTGTGATGAAGAAATTGACAACTCTGGACCACAACTATTTACACAGTGAACTTTATGATCTCATGACAGATTTTAATCTACCTAAAAGGTCTGTAGAACTTTTAGGGTCAAGTACAAAATCCAAAAATCAGCTGGTGCCAGGATCATCATTTTCATGAAAAGGAATTGATCCCCCATTTTTCCGAAAAAGGCTCAATGATATATTTCAATAACATTCTTGCAGTATGAACTTTTTTGGAATTTTCTATCAACAGAGTGATTTATTGACTCATTAAAACTTCAAAAAATTTTTCTTAACAGAAGCAAGTACAGGCAACCTTCCTACTACCTGTAGGTGGTAGGAAGTAATGTTCCTACCACCAAATACAACTTCTTTAATTCAGCCATTATATCAAGGCATTAATCTACCTTTAAAACCCATTACATCCGAAAATCATTATGATGGATTTTAGAAAAAATTGATTCCAAATCTATTTAAGTGATGGAGGGATGGGAACATTTTTCAATTGTGGACTGTATCAGAATCAGCTTTATCACTCAAAGAAGTAAAACTGTCAATATTAAATGCGTGTTGTAAAAATGTATGGCCAGGTCAGTTGATTCAGGGAATATGGTCGAACCAGCAGAAAACAGAATTGGTGCGATAGTAGAACTTGCAAAGTCGGTAGGAGGGGAAGGTTTTGATGATATGACTGCTGAAGATGTTCAAGAATTACTGATAGAAAAAGAGTCTGGTGAATTGGAGTTGGTGGAAATGGCATCGAAGGTAAACCAAATCAATTCAGAGGATGATAGCGCAGATGAAATTCTGAAGTTCCAAATTTTACACCAAAAAGCATATGGGAAGGCATAAACTTAGCCGAACAATTAGAATCTTATTTTTTGAATGCAGATCGTTCAACTGGATGAAAGGAGCACAAAGTTCAAAAGGGAACTTCAAAAATACTTAGCTCCATACCATGAAATTTACAAAGATCTATCAAGCAAAAGCAAACAAACCCAGATTACTGAATTTTCAAAGCGAGCAGAAGATACGCAAAATGTAGATGCTGCAGAGGATACGCAAAATGTAGATGCTGCGGAAGAAAGTTCAGAAGCGGAAGATATTCTGCAATAGAGAAAACGTTCTCATTTTATTATACTTAGCAGTGATAAAGAGGAAGAAAATTAAATGAAAGTACTTTATCTGACATATATGTATTACAGTTTGTAGAAGTTTATTCAGTTATAACTATTAAGTTTCCAATAGTTATAAAAAAATGGTGTATTTTTGTTAGCTTTAGGAATGTAACCCTCCTTTTTGTACTGGTTCTTAGTCCCATATAACGTGGTTGCACACTACATAGATTTTTATAGGAACCTAACTATCGTATTATGTGAGGATTACCTGTACTCATCTATTCCTGTAGCCTATTCGGCACACTTAAAAGAAAACTATGAAAATTTTATGCTTTTTTTCAAAAACGTCAGTACAAGGATTGTGGTTGGCTGGTGAAGTTATTGGAGTGCTACTCAGCCAACAACTTGGTTATACAAAAATGCTTTGCTTTCTGTTTGAGTGGAATAGTTGAGCAAGAAGTAAACATTGGGAGAGGAAAGTATGGCCACCAAAACAGTCTCTGACACCAGGCTCAAAGAACATTAAAGACAAACTACTATTAGATCAAAAAAAAGTACACTTAACCTGCTTTTCATATAAAACCAGGTTTAATTAAACAGTTCTTCCAAGCTCTGAATAAAGAAGGAAATTTTTCAAGTATGTTTGCATTAAATTCCCATTGCTTTCATATTGAAAAATAAAAACAGGAATTTTTGTTGAATCTACAAGCTGCAGCAAGATTCTGTGTTTGAAGGATCCAGGAACCAAACTGAAAGAGATGCTTGGACTGGCTTCAAAAATGTAGTAAACAATTTTTTTGGTAAACAGCAAACATCTAGATTATGAGATTGTAAGTTATATACTAGACACATTTAGAAAACTAGCTGTAATATGAATGTTAGGTACACTTCCTGCACTCTCATCTCAACTAATTTCCCCAAAATTTAAGTTGTTCAAGTGAAGCACAGTTAGAAAGATTCCATCAGCATATAAAAGAAATGGAAAAAAGGTACCAATGGGAATGGAATGTCAGTGTGGTGATTGACTACTGCTGGATGCTAAAAAAGAGAAAAAGCCATTTAAACTAGTTGCCTGAAGGCAAAAATGCACAGTTTAAACCCAGTATAGTGTACAAGAAATCCAGTTTGTGGCCATCTGTACTTGACAGAGGATATGCCTTTGATATTTGTTTTTAAGTATTTTTATCAGCTTTGTATATAAAAATAACCAAAAAATATATATATTTTTTAATATGTAAAAAAATTTTCAAGCAACTTTCAAAATTTCAATTAAAAATGTAGTTCACATTTCTCAGCAGTAAAACATTAGAGAAATTTTCATAAATGCAGATCAGTGTTATCTTTCTTTAATTTCAATGTGTCTCCTTGTTTGTGTCATACTACAAAGGGTTGATATGCTCATGACATTCAGTTTACTCATCACTCCCCCCCCCCCCAATTTATTCCCTTAAATAAAACCCATATTCATGTGTAAATCTCTCTCTCTCTCTCTGTGTACAGAACAGATGTCTAATTATTAAAGAAATCCTTTGTATCCACAGTTATAGTTTTTTATGGTGTGCATTCTAGACATGAATTAAATATCGAAGATACTGTATGACAATTAATTTAAGTGGAATAAATATCTCTACTGAAAAATAATTCCTGTATGTCTGATAAAATCCAGCCCTTTCCTAGTAGTGCTACTGCACTGCTGAGATTACTTCACATCCACTTGTATTACCACCCTTTGATTCATATCTTCCCATTCCCTCAGTTAGGGTGCCTCCATAACCAGGTGGGCAGGAGCAGCAGTGCGTAGCACATACTTCTTGATTAGACCGGGGTTCGAGCCCGTGATCCACCAAATACGGAGGTCGGGGAATGACCACTGCATATCCCCGGAGCAATATGGCCTTAGTTGCTAATGCTCCTAAAAACCAAATAACAACAACAACCCTCAGTTAGTAATGCTATGTAGCAAAAATTTTTTTATTTTTAACCATTGGCTTTTATGTTTTTGCAAAGTTTATATACATTACATTAGTGTTTGCCCACACTGTGCTATATAAAACCCTGTAATGTTCATGTAATGTTTTTTTTCCCTCTCCCAGTTTTCTGTGCCTACTAAATTAAGTCATAAGTTATTTCCAGATTTGTTCTCTGTGTTTATGGATATTATATAGGTCTGAAAGAGGTGTAGAATAACATTGTTCATGGCACCAAGTTTTGCAGTGCACATGAATCCTATTTTGAAATCACTGTGAGTGGTCGGGACCAGTTGTGGGCCACTCATTTCTGCTGTATTGGTTGCAGATCAACATTAGAGGGATGGTTTCATGATATTCGTTTGTATTTTTTGCTCTGCATAAAATACGGAGCAATATACTGTTCTCTGTTCATCCAGTGCCACTCAATGAAAATTTGCTTATTCCCAATCTACCATAGAAGAGCCTTCAAAATTGGACAATGAATCTGGATGAAACAGGATAATTAAGATTACACCTCAGAAGCCTCTTAAAGCAGAATACCACATTCCTCAATCAGCAAGAATTGAATGGCTTGGTGACTTTAATCTAACCAGGTCTATTGCAGAACTCCTGTAATCTCTGCCAAAAGAGTGGAATCTATTGGACCTTAGCTTCCATATTTAAAAAAGACGTCACCTATACTCTTAAATAAGACATACTATAAAAAACGACATGTCACCTAAACTTTGGGAGGTGCATTATGGCCACAGAAGCCAATGTGCCAACAGCTAACGAAAAAAAAAAAAAAAAAAAAAAAACACCAGCATATTAAACAAGCCCTTCCTTGGTTCCAAGAAATCTAATCTCAACGATGTCCATTTCCACTTGCAGTCTGCCAAACCCCATGTACTTTTTCTGACAGAATCTCAGTTATCGGTTGATTAAACTACAGCTCATCTCAGTTGCCCAAATTATTCACTGTATGATTCCTTTTGCTTCAAAGGTGGTACTTGTGCATATGTCTGTTCCAATATTCCCTGTCAGATACTTGGTAATTTGGAATCTCCTCTTTTCGATCTTCTCTCACTTAAAATCTCTTTACCTCATTCTGTCAAATTCATCTGTTGTCTTAACTGTTCTCCCAACTCCACAAATCACTTGGAGCTCTTTGACTTCCACTCTTTGCAACTTGACTTTCTCCAGTCCAACTTTCCTAACAGTGAGGTAATTTTCTTTGGTGATTTTATTGTTCACAACTCCAGCTGGCTTCCGTTTTATAGTCACACCAACCCAACTGGTCGAAATGCTGAGGCTTTTGCAATTACTAATGACCTTGCATAGATTGTTCATTTACCTACAACAATACCGGACAATCTTAACCATACAGCCAACACACTTGATCTTTTTCTCACAAACAACCCTTCCAAGTATACGGTCGAAGTGAGTGGTCCTTTAGGCACCTCAGATCACAACTCGGTGATTAATTCTCTTCTCC
Source organism: Mastigoproctus giganteus (assembly GCF_048544385.1). Lineage (NCBI taxonomy): Eukaryota > Metazoa > Arthropoda > Arachnida > Uropygi > Thelyphonidae > Mastigoproctus > Mastigoproctus giganteus. The sequence goes on along the minus strand of NC_143578.1, from coordinate 197,977,779 downwards.
AAAGGAGCCTTTATCTTATGGCTATTCCCAAACTCGTATTGTTTGGCATTATAAGAATGCAAAATGGGATGACCTTCAAGATTTATTTTCTTCCTTTCCTTGGTTGGATTACTTTTCAAAACTTCTGATGTCAATGCTTGCTCAGATCATGTCAGTGAAATTATTCTTGCAGGAATGGAATCCTTTATCCCACACTCCATTTTAAAATCTCGTCCTTTATCTAAACCTTGGTTTTCCAATAAATGTGCTAAGGCTGTTCAAGAGAAGAACGTTGCATATCGAAATTGATTTGTTTCTAATTCTTCGGTTTCATTTTCTGCCTACACCAAACTCACAACAATTGTAATGCAGTTATTAATCAGTCCAAACTAGATTTTGAACAGGCTAAGAGTAGAAAACTTGCTTCTTGCCCTAATGGTAGCCAAGCATTCTGGTCTCTTGCCAAAGCTGTTAGCTGCAACTTTTGCCCATCTCTGCTCCCACCTCTGTCAAAACCAGATGGTTCTGTTGTTACTCCGGCCAAGGATAAAGCTGACCTCCTAGCATCCCATTTTTCTTCCAACTCGTGTATTAATGATCTTGGTAAAATACCTCTTAACATTCCCACCAAATTCCTGTGGTCTTATGTGATAATTGTACAGGCAGGTGTAAAGTTTTCTGAGTAGTGCAGACTGTCTGCAAGAGTAACTCAATGTGTCTTGTCAATGATATACAGGAATTTTTCAAGCAGGGATAAGGAGGTGATTATTCCCTTGTATAAGGCAATGGTCAGGCCACATCTTGAGTACCGTATACAGGTCTGGAGGCCTCATTTCAAGAAGGATGTAGAGCTGCTGGAACGAGTACAGAGAAGGGCAACAAGATTAGTGAATGGAACAAAGGGTTGCTCTTACGAAGAAAGGCTTAAGTTTTGCAAATTACAGTGTCTGGAGACTAGGCACCGGCGAGGTGATCTGATAGAGGTGTATAAAGCCTTGAATGGTTTGAGTATGCTCAATGCTGATGGGATTCTGCCTCTTGTTCAGAATAATCACCTGAGAGGTCATAAATTCAAATTGAGGAAAGACAGATGTAGGATAGATGTGCAGAAATTTGCCTTTAGCCAGCAGATAGTTGGTTGGTGGAACAGACTTCCATCCCTTGTTGTGGAAGTTGATAGCCTGAATAAACTTAAGGCTCAGCTGGACAGGTATTTCGAATGAACGGAGAGGTGAAGTGGAAGTTTTTTTTTTTTTTTTTTTTTTTTTGGCTGATGCTGCATAAGCTTGCTTTCTTGCATCATATGCCTCTACTAATGCTCACAACACAACATACTCACTGTGGTGAGAATTTGCACAATACCACTGTTAAGGTATGTAACAGTGTAAGTGATGTGCAATGATAGGATGTGAATCAGACCAATAAATATCAAATTAATGATCAACAACTTTAACCTATATATGCAAATATGAGCACTAGGCATACATGAAAAGTTCTACTCTGATGAACAGGGTACAATGAGAAAAAGATCCTCAGGAAAGCAGAGATTTACTAAATCCATGTCACACCAGTGAAGATAAAGGCATAGATATTACATACCTGTTGTGATGCTAACATGGCAGATCATTTGGGAGTAAAAAAAATCTGTCATTAGAATTGACTTTTATTAGAATAAGAAAATGATCCTCAGTAAAGCAGAGATTTGTCCAACCTAGTTGTAACTCCATTGAAGATGAAGGCATGGATATTATGTACCTGTCATAATGCTAAAACGTGGCAGATCAAATGATCTTCCATGTTTTAGCATTTTATCATTTGATCTGCCCTGTTTTGTTTCGGCATTAGAATTGCTGAAAGCTTCTTTTGGGAGAATAAGAGGAAAGACATAGTAGAATATGTAAAGGTGCCATCAGAGCTTCCTTTGAAAGCAGTTAACTATCCAGTTAGGAGCTCTAGACATTTGACTGTTGATGTAGTCAGGCCACTTATGGTGTCTGATAGTAATAATAGATTATTGTTGTTGAGGATGGATGTGTTTCTAGGTGGGTGGAGGCATTTCCTACTTCAGACCAAATGGCACAAACCAGTTAACATCTTAGTTGTAGGAATAATTTATCATTATGGCTTATCTCAGGCCATTTTTTTCTGACAAAAGAGCTACCTTCAGAGACGAGCTACTCTCAGCTCTTGTAAGAGCTTTGCAAAGTCCTTCAGAATAAAAAAAATTGTTCATGATGGCATACCATCCAGGCAGCATATTCACTCTCAATGTGAACAACACATTGAGAGTGAGTCTGTCAAAGCTAGTTAATGGCAGGACCCAGTTGTTGAGACTCATAATTTCCCTAGGCTCTTTTCACCTATATAATGTCAAAGCAAAATCTTATGTAGTATATGGGATGATCCAATATTTCCTTCAGATATCAGTTCTGTAAGTACAGATACAGGTTTTATTGATAGAGATGACAGCATTGAAGAGATAACAAAAAGATTTGCAAACATCAGTAAAGTCAGTATAATAAATAGAAATAATTTAGCCAAAGCATAAGCCAAGAAACCATAATTAGCTGAGAAATTCAATCCCATCAAAGTAGTAGATCTGAAAAATATGATAATCACAGACAGATAAATTATTAATCTCTCCCAGATTAACTTACGCTTGTGTAATCGTAAGTTAATCTGGGAGAGATTAATAATTTGATAGATTAATATATTTATTTATTAATTTGATAGATTAATATATTTATTTATTAATTTGATAGAATAATAGATTAAATTAATTATTAATCTTTTTAGATTAATAATTTGATTTGAATTCTTGGTCAGTGGTTTCAAAGGTTGCAATTAGACAGAATGGTGTGTTAGAATCCCATTTTCTGAAAACTCAAAGGAAATAATGTGAACTGAAAGTTGTCACTTAGAAGACAATGAGTTAATTGATTATAATTCAGTGCATCAGCAAATGTTCCAAACTGCAGATACCATAAGGAGGTGGCTGCATGAGCATCATTTGGCTCAGATTAATATTCATAATTTTCAAGTATAAGATCAGCAGAGTCATACAGATGTGACTTCACCATCTAATGATATGTCAAAACAAGTTAAAAAGCATGTAATTATCATACAAGCTCTTCAGGAAGATCAGCAAACTATTAGATCCAGAGGATTGTTTCAAAACAGGAAAGTAAAACACTTTGTAAGTGATTAAAGTGAGGAAAAGAGAGTAACCAAAGCAGAAGAATTATCAATGGTGTCTTTAAACTTACATGCTGGCATATTATTTTCTATAGGAGCTCCATGTAAGCTTAGAAATGTTTTATGAATTTCATTGTCTTTGTATTATTCCCAAGCGTTATAAAAAATAAATTTTTTTTGTGAAGAAAGGAATTAATGTATAAATCTCTACATTTAAATGAATATATTAACTGTATTGTTTGAAAAGCAGAGGAAATAAAAAATTGTTATTAAGATTCTTTTAAAAAATTCGGCATAAGATAGTTATGTCAACCTTATTCAACTGTTTATAAATAATTCCAACTGTATTTTGGCATTCTTTCTCATTGCTTTAATATAGATAACAGTGGCCTCATTTAAAGTAATTCTAGCACAAAAAACCAACCGGTTTAAATGATTGGAAATATAAATTTTAAAAAGTCATACCTTGCTGTAATTCTGATTTTCACTTTTGTAGATGCTTTCCTTAGATGTTATTATCATATTTATATCTTCTAATTCACAAAATAAAGCTCTCTTTGAAACCTGTATGTCATTGCAAACAAAATTAAAAAAAAAAAAAAGAAAGAAAAAGCTGCTACTGTTATCAGAAATGGTGATGTATGCATTATAATGAATTAAGATTATTATTAGTGGAAAATGATGCAAGAAACAAAGCCCAAGCTTGCTTTCTTGCATCGTTTACCAAAATATTCCATATTACCTATCTCTTTTAACAGTTTGTCTAGTTCTCCCTTGAATTTATTCAAACTGCCCACCTCCACAACAGTAGATGGAAGTTTATTCTAACAATCAACCACCCTTGGGTGAAGGCAAACCTCTGCACATGTATCCTGCAACATTCTCAATTTCAATTTATGCTCCCTCATGTGTGTAGTCTGAGAAGAATACCATCAGCAATGAGCTTCTAAATCCATTGGAAACCTTAAACACCTCAGTCAAATCACTTTGCAGGTGCCTAGTATCCAGACATTGGAGACTAGGCACCTGTGAGGTCATCTCATTGAGGTGTTTAAGGCTTTCAATGTCTTAAATTTGCAGAACTGAAGCAATTTGCAGAAATGAAATTTGTAGAACTGAAGCCTTTCTTGGTTTGTGCACCCTTTTGTTCCCTCGCCAATCTTGTTGCCCTTCTCTGCATTTGATCCGGCACTTTCTTCTTAAAATTCTTCTTAAAATGAGGCCTCTAGACCTGTATGCAGTACCCAAGATACAGTCTAACCATGCCTTCTCCAATGGGATAATCACCACCTTATCACTACTAGCAAAATTCCTGTATATGATTGACAAAACCACATGAGTTGTCCTATTGCCAGGACAACTCATGTGGTTTTGTCAATCTGTCTGCACTATTCACAGAGCTTCATATCTGACTGAACAGTTACCCACAAGTCTTCTTCATTTTCCATTACTCTGAGTATAGTACCATGTGGTTGGTACATTAATCTGCAATTGCTGCTACCCATATGCAGTACCTTGCATTTGTTAATGTTGAATTTCAGTTGCTGTCAGTTATATCTGCTATATTGTGTAAACATTAATATTGGTTAGGTTTCCAGGCAATAATTAGTTAAGAAGAACACTGTGGTGATATTTTTGCTCTTGAATTCATGCATTTATGAAATGTTTTTTAAGTTTTGAAGTATGCACTTTTAACTTAAACTTGTCTTATCATTATATGTCATTTGTTGAAATAATGTTTGCTTTTTACTGAGTAATTTCTCTATAGAAGTAAATGGAAAAAAACACTGAATAATTTAACTGTTGTGTGCTCTTTTGATTATACAAGTGAGCTGCAGACTGGTTAGAGCTATTGTATCATTTTTGTATGTAGATAAATTGGCATTATTTTAATTCTATCTCATATTGTGAAAACCTTCACAGTGAGTTGCCATGATATTGTACTGCCTTGAAAGTAATGCCTCACCAATGGAGAAGACTGATGTTACTTATTTTTGGTGGATACAACCACCCAGACAGCACAGTTTCAAGGTTCATTGACCTCTCCTCAGTGGGTACCTTGGTGTTGCAATAGGGACAACTCAGTTATGACTTATAACTCCACAATATGAGAGATGCATGATGGTGTGCGATGGTATAGATTAAGGCAATTTTTTGCAAAAAATTGCAGTGTGAGCTGCTTAAAGGTATTTGATGAAGATTTTATTCTATGGTGTGAAATTAGCAAGAATGCTGTTGTTCTTTATATCAGCATGGAGAAGAACATACAGTATGTAAATTTAAGTTTTCACATGGTATGATCACAAGTTCCTTGCTATCAGATGATTATTGCACACTTTCCTGGACTATGGGGAAGACAGGTGTTTTCTCTGATTTTCAGATAGCTGTTATTGTTGGAGAGAGAGAATGTTTAGTAGGAACCACAATTGAGAAGAACAAAGGAAATTGTTGGTGTGTCAAAAGCAACCATCTCCAAAGCATATAGTGAGTGGAAAATGCAAATGGTGGAAATGCAAAAGAAAATTGGTACTTGAAGATTGATATTTCAGGAATTTAAAGCAAGTGATGCATCAGAATAGGAGGTCCAGTGTGCTGCAGCAGATGACTGAAAACTTCAATTTAGGCAAAAAAAAAAAAAAAAAAAAAAAAAAAAGACCCATTTCCAACTGAGCCATGCAGTATGACTTGAAGAATCTGAAATTTCATAGTTGTTTGCTCACATGAAAGTCACTTCTTTCTTTAAAAAATTAAAAGATTCAACTGCTGTGCCACCACCAATGTCAAGGCTGAACTGTAGAACAGTGAAAAAAAAAAAGATCATGTGGTTTAGATCACAAGTCATGATTTACAATTTTTTTACCCTACCATTAGTGCCAAAAAAGTGAGCAATGGCAAAGGACAGTGCAGCTTTTCATTTCTCTACCAACTACAGTACATATTATTTAAACTTTGATATTATATATTTGGATCTTAGAAAGGCTTTTGATACTGTTGCACATGGAAGACTGCTGCACAAATTGGAGCAGTGTGGCATTGGAGTCAAATTGCTGCTATGGATAAAGGGATGGTTGAGGGGAGAAGACAGAGAGTGGTAATCAATGGACACTACTCATTGTGGACTAATGTTATTAGTGGAGTCCCTCAGGGATCAGTGTTGGGTCCATTATTGTTTTCTGTATTTATAAATGATATTGATGATGGTGTATCAAGCTTAATGTCCAAGTTTGCAGAGAATACAAAGGTTGGCAGGTTGTTAAGGACACTACTGATGCTATTCTGCTGAAACAGGATCTGGAAAGGTTGAACAGATGGGCTGAGAGGTGGCAAATGAAGTTTAACATTGACAAATGTAAAGTACTACATATGGGAAACAGCAACCCCAGACAACTTATCAACTCTGTGGTACTACACTGACAGTGGTAGAGAATGAAAAGGACCTGGGGGTAATTGTGCAGGCAGATATGAAGTTCTCTGAGCAGTGCAGATGGGCTGCAAGAGTAGCTCATGGTGTCTTGTCAATGATATACAGGAATTTTTCTAGCAGGGATAAGGAGGTGATTATTCCCTTGTATAAGGCAATGGTCGGGCCACACCTCGAGTACTATATACAAGTCTGGAGGCCTCATTTCAAGAAGGATGTAGAGCTGCTGGAACACTTACAGAGAAGGGCAACAAGATTAGTGAATGGAACAAATTGTTGGTCTTACGAAGAAAGGCTTGAGTTTTGCAAATTACAGTGTCTGGAGACTAGGCACCGGCGAGGTGATGTGATAGAGGTGTATAAAGCCTTGAATGGTTTGAGCATGCTCAATGCTGATGGGATTCTTCTTCTTGCTCAGAATAATCACCTGAGAGGGCATAAATTCAGATTGAGGAAAGAGAGATGTAGGATAGATGTGTGGAAATTTGCCTTTAGTCAGCGGTCAGTTGGTTGGTGGAACAGACTTCCATCCCTTGTTGTGGAAGTTGATAGCCTAAATAAATTTAAGGCTCAGATGGACAGGTATTTTGAACGAATGGAGGGGTGAAATGGAAGTGTGTTTTTTTTTTTTTTTTTTTTTTTTTGGCTGATCCTGCATAAACTTGCTTTCTTGCATCATATGCCCCTACTAATGCTAATGCTAAACAGTGAAGGTCAGATCTGGAGCTAAATTCCCTGAGACTTCTAGTGGAATCCATGCACACTGTATACAGGCTGAAATTTTGTTAAAAGGTGGCTCTGCTAGATATCGAATAAAGGTTTCTAATTTTTTGACCTGTGAGTCTATTTGCAGCTTGAATTGAAACCTTCTGTTAAAAAAAAAAAAAGGAAAATATGAAATATCAAGAATCTGTCTCATTTGAAGATACCCCAGAGCAATAGCATGAAAAGTAGTAGTAGTAGTAGTGGCATGTGATGCAAGAAAGCAAGTGTAGGAGCTTATGCAGCATCAGCCAAAAAAAAAAAAAAAAAAAAAATCACACCATTCCCTCCAAATGCCTGTCCAGTTCCTCCTTAAATTTATTTAACCTATCAACTTCTACAACGACAGATGGAAGTTTGTTCCAGCAATTAACCACCCGCTGGCTAAAGGCAAATTTCCGCACATCTATTCTACATCTGTCCTTTCTTAATTTGAACTTATGTCCCCGTAGGTTGGTAATCTGAACAAGTGGAAGGATCCCATCAGAATTCAGCGTGCTCAACCCATTCAAGGCCTTATAGACCTCAATCAGATCACCGCGCAGGTGCCTAGTCTCCAGCCACTGCAATTTGCAGAACTTAAGCCTCTCTTGGTAAGAGAATCCCTTCATTCCCCTCACCAATCGTGTTGCTCTTCTCTGTACACGCTCAAGCAAATCTACATCCTTCCTAAAATGAGGCCTCCAGACCTGTACGCAGTACTCAAGGCGTGGCCTGACCATTGCCTTATACAGAGGGACAATCACCTCCTTTTCCCTGCTAGCAAAATTCCTATATATCATTGACAAAACCCCATGACCCACCCTAGCAGCCTGTCTGCACTGCTCAGAAAACTTCATATCTGACTGCACAATTACTCCCAGGTCTTTTTCATTTTCTACCACCTTAAGTGTAGTACCACACAGTTGGTACGTTTCTCTGGGGTTACTTCTACCCATATGCAGTACTTTGCATTTGTCAAGGTTGAACTTCAGTTGGCACTTCTTAGCCCATCTGCCCAATTTATCTAGATCCTGTTGCAGTAGCACACTGCCATTACTGTCATTAACAACCCTGCCAACCTTTGTGTCATCTGCAAACTTCGACATTAAGCCTGATATACCTTCATCAATATCATTGATAAATACACAAAACAACAGTGGACCCAACACCGAACCCTGTGGGACTCCATTAATAACATTAGTCCACGAAGAGAGAGCAGCACCCATTGATTACCACCCTCTGTCTTCTCCCACTTAACCATCCTTTTATCCATTGTAGCAACTTACCCTTAATACCATTCTGCTCCAATTTGTACAGTAGTCTTCCATGCGCAACAGTGTCAAAAGCTTTCCTGAAATCCAAGTATATGATATCAAAATTATTTTTTGCATCCAGTTCCTTTGTGACCACATCATAATAACCAATCAAATTTGTCAGACAAGACTTTCCCTTAACAAACCCATGCTGTGTTTGAATTATTGCTGCAGTCTTGTCTAGATGATCCTGCAATGCATCTTTAACCAGCGACTCCATTATTTTACCCGGAACAGAAGTTAAACTAACTGGTCTGTAATTACCCGTGTCAGCCTTCGATCCACCTTTGTGAATTGGGGACACATTTGCACATCTCCAGTCCGTGGGAACCTCCCCTGAGTCCAAGGATGCTCTCATAATTATGGCTAAGGGTTTGCTTAGTTGCTTTGCCGCCTCCTTTAAAATACCTGGATAGATCCCATCCACCCCTGGTGCCTTTTTTATGTTTAACTTCAACAATTTCTCCTCCACTTTGCTCTCAGTTATTACAAAATCATTAAGCACACTGCTACAATTTGATAACCTTCTTCCATTTTCAAATTGTAATAATTCCTCACGTGTGAATGTAGATGCAAAATACTCATTCAGTTTGTTTGCTATCTGAGCAGGATCATCAACAGTCGAACCATCGATGTAAAGTGGACCAATCATATTCATCCCCTTCCTTTTAGAGTTTATATAAGTAAAGAAATCCTTGCTGTTTTTCTTAGCATCTTTTGCCAAAGATTTCTCGTAATCCGCCTTCGCCTGCCGAACCTCCTTTGTGACCTGATTACAGACTAGCTTATATCTGCCACAGGCTTCTGCATCACCTGATAATTTATATGCATCCCATGCATTTTTCTTCTCTGTCACGAGTCTCATTAGTTCATTTGATAACCATTTAGGCCTAAACCTTGAACGATATTTCTTAATCGGTATATAAAGTCTAGTAGCTTCCATGATTAATTCTTTGAATGCTTCCCACTTAGAATTTACTGTTTGTAACATCGTCAGTTGATCCCACTGTACAGAATTTAAAAACTGTCTGAGACCACTGTACTCCCCTTTACGGAAGCAAGAACCCTTTCCTTTACCCCTGACGGTAGTTACCTCTTTGAGTAAATCCCACTTCAGCACACTGTGATCACTGCCACCTAGTGGTTCCTTTATCTGCAAATTCTTAATACACGAATGATCACTGCTGATAACCAGATCAAGAGTGTTACTTTCTCTGGTTGCCTCTCGAACATGCTGCTGCAGAAAACAATCATCCAATAACTCCACAAAAGTCTGACTAGTGTGTGAGTGACCAACCCACAAGTTCCAGTCAATATCTGGGAAGTTAAAATCCCCCATTATAAGACATTCTGATTTACTGGCCCACTCTATTTCTCTGTACAATTGTTCATTGTACTCATTCGAGTCATTAGGCCTATAACACACTCCTACTCTTATTTTTCCTTTCGCAGTGCTTATGTCACACCAAACTGACTCAACAGAGCACTGTTCATCTATATTAACTGGGTGCACTTCCTTTGATTTTATGTTTTTCTTAATTAACAGCATAACACCCCCTCCCTTTCTGTCCTGTCTATCCTTTCTGTACACATTGTACTCCCCAAATTCCAGTTCTGCATTCCTTATATCTTTGTGACACCACGTCTCTGCTATCCCAACAATATCCACCTTTGATGTCTTGACCAACACTTCAAATTCATCAAATTTATTTACTATACTTCTAGCATTGGTATACATGCAAGCATACATGCTCCTATGCCTATTCCTTGTTACCCTAACACATCCCATATACCCAACTATTCCATGATGACTGCCATGTTTGATCATGATGATGATCAAAGTTGCCTCTTGGCAACTTTGATCTTTTGTGTTAATTATTGTGGTGGTAGTGGTAAAAATCTCAATGATTTTATCAATTTCTCTGGGAGCAGTCTGTTTTTATTGTTATTCTTACAGAAACATGGTTGCAGTCACACACTCGGGACATAGTATGTAGTACATAGTGTTTAGGGTTGAGCAACACCGGTAGTTTCCCAGAACTCTGCACTAAGTTCTTATGTTGAATACAGTACCCTGTAAGGGCCAGATAGTGTGCATGATGTGTGGTTTATGTAGTGTAATGTAGGGTTATGTTGCTCACGTGGTCTCTTAACCTAGGGGGGCCTGTAGAAAACCACCAATCCTTGGTTACCATAGGCACAAAGGAACTGGGCCAGGTATTGGGAATTAGGTGCTCTGGCTTGGCAAACCCTGGCATCAGCTGAGCTTACCAGAGAGAGCCCTAAAAAAAAGAAAGATTTTTTTTGTTGGTAAGAAGCCTGAGGGCGACAGTTTGAGCTTTGCAGAATAGGTGAAGGTGAAAGATGATAAAAAGTCTACCACCAGAGAATGGAAGAATAGGGAACTACACCTGGTGGTTTGGCCCACCAGGTGAAGATTTGTGTTGGGCAATACCCAGAGTTTGATGAAGGGATTAAAGTCATAGGGCCAGAGTGCCCTATGTGGGGATTCTGGTCACCATCTTGAAAAAAAAAAGAAATATATATATATATATATATATATGGTCAGAAGAATCTGACATTTCCACACAGGTCAAACCAGCTGAAACTACTGTTATCTTCCCATGCTATGCTGCTTGAGAAATGGAATCAGCAAGGGCAGGTATAGGTATATTTATAGGTATAGGTATATTTGGGTCTAACGGCTCCTGGGATTTCTCCCATCTCCGCATATGTACACTGTATCGGACAAGCCAAGGATTTAAAAGTATATGGGTCATGTGGTATTTAGCATGTTGTGCCCTTGTTCATCTGGCCTGTTAGCCGCCAGGCCCCTAATGGGACCTGACGTTACCATACCTCGCCACGGGGAGGCTGAGTATTACCTATATAGTACTCTGGTGGGTCCTGCCACCTACTTTCCTGGGATTTCAGTGGCTAGAACCTTAAAAAAAAAAAAAAAAAAAAGTGGTTTCGCAGTTAGTTATTAGCATTTCTTAGAATAATTTAGATGCTTGCGAGGGGCTATACGCTGAAATAATATTTTCTATATGCCTAAATGGATCGGGCAGGAAATTTTGATGTAGTTAAATTTGGATGCGTAGGGCTGAAAATGCTGTGAAAGTCAACAGTAAAGGGGGTTTGAAGACTGGAGGAAAGAAAAGGAAGTAAGGGGCCTATAGAGAGGATGGCCCACGATTGCAGTGGAGCAGGCCCGTGCTCCACCAGAGGGAAGAGATTTGGGGAAGGGAAGGAGTGGGGGCAAAGTCCCCCTCTCCCCACGGGAAGGGAAAGAAAGCACCATTCACGAGAGAAACAGTGTACATTGAGTCATATGACAACCTTGGATGTCCTTTAGTCCAGGTGCCCAACAGGGCAACATGGGGTTCTTCTGGTCTTCTATGGTGTCTTTGAACAAGTTGAGTAGTCTTAGTTGCGTTTCCATTACTCTGGGCCATTGAGGGATAGCTGTTGTCTCGTGATTGATATTGTCCTATTCATGGATTTGTGAACTTTTGGAATTCCTCCACTCAAGGGGAGGGTAGGGTCCGTTGTTTTGTGAACAGATTTTGCACAAAAAGTGTGAATGCTTTGTAGGTCTCTTCCTCTTGTAGAACGATGTCCTCCTGGTTTCGAAGAAGCGAGTGAATCTTGGTGTATAGTTGACATCTGAGGTCCTCGTATTGGTCACACTCGTATATCAGGTGCTCCCAGGACTCCTCCTGTCCACAGGAGCACTGCGGAGTAGCTGAGATTCCAAAGTCATATAGCCTCTTTCTAAATGAGCCACGTCCGGTCAATAGGTAGGTAGTTTTGAGTCCCGGCAAAAACCAGGCTGGGGAGAGTGGATAAGCTTGTCCTACATCCAGTATAAACTTCTTAGTAATGGAGCCTTTGTTAGTGCGGTTCCAGCGATTTTGCCATAGTGATTTCACGTTTTGCAAAATCCGTCTGTTCTCCACGTTTTTGGAGTTTGTTGGGTCTGTGGTGAATCCTATATGAGAGACTATTTTTCCTTTGGAATGTTGGTACAGCAACTCCCAGCATGCGATCTCCAAGTCCAGGGGAAGGCATCGCGCGTGGGTATTCACAGTGCAGCAAGCTCTTGTCATTATGAGTAATATCGATCGGTGTGTCATCTCTAGTTTTTTCTTGTTGACAGCTGTGCTAGTCTTTGTGTACCAGGCCCCATCTGCATAGGCTAGTGCTGGGATAAAGAATGCCTTATAGAGGACGCCAGGTTGAGGGCATCCAAAATTGGGTACTCCGAACAACAGTCATAATCAGGGAGGGGCACCTACTATCCATGGAGTGCACAACACAAACACGCCAACTAGCTGTACTCCTATCATATATACGTGCACACAAGATGTTTAAGATTTTTTTTTTGTATTTGTATCTAGTGTGCACCAAATGATAATAGGCAACAATATGCATTCATATCCCCATTTGCCCTCTTTCACTAATTCTTGTACATAGACTAAACCACAGTACCCTGAATATGAATATTGCATGCTTTAAAGGGTTTTTTTTACTATTGACATACTACTCACTTGCTCACTGCACAGTTTATACCCATGATATCATACACTGAGTGGACAGAAATCATGGGATACACACCTAGTAATGGGTAGGCCCACCTTTTGCCCGGGTAAGGGCAGTCACACGGCGAGGCATTGAGTTCACGAAAGCATTCCACAGGTATTTCCATCCATGCTTGCTGCACTGCACAATAATTCCATTACATTCCTGTGGATGATTCAAAGCTCAAATGAACCTTTCCACCGCATTCCAAAGATGTTCCACAGGTTCATGTCTGGTGAATGGGTATCCATTCCATGGTGGTAAAATCTGCAGAATGCTTTATGAATGATGTTCTAGTAACCACGGCTCTGTGGGGAGGTGCATTGTTCTGCTGGATGAGTCCATTGCCCTGTGGGTGCACGATGACCATGAAGGGGTGCAGATGGTCTGCAACGATGGACATGTAACCTGGATCGTTCAGAGATGCATCTAGATATACCAGAGGTCCCAATGCATGCCAGTTGAACACGCCCCAGACCATTACTGACTGTCTACCTGCCTAAACAGTTCCTTGTTGACATGACGGGTGCATAGCTTCGTGCAGTTTCTGCCAGATATGCACCCTCCTGGCCGCTCGAAATAATTGGAAACGAGACTCATTGGACCAGGAGATCCATCTCCAATCATCCAAGGTCCAGTGCTGTTATTCTTTCACCCAGTTGAGGCATAGAGTCCTCTTCTATAACCTATCGTGGATAATGATTGCCTGATAGTCTTGGTGGAGACATTTTTGGCACCTCCCTCATTGAAGTCAGCAGTGATTTGTGCCGCCCATCTCTCTCTGGTCCCGGCTGGGCTAGCCAGGTGGGTAAAATGCCTGCTTGGCAACCCAAAGGTCGTGGGTTTGAATCCCGCCTAGGGCTTGGATCAGAGTTGAAAATGAAAAAACTTTGGGAGGTACATTATTGCCACAGAAACTGATGCGCCAACAACTAACAAAAATGAACAAAACTCTCTCTCCGGTTGACTGAAACAATGTGAAACAGACTTTGACAGCCACGTTCATCCCCACCTTTCTCTACCCACAGCACTGTCCACGATGAGATGTTATTCCACAAATGGCGTATTCCCGATACACTCTTGATACTATCAAATGGGGATAGGGCAATTTCTGTACCACCTCTGGGATAGAGTGACTCATGCGTCAGGCACTCACTATCGCCCAATTGCATGTACACCAACGCTAGGAGTATAGTTAATAAATTTGATGAGCTTGAAGTGCTAGTCAAGACATCAAAGGCAGATATTGTTGGGATATCAGAGATGTGGTGTCACACAGACATAAGCAGTTCAGAATTGGAATTTGGGGAGTACAATGTATACAGAAAGGATAGACAGGACAGGACAGGAAGGGAGGAGGGGTTACGCTGTTAGTTAAGAAACACATAAAATCTAAGGAAGCGCATCCAATTGATGTTGGTGGACAACGCAATGTTGAGTCTATTTGGTGTGACATAAGCACTATTATGTTATAGTGTGTTATAGGCCTAATGAATCTGATGAGTATAATGAACAATTGTGCAGAGAAATAGAGTGGGCCAGTAAATCAGAGTGTCTTACAATGGGGGATTTTAATTTCCCAGAGATTGACTGGAATTTGTGGCTTGGTCACTCACACACTAGCAAGGCTTTTGTGGATTTATTGGATGATTGTTTTCTATATTAGCATGTTTGGGAGGCAACTAGAGGGAGTAATACTTTTGATTTGATTATCAGTAGTGATTCTTCATGCATTAAGAATCTGCAGATAAAGGAACCACTAGGTGGCAGTGATCACAGTGTGCTGAAGTGGGATTTACTCAAAGAGGTAACTACCATTAGGGGTAAAGAGAAGGGTTTTTGCTTTCGTAAAGGCGACTACCTCCGTAGTCGCCTTTGGATGGATTTAAATTTTGAATTTCTTAACCATTTAGCACTAATGATCGACATCCTGCAGGGGCTCTCTTACCTTTCAAAACTTTACAGAATCACTATGGTAAAAGCAGATAAGTTAATTATTCGAACTATCAATGCTATCGCTAATTTGAAAAATTCTGAAGGGAATTATGAAGCTAAAATTGAGAGCATGTTTAGGTGGAAAGAATTTGAAGGAATCAAAATTGAAAGTAAAAAAATTACATTGTGACAAGTTATTAAATGCATTGTTTTATCCTTAAAGGATAAGTTATTAATGCAACTGGGTGATTTTAAATTAAATAAAGAAAATAATGATACCATTGAAAGAAATTTTAAACATATGCTACCCGAAATTGTGGAATGTGAAAGAACTTTCGTCTCGGTGGCAAGAGGGTGAAAACCGAATAAAAAATTTAAGTTTTCTGATAAAATATGAAATAAAAATTAATGATTTTAGAGATTTTGTCGAAGACAGTTTTATCTTTAAAATCGAGCAAAATTTCCTTTTCAGTTAAAAAAGCCAGAAATCTTTGAAACCACTGCGATTAGCAGTGCTGAAGCTGAGTGAGCTTTCAGCGTAATGAATAATATTGAGTGAATGAATGAATAAATAATGTTGACAATTAAACACGTTGCACATTATGATGACCATACATCTAAATGGAAAACCATAGCTTCAATTTGATCCGGATCGTTATGTCAAATCATTCCTCTGTAATCATCGCTCAGCTATTGAGCAAAGAAGATCGACAACAAATATTAATAAAGAAGTAAATTGTATATGGCAGTTTTTAGAATAAATTTTTCTTGAATATTTGTGTAATAATTTATGTAATATTTGTGAAAAATATTGTGAAATGTTTTGTAATAGTTTTTATATTATTTGTGATATGGGAAATATTTTGTGTTATTTTTTATTCACAATATTAAAATTCTATCATAAAAAAATGTATCCATTATATTTTCCGAATTGTTAAAAAAATGACGAATAAAAAAGTTGCGCATGCGCCGAACAGGCGCGATAGATGGTTTATGTGAAACATGCTTCGCATTTCTTTTAGGTATATTGATTATGAAATAAAAGAGCTTTCGTAATGTAAATATTTTATTGAACATTTGGAAATTTTCATAATTTCTGGAAGACGAGATACAATGGATTTATGATAACTAAAGTAAGAGCTGTATACCTGCAATTGCAACATATCTAAATATCTCTGGAAAACAGTGTCTATTGAAGTACCAATCTTTTAGTTGAAACGACAGCTTCTACGCAGCTGTTAGGGGAACCTAACAATGGAATGTAATGAAAATGGGAGATGAAAAAAGAAATTGTTGACAAATACTTGTATTGTTGCTGTCATATGACAAATACTTGTATTATTGCAGTCATATGACAAATACTTTTATTGTTGCAATCATACTTACTGCAGTAGTAACTTCAAGAAGTATGATTGTGATGTCATACTATTCAAAAATTCTAAAAAGAACTCCAGACACTATCGTATTGAGGTATCATTGTAAATGGAGGCATGACGACGTGGTTTTTATGTTTTTTTTAGTAGACCTTATACACATACTCTTATCTGCATGGTTAGGGAGGTAACAGGCCCATCTGTCTACCCTCCCCCAAACTGCTCGTGACTCCAGATACCATACCAGTCAGTCACGAAAAATGCATCTCACGCACTAATTACACTGCTAGTAGTGGGGGCGTGGGAAGCGGCTCTGGTGGAAACCATGGATAACATCACTTCCGTGACCGATCAAAAAGCAAGCCCATTGTTAAAATATTCAGAGCTCACCACTGCGTATTACCCAGTGGTTACTTGTGTGGGTGGCCACTGGTTTGGTTTGTTTGCTTGAAAGGAGCATTGTAATAGTGTTAAAACTTCAGGAGAAGGAAAATTCTGGACAGGAATAAATGTGGTACATTTATTCTGGAAATGATTGCCACCTCGCTCTCCTCCACTTTCGGATCCCTTCTAACATATGGTTACTCTGGAGGGATGCCCTTCCTCAGTTCTGGATGGGAGGAACTTTGGAACTCCCTCAAAATTACAGACAAAAACAACCCAACTTTTTCTCCAGATTTAGACTCCAAATAAGGCCAAACCTTGCTTTCTCTTACTTTCAGTATGCAACCTGAAGTTCCCATGCAATTCCATGGCACCCGTGGCAGGTGACGAAAAGAAAAGCAGAGCAAGTGAATTGGTGTGAATAGCATTAGCAAGAGCACATGATGCGAGAAAGCAAGCTTATATAGCATCAGCCAAAAAAAAAAAAAAACACCCCCCATTCTCATTTCTCCCATCCACTTGTTTCAAATGTTTGTCTAGTTCTGCCTTGAATCTGTTTAAGCTATTAATTTCTACAATGACAGATAGAAGTTTGTTCCAGCTATCAACCACCCGCTGGTTAAAGGCAAACTTCCGCACATGTATCCTACAACTGTCTTTCCTCAATTTGAATTTGTGCCCCTCGGGTGATTATTATGGGCAAGAGGAAAAATCCCATCAGCATTGAGCATGCTCAAAACCATTCAAGGCTCAATCAGATCAATTATTCAAGGCTCAATCAGATCACCTTGCAGGTGCCTAGTCTCTAGACATTGTAATTTGCAAAACTTAAGCCTTTCTTCGTAACAGCAACCCTTTGTTCCATTCACTAAACTTGTTGTTGCCCTTCTCTGTACTCATTCCAACAGCTCTACATCCTTCTTAAAATGAGGCCTACAGACCTGTATACAGTACTCAAGGTGTGGTCTGACCATTGCCTTATACAAGGGGATAATCACCTCCTTATCCCTGCTTGAAAAATTCCTGTATATCATTGACAAGACACATTGAGTTACTCTTGCAGACAGTCTGCACTACTCAGAAAACTTTACACCTGCCTGTACAATTATCCCCAGGTCCTTTTCACTCTCTACCACACAGTTGATACATTACTCTGGGATTACTGCTTCCAATATGCAGTAATTTACATTTGTCAATGTTAAACTTCAGTTGCGACCTCTCAGCCTATCTGGTCAACTTTTCTAGATCCCGTTGTAGCAACGTACTGTCATAAAAGTGTCACTAACAATCCTGCCAAACTTCGTATAGTCTGCAAACTTGGACCTTAAGCCTGATATACCATCATCAATATCATTTATAAATACAGAAAACAACAATGGACCCAACATTGAACCCCAACATTTGAATCAGAAGTTAAATAATCCTGGATTATTTAACTTCTGATTCAAAATGTTTGCACAAAGCGGGATAATTCCTCCAACCCACAATTGCCGTCCGCAAGCTACAAGCTGCTCATTCCACATCAAGTTCTTTAGCAATCATCCTTAATTCGCACTAGTTTTTGAAGATTGGTGATAGTTTTTTTTTTTAATTATTGCCTGTATGCCATTATATTTTAGAACATTTTTTAAATGTTCTAAAAAAATGCTCGACAAAGTTTCAAAATCTTTCGTATATTTAATCTTCGTAAAGTTTATATAATATCTTAGTTGCCTCAATCCCCCACTCTACGTTGCTGCTGTCACTAGTTCTTTGTATACAGTGCAAAATGTCGGATCACATGGATATTCAGCTACTGTGACCATGTAAACACCGACAAGAGAAATTTACTGGAAGGCGTGGATCACTCACTTCTCCGAAAAACATATGTCCGTTTGTTGGAGTAAAGGGGAAACCACAACACAGGTTGACCAGAGGCTATAATCCATGTGAAGAATCTTCTTAATCCTCTGACTGACTGGCTATGGAAAGCATATTGACTAGCGCGACTTCTCGGTTTGTTACTGCATAGGTTTTACGGATGCCACTAAAATTGTGAAATGGTATTCCCTTTAACCCTTAACTCGCGCTTTCTAATTACCTAAATTGCCTAAAGGCCAGAGGTGAGAAAAATTCATACAAAATTGTCTCTTCTAATCCGTTCATTACATGGAAATTTTCTTCGTTCTATTTAAATGTAATTACCAAGGGGAATCAAAAAAAATTTGCTATAAAGAAGTTTGTTAAACAGAGGTCCGACTGTAATTATATCAAAAATGAAGCAATTCCAAAATACATAACCAATCGATTGCGCCATTAAAATGCTGGGAATGGGGCCCCCACTCGCCCCCACCGTAGTTTTGGCTCTGGATATTCAATAATTGCTCATTTAGGATTTCATTTATAAAATAAATGATTGTCTCAACAATGGGCTCGCAAATTTTCAAAAAAAATAACAATGGGCTCTCGCGAGCCCACTATAGCTCACCACTGGTAATACGGCACTGGAAATAGCCACCGGAAGGGAGGAGGGGTTGAGATTAATTTGAACATTTCAATCCCAATCAGCAGGAGAATGTTACACCTGCATAGAAATTTCTGACCAGTTCTCGTGATTTCTTCTAGAGTTTTAAGCCAAAAGTAGATTCCCCCCACCATTTTAAGTCTATGGGTGTAAATGTCTTTTTATAAGCTCACAGTACAGACATATGGGGGGGGATACCATCAAGTGTCACATAATCTGTACACCTAGTGAAAATAATTTCATCACATAATAATTGCTATTGCTCAGTTTTCCCAAAAATTTAACCCCCAGCCAGGTCCAAGACCATCAGTAGGATATTTTTTGGCTGATGCTCTCGCTCATCTGTACTATTCTGAATGTCATAATTTGGACAGAAGCAAAGTAGGTGGGGCCCAGTTCTCAGCAGAACTGCAGGAATGGTTATCCTAGGATCTTCAGTCAGTCAAAGGCAACCTCATATAGTTTTGAAAGAGCCATGCCATGTCAGGAAAAAGATAGTGAATAAACAAGGGGTCATACCATGGCAGAGGTTTAGGGCAAATCAGGGAGATCCAATACAGGAATTTCCTGGTTATCTCCCCTTTTTTTGATTGTTTCCAATTTGTTTGCTCATTTGTTTGATGTTGTTAGCAAGATTCAGAGTAATTCCCATGAATTCGGTGGGGACAGCTATTCTCAGGCAGTGGTGTAGCCCACATCTTATAATCTTGAGGTCAAGTGGGAAACTGCAAGTCAGTACCTGTAAAGCTGGAGTGCTGACTGTGTGGGAAACTCTGGTTATGGTTAACAGGATAATTCTTTATGTTGATTCTAGTTTTCTTTTGTTTCTGACTATGGCTGCCCAGAAGAACCAAACAAGAGCTCCATGGGAGATAAATGCCAGGAATATTGCTTTGCAGATTAGAGCTAAAGTTGTTTTTTTAGGTCCTAGTTGGATGGTTAATTTCCCTTTTTTGTGGTTTGTTTTTGAATATCTAATAATTTATTTTTTATAATTCTTTGTATATTTGTATATTTTGTATCTGTATAATTTCTTTTTTTGCAAACAGTTTGTATAACTGTTTGTTTAAGGTTGTATAATCTTCTGTATAAAACCTTTTCTTGCAAATAGTTAGCATTGGCATTAGTAGAGGCATGATGCAAGAAAGAAAGCAAGCTTATTAGGATGCAAGAAAGCATCAGCCAAAAAAAAAAAAAAAACTTCCCATTTCACCTATCCATTCACTCCAAATTTTTGTCTAGTTCTGCCTTGAATTTATTTAAATTTCTGACTTCCACAACAGATAGAAGTTTGTTCCCACTATCAACCACCCAATGGCTGAAGGTGCATTTCCGCACATCTATTCTACAATTGTCTTTCCTCAATTTGAATTTATGCCCCCTCAGGTGAGTAATCTGAGCAAGAGGAAGAATCCCATTAGCATTGAACTTGCTCAATCCATTCAAGGCCTTATACACCTCAATTAGATCACCATGAGCTACTCTTGCAGGCTTGTTGCACTGCTCAGAAAACTTCATATCTGACTTCACAATAACCCCCCCCCCCAGGTCCTTTTCATTCTCCACTACCCTGTTGTAGTTTGTTTGTTGTTTGGTTTTTAGGAGCATTAGCAACTAAGGCCATATGGAAATGCGGTGGTCATTCCCTGACCTTTCCGCATCTTCCGTATTTGGTGGTGACAGGCTCGAACCCCGGTCTAATCAAGAAGCGTGTGCTACGCACTGCTGCTCCTTCCCACCTGGCTACGGAGGGGCCTCTGTTGTAGTACCACCAGTTGATACATTACTCTGCAACATTACCTGCAGTAATATACTATCATTACTGTAATCGTATCATCTACAAACTTAGACATTAACCCTGATATACCTTCATCAATATCATTGATAAATACCGAAAACAACAATGGGCCGAACATCGAACCCTGGGGAACTCCACTAATAACATTAGTCCATGAAGAGCAGTGCTTATTGATAACCATGCTCTGTCTTCTCCCACTCAACCATCCTTTTATCCATTGTATCAACTTGCCCTTAATGCCTTACTGCTCCATTTTGTATAGTAGTCTTCCATGTGCCACAGTATCAAAAACTTTCCTAAATTCCAATCAAAATTATTCTTTGCATCTAGTTCCTTTGTGACCACATCATAATATCCAATCAAATTTTTTCAGACAAGACTTCCCCTTAACAAACCCATGCTGTGTCTGAATATCTAATAATTTATCCCAGATATTGTAACTGCAGTCTTGTCTAGATAATTCTAAAGTAGTTGAATGCTGCTTTAGCTTAACTATTTCAGGTTATCTATCTCTAAATGTCACCCGTTTTTAAATTGAAGAAAATTTAACTCTCTTCAAAATTTATTTCAAATTGAATTCTAATTTAACCTGAAATAGTTTCTTTCATATTTTCTTTTGTATTTCTACTTACAGTCATGGCCTGTATCACCACAGAGAACATGGCAGAGTTCAACTGATGTTCCAGGTGCCGCCATTCATCAGACAATATACCATACTGTTACTATAAGCTCCAGTCAGAGTGGCTGATGTGGGAATTATGGCAGCATAGGTGCTGACTCCTTTGGAAAATATATTCAAGATGTGGGTAAAAGGAGGACTTGTTGCCTAAAATGAAACAAAGGTATTTCAGCTCAGTGACCAATTTAATAGGGATGTTGTGTAACCTGATGTTTGGATCCCTGCTGGGGACAAGTGTCCCTCTTGGGCAGATGGATTTGGTCTTTTCTGCTGATAAAATTTTAGTCCGTGGGTCTGTTCCCATTGTTGCAGATCAGAAAGTGGTTGGTTGGTCTTGACATCTCGCACCACTCTACTATTAGCTCTGACCAAAGGACAAGGTCATCCACAAAAGTGAGTTTTTCAGCATGACTGAAATCTAGCTTTAAGAATTCGTCCAGCACCGAGGTCCAGAAAAATGGACCTAGCACTGAACCATGTGCGTACCCTTTAGTCAGGTGCATGGTCTGCAGGAATCTGAGCACAGCAACCTAGATAGCCAGCATGTATTTTTCCCAACAGTCTTTAGCAGTTGTGATGGAACACAATGGATCCTCTGTAGAGTGACCTTGTTTAAAGTTGACCATATTGTCTATCAGACAGCAGGCTTGCCATCTGGTAGTGGGTTGTCAGGTGATATAATATAAGAGCTGTTCCAGAAGTTTGCCCAAAACAGTCAGGAGAGCAATGGTTCTATATGATTTGGGGTCAGTACGTGTCTTTTTTTTTTTTTTTTTTTGGATTTTTTAATGTTAATCTTAAATTGGCCTGTTTCTAGTGTGTGCGAAATTTAACTTTCTCTAAGTAGTTATTAAAGAGATACAGGAGATGATCCAGGTATATTTCAGTATTTTTGATAGCCACAACTTTAAGGAGGTCATGGCCAGGACATTTGTTGGTTTTGTTTCTGCCCAGTGTCACCTTCATCTCCTCATCAGACTCATGTACTGTAGTACACTGGAATTATTGTGCATGTTTTCTGTACATATTTCTTTCTGTTCAGTGGTTTAATGCCTGGATATCTCGGGGGAACAGGGCATCGAGTGTATATAGTTATGGAAGGATGCTATGTGGTTGTTTTCCATTAAGGTTATTACTATATTAATACCACTCATATACCATGTGAAATTAATAATATAGTTTATTAAGCTGTTTGCCTAAATTACTATAGATTAAGGTGACGTTTCAGGTATCTTACCAATACCCATCATCAGACCATGCTGTTTGGGGGGGGGACAGAAAATAGAAAGGGTTACAAATTTGAATATTTTAGAATATTACAATTACAAATAGCAAATATATGATTCTAGAGTATTAAGTTTGAATTGCCGTTACAATAGAAAATAGGAAATCTTAGGTCTGTACAAAGAAATTAAATTCTTACCTACTGAAAGACTCCTCTAGATGATGCTTCTAGAAACCTGATTGTATACAATCAGGTTTCTAGAAGCACTGTCAGCAGTTAATGTATAGGTAAGAGATTTCATCCAGTGGCCAATAATAGAATTGTGCCAAGTTTTTATCCTGGATCCGGGGTTCTTAGGTAGTGGAAGCCAGGGGCGGAAGTTGAGCATCTTGGGTAGTGGAAGTCAGGCATCTTATTGATACCCATCATCAGACCATGCTGCTGGTTCTGGTGGACTGGAGGGAGTTGTTGTTATTTGATTTTTAGGAGCATTAGCAATTAAGGCCATATTGCTCCGGGGATATGCGGTGGCCATTCCTGACCTTTCCGCATCTTCCGTATTTGGTGGTCACTGGCTCGAACCCAGATCTAATCAAGAAGCATGCGCTACGCACTGCAGCTCTTGCCCACCTGGCTACGGAGATGCCAAGGTAGTTGTATGTGTGGCCTATTTTCTTTTTCTGTTTTTTCATTCATTCTTTTATTTTTTTATCGAAAAGACTGAAATTTTACGGGTTGAATTCACTGTTTCCAATGGCCAATGAATGTAATCCCTCAACTAAAAATTAACTTCTGGCAGTGCCTCTTGCCTGTATGCACATTGTTAAGTCTTTCTTGTTTCTGGGAGCATCGGCAAGAGGAGTCTGTCAGCAGGTAAGAATTTAATCTTTTTGTATTTATCTAAAATTTCCTGTTTTCTATTGTAACAGCAATTCAAATTTAATACTTTTGAATCGTATATTTGCAATTTGTAATTGTAATATTGGTAATTTTTTTTTATGAAAACCCAAACAAGAGAGGTATTAGAGCCTATAGTATTTAGTACCATGCTTGGATTGCAGGTTGAGAAGACGAAAGAAGATATTTGTTGACATTAGACTTGAACTTTTTAGACTGTAATTTTCAGGAAATATCTATGAAGGAAGGTGGTTCCATGGCAGTTGAATGAATAAACAAGGAAGATGAAAAGTTGGTTCTGTGAGTTTGAAGTTGGACAGTAAATGGATGTTGGCTGGTGGTGGCATGAGTTCGGACTGTTTTGAAAGATAGAGTGGCAATTACAGAAGCCAATTAAGAAGAACAGTGCCCATTTGTTCTTCTGAATTGGAAGTACCATTAGAAAAGGCATAGAGCAGAAACAGTACATCTATGAGACAGCGAGTGGAAAGACCTGTTAGAGAGGAGTCATTAATTAACATAACTGCCCTCTTCTGAATGGAATCTAGAAGCCTGAGAGAGGTTTTGGGGGCAACGCCCCAGATGTAGGAACAATATTTCATGGTAGGGTGGATTTGCGATTTGTACAGAGTGAACAGCTGTTTGGGAGAAAATTAACGCTGAGATCGAAAGAGAAAATCAAGTTTTGTAGATGCAGAGGAAGCAATATTTGTAATGTGCTTGTGACAAGAGAGATTAGAAGTCAGGGTAATCCCCAAAATAGATATATCAACTTGCCTAGAAATCGGAGTGTCGCCAAAGATAAGCATTGGAGCAGAAGAATCCTTTTTTTGAGATATAAGACAAGACTGAGTTTTAGGAGGATTGAAATCAACTAAGTTGTCTTTGCCCCACTGGAGAATTATCTGGAGATTGGCATTTAAGGAATTAGTAGTGGATGTTCAAGAAGTTGAAGCTTATTGAGCAGGGGCAAGGTTTCTCAAAATGGAAAGTGAAATGCAATGTGCTATCACCGTCAAAACTATGGATAGGATTTCCAGTCAATGGAAGAAATTCATTAATAACAAGAGGAAAAGGGTGGAGGAAAGAACTGAACTTTGGGGGAAACCAGCATTAGTGGAGAAATCAGAAGACAGAGCGCCATCTACCCGCAGTGGGTGATCAGAGAGATAACTCAATAACCAATTACAAAAATTAGTTAGCATATCATAAACTTCCATCTGTTGTTGTAGAAGATGATAGCTTAAATAGATTCTAGACAAACATTTGGAGCGAGTGGATGAGTGAAATAAGGGTTTTTTTTTTTTTTTTTTTGGCTGATGCTATATAAGCTTACTTTCTTGCATCATGTGCCTTTGCTAATGCTAATGAGTAGTACTCTGTGATTTATTCCAGTTTAATTTATCTTCTACTGGACCAAATTTAATGAAATTTTGCGCGGAGCTTCATCTTAGCTCTATACTAGAGGAAAAACTTTCAAACCTCTGAAAAATTGCAGTAGTTTTTCCAAGATGGTGGAAAATGTGATCAAGGAAATTTACTCACATAATAAAAGGGATAATAATAGCATATTACCTCAGGGACTCACATCTGGTGAGTATCTGCTTGGCACACCCAGGGTCCTGAGCTGGATAACATCATTCTTCTCCTCTTGGTGATTCCCTTCCTACGTTTGACTCTCTTTCACTCAGGGTAGCTCTGGAATTTTTTTTTTTTTTTTTTTGGCTGGTGCAGCATAAGCCTCAGGCTTCCTTGTACCATATAGCTAATAATAATAATAATAATAACATGGAAGCTTGTTTAGAAGACCTTTATGCCATACACGATTGAAAGCCTTTGAGATGCCAAGAGCAGCTGCTTGTGGTTCTCTTCCATTGAATTTGTCCATCAATGGGTAACGTAAGCCAGAATATCACCAGTGGATCGACACTGACAGAATCCATACTGTCGTTTGTTGATCAGACAGAAGATTTCTAGGTAGTTTAAGCGTTGGCAGTTAATTGATTTCTCCATTACTTTAGAAAGAGTAGAAGTAATTCCAATTGGACGATAATTAGATGGGAGGGAATGCCACCATTTTTAGGAACTGGCTGGATATGAACAAATTTCCAAACAGAAGGAAAAACACTTTTGGAATAAGAAAGTGAAAAAAGATGGCAAAGAACAGGAGTAAGTTCAGGAGCACAGATTTTGAGAACAAGTGGAGAAATACCATCAGGACCTGGAGCTTTCTTAGCATCAAGATTTGTCAAAATCCTTCTGACATCTTTTTGATGGAAGACAACAGGAGGCAGTGAATTGAGTGTGCTGGAAATGGTAGGAGGTGTTTTACCATGATCATTAATACACGAGTTGGAAGAAAAATGGGATGCTAGCAGGTCAGCTTACTCCTTGGCTGGAGCAACAACAGAACCATCTGGTTTTGACAGAGGTGGGAGCAGAGATGGGAAAATTGCAGTTAATAGCATTGGCTGGAGACTAGAATGCTCGGCTACCATTAGGGCAAGAAGCAAGTTTTCTACTCTTAGCCGGTTCAAAATCTAGTTTGGACTGATTAATAATTGCTTTACAATTGTTCCGAGCTTTGGCGTAGGCAGAAAATGAAACTGAAGAATTGGAAACAAATCAATTTCTATATGCAACGTTCTTCTCTTGAACAGCCTTAGCACATTTATTGGAAAACCAAGGTTTAGATAAAGGACGAGATTTTAAAGTGGAGTGTGGGATAAAGGATTCCATTCCTGCAAGAATAATTTCACTGATACGATCTGAGCAAACGTTGACATCAGAACTTTATGATTAATAATTATTGTATTAACATATTAAAAATAAGAAATTGCACAATTATAGATGCTTTACTTCAAGCGAGGCACCGGGAAATTTTTCAGGTCAAGAGAGGCGTGGGCTCAGAAAGTTTGAGAACCGCTGGCCTAGAGGAAGGCATAAAGGATTTTTCAAAATTTAGAAAAATTGTTTGTCTATACATGTCTGTACAACTTTCTTTCAATATTTTTTCTTAAAATTCTAGATAATTCTTTCCTCCAAAGGCTGAAGCTTTGTTGCGATGGTTGGCAGCAAGAATTTAACTGAAATAGCAATTTGTTGGAATAACATTGCAAGATGTGGAATTATGAATAAATAAAATAAATTTTCTTTTTTTGTTTTCCATGATGCAATCTAATTTAAGCAGCCATACAGAAAAAATTCAGCTTTCATCCAGACCTTACAATACACAACTTAGGGAGAGTTTGGTTCTTGAGGTTGTCACAGACATTCTCTCAGATATGCCAGACAAGCTGTTCTTGCTACCTGGGAGTCTAAAACGCTGATGGAACTGATATTCGGGTGACACTCAGTCAAAGTGGACCCAATTTCGGCGAAGTCCGGACGGTCTATGACAGCCAAATCCTCTGCTTGCACCTTCACGATGGTGGGACTGTTAGTAATCCTGGGTATAACCTTCATGCACGAGTACATGGTGGGTGACCACCCAGGTGTGAACCAACGTAAGCAGGGGTCGAGGTGTGGCGCCCACACCACATGGAGGAACGCCGCCCCTCTATGTTACCAGGCAGTACTAGGTGGTAGATGACTCTCATCAACCGGTGAAATACCACCACTTTGCTTATTGGAGGCTTGAAGTGGTGGAACCCATGTTTAGTCTCTAGAGCTAAGTTCCGGCCAACCCCTTCCCTATCTCTTCCATCATGCAGTATGATTGATGATTTTTGAGGTTATGATGAATGTCGTGGCGAGATCCAATATTCCTTACATTTCGAGGGTACAGCTCTAAAACGGTGTTCGCAGGCCGGCCGCTAGTTAGTACACCGGACTGAACCTATTGGTAACTCTCTAGGAAGCTTCCGGATCAGCTAGTGTATAATCTTGCTACCTCTACTCTGCCTGGAGTAGAGGTAGCAAGAGGTAGCAAGTGACTGGACGGAGTCCGAGTAGTGTGTATGCGGGGAGCATTGTTGAGGCCACATTATGTCAAGGATCTGGGTATATTCTTACCACATGTACGCCATATCCAAAAATTTCATTTCAGCATGTCCCACCCACTTTTTCTTACTATTGAATACACCATGAATTGTCAAAATAATAGAGCAAGCTTATCTGCGAAAAGATCTAAACCTCCCAAGGACTTCCTAATTCATTTCACAAATATACGTGGTCTCAGTTCTAATCTCAATGATGTCCATTTCCACTTGCAGTCTTCCAAACCCCATGTACTTTTTCTGACTGAATCTCAGTTATCAGTTGATTCAACTACTGCTCATCTCAGATGTCCAAATTATTTGCTGTATGATTCCTTTCGCCTCAAAGGTGGTACTTGTGCATATGTCCGTTCTGATATTCCCTGTCGGAGACTTGGCAATTTGGAATCTCCTCTCTTTGATCTTCTCTGGCTTAAAATCTCTCTACCTCATTGTGTAAAATTCATCTGTTGTCTCTACCGTTCTCCCAACTCCACTAATCACTTGGAGCTCTTTGACTTCCTCTCTTTGCAACTTGACTTTCTCCAGTCCAACTTTCCTAACAGTGAGGTAATTTTCCTTGGTGATTTTAACGTTCACAACTCCAGCTGGCTTCCGTTTTCTAGTCACACCGACCCAGCAGGTCGATATGCTGAGGCTTTTACAATTACTAATGACCTAGCACAGATTGTTCATTTACCTACAAGAATACCGGACAATCCTAATCATACAGCCAATACGCTTGATCTTTTTCTCACAAACAACCCTTCTAAGTACAAGGTTGAAGTGAGAGGTCCTTTAGGCACTTCAGATCACAACTTGGTGATTGCCTCTTCTCCAAAGGAACCTTTATCTCATGGCTACTGCCAACCTCGTATTGTTTGGCATTACAAGAATGCAAAATGGGATGACCTGCGAGACGTCTTTTCTTCTTTTCCTTGGTCTGATTACTGTTTCAAAACTTCTGATGTCAACGTTTGCTCAGATCGTGTCAGTGAAATTATTCTTGCAGGAATGGAATCCTTTATCCCACACTCCACTTTAAAATCTCGTCCTTTATCTAAACCTTGGTTTTCCAATAAATGTGCTAAGGCTGTCCAAGAGAAGAACGTTGCATATCGTAATTGGCTTGTTTCTAATTCTTCAGTTTCATTTTCTGCCTACACCAAAGCTTCCAACAATTGTAAAGCAGTTATTAATCAGTCAAAACTAGATTTTGAACAGGCTAAGAGTAGAAGACTTGCTTCTTGCCCTAATGGTAGCTGTGCATTCCGGTCTCTTGCCAAAGCTATTGGCCGCAACTTTTGCCCATCTCTGCTCCCACCTCTGTCAAAACGAGATCGTTCTGTTGTCAATTCAGCCAAGGATAAAGCTGACCTGCTAGCATCCCATTTTTCTTTGAGCTCATGTATTAATGATCTTGGTAAAACACCTCCCACCATTCCTAACACGCTCCATTCAATGCCTCCTGTGGTCTTCCGTCAAAAGGATATCAGAAGGATTTTGATGAATCTTGATGCTAAGAAAGCTACAGGTCCTGATGGTATTTCTCCACTTGTTCTCAAAACCTGTGCTCCTGAACTTACTCCTATTCTTTGCCGCCTTTTTTCACTTTCTTATTCCAAAGGTGTTTTTCCTTCTGCTTGGAAATTTGCTCATATCCAGCCAGTTCCTAAAAAAGGGTGACCAATCCCTCCCATCCAATTATCGTCCCATTGCAATTACTTCTACTCTTTCTAAAGTAATGGAGAAATTAATTAACCGTCAACTCTTAAACTACCTAGAAACCCTCCGTCTGATCAACAATCGCCAGTATGGATTCCATCAGTGTCGATCCACTGGTGATATTCTGGCTTATGTTACCCATTTATGGACTAATTCAACGGAAAGGTTTGGTGAAACACAAGTAGTTGCTTTTGACATTTCAAAGGCTTTTGATCGTGTTTGGCATAAAGGTCTTCTAAACAAGCTTCCATCTTATGGTTTGCCAACTGTTTTTAGTAATTGGTTATCCAGTTTTCTTTCTGATCGCTCACTGAGGGTGATGGTAGATGGCTCTCTGTCTTCTAACTTCTCCACTAATGCCGGTGTCCCCCAAGGTTTAGTTCTTTCCCCCACTCTTTTCCTCTTGTATATCAATGACCTTCTTCCATTGACTGGAAATCCTATCCATAGTTTTGCCGATGATAGCACATTGCATTCAACTTTCCATTTTGAGAAACCTTGTCCAGCTCAATCAGCTTCAAGTTCTCGAAAATCTGCTGCCAATTCCTTGAATGCCGATCTTCAGGTAATTCTCCAGTGGGGCAAAGACAACTTAGTTGATTTCAACCCTTCTAAAACTCAATCTTGTCTTATATCTCGCAAAAAGCATTCTTCTGCTCCTATGCTTATCTTTAGTGACACTCCGATTTCTAGGCAAAATGATACATCTCTTTTGGGGATTACCCTGACTTCTAATCTCTCTTGGCACAAGCACATTACAAATATTGCTTCCTCTGCATCTAAAAAACTTGGTTTTCTCTTTCGCTCTCGGCGTTACTTTTCTCCCAAACAGCTGCTCACTCTGTATAAATCGCAAATCCGCCCTGCCATGGAATATTGTTCCCACATCTGGGGTGGTGCCCCCAAAACCTCTCTCAGGCTTCTTGATTCCATTCAGAAGAGGGCAGTTAGGTTAATTAATGATTCATCTCTAACAGAGTCTCTCCACTCGCTGTCTCATAGACGCACTGTTTCTGCTGCATGCCTCTTCTACAGATACTTCCATGGGCACTGTTCTTCTGAATTGGCTTCTATAATTCCCGCTCTCTCTTTCAAAACAGTCCGAACACGTGCCGCCACCAGCCAACAACCATTTACTGTCCAACTTCAAACCCACAGAACCAACTTTTCATCTTCCTCATTTATTCATTCAATTGCCGTTTTCTGGAACAACCTTCCTTCATATGTATTTCCTGAAAATTACAATCTACAGAAGTTCAAGTCCAATATCAACAAATATCTTCTTTCGTCTTCTCAACCTCCAACCCAAGCACGGTACTAAGTACTATAGGTTATAATACCTCTCGTGTTTGGGGTTCTCATAAAAAAAAAAAAAAAAAACATAAAAAAAATCATGACTTGAGAGATTTCCTAGTCACCAGAGAGGTTACTCTCTGTTCCAGTTTTGTTGCTACTCAAAAGGAGAGCTAAATGTTCTTTATTATGCTTATTGCCACAACAAGAATTGTTTCAAAGTCATCATTTTATCATGTGGTCACTTATGAATCAAATCCATCTTATCTATTTTGAATAAATTGCTAGGGCTGTATTCTTTTAGAAATTTGGATAAATTTTTGTGCCATTCATTATAGGCCTCATCACTTACATTTGAACTTTTTATCTACAAACATTGCAAAAAATAATATTTCTCTTTGAAATTTACTAGCAATTCCTTATTTGTCTTTAATCCTTCATGAAATAAGTGCTCCACTTAAAAAACCGTGTTCTTCTCTTGGCACTGAAAAAAGTATTTTAAGACACATTGTTCTATATATAGATAACTTGTGCTGCTCATTTGTTTGTGACTGCTAAGGAATTGGATATGTTTTACTTCCTTTGAAATTGCATTCTTATTGTTAGATAGGTTGGGAGCATATTAAAAGGGATCCCAAATTTATAAAAAATTACAGACTACTTCTTCTTCTTGTTGCCCTCTTCTAGCCTGAATTACTTCAATTTTCTTCAAATAGTAGTAGTTAGTAGTGGCATGTGATGCAAGAAAGCAAGTGTATGAGCTTATGCAGCATCAGCCAAAAAAAAAAAAAAAAAAACACACCATTTCCTCCAAATGCCTGTCCAGTTCCTCCTTAAATTTATTCAACCTATCAAGTTCCACAACGACAGATGGAAGTTTGTTCCAGCAATCAACCACCCGCTGGCTAAAGGCAAATTTCCGCACATCTATTCTACATCTGTCTTTTCTTAATTTGAATTTGTGCCCCCTTAGGTTTGTAATCTGAACAACTGGAAGGATCCCATCAGAATTCAGCGTGCTCAACCCATTCAAGGTCTTATACACTTCAATCAGATCACCGCGCAGGTGCATAGTCTCCAGCCACTGCAATTTGCAGAACTTAAGCCTGTCTTGGTAAGAGGATCCCTTCATTCCCCTCACCAATTTTGTTGCCCTTCTCTGTACACGCTCAAGCAAATCGACATCCTTCCTAAAATGAGGCCTCCAGACCTGTACGCAGTACTCAAGGCGTGGCCTGACCATTGCCTTATACAGAGGGACAATCACCTCCTTTTCCCTGCTAGCAAAATTCTTATATATCATTGACAAAAACCCCACGACCTGCCCTGGCAGGCTGTCTGCATTGCTCAGAAAACTTCATATCTGACTGCACAATTACTCCCAGATCTTTTTTATTTTCTACCACCTTAAGTCTAGTACCACACAGTAGGTACTTTTCTCTCGGGTTACTTCTACCCATATGTAGTACTTTGCATTTGTCAAGGTTAAACTTCAGTTGCCACTTCTTAGCCCATCTGCCCAAATTATCTAGATCCTGTTGCAGTAGCACACTGCCATTACTGTCATTAACAACACTGCCAACTTTGTATCATCTGCAAACTTCGACACTAAGCCTGATATACCTTAATCAATATCATTGATAAATATACAAAACAACAGTGAACCCAACACCAAACCCTGTGGGGCTCCACTAATAACATTAGTCCACGAAGAGCAGCACCCATTGATTACCACCCTCTGTCTTCTCCCACTTAACCATCCTTTTATCCATTGTAGCAACTTACCCTTAATACCACTCTGCTCCAATTTGTACGATAGTCTTCCATGCGCAACAGTGTCAAAAGCTTTCCTGAAATCCAAATATATGATATCAAAATTATTTTTTGCATCCATTATAGTCTTTATTTATTTATTTATTTTTGCACAGTGCTCAAAATTTCAGCACTGTGCAAAATGTATGTACATCCTAGTGAAACGTTCACTAAAGTGTACATACACTTTACTGCAAACAAAATTGAAGGGCAAAATAGACTGTAAAGAAAACATGCATGCAGCACACATTGCAATAATTCAATTAAAAAAATCATGTAACCTATATCTGGGTAAAGTACTGTATCACTTGGAAGCTTTTTGAAGTTGGAGATATCAAGAAATTTGACTTGTCAACATTTAAGTTATGAAGAATTTGTTTTGCAAGAGGTGTTACTTTTTAGTTGCAATACCAAGACAACTCATTTTTATAGCCTCTCATTGTGAGAGATCAGTGCCAAGTATTAAAACTGTCTTATTTGGATATCATTTTTCAAAACATTGTTTTTACTGACAGCATGTCCAAGTTTTTCACCAAATTAAAATATACAGGGTGTGTATAATTAAAGTGCACCACTTTTTGCCACATGTAAAGTGGCAACTATGAATAATCCAGATAAAATTTAGAATTAAAAAAAAATAATAAAAATTAATGTTTCTTATTATGGTTATTTCCTGAGAGAACAAACTCATCCACCCATGTGTGTGTTATGTCTGTAAATTGCACAAGGTGGTTTGTCTGTTTTGCTAGGTGAAAAAAAACTGACAATTCTAGGAGAAAACTTGTTAACCTCACCCGAGACTAACTAACTCAACTATGGTGTGAAAAAGGTCCATAAAAGCTCTCCGTAAGGCACATTATAGCCATAGAAACTTGTGTGCCATTAAACCTCCATAACATTAACAACAAGCTCCCTAAAAACTTCTGCCAATTGAAGGGATTAAAACCCAGACTTTTTCCATACAGTTAAGGAGGACAGTGATTATAGCCATTATGCTACCCTTGAGGGTTAAAATTTGGAACAGACAGTGGAAATGAAAGATATATAAAAAAAAGTTTCAAATCGTGACATTTTGGTGCATTTAGCACCGTATAGCACACAGTACAACTGTAAACATCTGCCCCCAACTTATTTAATTAAGTTACAGTTCAGTATGAGAAAGTTACCTCGGGTTATGAAAATAAAATTGCTTGATATGATAACCATTTGTCAGTTCAAATGTGCTGGAAGCATAATTGGCTTAGCGAACGTTTGCCCAGTGCACATTATGGGGATTGCTATAATGTGCTTTGCGATGCCTTGCAATATGCCTTCATGGCAGCCAGAGACTGAATATTGCCTTGATAAATCATCCCAATAACTAGAAGCTTACAAGGATTATGGTCTGGAGAGTGAAGTGGTCAAGCATTTCATAAAAATGAAATTCTTGACCACTTCAAGCATTTCATTTATTTCATAAAAATGCATGACCAGTGCTTTGAAGAATGCTGGGAAATGATGCAGCCATCATAAAATGTGCCCTGGGGCAACTGTGTTTTTGATCAAGTAATGTTGGCATGGAGCTTATGCATAAGAACAGTTAATTGGTCCATTTATGGAGTTTTCTGTGATCCCCACACCAAACAGTGATATAAGTACTGGAGAGGAACTTTATTGATCGTACATGAAGGCAATGTTTACATATTTTACAATTATGGGTATTCAAAACACCATTTAGCTGGAGATGAGCCTCATTGATACATATGATGTCTCAAAGTTTCATGTAATCATGTTAATTGGCATCATAGCACTTCATATTTTGTAAGGAAACCATTTCAGAAGAGCTCAAAGTGCTTTGCAGACTGTTGCCAATGAAATATCTAGTTGTAGCAATGCTTGCTCTATGACTACTGAATTGATGCATTTGTAATGCATTAAGGTGCTATCAGTAACAGCAAGTGTGATTTCATCAACAGGTGGCACAGTTGAGCACCATTTTCTGCTAAGAGCTACAGACAAATCACTTGTTTCTTTGAATTTTCTTATAGACCAATTTGGAAAGGAACTTGGGAAATGCTCTTAAATTTTTTAAAATTGCAGTACTTCTGAAATGCAGCCAAAGTGTTATTGTTTTAATAAACAAGATTTACCAACAAAGCACAAGCTTTCATTTGCACTGCCATTTTTACTTTCTCCATGACAGCAAAGTAGTTTTTCTATTTGTATGTTAGTTGATCTCATTTGAAGATATATACCCACTTTCCATGAGTTATTCCAATGTTTTCAGCCTGCAAAACATGTAAAGCAGACTGTGAGAAAAGTTATACAGAATACATTGGTGCAATATACCCTAAGATGATGGTGTGTCATAAAGTCATTAACAACCATTTTGAATTTTGATAGCTTTATCATATCATAGACATGTGTATTGCTACCATGTTGTAAAATCTGCTTTATTATACTGATTGTATTGCAATGCCAAATGCACCTTTATATAACTTCTTATTTTTTTTTTGTTTGGAATTCTCTCTCTTTCTCTCTCTCTCTCTCACTCACTCCAAGTTTCATACATACTTTTTCAACACTCCAGAGCCCTCATGATTTCTAGCATTTCCAGCAGACCATCAAAACATAATATTTTGTTTTATTTTTCTCAATAATAAATTGCAATGTTCTTCTATGTTTTAAACTATGGTGATTTAAAAAATAAAATTAAAAATGTATTTGCTTGTCTGTCTGTATGCAATCCACTTGTTACATGATCACTTACCTTCCAGAAATGCTAGGGGGAAAAAAAAAAAAAAAAAGTCTGTCACAGCTTACCTCTCAGAATTAGTGTCAGGTAAGCTTGTATATTTTTTGTTATGTAACTCATTTGTGGTATGCACGATGAGAATAGGTCCACCCTTTTCTTAAATTCTGATGAGCAGATCTGTTTGGGTTCACAAAAGAGTGAACTCTGTTCTCAAAGTGTGGTCTATGCCAAATTTTATCTTTTGTTATCTAGGAAACATCTTGATTGAACACACTCTCTGCATTATGCACACTGACAGCTACTCCTGTACATTTCAAGATTTCATGTGTAATTTCATGTAGTTTTTCTTGACAAAATGGCCAGCTACTCAGAGATCTCTCCTCACAATATGCAGTCTCCATCTCTGTTTAATGTTAGACATTAAAAACCCTCTCTAGCTGGGAATCATCTTGAAATAATATGTATAGATATGGCTCCAACTGGAAAAGAAGAAATTATGGAAATATTGGAGGAAAGGCTCTGACTAAACTGTGACAGATGCAAAAAAGGAAAAATTAAGCTTAGTTTCTTTAAATGTTTTGTAGTTTTTGCCCTTGGCACCACATCCATACATATTATTTCATAATTCAGCTTTGGCATTGTCTATTTCATTTGTATAGGATATTCCATACCGAATTCTTCAGAACATTGATAAGTTCCAAAATCTGTTGTATGCTAAGTCCTGCCTATTGGCATCTCACCAATTGCTGAGATAATTTCAGCATGGCATGCTGATTATAAATGATATTGCTTGCTTTTATTACTTCATCGATACCACTGCATTACTTCAGCTCCCTCTACAATTTTCGTATAAAATGTGTGTATTCACCATCATTCCAATACTTCTGATAGCATATTATATGTTGTAAATTATAGCGAAACTAAATTTTTTCTTGGAGTTGATTATATGAGGAATTAGTTTTACATGTGAACAGTTTTGCCCTGTTCATTTGTAACAAAAAAAAAAAAAAAGAAATTTGCAGTTCACACAGCCCTTTGACATTAACAGTGGATTTTTTTTTTTTTTTTTTAAAGGAAAGGAGAAGGCAAGAATTATTTCAGTTAGAAGAAGCCTTGAGAGACAATCAGGAAAGTCATGCACAAGTAGCTGCTGATGCACTACTCAGAAGGCAAAGGCTTCTCGAAGATGTGACCCATGTAGGTATCATTGCTAATTTATTTCTGTTATCATAGGCAACTCACAACAAATGTTTAGTTTTGGTAAAAAAATAAAATAAATAAAGAAGCTATGTGCCATGTGCAGATCATAATCAGTGCTTCTATTTAGGTTATTAAAGTGTTTTTTTTTTTGTTCATTGATGTTATTCATAAAATATTCATTTACAAATACAAACAGGATACAGAGGAATGCACACAAACTGTTGTAGAGGTTGTGAGGTACATTACTTGCTCTGAGTTGCATTACTTTATGGTATTTTGGCCTTCCTTCACTTTTGTATGTAAAAATGTGCACATTTATTTTATTTTTGCCTTAAAGCCTTATTGAATGGTTTATCGGTATAGTTAGCACTTATTGAGAAGCTGTTTGAAACACTCTCAGTCTGCTTCTTCAAGTGCCCTATTGTAGAATTTTTTTTTTTTTTTGCATGTGTATACAGTATATAAGAAAGTACAGACGATATGGATATTTTTCCCCTATGTAGAATTGAGTGTTAGCATGCAGTAAGGTGTATTTTTAAAAACTCTGAAAGTTTGTTTAAAAATAAAATTATTTTATTTCATTTTTAAAAATATAACTCTTATTTTTAAAAATTCTTAGAGTTTATAAAAATAGAGTTCCTGAATTCTTTTTGTAAATTACCAACATTTCAATTTCACTTTTTAAAAATTATTTTGTTGATGCTGTATTTTTATGTTTGATGAAATATAAAAAAAAAAAAATGTGGATCCAACTTATAAGTGCAACTCAGACTGTTCTCAGTAATAACATGGTTTGCAATTCACTCATAAGATGACAGTAGTGTAGATTGATGTAAATTGAGGACTGTCTAAATGTATAGGAGGCTGAAATTTAATCCAGAATTTTTTCTGGATTAAATTTAATTCAAATTATTTATTTATTTTTTTTTTGTGTATAGTGTATTTTTAAATGTGTAGGAGATATATTTGTTTATTTTTTGTGTACAGAATTGAGGGTTAGCATGCAGTAAGTGTATTTTTAAAAACTCTAAAAGTGTTTTTAAAAAATAAAATTATTTTATTTAATTTTTTAAAAATATAACTATTTTTAAAAACTCTTTAAGAGTTTTTAAAAATAGAGTTCTTAAATTCTTTTTGTAAATTACCAACATTTCAATTTGATTTTTTTAAAAATGATTTTGTTGATGCTGTATTTATTCTGTTTGATGAAATATAATAAAAAAAAAAAAATGTGACTCCAACTATCATAAGTGCATAGACGTTACAGTGCACATCACTGACCAAATATTAGTAGCTGTTATTGCAGTGATACCAAAATCATGAATGAATATACCATGAGTGCAACCCCTGGTGGAACAGAAACTGCACCCATGCCAAATTGAGGAAGATTATGGCTTGAAATCAGTTCCGCAATTGTCTCACTACAGATAAACTCAGTGGTTTTCAACCAAGGTGCCGCAACAACATTCCAGAGGTGCCATGTAATTTGGGTTTAAGTTATTTAAACTTTTTTTTTTTTTTTTTTTTTTAATTTTATATACTGTATTTATTTCATTATAAAAAGGTGTACGGCATTCATTGTAGTGTATCTTTTTAATTTTGTGGTGATCTATAATTGATGTTTATTTAGTACCTCTACATAAAAAATAAATTTATTATATAAGTATATATAATTTGTATTATGAATTGTAATTTTGTTTATAATTATATTATTATAATAACTATCATATAACATTTTTTTTAATATTATATATATATATATACAGAGGGAATCAGATTATTAAAAGGTCGAAAACCACTGTATTAGGTATTTCTTTTGGCCTAGGGGTGCCATGAAAAAATTACTTGGACCCTAAGGGTGCCGTGAATCGAGAAAGTTTGGGAACCTCTGGATAAGCTCATCAATTACAAGAGACTTAAAAATGAAGCAGTACTTACTAGGAAATCTAAGCAAGATTATTGAAAAAAAAAAAAAAAAAAAAAAAAATCTGCTGTTACCAAAAACACAGATCTATTCTGGCTAATCTGGAGACAAATGCAGGTTTTGAATGGATCCCTTCAAATGAATCTCTTACCAGTCCATCACTAGAGATATAGTAATCTGTCCTACCCTGCTAAAATAGCAGAAGCTCTCTAGCTTATTCTCTGAAATATCAGCTTCTGCTACATATGACTCATGTTTTCAGAATATTAAAACTTATGCTAACTGGAACATAATCAAAATTTTCTACCACCACTTCCTATCCATATACCAAACCATTTAAAGTAGGTAACTCAAAAAATCATTGCATAACTCCTCCAGCATTGCTGCATGAACCAGATGGCATATGTTACTTTATGTTTCAGTACCTAAAGGACAAAGCCTTGATATTTTCTTGTTTCCTACAACTGAATCTAAGAAACTGACTATTAATTTATCTTAGTGTCATTTATTTGTACTTGCCTTTCATTAGTTAGGAAAAGATCCAACTTTGCCAAATAACTATAGGCTTATCTAAGTAAGTTATTAGCTCCTTGGGCAAGAGTCTAGAAAACAATGGAAGTCAGAGGTTCATCTGATTTTTATTTTCAGTCTTGTACAACAAACTTTCCTTCTTTGCAAAACTGTATAACTCTGACACTGATTGCCTAGAGATGTGGGAAGTCATTGCTTGGAGAATTCTTAGGAAAGCTGCAGATCCAAACCAATACTGATCCCTCTACTAACACTACTCAGTTTATTGAAAAGAACTTTCCATTCAAAACTCTCTTCTTTATTAACGTACTGAATCTCGATTCTATCTTAATAGCTCAAAACAAAACTCTCCTGTCACAAACAGCTAAACTTATACTAAGGAATCTCCACCAAATTAAAGATAACCATAATATTACATCTTTTTTTCTCCTTTAACTCTGACTTTATAGTTTAGATGTCCATATGATCAGACACCTTCCACGTATCAGGTAACTCTGGTTTTCATGTACTTGTGAACTCCATATCTTTGCTTTAGCTACGTTTACATCTCAAGAATTTAGTGCTAGCCAAGTCATTCCAGTTGTTTTTACTTATTTTTTCACTACTTGTGTCAATAATGTTTGTTTCATATTAGTGCTATAATTTTCTAAATGTATGTTTCTTTATATTCTACTGTAAGCCCTTATAGCTGTCTCGTTAGTTGTCCTGGGACAAGCTCAGCATTGTCAGTATATTTCTGCACAATATAAATGGTACATCTCGTCACAGCCACGCTGGTCCATCACTTTGTTCAGAATGCCTCTGGACAAACTTGCAGCCACTGGCCTGTTTGTAGCCGTTGCCTCAATGTATTGTTGGAACTCCTGACCAAGAGCTAATAAACAGAATTTGATTAATCTACAGGGGATCTCGTTATCCGAAGATAATTGGTTCCAGAAATTCCACTTAAATCAGGAACCAAATTTTCATAATGTTTATTATTTAAATAAAACTAAATGCAACTAGGCATAATATTTTAAGTGTTTAAGATTCTATATCTATATAATATTGGTGTAGATACACCATAGACAACTCTTAAAGAAAAACTACAGTAGTAGTGTGAAAGGCATCATTTCATCTGGATCTCATTTTGTGCTCATCCTTCACAACGAGTTGCCTACGTATTGCACTACCTCAAATAAGTAACATTCCGCTAATAGAGAAGACTACTCTTACTTATTCTTGGTGGGGCACCACCACCACCCAGACGGCACTGCTTGCAAAATGGTATGGGATAAGAAACTGTGTTATCCACATACTATCCCTATTAGACTTAATAAAGCAAAAAGGTGTAGGAAAGTGATAGTAGGAGAGAAAGAGGAAGAAATGCTGTCGAAAAAGAAAGGGACAGTTACTCCTGCTCACTCACTGAACTAAATCACTCACAAATCCCCCGAATAGGCAATGCTTCCCCGTCCTTCGCAACGAGTTACCATGTATTGCTCTGCCTCGAATAAGTAACACTTCACTAATAGAGAAGACTATTGTTACTTATTCACTGTGGACTGCACCGTTTCAAAGCTAGTTGGCTTTTCACCCACCATTGGTGGGTGAAAAGCCGATGAAAAGCATATTATTTTTATGCTTTTATGTTTTTTTGAGATTAGCTTCTAATATTTTAAGCTTTTATTTTGATTAATGTTCAAATTTTGATTCTTATTTATCAATCAGAGCCCAAAAAATATAAAGATTAAGCCAACTATTGCAATAATAATATATATATCTCACGATCACACTAGATGATCTTTTGCCTGTGAACCATCTTATGTTTTTTCAGATACCAGTTTAATAATACATATTTGGTAGTGCAAAAGCATGATTATAATGTGCAGTAAATTCCACGGAATGCAAACAAAGTTTGCTAAAATTACATGATTACTAGTAGTGGCAAATGATAAAAGAAAGCAAGTCAATATAACATCAGACAAAAAAAAAAAAAACAAAAAAACACACTTCATACTTCTTCCTTCCACACCCCTCCAGTTATTGGCTAGTTCTTCCTGAAATTTATTCATGCCATCCACTTCCACAACAACAGATGGAAGCCTGTTCCAAAATTAATCACCTACTAGCTGAAGGCAATCTTCCACACATCTATCCTGCAACCGTCCTTCCTCAACTCCTCAACTTAAATTTATGTCCCTTCGTGTGTAATCTCAGTAAGTGGAGGAATGCCATTCACATTTAGCTTACTCAATCCATTCAAGGCCTTAAACACCTCAACGAGATCACCCCACAAATGCCTAGTCTCCAGAAGCAGCAGTTTGCAGAACTAAAGCCTTTCTAGGTAAGAACACCTTTTTGTTCCCTTCACCAGTCTCATTGGCTTTCTCTTCACCCATTCTAGATCTGTATATATATACAATACTAAAGTGAGGCCTCCAGACTGGTATATATACAGTACCCAAGATGTGGCCTAACCATGACCTTGTATAAAGGATTAATCAACTCCTTATCGCTGCTAGTGAAGTTTATGTATATCATTGACAAAATCCCATGAGCTGTTCTGGCAGCATGTCTGCCCTGCTCAGAGAATTTCATATCTGACTGCACAATTTCCCCCTGTTCTTTTTCATTTTCCACTACCCTGAGTGTAGTACCACAGAGTTGATAAGTTACTCTGGGATTACAGCTGTCCATATGTGCAGTACCTTTTCATTTGCCAGTGTTAAACTTCAACTACTATTTCTCAGCCCAATGACCCAATTTTCCTAGATCTTGTTGCAGTAACTCACTGTGATTACTGTTGTTAACTGGCATACCAACCTTTTTATCGTCTGCAAACTCTGACATTAAGCCTGATATACTTTGATCAATGTCATTGATAAATATTGAAAAACAATAATGGGCTCAGCACTGAACTCTGCACGACTCCACTGATAACATCAGTCCATGAAGAGGAGTGCCCATTGATAACCACTCTCTGTCTTACACTCAATCATTCCTTTATCCATAGCAGTAAATTTCCCTTAATTCCAGGTTTTATGTGGAACAGTATCAAAAATCTTCCAGAAATCCAATATTGATATCAGAATTATTTTTTGCATCCAGTTCCTTGGTCACTGGATCATAGTAACCCATCAGGTTGGTTAGAACAAGACTGCTCCTTAACAAATCCATGCTGTGAATACTTCTTTAATCAGTGACTCCATTACTTTCCTTGGAACAGACATTAAGCTGACAGGTCTATAATTACTCATGTCACCTTTTGATCTTCCTTTATGAATTGAAGATACCTTTTCACACTTCCAGTCCATAGGGAACTCCCCTAAATCCAAGGATGCTCTCATAATTATTCCTAAAGGCTTTCTTCCTTCCCTCCATCGTTACTTCTTTTAATATGATTGGATAGATTCCATCCATGTCAGATGTCTTTTTTATGCTCAGCTTCCACTTTCCTTTCAGTTATCACAAAGTTATTTAGCTCCCCATATGAGTTTGATGAACTTCTGGCATCCCCTCTCCTAAACAATTTCCCATGTGTGAATCTATCTGCAAATACCTGTTCAATTTGTTAGCAACCTGAGCAGGTTATTAACAGTTAACCCATTGGCATCAACTGGCCCAATTCAATCCCTTCCTTCTACTGTTAATATAAGCATAGAAGTCTTGCTGCTTTTCTTTGCATTTTTTGCCAGAGACTTCTTGTCTCCCTTTGCTTGCATAACTTCTGTTATGCAAGCAAACAGATCTGATTTGATTACAGACTAATTTATATCTACTATGGGATTCTGAATTGTGTGATAATTAATGCACCCCATGCTCTTTTTTTCCTATTTGCTATTGGTAATATCATTAGTTGATCCCACTGCATAGAATTTAAAAACTGTGATAGACCACTGTTGTCACCCTTACAAAAGCAAATGCCTTTCCCTTTTCAGTTATGTCTTTAATTAAATTCCACTTTAGTACACTGTGATCACTGCCACCCTATGGGTCTTTTACCTGCAAATTCTTGAATGAAATACTACTGATAACCAAATCAAGAGTATTGCTTACTCTTGTGCCTCTCCAATATGCTGCTATATAAAACATTCATACAAGAAATCCACAAAGGTCTTGCTAGTCTGTGAGTGACCAATACACAAGTTTCAGTCAATATCTGGAAAGTTTAAATCCCTCATTATGAGACATTCTAATTTTCTGGCCCACTCTATTTCTCTGTCTAGTTGTTTGGTGTACTCATAACAGTCATTAGGCGTATAACACACTCCTACTCTTAATTTTGTTTTAGCAGTGCTTATATCACATTGCACTGGTCACCCATGTTGACTGGATGTACTGCCTTAGATTTAATCTGCTTCTTAACTAATAGTATTAGCATTAGCATTAGTAGAGGCATTTGATGCAAGAAAGCAGGCTTATGCAGCATCAGCCAAAAAAAAAAAAAAAAAAAACAAACCACTTCCACTTCATCCCTCTGTTCGTTCAAAATACCTGTCCAGCTGAGCCTTAAACTTATTTAGGCTATCAACTTCCACGACAAGGGATGGAAGTCTGTTCCACCAACCAACCACCCGCTGGCTAAAGGCAAATTTCCGCACGTCTATCCTAAATCTGTCTTTCCTCAATTTGAATTTATGCCCTCTCAGGTGATTATTCTGAGCGAGAGGAAGAATCCCATCAGCATTGAGCATGCTCAAATCATTCAAGGCTTTATACACCTCTATCAGATCACCTCGCTGGTGCCTAGTCTCCAGACACTGTAATTTGCAAAACTTAAGCCTTTCTTCGTAAGAGCACCCCTTTGTTCCATTCACTAATCTTGTTGCCCTTCTCTGTACTCGTTCCAGCAGCTCTACATCCTTCTTGAAATGAGGCCTCCAGACCTGTATACAGTACTCTAGGTGTGGCCTGACCATTGCCTTATACAAGGGAATAATCACTTCCTTATCCCTTCTAGAAAAATTCCTATATATCATTGACAATACACCATGAGCTACTCTTGCAGCCCGTCTCCACTGCTCAGAGAACTTCATATCTGCCTGCACAACCACCCCCAGGTCCCTTTCATTCTCTACCACTGTCAGTGTAGTACCACAGAGTTGATACGTTGCTCTGGGGTTGCTGTTTCCCATGTGTAGTACTTTACATTTGTCAATGTTAAACTTCATTTGCCACCTCTCAGCCCATCTGCTCAACCTTTCCAGATCCTGTTGCAGCAGAATAGTGTCAGTAGTGTCCTTGACAACCCTGCCTACCTTTGTATCGTCTGCAAACTTCGACGTTAAGCTTGATATACCCTCATCAATATCATTTATGAATACAGAAAACAATAATG
Source organism: Mastigoproctus giganteus (assembly GCF_048544385.1). Taxonomy (NCBI): domain Eukaryota; kingdom Metazoa; phylum Arthropoda; class Arachnida; order Uropygi; family Thelyphonidae; genus Mastigoproctus; species Mastigoproctus giganteus. Next base: position 197,933,233 of record NC_143578.1, on the reverse strand, counting down.
GACCCAACACTGAGCCCTGAGGGACTCCACTAATAACATTAGTCCACGACGAGCAGTGTCCATTGATTACCACTCTCTGTCTTCTCCCCCTCAGCCACCCCTTTATCCACAGCAGCAATTTGCCTCCAATGCCACACTGCTCCAATTTGTGCAGCAGTCTTCCATGTGCAACAGTATCAAAAGCCTTTCTAAGATCCAAGTATATAATATCAAAGTTATTCCCTGCATCCAGGTCCTTTGTGACTGCATCATAGTATCAAATTGGTCAGGCATGACTTCCCCTTAACAAAACCATGCTGTGTCCGAGCTATAGCTGAAGTCTTTTCTAAATGATCCTGCAGTGCTTCTTTAACTAGTGCCCCCATTAATTTTCCGGGAACAGAAGTTAAACTCACAGGTCTATAATTACTTGTGTCAGCCTTTGATCCTCCTTTGTGAATTGGGGGTGACATTTGCACATCTCCAGTCTGTGGGTACCTCCGCTGAGTCCAAGGAAACTCTCATAATTATGGCTAAGGGTTTGCTTACTTCCTTTGCTGCCTCCTTTAATATAACTGGATAGATTCCATCCGCCCCGTGTGCCTTTCTTGTGTTTATCTTCAACAATTTCTCCTCCACTTTACTCTCAGTTATTACAAGATTCTCTAGCTTACTGCCAGAGTTGAATACACCTCTGGCATTCCCCTCGCTGAATAACTTCTCATGTGTGAATGTTGATGCAAAATATTCATTTAGTTTGTTAGCTACCTGAGCAGGATCATCAACAGTTGACCCATTGATATCAAGTGGACCAATCTGATTCATCCCCTTCCTTCTAGACTTTACATAAGTAAAGAACTCTTTGCTGTTTTTCTTTGCATCCCTTGCCAAAGATTTCTCGTAATCTGCCTTCGCCTGCCTAACCTCCTTTGTAACTTGGTTACAGATCAACTTGTATCTATCATAGGCTTCTGTGTCATGTGTTAATTTGTATGTATCCCATGCATGTTTCTTCTCTGCCATATGCCTCATCAGTTCATCTGACATCCATTTAGGCCTAAACCTTGAACAATATTTCTTAGTTGGTATGTAAAGCCTAGTAGCTTCCAAGATAAGTTCTTTGAATGCTTCCCATTTTGCATTTGCTGTTGGTAACATCATCAGTTGGTCCCACTGTATAGAATTTAAATACTGTCTCAGTCCATCATAGTCGCCTTTATGAAAGCAATAACCCTTCCCTTTACCCCTAATGGTAGTTACCTCTTTGAGTAAATCCCACTTCAGCACACTGTGATCACTGCCACCTAGTGGTTCATTTATCTGCAGATTCTTAATGCATGAAGAATCACTACTGATAATCAAATCAAGAGTATTCCTCCCTCTAGTTGCCTCCTGAACATGCTGATGTAGAAAACAATCATCCAATAAATCCACAAAAGCCTTGCTAGTGTGTGAATGACCAGCCCCCAAATTCCAGTCAATATCTGGGAAATTAAAATCTACTATTATAAGACTCTCTGATTTACTGGTCCACTCTATTTCCCTGTACAGTATCTTATTATACTCATCAGAGTCATTAGGCCTATAGCACACTCCTACTCTCAATTTTGCATAACCCTTCAACCCATAATAGCATAACCCCTCAACCCATCCTGTTGTGTCTGTCCTTCCTGTGTATATTCTATTCCCCATATTCAAGTTCAGCATCACTTATGTCTGAGTGATAGCATGTCTCTGCTATCCCTGCAATGTCTGCATTTGAAGACTTAATCAGTACTTCAAATTCATCAAGTTTATTTAGAATGCTCCTGGCATTAGTGTACATGTAAGTATACGTGCACATGTTCTCGCTTTTATTTACCCTTATGCAGCCTAGGTATTCACTTGTTCCATGATGACTCACAGCAGGGCTTAAAATCCCCAACACCTTGCTTTCCATGCTGCTGCACATTCCAATAGAAGCAGTGCAAGTATTACTTTTACCTCTGCATGCAGCTCTAGTTAATCTGTATGTCTGTGTATTCCAACCCACCTTAACATCAGCAAATCTTATTGCACCTCCTTCTATTTAAGTGTACCCATCCTTGTAAAAACAGTATTTCCTGTTAACAAGCGAAGGCCATGCTGAGAAAAATTCTACGCCACGATCCTTGCACATTCTCTCCATGGCCGAATTAATTGTCAAGGCTCTCAACATATATTCCCACCTATCATGTCAGGGCAGGATTGCAGACACTTTTAAATTCAATCATAACGTGAATTTATCCAAACTTTGCCCCTGTATTTGTTAAGTAATTCCTCTGATCTCCTACTCTTAATATCATTAGTGCCAACATATACAACAATATTGCCTTTTATGCACTTAAAAAACTGCTTTAGAGTTTCAGGTTAGAAACTGCTTTAGTTCATTTTGTACATCTTTTGGCATCTCTCATATTGTGAAAATATTTCACTTTTAGGTTGTCTACTCTTACACTCTCGGCAGTGACACTAAAAATTACAGATAAATAAGTCTTTTCTACTGGAGAAGAATTATTTATTCAAAAGTGCATGACTAGGGAACTTGTTGCAAAAGATTTTGTAATATAAAAAGGTTTTAATAATGATGCCATTTTTTAAAGCTTAGTTTGCATTCCTTGTGAATTTGCTGTATTAAAATTATGCTGTTGCACTATCCAATACATGTTAGTAAATTCTTGCAGTATCAGGCTTTAATTTGGCAGTGGTGGTGCCCCATTTGAAGAAAAGTTGTTGACTGGGCACCTAACATGTGCCCATTTTCTTTTAAAATTTAGGGTTTTTTCAATACTGTGTGTCTAAATATCATATATTTCATCTTTTTTTACTGGATTGCAATAGTTATTGTGTGTAACTCTCTTTTAAGTTTTAAAAATTATATAATTTTTAAAACATTTTTAAGAACTGCTGGGATTCATCGTGGATCAAGTAAACACACGGGCCTTGTTAAGGTAACTAAGAGTAAGAACCGATGCACGTTTACTTGCATATACACCAATGCTAGGAGTACAGTAAATAAATTTGATGAATTTGAAGTGCTGATGAAGACATCAAAGGCAGATATTACTGGGATATCAAAGACGTCATGTCACACAGATGTAAGGAATGCAGAATTTGAATTTGGGGAGTACACTGTGTACAGAAAGGACAGAGAGAGGATAGGAAAGGAGGAAGGCTTAAGCTGTTTAGTTAAGAAACACAAAATCTCAGGTAGTGAATTCAGTTGACATGGATGGACAGTGCAATGTTGAGTCAGTTTGATGTGACATAAACACTGGGAAAGAAAAAATGAGGGTAGGAGTGTGTTATAGGCATAATGACTCTGATGAGTACAATGAACAACTGTACAGAGAAATAGAATGGACCAGTAAATCAGAATGTCTTATGATGAGGGATTTTAACTTCTCAGATATTGAGTGGAACTTATGGGTTGGTCACTCGATTTATTGGATAATTGTTTTCTATAGCAGCATGTTCGAGAGGCAACCAGAGGGGGCAGTACTCTACATCTGATTATCAGCACTGATTATTCATGCATTTATAATCTGCAGATGAAGGAACCGCTTGGGCAGTGATCACTGTGTACTGATGTGGGATTTACTTAAAGATGCAACTACCATCATGGGTAAAGGGAAGGGTTTTTGCTTTTGTGAAGGTGACTACAGTGTTCTCAGACAGTTTTTAAATTCTATACAGTGGGACCAAGAGATGATGTTACCAACACAAATTCTAAATGGAAAGCATTCAAAGAACTTATCTTGGAAGCTACTAGGCTTTACATACCAACTAAGAAATATTGTCAACGAGACTCGTGTCAGAGAAATAGTAGTAGTAGTAGTGGCATGTGATGCAAGAAAGCAAGTGTATGAGCTTAAGCATCATCATCCAAAAAAAAAAAAAAAAAAAAAATCACACCATTCCCTCCAAATGCTTGTCCAGTTCCTCCTTAAATTTATTCAACCTATCAACTTCCACAACGACAAATGGAAGTTTGTTCCAGCAATTAACCACCTGCTGGCTAAAGGCAAATTTCCACACATCAATTCTACATCTGTCATTTCTTAATTTGAATTTATGCTCTCTTAGGTTCGTAATCTAAACAAGTGGAAGGATCCCATCAGAATTCAGCGTGCTCAACCCATTCAAGGCCTTATACACCTCAGTCAGATCACCATGCAGGTGCCTAGTTTCCAGCCACTGCAATTTGCAGAACTTTAGCCTCTGTTGGTAAGAGGATCCCTTACCAAGGGATCCTCTTACCAAGAGGTAAAAGGATTCCCCTCACCAATCTTGTACACGCTCAAGCAAATTGACATCCTTCCTAAAGTGAGGCCTCCAGACCTGTACTCAGTACTCAAGGCGTGGCTTGACCATTATACAGAGGGACAATCACTTCCTTTTCCCTGCTAGCAAAATTCCTATATATCATTGACAAAACCTCATGACCTGCCCTGGCAGCCTGTCTTCATTGCTCAGAAAACTTCATATCTGACTACACAATTACTTCCAGGTCTTTTTCATTTTCTACCACTTTAAGTGTAGTACCGTAAAGTTGGTACGTTTCTCTCGGGTCTCTTCTACCCATATGCAGTACTTTGCATTTGTCAAGGTTAAACTTCAGTTGCCACTTCTTAGCCCATCTGCCCAAATTATCTAGATCCTGTTGCAGTAGCACACTGGCCCCGAGTGCCAAGCGAGTGATCTAGCGATTTACAAAGCGAATTTGAAAGCGTTTTTCTAAAGAGAAGTTGATAAAGAGATTTCCAAAGGCTTTATTTTCAAAGTTATTTATTTTCTGGCTCTTTGTAAATAAAGAAAGAAGCCTCCTACAAGAAAGGAAAGACACCTTTCTTTTGTATATATAACTACTTTTCTAACACACTAACCACTAACCTTTTATCGCTTGGTCACTGGTGGCACCGCTCCTGCCTCCACGTGGCGGGGCCGGTAACCTGGGGGATAAATCAACCCTCGGGGCTAAAAGGAGCAGAAATGGAAACGAATGAATTTCCACGTCTAGAGCCCAAGAGTGCTCAACATGACAATCATGAACCCGACCATGACTTCACTACCTCGAAGAGAATGAAAAAAGATGCAGGCAGACAGGAATCACCAGCCTTCCTGATTATCCATTCTCTGTCGGCTCAGCCTGTTAGCAAGCTCTCCCCTTTCATTATCCAACGATGCCTTGAACACGCAGCATCATCACCAAAAATGGTGAAACGTCTCCAATCCGGGGACTTGTTAATAGAGACTTCTCTCCCAAGACACTCTGAACAACTACTGAAACTCACTACTTTAAGCGGAATTCCAATACAAGTCACTCCACATAACACCCTGAATTCATCCAAAGGAGTGATTACTGAGTGGGATCTACTGAACGTGTCTGAAGAAGAAATAGTACAAGAACTAAAGACACAAAATGTAACTCATGCAAAAAGAATCATGATACGAAAAGATGGTACCTTAGTCCCAACACGTAACATAATTCTAACTTTCAATACACCGAATCTACCAGCATCAGTCAAAGCAGGTTACTTGAATTGCCGTGTTCGACCCTTTATCCCAAAACCCCTAAGATGCTACAAATGCCAGAAATTTGGTCACTCCCAGACAGCATGCCGTGGCGTTCCAACATGTCCAAACTGTGGCTCCACAACTCATACCCAGTCAGAATGCAAAGCACAAACTCCACAGTGTCCTAATTGCAGGGGAAGCCACCCAGCATACTCTAAAGAATGTGATCTCTGGAAGATAGGCAAAAAAATTCAAAAATATAAGACTGAAAATAAAGTCTCCTATCAAGAAGCTAGGAAACAAATTAAACTAATCATGCCAAATAGCTCTTATGCCTCGATTATCCACTCTCACCAATCAGTAGCATGTCAGACAGAAGTGTCACTCTCTCCAGATAAATCGATTGCAGACTGGGCTCGATCATTTCTATCGACCCAGCCTACATCAAAGCCAAACACTTGATCAAAGTATGAATACACCTATCACAGTTCCAACCCAAATCATAACCCAAGGTAAAGTAACAGAAAAACCTCAAAAATCAGATCCTGTCGAGGTTAATCAACCACCCTCAACAAGGATGGATACTGACGATATGACGACTCAAGACCTTCTTGAATTACATGCAGATGATGAAATGGAAGATAGCAATAATTCAACACGCCCCAACTTCCCCAGAAAAGAAAAACCTAAGCTGGATCGTCACAAACAGCCCACTTATAAAAAGCAGTCAGATTCATCTCCCTCTTTCAAATCCAAATAATGGAACAGATCATCCAATGGAACTGTAGAGGCCTTCGCAGCAACATCGATGATATCCATGAATTAATTCACCAATACCGACCTCTTGCAATGTGCTTGCAGGAAACGGATTTGACACCTCAGAACTCAATCAAAATCAAAAATTATACCTTGTTTAGACAAGACAGAGCTGGCTCTAACAGTGCTCACGGAGGAGTAGCAATACTCGTGGATTCAAGCATCCCCTCCAGACGCATCCATTTACAAACCTCCTTAGAAGCTGTTGCCACTCGCGTTGTAAATGGTATTACACTGACACTGGTTTCTATCTATCTTCCACCAAATCATCAATATACCATTCAAGAAATCGAAGATCTTGTCTTGCAGTTACCATCTCCCTTTTGTATCCTAGGAGACTTTAATGCCCACCATCCAATATGGGGTTCCCCTATATCAGACAAACGAGGGAAGCTTATTGAAATGTTGATAGACAGGCAAAATTTAACTTTACTAAATACTGGCACTCCCACATATATCCATCTCCCTACAGGTTCAACTTCTACAATAGACCTTACCATTTGTTCCCCAATCCTCTTTCCAAGTATAGAGTGGGTAACTCTAAGTGATCCTTATAGCAGTGATCACTATCCCATAATCTGCAAAATTCAAACATCCTGTTCCTTCCCAACAGAAAATCCAATGAAATGGAAATTTTCAAGAGCTGATTGGACAAAATACAGAACGCAAATATCATTTGACAACTACATTATTCAGTCCTGTTCCATCGACAGTGTTACTGAGCACATCACAAGTGAAATTCTGTCAGCCGCATCCGCTACCATTCCTCAATATCAAGCAAGAAATAGACGAAAAACAAATTATTGGTGGAATGAGGACTGCAACCATGTGAAAAAAGAGAAAAACAAAGCCTGGAACCTTTTCCGCAAACACCCAACCACCCTCAATCTTATTAGTTATAAACGTCTTAGAGCAAAAGCTCGTTACATCAGACGTAAAGCGAAAAAAGAAAACTGGATTAAATTCGCCTCGTCAGTGAATAAAAATACTGATATTAGATTAATCTGGAGAAAAATAAAATGTTTAAACAGTAAATTTCCTCCTTTATCCACCCCACTACTGAACTGGAATGGACAGGAGCTTTCTACCCCTACAGAAATATCAAATGCACTGGGAACCACATTTTCTCAGCTGTCCTCTTCTATCGCCTATGATCAAACATTTCAAAAACTTAAAACAATTGCAGAGAAATCCAGACTAAATTTCACTGACAATTCCGCTTTACCTTATAACAAACCATTTACCATGCTTGAGCTGCAACAATCCCTTAACAACTCAAGAAACAGTGCTGCTGGCCCAGATGGGATATACTATGTAATGTTGCAAAATTTGGATCAGAGATCACTCTCATTACTGCTCATATTTTTCAATCGCATTTTTTCCGAACATACCTTCCCAAGTTCCTGGAGTCATTCTTATGTACTAGCAATTGCAAAGCCCGGTAAAGATCATTCTGTTCCGCAAAATTACAGACCAATATCCCTTACCAGCTGTCTAAGCAAAACCCTAGAGAAAATGATACATCGCCGTCTCACTTGGTTCCTGGAGTCCCAAAACTTGATTAACAACAACCAATTTGGATTCCGGAAAAATCGATCTTCATTGGATCTCATGATCAAAACCGAGACAAACATTAGAAATGCTTTCGTCAAGAAGGAACATCTCGTAATGGTCTGTCTTGATGTTGAGAAAGCCTTCGACACTACTTGGCGATTCGGCCTCTTAAAAGATCTGCATTCTCTTGGCCTGAGAGGTAATTTATCATACTTTATCAAAAATTTTCTACATCAGAGATCCTTTCAAGTCCGTTACCGGGGAACCCTCTCTAAGATCTTTACCCAAGAAGAAGGAATTCCGCAAGGGTCGGTTCTCAGTGCCACTTTATTTACAATGAGAATGAACCACAAATTGAACTCATTCCGAAAACTGTAGATTCCTACCTCTTTGCAGATGATCTCTCAATATCCTGTCATTCTCAAAACATGCATTACATTGAACGCCAGCTACAAATATCAATTAATCGCATCGTGACATGGATGACAGAAAATGGTTATAGACTGTCCAGCCAGAAATCTGCTGCCATACACTTCTGTAACAGACGAAATATGCATCCTGAGCCCGAGCTCCACTTGAATAACCAACCTCTTCCCATAGCTAATTGTATTCGTCTACTAGGATTATTTTTCGACAACAAGTTAAACTTCCAAAAACACGTTGAATATCTCCGGACAAACTGTCAAAAGAAACTGAACATACTCAGAGTTTTATCAGCGACAGCATGGGGAGCAGATCGTAACACCCTGCTTCACCTATACAGAGCCATAATTAGATCACGCCTGGACTAGGGCGCCTGTTTTTGATTCTGCTAGGGAGAGTGTTTTATCTCGGCTCAACCCTATCCAACATTCAGCTCTTAGATCAGCATTAGGTGCATTCAGAACATCTCCAGTGCAAAGTTTATTTATCGAAGCCCATGAACCTCCTCTAAATATCAGGAGAAAGATGTTGCTGTTAAACTATGCAATCAAGATCCAAAGCCAGGTAACCCATCCTAATTGGTCAATACTTCATGATCCGCTGTATATGACCCTGTATAGAAACAAAACACAGACAGTTCGGCCTGCTGGTATTAGGCTAAAACATCTAACAGAAGATTGGGATATACACTTCGATAAAATCTTGCAAGATCCTATAGATCCTGACCCTCCATGGTCTGACATCACGCCATGTTGTGACAAGTACTTCCACCAGTGGGGTAAACACTCTCTATCAGACTTTACCATCCAACAGCTGCACACTGAGCATGGCCAACATTATCCTGACTTCGCTAAAATATATACAGATGGGTCGAAATCCGAGAGTGGATCGGGTGCAGCAGTGGTACTCCCTGATAAAATAGTTTCTCAATCTCTTCCGACAGAGTGTAGTAGCTACACAACTGAATTATTTGCCATAAAGCTTGCATTAGAAAATGTCTTCCATATGTCAATTCAAAAGAGCATAATTTACACAGACTCGCAAGGTTCCGTATTAGCATTGCAAAACAATTCCCCACCTACTCATCCGATATTAAAGCTCATCAAAACACAGTTGATACGACTTAGAGAGCATCAGCAAAAGGTTATCTTCTGCTGGATTCCAGGCCATACCGGAATACCAGGGAATGAAATTGCAGATGATGCTGCCAAAAATCCATCCAGCCCAGCCCCAACGAATTCGCTAGTACCTGTCACAGATTATAAAATGAATATACAAAGAATATGTAAAGATCAATGGACTCTTCAGTGGCAAACACAATTCCAAAATAAACTATTCCAACTAAAACCCTTACCAAAATTATGGGCTTCTAGCTCTATAGCAAACAGACAAGAAGAAGTAATTCTAGCCAGAGCCAGAATTGGACATACTCATTTAACCCATCTGTTTCTTTTGTCAGGAAATGATCCTCCCCAGTGTAATCATTGTCATACACCACTCACAGTCAAACACATACTTCTGGACTGTACTCTATATAATAATGCTCGACTAATGTCTTTCAATTCTCTGTCAAATTTAAAGGAACCTTTGTCACTTCACCATATCATAGGCGAAAATTCAAATCTTGCAGAATTCTTCTCCTTTCTAAAACGAATAAGATTATATAACCGTATTTAACTGCTTATAAATCAACAAACACAGACTGTATGCATCACTTCCATAAGTGCAATATGGCCTAAGTAGCCATTGCACTTTAAACCCCAACAACAACAACAACAACAAGTAGCACACTGCCATTATTGTCATTAACAACCCTGCCAACCTTTGTATCATCTGCAAACTTTGACACTAAGCCTGATATACCTTCATCAATATCATTGATAAATATACAAAACAACAGTGGACCCAAAACCGAACTCTGTGGGACTCCACTAATAACATTAGTCCACGAAGAGCAGCACCCATTGATTACCACCCTCTGTCTTCTCCCACTTAACCATCCTTTTATCCATTGTAGCAATATACCCTTAATACCATTCTGCTCCAATTTGTACAATAGTCTTCCATGTGCAACAGTGTCAAAAGCTTTCCTGAAATCCAAATATATGATATCAAAATTATTTTTTGCATCAAGTTCCTTTGTAACCACATCATAATAACCAATCAAATTTGTCAGATAAGACTTTCCCTTAACAAACTCATGTGTGTCTGAATTATTGCTGCAGTCTGGTTAAAGATGCAGTCACTGGTTAAAGATGCATCTAGATGATCCTACAATGCATCTTTAACCAGTGACTCCATTATTTTACCTGGAACAGAAGTTAAACTAACTGGTCTGTAATTACTCGTTCCACCATTCGATCCCCCTTTGTGAATTGGGGATACATTTGCATATCTCCAGTCCGTGGGAACCTCCCCTGAGTCCAGGGATGCTCTCATAATTATGGCTAAGGGTTTGCTTAGTTGCTTTGCCACCTCCTTTAATATATCTGGATAGATCCCATCCACCCCAGGTGCTTTTCTTTTGTTTAACTTCAACAATTTCTCCTCCACTTTGCTCTCAGTTATTACAAAATCATTAATTTGCTACAATTCGATAACCTCCTGCCATTTTCAAACCTTAATAATTCCTCACGTGTGAATGTAGATGCAAAATACTCATTTAGTTTGCTCAGATAGCAAATACTCATTTGCTATCTGAGCAGGATCATCAACAGTCGAACCATCGATGTCAAGTGGACCACTCAGATTCATCCCCTTCCTTTTAGAGTTTATATAAGTAAAGAAATCCTTGCTGTTTTTCTTAGCATCTTTTGCGAAAGATTTCTCGTAATCTGCCTTTGCCTGCCTAACCTCCTTTGTGACCTGATTACAGACTAGCTTATATCTGCCATAGGCTTCTGAGTCGCTTGATAATTTATATGCATCCCATGCATTTTTCTTCTCTGTTACGAGTCTCATTAGTTCATTTGATAACCATTTAGGCCTAAACCTTGAACAATATTTCTTAATAGGTATGAAACTTTTAGTAGCATCTACGATTAATTCCTTGAATGCTTCCCACTTAGAATTTACTGTTGGTAGCATCGTCAGTTGATCCCACTGTACAGAATTTAAAAACCGTCTGAGACCACTGTACTCACCTTTATGGAAGCAAAAACTCTTTCCTTTACCCCTGATGGTAATTAAATCTTTAAATAAATCCCACATCAGTACACTGCCACCTAGTGGTTCCTTTATCTGCAAATTCTTAATACATGAATGATCACTGCTGATAATCAGATCAAGAGTATTACTCTCTCTGGTTGCCTCTCGAACATGCTGTTGCAGAAAACAGTCATCCAGTAAATCCACAAAAGTTTTACTAGTGTGTGAGTGACCAACCCACAAGTTTCAGTCAATATCTGGAAAGTTAAAATCCCCCATTATGAGATATTCTGATTTACTAGCCCACTATTTCTCTGTACAGTTGTTCATTGTACTCATTCGAGTCATTAGGCCTATAACACAGTCCTACTCTTATTTTTGCTTTCGCAGTGCTTATGTCACACCAAACTGACTCAAACAGTGCCCTGTTCATCTATATCAACTGGGTGCACGTTCTTTTGTTTTTATGTTTTTCTTAATTCACAGCATAACACCTCCTCCGTTCTTATCCTGTCTATCCTTTCTGTACACATTGTACTCCCCAAATTCCAGTTCTGCATTCCTTATATCTGGGTGACACCATGTCTCTGCTATCCCAACAAGTAAAATGTATGGAATGCATATAAAGTATCTGGTGACACAGAAGCTTGTAGTAGATATAAGCTAGTCTGTAATCAAGTCACAAAGGAGGTTAGGCAAGCAGAGAGACAGACTATGAGAAATCTTTGGCAAAGAATACAAAGAAAAGCAGCAAAGACTTCTTTACTTATGTAAACTCTGGAAAGAAGGTAATGAATCAGATCAGTTTATTTTTGTTAAAAGGGGGTAAGAGAAACGATTAATTAGATATCAAATACATAACAATCAATTCCTTGTTCAAAAATGTGAGAGGCTGAATTGCTTTTATGTTTAAAAAAATGGCAGGTATGATACAGTCGATTCTGATGATTGCTTTGTTTCTTTTGATCTTTTCTTTCCCTGTTAAATAGCATTGCTTATTTTTTAAATGCCTAGTATATTTGGAAAATATGTTGAATGTGATTTAAATAATATGATTATTGACCAGAAAATATTCTAATATCTAAATGCTATTTTATTTATTTTTTTATAGTTTTAAACATTAATCCAGTCTGAATTTTTAGGAACAACTAAGGGTTGATGGAGAAATACTGGAAATTCAAAACAGGAAAGATAAGGAACACCAGAACCTTGTAGCCATTCTTTTTAACTGTAAGTAAGAAAGGAAAAAATAAAAATACTTATTTTAACTTGGCTTAGGTGTTATCTCTTTATACATTAAAAAGTTTTCCTTCTAGTGATATTTATTCAAGCCAATGGGAGAAGAGGACGAGGCAATTACATCACTACAAATGCAATTAATTATTGACAACTGCCTCGATAACATTCACCAACCTTGTGCACGTGCTTCACTGTCTAACATTTGATGTTCCATTGGAACATTTTTTGTATATTAATGATTATTGAATATTTGTAAATATTTCGGTTAAATATTTTAGTCCTGCCCTTTGGAAGTCGACTGCCTCAGCACTTTGGAAGTTGACTGGCAGATTCAACAATCCCAAATAATGGCTAAATTCCTAAAATGGAATTGATTGTGGATTCTGACAAAATACTGAAGGCATCAAGGCACTCCTACAAAAGCATGAACCAGTCTGCTTTTGCCTACTGGAGACTTATCTAAAGGCAAATGAAGACCCCACCCTGCATAACATTATTCATAGGGATAAAATTTTGGATGGCTGTGCTCATGGAGGAATCGCTGGCCTTGTGGGCAACCAGACTCCATTTCAGCCTTTGCTACTTTCAACTAACATAGAGGCTGTGGAAGTTTGCCTTACAATGGAGTTTTATTAATAGTCTGCTGTATTTGTTTGCCACATAGGACTGACATCCTCCAGAAAGACCTTAATGACTTGTAATTTATTTGCGTCTCCATTTCTTACTTGGGCATTTAAATGGAAGTAACAACTTGTGAGGTAGTGCTGCATCAGTTGTAGGAGACAAGTCATAGAGCATATGTTCACTGCTCACTGACAATGATCCGTGAGTTCTAAATATGAGAGCAAACATCTTCTTCCATATGTCTGCCCATACTTTTTCTGTCATTGATCTTTCTATCTGCTCCCCTTTTCTTCCCCATTCACTTATTTTTGAGATGGAGGAGAACCCATATGGAAGTGAATGCTTTCTCCTGATCACCTGCTTACATAGTGGGAGGCTGTCTCTTCCTTTTAGGCTGTCCCGGTGGAAGATAGATCAGGCTGATTGGAATGCCTTTCAACATCTGGAAAATTTTGATAGTCGGGAGCTTATCAGTGATGCAGTCACTTACATCACAGAAAGGATTATTCATGCTGCTTCAATTGCAATTCCAGAAACATCCACTATTCCCAAAATCATGATAGAATTCAGAATGCACAGCAGCAAAAAAAGCACAAAACAAAGCCTAGAGGATATTCTGATGATATACTACTACAGCTAATCTCATAACTTTTAAACTTGCATGCCAAAGCACATTTTATCCAATGTCAGAGCTAAAAGGAATCCTGCATCTCTTTTACTTCTGTTATCCAGGCAATCAACTCTAAGGTGGCCCGGGGAAAAATTTGAAATATGGAGGAGAAATGCATGGCACATCTATCATCCGTCCTGCAGTATAATGGATGCACCATTGCAGACTACAACAATAGCCAATGCTCTTGGGGAAACATTTACTAACTTCTCAGCAACATCATCATACTTACTAGAGTTTCTGATCCTTAAACACAAAACTGAGAAAGAGGTCCTTAATTTTACATCAAAGACTGTTTGCCCATATGATGAACCATTTACTATTCACAAGCTGAAAATAGCTCTCTTCCTTATGAAGGCAAGTGCTGTTGGAACAGATGACATTAATTAAGAAATAAACACCTTTCACCAAAATCCATGGACCAACTGCTCTTCCTACAAGAGCATGAACTTCAAAGAATCTTCCTTGAAGAGTAGTTTCTACATGAATCAAGGCAGGCAATTGTGCCAGTGTGCCAAACTGACTTCCAACATATTTTTGCTGTTAAAGTAGTTCCATAAGATTTATACTGGTATGGCTGCGCTAATACACATTCACCAACATGAACGTCTGCTACACTATAGTATTTCTGGTAGGGTACCTAGTCTTTTTAATCATATAGTGTATGTATTGATATGTTACTTGTTTATTGTTTCTTTTCTTTAGAAAGAAAGTGACTTTCATTGCACTGAACAGTGCTGTAATTACATTACTACAGGACTGTTGCAGGAATTACTGCCTGTGCCAGTGCCAGTAGGCTATCCTCATATTTCAAGGAAAGAGAGGACCAGTACTTTTGTTGTTTACTTACCATGTGCAGTTGTTTTTGGCAATTTTGGCAATGCTATTGACAGGTCTTTGTTGACATTAGAGGAATTTCCTTCAGTTTGGTGCAGCCTAAGCTTATAATTAGGTGACCACAGTGGTCTCAGAGATTTTTTAAGTTCTATACAGTGACACCAACTGATGATGTTGCCAACAGCAAATTCTAAATGGGAAGCATTCATGGAAGTAATTTTGGAAGCTACTAGGCTTTTTGTTCCAAATAAGAAATACTGCTCTAGATTTAGGCCTAGATGGATGTCAGATTGAGACTCATGGCAGAGAAGAGAAATATATGTGATGCACATAAATTGTCAGGCAACACAGAAGCCTATGGTAAATACAAGCTAGTCTGTAATCAAGTCACAAAGCAGGTTAGGCAAGCGAAGGCAGATTATGAAAAATCTTTGGCAAAGGATGAAAAGAAAAACAGCAAAGACTTCTTTACTTATATAAACTCTAAAAGGAAGGAGATGAATCAGATTGGACTAATTTGATTGGATACTGAGATGTGGTCACAAAGGAACTGGATGCAAAAAATAATTTTGATATCATATACAGGTCGACCATCACTAATCCGGCCACCAGTAAGCCAGTATCACCGCTAATTTGGACATAATTTCCGCGAACATAATTTCAAATTTCCCGGGTTGGCTCACTGACCTGCCGCTACTGTTTTTGTGGCATTTGTTGCATCAGCTGTCGGCGTGAACTCGTAAACACTGGAAAGCTATTCCTATTTGTTTTTGTGCATTTATTATTATAACCTGCTCACATTTAGCCCCACCCATGGTCCCAATGCATAAAGGAAGTGCTTCTCGTGGTGTAAAGTGAAAACACCGTACATTGTCCATGGTGCCTCCGTAGCCAAGTGGGCAGGAGCAGCAGTGCGTAGCATACGATTCTTGATTAGACCAGGGCTTGAGCCCGTGACTACCAAATAAGGAGGATGCGGAAAGGTCAGGGAATGACCACTGCATATCCCCGGAGCAATATGGTCTTAGTTGCTAATTTTCCTACAAACTAAATAACAACAACAACAACAACAACAACATTGTTCATAACAGATAAAGTTGAACTTCTGAAAAAACTCGACAGTGCTGTGTCTGTGAGAAGTTTAACTCTGCTTAGTTGTAAATTACAGCAATTTCTCTCAGTTCCTCTTATTTTAGTAATTTTCTTTTAGCTATTCCTTTTTATATATACAGGGTGTTTCAGTTAAACGTTTCAGAACTTCTAAGAAGGGTAGGGTACATCCTGACAACTCGAAATCATATAGCAATGTGGGGTCGGAAATGCTTTCCTGAAGCGGTGTTGTACACAGAAGCACCATAAAGAAAAGAGACCATAAGTGAGAAATCGTTTTAATAATACATGAAAAGAAGCAAAAGGTACATGGATTAAAGTAAGTGTTCGAAGTTTCTTCCACGGGCTACAATGCACGCCTCACATCTCCGACGCATGGACATCCGAACATTCTGGAATACTCCAGGCGAATTTCGAATTTCTTCGGCAGCTACTGCGATTCTTGCAACCAGCTCCTCAGCATTGTCAACAGGGGTGTCATAAACTAGCGATTTCATATGACCCCAGAAATAAAAATCAAGACATGATAGGTTGGGTGACCGAGCAGGCCAACGCACGGGACCACCACGTCCGATCCACTGTTGACCAAATGTGACATCCAGGTAGTTACGAACATCTCCGCTATAATGGGCAGGGGCTCCATCGTGTTGGAACCACATTGTCTGTTGCATCGATGCAGAAATCTGTTCATCTCTCAAAAGTTGTGGCAATACTTGCTGCAGAAAGATCAAGTAGATAGGTCCGGTTAGACGACACGGTAACAGGTAAGGTGATCTCCCATAATACCGGCCCATACATTGACCGAAAATCGAATCTGTGCTGCACGACGTCGTATTGCATGCGGGTTCTCGACCGCCCAGATATGGTCGTTATGCGTGTTGAAAATTCCTTCCCTTGTGAAGGATGCCTCATCGGAAAACAACACTTCAGCAGGAAAAAGGGGATTTGTAGCACATTTTCCAAGGTACCACTGTGCGAAAGCAATCCGAGGTTGAAGAAACTTCGAACACTTACTTTAATCCATGTACCTTTTGCTTCTTTTCATGTATTATTAAAACGATTTCTCACTTACGGTCTCTTTTCTTTATGGTGCTTCTGTGTACAACACCGCTTCAGGAAAGCATTTCCGACCCCACATTGCTATATGATTTCGAGTTGTCAGGATGTACCCTACCCCTCTTAGAAGTTCTGAAATGTTTAACTGAAACACCCTGTATATATATTTTTTTTCAACACACTTGTACCGACTTGCGGAAAAACACAGCATAATATGATGGATAGTACAGTGCGCTAATGAACTTGTTTTCACAAACAATACTGACAAACATTGCGACATTTGAGAGTTTATTTTATTGCAGTGTTCACCTCACATGCAATAAACTAATCACAGACAACCTTCATATGTATGCCATAATAGAGTCACACGTATGTGGCTGACACAGCTTCTCAAGAAATAAAGTAACCTACTAGGCCATGTCGGCCACATATATACAACACAAAAAAACTTTTTTTTTTTTTTTTTTTTGATATTTTAAATGAAAAAACAACAACACCGACATTACAATATTTATTTCAGAATTACTAAATATTTTTTGGCCCTGGGGAATTTTTTTCTTAAACTTTCTTAAACTAAAGTTATTACTGGTGTCCCTCATGGTTTAGCATTGGGCCCAGTGTTGTTTTGTGTATTTATCAATGATATTGATGAAGGTATATCAAGCTTAATGTCAAAGATTGCAGACGATACAAAAGTTCGCAGTTAATAACAGCATGCTGCTGCAACAGGATCTGGAAAAGTTGGGCAGATGGGCTGAGAAGTGGCAACTGAAGTTTAACATTGACAAATGCAAAGTACTGTATGTGGGTAGCAGTAACCCCAGAAAAATGTACCAACTAGGTGGTGTTACACTGAGGGTAGTGGAGAATGAAAGAGACCTGGGATAATTGTGCAGTCAGATATGAAGTTTTCTGAGCAGTGCAGACAGGCTGCCAGAGTAGGTCATGGGGGGTTCTTGTCAATGATATACAGGAATTTTGCGAGCAGGGATAAGGAGGTGATTATCCCCTTGAATAAGTCAATAGTCAGGTCACACCTTGAGTACTGCGTACAGGTCTGGAAGCCTCATTTTAGGAAGGATGTCAAGTTGCTAGAACGAATACAGAGAAGGGCAACAAAGGGATGCTCTTATGAAGAACGGCTTAAGTTCTGCAAATTGTAGCTTCTAGAGACTAGGCACGTGCAAGGTGATCTGATTGCGGTGTATAAGGCTATACACTGCAATCAGAATGAATTGAGCAGGCTCGATGCTGGTGTGATTCTTTCTCTTGCTCAGATTACAAACCTGGGGGGGGGGGAGCATAGATTCAAATCGATGGAAAACAGTTGTAGTGTTTGCCTTTAGCCAGCAGGTAGTTCTGCCTTGAATTTATAGCCATCAACTTCCACAAGCGAAAGTTTGTTCCAGCAGTCAACCACAAACTTTTGGAATGAATGGATCAGTGAAATGGGAAGGGTGTGTTTTTTTTTTTTTTTTTTGGGCTGATGCTGTATAAGCTTGCTTTCTTTCATCATGTGCCTCTACTAATGCTAATGCTAATGAAATCAGTTATAATGACTTGTCAATTTTTATTCTCATTTTCTTGTGGTTGCTTTGTTATCATAGATTTTTTCCTGAAGGAAAAATATATTGAAAGCCATAATATTAATACGTTCCCCTAACTTTTTGGACTCAGCCTCTCTCTCTCTCTCTCATTAAAAGAATGAATATGAATATCTGTTTGTGATTGATACACCCTTGCAAATCTGTAGTTTATTTGCATTGTGGCTATTCACTGTCTTCAGGTCAACAGTTTAGTTCAACTTTGTAGTTAGTTAAATCAAATATGAAAAATATTTTTAATGTTTTTTTATAATCCATAATAATTAAATATCATAAAAAATTGCTACTGAAAATATTTTTATGAATTTTATGCTAAAATTTCCTGAATTATTAAATAAAATCAAATGTTTTTGAGCCATAAAATGGCATGTATTTTAGGTTGAGAAGACGAAAGATGATATTTGTTGACATTAGACTTGAACTTCTGTAGACTGTAATTTTCAGAAAATACGTATGAAGGAAGGTTGTTCCAGAAAATGGCAGTTGAATGAATAAACAAGGAAGAAGAAAAGTTGGTTCTGTGATTTTGAAGTTGTACAGTAAATGGATGTTGGCTGGTGGTGGCACATGTTTGGACTGTTTTGAAAGAGAGAGTGGGAATTACAGAAGCCAAATCAGAAGAACAGTACCCATGGAAGTATGCAGCAGAAACAGTACGTCTATGAGACAGCAAGTGGAGAGACTCTGTTAGAGAAGAGTCATTAATTAACCTAACTGCCCTCTTCTGAATGGAATCGAGAAGCCTGAGAGAGGTTTTGGGCAACTTGCCCCAGATGTGGGAACAATATTTCATGGTAGGGCGGATTTGCGATTTGTACAGAGTGAACAGCTGTTTTGAAGAAAAGTAACGCCGAGAGCGAAAGAGAAAATCAAGTTTTTTAGATGCAAAGGAAGCAATATTTGTAATGTGCTTGTGCCAAGAGAGATTAGAAGTCAGGGTAATCCCCGAAAGAGATATATCAACTTGCCTAGAAATCAGAGTGTCACCAAAGATAAGCATAGGAGCAGAAGAATCCTTTTTTCGAGATATAAGACCAGATTGAGTTTTAGAAGGATCGAAATCAACTAAGTTATCTTTGCCCCACTGGAGAATTACCTGGAGATTGGCATTTAAGGAATTGGTAATGGATAGTCGAGAAGTTGAAGCAGATTGAGCAGGGCAAGGTTTCTCAAAATGGAAAGTGGAATGCAATGTTCTATCACTGGCAAAACTGTGGATAGGATTTCCAGTCAATCGAAGAAGGTCATTAATATACAAGAGGAAAAGAGTAGGGGAAAGAACTGAACCTTGGGGGACACCAGCATTAGTAGAAAAGTTAGAAAACAGAGATCCATCCACACCATCCACTCTGGCGCCTCCGTAGCCAGGTGGGCAGGAGCAGCAGTGCGTAGCACACGCTTCTGGGATTAGACCAGGGTTCGAGCCCGTCACCCCAAATACGGAGGATGCGGAAAGTTCAGGGAATGGCCACCGCATATCCCGGAGCAATATGGCCTTAGTTGCTAATGCTTCTAAAAACCAAATAACAAACAACAAACAAACCATCTACTCTCAGCGAGCGATCAGAGAGAAAACTGGATAACCTTTTCGAAAAATAGTTGGCAAACCATAAGATGGAAGCTTGTTTAGGAGACCTTTATGGCAAACACGATCAAAAACCTTTGAGATGTCAAGAGCAACTGCTTGTGTTTCTCCGAACTATTCCATTGAATTTGTCCATAAATGGGTAACATAATCTAGAATATCACCAGTGGATCAACACTGACGGAATCCATACTGGCGTTCGTT
Source organism: Mastigoproctus giganteus (assembly GCF_048544385.1). Taxonomy (NCBI): domain Eukaryota; kingdom Metazoa; phylum Arthropoda; class Arachnida; order Uropygi; family Thelyphonidae; genus Mastigoproctus; species Mastigoproctus giganteus. Next base: position 197,912,850 of record NC_143578.1, on the reverse strand, counting down.
GATCAGATGGAAGGTTTCTAGGTAGTTTAAGAGTTGGCGGTTAATTGATTTCTCCATTACTTTAGAAAGAATAGAAGTAATTATGATAGGAGGGATTTGTCACCCGTTTTAGGAACTGGCTGTATATGAGCAAATTTCCAAGCAGAAGGAAAAACACCTTTGGAATAAGAAAGTGAAAAAAGGTGGCAAAGAACAGGTGTAAGTTCAGGAGCACAGGTTTTGAGAAAAGGTGGAGAAATACCATCAGGACCTGGAGCTTTCTTAGCATCAAGATTTGTCAAAATGCTTCTGACATCCTTTTGACGGAAGACCACAGGAGGCATTGAATGCAGCATGCTGGGAATGGTAGGAGGTGTTTTACCAAGATCATTAATACATAAGTTAGAAGAAAAATGGTATGCTAGCAGGTCAGCTTTATTCTTGGCTGAAGTGACAATAGAACCATCTGGTTTTGACCGGGGTGGGAGCAGAGATGGGCAAAATTTGTGGCCCATAGCTTTGGCAAGAGAACAGAATACTCAGTTACAATTAGGGAAAGAAGCAAGTTTTTTACTCTTAGCCTGTTCAAAATCTAGTTTGGACTGATTAATAACTGCTTTACAATTGTTGTGAGCTTTAGTGTAGGCAGAAAATGAAACTGAAGATTTTTTGGAAACAAGCCAATTACGATATGCGACATTCTTCTCTTGAACAGCCATAGCACATTTATTGGAAAACCAAGGTTTACATAAAGGACAAGATTTGAAAGTGGAGTGTGGAACAAAGGATTACATTCCTCCAAGAATTTCTCGTAATCTGCCTTCGCCTAGGCAGGCAAAGGCAGATTACGAGAAATCCTTGGCAAAGGATGCGAAGAAAAACAGCTAAGAGTTCTTTACTTATGTAAACTCTAGAAGGAAGGGGATGAATCAGATTGGTCCACTTGATATCGATGGGTCAACTGTTGATGATCCTGCTCAGGTAGCTAACAATCTAAATGAATATTTTGCATCGACATTCACACATGAGGAGTTATTCAGCAAGGGGAATGCCAGAGGTGTATTCAACTCTGGCAGTAAGCTAGAGAATCTTGTAATAACTGAGAGTAAAGTGGAGGAGAAATTGTTGAAGATAAACACAAGAAAGGCACCTGGGGTGGATGGAATCTATCCAGTTATATTAAAGGAGGCAGCAATGGAAGTAAGCAAACCCTTAGCCATAATTATGAGAGCTTCCTTGGACTCAGGGGAGGTACCCATGGACTGGAGATGTGCAAATGTGACCCCAATTCACAAAGGAGGATCAAAGGCTGACACAAGTAATTATAGACCTGTGAGTTTAACTTCTGTTCCAGGAAAATTAATGGAGGCACTGGTTAAAGAAGCACTGCAAGATCATCTAGACAAGACTTCAGTTATAGCTCAGACACAGCATGGTTTTGTTAAGGGGAAGTCTTGCCTGACCAATTTGATTGGATACTATGATGCAGTCACAAAAGAACTGGATGCAGGGAATAACTTTGATATATACTTGGATCTTAGAAAGGCTTTTGATACTGTTGTACATGGAAGACTGCTGCACAAATTGGAGCAGTGTGGCATTGGAGGCAAATTGCTGCTATGGATAAAGGGGTGGTTGAGGGGGAGAAGACAGAGAGTGGTAATCAATGGACACTGCTCATCGTGGACTAATGTTATTAGTGGAGTCCCTCAGGATTCAGTATTGGGTCCTTTATTGTTTTCTGTATTTATAAATGATATTGATGATGGTATATCAAGCTTAATGTCCAAGTTTGCAGACGATACGAAGGTTGGCAGGGTTGTCAAGGACACTACTGACACTATGCTGCTGCAACAGGATCTGGAAAGGTTGAGCAGATGGGCTGAGAGGTGGCAAATGAAGTTTAACATTGACAAATGTAAAGTACTACATATGGGAAACAGCAACCCCAGAGCAACGTAGCAACTCTGTGGTACTACACTGACAGTGGTAGAAAATGAAAGGGACCTGGGGGTGGTTGTGCAGGCAGATATGAAGTTCTCTGAGCAGTGCAGATGGGCTGCAAGAGTAGCTCATGGTGTATTGTCAATGATATATAGGAATTTTTCTAGCAGGGATAAGGAGGTGATTATTCCCTTGTATAAGGCAATGGTCAGGCCACACCTAGAGTACTGTATACAGGCCTGGAGACCTCATTTCAAGAAGGATGTACAGCTGCTGGAACGAGTACAGAGAAGGGCAAAAAGATTAGTGAATGGAACAAAGGGGTGCTCTTACGAAGAAAGGCTTAAGTTTTGCAAATTACAGTGTCTGGAGACTAGGCAGCAGCAAGGTGATCTGATAGAGGTGTACAAAGCCTTGAATGGTTTGAGCATGCTGAATGCTGATGGGATTCTTCCTCTTGCTCAGAATAATCACCTGAGAAGGCATAAATTCAAATGGAGGAAAGACAGATGTAGGATAGATGTGCGGAAATTTGCCTTTAGCCAGCGGGTGTTTGGTAGGTGGAACAGACTTCCATCCCTTGTCGTGGAAGTTGATAGCCAAAATAAGTTTAAGGCTCGGCTGGACAGGTATTTCAAATGAACAGAGGGGTGAAGTGGAAGTGGTTATTTTTTATTTATTTATTTTACTTTAATTTTTTTGGCTGATGCTGCATAAGCTTGCTTTCTTGCATCAAATGCCTCTACTAATGCTAATGCTAATGCTAATTTCACTATTTTAAAAAATTTTGCTCACAAAGTTTGCTCACACGATCTGAGCAAACGTTGACATCAGAAGTTTCGAAAAGTAATCAAACCAAGGAAAGGAAGAGAAGAAATCTCGCAGGTCATCCCATTTTGCATTCTTGTAATGCCAAACAATACAAGATTGGGAATAGCCATGAGATAAAGGCTCCATTGGAGAAGAGACAATCACCAAGTTCTGATCTGAAGTGCCTAAAGGACCACTCACCTCGACCGTGTACTTAGAAGGGTTGTTTGTGAGAAAAAGATCAAGCATATTGGCTGCATGGTTAGGATTGTCCGGTATTCTTGTAGGTAAATGAACAATCTGAGAAAGTCAGTAGTAATTGCAAAAGCCTCAGCATCTTGACCAGCTGGTTCTGTGTGGCTAGAAAATGGGAGCCTTGGTGATTTTAATGTTCTCAACATTAAAATCACCAAGGAGAATAACCTCACTGTTAGGAAAGTTGGACTGGAGAAAGTCAAGTTGCAAAGAGAGGAAGTAAAAAAGAGTTCCAAGTGATTTGTGGAGTTGGGAGAACGGTGGAGACAAAAGATGAATTTGACACAACAAACGAAGTAAAGAGATTTTAATGTAGTTGAATCAACCGATAACTGAGATTCTGTCAGCAAAAGTACATGGGGTTTGTCAGACTGCAAGTGGAAATGGACATCGTTGAGATTAGAATTGAGACCATGTATATTTGTGAAATGAACTAGGAAGTGTTTGGGAGGTTTTGATCTTTTCACAGATAAGCTTACTCTATTAGTTTGATTATCCATGGTGTCTTCAGTAGTAAGAAAAAGTGGGGTGGAGACATGCTGTATGATGTAATGAAATTTTTGGATATGGCGTACACATGGTAAGAATATACCAGATCCTTGACATAATGTGTCCTCGACAATGATCCCCCTGCATACACACTAGTCTGACTCCCTCCAGTCACTATCTGGCAGAATAGAGATAGTAAGATTATACACTAGCTGATCCGGAAGCCTTTTAGAGAGTTGGCATTAGGTTCGGTCCGGTGTACTAACTAGCAGCTGGCCTGCGAATACCGTTTTATTGCTGTACCCTCGAAATGTAAGGAAGATTGGATCTCACCATGATGTTCATCCTAACCTCAAAAGTCATCAGTCATACTGCATGATGGAAGAGATGGGAGAAGGGTTGATTTGCTGGATTTTCAGATTTTCAGTATTAATCAGTTTGATAAATCATATCTATCTGTGAAATTTTTATTTTTATTTCTATACTTCTTGGTCTTTTATAGTGGAAGACCATTCTGCCAAACTGATTGAGCATCTTATAAATCTAAATGAAAAAATCAAGAATACAAATGCTCTTCTGGAAGCTGTGGAAAGAGATAAGTAAGATTACAATTTTAAGTTATGTTTTCTTTAAAATTCATTAAATTACAGTTTTATATTCTCATTGTTTATATTGTTATACACTTAAAACTTTAAAAGAATGCCATAAAAATTTGAGTACTGTGGCATTAGGTGCAAGTTACGGCAATGGATAAAGTGATGGTTGAGTCAAAGAAGAGATAGAGTGGTAATCAGTGGGCAATGCTCCTCTTGGATTAATGTTATCACTGGAGTTTTCCAGGTTCAGTGCTGGGACCATTATTGTTTTCTGTGTTTATTAATGATTATTGATGAAGGCATATTAGGTTTTTATGGTATGAAGATTTTTGTTGTTTGTTATTGGGTTTTTAGGAGCATTAGCAACTAAGGCCATATTGCTCCAAGGATATGCGGTGGTCATTCCCTAACCTTTCCGCATCCTCCATATTTGCTTGTCACGGGCTCGAATCCCGGTCTAATCAAGAAGCGTGTGCTACGCACTGCTGCTCCTGCCCACCTGGCTACGGAGGTACCTGGTATGAAGATTGACAAGGTGTTTAATACAGTAAATATAGTGTGCTATTGCAACAACATCAAGGGCTAATCCCAGAATAACCTACCAAGTGTGTAGTACCACACTAAGGATAGTGGAGAATGAAAAATACCTGGGGTAATTGTACAGTCAGGCATGAAGTTCTCTGATCAGTATGGATGGACTGCTAGGAGAGACCAATCTTGAATACTAGATACAGCTCTGGAAGCTTCATTTTAGGAAGTATATAGATCTGTTGGAAAGGGTATAGAGAAAAGCAATGAGATTAGTAAGAGGAACAAAAGTTGACACTTATCAACTCTTCAGTTTTCCATATTACAGCATCTTGACACTAGGCACACGGAAAGATATCTTATTGTGGTGTTTTTAGGCTTTGAATATATTGACTAGGCTCGGTGCTGAAGATAGCATCCTTCCTCTTGCTGAGACCACAAATGAGGGGCATAAATTCAAACTGAGGAAGGATGTTTATCAGATAGATAAGTGGAAACTTGCCTTCATTAGTGGTGTGTTGATTATTGGAACCAACTTACCTTTGGTGCTGTAGATGTGGGTAGTTTTATTAAATTTAAGGAAGATCTTGACAAACTATTCGAGGTGGTAGACAGATGTTATGTAAGTTTTTTTTTTTTTTTTTGCTGATGCTGTATAAGCTTGTTTTCTGCCATCGTTTGCACTTCTAATACTAAGTACTATTTATCAACGTCCCTTTAGGAATGCATGACATGGAGTTGCTTTTGGCTCTGCATATTGTGCAGTAGCACCACATATCAGTACTATTTCCACTTTAATTTTTTTTTTTCATTTATGGTTTACTTATTGTTTGTAAGTATTTTATGTATGCCTGACTGATTTTAGTTTACCGTCTAGGTAGTTTCAACTTCTCTTTTTAAAATAGCAACAAAGCAGATAAGTGAGTACGCTAAGACTAATAACATGAGAAGTAAAATGTCATCAGAAAAGCTTGTCATTAGAAACTAAATTGGACATTCTAAAAAGACTGTATTTAGGAGAGTGCCAGACTGACCTGAGCAAAATATTTGATTTTGTGGCATTCATGAGCAGAACCATAATAAAGAACAAGCAGGAATCTTAGAATATGTTGTGGTATCAACTCTTTAAGTGCATTGAAATTAAATTGATCTAGATCTTCAGACTTGGAACCCCAGGGGCTCACATGTGGTGAGATATGGGCTTGGCACACCCAGAGTCTTGAGCTGATATCATCATTCTTCTCTTTCTTGGTGATTCCTTTTTACTTCTGATTTTCTCTCTCTCTCTCTCTCTCTCGGGAATTTTTTTTTTGGCTGGGGCTTCCTTGCCCACATGGCTAATAATAATGATTGAGATAAAAAAATTGATCAATTTGTTTATGAAAGGAAATATGCATTGTAGAATTTCCTTAAATTTTGGCAATTCTAGAGAGAGAGAGAGAGAGAGGAGAGAGAGAGAGAGCGAGAGAGCAATTAGTTTATGTACTTCTGGATATTAGCAGTGGTAGTGGAAAATGATGAAAGAAAGCGAGCTACGTGGCATCAGCCAAAAGAAATTTCACCCATTCCTTTGCTCCAATTGGTTGTCTAGTTCTTCCTTGAATTTATTTAAATTATCAACTTCCGCAACAACAGATGAAAGTTTGTTCCAACAATCAACCACCCTTTGACTAAAGGCAAATGTCCGCACAGCTATTCGGCAACCATTCTTCCTTAATTTCATTTGTGTCCCCTCATGTGTGTCATCTGAGCACGAAAAAGAATCCCATCAGCATTAAGCTTGCTCAATCCATTAAACGCCTCAATCAGATCACCTTGCAGGTGCCTCGTCTCCAGATGCTGCAATTTGTAGAACTGAAGTCTTCCTTGGTAAGGGGTGCTTTTACTCACTAAACTTGTTTCCCTTCTCTGTACTCATTCCAGCAGCTCTACATCCTTCCTCAAATGAGGCCTCCAGACCTGTAAGCAGTACTCAAGATGTGGCCTCACCACTGCCTTATACAATGGGATAATCACCTCCTTATCCCTGCTATCAAAATTCCTGTGTATCATTGACAAAACTATATGAGTGGTCCTGCAGCCTGTCTGCATTACTCAAAAAACTTAATATCTGAATCCACAATTACTGCTGGGTCTTTCTCATTTTCCACTACCCTGAGTATAGTATTACACAGTTGGCACAGATGGGTGAACTGTGTTTTTTTTTTTCTTTTTGCTGTCACTATATAAGTTAGCTTTCTTACATCATTTGCCATTATTATTGCTACCCACCTGCATTACTTTGATTTATCAATGTTAAATTTCAGTTGCCATTTCTCAGGCCATCTGCCTAACTTTCCCATTTTAGCAGTAGACTGTCATTAACTACCTTGCCAATCTTTGTATCATCTGCAAACTTGAACATTAAACCTGATATGCCTTCATCAATATATAAAACAACAGTGGGCCCAACACCGAACCCTCGGGAATGTCCATTGATTACCACTGTCTTCTCCCACTTAACCATCCCTTTATACATAGCAGCAACTTGCCCTTAATGCCACGCTGCTCCAATTTGTATAGCAGTCGTTTATGTGCAAGAGTATCAAAAGATTTCTTTAAACCCAAGATATGATATCAGAATTATTTTTTGCATCCAATTCCTATGTGACTACATTGTAGTAACCAATTAAATTGGTCAAACAAGATTTACCCTTAACAGGCCCATGCTGTGTCTGAATAATTGTGCCTTATCTAGATTATCCTGACACATATTTACCAGTGATTCTATTATTTTTATTAGAACAGAAGTTAAACTAACATGTCTGTAATTACTCGTGTCACCCTTTCATTCCCCTTTGTGAATTGGAGATATATTCGCACATCTCCAGCCTGTGGAAACCTCTCCTGAATCCAAGGATGCTCTCATAATTATGGCTAAGCTAAGAGTTTGCTGCCTCCCTTAATTGGATAGATTTCATCCACTTGAGGTGCCTTTCTTATGTTTAACTTCAACAATTTCCCTTCCACTTTCCTCTCAGTTATTACAAAATCATTTAACTCTCTGTTGGAGTTAGATAAACTTCTGGCATCTGAATGGAGTTGCAAAATACTCATTCAGTTGGTCATCAACCTGAGTGGGATCATCAACAATCAAACCATCAACACGAAGTGGACTAATCTGATTCATTCACTTTCTTCTAGAGTTTACATACGTAAAGAAGTCAGATTTCTCATAATTTGCTTTCGCTTGCCTGACCTCCTTTGTGACTTGATTACAGACTAGTTTATATCTTCCACAGGCTTCTGTGTTGCCTGATAATATATATGCATCCCACACACTCTTCTTCTCTGCCATGAGCTTCGTCCATTCATCTGACATCCATTTAGGCCTATACCTTGAAGAGTATTTTTAGGTTAGTATGAAAAGGCTTGTAACTTCTATGATTAATTCCTTGAATGCTTTCCATGTAATATTTGCTGATGGTAACAACATCAATTGGTCCCACTGTATAGAATTTAAAAACTGTGAGATATCACTGTATTTATTTCTGATAAAGCAAAAACCTTCCCTTTATCCTTGATGGTAGTTGTAACTTTAAGTAAATCTTGCATCAACACACTGTGATCACTGTCACCTAATGGTTCTTTTATCTGCAGATTGTTAATGCATGAATAATCCCTGCTGTTAATTGATTCTTGAGTGTTACTCACTATTGTTTCTTCTCTATCATGCTGCTGCTGCTTCTGTAGAAAACAGTCATCCAAAAAATCCCAAAATCCTGCTAGTCTCTGACTGACCAACCCACAGGTTCCAGTCGATATCTGGAAAGTTAAATTCTCCCATTATAAGACATTCTGATTTACCGGCCAACTGTATTTCTCTGTCAACTGTTTGTTGTACTCCTCGTAGTGATTAGACTATAACACACTCCTATTCTCATTTTTGCTTTCCCATTGCTTATGTTATACCAAACCGACTCACCTTTGCACTGGCCACCCATGTAAACTGGATGCACTGCCTTAGATTTTATGTGCTTCTTAACTAAGTGCATAACCCCTCCCTCCCTCCCTCCCCTGTATGTCATTTCTGTATATATTATACACCCCATATTCAAATTTTGCATCCCTTATATCTGAAACCACATCGATAAAATAGTAATAATAGTAATAGAGGCGTGTGATGTGAGAAAGCAAGCATATGAGCTTATGTAGCATCAGCCAAAAAAAAAAAAAATTCACACAGCTATTCCCTCTAAAAGTTTGCCCAGTTCCTCCTTGAATTTATTTAAGCTATTACTTCCACGATGACAGATGGAAGTTTGTTCCAGCAATTAACCACCCAATAGCTAAAGGCAAATTTCTGCACATCTATTCTTCAGCTATCTTTCCAGGCGCCTCGGTACCCAGGTGGGAAGGAGCAGCAGTGCTTAGCACACGCTTCTTGATTAGACCGGGGTTCAAGCCCGTCACCACCAAATATGGAGGATGCGAAAAGGTCAGGGAATGACCACCGCATATCCCGGAGCAATATGGCCTTAGTTGCTAATGCTCCTAAATAATAAACAATAACAATAGTTATCTTTCCTCAGTTAGAATTTATGCCCCCCCCCCTTAAGCTTGTACTCTGAGCAAGTGGAAAATCCTATCTTCAGGGCCTTATACACATCAATCCAATCAGATAACCTCACAGGTGCCTAGTCTCCAGCTGCTGCAATTTGCAGAACTTAAGCTTCTCTTGGTAAGCGAACCCCTTCGTTCCCCTCACCAATCTTGTTGCCCTTCTCTGTACATGCTCAAGCAAATCTATATCCTTCCTAAAATGAGGCCTCCAGACCTGTACGCAGTACTCAAGGCATGGCATGGCCTGACCATTGCCTTATACAAAGGGATAATCACCTCCTTTTACCTGCTAGCAAAATTCCTGTATATCATTAACCAACCCATTTAGCTAGCAGGTTGTTAATTGCTGGAACAAACTTCCATCTGTCTTTGTGGAAGTCGATAGCTTAAATAAATTCAAGGAGTAACTGGACAAACTTTTGGAGGGATTGGTTGTGTGAATTTTTTTTTTTTTTTTTTTTTCCTTTGCTTTGCTACATAAGCTGCTATGCTTGCTTTCTTGCATCACATGCCTCTATTACTATTACTATTGACAAAACCCCATGACCTGCTCTGGCAGCCTGTCTGCATTGCTCAGAAAACTTCATATCTGAATGCATAGTTACTCCCAGGTCTTCTTCATTTTCTACTACCCTAAGTGTAGTACCAAACAGTTGGTACATTTCTCTGGGGTTACTTGTACCCATATGAATTACTTTGCATTTGACAGTGTTAAACTTCAGTTGCCACTTCTCAGCCCATCCACCCAAATTTTCTCGATCATGTTGCAGTAGCACACTGCCATTACTGTCATTAACAAACCTAACAACCTTTTTATCATCTGCAAACTTCAACACAAAGCCTGAGATACCTTCATCATTGTCATTGATAAATATACAAAACAACAGTGTGCCCAACACCGAACCCTGTGGGACTTCAGTAATAAAATTGGATCACGAAGAGCAGCATCCATTGATTACCACTCTCTGTCTTCTCACACTCAACCACCCTTTTATACATTGTATCAACCTAACCTTAATACCATTCTTCTCCAATTTGTATAGTATTCTTCCATTGAAACCGTGTCAAAAACTTTCCTGAAATCCAAGTATATGATATTAAAATTATTTTTTGCATCCAGTTTTTTTGTAACCACATCATAGTATCCAATCAAATTTGTCAGACAAGACTTTTCTTTAACAAACCCATGCTGTCTGAATTATTGCTGCAGTCTTGTCTAGATGACCCTGCAGTACATTTGTAATCAGTGACTCCATTATTTTACCTGGAACAGAAGTTAAACTAAGTGGTCTGTAATTACTTGTGTCACCCTTTGATCCCCCTTTGTGAATTGGGATACATTTATAGTCCGTGGGGACTTCCCCTGTTTCAAAGAATGCTCTCATAATTATGGCTAAGGGTTTGCTTAGTTCCTTTCCCACCTCCTTTAATATAATTGGATAGATCACATCCACCTCAGGTCCCTTTCTTATGTTTAACTTTAATAATTTCTCCTCCACTTTGCTCTCAGTTATTACAAAATCATTAAGCACCCTATTATAGTTTGATAAACTTCTGGCATTTTCCTCCCTTAATAACTCCTCATGTAGATGCAAAATGCTCATTCAGTTTGTTACCTATCTGAGCAGGATCATCAACAGTCAAACCACCAATATCAAGTGGTCTAATCTGGTCCATCCCCTTCCTTTTTGAGTTTATATCAGTAAAGAAGTTCTTGCTGTTTTTCTTGGCATCCTTTGCTAAAGATTTCTCATAATCTGCCGTTGCTTGCCTAATCTCCTTTGTGAGTTGATTACAGACTAGCTTATATTTGCCATAGGCTTCTGTATCACCTGAAAATTTATGTGCATCCCATGCAGAGGCGGGCTGTCCCGAGGGTGCAAGGGGTGCACTGCACTCGAGTGCCATCGTTCAAGCCACTCCTGAAAAACTGAAACTTATATACACTTATTAAAAAAATTTTAAAAGGGGTGCCAAATTTCAATTAGCACCCGGGCGCAAAAATGCGATTGGCACCCTGGTGCCACATACTTTGCAAATGCCCCTGATCCAGTGTATTTTTCTTGTCTACCACGAGTCTCATTAGTTCATTTAAGTTCATTATTAGTTTATTATTATTAGTTCATTTAGGCCTAAACCTTGAACAATATTTCTTAATCAGTATGAAAAGCCTAGTATCTTCCATGATTAACTCCTTAAATGCTTCCCACTTAGAATTTGCTGCTGGTAACTTCTGTAGTTGGTCCCATTACAGAATTCAAAAACTGTCTGAGACAACCGTAGTTACCTTTATGGAAGCAAAAACCCTTCCCTTTACCGCTGATGGTAATTATATCTTTAAATAAATTCCACAGTATTACATTGTGATCACTGCTGATAACCAGATCAAGAGTATTACCGTCTCTCGTTGTCTGTCGAACATGCTGCTGCAGAAAACAATCATCCGATAAATCCACAAAACTCTTGCTAGTGTGTGAGTAACCAATGCACAAGTTTCAGTCAATATCTGGGAAGTTAAAATCCCCTATGATATGATATTCTGAATTACCAGTTCACTCTATTTCTCTGTACAATTGTTTGTTGTACTCATTAGAGTCATTAGGCCTATAACACACTCCTAGTCTTATTTTTGCTTTCCCAGTGCTTATGTCACACCCAACTGACCTCAACATTGCACCGTCTATCTATGTTATGGCTTTGTTTTTTTCATCATACAATTTCTGATAAATGACAACAAGCTTCTCTTGGTCTTCTGAAATAACATGCTTCTTTCAATGTTAAGTTTAACATCCATTACTTTTTGTTTGAGTTTCTCTGTAATACGAAAGATTTTGCCTAGTTCTTTTACCGTTATCTTCTTTGTGGTAACATTTTCATTGGGCTCACACTCTTTTTTTCTTCAGCTTCTTTGTATGCACGCTGTTCTTCTATTTGAAGGAGATCATTGTCACTTAGCTATTCTGAATTCGAATTCAGTGCTTCTCGAACATTAGCCATATCCAAGCCTTTGAAACCAATATTTGAAGGTCATTACCAATATTAGTTATGTCTTCAATAACTTTTTTAACTGAAGCCAGTAAAATTGTTTGCATAATGCAGTAAAATATGCATCCAAACTGCTCTCATATTGCTGGCTGTAACTTCTTGCCATGCTGCATGAATGTTTTCAATGGCCACTCATATGTTATCTGTTTTCTGGTACAGAAATTGCACTGTCTCCTGTTGTAGCTTCAAATGCCTGTCCAAATGTTCCACGGAGATAGTAAGCCTTGAAAGTTGCAATCGTCCCTTGGTCCATGGGTTGCAATAACAAAGTTGTATTTGCCGGTAAACAAACAACTTTCACATTTTAATTTAAGTCGCCAATTGCAGAAGGATGTCCAGGTGCATTAACTAAAAGCAACAGAGCTTTAAAAGTAAGATTATTTTTCTTGCAATAGGCTTCAACTGTTGGATAGAAATAAAACATAAACTAGTCTTCAGATAGGGCTTTGGTTATCCATGCTTTTTTATTTGAAACCAAAATGACTGGAAGAGTTCAGTGGCTATATCCTATTAAATCCATAGAATTTTGTGTACGGTACACAAGCATAGGCTTCAATTTAAAATCACCTTCAGGGTTACCTCCTAATAGAAGCATTAATCGATCTTTTGAGACTTTATACCCAGGTTGTGATGCTTCAATTGCAGTCAAAATAAGATACATTCGTGTACATAAGATACATAAGTGTACATTCGTTTCTAAAATATCCCTGTTTCATCTACATCAAATATTTGCCATTCATTGTATTCACCATTCTGAATGATTTTTTGCAATTTTTCTTGGATAATGGAATTCTTTTTTGAATGCAGTCTTCTATGCAAATTGATAAAAGACTTTCCATTTCAATTATTATTGGAGTTCTGTTTCTGGAATTTGTAAAACAAAAGAAGTTGATGAAACTTTACCTTTCTTTTATATTCGTCCTTATGGCTCAAGATAGTTCATACCATAGACTCTGTATCCTAGATCTCTTATGATTTTCACATGGTTTGCACCACTTTCATATTTTTTAATAACTTAAAAGTTTTTCAACTAAAGCAATAACTTTTCGTTTTTTTTTATTGCAATCACATTGTTTTTCACTCTTTCTTTTATCCATAATTAATAGGGGTAGAAAATTAGAATTTTTAAATGCATCTGTATGTGACTTTGTTAGCAGGAGACAAGCAAGTAACATGTTTGCTTCCGATGGTTGATGGAACACACTGAAGCGGGCAAACGCTTGTTTATTGGCCATCAGATGCTTAGCGCTCGATTTGAATCTTAGCACGCAATTCAAATATTTTTCAACTGTCAAATAAAAAAGATCATGATAACTGGAAATTTGCATTGCCTAAAGTAAAAAGTGGTATAATTTTTTCAAATAGCAGTAACTGAAAACAGGAATAGCAGTACAGCCAGGGCTCACAAACTCACTTTATGTGAGGCCTGGCTGTACAAATTTAATAAGAAGTTTTGCATCACAAGTCCTTTCCAAACATGATTTTGAGATTATTTTTGCCCTGCACTTGAATATTAGCATTAGTAGAGACATACGATGCAAAGAAGCAAGCTTATACAGCATCAGCCAAAAAAAAAAAAAAAAAAACTTCCCATTTTACTCAGCCATTCACTCCAAAGGTTTGTCTAGTTCTGCCTTGAATTAATTTAAGCTGTCAACTTCCAGAATGACATATAGAAGTTGGTTCCAGCAATCAACCACCCACAAGCTAAAGGCAAATTTCCCCACATCTATTCTACAACTATCTTTCCTGAATTTGAATTTATGCCCCCTTAGGTGCGTAATCTGAGCAAGTGGAAGAATCCCATCAGCATTCAGCTTTCTCAAACCATTCAAGGCCTTATACACCTCAATCAGATTACCTTGCAGGTGCCTAGTATTTACATGCTGCAAGTTGCAGAATTTAAGTCGTTCTTGGTAAGAGCAACCCTTTGTTCCGCTCACTAATCTCGTTGCCGTTCTTTATACTCGTTCCAGCAGCTCTACTTCTTTCCTGAAATGAGGCCTCCAGACCTGGAGGCCTCATTTCAGGAGGCCTCCAGGTCTGGAGGCCTGGAGGCCTCCTGAATGAGTGATTATCCTCTTATACAAGAGGATAATCACCTCCTTATCCCTGCTAACAAAATTCCTAGCAGCCTGTCTTCATACCTGACTGCACAATTATCCCCAGAGGTGTTTTTCATTCTTCACTACCTTGAGTATAGTACCACACAGTTGGAACATTACTCTAGGGTTACTGCTACCCATCTGCAGTACTTTTCATTCGTCAATGTTAAACTTCAGGTGCCACCTCTCAGCCCACCTTCTTAATTGTTCCTAGATCCTTTTGTGGTAGATTACTGCCGTTACTGTCATTAACAGTCCTACCAACCATTGTATCATCTGCAAACTTAGACATTAAGCCTGATATATACCTTCATTAATAGCATTGATAAATACAGAAAACAACAATGGGCCCAACACTGAACTGGGGGGGGGGCTCCACAAATAACATTAGTCCAAAAAAAGAGCAGTATCCATTGATTATCACTCTCTGTCTTCTACCACTCAACCTTTCCTATCCATAGTAGCAACTTGCCCTTAATGCCATTTGCTTCAATTTGTACAGTAGTCTTCCACATGCAACAGTATCAAAAGCTTTCTTAAAACCCACGTATATGATATCAAAATTAATCTTTGGATCCAGTTCTTTTGTGACCACATCATAGTATTCAATCAAATTGGTCAAACAAGACATCCCCTTATCAAACCCATGCTATGTCTGAACTATAACTGCATTTTTGGCTAGATGATCCTGTAATTCTTCTTTAACCAGTGATATTCGATTAACCTCGATTTAACTTCTGTTCTGGGGAATATTATCGAATATTATATTCGATAATATTCCCCAGAACAGAAGTTAAACTAACAGGTCTATAATTACTTGTGCCACCCTTTAATCCCCCTTTGTGAATTGGCATTACATTTGCACATTTCCAGTCCCTAGGACCTCCCCTGAGTCCATGGATGCTCTCATGATCATGGCTAATGGTTTATTTACTTCCTTTGCTGCCTCCTCTAATATAACTGGATAGATCCCATCTATCCCAGGTTCCTTTCTTATATGTAACTGCAACAATTTCTCCTCCACATTGCTCTTTTTTATTAAAAAGTCATTTAGCTCCCTGTTAGAGTTTTATAAGCTTCTAGTCTCTACTTCCCTACAGAAGTCCTCATGTGTGAATGTAGATGCAAAATACTGATTCAGTTCGTTAGCTATCTGAGCAGGATCAACAGTCAAACCACTGATATCAAGTGGACCAATCTGATTCATCCTGTTCCTTCTAGAGTTTGCATAAGTAAAGCTGTCTTTGCATCCTTTGCCAGACATTTTTCTTGTAATCAGCCTTTGCTTGCCTTTATAATTTGATTACAGACTAGCTTATATCTACCACAGGCTCCTGTCTTCTGATAATTTATATGCATTCCATGCATTTTTCTTCTCTTTCACAAGTCTCATTAATTCATCTGACATCCATTTAGGCCTAAACCTTGAACAGAATTTCTTAGTTGGAACAAAAAGCCTAGTAGCTTCCAAGATTACTTCCTTGAGTGCTTCCCATTTAGAATTTGCTGTTGTTAATATCATCAGTTGGTCCCACTGTATAGAATTTAAAAACTGTCTGAGACCACTGTCACCTCTATAAAAGCAAAAACCCTTCCCTTTACTCCTGACGCTAGTAACATCTTTGAGTAAATTTCACATCAGTACATTGTGATCACCGCCTTACTTTATTACGGTTATATAGAGCATTAATAAGATCGAAACTTGACTACGGAGCACCAGTCTATAGTTCAGCAAGATCTAGTGCCCTTCGCTGGCTTGACCCTATCCATCATAGTGGAATACGCGTTGCTTTAGGGGCATATCGCACGTCTCCAACACATAGCTTATATGCTGAAGCACACGAACCACCTCTCTCAATCAGGCGACAACAACTGATACTACGTTATGCCTATAAAATTAGATCTATGCCAGAACACCCGAACTGGCCTATACTTTTCACATCACAGCACAGTAGGTTATACCAAAACCGCCCTAATGCTAATCGTCCTTTGGGTATGAGAATAAAACACCTCTTAGAAGAACTAAATCTAACCTTAGACAATGTGGCACATAGCCTCCCATCCTCTCTTGCTCCTTGGAATATCATTCCACCCTCATGTGACTTACATCTGCATGAATGGAATAAATCTACTTTGCATAGAGAAAACTTCTCGCAACTATACCATGCAGTAGTGGACCAGTTTCCCAGCTTTTCCATAGTACATACTGATGGATCAAAGAATGATGTCCACGTTGGAATCGCCGCAGTTTTTCCAAACATCACATTAGCTTATCAGTTATCACCTGAGTTCGGTATATTTTCCGCCGAACTAATAGCAATTCAGGTTGCACTGAATCATATCGAGTCCTCTGATATTAACAACAGTATAATTTTCACAGATTCTTTAAGTGCACTTCAAGCACTAAAAAACACAATGAACATCACTCACCCAGTCGTGAAAAGAATAGTCAGCTCTTTACATAGCTTATCAGAACTTGGAAAAAACATACATTTCTGTTGGGTCCCAGGACATATGGGAATTCCTGGAAAAGAACTAGCGGACAATGCTGCCAAATCAGCTCACCTACCACCCGAGAAAAAATGGAAAGTGCCTCATCAAGACTATCGACCAATAATCCAGGAAAAATGCATGTGCCAATGGCAGTTATCATGGGAAAATCAACCTAATAATAAACTTCGAAGTATCAAGCCAAACCTTGAGCGATGGCCTTCCAGGTTTAATTCAATCCGACATCAAGAGGTAATATTGGCTCGACTGCGAATAGGGCATACAAATATCACTCATGGTTATCTTTTAAGAGGAGAAATACCCCCTCAATGTCATCACTGTAATACACTGCTCTCAGTGAAACACATTCTGGTCGAATGCACAATATACAAGAGAACGCCAGATTCTTTGCACTTCAGCCACAACAAAAGATCTTACACTTACCTCACTTTTAAACAATGAAACAAATGTCTCAAGCATATATAACTTTCTGAAGATGATTAAAGTATATCACCTCCTTTAGTTAGGGAAAAAAAAAATTATTTTCTGGTTTCTTTTTCCATTTTCTGTAATTGAGAAGAAATAGCATGCATAATTATCATATGTATGGCGCACTATGGTCATAGTTGCCGATGCGCCCAATAAATCCCGAAACAAACAAACAAACAAACAAACATTGTGATCACTGCCACTTAGTGGTTCCTTTATCTGCAAATTCTTAATGCATGAATAATTCCTGCTGATAATCATATCAAGAATATTACTGTCTCCGGTTGCCTCTCGAACATGCTGCTGTAGAAAACGATCATCCAATAAATCCATAAATGTCTTGGTAGTGTGTGAGTGACCACCCCACAAGTACCAGTTTATATCTGGGAAGTTAAAACCCCCATTATAAGACAATCTGATTTATTATTTCTCTGTATAGTTCTTTGTTGTACTCATCAAAATCATTTGGCCTGTAACACACTCCTACTCTCAATTTTGCTTTCACAGTGCTTATGTTACACCAAACTGACTCAACATTGCACTGTCTTTCTGAACTAACAGCATAACCCTTCCTCCCTTTCTATCCCGTCTATCCTTTCTGTACACATTGTAGTTTCCAAATTCCAATTCTTCATTCCTTATATCTGTGTGACACCACATCTCTGATAACCCAGAAATATCTGCCTTTGATGTCTTAACCAGCACCTCAAATTCATCAAATTTATTTACTGTACTCCTAGCATTGGTGTACATGCACGTGTTCTTACTCTTAGTTACCCTAACAGCATGTGTGTCCCAGCAGTCCTTGAAATTCCGAAAACCTTTCTTTCCAGGCTGTTGCTCAGATTTTCTGTGTCTGTTAGGCTATTAACATGAGGCTTAAAGAAGAGTATTGTGTAACCAGTAAAGCTCTTTTGGATATTCGATAATATACCAGGACATCCCAAGTTTTGATGAGTTCAGGGACTTCTTTTGATGAGTTTAGTGTCAGTGTAAAAGACATTTTTATGCCCTCAAAACCTGCCTCTCTCTCTCTCTCTCTCTCTCTCTCTCATCCAACCAACCATCCAACCAACCAACAGATCCAAGTGTAATAATGGCTTTCAAGGCCTATTACATCATTAGACTTGTGTCGCTTAGGCTATTAAGGCAATGAATGAGGGGGAAGAGTACACCAAGGCTTTAAGAATTTTGTAAAGCATTCAATATTAAACATACCATTGATAATATTGTTAGTACATGGTAGAAAGTGCAATAAAAATCAGTGGAATGGAATGTTTAGAATGCTTTGGGAACACTTGATGGCTCCCATTACTTTGATATTGAGAAGTTTCAAATAATATAGTGGGATGATATAAAGTCTGATGAAAACAAGAGCTCACAAAAAAAAAAGATCAATGGCTTAAGTAATGGAGAATGTCTTGGAAATGGCTACTGAACAAGTGAAAGTCTGTGAAAGCATTAATGACTACAACTGAAGGCATGGCTGATCCTTTTCAAAAGCTTGATGAATGCTTTTCTTTCTTCAGAGATAATGATGTAAATGTAGAGAGAAATTGCTTGATGTATTTAGGGCGATTTGTAACAACAACAACAAATCCAAACTGCAACTTCCTCTGGATTCCTTTTTCAGTTCTAAGGGAGATTAGCATTCAACATCTGCTGCTGCTGCAGGGGCTCTAGTAAAAAAATATTCCTGCCCATCTTCAAGCCTTCTTACTACAATTAGTGGTTTTGGGAAATCTGAAAATTAACAGAATCACGAACCTTTATTGTAAAAAATGTAAATATATATAGGGTTCTATAGTTTTAAGGTAAATTTCTTCATTGTTTTCAACATATATTTTATTGAATAATGTATGTTTAAATATTTCTGCTACAATTAATATTTTTGCAAAGATAAAATTTGGCCTAAAATCTTCCAGAAGCTGATTTTAATCCAGAAACAGGCAAAATCCAGTGGTTCCCCACAAACCAGTTAAAATGACAGTATGTTTTGTGTTTTTTCAGTATATAATCCTTAATAGTGATCTGATAAATAAATGAAGATGTTCACTGCCACTCTGATGTTCTGAAGTTCATAAATGTTTTCAAAGACAGTTAATTTCTGGTGCTTTTTCCTTACGCAAATCATCCACATTATCTTCTGTGTTGCTCCCTATGTCCCTGGAATTCTGTTTATCAATTGTCTTTCTGCTGTTCACAGAGGCCGCAATGTCTTCCTTGCTTGGCTAATACAACTGGAGCTTCCGTTCCACATCCGCCTCAATCCAGTTTGCTCCAAGACTGCCACTACATGCATTACAAGAGCCTTTGCTTCTTATTCTGAAAATGCTGCTAATTCAAGGTTATTGTTAGTGATCTCATCTTTTCCGATACATTTTTTATAGCAGTTTTCATTTGCTGTTGAGGTTACTTTCTCCCATGCTAATCCAGTATTGTATGGAACATCTTTTAATGGTAACGTTTTCAGAAATTGTAGAACTTGAATTTCTGAATTCACAATACCAGCAAGTAGCTCACATTGATAGTACGCTTTGAAGGCTCATGTAATGCCCCGATCCATGGACTGAATTAGTGTTGTGTTCCTTGGCAGAAACATGACTCTGATCTTGCCATCTTTCAATTTCAAGGCATCAGCCATAAGATGAGCTGGGTAGTGATCCAGAAGTAACAGAGCCTTTTCTTCAAGTTTTTTGGAAAGCAGGTGGCATCTCACCAGTGGTACAAACTCACTTTCAAACCATGAAACAAAAATACCACTCATCATTCAAGTGTTGGAGATATTTTCATAAATCACACATAGAAATTTCATGTTGACGTACTTAAAACACTGAGTACTTTGACTTTTACCGATGCACAACTTTATTTTGTGATTTCCAGTCTTAGCACATAGTAACACAGTAATCCTCTCATTGTTAGTTTTCATGCCCACTTTGTTGGGCCTTTTTAATATCCTGTGACTTTTCAAGGAGAAGTTTATAGCACACTGCTGTTTTTTGTCACAGTTGTACAACTGTTCATATGTGAATTCATCATCTTGAATCACATTACACAGAAATTCAGGAAACGCTACTGTAATGTCACTAAATGCAAATTCACCTACAAGACTAACCTGAGATATCCCATGATGTAACAGAGATCCAGAAGTAACAGAGCCTTTTCTTCAAGTTTTTTGGAAAGCAGGTGGCATCTCACCAGTGGTACAAACTCACTTTCAATCACTTTCTATCTCAAAATCCACCCTTCAGAAACTTTAGATGTGTCATCATCTTCACCAAGTAGCTTATGAAATTTAAGTGCCTGTGCTTTCAAAATTATCCCATTTATTGGTGTTCCTTCACTACACTTCTGTAGAAATTACTTGTATAGGCATTGATCGACACCACTGTTTTTACAACATCTAGTTTTCTTTATTTGGAAGCCCACTTTGTCTTCTACAGAGTCTATATTTGAACACATTTTTCTTCCTTTTTCATTCAACTGCAGATCATTCCTTCTGGAATTTCACATTCTTGAAATGTACAGCATTTTGTTTTGCCACTCTTAATTCTTCCAACAATCTTTAACTTTTCTTTAACTGTATAATTTTTTTCTTTTGGTGGCCATTACTTCAGCCCTATTGATTTACTAATTTTGCCGTGTATTTCTTTTTGATTCCTAGAATTTGCCGTGTTGTAAGAAAACTAAATCGAATCCAGACTGTTTGGCCTAACGTAGTGAAGTTACATGCTCTTCGTAAATTACTTGTCAGTTCATGTATATTTTGTCTAGTTTAGGCCTTAGCAATTTTTGATATCCTAAGTGTGACTTCTAGTCAAAGAAAGGATGTCGTGCTGTTGTTTACAAAAATTTACTTTGTAACTAATGTAAAGCACTTGACAAATGATGGTCATATTTTCCTCCAGAGGTAGTTGTTTGTAATTAGCATTCCACTGATATACTCTTTTATTGCATCTCTAACTGAGCGAAACAAAAGGGTGTCTAAGTAATTAGTCTCTGATGAGTCTTGTTATTTACAAAAATTACTCTGCAAGTGAATACTGAATATATCAAAGTGAATACACAGCCAATTTTTAGCTAATTTCCCCTCTTGGAAATATGGTAGTAGGATGCACAATAGATACAAACATATACAGTATTCACTTTTTTCCAGTTCCCAATATGAAATTGCTAGTTGTTCAAATGCACTACTTTTTTTTCATTATTCGTTTTGGGGGACATATCATACCCACAGTATATCTCAAACCGTGGTATGAAGAGGGGTATTATATCAAGGTTGTACTGTATTTACATTATTTACTATGGAAAAATCTTCCCCGCTTAGTGTTCTGTTTTTATGCCTCCACTTGAGAGCACTAAGTGAGAATGCCTGTAAATTGTGTTTCCCAAAATTAATGGCTAGGGTATTGTGGGTATTGTCACTTAAAATGTTTTGATATAATATTAAATTTTACAAAGGATAAATGACATATATATATAATTAAAATTTTGCTATTTTTGCTTAAATTTAGAAGTGCCATTTATTAAAAATTATAATTAATATTAATATCGTTGGTTATTGTTTTCTTTAGGCAAGAATCTGAAGAATTGTTTACTATTAAACAAGATGAGCTTGAACGGTTGAGGAAAAAGGATGTGCTTGGTATGTTTTTATGTATTCTTAATGTGAAGCATGTTAGTATAAACATCTAAAAATAGTAATTAATTTTAGATAATTAACTAAGTAACAATATGTAAATTATATTTATTGGATCCAATAAAATGGTGCTATAAGGAATATCATTATAATGGCACATTAATGTTGAAAAATTTATCACTTTGGTCACCATCTGGTTGCCATTTCTTTTAAGGCTACTATAATGAAAATCAAAACACTCTAAAATGAAAACAAAACTTCAACTTTTATGTTTTACATACACTGAAATTTTATATATATACTTTCAGCTGTATTATGGTTGTAGATATGTGGCGTTAATGCTATTGTAAAAGTTATCAATTAAACATTATATGCTCATTGTTTGAATTAGTGCAGGATCCTTTTTATTTTTGGGTTTCTGTATGTTGTGTAATTTATATTTTGGATGGAGGGCATTAAGGCCTAATGGTGCTGCCTAGTAATCTGTTAGGCTAGCAGATGCCAGTTTGTCTAAAGATTTATATTGTTAAATTAAATTAAAAAGCAATTTAAAAAGGAATTAAAAGATTAGAGGAAATGAAAAAAATTATTATTATTATTATTAGCCATATGGTGCAAGGAAGCCTGAGGCTTATGCTGCACCAGGCAAAAAAAAAAAAAAATTTCTGAATTACCCAGAGAGAGAGAGAGAGAGAGAGAGAGAGAGAGAGAGAGAGAATCACCAAGAAAGAGAAGAATGATGATATCCCGCTCAGGACCCTGGGTGTGCCAAGCCCATACTCACCAGATGTGAGCCCCTGGAGGTTAAAATAAGATATGGCTAAAGGATTATAAAAACAATTTTAAAAAGGAATACAGAATGGGAAAAAAGAAAAAAAAGGGAAAAATTACATTCATCCAATTTCATATATAGCCACTTACTCTGGCTTGCAAGATACTCAAATTACGGAAATTCGACTTCATGTAAGTTTTTACTGGCCGGTGCAAACTAAAAACAATCGTGGAAACATATTTTGCATCTCGCAGGAGGTAGCGTGAAAATATCGTAATATGAATCAATAACATTATTTTTTCTTTTTTTTTTTTGGTAATTCATTCCAAGACCTCGAAAGTTGTGATTTTTTATATATAACTAAGCTATTTATTTCTCTAAAAGGTTATTTTTATAATGGAAATTGCACTAACCTTCATCATTTTCACACGTTCAGTTATAAGAATCAATTTTGAACGCCTTTGTGATATTTTTCTAAAACACATTTCTGGAGGTCACTACCATAAAATTTATTATGCTTTTCTGTTAGCAGAATCTATTATAAACGGCCAGTAAATGTGATCTTATTGCACTTGCAATAATACCAATAACTGGAATTCTGTGGGTTTTTACGTTACTGTATTATGGTGAAATGAGTTCCCCTTCACTGAAATCATCAATCATATAAAAAACATAAATAAATTTTCAGAATCTTCTCTTCATTCCTATTTACTTATTACAATGATGAAGGGAAAGGGACCAACAGAAAGTGCAAGTGGTGGCAGTGCTAGAAAACGAAACAATATTGATTTAGAAATGAAGATGCTTAATTAAGAAGTATGAAGCAGGACAAAGTTTGCCATCTGTTTCACAGAATTAGGTCTTGCTGCTTCAACAGTGAATACTATTTTAAGGGACAGTGCACGTATAAAAGAATATGTTAAAGGATCAACACATTTAAGATCAACAGTGATCACAAAACAGTGTTCAGGTGCTATATCGAAGATGGAACAGCTGTTAATAATATGGATGGAAAATCAGATTCAGAAGCAAGTGCCCCTGAGTCGAATGGCCATTCAAGAAAAAGCAACAAGTATTTATAAATATATTAAGGATAAGTACGGTGAACCCCAAGCCAAGTTCGTGGCAAGCAATGGGTGGGTCGTTTAATAGGTTCAAGCATTGTGCTGGTTTTCAAAACATTAAAGTATGCAGTGAAGTTGCCAGTGCCGATTCTGCAGCTGCAGAGAAATTTTGTGATGTTTTGAAAAAAAACCCTTCTAAATCACCACAGCCCTCAACTTCCACAGCGGCGTGCTTATCAGCTGGAGACGTTGATTTTGGCAACAATTCTTGGAAGGTAAAACTTGCTGATGTCATGCCTGTCTCCTCTCTCTCTTTTTGTAATTTTATAATTTTGAAATTTTTGTAATTTTTTGCACTTTTGTAATTTTTCCTGCGCATGAGATAAAAAAATTGAATAAATAATTCTATTTACATTTCTGTTTTGCTTCAATCAAATTTGCGAGTGCTGCATAAGCATTTAGGGAAATTCTGACTTACGTAAAATTCCACAATATAGCCACTCACCTTACGTAAGTCGGGGAGTGGCTATATTGTGGAATTTAATAAGGACATTAATTTAATGTCCTTAAATTAATGTGTCTATGATTTAAAATAATTTTTGGGGCTTGTAGCATTATTTGAGGTCTCTCGCTGTATGAGGGCTGTTTAATTAAACCATGTTCTATGCATAACGATTCCAAACAGGGTTTAGGGTAGGTGAGGGTCAGACATCATATGCTTAAACAGGCACATTAACATTCTTGTGGTTCAATACAAGACCTATTTGTTTTATTTGCTCTTTAGTACAGTTGTGTATATTTCATGTGACATTTCAAAGATTAGGGTGCAGTCCATCCTAACCATCCTGATGAAAGCATTCCCTTTGGTCATCACTTACATTTCTCAGGGGAAAACCGAGATTGGATTGAAGAAAATGAATTTTCAAAGATATTTGGTAGTAAGTACCTTTATTGCATTGCAGTAAAGTTGATGCAAGAGATTCATAATATCCTTTTTTTTTCTTTCTTCTAAGAAATTTATGCACAATTGCTTTAAACAATCGCCAAGCTGCTATTTCAGAATCCTGTAGTTTTGTTTCAAATATATTATTTTTGAGGCCCAATGAAAATTAACTTTTTCAGTTTTGCATCTGTTATATTGGAAACACTTCCCTCAGGTAGCAGCAGCACTTCTTTCTTTATTCTAGACCCTGCAATGGCTGTGACAGTTCATGGCATGAAATATGAATTTTAATATTCCTTTAGTATATATTTTTGACTTTTCATCTGCACCCCTGATTTTGTTGGAATTTGGATAGTATTTAAAACTTATTTTAAAACTTAAAAATATATTTTTGTCATATATGCTCACAACCACAGGGGCTCCCATTTGGTGAGTATGAGCGTGGCACACCCAGGATCCTGAGCTGGATATCATCATTCTTCTCTTTCTTGGTAATTCCCTTCTACTTCTATTGTTCTCTCTCTCTCTCTCTCTCTCTCTCTCTCTCTCTCTCTCTCCCCTTCCCCCTCAGGGTAATTAAAAAAATTTTTTTTGGCTGATGCAGCATAAACCTCTGGCTTCCTTGCACCATATGGCTAATAATAATAATGAAAAAAAAAAAAAAAAAAAAAAGGTATTCCATAAAAAATCGGATCTGAGAGTTAATCATTCTGTGTACACATATGTCCCAGTTCTTGTAACAATAGGCTTAAGCATTTGTTGAGAACGTCATGTGTTTGTTTATAAAAATGAACATCACAGGTCAGAAAAATTAGCTTTAGATGGAGCTATATTTATCTAATATTAACTACTTATATTTGGTGTTGATTTCATATCTTGCCTGTCATTGTTTCAGTTTGAAGTGTGTTAGTTGGGTTGTAATTTTCTGGTGGATAATGTAATTTGAATTATACGTTTTAGCCAATGTTATTTGGTTGACTATTGTTTCACTATTATTAGTGGACTTTACATTCTGTGCAGTTGAATGTATACATGGAATTTTTATTTAAATTTTTATAAGTCCTCTTGCCATTTCTTCAGTACTGGTGTTCAGCTAGTAGCTTGGTGTGCCAGATGCACAGTTACTAATAGGCCACTGATATAATACAAAATTTATTAGGATTAGCATTAGTAGGGCGTATGATGCAAGAAAGCAAGCTTACATATCATCAGCCAAAAAAAAAAAAAAAAAAAAAAAAGAAAAAAAAAACACCCTTCCCATTTCACCCATCTATTCACTCCAAATGTTTCCAAAATGTTACAGAACACATTGACATTTCAGTTCCACATGTAGCCATCATTCTTGTCGATAATACTTAAAAATAAAATAATAAACCTTTATTATTACATCAGTTACGAGTTATTGCATGAAATATTATCAATTTCATCTGTAGATTTGCTGTGAATTGTTATTTGCAATCTGATTCTCATATATATATTTTGTGCTTGATTGTGGAAAAATTCAATCAAGCACGGTAAAGTGGCATAAGAATCTGGCTGTGAAATTCTTTAATTTATTTTTAAATTCTTTAAATTTTTTAAAAATATTTAAAAACTAAGCATGAATTGAAAAACTTACTTAAAATTTTTTATTCTTAAACTTATTTGAAAACTCTTAAAAATATATTTTTGCCACATATGCTTAAAAAATATATTTCACAGGATATCTCTTATATGCTAACCTATTTTGCCGATTTTTAATTCTGGTTTAATGTTAATTTTTAAAAAATATAAATAAATTAAAATAATAATTAAAAATTATATTATTTTTTTCTTATGTCCACTATACTATCAAGATAATGAACACATTAAAAAAGTTCCCATTTTGAAACCATTTATTGCATTCATTCTAGGCAATTCAATGGTATCATGGAGAGTTAACAAAGTTCTTCATTAATCAGTTTTTATATGCTCGGAAGACGATCCCCCCTCCCCCTCTTTTTGTTCAACCAGTAGAACATACTTTGTATTAATTCTCGCTAGTAAAAATTCCTCCCTCTTTCCCACTACTGCACATATAATGTTTTATATTGCATGACTATTGCACAATTATAGAAAACAACAGTATTTTTGTGAAACCCCCTCCACTTGTTTGCAGGGGGGTTTACGAAATTACTCACTAATCAACAAATTACTTGCTAGTCTACAAATGACATTCCTAGAAAAGTCAAGGATATTTTATTGCACTTATGCTGATTTGCTGTTTTGTACAACATTATATTTCTTGACTTGATCAGGAGATATAAGGTCTGCTGTAAAAATGTCACAAGGTAGGCCATGATGTTATTGTATCTGAAAATATGTGCAAACATGATAGTAGGGATAACTAATTAATACCTGAATTGATTAACTTGAGACTTGAGGGACAGTTTTCAAGGGGTATGGGGGAACACTCTATCAGTTTGGCTTGTCGCAGTTATTAGAAGAGATTATTTTGTAAGGAAAGAATTCACTTTTTTTTTTTTTTTTTTTGTTATTGTGAAAACCCCAAACACGAGAGGTATTAGAATCTATAGTAGTAGTGGCATGTGATGCAAGAAAGCATGTGTATGAGCTTATGCAGCATCAGCCAAAAAAAAAAAAAAAAAAAACACACCATTCTCTCCAAATGCCTGTCCAGTTCCTCCTTAAATTTATTCAACCTATCAACTTCCACAACAACAGATGGAAGTTTGTTCCAGCAATTAACCACCTGCTGGCTAAAGCCAAATTTCCGTACATCTATTCTACATCTGTCTTTTCCTAATTTGAATTTATGCCCCCTTAGGTTCGTAATCTGAACAAGTGGAAGGATCCCATCAGAATTCAGCATGCTCAACCCATTCAAAGCCTTATACGCCTCAATCAGATCACAGTGCAGGTGATCTGATTGAGGTGTATAAGGCCCCCCCTTTGTGAATTGGGAATACATTTGCACATCTCCAGTCCGCGGGAACCTACCCTGAGTCCAAGGATGCTCTCATAATTATGGCTAAGGGTTTGCTTAGTTGCTTTCCTGCCTCCTTTAATATAACTGGACAGACCCCATCCACCCCAGGTGCTTTTCTTATGTTTAACTTCAACAATTTCTCCTCCACTTTGCTCTCAGTTATTACAAAATCATTAAGTATCCTGCTACAATTTGATAACCTTCTGCCATTTTCAAACCTTAATAATTCCTCTTGTGTGTGAATGTAGATGCAAAATACTCATTCAGTTTGTTTGCTATCTGAGCAGGATCATCAACAGTCGAACCATCGATGTCGAGTGGACCAATCAGATTCGTCCCCTTCCTTTTAGAGTTTATATAAGTAAAGAAATCTTTGCTGTTTTTCTTAGAATCTTTTGCCAAGGATTTCTCATAATCTGCCTTTGCCTGCCTAACCTCCTTTGTGACCTGATTACAGACTAGCTTATATCTGCCATAGGCTTCTGAGTCGCTTGATAATTTATATGCATCCCATGCATTTTTCTTCCCTGTTACGAGTCTCATTAGTTCATTAGATAACCATATAGGCCTAAACCTTAAAAATATTTCTTAATAGGTATGAAACTTTTAGTAGCATCCACGATTAATTCCTTGAATGCTTCCCACTTAGAATTTACTGTGAGGTAACATCGTCAGTTTATCCCACTGTACAGAATTTTAAAACTTTCTGAGACCACTGTACTCACCTTTACAGAAGCAAAAACCCTTTCCTTTACCCTCGATGGTAATTATATCATTAAGTAAATCCCACATCAGTACACTGTGATCACTGCCACCTAGTGGTTCCTTTATCTGCAAATTCTTAATACATGAATGATCACTGCTGATCATTCGTATATGGTACTTAGTGCCATACATGGGTTGGAGGTTGAGAAGATGATAGAAGATATTTGTTGACATTAGACTTGAACTTCTGTAGACTCTAATTATCAGGAAATACATATGAAGGAAGGCTGTTTCAGAAATGGCAGATGAATGAATAAATGAGGAAGATGAAAAGTTGGTTCTGTGTGTTTGAAGTTGGACAGAAAATGGATGTTTGCTTGTGGCAGCATGTGTTCGGACTGTTTTGAAAAAGAGAGCAGGAATTATAGAAGCCAATTCAGAAGAACAGTGCCCATGGCAGTATTTGTAGAAAACACATGCAGCAGAAACAGTACATCTATGAGACAGTGAATGCAGAGACCCTGTTAGAGATGAGTCATTAATTAACCTAACTGCCCTCTTCTGAATGGAATCTAGAAGTCTGAGAGAGGTTTTGGGCAAACTGCCCCAGATTTGCGAACAGTATTCCATGGTAGGATGGATTTATGATTTGTACACAGTGAACAACCGTTTGTAAGAAAAGTAACACCGAGACCGAAAGAGAAAGCCAACTTTTTTAGATGCAGAGGAAGCAATATTTGTAATGTGCTTGTGCCAAGACAGATAATCCCCAAAAGAGATATATCGTCTTGCATAGAAATCGGAGTGTCACCAATGATAAGCATAGCAGCAGAAGAATCCTTTTTGCAAGACATAAGACAGGCTGTCTTATATCTCATCAAGTTGTCTTTGCTCCACAGGAGATTTACTTGGAGATCGGTTAAGGAATTGGTAGCAGATATTCAAGAAGTTGAAGCTGATTGAGCAGGGCGAGGTTTCTCAAACTGGAAAGTGGAATGTAATGTGCTATCATCAGCAAAACTATAGATAGGATTCCCGGTCTATGGAAGAAGGTCGTTAATATACAAGAGGAAAAGAGGGAAGAAAGAACTGAACCTTGAGGGACACCAGCATTAGTAGAGAAATTAGAAGACAGAGAGCCATCTACCATCACCCACAGTGAGCGATCACAGAGAAAGCTGGATATCCAATTACAAAAACAGTTGGCAAACCATAAGATGGAAGCTTGTTTAGAAGACCTTTATGCCAAACACGATTGAAAGCCTTTGAGATGTCAAGAGCAACTGCTTGTGTTTCCCAGAACTTTTCCATTGAATTTTTCCATAAATGGGTAACATAAGCCATTTGATCGACACTGACAGAATCTATACTGGTGATCATTGATCAAACGGAAGGTTTCTAAGTAGTTTAAGAGTTGCTGGTGAATTGATTTCTCCATTACTTTAGAAAGAGTAGAAGTAATTGCAATGGGACGATAATTCAATGGGAGGGATTTGTCACCCTTTTTAGGAACTGGCTGGATATAAGCAAATTTCCAAGCAGAATGAAAAACACCTTTGGAATAAGAAAGTGAAAAAAGGCGGCAAAGAACAGGAGCAAGTTTAGGAGCACAGGTTTTGAGAACAAGTGGAGAGAAAATCCCTCTGACATCCTTTTGACGGAATTCCCAACACGCCCCATTCAATGGGGCGTGTTGGGAATGGTGGGATGTGTTTTACCAAGATCATTAATGCATGAGTTGGAAGAAAAATAGAATGCTAGCAGGTCAGCTTTATCCTTTGGCTGAAGTGACAACAGAACCATCTGGTTTTGAAAGAGGTGGGAGCAGAGATGGGCAAAAGTTGCAGCCCATAGCTTTGGCAAGACACCAGAATGCTTGGCTACTGTTCTGGGGGAAAAGGCAAAAAGCATGCCTTCTACTCTTAGCTCATACAAAATCTAATTTCGACTGATTAATAACTACTTTACAATTGTTGCAAGGTTTGGTGTAGGTAGAAAATGAAACTGAAGATTTGGAGACAAGGCAATTACGATATGCAACATTCTTCATTTGAACAGCCTTAGCACATTTATTGGAAAACCACCGTTTAGATGAAGGATGAGATTTTAAAGTGGAGTGTGGAATAAAGGATTCCATTTCTACAAGTGATTTCACTGACATGATCTGAGTAAATGCCGACATCAGAAGTTTTGAAACAGTAATCCGACCAAGGAAAAGAAGAAATCTTGCAGTTAATTCTGTTTTGCATTCTTGTAATGCCAAACAACACAAGATTGGGAATAGCCATGAGAAAAGGCTCCATTGGAGAAGTGACAATCACCAAGTACTAAGTACTTAGGTTCTAATACCTCTCATGTTTGGGGTTCACATAAAAAAAAAAAAAAAAGTGCCTAAAGACCACTCACTTCAATCCTGTACTTCGATGGGTTGATTGTGAGAAAAAGATCAAGTGTGTTGGCTGTATGGTTAGGATTGTTTGGTATTCTGGTAGGTAAATGAACAATCTGTGCGAGGTCATTAGTAATTACAAAAGCCTCAGCATCTCGACAGCTGGGTCTGTGTGTCTAGAAAACGGAAGCCATCTGGAGTTGTGAACATTAAAATAACCAAGGAAAATTACCTCACAGTTAGGAAAGTTGGACTGGAGAAAATCAAGCTTCAAAGAGTACCGAGTGATTAGTGGAGTTCAGAGAATGGTAGAGAAAACAGGTGAATTTGACAGAATGAAGTAGGGAGATTTTAAACCAGAGAAGGTCGAAAAGAGGATATTCCAAAGTACCAAGTCTCAGACAGGAATATCAGAATGGACATATGCACAAGTACCCCTTTCAGATGAAAGGAATCATACAGCAAATAATTTGGACAACTGAGATGAGCAGTGGTTGAATTAACTGGTAACTGAGATTCTGTCAGAAAAAGTACGTGGGGTTTGGCAGACTGCAAGTGTAAATGGACGTTGTTGAGATTAGAACTGAGACCACTTGAAGAGAAATGGTACAAGGGCCTTTTCTGCTGCCATAGAGAAGGCCTTAAGGGTTTAGAAAAACTGCTAATTGGATAGGAGAGAACAGGAAAGTTTCTGGTAAGATTAAGTATATCAACTAAAGTTATACTTGCACTCTCTTTAAGAGTAATTGAATGATACCTCCTGCTTTCATGTACATGGAGTGATCGCATCACATGCAACTGTCTCCGGCAGTTACATGCATTGAGAAAAACTTTGGGTGAATAACTATAAGGGATGTATTACGGAAAAATTTTTTTATCTGTTTGTGTAGTTAATGCCAGGAATGTTGTGACTAAAGTGACCAAACTTCAGATTCTGTTGAGATCAACCAATATATATATATATATACAGGGTGATTTACTACCAGTGTGACAAACTTGCAAAAAAGACGAATCGGAATCACATAGCATTGCAGGTTCCAAAATGCCTTCGTCATGCGGGAGGTCGTGTAAACAAAGAAAAAGAACAGAAACAGCAACTCGTTAGTATAACAGAAATCATTTTAATGACAAGTTTTACATTGGCAAAAAGCCATGCTACAGAAGGTGTTCGAAAGTTTGACCAGAAGCAGTCACACAGGCTTCACAGCGCCGCCGCATGGAATCCCTAACGTTCTGGAAGATTCCTGGCGTGTCTCAAATCTCCCCGGCAGCTACAGAGATGCAAGCGACGAGGTCTTCAACTGAATCAACGGGAGTGTCGTACACCAATATCTTCATTTGACCCCAGCAGTAGTAGTTCAGGCATGATAGGTCCGGCGATCTAGCAGGCCAATGAACCGGACCACCACAACCTATCCAATGCTGTCAAAATGTAACGTTTAGGTGTTGGCGCATGTCATTGGTGTAATGTGGGGGAGCCCCATCATGCTGGAACCACATTGAGCGGCACAACAACTGAGGAATATGTGCTTCTGCAATAAGTTCAGGGATTCCTGAAAATGGCCGCTTCCAAGCGTGCACGTGTGTGTGACAGCTCTGTAAATTGTGACCTGGTTTACTAGTTTAAAGTTAGCGCCAAACTCTGGATTTGTGTTGGATCAAAGCCATTAAGGAACTGGAACACCTTGGTGAGTTTTGTTTTAACTTTCTTTGGATAGAAGTGAGATTCTGTTTGCGTTATTTATCCAACGCTAACGACAATGGGTCTGCCGTTAAAAGCGCCATTGTCTTAGAATTGGAGAGAGTGACCACGTGACAACATGCGGTCACCACGCCTGAATCACACTTATAGACTGGGGATTAGTGCCCCCCTGTGTGCTACTATAGCGTGGGATTGTGCTCCTTCACTCTATGACCTTGTAAACAACATAGTGAAGTAAATAAGTAAATGTGTCTTCCAGTTATCCCCTACCTCCCTCCCCCCCTACCAATAGTCATTGCATGGGCGAGCTACAACTTTTCTTCCGTGCTCCTGCACCGAAATAACTATAGTTTTTGTGATCGGCGTCACCACAACTCAACCAAACTGTGCCGTTTCAGTACTCCTGTTTTTATAGGAGCATCTTTTCACATCCATTTATTTCCCCCCCCCCCCCCAGTGACCTAAACAGTGAACTGTACGAGAACCAAAAGGGCTACGGACTTGTAGCGGGTAGCGTTTTGCTGCTTTAACAGCCACAAGCTGACCAAAAATAATACACTCCCGATTAACCGTAAACTCCGTTTATCCGAAATCTAAAGAGAATGGAGGGAAAAAATAAAAAGTCGACTGGTACAAAAATAGAGCGGGGAACACGTTCCCAAACTGAAGCAAGGGACCAACCAGAGAGTATGCCATCTACAAAGGACACTGGAGAAGAGAAACCACCAGAAGTTCCCCTGGATCCTACCTTGCCTGAAGGCACAGTGTATGAAAAATCTCTAGCCTTGAAGACGGCATTAGAGAATATTTTCAAAGAACCATCAAACAGAATTACAACAGGTATTAGATCGCAGATTGCAAACATTTTCAGTAAGATGGAAGCCATGCTGATAGAGACCTTCCTAGAAAATGAAAAGGCAAACGTGAAGCTACAAATCTACGAACAATGTGGGGCAAATCAAATGCAACAGCGTGCCCCCACATATGCCCAGGCGCTGAGGAATGGCTCAAACCAGTTACAACCAAACGAAGAAGGGCAACAAGAAAAAAGGCCACCACGCTTGAAAACACCAAACTTGGTGGTTCTCAGACCGACAACCCTGGAAAACACTGAAAATGTCCAATCCAGCAAAGAACTGGATTGGACATTTAAATTTATGAAAGAGATGAAAGATGACTTGAGGACTACTAGAATTAAAACAATAAGAAAAACAAGAAGCACAGGACTAATAATAGAAACAGAAAATAAGGAAGATATACAGGCAATAATGGAAAACCCAAAACTTGTCAAGTTAGGGCTAACAGCGGAGCCGCCAAAAAAGCGTGGGCCTTCAATTATAATATTTAATGTAGACAAAGACGTAACGCCTGAACAACTAGCAACTGAAATTGTCACCAGAAATCTAAGGAATTTAGCCCAGGAAGCACAAAAAAAATGCACGGTAACACCAAGGTATTCAACCGGTAGCAGATCGGGAACCAATAGGAACTGGGTAGTTGAACTAAACCCATCTGCATGGCAACAGCTGAAAAACTGCAACAGAATATATATAGAATGGGGATCCCACCAGTTCCGGGAGCATGCAGCAGTGCCGAAATGCTTTCGGTGCTGCAAGTTCGGACACACAACCCACACCTGTACTCAGACAACGCCTACTTGCGGCCATTGCTCTGTCAAGGGCCATGAGTACAAAACTTGCCCCAACAGGGAACAGGATCCAACTTGTGCCAATTGTAAAGCAGCCAAAATGGAATACACACATTCGATCAGAGATCCAAACTGCCCAGTCTATATCAAAGCAAAGGGTCAATACCAAAAGAGAACCGACTATGGACACAAACAATAAGAAATATAATACATCCAAAATAGAGATCATCCAACAAAATGCACAAAGAGCCAGAGCAGTGGCAGAACAGCTAAGGATAAAAGCTGACGAAATCAATGCAGACATTCTCATACTCCAGGAGCCGTACACCCACTCTAAACGGGTGTGTGGATACCCAATCACATATAAGATAGTACACGAAGAGGAAGATACCCCTTGGGCGGCGGTAGTGGTACGCAACCCAGACTACACAGTCACGAAAGTTAAACAACTATGCTAGTCATGGGCAGCTTGTGCCCACGTATTGACGCCGCTAGGCCAGTTCTACATAGTAGCACTGTACTGTAGACCGGGGGAGGACATTACCCCAGCTACACAATACCTTCAAGCTTTAGTAGACATGCTCCCGGACCAGAAAATAATCATAGGGGGAGATGTCAATTGCCGATCCCCCACCTGGCACAGCCTGGCTCCGGACAGAAGCGGAACTTGGAACGGGCAAATACTAGACGAATACCTTTCCAACTCCCCGATCATGGTACTAAATAGGCCGCACCAACTGCCCACGTTCTGTAACACACTGTAGGAGGCCACAATCGACGTCACACTGTCCACTAGGAACGTTGCAGGCTATATAAAGGATTGGCTTGTTCGGGATTCGTGGACAACGTCCGATCACAGAGTGATTACCTATCAGATAGCAAGGTCACTTGACAGAGCCCCAATATCCAAGCAAATACAAAGCCGCTATGCCATTCGCAAAGCAAATTGGGAACGTTTTAAGGAAATCCTAATACCAGCAACGGCCCAACATCTAACTGAGCCAAATCAGCTCGAGGAACCCAATAAAACCCAAACCAAAGTAACCAAGATAATAACAGAAGCCAGCAATGCAGCAATAAAAAGAAGAAGCCCGAACCGGGGGCTGTCCCCTGGTGGACCCTGGAAATTCAACAGCTCAGACGGGAAACAATTAAAAGAAGAAAACAATTCCAACGGGCAAGGCGCACATGGGCGGCCCATGAGGTTGAAGTTTTAAGGCAAAGATATAGAGAAGCCAGAAACAGCTACACAAATGCGATCGTTAAGAGCCAACGCAAGGCCTGGGAGACTTTTGTTAGCACAACAGGGAACACCGAACCCTGGGGAGTGGTATACAAGATAGTGACGAACAAACTTCCCAGGGGGGAAGTCATTTCAACCACCCAGACACCACAAGGTGATTATACCACCACGTGGCAACAATCTATAAGCAATATACTGGATGCCATCTTCCCGGAACCAATAGAGCCAACACTGCCAGAGCAACTTATCATTTGTCAAGATAATGAAGCTTACTCACCCAGGAGCCACCCTTCACACGGGATGAACTACAACAAATGGCAACCCAGATAAGAAACAATAAATGTCCAGGCCTGGACTACTTAGAACCCGAAATTATTAAGAAAACCGTGGAGATCGTTCCAGACCTCCTCTTACACCTATATAACAGCTGCTTGGCTAAGGGCATCTTCCCCAAAAAAATGGAAGACAGCAAAGGTAAAATTAATCACCAAAAATTCGAACAAACCACCCCACCTGCCAAACTCCTATCGGCCAATAGCCCTACTGCCGGTTGCAAGCAAACTGCTAGAAAGACTACTCTGCACAAGGATAAATCAGCATTACCAGGCAGCGAAACTCACAGAGACATCGCAATACGGATTCAAGCAGGGTTCGTCTACTGTGGAAGCCTTGCGTAGCCTATCGGAATCAGCAGCAAACTGCAATAATAAATATCTTCTAGTCATCTCCGTTGACTTCGCTGGGGCGTTCGACACCATTTGGTGGCCAAGCGTACTGGCAAGACTAAGGCAGGCACAAGTGCCGATCAACTTATACTCCATAATTAGGTCATATCTCTCCGAGAGACGCATCATCGTGGAAGCACCTTATGGTAGAGTGAATCGTGATGTCCGCAGGGGCTGTCCCCAGGGTTCTGTTCTGTGGCCGCTCCTGTGGAATATGGTTCTGGACGAGTTCTTGGCTTTGCACCTCGGTGATGTGCGCTCCCAGGCCTTTGCTGATGATTTGGTCCTCACCATTGCTGCAGATAGCAGGGCCCAGCTAGAGGAAAAGGCCAATCAGGCAATGCTGATATTGCAAAACTGGACCAGAACCCACTGCCTGACGATATCAACAACAAAGACGTCCTCCATCCTGCTAAAAGGCAAGCTTGATATACGTAGACCGCCACAAATAAAGGTGGGACCTACCACAATAAAATTAGTGACCCAGTTCAAATATTTAGGGGTTATACTGGATGGTAATCTTACCTTTAAACACCATCTAACGTATATCAGAGCCAAAATTAAAAGATACTCTGGATTGGTGGCTAGGATCGCCAGGCGGGACTGGGGGTTAAACCAACGCACCATGTCATTGTTTTATAAAACAACCTTCCTACCCATCATCACTTATGCCTCAGCAATATGGTTTCCCAAAACAGCAACTGTAGCAAACCGACGCATCCTTGATGCAACGCAAAGAACCATCCTACTGACAGTTACACGTGCTTGTAGGACAACCAGTACCCACGCACTGCAGGTCTTGGCCGGAGCTCTCCCCCTTGACTTAGAGATCACGCGCAGGGGAATGAACTACCACATAGAGAAAGGAATACCTTGTACACACCATGGCTATACTGTGGACGTTAATGCACCACAAAAAAATGAAACGACAAGACTGCAAAAACACCTGATGCAAGTTTGGCAAGAGCGCTGGGCCAACTCAAATAAGGGAAATATCACCAGGAAATTCATTCCGAACGTCGACAGGATGTACCCCAGTCCCCCAACTTGGTTTCAACCTGGCTTATACACCACCTATTTACTGACTGGCAGCGCTGGGGATTGAGGTGGATCCGAGCTGTGCCTGTGGGGAGCTTGAGTGCTGGGAGCACATTATGTATGATTGCACCCATTATGAGGACCTCAGGTGCAGACTGATCACTGCAATACACTACCTCCCCAAGAACTTGGAATCACATCTATTGGACTCACTAGAGGAATACAGGGAGCTAAAGGAATATGCCCAAAAACTATTTGGTAGGCGTAAAACACTGATAGCCATCTACAGAAGATAAAAATAAAAAATAATAAAATAAAATAAATAAATAAATAAAAAGAGACACAGAACACGCGTGGAGAGGATTCAAGGAGAACCTCCCTCAGGAACCTGCTCACTACTAATCATCTAAAACCAGCGATCGCAAGAATAACCCCATGGAGATGCGGATCTTCCCATGATGAAGAGAACCACAGCCATTGCTAACAGACTAACAACGGACCTGACCAGTGTTCATAGCTGTAGGACAAATCTGGATACCAAACGCTACCAATGACAGAAGACCGACGAAGATAGAGAAACTCCAAGTTTCTGCCTCAACGGAGCCATATTGGCTCAAGGCTCTGCACTCTCTTGTGCAGTGCAATTCTTTTACTCCCACACCCGGCAGGGGAGGGAGGTGACGGCTTGCTGTCTCCTCTCTTCCCTGCCACACCATTCCTTCCCTCTGGTGGGGCATGGGCATGCCTCACTGAATAATTGGGGGGTCACCTACCCTATCGACCCTCTTCTTCCTATTTCACCCCCCAGCCTTCACTCTCCCCTCCCAGCTCTTTCTCTTGCACAGTGTATAGCCCTACACGTCCAAATTTAAAATACACCAAAAAAAATTTCGCCCAACCTTTTAGGCACTTCAGAAACAGGCCTTCAGCGTCAAATCCCATATTAGTGCTTTAATGTAAGTGAATTAAAATCAACCGCGGTCGTTCCAATTTTATTTTAGGTCCTAGCCACTAAAATCCCAGGAAAGTAAGTGGCAGGACCTGCCAGAGTACAATTGACTCAATGGTAACACCCGGCTAGCCTCCATGTGGCGAGGTATGGGCAACGTCGGGTCCCATTAGGGGCCTGGCGGCCAATAAGCCGGATAAACAATGGGCACAACATATAACACTACTCATGACCCACACACTTCTAAATCTCTGGCTTTGACAGGGTACTGTCACCGATACATAGAACATTCGCGGAGATGGGAGAAATCCCAGGAGCCGCTAGACCCTCAATATACCTCATACCTCATACCTCAATAAGTTCAGGCAGGACTTGCTGTAGAAAGATCAAGTATGCCCTACTGTCCAAACGAGGGGGCAGAAGGTACGGTCCAATGAGGTGGTCTCCAAGAATGCCGGCCCAAACACTGACAGAGAAATGGCGTTGAGTTGCACGTGTTCGCGTACCATGGGGTTCTCCAAAGCCCACAAATGGGTGTTATGTTGATTGAAGGTTCCCTCTCTTGTGAAACTTGCCTCATCCGTGAACAATACAGACGCAGCAAATGCGCTGTCTGCCGCACTCTGTTGAAGAAACCAAGTAGCAAAAGTCCTCCAGAGTGGATAATCTGCAAGCTCCAATGATTGGACGAGTTGCAGATGGTATGAACTCATTTGGTTTGTTGACAGTATCCTCCATAGAGTGGATTGGGAAATACCCAATTGTTGGCATATCGCTCGAGTACTCTTACTGGATTGCCTTCTTCAAGACGTAGGACATTCTCCTCATTGTCTGGCATCCTCGTCGTTCGCTCTCGATTCATGGTACCTCTCGTGAAACAACCAGTCTCACGTAACCTTCTGTGCACATGTGCAAAAATCGTATGATGAGGAGCACGCCTGTCTGGGAAACGTTCCTGGTACAAGCGCAGAGCGGCACACCCGTTACAGTCCGCAGCTCCATACGCAAGGTGCATGTCAGCCAGTTCAACGTTTGAATACTCATCCACCCTACTGCCTCAGGAACCGGTTCGCAAATGCTGACTTCCAGCGGGATCGCTGTTCACGCAACTTCCCATTCAACATCCTCTACCGCATGACGAAGGCATTTCGGACCCTGCAATGCTATGTGATTCCGATTCGTCTTGGTGTCCCCTACACCTCCTGCAAGTTTGTCACACTGGTAGTGAATCACCCTGTGTATATATATATATATATATATATATATATATATATATATATTTTTTTTTTTTTTTTAAATTTTTTTTTTTAAGTATTGGTATTTGCAATGGCAAATGATGTAAGAAAGCAAGCTTATATAACATCAGACAAAGGGGGACACACCCACATGCGCGCGCGCACACACACACACACACACACGCTTCCCATATCACTTGTCCATCCACCCTGATGGTTTGTCTAGTCTTGTCTTTAATTTATTGAAACTACCTAGGTGAATGCAAATTGCCACACATCTATTCTGCAACTATCCTTCCCTCAATTTGAATTTATGATACCTCATGTATATAGTATGAGCAACAGGAAGAATGCCATGACACTTCAATGATTGCAGATGGGCCACTTTTCAGTTCATCTGCCTAATTCTCCTAGATCTTATTGTAGTAGCATATCCTGATTACTGTCATTAACCACCCAGCCAACCTTCATATGATCTGCAAACTTAGACAGGATTGGCAACGAAATTAGCTTAGTACGGGCAAAGTTTTTACAGCTCCAGCTAATAGAGAAGTTTTTCTTAAATTTTTACCATTTTATTGACTAAATTGGCATATTAACTTATTTCCTAGAAGTAGCTTTATATTCCTAGTTATGATACTTAGTTTATTTTGATCTTAGATAGAGATTTTGTATGTTATTTCTTAGTATTGGTAAATAAATAAATTGTATTGTATTGTATTATTATTATTATTATTATTATTATTATTATTAGCTATATGGTGCAAGGAAGCCTGAGGCTTATGCTGCAGTAGCCAAAAAAAAATTCCCGAGTTACCCTGAGAGAGAGAGAGAGAGAGAGAGAGAGAAAAGTAGAAGGAAATCACCAAGAAAGAGAAGAATGATAATATCCAGCCCAGGACCCTGGGTGTGCCAAGCTCATACTCACCAGATGTGAGCCCCTGGGGATTGGCACCATAAACAGGAGATGGAATACTTAACTCAGGATTAGATTTTAATATCAGAACTTAGAAATCTACAGATATTGTTCTGTGTGCTTTCCTTCGCTTGAGATGACATTCTTAAAAAGGAGGACTGCGTGCAGCACAGTTTTGCATAGCATCTCATTGGGGATGTTGGCTACATGATGTTTAATGCTTTCTTTGAAATTGACAAGCGTCTGTATGCTGCCACAGTAAACTCTGTCTTTCAGGTACCCCCATAGCCAGAAATCACAGGGATTGAGATCTGCTGATCGGGCTGGCCAGCACTGTGGAAAATCTCTAGAAATGATGCAATCATTTCCGAATGTTGAACGGAGCAGTTCCTTCACGTGTCGACTAACACAGGGAGGGGCACTATCTTGCATGAATACTACAGTCTCCAAGCATTGCCTTTTTGGCAGAGCTGAAATAATGTAATCTCTTAGAAGAGTGCAGTACTGTGCACTAGTTACTGTACACTTTAAGGGGCCATGAGGTGTAGACTGTTCAAAGAAAAATAGTCCAATTATAAACTCTGTTGTGAATTCACACTATACTGTAATGTATGGACTTTGGTGGTCTTTTATGCACAGCAGATGGGCAAGAAGTTCCCCATATTCAGCATTTTTGTGCATTTACAGCTCAATGAAGAGTGAAATGTGCCTCATCGAACCACAAGATCATTCAAGCCCATGTATCGTCAAGTTCCATATGAGCCAGAAATCATAGAGCAAAGTCTATTTGTTGTTGCTTATCACAAGGCTTTAGTTCTTGCACTGGGTGAATCTTGTACAAGAACCTTGGTAAAATTATTCAAAGCACGTTACAGAGAAGACCAAGGAAGGTTCAAGTCTCTTGACACACCTCTGGCACTACTGACTGGTAGTGTTTTGCATTCTGACCATTGCAACCACCACTTCATCCACTACCTCTGTTCCGATACATGGTCATCCCCTGCCTGGAATTACACCTAACTCCCCAGTCGCTTCAAATTTCTTTATTAGTTTTCGAAGTCCCACTGATGTCAAAGGTCCTTTACACAAACCTTTATAAGTTTCCAATATTCACGTAGTGCTGCATTAGCATTACTATTATTCTGGTAGAATACTTTTACTAAAAGAGTACGTTCCTTTTTTGTAAGAGCCATAATGTTATTGACGGTGGTGTTGGCCTTTCTGCTTTTATATAACAGGATGTCATTTGTGTAAGCAGCGTGTCTTGAAGTAAATGACAACTTTTACATATGTACAGCAGGTGTTTTTTCCCTGCTGGCAGAAATTTGAACAAATTATTTTCCTTCTACAAATCACTTCCCCATACTCTAAATGACATACCCACCTATAACTTATTTTATAATGTTCTCTCTCTCTCTCTCTCTCTTTAATACGAATGTTCCAACTATCCTCATTCTATCATTATTTTCGTCTTTATTCTTTATTTAATTACTACTTTATCCCTTCCCCATCCTCAATTTAATACCTTGCCCTATACCACATGCTTGTTCTAAATTCTCATTTTAATTCATCTAATTTCCACAAAATTCCAACACAATAATTTTTTTTCCCCAAATTTACTTAAAACCTAAATTAAATTCAAAAACCTTTTTTCCTACTCTGAAAACTCTTATTTATATTTTATTTTAGCTTTATCGTTACATCACTGACACTGCTTTGGGACTACCTTGTCCATACTGTGAAAGAATGTACTAATTTTAATCTTTTTGTTTTATCTCTCCTCTCTCCCACTGTTATCGACAAGTATAAAAACACAGTTCCCGATACATGGTCAGGTGTAGTCCCCTGATGAAATACTTGACCATGTATCAATATTTACTTCAGCTTGCATCAGATTTTTGCAATTTTGCTATCCCTATATTCGACTTATAACAAAATTTGCCCACCCATATCTAATGACATCTATCCCACCTTTTATTTGTTTAATCATTCAGTATTAATCATTTTACTTTGCAGTTCCCTCATCTTTAATTGGCTTTGCAATTCAACCTATAATTCTCTTAATTCATCATAACTTATAGGATATTCACATTCTTTCTCCTTTTACAAATCTACATTACTTCTTTTTCCGCTGTCCTCACCCTTCTAGTACTTGGTACTTTGTGTATTTTTCACTTCCATCAACACAAATTTTATCAGACTTTTCAATTCTTACATACTTAATAAGCTTTTGCATCCTTTACTGCTGCTTTGCGCATTTTGGTGCATCTATCATACCTTGCTTATTTATTTTTATCCATCAACTGAAACTACATGTTTAATACTCGTGATCTTATATTACATTTAACCCCTTCCCGGAACATTTTTTTCCTGAAAATGTGCCATAACTGATCAACTTTGTTTAATTTTACAGATTAAAAGTATGCATCATGCGAATTCTCACTGTATAGTTTGTGTTTTTTATTATTTTTTTAGTAGAAAATACATTGGAGTAATTAACCCATTTGGGCTATCCTGAGTAATCTCGTGTATGCCAAAAAGTGTACAAATTATACAGATTTTTTTTAATAAATTAGCACTTCAGCTAAAAGAAAGGAACAGAAAAACAAAAAAATGCAAACTTACTTTATTCCCTGAAAGACAAATTGAATTCCATAAAAAAAAAAAAAAAAAAAACAGCATTTCATGAAAAAC
The DNA here is from genome assembly GCF_048544385.1 of Mastigoproctus giganteus. Classification (NCBI taxonomy): domain Eukaryota; kingdom Metazoa; phylum Arthropoda; class Arachnida; order Uropygi; family Thelyphonidae; genus Mastigoproctus; species Mastigoproctus giganteus. The sequence continues at coordinate 197,869,888 of NC_143578.1, read as the reverse complement.
AAACACTAATTTTACTTGGTGTGGTAGGTCTTGAAGTGAGGAGCGATGCAAAGGCCAATTTCACATGTTTCATACATGTAGCATGTCTCCTTTCGAATTTTCTTGCCATCTCTGTTCCACTTTTTGGAGCATACCCGACAAGTTCTAGTTGGAAAGTTCTTCTCAGTAGGTGGAATATCAATGGGGTAATGGCCTGGTGAATAGAGTTAGGTGGGATGTTGAGGACGGTCTTCCCTTTCTAAGTGGTGGAATTTGCAGGTGATATTCCTTGATAAGTTCATCAATCAGGTCCAATCTGAAATTCAGGGGTGAAAGAGCTTTTTGGCCATCTGAAATCGTGGCTTTATACATTAGAAATGAATTCCACACAGCTGGGTCCATTAGGTGAAAGAAAACCTTCCTGTAGTATTTTTAATCTGTTTCCTGGGCAGGAGATAGTTTGCCAAATGCTGGTCAATTTTATTACACCTCCCATGGAAAAGTTATAGTCACAAACTACTTTGGGTCTCTTCACTACTCCTGTTCGAGTTTCTATTTCTTCCTGAGAAGGATTATGGACTGTAGATAACAACACCACATCTTTTTTATCTTACCAAGGCCACAACTTTCCCTCTTTGAAAAGCAGCAACCTCTTGCCTTTTCAGCTTTTCCTTCTTCAGCATGTCAGGCATTTCCTTTCTGTTTAGTCTCACTGTACCATAAACATCAGTTTTCTTTGTGGTGAGAATATCAGCTAATTGGGAACTGATATAATAATTGTCGACTGTGAGGCAATATCCTTTTCCAAACAGAGGTTTTATGAGAGTCAAAACCACTTGCCTAGACATTGGAAGACCAATAAAGTCTGGATCCATTTCTGTACCTTTTCCTACATATATTATGAAAGCCCAAACATAGCCACTTTCAGATTCACACAGCATATAATACTTTATGCCAAACCTTGAGCGCTTCAATGGCATGTACTGCACCCAACCGAGTCTTCCTTTGTACAGCATCAAGCTTTCATCTATTGTTATGTCTCTTTTAGGAACATAGCGACTTCTAAATTTATTTTCTATGAAGCAATAGACATCATAAATCTTGTTTAGTTTTCGGTTTGGGTGCATATTTGCATCACATGACTCATTATCTGAGAAATTAAAACTTGTACCGTTCAAAACTTGCTGCCATTGTGTAGTATCACATGACTCATTATCTGAGAAATTAAAACTTGTACCATTCAAAACTTGCCGCCATTGTGTAGTATCGATATGGAATAGCATTATGTATATCACGAACTTGATAGTGTAAGGCATAACATAAAACTAGACAGCATAATGCGTAGCACAGCAGTAATAATCTGTTAACATAGTATAGTTTTGGTAATTAATCAATTAAATTTATGTCCTTTTAATTTTTATTGTTAATTAAATTGTATTTAAACAGAAATCATGCCCTAGACTAGAGTAGCAAAACAACTTGCCAAAAGTAGCGAAAGTGCTGTGATTCGTGGAAGAACCATAGGGGACGATTTTCCAATGCATCACAGTCTAAAGAAATGTGCATAATACTGCATGTTTGCGGATCTCTTTTGAACAGGTCATGATCTAGACATGGAGGATGTCTTTGTGTGGCTAAGTCCAGAGAATGTGAAGAAATTAGGAGCCAACTCAGTGTTCTGATGGTCTTCTATGAGAGCTTGAAGAGTCGGGTGGATGCCCTCATAGGAATTAAAATGGTGGGGGGGATCAAGTTCTCAGCTGCCCAACTCAATGCCAGACCACATTCTTATGCACCAGGCAACATAGTGGCGACCTTCAGGGCAGAATGTGCTGGTCCCACAAGAGCTAGTTATTGTTGGTGACTCAATTATCAGGGAAACAGGAAGGACCAGGCTATGTCTGCCAGGGGAAAGGTCGATGACATTGTAGAGCAGATATCTTTTAAGGGCACAAAAGGTAATATCGTTGTACATGTTGGCACTAATGACATTAAGTGTAGGAGATCTACGTATTTACAAAGCAAGTACAGGTTAATGCTGAAAAAAAAAGTTGCAAGTTAGGGTTAAATTTGAAAGTGTCTGAAATCCTGCCCAGACACGATAGGAGGGAGTATATGATGAGAGCCTTGTTAATCAATTCGGCCCCCCTAGAAATTGTGCAGGGCTCATGGGATAGAATTTTTCTCAGCGTGGTCTGTGCTTGTTAACAGGAGAGATTGCTTTTACAGGAATGGGATACATTTAAATAGAAGGGGGGTGCAAGAATATTTGCTGATGCTATCGTGGCAATGTTAGGTGGGTTGGAAAACTGCTAGCTTGAGGGAATTCACAGGCTAATAGATTAACAGTATTAGCCACAGGCCGAGGTGAAAATGATTCTTACACTGCTTCTATTGGAATGAGCAACAGCCGAGAAAGCTAGTTTCTGGGGATTTTGGGAACTGCTGGGGGTCATGAAACAAGTAAATCCTTGGGCTGCATTAGAGTAACTAAGAGTAAGAACAAGTGCATGTATATTTGCATGTACACCAATGCTAGGAGTAAAGTAAATAAATTTGAGGAATTTGAAGTGCTGGTTAAGACATCCAAGGCAGATATTGTTGCTATATCAGAGATGTGGTGCTGCTCAGATATAAGGGATGCAGTGGAATTTGGGGAGTACAATGTGTACAGATAAGATAGACAAGATAGGAAGGGAGGAGGGGTTATGCTGTTTGTTAAGAAACACATAAAATCTAAGGAAGTTCTTCCAGTTGACATAGATGGATGGTGAAATGTTGAGTCAGTTTGGTGTGATATAAGCATTAGAAAAGCAATTAGAGCAGGAGTGTGTTATAGGCTTAATGACTCTAATGAGTACAAACAAAACTTTTACAGAGAACTAGAGTGAGCCAAATGAGAATGTCTAATAATGGGGGATTTTAGCTTCCCAGATATTGACTGGAACTTGTGGTTTGGTCACTCGCACACGGGCAAAACTTTTGATCTGGTTATCAGCAGTGATTATTTGTTCATTAAGAATTTGCAGATAAAGGAACCACTGAGTGACAGTGAGCACAGGGTACTGTTGTGGGATTAACTTAAAGATATGATTATCATCAGGCAGAAATGGAAGGGTTTTTGCTTCCATAAAGATGACTACAGTGGTCTCAAACAGTTTTTAAATTTTATACGTTGGGACCAACTGATGTTACCAACAACAAATTCTACATTGGAAGCATATTTTTGGAAAAATATTTTTAAGAACTGCTGGGATTCATCATGGATCAAGTAAATACACGGACCGTGTTAGGGTAACTAACAGTAAGAACCGATGCATGTATACTTGCATATACACCAATGCTAGGAGTATAGTAAATAAATTTGATGAATTTGAAGTACTGGTGAAGACATCAAAGGCAGATATTACTGGGATATCAGAGACGTCATGTCATGCAGATGTAAGGAATGCAGAATTTGAATTTGGGGAGTACAATGTGTACAGAAAGGACAGAGAGAGAGGATAGGAAAGGAGGAAGGCCTAAGCTGTTTAGTTAAGAAACACATAATATCTAAGGCAGTGAATTCAGTTGACATGGATGGACAGTGCAATGTTGAGTCAGTTTGATGTGACATAAGCACTGGGAAAGCAAAAATGAGGGTAGGAGATTGTTATAGGCCTAATGATTCTGATGGGTACAATGAACAATTATACAGAGAAATAAGTGGGCCAGTAAATCAATGTCTTATAAGGTTGTTGTTGTTATTTGGTTTTTAGGAGCATTAGCAACTAAGGCCATATTGCTCCGGGATATGCGGTGGTCATTCCTGACCTTTCCGCAGCTTCCGTATTTGGTGGCGACGGGCTCGAACCCCGGTCTAATCAAGAAGCGTGTGCTACGCACTGCTGCTCCTTCCCACCTGGCTACGGAGGCGCCTATCTTATAAGGTATAAGGTATGTTCGTGTCAGACGGCACCTGGGATTTCTCCCATCTCCGCGTGTGTTTCGCTGTATCGAGGACAGTACACTGTCAAGCCAGAGACTTGAAAGTGTGTGGGTCGTGTCTGTGCAGTGTGATATGTTGTGCCCATTGTTTATCCGGCTTATTGGCCGCCAGGCCCCTAGTGGGGCCCGACGTTGCCCATACCCTGCCACGTGGAGGCTAGCCGGGTGTATCCAGTATCACAACAATTTGCTCTGGCAGGTCCTGCCACCTAGTTTCCTGAGATTTCAGTGGCTAGGGCCTATTTAAAAAAAAAATAATAAAAAAAAAATAATAATAATAATAATAAATAAAAAATAAATAAAATAAAATAAAAGTTTATGCATTTGACATTAATGCTTAATGGGATTGCTGTTAGGAAATCGCTGGTTAGGGTTGAACACTAAAGAGATGTGTTAAAGGCCAAATAGGTCGGGCAAAATTTTGATGTTATTAAATTTAGACATGTAACGCTAGATAAAAGCTGATAGTGTTAGATATCTTAAAACCGGTAGAATTTAGACGTTGGTTATAATTTGGCGGCATTGTTAAGGGGTGTACTCGGTCGATTTAGTGAGAGAGAGGGGGGGGAGATTGAAGACTGGGGAGGAAACAGATAGAAGAATAGGGACGGATAGAGTAGGCATCCCCAAAGAGGTCAGTGGAGATGAGCCCCACCAGGCGAAATATGGGGGGTAGGCAGGGAGGAGAGGAGACAGAGGTCCATCTCCTCCATTCCCTGCCTGGGGATGGGGTTTTAAAGGGAACCAGGTTAGAGTACCCAGTTCGGATCGCCAATGGCGTGTTGGCAGCAAAGCCGCAGAATGTCTTCGTCGGTGTCTTGTCCAAGGAGTGTCGAATCCGGTATGAAGGTCTAGCTGCCCATCCCGCTCTGGGGGTGGGATATGTTAGCTGGCAGTGGGGGACCTACCAGGTGAAGGGGGGGAGACGCACACATTTACTTCATTCGGAATGTGCAGTCTCACTCTACTTGCATTCTTTTTTTTTTTTTTATTATTTTTTTTTTATTTTTTTTTATACTTTTTTCTTATTTTATAATTTTTTTTTTATTTATTTATTTATTTATTTTTTTATACTTTTTTCTTATTTTATAATTTTTTTTTATTTATTTATTTATTTTTTTTTTTATACTTTTTTCTTATTTTATAAATTTTTTTTTTTTTTTTTTTTCACTCGACTCATTCATCTTTTTCTCACACACCAGGAGGGGATGCAATGATGGGTAGCGTAAATTTAAATACTAATTAAAACCAGGGTTAGTGTGTACTTAACTTAGCATTTGTGTTCTTTTCTCTCACGCTTGCACTTTTATTCATTCTTCTAGTTCTCATCTCATTTATTCGACTCTTTCTTTCTGCACTGCACTCTCTGGGCACCGCAACTTACTGTTATTCTTCAGTTGTGGTGCAGGCCTAGCTGCAAGGTTTTTTTTTTTTTTTTTTTTGCAGGCCAGGGGAGAATGCAGTGATAGTGTTTATGTGGTTTGTAAATGTTTGTTGGTACAGTATATATAAAGTAATGTAAGTTATTTTTAACTTTGTATTCTTTCGGCCAATTACATTTGCTCGTCTGCTCACTCCCATTCACTTTCTCTGCATGCATTCCCATCCCCCTCCCCTACATTGGTTTGGGGCCCCAGGTTCCTACACATGGCATGGTAGTCATGGGGAGTTTTGTTATGTCAGGTTTCTGTCAGGGTGCAGAATACTGCTATCCTAACAGTTTTTAAGTCATCATCTGGGCGTGGTGGGAAACTTGGGCAATTTTACTATTGATTATTGTTTAATTGCTGGGGGGCTGAAATTGCTCTGCGCATTTCGAAAACTTTCTGTGTGAAAGATGTAAAAGCTTTATAATTTTGCTCTTCTATGATGAAGAGATGTTCTTCTCCCCTGGGAAGGGGACCAATCTGTGCTATTAGCTCTGTTCTGGGGATGTCATATATTATACATTCATAGAGAATGTGTGCCCAGTCTTCACTTTTGCCACAGGTGCAGTTTGGGTCATCGGTCAGGCCTAAGGAGGTTAGTTTAGCCTTTAGGGAGCCGTGCCCTGTCAATATAAATGTTGTAAAAAGTCCAGGGGCATACCACTTAGGTGGCTTTGGGCTAACCATTGACACCAGTGGCAGAAACCGTTTGGTGACCAGACCTCTGGTTTCCTGCTCCCACTTTGTTTGCCATAGCTCGTGGAGCTTTGTGGCTATTCTTTTTCTTTCATCATTGAAGGTATTGGTTGTATCAAGGGCTATCCCCAGAAATTCTGTGGATATGCCCTTTTTAAATCTATAATATAAGCCTCTTTTGGCTACTTCCAGGTAAAGTGGGAGAGTTCCGGCCAGCAACTGTAGTGCAGGTGTGCTTACTGTGCGACATGCTCTGGTAATAGTGAGTAGTATTGTCCTTTGTATCGATTCTAATTTATTCCTATTTCTTACTATGGCCGAGCGGATGAACCACGCACCGGCTCCATAGGTGATAACAGGCAGGAACATTGCACGGTATATGATTGCCAAGGTCTTTCTTTTGAGTCCCCAGTCTGCTCGACTGATCCTGGCAATCATACCTGCATAATTTCGCACTTTCTTCGCCAAGTAGATCAAATGGGGGTAAAAAGTTAATTTTGAATCAAAGACCACTCCAAGATATTTTAGTTCTGTTACCATTTTTATAGTGATTGTGTTAATTTTGATTTGTGGACGTCTTCTCATGTCCAAATTACCTTTTAGAAGTATTTGTTTGGTTTTTTCAGGCGATATTTTGAGCATGTGCATTTGTGCCCACTCCTGCAGCTGCAAGAGAGCGGCATTTGATCTTTGCTCTACAACCACTCGTGAGTTGCCTTTTACAAGGAAAATCATGTCATCTGCAAAGGCCAGGCTTTCCACGGGGCCCAGATCCAAGGCCAGAAATTCATCCAGAACAATGTTCCAAAAGAAAGGGCCAAGGATTGATCCCTGCGGGCAGCCTTTATTCACAGGGCGTGTCAATTCCTGGAACCTTGTGCGTACTGAGACACTTCTGTCTGTAAGGTAGCTGTTTATTACCTTATAGAGGTTTTGTGGGGCATTTGCCTGGCGAAGTCTCCTAAGGACACTAGGCCACCACAGTGAGTCAAATGCCCCAGCAAAGTCAATGGAGATTGCCAGCATATGTTTCTCCTCTGTGTTTTTAACTGTTGTCAGTAGGTGGTGCATGGCATCCTCCGTAGAATTGCCCTGCTTAAAACCATACTGATTGTTGGAATGCAAGCCTGCTTCTGTGTAATATTGAGCTAATCTGCTGTATATTAATCTTTCGTATATTTTCCCTAGTACAGGGAGTAGGGCTATTGGTCTATATGATTTGGGATCAGTAGGGAGTTTTTCAGGGTTTTTCAGGATTAACCTTAACACAGCTTGTTTCCATATTTTTGGGAATATACCTTCTGTCATACAGTTATTATATAGTGCTATTAATTTATCTGGTGCTATTTCTGCTAATTTTTTGATAATCTCAACCTCTAAGAGGTCAAAACCTGGGCATTTATTGTTTTTGGTTTTAGATAGTGCTATTTCTAAGTCTTGTATAGTGAACAGAGGTTCAATATTGGCATTGTCATATTCAGTGTTTTCTTTTATAATGTCGAGTTGGGTGCGGGAATGATTTCCAGTTTCAGTCTGAATGATACTGTCTAGGATGTTATTTACAGAATCCACCCAACACAGGGTTGGGGTTCCATCTGGTTTGACAGTAGTTTCTAAGACATCTCCTCTTGGCAGCTTGTTGGTCACTATTCTGTAGACAACTCCCCAAGGGTTATTATTTCCAGTAGTTCCCACCAAGTGCTTCCAGCATTCCTTTTTCTTATCTCTTATGAGGGCTGTATACTGATTCCTGTGAGTTTTATAAGAATCTCTCAGTGCATCCACCTCATTTTGTGACCAAGATGTTCTGGCTCTTTGAAAATGTCTCCGTGCCTGGTGTACCCTACTTCTGAGTATAGTCAGTTCGGGGCACCACCAGGGAACTGTCTGCTTCCTCGGTTTTTTCCGTGGGATAGACAGGGTTGCTGTTTTTGTTAAAATGTTTGTCATAGTCAGTGCTTGCTCGTCCGGGCTACAGTTGCCTGATCTAGACCACTCATTTTCCTGTTTTTGCAGCTCAGCTGCTGTATGTTCTGCAAAAATCTGCCAGTTTGCCTTTTTAAGGTTATACCTTTTGATATCCAACAGAGAGTGTTGGGTTGTTTGTAATTGCCTGTTTAGTTTGAAGGAAATGGCTCTGTGATCTGATGTGGTCCAGGCTGGCTGGACACACCAGTCTGTGATTTTATAAGCTATTGAATTGGTGGCAAGAGTGATATCAATGTCACTCTCCCACATGGTACTGCTAAAAGTTGGGAGGTTATTTGGTTGGTTTAGCACTTGAAAGGGTGAGGTGGCTATATAGTCTGAAAGTATCTGGCCGTTGTGTGTGCCTGCTCTGTCTTCTGTACGGCTATGCCATAAGGCTGACCGGCAGTTGACATCAGCACACACTATGATATTTGCAGTAGGTAGCAAGTTTGTGACTACTTGTAGGTATTCAATAGTTGGATTTATATCTTCACCTGGTCTGGAATATAGTGAAATAATGTAAAACTGTCCTACAGCACTGGTAATATGGGCACACACTCCCACTGGGGAGCAGAGGTGACCCACCTTTGTGACTGTAAGGTCAGTATTTTTAACTACTATTGCTGTGGAAGGGACACCTGAGGTGTATTCTATTATTTTATAGTCTCTTGGGTATCCCTGAACTCTACCCATATGTGCGTAGGGCTCCTGGAGTACCAAGATATCTATATTATTTTCTTCCAATTTGAGTTTGATCTGATCTACAACAGCTCTTGCTCTTTGAGCATTCAATTGGACAAGATTTAGAGCCCTAGTCACATTTATGTTTTCAATCTGGCCCATAGTTGGTCCTAGATTGTATAAGTTTTGCCATTTTTTTATAACTGGGGCATTTATCATCCCTGATACTATGTGTATCAGGGTCTTATCAATGTCTTATAATGGGAGATTTTAAATTCCCAGATATAGACTGCACTTGCGGTTTGGTCACTCGCACACTAGCAAGAGGCTTTTGTAGATTTATTGGCCGATTGTTTTCTACAGCAGCATGTTAGAGAGGCAAAAAGAATTAGTAACACTCTTAATCTGATTATCAGCAGTGATTATTTTTGCTTTCTTAAAGGCAACTACACTGGTCTCAGGAATGTTTTAAGTTCTATACAGTGGGACCAACTGATGATGTTACCACACACAAATTCTAAATGGGAAGCATTTAGAATTAGAAGGAAGTAATTTTGGAAGCTACTAGGCTTTTTGTTCCAACTAAGAAATACTGCTCTAGGTTTAGGCTCAAATGGATGTCACATGAACTAATGATACTTGTGCAGAGAAGAAAAATGCATGGGATGCATAAATTATCAGGTGACACAGAAGCCTATGAAGATACAATCTAGTCTGTATTCAAGTCACAAAGGAGGTTAGGCAAGCAAAGGCAGATTATGAAAAAATTTTGGCAAAGGATTCAAATAAAAACAGCAAAGACTTGTTTACTTATATAAACTCTAAAAGGAAAGGGAAGAATCAGATTGGTCCACTTGATATCAATGGTTCGACTGTAGATGATCATTCTCAGATAGCTGCCAAACTAAATGAGTATTTTGCATCTACATTCACATATGACGAGTTATTCAAGGAGGAGAGGGCCAGATGTTTATCAAACTCTAACAGGGAGTTAAATGATTTTTAATAACTGCGAGCAAAGGAGAGGAGAAATTGTTGAAGTTAAACATAAGAAAGGCACCTGGGGTAGATGGGATCTATCCAGTTATATTAAAGGAGGTGGCAAAGGAAGTAAGCAAACCCTTAACAATAATTATGAGAGGATCCTTGGACGCAGGGGAAGTCCCCACGGACTGGAGATGTGCAAATGTATCTCCAATTCACAAAGGGGAATCAAAGGGTGACACGAGTAATTACAGACCTGTTAGTTTGACTTCTGTTCCAAAGAAAATAATGGAGTCACTGGTTAAAGAAGTATTGCAGGATCATCTAGACAAGACAAGTAATAATTCAGACACAGCATGGGTTTGTCAAGAGGAAGTCTTATCTGACCAATTTGATTTGATACTATGATGTGGTCACAAAATGAACTGGATGCAAAAAATAATTTTGATATCATATACTTGGATTTCAGCAAAGCTTTTGATACTGTTGCACATGGAGGGCTACTTTACAAATTGGAGCAGTATGGCATTAAGGGCAAGTTGCTACAATGGATAAAAGGATGGTTGAGTGGGAGAAGACAGAGAGTGGAAATCAATGGTTACTGCTCTATATGGACAATGTTATTAGTTTTGTCCCTCAGGGTTTGGTGTTGGGCCCATTGTTGTTTTGTATATTTATCAATGATATTGATGAAGGTATATCAAGCTTAATGTCAAAGTTTGCATATGAGACGAAGGTTGGCAGGGATGTTAATGACAGTATGCTGCTGCTGCTGCAGGATGTGTAAAAAGTTGGGTAGATAGGCTGAGAAGTGGCAACTGTAGCATTAATTTTGACAAATGCAAAGTACTGCATTTGGGTAGTAGTAGTAACCACAGAGAAATGTACATACTGTTCATTCTCCACTACCCTCAGGGTAATGGAGAATGAAAGAGATCTGGGGATAATTTTGCAGTCAGATATGATATTTTCTGAACAGTGCAGAGAGCCTGCCAGAGTAGGTTATGGGTTCTTGTCATTTATATATATAGAGTAATTTTGTGAACAGGGATAAGGAGGTGATTATTCCCTTGTATAAGGCAATTGTTAGGCCACATATTGAGTACTGCATACAGGTCTGGAAGCCTTATTTTAGGAAGGATGTAGAATTGCTGGAACGGGTATAGAGAAGGGCAATGAGATTGGTGAGTGGAACAAAGAGTTGCTCTTACCAAGAAAGTATTAAATTCTGTAACTTGCAGCAAGTAGATACTAGGCACCTGCGAGGTGATCTGATTGAGGTATATAAGGCCTTAAATGGTTTGAGAAAGCTGAATGCTGATGGGATTCTTCCTCTTCCTCTTGCTCAGATTACAAACCTGATGGGTCATAAATTCAAACTGAAGAAAGACATTTGTAGAATAGATCTGCGGAAGTTTGCCTTTAACCAGCAGGTATTTGATTGCTGGAGCAAACTTCCATCTGTTGTGGAAGTTGATAGTTTAAATAAATGAAAGGCAGAACTAGACAAACATTTGCAATGAATGGATCAGTGAAATGGGAAGGTTTTTTTTTTTTTTTTGGCTAATGCTGCATAATAACTGAGATAATAACTTGCTTTCTTGCATCATGTGCCTCTGCTAATGCTAATTAAGCACTAATATACATTAATCGACATCATTAAAATGTTTGTTTATACTCTGGTAGAATCACTAGATCAGAAGATTTTACTTTAATTATCTTGACAATGAATGCACTCATTAACTGTATTTAGCAAGCATGGAGGCTTGAACCATATTTCACTTAAAGTGCATATGCTTTTGTATCCTCCCGGTTCGTCACCCAGATATGTAGAAATTAACAACAATATGTCCAGCACTGAACCCTGGGGAACTCCACTAATAAATAACATTACTCCGAGAAAAGCAGTCTTCTTCAATGACCACTAAACCATCTCTTTATGCAGAGCAGTTATTTGCTCTTATTGCCACACAGCTCCAATGTGTACAGCAGTTTTTTATGTTGTGTTGTATCAAATGCTTTTCTGAAATCTAAGTATATGATTTCATAATTATTTTTTATACTAGTTCCTTCATTACTGCATCATAGTTTCCAAACAGATTGGGCAAAGAAGATTGCCCCTTAACAAATCCATGCTGTGATTGTCATATAGCTGAATTTCTCTGTAATTGGCCCTGCATTGCTGCTTTAACTAGTGACTCCATTATTTTTCCTGGAACAGAATTCAAGCTAACAGGTCTGTAATTACTCATGTAACTGTTTGATCCCCTTTGTGAATTGGGGATACATTCACACATCTTCCATCTCACACATGAAGACCTCACCTAGATCCAAGGATGCTGTGACAGTTATTACTAAAGTGTGCTTATGTATTTTATTTCCTCTATTGATAAAATTGGGTAGTCCCATTCAACTTAGGTGCCTTTTTTATGTTTTGGCTTCAACAATTTCACTTCCACTTTCTTCTTAGTTATCACAGAATCATTAACTGCCAGTTAGAATTTTATACACTTCTTTTCCTATCCCTAAAAAATTTCTCATATGTGAAAATGTAGATACAAAATATCTGTTCTGATTGTTAGCAACCTGAGTAGGATTATCAGCAGTTAAACCATTCATTTCTAGTGGAATAATGTAATTCATCACCCTTCTTTCTAGTGTGTATATAAGTATGACTTATATAAACCAAAGGCTTTGCTGCTTTTCTTTGTATTTGTCAGAGACTTCTTGTGTTCTGCATTAGTTTTCCTAACCTCCTGTGTAACTTGCCGCCTAGTTCATATATACCGTAAGCTTCTATATCTGCTGATAATTTATAAGCATTCCCTTGCATTTTCCTTCTCTGCTACAAGTGTCATCAGTTTAGATCTAAGCCTTAAACAGTATCCCTTGTTATTAAAAGCTTTGTAGCTTCTACAATTACTTCCCTGAACGCTTCCCATTTAGAATTTGCTGATCACTACATATCTTTTAAAAATTGTCTGAGACCACCATATGAAAGCAAAAGACTTTCCATTTCCCTCAACAGTAGTTACATCTTTAGTAAATCTCATATAAATACATTCTGATCATTGCCACTTAGTGGTTCTTTTATCTACAGATATTTGATGCATGAAGACCCACTGATATTAGATCAAAAGCATTGCATTTTCTCATTGCCTCTCTAACATGCTAGTACTAGGAATGTTGCAACATGAATGGAGGACATTTTGAGCACCTAAGAGACCACCATATGAAAGCAAAAGACTTTCCCTTTCCCTCAACAGTAGTTACATCTTTAGTAAATCTCATATAAATACACTCTGATCACTACCACTTAGTGGTTCTTTTATTTACAGATATTTGATGCATGAAGACCCACTGATATTAGATCAAAAGCATTGCATTTTCTCATTGCCTCTCTAATATGCTAGTACTGAAAACAGTCATCCAGTAAATCCACAGAAGCCTTGCTACTGTGTGAGTGACCATCCCACGAGTTCAACATTTACCTAATTTATTTGTCTGTACAGTTGTTCATTATACATAACATAGCTATTATAATGAACAACTCCTACCCTCAGTTTTATTTTCCCAGTTCTTTTGCCACACCAGCTGAACTGTCCTTCCTGTAGATGTGTGGAAGTTTGCCTTTAGCCAGCAGGTGGTTTATTGTTGGAACAGGCTTTCAGCTGTTATTGTGGAAGTGGATAGTTTTAATAAATTCAAGGAAGAACTAAACAAATTCTTTGAGCGTATGGATGAGAGAAACGTGTAGTGTTTTTTTTTTTTTTTTTCATTTTGCTGATGCTATATAAGCTTGCTTTCTTGTATCATTTGTTGTTACTACTACATTTTACTCCCCATATTCAAATTCTGTATCCTCTATGTTTGAGTAACATGTCTTTAATATACCTACTTGTCCAAATTTGATGACTTAAGCAGTACTTCATCAAATTTATTTACTGTGCTCCTAGTATTAGTGTACACACAAGTATGCTTGCACTTGTTTGTACCCTTAGTAACCCTAACACAGGCCATGTATTTGATTGTTCCAGGCTGCTGCATGTTACAATAGAATCAGTGCAAGAACAGAACCACTTACACCTCTGCCTGAGGCTGCTATTAATCTGTTTGTGTCCTTTGAGACATTTGAGGGATACAGACAAATACAGGCTACCTAACATTACTTTAATAGAATCAGCAAACATTCTTGATTCCTTCTATTTAATTACAGACAAGCAAAGACCATGCTGGGAAAAATTTGTACTACAGCGCCAAAGTGATCAACAAAGTTCTCATGATATATTCCCTCTAGCATGTATGTGAAAAATTGCAAACACTACCAATTATAATCCTAACACATGACTTTTTTTCAACATTGCCCTGTACTTGCTAAGTATATCCTCAGATGTACTACTCTTAATATCATTAGCACCAATATGTACAGTAGTATCACCCTTTGGGTGCTTAAAATGTGATAACTGCTCCTCTATACAACATCATCAATTTTAATCCCTAGAAGACATACCCTGGTCCTATTCTTGTCCTTTTTGCATAATATATATAGCCCATTTTCTTTGCAGTCAAGTCACTAACTACAGAGTGGGCCAAAAGTAGGTATATAGTACTGATTGGGTCATGTTTAGTCTCTTAGGTGCTCAAAATGTCCTCCATCAACGTTGCAACATTCCTGGAACCTCTCTCCGACACAAAGGAACACATAAATGCATCTTCAAGATGGTGGGACTGTTAGTAATTCTACGTATAATCTCCATGCACAAGCACACTGTGGGTGACCACTCAGGTGTGAACCAACTTAAGCAGGGGTCGAGGTGAGGCACCCACACCACATGGAAGAATGCTGCCCCTCTGCGTTACTAGGCAATACTAGGTGGTGAATGACTGTCATCAACCGGGGCACTTTGCTTATTGAAGGTTTGAAGTGGTGGAACCCATGTTTAGACTCCAGAACTAAGTTCCGGTCAACCCTTACCCATCTCTTCCATCATGCAGTATGACTGATGAATTTTCAGGTTATGATAAATGATGAGATCCAGTCTTCCTTACATTTCAAAGGTACAGCTCTAAAACAGTGTTCACAGTCCGGCCGCTACTTAGTACACCGGACTGAACCTATTAGTAACTCTTTAGGAGGTTTCCGGATCAGCTAGTGTGTAATCTTGCTACCTCTACTCTGTGACTTGAGGGAGTCCAAGTAGTGTGTATGTGGAGGGCATTGTCGAGGCCACGTTATGTCAAGGATCTGGGTATATTCTTGCCATGTGTATGCCATATCCAAAAATTTCATTACTTCATACAGCATGTCCCCCGCCCCCACTTTTTCTTACTATTGAATACACCATGAATTGTCAAACTAATAGAGTAAGCTTATCTGTGAAAAGATCTAAACCTCTCAAACACTTCCTAGATAATTTCACAAATATATGTGGTCTCAGTTCTAATTCCACTTGCAGTCTGCCAAACCCCACATACGTTTTCTAACAGAATCTCAGTTATCAGTTGATTCAACTACTGCTCACCTCAGTTGCCCAAATTATTCGCTGTATGATCCTTTTGCCTCAAAGGTGGTACTTGTGCAGATGTTCATTCCGAACATCTGCACAAGTACCACTAGAGACTTGGTAATTTGGAATCTCCTCTTTTCAATCTTCTCAGGCTTAAAAATCTCTCTACTTCACTGTGTCAAATTCATCTGTTGTCTCTATCATTCTCCCAACTCCACTAATCACTCGGAACTCTTGACTTCCTTTCTTTGCAACGTGAATTTCTCCAGTCCAACTTTCCTAATGGTGAGGTAATTTTCCTTGGTGATTTTAATGTTCACAACTCAAGCTGGCTTCCATTTACTAGTCACACAGATCCAGCTGGTTGAGATGCTCTGGCTTTTGCAATTACTAATGATCTTGCACAAATTTTTACCTACCAGAATACTGGACAATCCTCTGGACAATGCTTGATGTTTTTCTCACAAACAACCCTTCTAAGTAAACTGTCGAATTGAGTGGTCCTTTAGGCACCTCAGATCACAACTTGGTGATCGTCTCTTCAATGAGATAAAGGCTCCAATGGAGTCTTTATCTCATGACTATTCCCAACCTCATATTGTTTGGCATTACAAGAATGCGAAATGGGATGACCTGCGAGATTTCTTTTCCTTGGTTGGATTACCGTTTCAAAACTTCTCATGTCAATGTTTGCTCAGATCGTGTCAGTGAAATTATTCTTGTAGGTAATGGAATCCTTTATTCCACACTTCACTTTAAAATCTTGTCCTTTTTCTAAACCTTGGTTTTCCAATAAGGCTGTGATAAGGCTGTTGAAGAGAAGAACGTTGTATATCATAATTATCTTGTTTCCAATTCTTTAGTTTCAATTTATGCCTACACCAAAGCTCGCAACAATTGTAAAGCAATTATTAACCAGTCCAAACTAGATTTTGAACAAGCTAAGAGTAGAAAACTTGATTCTTGCTGTAATGGTAGCCAAGCATTCTGGTCTCTTGCCAAAGCTATTGGCCACAACTTTATTGCCCATCTCTGCTCCCACCTCTGTCCAAACCAGATGGTTCTGTTGTCACTTCAGCCAAGGATAAAGCTGACCTGCTAGCATCCCATTTTTCTTCAAACTCATGTATTAATGATCTTTGTAAAACTCTTCCCAGCATTCCCAACACGCTCCATTCAATGCCTCCTGTAGTCTTCTGTCAAAAGGATATCAGAAGGAATTTTACGAAACTTGATGCTAAGAAAGCTCCAGGTCCCGATGGTATTTCTCCTCTTGTTCTCAAAACCTGTGGTCCTGAACTTACTCCTGTTGTTTTGCTGCCTTTTTTCACTTTCTTATTCCAAATTTTTTTTTCCTTCGGCTTGGAAATTTGCTCATATCCAGCCAGTTCCTAAAAAGGGTGACAAATCCCTCCCATCCAATTATCGTCCCATTGCAATTACTTCTACTCTTTCTAAAGTAATGGAGAAATCAATTAACCAGCAATTCTTTAAACTACCTAGAAACCTTCTGTCTGGTCAACGATCGCCAGTATGCATTCCGTCAGTGTCAATCCACTGGTGATATTCTAGCTTAGGTTACCAATTTATGGACAAATTCAATGGAAAAGTTTTGTGAAACACAAGCAGTTGCTCAACATCTCAAAGTCTTTTGATTGTGTTTGGCATAAAGGTCTTCTAAACAAGCTTCCATCTTATGGTATGACCTGGATTTGGCGCATTATAGCCTCAGTTGCTGATGCGCCAAAAAAAACCTAAATCAAATCAAACCATCTTATGGTTTGCCAATTGTTTTTTGTAATTGCTTATCCAGATTTCTCTCTGATCACTCACTGAGGGTGATGGTAAATAGCTCTCTGTCTTCTATCTTTTCCACTAATGCTGGTGTCTCCAATGGTTCAGTTCTTTCCCCCACTCTTTTCCTCTTGTATGTTAATGATCTTCTTCCATTGACTGGAAATCCTATCCATAGTTTTGCCGATGGTAGCACATTGCATTCCACTTTTCATTTTGGGAACTTTGCCCTGCTCAATCAGCAACTTTTCGAATATCTGCTACTAATTCCTTAAATTCCGATCTCCAGGTAATCCTCCAGTGGGGCAAAGACAACTTAGTTGATATCCCAGGAACTCACATATAGTGAGTATGGGCTTGGCACACCCAGTGTCCTGAGCTGTATATCATCATTCTTCTCTTTCTTGGTGATTCCCTTCTACTTTTGACTCTCTCTCTCTCTCTCTCTCTCTCTCTCTCTCTCTCTGTGGGTAACTCCGGAATTTTTTTGGCTGGTGCAGCATAAGCCTCAGGCTTCCTTGCACTATGTAGCTAATATAATAATAATAGTAATAAAATTTCAATCCTTCTAAAACTGTCTTTTCTTATATCTTACCAAAAGGATTCTTCTGCTCCTATGCTTATCTTTGGTGTCACTCCGATTTCCAAAAAAAATGATATATCTCTTTTGGGGATTACCTTGACTTCTAATCTCTCTTGGCACAAGCACATTACAAATAATTCTTCTTCTGCCCTACCATGGCATATTGTTCCCACATCTGGGGCAGTGCCCCCAAAACCTCCCACAGGCTTCTAGATTCCATTCAGAAGAGAGCAAATAGGTTAATTAATGGCTCCTCTCTAACAGAGTCTCTGCACTCACTGTCTCATAGATGTACTGTTTCTGCTTCATGCCTTTTTTACAGATACATTCGTGGGCACTGTTCTTCTGAATTAGCTTCTGTAATTCCTGCTTTCTCTTTCAAAACAGTCCGAACATATGCTGCCACCAGCCAAAATCCATTTATTGTCCAACTTCAAACTCACAGAACCAACTTTTCATCTTCCTTGTTTATTCATTCAACTACCGTTTTCTGGAACAACCTTCCTTCATATGTATTTCTTGAAAATTACAGTTTACAGAAGTTCAAGTCTAATGTCAATAAATATCTTCTTTCGTCTTCTCAACCTCCAACCCATGCATGGTTCTAATACCTCTTGTGTTTGGGGTTTTCATAAAAAAAAAAAAAGGAAAAAAAATTCTGGTTAGCACGAATGTCGATAAATTCGTTAGAGAAGAAATCCTTTAATTCGTCCACTGTGTGGGGTTTCCTCTCAAAAACCATCTCCTTTACTATGCTCCAAAAAAAGAAGTCCATGGGTGTCAAGTCAGGTGAACGTGGCAACCATTCAATGCTGCCACGTCTCCCGATCCAATGTTGTGGGAAGGTCGTGTCAAGGTACCTCCACACCATCAAAGCAAAATGAGGAGAGGTCCCATCTTGTTGAAAGAACAGTTCGGCGAAGTCAGTCCTGGTTGCGAGTTGTGGCACCACCATGTTACGCAACATGTTTAGGTAATTTTTACCATCTACAGTTGTATTGGGAAAAAAAAAAAACCGGCACCATGACACCATCGCTGGACAGTCCACCCCACACAGTGACACCTGGCTGGTTCTGTTCAGAAAATCCTCATGATAGTCACATGAGCATTTTCATCTGCCCAGTACACACAATTATGCCTGTTCATGTGGCCTGACAACTTGAAACAGGCTTCATTTGACCAGATGATCTTATCAAGAAGGTCTGGTTGGTCAGAAATTTGGTTACGCATTATCGTACAGAATTGCAACCTACGGTCTGAATCGTCCTCCAAAATGCCGTGTAAAAGTCCTGGATGGTACAGCTTCGATTTCGATTTACGCATTAAGCATCACAACGACATTCTTAGTATGGATAGCTCCTGAGACGCATGTCGTGTGGACTTTTTCGGACTGTTCACGAATGTCAGGGTGACTCTCATCTCATTCTCCTCTGTCACAAATGTCCAAGGATGTTCAGATTTCGGCACATTAACCACTGAACCCGTTGCATCAAATTTATCTCTGATACAATAAATTGTCAGACGTGTTGGTGGAGCAGTTTCAAATGCCTCTTGCCATGCTCTGTGCACCTTTTTGGCATTTTCAGTCGTCCAATACTGCTTCAGAATCCACTTTCTTTGTTCTTCACCCAGACCCCCTGCCATCGTTCTCAATACCTGTAAAATAAAATAAATCATAATGAAAAATAAAAATAAAATATCCTTCTTATTACCTGTAAACTAAAAAGAAATAATAACGAAAAATTAAAATAAAATAAAAATACCATGACCCGATTAGTACTGTATACCTACTTTTGGCCCACCCTGTATAGCAACTTCCATTTTGACTATTGGAAGTCATTATGTTGTATGATTCTGGATCATAGAATCTAGTGTTGGGCTTGGAATTTTGATGCTTAATGGGCCTCTCTCTTTTAATCCTTTATTAAACCTACAAGGGTGGTTAAATAAAGAATCACCCTGACCTAACTGCAGAGGTGCTTGCCTGTTGATTCTTGGCACAGGTTTTAGTCCTTCTCTACATAGCCACTGTGCAGATTTACACATTTTTCCCATTTTTGTAGAAGTGGTGAGGTTGGTCTTTGAACCATGACTCTGTTGCAGAAATTGAGTGTCTTGTCATTAGGGAAGTGGGTCCCCAAAAGAAATGATTTGAGGGAAGGAAACAAGAAGTTCGATGATGCAAGATCGGGTGAGTAGGCTGGATGGGGCTGTATTTCATATCCATGTGTTGTTTGTGTATTTCATGCTTGTGTTGTTGCAGTTTCAGAAGTGTGAACTGGGGCATTGTCCTCAAGCATTCTCACACCTTTGGGCAGAATGCCATGCCTACATGTTTTGATTTTCTCCCGTAATTTTTTGAGTAAGTTGGCATAATAGGCATCTGTAATTGTTCTACCTTTTGGCAGGTAATCAGTCATTATTATGCCTTTCTCATCCCAAAACACTGTCAGCAAGACCTTTCCTGCTGCACTTGGACCCTTGCCTTCTCAGGATGAAAGTTGGATACAACTTTCATCCTGAGTGATTAGACGAGAGAAAAAGTCTTCCTCATTTTTTTGGCACAGGGCTAAAACTCATGTGATTTCTGTTGTCAGTCAGTCTTCTGGAAACCAGTCAATAATTAGGGAATCCATCTTGCACTCAATTTCCATAAATGGAGTTGGTCGTGAAGGATTGTTTCAACAGAGCCCACACTGATCTTCAGCTCCTGGGACAATTCATGCACAGATATCCGGTGATCTTCCATGATTAACGACTCCACTTTTCTGATTGTGCTGTCATCAGTGGCTGAATGGGTTCAGATTCTACCGATGTCCAACATATACAGCAGTTATCTCTTCGTGGATTGCTTTAGGAGATTTCCCCTTCAAGAACAGATACCGGATTACAGCTCTGCCTTCAACTTTGTCCATGATGCTACTTCATCACACATTCAGCTCTGTAAGAGAAAAACAAATTAAGACACAGGGCTGAAATTTTACCCCTTTAGTAAATTTTACACACAAAATATCATGACTCTGCAATATGTGGAAGTAGGTGAGGGTGATTCTTTCTTGAACCATCCTCGTATCCTTCAAGCCCTCATATAATCCCATCAGAATGCTGAATTATGCTTAACCTCATGCTCTTTGCATTGAACACATATAGAACCATTCCCTTTGGCTGTATCATATCCTGCTAAAGGTAGCTTCAAAAGGAGGGAACAACCTAAGCTTTCCACTGTTTTGAGCTCTTTACTATGCTGCTCTAGTATGAGGCATGATTTTGGTCTAAACTTAATTTTAAAAAAAAAATGCACATGCACAAAACTAATAGATACAAAAATAATAACTCTATACTGATCACTCTTATTTGATGGCAGTAGTAACTAGATTATTTTAAATTGTCATGTACTATGTGATATAGTTTGTTATAAAATCACACTTGTGTTGATAAATTCATAGTTTATGGATCCAAAATATCATTTTTAATATTAATTGCACTCATACAAAACTACATAGAAAACTCCAAAATAGCATCTATATCATCCCTAAATCAGTACTGTATCAATGGCATAGAATCAAGCATTCCTATATCTATACATTTCCAGAAGTAAACTTTCATATTTTAAGCAACTTCAGAGACCAAATAAAGAAAAAATTCACCAATTTAAATTAGATAAACACAAATGACAACCACACTACTAATTTTAAACAAAATATAACAGAATAAGAGCTTTTTAAGCAATATAGGAAGTTCTGCTTACCTGCTATCAGGAAGCAATCCAATCCAGAGCTAGCCTTGACAGCAGTCCAGTTTTAACGAAACCCTCCATCCCCGTGCACAAAAGGTATTTTGAAACTTATAGTACATTAGAACGTCGGTTATCCAGAATAATTTGAAAGCTGAGCTTTCTTTTTTTTTTTTTTTAGTACAGTAACGGCAATTATAGTGATCACGTATGCAAATTGAATTTTGATTCTAATAAGCGAAAGATCGAGTTTACTACATGTTTGTAACAGATTGTACAAACAAAAAGCCCAATAAACCGAAAACTGCAAATTTGTTTTATGGTTGTGACCTCTAGAATTCTGTGTGACCTTCAGAAATGTAAGTTTGCTTTAAAAAAATATGTGATATTTTTCTAAATGAAAACCATGAATGAATTTCAGATTAGTTTAGCTCCAGATTCGGTAAGAATAATATTGGCCCGAAACTGTGTAATTTATTATTTTTCTCAGTTTTTTACAGTAAAATGTGAATGAAATGAAAACGTGTAGTTTTAACATTGCAACAAAAAATGGAAATTATTATAATAGAATTAGAAAAGGTGAAAATTTAGGAAATCTCTCTAAAGAGTTTAATGTGGAGACGTCAACCATTTACGACATCAAGAAAAATTCCAGTGCTATAACAGAATTTGTGTCGATTATGGATCGTGAAGGAGGATCTAGCAGGAAAAAGACGATGTCGAAACCTGAAAATTCCGCTTTAGAGAGTGCACTTTATTTGTAGTTTCTTGAGAAGCGAAGTTTAGGTGAACTAGTCTCTGGCTCAATGTTGTGTGAAAAAGCATTGGATTTTAATCAAAAATTAAGAGGTAATGAAGATTTTAAGGCAAGAAAAGTTGGCTAAAAAACTTTAAACTGAGACACGGTATATGTGAACTAGATATTCAAGGCGAGAAACTTTCTGCAGATGAATCAGGAGCAGTGTCCTTGTAAGTTTGCTTCAGTTATAGCAGATTAAGAGAAAAAACATTTATAATGTTGATGAGATGGGCTTATTATGGAAAGCATTACCGAGAAAAACTCTAGCCACTAAAAGAGAAATGCCTGTACCAGGTTTTAAGATGAGAAAAGAGCGAGTTACAATTGCTAGGAGTGCAAATGCTACTGGGATGCACAGATTGTCCATGTTTGTTATCAATAAGTCGAAAAGACTGAGCACATTTAAAAATCTTTCTAATTTTCCTGGTTTATATAAAATTGCCTGGATGGATGTTTCTGTTTTCTGAGATTGGTTTATAATTTTTTTTATTTAATTAATCTTAATTATTTAATTTAATCGAAAGGAGGTAAGATTAAATAAATTTAAATCATACCTTATGTTCAATTATCCGGAAAATTCGGCTATCTAGAAGAGGTCTGACATCAATTATTCCATCAATTATTGCTCTACTGTACTTAGCCATGCATGGGTTGACATCTCAGAAGCAAAAGCTTCTTGTTAACATTAGACTTGAATTTCTGTATATTGTAATTTTCAGGAAATGTGTTTGAAGCAAGGGTTGTTTCAGAGACAGGGGCGTTCCTAGGGTATGTGGCATCCCCTTTAAAATTCTCTTCATATGTGTATGTAAGTTTCAGGTTTTCAGGCGCCCCCTTGAACATTGCCGCCTGGGTGCAGTGCACTGCTTGCAACTTCGGGACGGCCCGCCCCGTTCAGAGACCAGACTTAGAAAGGATAAATGAAGAAAAGTTTGTTCTGTTAGTTTTGAATTAGACAGTGAATGGATGTTAACTGCTTAGGGACACCACTCCAGATGTGGAAACAATGTCCCATAGTAGGACAGATTCATTAAGGGGATGAGCATAGGATCAGTCGTCTTGTCTTATTTCTTGCAAGAAATAAGACAAGACTGAACTTGACTGATGGAAGTTAACCATCTAAAACTGGCAACCCAGTTTCAAAAAGCAGAAAGCCAACCATATAATGGGAGCTTGTTTAGATGACTTTTTTTTTTTTGCCAAGCATGATCAAAAGTCTTAGAAATGTGGAGAGCAACTTCCAGAGTTTCACTAACTTTTTCCATCATATTTGCCTAAAGATAATTAAAGGACCAATATATTACTACTGAATTGACACTAAAAGAATTATATTGGTGATGATTTATCAGATGGAAGGTTTCCATAGAGTATGAGTTTGTAGTTGATGGATTTCTTCATTATTTTAGAAAGAGTGTATGGTGCAAGGGAGGGATTTCTTGGCTTTTTTTTTTTTTTTGTGTCGAACCAGCTGGATGCAAGCAAATTTCCCTGTGGAAAAACACCAGTAGAATAAGAAATTATAAAAAGTTGCCATCAGATCCTGTAGCTTTATTGTCATCAAATTTTGTTCAGAATTGTTCTAATATCCTTCTTTTGGAAGACCACGGGACTCATTGAGTGAAATATATTTTTAAAAGTAGAAGCCGATTCTCCAAAGTCATTGATACAGGAGTTAAGTGAAAAGTAGGATGCTAATAAGCCAACTTTATATTTAACTAAGAATGCAACAGAAATGTTGGGCTATAACAAAGGTGAAAACAGTGAAGTCATAGTGGAAATTCTCCATGGTTTCTGGTCACAACCTTTGCCCATTTATCGATTTAACATTTATTCAAAGATAAACATCATTTCTTGGTCTTAGCAATGCTGAGTACCTGTACCTGATCTAGACAGTCCAGTGATATATATATATATATATATTTTTTTTTTTTTTCCCCTCTTTAAGAACTGCTAATAAGCTGCACCCCAACTTTAAAAACTTTGATTTTATTAAGTAATATTAAGAAATGATTCTCAATATTCATTAATGATTTTCATTTTTTAATTTTCCAACTAAGTACTGAAATATTTTAGTTTTTTTTTTTTCACTTATTTTGTCATAATTTTAGCTGCTATGAAAGAAATGTTGCAAGCAGAAGAACGACAAAGAGAGTATGAAGCCGGACGCAGAGAAATTGTTAAAGATTTGCAAGAAAGGTAAACTTTAACTTTGTAAAACCAGTAATGCAGAAAATAAATATTTATAAAACTGTTAACTCTCTTAAGGAGAATAATTGATTGACTCTGTGTAATTATCCTTTAATATCATGCCAGGCAACTTGAAACATAAAACAGAATTTTGAACACTGGTATTTTAAACTTATATTACTTAATTAGGGCAGCCCCTGTAGCCAAGTGGTCAGGAGCGGGAGTGCAGTAGCACACGCTCTTTGAGTAAACCAGGGTTCAAGCCCCTGACTGCTAAATATGATCTGCCAACCCTCACTGGACCAGCGTGGCAGATTATGGTCCATTTCCCTCAACATGAATCATTGAGGAGGCTTCCGTCTTGCAGTGGATTGATAATGGTTGTAGTAATTATCAATTTTCTAAAACAACAACAAAAAAAGCACCACCATAAATACCTGTTATTTTTTTCAATGACATTTCTCACCCTTTGAAAATTTGGATTCTTCAAGAGTAACCATTTGTTACTCTAAAATAAAATAACATATTCATGCTAGAAATAGTAATTTAAAAAAAAATAAAAATAAAAATAAACTTTCATTGTCTGAATGATTTTGTTGGCAGATTTTTATAAACCAACTTTAAAGAACTTTATAATGCATTGGCAATGGTAGGGGTGTATTGTTGTTTTTTGTGATTTTATGGGTGCGAAAAGCTACTTCAGCTATGTTACGTCTATTCGAGTTTTGCTTTTATTGGTTAAATTGTTACTGATGTTGGTGTATTAGCTGTAGTTGGTAAGATTTATTAAATCATACCAACTGCATATCTAATACACCAACATCAGTAGTCTAAATCTGTTTTGGAACCATCAGTCTATACGTGAGAGTAGTCGGAGAGCATTGGATAGGCGAAATGTAGCTGTTTCTTATGTTGTTATGTGATGCCGTTTTGTTTCCATTTTGTGAGATCCATGTCACAATCTAATGAACTGGTTTTCTGTGGTTAAGGGATGTGTGGTTATCTTGGTAGATTTTATCTACACTTAAGTTCCATTGTGAAAGTAATCATTTTAGTCGGATACTCGCTAGTTTGCATATGCTAGATTTATTATTATATAAGGTTTCCCAATTTGAGTTATACAGTCTGTCCTTGTATATAGCACGATAGTTGTGTTCCTAGAAACCCTCGTGCAATGCAAAATCGTGCAATATAAATAACAGGCCCTATGGGAAAAGTGGGGTTAGGTGCCGACCACCCAAGATTGAACACACATTTGGAACCAAAACATTACCAAACACAATAAATAATCGGGTAATTTTAATCGTTATAAAATACGTAAGTATTTTATAACGATTAAAATACGTAAGTATTTTATAACGATTAAAATACGTAATAAAAAATAATATATATATATATTTTTTATTATAATATAATAAATAATAAAAAAATAAATATTTTTTATAATACGTAAGTATAAATTATAATACGTAAGTCGTAATAAAATGCTTACGTATTTTATTACGACTATTACGTAATAAAATATTGCTAATGCTTTTGCTTCTATCGTAAGCAAACTTGTTTTTTGTTTGATTTTCTATCCAAACAGATGACAGCCATTCCATCTCTTCCAATTCTTGTGTTAATCTAATGGATTTTAATTACACTTTGAGTTGTTCCCGCTATGAAAGTTGTTTTTATTTTCTCCGCATTCTTTGTAATTCTCGGCGTTGC
Source organism: Mastigoproctus giganteus (assembly GCF_048544385.1). Classification (NCBI taxonomy): domain Eukaryota; kingdom Metazoa; phylum Arthropoda; class Arachnida; order Uropygi; family Thelyphonidae; genus Mastigoproctus; species Mastigoproctus giganteus. The sequence goes on along the minus strand of NC_143578.1, from coordinate 197,843,847 downwards.
CTCATTTAGGTCTGTAGCACGTGCAACATCACATGGTCTTTCATTTCGCTCAAAGCGTTTCACAATTTCATATTTTTTTCTCTATCAACAGAGGCGGACTGGCCATAAGCCTTACCCGGGAAATCCCGGTGGGCCGGAGGCCGGTGTGATTTTGGCCATAAACCGTAGTATGAGGCCACTATAAATTTTGCCGGGTAAGAATTTTTGACCCAGTCCGCCTCTGTTTATCGATACAGTATTGCTTTTATTTTTCTCTCTGAATATGCAGTGTCTTCGCCAGGACGCTTCCTTTTCACACCTTTTAAGTATTTTACTAATTTTTAGGGAATAAAGAACAATTACAAAACGAGGTGGCACGCTTGATACACATAAACAAAGCTGAGCGCATGTAGCAACTGAATAAACAACACCGTAAAGGCCGAGATACATTATTTACACCCCACATTTTACTAAAGCACATACTGGGGGTTACTACCATAAAACAATAAAAACAATTTCCAGTTTCGTTTCTGCTAGTGGAATCTGTTATAAACTGGTAGTAAACTCCATATAATTGCATTTGCGATTATACCGATAGCTGGAATTGTGTTGGTTTTTACGTTATTATGGTGAAATGTCTTTCCCCTTCACTGATATAAATCACATAAATACATTTTCAGAATCTTTTTCATTCCTATCGTGTTGCGTTCAGTTGAGGTGATTCCGCGTTCGACTGCCATTTCTTGTAAACACAAAGGCGAATCGTGCATAAGCGAATTCGGTTCGTGTTATATAAGATAACGTTCCCCTATTTATAAATCGTGTATGATCGAATTCGTGTAATGTAAACACGTGTTATACGAGGACCGACTGTACAGATATTTTCTTGTTGCGTGTTTGAGAAGACTGGATTTTTATGGCATAGTTCAGAAGAAGAACTTGTTTATAAAGATCAAATGGGAGTTCATGGTCCTCTGTATATAAAGTGTACACTGCTGATGTATGAAATGTTCCAGAAACAACACTTAATGTGCTATGATGAATAGAGTCTGATCAATTTAAGATGCTTTTCCTAGCTAAGGAGTAGCTAATCATAATCTAATTTAGATCTTATCAGTGCACAATTAATATGTAGAAGTAAGTAACAATCAGCTCCCCATGTCGTTGCAGATACTGCTTGGAGAATGTTTAATTTGTTTAGATAGGCTGTGCATAGATATTTTATGTTTTCTAGGAAATTTAATTTGTTTTTCATGATTAATCCTAGAAGTCAGTCCTTGCTATGTTTCAGTGAGATTTGTTGATTGTTTATTCTTAGTTGATCAGGGTTCAGCTTTTTTTCTCTGCAGAAGTATATTGTTGCCCTCTTTTGTATTGAGATTCAATATCTGTTATATGTGTTATATGCCTCTATTTTATTTATATCACATTGGAGCTGTCTCTCTGTTGTCTGTATATTCTGTAATACATGAAATGGTGAGGTTGTTGGCATATAGATATGTTTCAACTATTTCTGGAATAACTTCTATGATAGGATTGATTTTGATTGCAAATAGGGTTGGACTGATCCTTACAGTACCCCCTCTTCTTGATTGTACTTTTGAGACAATATGATGGTAGTGGACTTGGAAAGTTCTTTAACACATGAAATTCCTGATGAACTTTGGCAGATGGCCTTGCATTCCTAATTTGTGCAAGATGCCATATCTCCAAGTAGCATCAAAAGCCTTCTCAATGTTAAGACATACATTAACAGGGTGTTTGTTTTGAGAAAAGTGTTGCGTATATTTGCTTTGGCCTTTTGTCATTATGTCTAGTGTTGATCTGTTTTTCTGAAACCATATTGGCTTGGACTAAAGAGATTATGTGAATAAATAAACCATGTTAACTGCTTAGTCACTGCTTTTTCTAAAGTTTTACGAAGATGGCCAGTAAGGGTAAGAGGGTGATAATTATTTGGATTTGAGTGTTCCTTCTCTGTTTTTGGAAAAGCCCGCACAAATGAGTGTTGCCCAAAGTCTGAATATATGCCTTCAAGATATATCGATTATAATTCAGTGAAGAGCGTGCATAATGATTTTCAGTGAGATGTTTAATCATTTGGTAATGGATTCCATCTGGGACTGCTGCACTTTGTTTTGATTTGGCTAAGGCTTTATGCAATTCATTTATAGAAAGGGTTGGTTGTATGGAATCTTGTGGGTTGTGTGGAAATTAATTTTCAAATTTGATTTTATGTATTTTTCAAATTTGAGCTTTATATTTTTGAAAGATTGGTCTGTATGATGATGTTGCTGACAATTCTGCAAGAGTTTCTCTTAATAGGTTTGCAATATTTTCTGGTTCAGTTATGCCATGAACTTTCCTGCTCATTATCGGCATAGAGTGTGTTGAGTATTTGTCTGAAATTTGTCTAATCTTATTCCAGATGATTCTTTTGTCCCTGTTTCTATTAATTTTTCTGGCAAAAGATATCTTGGACACTTTCTGACATTTCCTCTCTATATAACATGCCTTTGCTTTGGCTTTCTTATATTTTATGAGATAGGTAGTGGTGGGGAACGTTTTGAACTGATTTCAGGCCTTATTTTTTTCTCTCTTTGCCTGTAAGCATTCTTCGTTCCACCACTTTTTGTAATGTTTATAGTATTGATTAGTTGTCTTTGGTATTGCAATATGCCAAAGATATATTGCAATACCAAATCTGGTGAGTATGAACTTGGCACACCCAGGGTCCTGAGCTAGATATCATCACTCTCTCTTGGTGATTCCCTTCTACTTCTGACTCTTGTTTTCTTTCTCTCAGGGTAATTAAAAAAATAATTTTTTTTTTTTTTTTTGGTTTCTTGCACCATATGACTAATAATAGTTTGCTGCAGAGATTATTTCGTAAGTGACAGCACTATTAATATCAAAATATATTAAAGCTTGCTTGTCTAAAGAAGCAGCACATTTGTATTTTTCCCAGTTTGCTTGGTGAAATTTCCATTATTTTGCTCTTATAGTGTGCAATATGTGAACTGTAGTAGGTGACAAACAACTGGGTAATGATCACCGGTATAGGGATAATTTGAAACAGACCAGTCAAGAATGGGAAAGAGAACTGGGGAACAGATAGTGAGATCAATTGCAGAAGAAGTCCCATAGGTCAATGGACATGGGTAGGAGTACCCATGTTTAAGACTATTTGTAGTTCTCACTGTCTAGAAGTTTTTCTATCAACTCTCTTCTTTTATCTATATGGAGAGAACCCCATAGGGGATGGTGCCCATTGAAGTACCTCATAAAACAGAATGGAGAGGATAACTGATTAACAAAATTTTCATTGTCTTTCAGTGCATATGTATGATTAGGTAGAAGATAAAGTGAGACTATTGTAAAGGTAACTCCGGTCATGATGCATACTGCAACTGCTAACTGCTTCTAGTTGTGTTTGCAGCTGAATATGCTTGGATGGGATGTTAGAGTCAACAAAAATGGCAACTCCTTAATGAGTAGTTGTGTTTTTATGATCTTGCCTATATATATTGTAGTGCTTAATTGAAATACTTATGTGTGAAGTTAGATTTGTTTCTTGTAAACAAGCACTTGCAGGATTGTAGACAGAAATGAGAGCTTTGATATCGATAAGGTTATTTCGAAGGAGTGTAATCATTATTTGGTATTAGTTATTGATTCAGATGATTTATGATATGCTGCCTGTTTGACCCGGTCTCTTTTTACTTTTTCTTTTCTAGCATTGGTGTACTTGCTTCTTTTTATCAATTTCCATATTGTCCGTATTTTTCTGTTTGTTGCCTGTGGGTTTGGTGTTTTTTGCATATTTTGGTTTGAATCTTCAGCATCCCCGTGAGATAATGATGCGTGTGTTATTTGCCTATTAACTTTTAGTTTCATTTGAGAGAAGAGTGTGTGTGTGCCCCATCTGATATTGAAATGTTTGAGGTGGGGGAAAAGTTAAAGATGTCAGTTTGTGTTCCAGTTACTTTTGTTTATGGTATGGCAGTTGCTGCTGCATACATTCTCATCATTGGGGGTAATGGTATGTGCTTTTTAACTTCTTAGTATGTGAACTTATGCCCAGTTTTATATTTCTGAATTTGCTTCTCTCTTTTCCATATACCACACTCTCTGGTATATGGAAAAGTGGTCTCCTTTGCAGTTCACACAGGGAGGAGATTGTGTGTTGCATTCGTTATTAGAATATTTCTTTCAAGCCACAAGTGGCATGGCTCAAACAGCCATTCTGCTGCATACTGTTTGGGAATGACCATACTTTTGACACATCTTATTGAGATGTATAGCTTAACCTGGCAGTTCACGTATCCTGCTTTCATTTATGTTGGTAAAGTTGTAGCATTAAAAGTAAGTATTATAGGGTGGGTTGGTGTTTTCCATCCTTTTTAATGAGGATTCTTTTGGCATGTATAACATTTTGGTTTTGTAATTCTTTGTATAATTTCATCATCTGAGTTGTTTAGTAGGTCCCATTCCAAAATGACCCCTTTTGATATATTTAAAGTGGCATATAGAGTGACTTCAATGGGCATCCCACCAAAAGCTGTGGTTTTTAGGAGGAGCTCTGAATGTCAGTGATATGCTATTTCTTGCAGTAGATAATGTACATTAGGTCACATGATTTCAAGAGGCGAACCATTTTTTGTAGACCAGCTATGTGTGTGTTCCCTTTGTAACAAATGGAGAAAGCTTACTGATAGGCCGATCTGTTAGAGATATGGAAAGTTAGAGAAATGGTTTTTAATTTGCAAAATGCTGAAACTTGACACTTAAATGCTGAAATTCCTATCCCTATGAAACTAATCATTATTATTTTGTATGACGTGTAGCACAGGAATGACATCCATATTAAGAACAAATAGTTTCCTTTTCAAAAAACCTTTTATTTTAAAGATCATGTCACTAATTTTAGTTTAAGGATTAATGAATTTGCATGTTTGCAGCAGCATGTGTTAAATTGCATCCTCAGCTGACTTATAGGTCTCATACTTATAATGTATTTTATACTTTTAAAATAAATATTTTATCAATAAATATTTAATATGAATATAATGTTTATATTAGAATGTGCTGTGTACAAGTTTAAGAAACACTTCTAATATTAATATACTCCAACAGAATTACATAATAAAAAAGTATTAAACAGCATTTATATCATTGTTATATCAATGCAATAAACAGAACAGTGGCATAATATACATTATGAAATATCGATGTCTGTTATTCATTCACTTTTCAAGCAAAGTGATAAATAGATGCATTGTGACGGGAAGCGAGGCTAATGACTATGTTAGAGCTATTTTCATAAACCTGCTAAGTAGGCATTTTTTATATTTCTCAAAATTATTTTATTTTTCATCATTCTGTTAAAATTAGTAGCACAGTTATTATTTGTGTTCACTTGATAAATTAGACGAAATTGTTTCTTCTTTCACCTTGGAAATTTTCCCAAAATGGGAGAGAATTTCTGCTGCCATTGTTCTGTGTTTATTGCATTGATATAAGAATGATATAAATGCTGATTAATATTCTTTTATGTAATTCTGTAGGAGTATAATTAATATTAGAAGTGTGTGTTTTTAAGTTTGTAAACTGCAAAAAATTAATAACAATATGTAACTTACAATGTAGCATTATTATTGAACTTGAGTAACGTAGTTTAGTGTGACACTTTAATTTCAACAAAAATCATGCCTCAGACTAAAGCAGCAAAGCAATGAGCTCAAAGTAATGGGAATGCTTTGGCTCAGGAGATAAACCACTGCAGGCAGTTCTGCAAATCAAAGCACATTGTATAAAGCAAAGAAGTGTCTACTTTGTATAATCCACTATTTCTGCTTATTTGCAAAGTTATCTGTAGCAGGACCTAATATGGGCAAAGAGGATGCCTTTGTGTGTTTTCATTGTAAAGAGTGTGAGGAGAATAAGCATAAGGATAATGGCCTTGAATAAATTAAAAGAAGGGACCCATCTCAGCTGCTCAGCTCAAGGTTCGTCCACACGTGCATCAGATAACACAGTGGCATCCTCCAAGGCAGAATTGATGCTATTGTCAGGGAAATAATAGGTGGAATAGGTCCAGGGTATGCCTGCCAATGAAAGTTAATGATTGCTATAGAGCAATTATCTTTTATGGGCACAAAAGGTGGTTTGTTGTTGTACATCTTGGTATTAATGATCTCAAGGATAAGTGATTTGAGGATTTACTTAACAGGTATAAGGAAGTGAGAAAACTTTCAAATTAAGATTAAATTTGAGTGTCTAGACCTGATGGGAGGGAGCAAATGATGAGAATTTTGTCAATTAATTCAATCCTGGAGAGTTTGTGCAAGACTATTAGGGTAGAATTTTTCTCAGCATTTTTGTGCTTGTTAATAGAAGAGACTTTTTACAAGGCTGGGATACTCTTAAATAGAAGGGGTGAAAGAATATTTCCTGTTACTATCAAGACAGTATTAGTTGTGTTGGAAAACTACTGGTTTGGGAGGCGATGTGCAGACAATTAGTTTCAGGGGTCTTTGTGGGAAACACACACATATTCGGGCTACATATGTCAGGATTACTGAGAAAAAATAGTAACACATAAAATTGATGAATTTGAAATATGAGGGGTGCTTGAAAAATTCATGGCGTGAGTATGATAGGGTATTGACACTGTTAAAAATTTTTGTGCTTAAATGTATAATACTTCAAATAGTAACCCATTTCATGCAGTTTCAGTAATGTCGTTTTTTAATTGCAGGTTTTGAAGTCAACCAAGTTGTATCAATTTGGAAAGATGGACAAAATCACTCACAATGCAGTCATCCAATATTTGGGGGGGGGGAAGACTAATGCCAAAGGCGATTCTTGAGGATATGGTTTCAATCTCTCTCTCTCTCTCTCTCTCTCTCTCTCAGGGTAATTTGGAAATTTTTTTTTGACTGGTGCAGCATAAGTCTCAGGCTTCCTTGCACTATGTGGCTAATAATAATAATGTCGAGGGAGAATGCCCTTTCCTATTCCACAGTTACGAAGTGGGGTAGCAGAATTTAAATGAGTGAGGATTTAAATGAGCCTGGAAGATAAGACTCATGCCGTGGAAGACCTGCAACATCTATCACTACAGAAATTGTTGATAGCATGCATGATTTTGGTGATAAGTGATCGACAAGCAGCAGTTTGGTATATGCTAGCATCTTATCTTAATGTGTTGCTATGAAAAAAGTGTCTCAGCACAAGGTCCCAAAGTTGATGGTAGCACATGAAAGATGCACAAGAGTTGTCTAGTCAAGTGAACATTTGCATTGTTTTTTTAAGCAGATTTAGTAAATTTTCTTGCAAGGTTTGTGACCATGCATGAGATGTAGCTTCATCACTTTCGGCTGGAGACAGAGGAGCAGTCCAAATAATGGAAACACAGCTCTTCTCCCCTTCCAAACAAAGTTAAATTGATTTTTTCTGCTAGGAAGGTGATGGCATTCGTTTTTGGAATGCCGATGGAGTGTTGCTAGGGTTACCTTCAGAAAGGCCAGACAGTCACAGGAGCATATGAGCTCGTGCAAATACCCTTGAGGTATTTGCATGAAAACATCAAAGGCAAATGCCAAGAAAAACTCAGCAAAGGTGTTGTGTTCCACCTGGACATTGCGCCTGCTCACAAGTCTGGTAGAGTGCAAATTTGAAATTTTAACCCCCCCCCCCTTATTCAGTAGGTCTAGCACCATCGGTACTGGATCTGATCCATTTTTCCCCCTGACGTGACATTATTGCTGCAGTGGATGCATTCCTGGAGGCCCAAGAGAAAACTTTCTTCTTAGCTGGAATCAACACTGTAGAATCGGTGGCAAAAGTGTACTGACTCCAAAAGGCAACTACCCTTCATACTCAGACCATGAGCTTTTCAAACATCCCTCGTATTGGTTAATCATCAAATGGGGACATTGGAAATATGATGTCACTCAAACTTAAGAGATGTGGAATTTGAATATGGTAAGTACGATGTATACAGAAAGGACAGACGGGATAGAAGGAGGAGGAAAAGTTCTGCATGTGGTTAAAAAGCATGAAGATTCTAAAGTAGTGAATCCAGTTAAAGTGATTAATCAGTGTAATAGTGAGTCAATTTGGTATGATATAAGCCCTGGAAAAACAAAAACAAGAGTAGGAGTATCATAGACAAGTATACAGAATGGGCCAGTAAATCATAATGCCTTATAAAGGGGGATTTTAAGTTTCCAGATTTTGACTGGACTTGTGGGCTGGTCGCTCACAAAGAAGCAATGCTTTTCTGAATTTATTGGATGACTGTTTTCTGCACCAGTATGTTAAGAGAGACAACAAGAAAAAGCAATACTCTTTGATTAGATTATCAACAGTGAATCTTTATGCTTTAAAAATCTCCAGATAAAGAACCAGTTTGTGGCAATGATCATAATATATTGGTGTGGGATTTACTTAAGGGTCTAATCATTGTCAAGGGTAAAGGGAAGGAATTTTTCTTTCACAAAGGTAACTACTCTGATCTTAGACTTTACTAAATTCTTTTCAGTGGGATCAACTGGCATTTCTAAATGGGAAGCATTCAGGGAAATAATCATTGAAACTACTATGCTTTTTTATGACAACTGAGAGATATTGTTCAAAGTTTAGTCCTCAATGGAAGTCATTGTCAGATGAATCAATATTGATTTTAAATTATCAGGAGACACAGAAACCTTCAGTCAGTGTTGATAAGGGGGTTAGGCAAGCTAACGTAGTTTTTGAGAAGACTATGGCTAAGAATGGCAAGAAATGTAGTAAATTGTTCTTTGCTTGTGTTAACACTAGAAGGAAAGGAACAGCATAACTTTAACTCATTGGCTCACTGGATATGAATGGCATAACTATTCATGATATTGATCAGAAAGACTTACAAACTGAATAAATATTTTGCATCTACATTCACACATGAAATATTTAGAGATGGGAATACCAGTAGTATAACAAGCGATAACTAGGAACTAAATGATTTTAGGATAGTTGAGAAGAAAGTGGAAACAGAAATTGTTGAAGCTAAAACTAAATGACCTGGGGCTGATGGAATTGCCTAATTATATTAAAATAAGCAGCAAAAGAGGTAAACAAAACATTGTCCATAACTGGGGCAAAATTTTGCTTACTTTTTTATTTGATTTCATCCTTTTCTGCGTTGTTATCTTAATATGGTTGGTGACAAAAAGTTTCTCTGCCTTTTTTCCAAAACTCTGTTTTTCTCTGTCTTTTTTTTTTTTTTTTTTTTTCTGTTAAAAAAATAATAAAATTATGTTAAATTTCAATATTTTTTATTTTTCGAATGTCTTCCTATTTTTTTTTTTTTTTTTTTTTTTTTAACAAAAAGGCCATGAGGTGTGCTGTGGAAGTGTACATTGCAAAATAGAAATGCATGATAATTATAGTTGTTCTCTGTAACGTGTGATATTTTATTGGATGTCGTAAGATGTCAAAGAGGGCACCTCCATAGCCAGGTGGGAAAGAGCAGCAGTGCATAGCACACACTTCTTGATTAGACCGGGGTTCGAGCCCGTCACCACCAAATACGGAGGATGTCGAAAGGACAGGGAATGACCACCACTTATCTCCGGAGCAATATGAGCAATAAAAAACCAAATAACAACATGCCAAAGAAGTTACGACATAATATTTAAGAAGACATATGCAAGATTTTCCATTTGTAAAATCTGCAAAAGGTAACGTGTTTTACCATATGTAGATATGATGTTTTGGCCCCAGGTGCCAAGCGAATCTTGAGGCCAAGCAATCTTCTGTGCTATTTCTACTGTGATTCATAGAGTGATTTTTCTAGAGCAACTGAGTTTTCCCTTGTTTATTTCGTTTTAAAAGTCTTTCTGTTTATTAGCTCTACTTTTTAAAAGTATAAAAAGAAAGCCAGAAAAAAAAAAGGAAAATACCTTATTCTTTATTATATACTAACCATACTAACTCCTACGCTTGGCCACAAGTGGCACTGCTGTCTCCCCGTGGTGGGGCTGGTAACCTGGGTGGAAATGCTAATCCCCAGATAAAAAAGGAGTCAACATGGATAAAGAAAATTATCCAGCCTTTAGAGCCTTAGAGATTAAAACCACATTGACCAAGATTTTTGCAGCTCCAGCGAATGCTAAGTTTTCATTTATATTTAGTTGTTTTATTGACTTAATTGTTATACTAAATTATTTTCTATAACTAGCTTTATAGTTCTAGCCAAGCTCAGTGGTTTATTTTTGAATTTAGATGGTGGTTTTGAAAGTTAATACTTAGTGTCTGTAGACTTAACTTCATAACTTGCCGCCATTGTTATACGATACGAAATAGCGTAAGGTTAACGTAAAACTCGATAGCGAAAAATTAGAAATCTGTTAGATTAGTATAGTATTATCAATTGATCAGTAAAATTTATTAATCTTATTGAAGTTCATTGTTAATTAAATTATAGTAATGGAATCATGAGCAGCAAAGCAGCATTCACAGAATAGCCAGAGTGCTGTGGCTTGCAGGAGAACTGAAGGAGGTGATTCTCAAATGCATCACAGGCTAAAACAATGCACAAAATGTGAAATATTTGCAGACCTGTCTAGAACAGGACATGATCAAGCCGAGGAGGATGTTTTGTGTATGCAGAGACTGTGAAGAAATTAGGCGCCAACTCAGCATTCTGATGGGGGTCTATGAGAGTTTGAAGTAGGGTAAATGCACTCAAAGAAATTAATATGAGGGCCCATCAAGCTCTCAGTGCCCAACTCAATGCCAGACCTCACTCCTGTGCATCAGGAAACACAGAGGCAATGTCCAAGGCAGAATGCGCTGGTCCCACAGGAACTAGTTATTGTCGGTGACTCTATTGTCAGGGAGATGGGGGAATATATTATGCAAAAAGGATAGATGGAACAGGACCGGGGTATGTCTGCCAGGGGAAAAAGTTGATGACGTTGTAGGGTATATATCTTTTAAGGGCACAAAAGGTGATATTGTTGTACACGTTGGCACTTACTACCTTAAGAGTAAAAGATCTGCAGATTAACTTAACAAGTACAGGTCAATGCTGGAAAAAAGTCGTGAGTTAGGGTTAAATTTGAAAGTGTCTGCAATTCTGCCCAGACACGATAGGAGGGACCCCGAGTGCAAAGCGAGTTTAAAAAATGAATTTCAAAGTGTCTTCTCTAGAATCAGCAGATTACTGTGAATTTAAGTCTTTATTTGCAAAATTATTTTGTTTCTGTTCTTCTGAATAAAGAAGTAGGCTCTTCAAAAAAGAAAAGAAAGGTACCTTTCTTCTCCTTGTGTATAGAGTTAGTTAGTTAGTTATTTGGTTTTTAGGAGCATTAGCAACTAAGGCTATATTGCTCCGGGATATGCGGTGGTCATTGCCTGACCTTTCTGCATCCTCCGTATTTGGTGGTGACAGGCTCGAACCCCGGTCTAATCAAGAAGCATGTGCTACGCACTGCTGCTCCTTCCCACCTGGCTACAGAGGTGCCCTGTGTATAGAACTAACCTATATAACACACTAACCTCTTATCGCTTGGTCACTGGCGGCACCGCTCCTGCCTCCATGTGGCAGAGCTGGCAACCTGGGGGAAAAGTTATCTTCCAGGGCTAAAAGGAGCAACCATGGATTTTGACAATTATCCAGCACTTGAGCCTAGATGCTCAACTGATGACCTGATTGAAACTGAACATGAAGTATCACAATCAAAGAGATAATGTAAAAATGAGAATCAGCAGGAATTCCCAACATTCCTTATATTCCATTCTCTTTCATCCAAGCCTATGAGTGCCCTTTCACCATTTATAATTCAGAAATGTTTAGAAAACATGGCTGGTTCCCCAAAAATGGTGAAAAGACTCCAATCTGGAGATCTACTAGCTGAAACAGCTAAACATCAGCATTCCCAGGATCTACTAAAATGATCAAATTTTGGCGAAATATCTATACAGGTCACCCCTCATGCTACACTAAATAGTTCCAAAGGAATAATAGCTGAGTGGGACCTGATGAATGTCGCTGAAAATGAGATAGTCAAAGAACTAAAAGAGCAAAAAGTCGTTCAGGCAAAACGAATAATGATTAAAAAAGATGAACTTGTTCCAACTAGAAACATTATTCTAACATTCGATACACCAACCTTACCATCATGTGTGAAACTGGGTACCTAAATTGCCGAGTACATCCGTACATTCCCAACCCAATCAGATGTTTCAAGTGTCAAAAATTTGGACACTCGCAAACAGTATGCCGAAGGGACACTACATGCCCGAACTGCAGCTCTAAAGATCATGCACAAACTGACTGCATTGCGGCAAAGCCACAATGTCCAAATTGCAAAGGCTAGCATCCAGTGTATTCAAAAAAAAAAAAAAAAAAAATTACGAGCCGAGTGGGTAAAATACCTGCCCGGCAACCCAAAGGTCGCGGGTTCGATTCCCGCCTCGGGCTTGGATCAAAGTACTGCAAAAACCTTGGGAGGTGCAATATGGCCACAGAAGCCGATGCGCCAAAAACTACCAAATCAAAAAAAAAAAAAAAAAAAAATTACGAGCTCTGGAGAGTAGGCAAAAAGATCCAGAAGTACAAAGTCAAACAAAAGGTCACCTATCAGGAAGCTAGGAAGCAAACAAGTTATACCCAATATGCCAAAAATTATGTGTGCTGCAGAAACCAAAAAATACCAGTCAACAGCAACACAAACTGCAGTAACAGTACCACCATCCATCTCAATTGCTGATTGGGCTCGATCAGTGCTATCATCCCCACAGCAGTTATCTACAGAACAACGTAAAGTAACTTTTGCTAACAATACCCTGTTAACAGTCCCAACAAAGGCTTCTGATACCTTGCCAGAAACTGCAAAATTAAAAGCATCACCCCCAGGCCCGGGTGCCAAGTGATTCTTGAGGCCAAGTGATTTTCTGTGCTAAATAGTACTGCGATTCCTAAAGCGATTTTTCTAAAGCGACTGAGTTTTTCCTTGTTTTATTTCGTTCATAAGTCTTTCTGTTCATTAGCTCTACTTTTTAAAAGTATAGAAAGAGAGCCGGAAAAAGGAAAGTACCTTTTTCTTTATTGTATGTACTAACTCCTACGCTTGGCCACAAGCAGCACTGCTCCTGCCTCCCCGTGGCGGGGCCGGTAACCTGGTGGAAAAGCTAATCCCCCTGGGAGAAAAGGAGCCGACATGGATAAAGAAAATTATCCAGCCTTAGAGCCTTCAAGCTCAAATACCTAGATTGGTGGGGCGCCTCCGTAGCCAGGTGGGAAGGAGCAACAGTGCGTAGCACGCGCTTCTTGATTAGACCGAGGTTCGAGCTCGTCACCACCAAATACGGAGGATGCGGAAAGGTCAGGGAATGACCACCGCATATCCCGGAGCAATATGGCCTTAGTTGCTAATGCTCCTAAAAACCAAACAAAAACCAAACCTAGATTGGTGTAACTCCGATGAAGGTAGTGCGCAACATAAGCGCTTAAAAATAGATAATCATCAACCTGAGTATCCAACTTTCCTGATTATCCATTCCTTAACTAGTCAACCAGTGAGAAAACTCTCCCCATTTATTATACAGAGATTTCTAGAAAATGCTGCTGGATCACCTAAAATGGTCAAAAGGTTACAGTCAGGGGATTTGCTTGTGGAAACTACACAGTCGAAACATTCAGAATTGTCGTTAAAGATGACAACATTTGGTGGTATCCCTGTTAAAATATCTCCCCACTCAACCCTAAATAGTTCCAAAGGTGTTATCTCTGAGTGGGATCTATTGAATGTAACAGAAGAGGAGCTTGTATAAGAACTTAAAGACCAAAAGGTTATACAAGCTAAGAGAATTTTGAATCGTAGAGATGGCAATCTCATTCCAACCTGCAGTGTAATTCTCACATTCAGTACTCCAAACTTACCAAATACTGTAAAAGCTGGTTATCTAAATTGCCATATCCGCCCGTATATACCAAATCCAATACGGTGGTGCCTCCGTAGCCAGGTGGGAAGGAGCAGCAATGCGTAGCACACGCTTCTTGATTAGACCGGGGTTCGAGCCCGTCACCACTAAATATGGAGGATGCGGAAAAGTCAGGGAATGACCACCGCACATCCCGGAGCAATATGGCCTTAGTTGCTAATGCTCCTAAAAACCAAACAACAAACAGAATAAAATAATAATAATAATCCAATACGGTGTTATAAGTGTCAGAAGTTTGGACACTCTCAGGCAACATGTCGAGGAAACACAATATGCCCAAAATGTGGATCCCAGGATCACACTCAAACAGACTGTACTGCTACATCTCCAGTTTGCCCTAACTGCAGGGAAGATCATCCTGCATATTCTAGAAATTGCGAGTTATGGAAAGTTGGAAGAAAAATACAGAAATTTAAAGTTGAAAATAAAGTGACTTATCAGGAAGCGAGACGACAAATACTGAAAGATACTCCTGCACATATATATGCAGATGTTACAAAGAAATATCGTTCAGTTGCTACACAAAACAACAGAGACCAGACTTGTAATACTCCAATTTCCATCCCCACCATTTGTGGCATCAAGTCACAAAGTGAGACCAGGATGACAAAAGCTGAATCTTCTATTAAAACCCAAATTAATACTACAGAAATGGATACAGATGACAAAACTCAACAAGGACCTATATTAGAAATTCATGCCGAAGAAGTTATGGACACTGGACGGCCTACCTTTCCTAAAAAAGATAAAATTAAAATAGATTGCAATAAGCCTACTGCCTTTAAAAGGCAACCGGATCACCCTACCACTAAAACTAAATAATGAAGTGCATTTTACAATGGAATTGTTGAGGACTACGTACTAATACAGATGAACTTTATGACCTAATCCGAGATTTCAATCCAGCAGGCATTTGTTTACAGGAAACATTTTTAACTCCACAAGTGACCCCGTCAATAAAGAAATATATTTTGTACAGGCGTGACAGGAATGCAGCAATTGCAGCCCATGGAGGTGTAGCAGTTTTGGTATCCATTACTAATCCGTCTAGACAAATCCCCTTAAAAACTAATTTAGAAGTTGTTGCTGTAAGAATAGAAATTGGAATATCTTTATCTCTTGTTTCTATTTATCTTCCGCCAAACCAAACGTATATACTCAGAGTCTTTGATGAGCTCCTTGCCCACATACCACCTCATTTTTGTTTGATGGGTGACTTTAACGGACACCACCCCTTATGGGGAAGTCTCCATATGGATAAAAGAGGGCAGCTAATAGAAACATTACTGGATAAACAAAATCAAACTCTGCTGAACATCGGTGCACATACTCATGTTCATTTTCCCTCAGGAAATACTTCAGCCATAGATCTGTCTATCTGCTCCCCCGCTCTGTACTCAAGTATACATTGGGCAGTATTGGATAATCCCCACAATAGTGATCATCTTCCAATTACTTGTAAATTCCAAACTACCCCCAGCACCCATCCGGAAACTCACAGAAGATGGAAATTTACAAAGGCAAACTGGGGAAAATTTTCCTTAAGTACAGTTTTAGATAAAAACTTCATTCTGAACCAGTCAATAGATGAAGCTAATGACCATATTACTAAACGGATACTAGCAACAGCTGACATAGCTATTCCTCAGTCATCGACTCATCCGCGCAGGTGCAAAAACTGCTGGTGGAATGATGAATGTAATAGAGCAAAAAAAGAAAAGAACAAAGCTTGGAATATTTTCCGCAAGCATCCCACTATTATTAACCTTATAAATTACAAGAAACTAAATGCTAAAGCACGACAAATAAGAAGGAAATCCAAAAAAGATTCTTGGATTCAGTTCGCTTCCACTATCACCAAAAACACCAATACTAGATTAATCTGAAGGAAAATCCAACATCTGAATGGCAAATATCCATTGTGATCCTCTCCAGTATTGATCTGTAATGGACAGGAACTGTCTTCCTCCAAAGACATTGCAAACGCTTTTGCTAAAGCCTTTGCAAAAATTTCAGCAGCAAATTCATATGATACTTCATTCCAACAAATTAAAGTGGTAGCAGAAAGGTATAAGTTAAATTTCAACACCGGTCTGTCTCTTCCATATAATCAGCCTTTTACTATATCCGAGTTAACAGATGCTCTTAACAGAGCACCAAATAGTGCAGCTGGCCCTGATGGTATATTTTATATTATGCTAAAACACTTGAATGATACTGCTTTACAAATTCTTTTAATATTTTTTAACAGAATTTTTGAGGAACATGTTTATCCTCGCTCTTGGAAACATTCACTTGTATTAGCCATCCCTAAACCAGGAAAAGACCTCTCTAATCCAGGAAATTATTGTCCAATTTCCTTAACTAGTTGTTTGGGGAAAACACTGGAGAAAATGGTTCTAAAGCGCCTCACCTGGTTTCTTGAGTCACATAACATCTTACATAAAAATCAGTATGGCTTTCGGCAAAATAGATCTGCATTAGATTTGATGACCAAAGCAGAATCAAACATCAGAAACGCTTTTGTCACAAATGACCACTTCATTATGGTTAGTTTTGATTTAGAAAAGGCCTTTGATACAACATGGCGTTTCGGTATTCTACGGGATCTTTACACCTTTGGTCTACGAGGCAGGCTTCCTTTGTTTATTCAGAGCTTTCTCCAGGGTAGAACCTTTCAGGTTAGTCATCTAAATGTTCTTTCTAGAATTCATATACAGGAGGAGGGGGTCCCTCAAGGATCTATCTGGAGTCCTACACTATTTTAAATAAGAATAAACAATATCATACATGATATTACAAGCACAGTAGAATTATATCATTATGCAGATGACCTCATGATTTCGTGCCAAGGAAAAACTATGAATTCTATTGAGGGACAGTTTCAAATCTCAATTAACAAAATTGAGCTGTGGATGTCTCGCAATGGCTACCGCTTATCAGCACAAAAATCTAACTGTATTCATTTCTGTAAAAAACATAAGATCCACCCTGAGCCTGAACTACATCTTAAAAATTTCACCATACCTCTTTCCAATAGTATCAGATTTCTTGGCCTAATCCTGGACAATAAATTAAACTTCAATCAACACATCACATATCTGAGAACCATTTGCTGGAAAAAATTAAATATTGTCCGAGTACTATCTTCATTGACATTGAGTGCTGACCGATACACTCTGCTTCAGCTATATCGGGTATTAATTCGATCTCGCTTGGATTACGGAGCTCCAATGTATGACTCTGCCAGGAAAAGTGCACTAACTCGGCTAGACACTATCCATCACAGTGCCCTAAGAACTGCTTTAGGAGCATTCAGAACATCCCCTGTACAGAGTCTATATATAGATGCACATGAACCTCCACCTCATCTTTGGAGGAAAATGTTGATCCTCAACTATGCAGCAAAAATACGGAGTCTTCCTTTTCATCCTATCTCGCCATACTTACTTGATCCCCAGTGGACCACATTTTATCAAAACAAACCTAATGAAAACAAGCCTATTGGGATAAGGTTGCTACAGTTAACACAATGTTGGAATCTAGACATAGGTAATGTCTTTCAGGAAATGAGCAATCATGACCCTCCGTGGTCTGATTGTACACCGGCCTGTGACTTCTCATTCCAACAATGGGGGAAAAAGCAAGCAGCAGACCTTACCATCAGGAAACTTCATGCTGCACGTCGCAGAAAATTCTCGGTGTCTTCAAATATATACCGATGACTCGAAAACAAGTACGACAGTGGGTGCAGGGGCAGTTTCTTCTATCTTTTCTACTTCTGTGTCCCTTCCAAAGGAATGCAGCATCTATTCTGCTGAACTGTGGGCGATTAAAATAGCTCTGGATCACGTGATTAATCTGTCCAGGAAGCGAATTCTCTGGGTGCAATAAAATCGTTGAAAAATCCATCCAAACCAATCCACTCCGTCTTGAAGATCACAGATTATTGCGTTACAAGCTGTAAACCAATCAGTCAGTTTCTGTTGGATACCAGGCCATGTAGGCATCAAAGGAAATGAATACGCAGATCAAGCCGCTAAACATCCAATCATTGTAAGATCTCCTAACTACCAAGTGCCATACACAGACTACAAATCAGTCATAAAAAATGTGTGTGAAGAGCAATGGTTGCAAATCTGGCAGGCTCAGTATGGCAATAAACTGCTTCAATTTAAACAGGAACCTAAGTTGTGGCCCTCAAGAATGCGATCAAATAGGCAAGAGGAGGTGATCCTGGCTAGGACGCTTATTGGGCATACGTATCTAACTCATATTTATCTCTTCAAGGGGGAAGATCCGCCTATTTGTGCATTTTGTCAGACTACACTTACGGTGAGGCATATTCTAATAAATTGCAATCATTATAATAATTATCGAATCAAAATTTTCAAATTGCTTTCACATCTGCAAGAACCTTTGACATTACCACATCTGATTGGAGACAATGCAAATCTAGCTGTGTTCTTTTATTTCTTAAAGCAGACGGGATTATTTTACAGATTTTAACTGGTAATTGCACTACCAAATAGAATCAGGCACAATATGGCCTTAGCAGCCCTTGTGCCATTAAACATATCAGCCAACCAATCAATATGAAATTTCAGTTTTGCACAGCACAAACATGATGTAACAAGACTTTTACAAACAAATAGGCATAATGATCGTATGCAGTGCTTATTTGTATCTTTTATCATAGAAAATAATCTTCCTCCTCTGAGTTGTGCTAATTATACATGAGCATTGTTCAGAAATATTTTTCTTGATAGCTAAATAGCAAAAAAAAATATGAGCATGGTAGAACAAGCAACGGGCTTTGTTAGTGAAATTCATGGTAGTAATGGCTCTGAAAAAGAGGCCATATCGGTTGCTACAGATGGCTCTAATAAAAGTGATTCCAATAATAGGAAAAGAAAAAATCAAATCAAAAACGCCTTACTCTTGATGCCACCATTAGAAGGTGACTCTTCAAGCTAAAATTAGAACATCATCTGAACACCTGAAAGCTTGTGGGATTCCTTCAAAAAACTGCATGGCATTTAGTGTTGATAACGCACTATTATATTAAGCCTAAAACTGTAGTATCGGTTTAAGTAGCAAGGGCGAGTATTAAAAGATTGGATTGAGCACATAGTGTTAATAGGCTGCCCTTGCCATCTTATTAATTTGCATGTTGAAAAAGAAACTGTTTGCGTTGGTGGAAGTGGATGAATACTTGGCGGAAATTTACTACTATCTAGAGAGAAGTGCTACAAAGAAATATAGAGTTAAACAATTTCAAATGTCATTAGTAGCATTGCTCAGTGTTCATTCCCTGATGCTTTAGTGGTTTTGTTATTTATTAACAATATTTATGCAGGAATATCAAGCTCATTTTCTAAGTTTGCTGATGATATCACGGTTGGAAGGGTGTTACTGACAGAACTCAAGGCATACTACTGCAACTAGATCTATAAAAATAGGGAGATGCACCGAGAAGTGGCAATTAAAATTTAACATTATTAAATTCAAGGTGCTATATATGGTGTACAGTAATTCCAGAATAGCATACCAATTCAATGTACTGTACTCTTGGTTGTAACTCTGAAGTGGAGAATGAAAGAAATGAAGGGGGTAATTGTGCTTGTAATTGTACAGGCTTCTGGGACAGCTCTGAAGGTTTTTCCAGTGACACAGAAATTTTGTTAGCAGGGACAAGGAGATGATTATCCCATTGTGTAAAGCAATGGTTAAGCTTCATCTTGTTACTGTATACATCTGGAAGCCTCATCTTAAGAATGATGTGAAGCTGTAGTTGGAAACATTAACAGAGAAGAGCAACAGGTTAATCAAGGGCACAAATGGTATTCCTATTGTAAAAGACACCAGTTCTGCGACTCACATTGCTTGAAAATCCGGCATCTGCAAGGAGACTTGATTGAAATGTTTAAGCCTTTAAATGGATTGAGTAAACTAAATGTTGATAGCATCCTTATTCTCTATCAAACAACACATATAAGGACATATAAACTGAAATTGAACAAGGATGGCTGCAGTATAATTGAACAAAATTTTAATTTCATCCCAAGAAAAACAAAAATTGAAACAAACATCCGTTTGGTGTTGTAAAAGTAGATAGTTTGAATAAATTTAAGAAAACATTAGACAAATTATTAGAGGAGATGGACAAATAACTTTTTTGGGAACTAATTCTGTGTAAGTTTGCTTTGCCACTGTCAATACTAATACTAAATGCACAATTGCCCATAGACTATTTAGAAAAATAAACCAAACAATTTTTGTTCAGTGTCTGCATTTTAGTTGATACTGAGCTGAACAGTGTCTTCAGGAAAACAAACTATTGAGAATCTGTAAGTGAATGCTGATGATAATGAAAGTGGTACTTCAGGATGTGTCGCTTAAATATTCATTATTGCTGAGGAAGGAGGTAGACACCTCCGAAAGCTTTAATAGTGTTTTTATCGATTTTAAATTTATATTTTAATGCATTTTAACTTATTTACCTATTTTATTTTTGTTGTAAATTAGTTTTTTGTAAATAATCATATTTTTTGCAAATATTATTTTACAGTCTTTTGTATCATTTTATTTTATTTTATTTTATTTTATTATTAAATCAGTTATAAACGGTTGGTGTATATGTTTAAATTTGTGGTATGAATAATCCCAACCTTAGAGGCCTTATTGCAGATATAGCTGATGATAATGTCTACAAAAAAACTTTCTACTAACCAGTTGTTATCATTTATCCAAGGACTTCGGATTCCTAGAGAAAACATGAGATTTAACAATAATAATTTTGTGTAAGCAGTTGAATGTGTGAGAAGTTAGCTAGTCACATAAAGACAGTGTCACTAATTCTAATTAACCTAGCCCATAGAAAGGGATGACTTTAAAATGAGAAGGAATGAATGAATGAATATTTTCTTTAAAAGAGACTGTAATTAGCAGAGGGAGTAGGATTTTTCAACTTACACAACATGCAACTTGTCTTTGAAAACACAAACTTCCACAGACAAAATACAAAACTCCTGTATTTTTTGTTAAAATTATAATTTGAATTTTTGAATTTTTTTTTCTCAAAGTTTTTTAAGAGTTCCTTCATCCCTCTATTATAGCCAAATTATGCTTGTCTGAAATGCAATACCAGTGAAAAAAAAGTTACAAGTACACCATTGTATCCAATGATTGCATGTACAAGCATTATTACTGTGAGTAAGCCGACCGGGCTAGCCAGGTGGGTAAAGTGCCTGCCTAGCAACCCAAAGGTAAAGTGTAAAGTGTGTTCGTGTCAAATGGCACTAGGGGTTCCCCTATCTCCCCGTGGTTTTCTTTGTGGGTGTCACAGATCAATGTTCAGGCCAGAGATTTAAAAGTGTATGGGATTTGGAAGTATTGTGTTGTGTATTGTTGTTCCTCTGGCCATTTAGCCACTAGACCCCTGCTGGGGCCCAATGTTGCCCACACTCAGCCCCGTGGAGGCAGACCAAGTACACCAGTATTATAGTTATTTACTCTGGAAGGCCCTGCCACCTAATTTCCTGAGATTTCAGTGGCTAGGGCCTAAAAAAAATAAATAAATAAAAATAATAATAATAATAATAACGCGATTTTAAAGGGTGGTTCGCTAATGAGGTTAAATTTCAGAATTGATGAGCGATTTGGCTGTTATAATTTGGAAATTTATTTAATTTTTTGTCGTGTGGGACATACACTGTGATGTATATAGCGAGAGTGGGGAAAAGACTGGAGGGGAAAGACAGAAGCGGCCAATAGGGAAGACGACCCCAGATATCAGTGCGGCATGCTCATGCCGCACCAGGAGAAATAAACGGGGGGATGGTCCTGTCCCCTCCCCCCGCCAGGATAGGGAGAGAAAGTGGGCCAGACTAGGTGTCCAACCCAGATTGCCAAAAGGCGAGGCGACAGCGTAGCTGCAGTCACAGTCGAAGTTTTTGATTGCCGGTTCAGAATCACTTCAGGTGGGTTACTACGGTCACAGTCATGGATGTTCAGTTCAGTGTCACTTCAGGTAGGTCACAGTCTTGGTTCAGTGTCTCACTCATCTCATGTTCATCTTATGGGGTTAGTAAGAGGATTGATGACTCTGGTCAGTTTTTACTACTGCTTTAATGTCAATTCAGGTAGTCATATTCATTGAGAGCATTAGTCCTGGCCTTTTGCACCAGATCATGAATGGAGAGGTATCTTTGTTGGTAATTTCCTCTGATCACTTGTAGTCATGTCCATGCTGTAGTCTTGAATGTCTCCTCCTTGATTAGTTTCAATGGAGTTCTTCTATTCAAATGTTTCCATATTTTTGCGGATAGCGATTTCCATTCTCTGTCTTTTAAAGATGTCCTGGGCGTAGCGGCTGAATGCAGTATACTCGTCTTCCGAATCCAGGAGGTGATGCTTGTTGTCTTTTGGTACAAACTTTATGCTGGTGATGAGTACTGATCTTTGTTCCTCATAGCATTCACATTTGTGCATGATATGTTGCCACGTCTCCATATTGCCATAGGTGCAAGTTGGATGCTCAGTCAGTCCGAGTGCATTCAGTTTTGTGTTAAAGGGCCCATGGCCCATCAGGAGGAAGATGGTGTTCAGTCCCCTGTAGAACCATTTGGGGGCCTTTGGATAGGTCTTTTCTTCATAGGGTATAAATTTCCTTGTGACTTTACCCTTGTCATCTCTTGCCATCTCCTCTGCCAAGTTCCTTTCAGATGTTCCATGATTTTCTGTTTTTCTGTTCAGTGGTTGTTTGTAGGGTCCAGTGTAAAACTGTCAAACGTGGTCAGTGTTCCCTTTGCCAGGTAGTACATCAACCCACATCTTGCCACCTCCAGGTCCAGAGGGAGAGTTCCTGCTAGGACCTGCAGCACACAGGTACTCACTGTGTTACACGCCCTGGTGATGGTGAGGAGTATTTTTCACTGTATCATTTCGATGATTCTTTTATTTACTGAGGTTCTTGCTGGAACGTAAAAGTAATTGTTGGGACAAAAATTGCTGTCCTTTAAACAACACAAAGGTGTTGTTTAAAGGACAGGTTAGAATCTAGGATAATGCCTAGGTATTTCATCTGTTTTGCTAGTTTGATTGTGCTTCCCCTTACTTTTATCTGAGGCGGCCGTCTGCTGTTGAATGTTCCTCTCAGTAGAATTGAGTTCGTTTTGGTCGGAGAAATCTCCAGTGTATGCAGGTTTGCCCAGTCCTGGAGTACTTGCAGTTCATGGTTCGCACGGACTTCTAACTGTGATCTATAGCTCGCTGCCACCGTTAGGACGAGATCATCCGCGAAAACTTGTGTGTTGACATCACCAAAGTCGAGTGCCAGGAATTCATCAAAAACAGTGTTCCACTGGAACGGCCCCAGGACAGATCCCTGCAGGTAGTCCCTGCGGACCAATCTTGTCAGGCTCTGGAATGGTGCCATTACCCTGATTTTTCTGTCAGAGGTAGGATCTAATGCAATTATATAAATTCATGGGAATTTTTGCCTTGTGGAGTCTGCCCAGGATGCTCGGCCACCAGAGGGTGTCGAACGCCCCGGCAAAGTCGACCGCAATTACCAGGAAGTACTTTTCGTTACATTGTGCTGCGCTTTCTAGGAAGTTCCGAATTGCCTCAATGGTGGAGAGTCCGGGTTCAAACCCATATTGTCTGGGTGACTCTAGGTTAGCTTCTTTGTAATGTCTGAGTATTCTTCGATGTAGTATTCTCTCCAGGAGTTTACTTAGTGTTGATAGCAGCACTATGGGATAGTAAGAGTTTGGTTGTTCAGGTGGTTTAGTTTGGTTTTACAGGATGAGCTTGAGATGTGCTGTTTTCCAGCTGGTTGGGAAATGGCCCACTCTGAGGCAGCAGTTGAAGAGGTGCAGCAGGGGTTCCGGTATGTGCTCCACCGCCCTCTTAATAAGTTCTGGGTCCAGGAGGTCAGGGCTAGGGCATTTCTGGTTGTGCATTTGTGTTGCGGCTTCCTGCAGCTCATCCATGGTAATTGACGGCTCCATTTGTTATAGGTGTTATAGGTCTCGTTTGCCTGTATGATGGCTTGTTGGTCTTCCGTGAGTATATTTGGTGGGTCTTTTATAATGGTGTTCAAAATGTTGGCCACCGAGTCGTCCCATGTTGTGGTGAGGGTGCGTTGCGGCGTTATAGTTGCTGTGGTTATTTTCCTCCTGGGGAGTTTATTTGTTGTGATCTTGTAGACTCCCCAGGGATTCTCAATACCTTTAGTTGAGACCAGTCGTTCTCAGGAGGACTTTTTACTTTTCTTTATACTCTCAGTATAAGTATTTCTCAGTACTGTATATTGGCGGCACAGGTAAGTGACCTCAGCGGGCGGTCACGACCTCCGTGCTCTCTGGTATTCCTTCCTTTTTTGTTGGACTAATCTCCTTTGTTGTTGCAGCTCTGGGGTCCACCAGGACGTGGCCTTGCTTGAAGGCATTTTTCTTTTTATGGCGACTTCAGCTGCCTTGGTTATAATGTTTGTTATTATTTGTTGCAGTTCGTCTGGGTTCTCTCTTATTTCTTGGCCGTCCTGTCTGGTTTGCCCTCTTCTATCATGTTGGGCTCTTGGTAGAGTTCCCAATTGGTTTTGGAGATTGCGAATCTGTTTAGCATCGTCCTTTCTGTTGCGGTTCTTGCTGTGGTTCTCTGTATCCCGAAGGTGATTGTACAGTGATCCGACGTGGTCCAAGCATTTTGCACCGTCCAGTCTGTCACGTGGTAATCGATATTTCTTGTGGTTAGGGTGATGTCAATCGTCACCTCCCAAAGTGTATTACAGAAGGTTGGGAGGCAGAAAGGTTGATTTTTAACCATCGGTATTCAGTTAGCCAGGAATTCTTCCAGTCTTTGGCCATTTCTGGCACTGTGCCAGACGAGGGATCAGCAGTTGGTGTCGGCACCTATTATGATCCTCTGTCCTGCTAGGGTAGTTTGGAAATCCAGGAGATATGTAATGGTGAAGTCAATTGCAACGCCGGGTCTGCAGTAGAGAGAGAGACTGTGTATAAGCAGCCAACAGAACTGATTATATGAGTACATGCTTCCCATGGCATGCATAACTGTGGGATCTTGATTACTGTAATTTCTGGGTTGCGGACTATAATCGCTGCCCACGGCATATCTTTGTCACTCTGTACTATTTTAAACCTGAGCGGTATCCCCTAACCTTCTTCATGTGAGTGTAGGGCTCTTGAATAAGGATGAGATCAGCATTGTCTTCTTCTTCTTTTAAGCATACTTGGGAGACCACTGCTTTCGCACGTTGCACATTTATTTGGTGAATTTTTAGCACTCCATCATTTATATTTTTTACGTTGCATACCCATAATCGGTTCTGAGTTGATATGTGCACTTGAACTTTTGATATGTTGGACATTTTGGATCTCTTATGGAATGCGTATGATTTAACCTTAGTAGCTTGCAGTTGATGCATATGGGATCTTTTGCTTTGTTTGGGCAGCTATTGAAGTTGTGCCCCTTTTCGGAGCAGTGGCCACAGGTTGGTTCCCTTTGATTACATGTGTGTGTCGTGTGCCCATATTTGCAGCACCTAAAACACTTTACTATTGTCACATGTTCTCTGTACCAGTGGCTACTCCACTCTATATAAATTGATCGCTGTTCCCTCAGGATTTGCCAGGCCTCTGGGGCCAGCTCCACTACCCAGTTACAGTTTCTGCTACTTCTGGCCCTTGTTTTATACTTGGGCATGACCATTAGCTTTTCACACAGGATACCTGTTCCCCTCTAAGCCCAAGGAGCTTAGAGGGGAACAGGTATCCTGTGTGTTATCAGACACTCAGCCTAAAACACTGATGGATCCAATATCTCTCTATTACAGAAGATTTAGGAGAAGTCCGGTTGGCCTGCCTCCCTAAAATCCACTCATGCACACCTTCTCGATGGTAAGCCCTGTTACGTCACTTAGGTGACAACGAACGTGTAGAGTGGTTCTCTTCAAGACGCCTGGTCAGCGTGAAGAGGAAAAGACCAAACCCTCCAGCATATGAAAGCACGACGAAACAAATGGCCCTCAGTCCCCAGCAGTTTTCACTCTCCCTCTTACGGCAGCGAGAGGATCAGAGTGGAAGCAGAGAGTGCTAAAAGTATCTGGGTACGACCAGGCTGCCATGTACGGAAACTGAACTTGGCCTGTTATAACGTAAGAACACTCATTGGTGAAGACAGGATATTAGAGCTGGAAAAGGAATTAGAAAATGTGAATTGGAATATCATCGCTTTTGGCTGAAACAAGAAGAAGAAATGAATCACTTATAAGTTTATCAAGTGGAAATCTGCTGTACACCAATGGAAACAGTGAAAGGAGTGAAGGTGGAATTGTGTTTCTGGTCCATAAAGATTTTAAAAACAACATTTTGGAATTCAAAAGTACATCACCAAGAGTGTTAAGACTAATACTCAAGATTTCTAAGAGGTACAAGCTAAAGATTATAAAGATTTATGCATCAACATCAAGCCATGATGATGAAGAGGTTGAAGAAATGTACACCGAAATTGAGAGTCTTCTAGATGAGCAGAAAACCCACTACATTATTATTATGGGAGACTTCAATGCTAAGGTTGGAAAAAGGCGAAGTTTGGTGGGTCACACAATACCCTGGCAACAATTTGGGCTATCCCCACGGTCACGTGAGGGGGGGGAGCCAAGTGTTAAAATGCCCCTAGAGCAGTGGGATTACCTCCATATGGGGTTTCCTGTGGGCACCGAAGATTATGGTGACATCTAAAATATTGAAAAATGCATGTGAGAGAAGATTCCACAACACCATGGAAAGTTTATGGCGGGGGATGTCACTAAAAACGTAATTCACTGTTTTTTTAAACACAGTTTTAAGCACAGCTTGTTGGAGCAGCTTTTGCTCTGGATATATCACAGATCGTGGCACCCTCCCCAGTCAAGTACAAGGTACCAACGTGGCCTCTGTGTTAAAATTGCTGCCTCTCTATATCCCTGCTGACAGCCACATGGTGACCAGCGTAGGACTGGCAAACAAAGGAAACAGATAAATAACGCTGGTAACTTGCAAAATGCCAGTTAAGTACTCAAAAGTTCCTCACCTAGGGAGTCCACTGTCGTTTATAAATCACTGGATACACTTTTCCTGAAATAAAAGCACTAAGAACTCATAATTTAATCCAAAAATCACAGAGCAATGTTTCAGTGTGGCAGTAACAACGGCAGCCATATTTCCGACCCAACCCAAAGGTTGCGGGTTTGAATCCCACCTCGGGCTTGGATCAGAGTAAAATGCAAAACTTTGGGAAGTGCATTATAGCCACAGAAGCCGATGCTCCAACAACTAACAAAAAAAAAAAAAAAAAAACTATGAGTAAAAAGATATTGTTTCTGAGTAAAACATTATATTGTTCCTTTAAGGTACACAAAATTTTACTGGGGTAATAAACTATTTTTAAATTAGTAAATTCAACCATCAGTATGTCTTCTGATGAAGGCTTAAGCTTGTGCAGGCTTTTTAATTCTTGCATGAGCTAATATTCCAGGTATAAATATTTCAGACTGCATGCATTTTCTAAGAATATTTCAATTGAAAATGCATATATATTTTTTAATTTCTTTACAGCTCAAATGATAATGACCAAAAATTGTTGGATGTTCTTTGTGGACGTGCCCAAGACCAGCAGTTGCTGATAAATAAATTGCTTGAAGAAGTAAATATCCACTTTTAAACTATCACTTTTCTGGCATATTTAAAATCAGCGTAACTTGAACTTGTTTCAATTTTTTTCTGATAAGAATCTCTACCTTATACATATGCTAAGAATCTGTGTTTCTTAGTAATGGAAAATTTTTGAGCATTCCAATTTTGAGGTTTTTTTTTTTTTATTGATTAGTAGTATCTATAACCTCCACCCTTTTAACAAAATAATAAATATAAAGAGTGTATAAAATAAAGCAACAACAAGTGGCTGATTATTAGTAAATATTTGTATCTATTATAAATGAAAACTAGGTATAAATATATACTTAAAAAGAAATAATACTGTTTAAACTGTTTTAACATGGTAGATATATCAGCACTTTTAAATAAGAATTCTGATACAGATGTATCAAAATCATCAATTATAATGTTGTCTACTGCATTGCAAGGAGCTAACTTTTTCAAAACTTTTTTGTGATATTATGATTATTATTATCATTATCATTAGCGATATGGTGCAAAGAAGCCTGAGGCTTTTGCTTTTCATCCTCAGGCTTGAAAATGATCATCTGATGATATCCAGCTCAGGACCCTTGGTGTGCCAAGCCCATACTCACCAGATGTGAGCCCCATCTTCAGCTGGTTTTAAGTACTTTCAACATATGCATATTAGTTCAAACATTGGTTGCCTGCAGTTCTGAATATATTCATAAAAAATTATAATATCATTGAAATCCTGAAAATTTTGAGGCTCTCTAACCAGGAGGAGACCTCCAATCTCCTGCTAAAAATGTAGCGATTCAAAGTGCTGATAAATAAAACACTATCACTATATGGACACATAGCTGTGACCAGACAACATTCATTATTAATGATTAAGCAACTGCGCAAAATTTCCTTATGGCCACATTTATTCCTCTACAATAGAATCTGTACAGAAGACTGCTTCTCAGTACAATGTTACTATGCTGTAGTTATCATGCTAGTTCTTGATTTCTTGAAACCAGGAAAAGATACTCAGTGCAACTCATGACTTTGCCTGAATGAGTTACTTATGCAAAATTATAGAGAAAATGATCATCTGCAGCTATGATATCTGGAGAATTATAACCTCTTCCATATGGCCCAGAATGGAGACAAAAACAGATTGATGCTACGTATTTTAGTGTAATATTGAAAGCTCTGATAATGGAATGGTCATCTGTCCACCTTCATCCAAAACTTTGGGCAGTGCTGCACTTTTGAAATGCATTTGAAAACTTTACTGTATAATATATATATATATATAGTTAGGGAAGGACGTTACGTTGTGGTTTTCCATTAAGGTTATTACTAAATTAAAACCATTACTAAATTACAATGTGAAAATTAACAATATAGTTTATATTATTCACCTACATTACTATACATTAATATGTCATTTCAGGTATCTTACCAATACCCATCATCAGACCAAGCCGTTGGGGGAACAGAAAAATAGAAGAGTTACAAATTTGAAGTATTACTATTATCAGTAATCACAGTTACCAATAGTACTATTATAATTACCAATATTACAATTACAAATTATGGTTGTAAAGTATTAAATTTTTTAAGTTACCTTTACAATAGAAAACAGAAAACTAAGATATAGGCAACCCCCGTATAACACGGTACTTCTACAATACAGTTTTGCTCTAACATGATTGATAAATTTCAGCAATCGTCGCACAACATGGTACTTATATAACACAATTTCGCTCTAACAAGTTTAGTGAATTGCGATAAACTTTGCATAACAGGGTATTTTTGAGCTTTTCTGCGGGGGGAACCCTGCTATTATGTTGGATGTAATTTTATTATTATTATTATTATTACTAGCCATATAGTGCAAGGAATCCCGGGGCTTATTCTGCACCAGCTAAAAAAAATTTCCTAGTTACCCTGAGAGAGCGAGAGAGAGAGAGAGAAAGAGAGAGAGACAGAAGTAGAAGGGAATCACCAAGAAAGAGAAGAATGATGATATCCAGCTCAGGACCCTGGGTGTGCCAAGCCCATACTCACCAGATGTGAGCCCCAACATTACACTTTTTTTGAATCCCCGCTGTTGACTCGCTAGCCAAAAAAAAAAAAATTGAGAAATTCCTGTATTTTATTTTGTTGAGAAATTCCCATGTTACGTTCTGTGCTATTGAACTTGTACTTGAACTTGTGGAAAATCTAGATTTCAAAGTTTTATTACTATTGGATAGCACACCAGGCCATCCGAAAGATTTAAGTCATCCATAAACGTTGAAGTTATGTTCCTACCGCCACAGTTATACTGGGTTAATACAACTGCTTTCTTTCAGCTGTTAGATCAAGGCATTATATCCAACCTTTAAAACTTATTCCATCAGAAAATAATTACAATGGATTTTGGAAAAAATCGATTCTGAATCTATTGAAGTGTAATGGAGGCATGGAAATATTTCTCAATTGTGGACTGTATCAGAATTATAGCTTTATCACTGAAAGAAGTAAAACTGTCAATGTTAAATGCGTGTGACAAAATGTATGGCCAGAGTCAGTTCACTCAGGAAATATGATCGAATGGATAGAAAACGGAATCAGTGTGTGATAGTAGAACTTGCTACGTCGATAGGAGGGGAAAGTTTTGATGATATGACTATTGAAGCCCTCTTGGGTAGCACAGTTGATAGAATCGCCCTCCTCTCCACACTGGCCGGTGAAGACCTGAGTTCGAATCCTGTCAATGAAGGGAGGAATTTTAATTGGTCATTTTCACAATGTGGCTGAGTTAGTTGGGCAAGGGCAAGGGCAAGGGTAGCATGGTTTTTTTCTCCTGGAAACTCAGATTTTTTGTCCAGCAAAACAGAAAATTGACCTCATGACACGCAATTTATAGACAATATACGCAGAGTAACATGGCCTTAGTTGCCGATGCTCCTAAAAAAATAAAAAAGATATGATTACTGAAGACGTTCAAGAATTACTGGTAGAAAAAGAAAACAGCATAGCAGATTTGGTGCAAATGGCAGCAGAGGTAAAATCAGATCAATTGAGATGATGATATCGCAGATGAAAATTCTAAACTTCCAAATTTTACAGTAAAAAGCATGTGGAAAGGCATAAAGTTAGCCAAGCAATTAGAATCTTATTTTTTGAATGCAGATTCTTGAATGAAAGGAGCCCAAAATTCAAAAGTGAGCTTCAAAAATGCTTAGCCATATGATGAAATTCACAAAGATTTATCAAGCAAAAGCAAACTACTAAATCCTACTTGGATTCATTCTTTACTCATTCATATATACCAGAATGTAGCTGGAATAGTGGTCACTGATGGTGGTGGTGGTGCACAGTTGCAAGATATTGTCTTTGGGTAGCATATTTTTAGTCCACTTTTGGAGTTTAAGATTGCACTATTGTGAAGTTAAGATCCATGAAGAGGACAGCTCAGGCATGTGGTTGCAATATTCTCAAATGCCACATTCAGTTTTATTAATTCTTTGTGAGCTGAACTCCTGAAGGTCTGCTGACTGAAGATGGTTTGCCCAACACAGTGAGAATAATAGTGGCCAGTTAGTTTGGTTTTCTGGCAGAGATTATATTTTTGATGCATATTGCAACAATCAGTTTTCTCCTGATCAATGGTGGAGATTCGTGTGCTCCTATTTCGTTGTTTTTTATAATCCCAAAGGCTTTCAAAGAGAAGCATATGATGCT
This sequence comes from Mastigoproctus giganteus, assembly GCF_048544385.1. Lineage (NCBI taxonomy): Eukaryota > Metazoa > Arthropoda > Arachnida > Uropygi > Thelyphonidae > Mastigoproctus > Mastigoproctus giganteus. The sequence goes on along the minus strand of NC_143578.1, from coordinate 197,812,468 downwards.
GTGATGGATTAGATAAAGCCAGCAATGCTGAATTATATACTGGTGCTCTATAGTTGAGCTTGGACCTGATTAAAGCTCTTTACAATTGGAGCAAAACAAGATGATTAGCTCCTCCACTTTGCCAACGAGAAGTTTCGCAGTATGTTTAACTTTTTCTGGCCGACAGTTCTCAATTGTTTAGTGTTCAAGGAATGTCAAAAAATTAATCCTAAAAAACAAAAACAAATTGTTTCATGTGCTGGTATTAACTTGCTATCCAAAATTCAGTTCTGGATCTGGATGAGATTATGCTGATAATAGAAATGGTGGCTTACAGACAGTTGCAGTGTACCATAAGCAAAATTAGAACATGGGTGAAGAAGATGCTGAAATTGTAAATGAATAGTGCTGTGTCAAATGTACTTTGGACATGTTCTGCTATGGGGTATATTGCAACTATGAAGAGAGTGGTCTCAGTACTGTGAGTTGAGGGACACCTTCTTCTTGTAGGAAAACATTAGACATTAAAGGTTATTATTATATGTCTGCAATTCTGTGTCTGCATTATGTGTCTGTTATTATGTGTCGGCAATTCTGCCCAGACACGATAGGAGGGAGTATATGATGAGAGCCTTGTCGATCAATTTGGCCCTGGAAAGATTGTGCAAGGCTGAAGGGGTAGAATTTTTTTCAGCCTGGACTGTACTTGTTAACAGGAGAGATTGCTTCTACAGGGATGGGATACACTTAAATAGAAAGGGTGCAAGAATATTTGCTGATGCTATCGAGGCAGTGTTAGGTGGGTCGGAAAACTGCTAGCTTGGGGGGAGACAAAGACTAATGGATTAACAGTAGCCACGGGCAGAGGTGAAAGAGATTCTTGCACTGCTTCTATTGGAATGAGCAGAAGCCTGAAAAACAAGATGCAGGATATTTCAGAGACTGCTGGAAGTCATTGCGGTACAAGTAAACACATGGGTTGTGTTAGGGTAGCTAAGAATAGAAACAGGTGCATGTATACTTGCGTGTACACTAATGCTAGGAGTTTAGTAAATAAATTTGATGAATTTGAGGTATTACTCAAAACATCAAAGGCAGATATTGTTGGGATATCAGAGACGTGGTGCCACACAGATAAAAGGAATGCAGAACTGGAATTTGGGGAGTACAACGTCTACAGAAAGGATAGACAGGATAGGAAGGGAGGAGGGGTTATGCTATTAGTTAAAAAACACATAAAATCCAAGGAAGTGAAGCCAGTTGACATCGCTGGACAGTGCAGTGTTGAGTCAGTTTGGTGTGACATAAGCATAGGTAAATCAAAATTGAGAGTAGGAGTGTGCTATAGGCCTAATGACTCTGATGAGTATAATAAGATACTGTACAGGGAAATAGAATGGGCCAGTAAATCAGAGAGTCTTATAATGGGGGATTTTAATTTCCCAGATATTGACTGGAATTTGTGGGTTGGTCACTCACACACTAGCAAGGCTTTTGTGGATTTATTGGATGATTGTTTTCTACACCAGCATGTTCGGGAGGCAACTAGAGGGAGTAATACTCTTGATCTGATTATCAGTAGTGATTCTTCATGCATTAGGAATCTGCAGATAAATGAACCACTGGGTGGCAGTGATCACAGTGTGCTGAAGTGGGATTTACTCAAGGAGGTAACTACCATCAGAGGTAAAGGGAAGGGTTTTTGCTTTCGTAAAGGCGACTATGCTGGTCTGAGACAGTATTTAAATTCTATACAGTGGGACCAACTGATGATGTTACCAACAGCAAATTCAAAATGGGAAGCATTCAAGGAACTAATCTTGGAAGCTACCAGGCTTTACATACCAACCAAGAAATATTGTTCAAGGTTCAGGCCTAAATGGTTGTCAGATGAACTAATGAGACATATGGCAGAGAAGAAAAATGCATGGGATACATACAAATTAATGGGTGACGTGGAAGCCTATGATAGATATAAGTTGGTCTGTAACCAAGTCACAAAGGAGATTAGGCAGGCAAAGGCAGATTATGAGAAATCCTTGGCAAAGGATGCAAAGAAAAACAGAAAAGAGTTCTTTACCTATTTAAACTCAAGAAGGAAAGGGATGAATCAGATTGGTCCACTGGATGTTGATGGTTCAACAGTTGAGGATCCAGCTCAGGTGGCTAACAATCTAAACGAGTATTTTGCATCTACATTCACACATGAGGAGTTATTCAGGAAGGGGAATGTCATAGGTGAAGTAAACATTGGCAGTGAGCTAGATGATTTTCTAATAACTGAGAGGAAAGTGGAGGAGAAATTGTTGAGGATAAACATAAAAAAGGCACCCGGGGTGGATGGGATCTATCCAGTTATATTAAAGGAGGCAGCAAAGGAAGTAAGCAAACCCCTAGCCATAATTATGAGAGCTTCTTTGGACTCAGGGGAGGTACCCATGGACTGGAGATGTGCAAATGTAACCCCAATTCACAAAGGAGGATCAAAGGCTGACACAAGTAATTATAGACCTGTTAGTTTAACTTCGGTTCCAGGAAAATTAATGGAGGCACTGGTTAAAGAAGCACTGCAGGATCATCTGGACAAGAATTCAGTTATAGCTCAGACACAGCATGGGTTTGTTAAGGGCAGGTCTTGTCTGACCAATTTGATTGGATACTATGATGTAGTCACAAAAGAACTGGATGCAGGGAATAACTTTGATATTATATATTTGGATCTTAGAAAGGCTTTTGATATTGTTGCGCATGGAAGACTGCTGCACAAATTGGAGAAGTGTGGCATTCGAGGCAAATTGCTGCTATGGATAAAGGGATGGTTGAGTGGCAGAAGACAGAGAGTGGTAATCAATGGACACTGCTCAACGTGGACTAATGTTATTAGTGGAGTTCCTCAGGGTTCAGTGTTGGGTCCATTGTTGTTTTCTGTATTTATAAATGATATTGATGATGGTGTATCAGGCTTAATGTCCAAGTTTGCAGACGATACAAAGGTTGGCAGGGTTGTTAAGGACACTACTGATACTATGCTGCTGCAACAGGATATGGAAAGGTTGAGCAGATGGGCTGAGAGGTGGCAAATGAAGTTTAACATTGACAAATGTAAAGTACTACATATGGGAAACAGTAACCCCAGATCAACGTATCAACTCTGTGGTACTACGCTGACAGTGGTAGAGAATGAAAAGGACCTGGGGATAATTGTGCAGGCAGATATGAAGTTCTCTGAGCAGTGCAGACGAGCTGCAAGAGTAGCTCATGGTGTCTTGTCAATGATATACAGGAATTTTTCTAGCAGGGACAGGGATGTGATTATTCCCTTGTATAAGGCATTGGTCAGGCCACACCTTGAGTACTGTATACAGGTCTGGAGGCCTCATTTCAAGAAGGATGTAGAGCTGCTGGAACGAGTACAGAGAAGGGCAACAAGATTAGTGAATGGAACAAAGGGTTGCTCTTACGAAGAAAGGCTTAAGTTTTGCAAATTACAGAGCCTGGAGACTAGGCATCGCCGAGGTGATCTGATAGAGGTGTACAAGGCTTTGAATGGCTTGAGCATGCTCAATGCCGATGGAAATCTTCCTCTTGCTCAGAATAATCACCTGAGAGGGCATAAATTCAAATTGAGGAAGGACGGATGTCGGATAGATGTGCGGAAATTCGCCTTTAGCCAGCAGGCAGTTGGTTTGTGGAATAGACTTCCATCGCTTGTTGTTGAAGTTGATAGCCTAAACAAATTTAAGGCTCAGCTGGACAGGTATTTCGAACGAATTGAGGGGTGAAATGGGAGTAGTGGTTGTTTTTTTTTTTTTTTGGCTGATGCTGAATAAGCTTGCTTTCTTGCATCATATGCCTCTACTAATGCTAATGCTAATGCTAATATTAAAACCACTCTCATACCATGTGAAAATTAACAATATAGTTTATAAGGCTGTTCGCCAACATTACTTTACACTGATATGACATTTCAGGTATCTTACCGATACGCATCATTAGACCAAGTTGATGGGGGAACAGAAAAATAGAAGAGTTACAAATTTGAAGTATTACAATTACCAATAATCATAGTTACCAATTTACGATCACAATACTACTATTACAAATTATGGTTGTAAAGTATTAAATTTTTTAAGTTACTGTTACAGTAGAAAACAGAAAAACTAAGATAATTACAAAGAGATTAAATTCTTACCTGCTGACAGACTGCTCTTGCTGATGCCTGCCAGCAGGTAAGAATTTAATCTCTTTGTAATTATAGGTAACCCTCGTATAACACGGTTATTAGGTTCCTGTAAAATGTCATATTGTGTGAAACCGTGTTATACGGGACTAAGAAAAAACTATGCAGTGTTTCTGAATATAACTATCAAAAAAAAAACAAAAAAAACAAAACGGTTGAATGTGGTATATTTTTGCAGAATTATCAGCAATATAAATAACTGTAGAACATAAAATCAGCAAAATCCTCAAAAGCATAGCTTCATTGCTTGCACTGAAAAACCCCTCCAAAGGGTTTTCCAGTGCACCAGAACTCTAGGAGATTCTTATCATGTTGTCAGACAAACTTAGATAACCTAGCTGTCTTTGCTGAATGAGAGAGAGATCTTTCTGCTAGTTACTATGGGTATCCTAGAAGTAGAGAATCCATTTTAGAATTGGGATATTTCTTGAAATTATAGTGATAAATCTTTTATTTTTTTTATTTCAGGTTGTTGGCGTGAAATTGAAGTTTTAAGATGAATAGGTGGAATAATGAAAAACATGCTGCCATTGTTGAACTGTACTTCACCAATGTGCTTAGCATTGTGAAATCTCAGAGTGCATACAGGTAAAAATTTAATGTTTGCAAAGCTCTCTCAAAATGTGACAATGCTTGTGGAAATGTAGGCAACAAACCATGCTCTGGACATCCACAATCTTCACATAATGAAAGAAAAAATCAAAGCAGCCTGTAGGTCAATGTTAAACAGTCCACAGAATTCAGTGTGACATTCTCAAGAAATTGCCATACCCAGATAAATTTTGCACAGAATTTTAACAAAGGACATACTTTACTTATTCTTACAAGGTTCAATTAGTCCAGCAATTATTGGAAATGAGTTCCTGGTCCTTGCAGAAGAACCAGATGTTTTCAAAAAAATTTTGATGACTGATGAGGCACACTTCCACTTAAGTGGGTTTGTAAACAAACAAAACTGACATTTTTGGGCACAAGAACAACTGAAAGAAATTAAGCCATGGCCACTTCAAGATGTGCAGGAGACTGTATGTCTGTGACACCAGACATACAGTCTCCGGGTCGTGTTGTGTACTCTGTTGTGTAACACAGAACTCTGTGAAGGCCAGAGGTTTAAAAGTGTGGGGAATGGTTATGTTCTGTTGTTTCCAGGGCCATTTAGCTGATGGGCCCCTAAGAGGCAGGTCACTTAGCCCCGAAGAGGCAGGTCAGGGAACCAGTAGAGGGATCTTAAGTATTCTGGCAAGCCCTGCCACTTAGTTTCTGAAGATTTCAATGGCAAAGGTCTATTGTTAAAAAAAAAAAAAAAAAAAAGTTTTTTTATTAAATGCTAGTACAGTAATACCCCTAAGTTACGCGATAGGTGTGTCCGACGAAAATCGCGTAAGTCGGGGTACGACTTTGCATATAAATACATATAAATTTTGTTTAATTGGGACCAAGGACTAACAAAAACACTAGTTTAAAAGAAAATATTTAATAAAATTGCAGTTATTTATACATATTAATAAAAATTATGTATTAAAAACATAAATGAGTTACGTAAAAAAGTTATTTCAATGTCGATGGCTTCATAAAATCTAACAAATTCGTCTGACGACACAGCGCCTTCTTTTTTTTCACGCAGAATTTCTTCATAGCAAGCTAATAATTTTTTATTCCTTGCTTTGTAGCTATAACGCGATCTTTGTTGGAGTCTTATGTTTTCTAAAATTTTTAAGCTCTTTTCAATTGAGCTGAGACCTTCTGTCAAGCTTGCAATTGTCATGTGCTTTTCTGGTGGAACTGGGTCTGAAGTGTCGGATAATTTAGTGACGTTTTGCTCACGCATCTCTATGAGCTCATTCATTGTCAGCTCCTCACTATGTGAATCCAACAGCTCGTTGACATCATCACCATTGACTTCCAAATCTAATTGCCTGGCAAGATTAACAACTTCTTCTATCACATGAGCGACATGATCAGTTTCTGGCGTTGTTTTCGTCTCGTTTTTGAAAAAAAATGGACAAAGTTTCTTCCAGACACCATTCAATGTTTTTTTGTGAATTTCATCCCAAGATTCTTCAATGATTCTTACAGCATCTAAAACATTGAATTGTTTCCAAAAGTCTTTAACAGATATCTCACTATTTTGTCTCATAGCTGCATTCAGATGTGCAAACGAACGCCTCGTGCAGTAGGTCTTGAATGTTTTGATGACTCCCTGGTCCATCGGTTGAAGCAAGCTGGTTGTGTTTGGAGGCAAAAACACAACTTTCACACGTCGGTCGAAATTAATTAGGGTGGCAGGAGGGTGACCGGGTGCATTGTTAATAAGAAAGATCAATTTAAATGGAATCTGTTTAGACTCGCAATAACGTTCGACTTCGGGTGACCAAACCAGTCCTCAAAAACGGAAGCTGTCACCCAAGCTTTATGATTTGACTTCCAAATCACTGGTAAGCTAATTTTAGATATATTTTTTAAAACTCTTGGGTTTTCGGAGCCATAAATTAAGAGAGGTTTTAACTTGCAGTCACCAGCTGCATTCCTGCTGACCATCATTGTCAATCGGTCTTTGGAAACCTTAAAGCCTGGAAAGTTTTTTTATTCGTGAAAACGATGTAATTTCCGACAAAAGTTGAGCACGAATCCGAACGCACACATATAAATATGACAGTTGGAATGCAAATTCTTGTATATGTGTGCAGCTCATGCGGCAGCAAAGTTGAATTTTGTTCATCTTTCGCTCTCACTCTCCGCCGTCGCACCGTATTTCGATAGCATATGAAAAACGACCTTGAAGATAGTGTGCGGCAGTGTTGCCAAACGAAAAAATCAAGAACCACGTAATTCAGAGTTCGTGTTAGTCGGGGTATTACTGTAGTTAGGTTAGAGCCGAAAGAGGATTAAGTTCAGGTAGACATAATTTAGACACTAATTTAAATTTTTGTTTAGTTTGGGAGCAAGCACGGCATGTTTTTGTGGAGACAACGAGACCTCCCCCTGGTTTGTGTGAATTAAGTCATCCAATACTATGTTCCATAGAAAAGCACCCAGGACTGAGTCCTGCAGGCAGCCTCTGTGGATCTGTCTGGTCAGTTGTTAATAGGTGGTATTAACTGATATAGTTCTATTAGTTAGGTAACCCTTTATGACATTGAATAGATTAATCAGGATTTTTGCTTCACGTAGTCTGACGAGAACACTTGGCCACCAAAGGGTGTTGAACACCCTAGCAAAGTTAACTGTGATAACTATAAATACTTTTTCTCCGTTTGTTTTACTGCTGATAATAGATTCTGGAGGGCATCCACCATGAAGCGTCCTGGTTTGAAGCCAAACTCTTTAGTGAGATCAAATTGACGTTGGAGTAGTGTGTTGTTGGTCTTGTGTGCAGTAGACGTTTGAAAAGCTTGCTGAAGCAGGAGAGTGGTGTGATAGGTCGATAAGAGTTAGAAAGGTCCGGTTGCTTGGAGAGGTTTTTCAGTATGCATTTACCATTGGCCTGTTTCCAATGCATTGGGAAGGTCCCTACCCGAAGGCAACTGTTAAACAGGTTAAGTATCAGTTCTGGGGTGAACTCCACAGTTTTCTTAATGATCTTTGGCTCCAACTGGTCCTGTCCTGGTCATTTGTTATTCCTGATGAGGGCCACAGCGGCACAATTAATTTATGGAGGTTGCAGGGCAGTTCTAATTCATTCATGTGATAGTCCTCGTTATTGCAACACAGTGTAAGCTGCTCCATGGTTGAAAGATCTCATCTAGTATGTTTGTGATGGACTGCTGCCAGGTTGTAGTGAGGATGCCTTGTGAGGATTTTGTGGAGGTAATCACCTTGCCCCTGGGGAGCTTGTTGGTGATGATTTTGTACACCAGAGATCAGAGTTCCCAGTAGTAGCTGCCATGATTTCTGTTTTTCTCTGTATGGCGTGGTGTGTTATGGCTCATTGAGTGTTTGGACCTTTCTTTTTAAAATGATTAAGGAAATGCTGCTACTGTCACTGGTAAATGATATTGCCAAATGTTAATAACTTTTCTACAGCCATTGCTGAAAGATGAAAACAGGGAGGAAATATGGTTCCAGCAAGGCAGAGGAAAGAGTCACACATCCAGAGAAACAATGGCATTGCTTTAAAAAATATTCCCAAATCATTTGGACTCATGATTTGGAAACATTGTTTCCTCTGAGATCTCCTGATCTCACTGTCCCAGATTATTTCCTTTGGGGATTTCTCAAGGACAGAGTGTATTTTAACACACCAAGAACGATTGTAGCTCTCAAGGAAAATATTCAGAACATAATTTGGAAATTGTCAATTGAACAAAGCGATCGCAAGTGTAGTGTCTGAAGTATGACAGTGCAGACATCAAAGAGACAGGCATCTGCCTAATGTAATAAAATCTCCAAAGTGTGTACTTTCAATAAACATAGTAATATGTCTTGTATCACATCATATTCTTTCACAATCTTTAAAAAAAAAAAGAGTTTACTAGTTTTGGGACACTCAGTAGTAGAGGTCTGCATGGGCTTAAGCCCAATCTGGCCCAAGGGCTTAAGCACAAATATGGATCTGGTATCACAAATCATAATCAAGCTTGGGTCGGAGCAAGTAGCACAGAAAACGTTCAAGTTTGGGTAATATTTGGGTTAAAATTTTATGAATTGTTACAAGTATTTCAGGCTTCCTCGAGGCATTATATTCCAAAGAGTTATTAGAATTAGCAAGTAGCAGGTGGTAGAGAAAACATAGAATATAAAGTTATCTGTCACTATTTGTGTTGCATTCCAGGACAAAATACGTGTACTAGGAATATCCAACTGGTATCAGAGAAAGGGGAAATCCTATATTAGTATAAGCAGACTATTCAATCGAGCTAAATAAAACAAGTGTTGAAATGTTGACGAAATGGGGAATTGTTTTCACAATGAAATGCAATAAAGTTGAATTGCCTTAGCCATGAAATGAAAGTATCAGAACAGAAACAAATTAGCATGGTAATAGTCTTGTGTTCCTGTAAAAGTTCCTGTGTACTTTCTCAAGATGAACTGCCATAACCCCGGGGAATCACATCTGGTTGAGTATGAGCTTGGCACACCCAGGGTCCTGAGCTGGATATCATGATTCTTTTCTTTATGATTTCCCCCCCCCCTCTCTCTCTCTCTCTCTCGGGGTAATTCAGAAAATTTTTTGTTTTTGCCTGGTGCAGCATAAGCCTCGTCTTCCTTGCACCATATGGCTAATAATAGTTGTCAGTATTTCCAACTAGGCAATTGCAAATTGTAGTGGATTTTTAAGTGAGTAACAACAAATGGTTAGAAATGTTTGAAAAAGTTTGGGAATAAACTGGTATTCATATGAAATACCAGGAACACTGATTTGCACATGATTAGACCAATTGTGATGTGTTCTGCTATTTTTACACCTGCAGTAGTTCAATCTGATTGTTCTCTCTCATTTTGCAGCAGAAGGAAATGTGGATGAAGAAGAAATATTTCTTTTTTGTATATTTTTAATGTTATAAAATTTGATTTGGTGACTTTTTATGGGGAAACAGACTTTTTAATTGTATTTGATGATTTATTAGTAATGAGAGATGGCAATGCTGATTTCTGGATCACTTGTGTTGTCTGATCTTAGCATTAGTGTTCATGTCTGGTGAGTATGGGCTTGGTACACCCAGGGTCCTGAGCTGGATATCATCATTCTTCTCTTCTCTCTCTCTCCAGGTAACTTTGGAAATTTTTTTAAGCTGGTGCAGCATAAGCCTCAGGCTTCCTTGCACTATATGGCTAGTAATAATAATAATAATAATAATTAGTAGAGGCATTTGATGCAAGAAAGCAAGCTTATGCAGCATCAGCCAAAAAAAAAATAAATAAAAAATAAAAAATAACCGCTTCCACTTCACCCCTTGTTTGTTCGAAATACCTGTCCAGCTGAGCCTTAAACTTATTTAGGCTATCAACTTCCACGACAAGGGATGGAAGTCTGTTCCACCAACCAACCACCTGCTGGCTAAAGGCAAATTTCCGCACACATCTATCCTACATCTGTCTTTCCTCAATTTGAATTTATGCCCTCTCAGGTGATTATTCTGAGCAAGAAGAAGAATCCCATCAGCATTGAGCATGCTCAAACCATTCAAGGCTTTATACACCTCTATCAGATCACCTCGCTGGTGTCTAGTCTCCAGACACTGTAATTTGCAAAACTTAAGCCTTTCTTCGTAAGAGCACCCCTTTGTTCCATTCACTAATCTTGTTGCCCTTCTCTGTACTTGTTCCAACAGCTCTACATCCTTCTTGAAATGAGGCCTCCAGGCCTATATACAGTACTCTAGGTGTGGCCTGACCATTGCCTTATACAAGGGGATAATCACCTTATCCCTGCTAGAAAAATTCCTGTATATCAGGGGTGGGCCACATCCGGCCCGCGACGATCTTGAATCCGGCCCCCTCGGTAAATGCATAAATATAGAAAATCCATAACTGACTACACTCGCCGTTAACGTTTGGCTTAATTCGGTTCAATCGGGAATCGCGGCCAGTACAACAGTAACCAAGTGATTCTACGCAGCGTCAAAGAGTTATTTCCTAATTATTATTGTAGCATCGATCGAACGAAGTTCCTTTGGGTTTGACTTCTTATTGAAAAAAATAATATTGGTGCGAGATATTTTATGTTTTATGCCTTTTCTAATTATTACAATTTTTAATTTAATATAATTTAAATGAGCCAATTAAAAAAAAAAAGAAAAATTGATGCCGAATGCAGCATTTTCAATGATAATTGGACATTCAGATATTTTTTTTTAAAATACATTAATAATTTGGTAATTCAAGTAATATAACATTTTTTAGGTTCTGATCTTTTTTATTAAATCGTTCAATCTATTCCGGCCCGCATCACGATGCGAAAATTTAATTCGGCCCGCTGACGAAAAAAGTTGCCCACCCCTGCTGTATATAATTGACAAGACACCATGAGCTACTCTTGCAGACTGTCTGCACTACTCAGAAAACTTCATATCTGCCTGTACAATTATCCCCAGGTCCTTTTCATTCTCTGCCACTGTCAGTGTAGTACCACAGTGTTGATACGATGCACTGGGGTTGCTGTTTCCCATATGTAGTACTTTACATTTGTCAATGTTAAACTTCATTTGCCACCTCTCAGCCCATCTGCTCAACCTTTCCAGATCCTGTTGCAGCAGCATAGTTCAGTAGTGTCCTTGACAACCCTGCCAATCTTGCATTCATCAATGTTCCAATTGAACACAAGAACAATATTTATGAATAGGTTTTGAGTTTTTAGGTTTTTTTTTGTTTTTTTTTCAAATATGCAAAATGAAATTTGATAAAATCCAAGGGGAAAAAAAAAAAATGTTGATATATTTTGAGAAAAAAATTACATGCTAAAAGTAAGGTATGGAAATTGCTTCATGAAATACAAGATGGAACAAACTACTGAAGAGAAAATTTGTGCCATTCAGTGCATAAAATGCCACTCTCTTTTGAGTTACTCTACCCAAAAAACTGTAACTTCACATTGTTGTCATTCTTGTAAAATCAGTCTGGGAATAGTAGCACAGAGAAACACTTATATCCACCTTCTTTACATTTACCACAGAAAGTAAAGGATGAAGTGACTAAAACTTGTGTCTCACTATGTTAAAAGGTGTTAGACCCTTTGACAGTGACTGGTTCAGCTTTATAGAGTACTCCTATTTGTTAATAAAAGTAGGGTCACAGGGAAATCTTAATGTTAGAGATGTGTTACCAGATGTGTTTCTCACAGCACAAAAAGAAGCTGAAAAGTTGCACAAAACACTCATCCTTTGTATTCAGCTATTAAGTGCATCTGCCAACTTTTGGGCAGATCGCACGTCACTATAAGCACATATCCTATATAACACTAACAGTACACTATATTGATGATAACTGGAAGCTATAGACTAAAGTACTATTATTCACTTGTGAATTTCCAGGTGATCATAAAACTGCCACTAATGTCAGAAAGGAATTGAGTCACAGGCTTCTGAAGATAGTCTGTGACTCAATGTACTTTCACTTGAGGTTAAATATATTGTGACATACCTCAAACTGTTTGGTCTTGTACATCACCATTCATCAAGGGTGCAGGTCACATTGGTATAGCAGAATAAACATATACAAATCATTTGATGCTAATTATCAAGATATTGAAAACATTCTAATAGAACTCTGAAAAAAAGACAGAATATCTTATGTTCAACATGAAACCCTATACATGCTCGCGAAATTCCTTATACCATTCAAGAAGCTTCACTGCAACTTGAAGCAGATACATATGCAACACTTCCACTTGTTCTGCCAATACAATTTAATTTACTAAATCACTTGAACGTGTTGGTTTCTATTGCTCATGAACTGGCTTAGTTAAAAAATTGGACTCGTGATTCTGAATGAAAAATTCAAAGCTCATAATTTGCATAGAGTTGCTTTCTTCTTGTGGCCAAATTTCCACAGTTAAGAATGTTTTAAAGTGAAGAACAAGAAGAAACAAAGGGTGACGTACTAAATTTAATAGAAAAGCTTAATTGTGACACAGAATTCTGAACCACTGCGATTACATCAAGAAAGCTTTGTGAGAAAAGTGTGAGCAACAAATATATAAGAAAGAATCCAATGATAATGGATTTCAGTAAGTTTTAAGATGCAACTGAAGAGTCAAATAACTAGGAAGCTGAAATTGAGAAATACATGACTATCAACGAAGAACATGTTGAATTTCATGACTTACTTGATTGGTGGAGAAACCATGGACATTCATTTCATTTTTATTAGCAAGCAGCCCCTAGCCAGAAATTGGCAACTCCTCTGTATAGTATGATATACAAATAATATACAGAAATATAAATCAGAAATATAAATTGTGGCACAAGGAACCACAGGGCACATGGCACAATGAGCCATATGACATGAATAAGAGCAAACATGGCACATGGAGCCACTGATCTTACGAAGTCAAGTGAGATGAAGACAAATAACAATATGGTCACAAGTAACTACATAAATTATCCAATAAGATTAGTCTGTTTACAAAGGAACACGGTGATCATTAACTACCAAGTCAATTACACTGTTTATTTCAGCAACTGTTTAACTGTTACACAGAATTCATGTCAATAGTCTATGAGCCTTCTACTGTTTTTTCCTCAAGTTCAAGCATAATAATCTTCTCTGGAATAATTTCTTGGAAAATTTTTGAAAAGCCTGAAAATCTTCCTCAGTCTAAATTAATCAGTCTCATCGCCCTCAGTCAGGTGAGCAAGATTTGGACCAGCAAATAAAAATTCATTTCTGAGATCCAAGTACTCATGACAATAATATAAAACATGGCTCTATGTCTCCAGAGCTGTACAGTGATACTGCAACCTTTCCAAAACACCCAGCTGATTCAGCTTTTCTGAAAATGAGCCACAACCGGTTAATAAAAACATAGTTTGTAGATTAGACACAAACCATTTTTCTGGTGGAACATCAACAATAGAAGGAAATAACCTGAGTTATTTCACCTTTATTTGAATTAGGTCATCTATGATTCCAAAGAGTCATTAAGATATCTAAGATTCGCTTGGCCTCATTTTAGGATCATTAGCCAAATCTAACTCATGATTACGAATAATAAAAGGAGTGGCATGCTGAATGTTGAAAGTCATTAGTCTTTTCTTAGTTGCAGTCCAAAGGTTTAGTATAGTAGTGTGGAGTTCCAGCATTTGTTATCGTGTACACACACTTTTTTTTTTTTTTTAATTTTTATAGCAGGAATCCTTATTCCTGCTATAAAAGGAGGTGATTATCCCCTTTTATAAGGCAGTGGTCAGGCCACACCTTAAGTACTGTATACAGATCTGGAGGCCTCATTTTAGGAATGATGTAGAGCTACTGGAACGAGTACAGAGAAGGGCAACAAAATTAGTGAATGGAACAAAGGGTTCTTCTTACAGAGAAAAGGTTTAAGATTTGCAAATTACAGTGTGTGGTGACTAGGCACCTGCAAGGTGATCTGATTGAGGTCTATAAGGCCTTGAATGGTTTGAGCAAGCTCAATGCTGACAGGATTCTGCCTCTAGCCCAGATTAATCGCCTGAGGAGACATAAATTCAAATTTAAGAAAGACAATTGTAGAATAGATGTGCGGAAGTTTGCCTTTAGCCAGCATGTGGTTGATTACTGGAACAAACTTCCATCTGTCGTAGAAGTTGACTGCTTAAATAAATTCAAGGCAGAACTAGACAAACATTTGGAGCAATCGGATGGGTGAAATGAGAAAGGTTTAATTTTTTTTTTTTTTTTGACTGATGTTGTATAAGCTTGCTTTCTTGCATCATATGCCTCTGCTAATGCTAATGTATTAGTAAATGTAGGCCAATCATTCATTTATTGCAGATGCTTTTTACAGAATCAGCCTCAAGATCAGTAAACTACAACAGTAAATAAAACCACAACAGTGTTTATTTTTAGCCATCCCAGACTTGCCATGCCACTACAAGTGCTTGTATAACATGTAGACCAATCACATTTCCATATTTAGCAACATTTTCAACACACAAGATTTTTTTCCTTCAGAAATTTCCAAATGAAAAGTTGCTTTTTTGTTTGGGAAATTTCTGAAGGAAAGGTGTCTTTTGGTTGACCTTAAAATGCCATTGTAAATTAGAAAGCTGCATAACTACTAAGAGAGCAGATTGGCTTACTTTCTAAGAATTAAATCTAAATTATTTATACTGTTAAATAAAATTTTTCACATTGCTATATCAATTTGTTTAGCTGATGTAGCAAAATAGATACCACTAATTTGTGGTTCCACACCTTGTACCATAAACATGACACACACACTATAGACACAACTGCTAATGTATCAGTGAGCCCCCACAAAGAAACAAGCAGACTACAGCAATACTCTGCATAGCACTGATAATTGGTACCGAAACTGTACCATGTTATGCGAAACCGTGCTGATTGAGGTATAATTATAATGGGTTTTAACTGAATGCTTACCAGAGAAACAGCCTATAAACAAATTATAATAAATCTATAAACAAAATGTCCTTGATAGCCAATTAAAAGGATTTGAAATAAAAAAATATTGCAAAAATTAAGGTAACATCATGATGCAGTTTGCTTATCAATTTCAAGGAGAGTTGCATCATCAAGATCATTTGCATATGAGTCACTGCAGTCACGTAGATTGGCAGTGTCCAAAGTTACGAATCCCAAGTATTTTCCGAAATTCACAATGTGTTTGGCAAATGTCTGTACTTGCTATTCAAAACCAGTGAAATCATTTGCCAAATGGGCTGAAACATGCTGCCAAACAGAATGTATGTTGTTGGCAGTGATTTCTAGCTAAGATCCAGATATATTTTTGATTGTATTTAAAGAGGTAAAAAATAAATTGTGAAATGAAAACTATCATGTCAGAATGGAATTAAGAATACTGAACACTGTTTCCCATTGCTGCTGAATGCTTGAGGGGAGCTATTGGCACATGTGCATGTGGACAACAGAATTGGCACCCCAGCATATATATCTACGCATATCTAGGCTATTATAATGCAGCATATATGTAGAGTACGAATCTAGGCTATTGAATGAGTTTTAATACGTACAGTAAATTTTTGACTTAAACTTAGTTGTAAACTGTGTTACAGTGAAACCCATGCTGCCAGGCATGGGTTTAACTGTAATGTTTCACTTCAAAACATGGGTTTTGAAGCCATGCTAAACGAGGTACTGCTGTATTTGTTTAAAAGTGGTGTCATTCAAGATAAGTCATGATTACACAAATTATATTAGCATTTCCATTAGTAAAGGCACATGATGCAAGAAAGCAAGCTTATATAGCATCAGCCAAAAAAAATAAATCTATTTAAGCTATCAACTTCTACAACAACAGATGGAAGGTTGTTCCAGAAATCAACCACATGCTGGCTAAAGGCAAACTTCCGCACATCTCACCTACAACTGTTTGTCCTCAATTTGAATTTATGCACTCTCAGGTGATTATTCTGAGCAAGAAGAAGTATCCCATCAGCATTGAGCACGCTCAAACCATTCAAGGCTTTATACACCTCAATCAGATCACCCCCCACAGTTGCCTAGTCTCCAGATACTGTAATTTATAAAACTTAAGCCTTTCTTCTTAAGAGCAACCCTTTGTTCCATTCACTAATCTTGTTGCCCTTCTCTGCACTCGGTCCAGCAGCTCTACATCCTTCCTAAAATGAGGCCTCCAGACCTGTATACAGTACTCAAGGTATGGCCTGACCATTGCCTTAAACTTAGTTGTAATTATCATGTAATTATCATAATAATATCATGTAATGTAATTATTAGTTGTAATAAGGAGGTAATTATCCCCTTATACAAGGGGATAATTACCTCCTTATCCCTGCTAGAAAAATTCCTTTATATCATTGAAAGTCATTAGTCTTTCCATTTTTAATTTGCTGTTGGTAACATCATCAGTTGGCCCACCGTATATAATTTAAATAGCGTCTCAGATCTCTGTAGTCGACTTTATAAAAGCAAAAACCCATCCCTTTACCCCCGATGGTAGTTACCTCTTTGAGTAAATCCCACTTCAGCACACTGTGATCACTGCCACCTAGTGGTTCCTTTATCTGCAGATTCTTAATGCATGAAGAATCACTACTGATAATCAGATCAAGATTATTACTCCCTCTAGTTGCCTCCCGAACATGCTGCTGTAGAAAACAATCATCCAATAAATCCACAAAAGCCTTGCTTGTGTTTGAGCGATCAACCCACAAATTCCAGTCAGTATCTGGGAAATTAAAATCCCCCATTATAAGACTCTCTGATTTACTGACCCACTCTATTTCCCTGTACAGTTGTTTATTATACTCATCGGAGTCATTAGGCCTATAACACACTGCTACTCTCAATTTTGATTTCCCACTGCTTATGTCACACCAAACTGACTCGACACTGCACTGTCCAGCTGTGACGACTGGCTGTACTTCCTTGATTTTATGTGTTTCTTAACTAATAGCATAACCCCTCCCCCCTTCCTATCCTGTCTATCCTTCCTGTACACATTGTTCTCCCCAAATTCCATTTCTGCATTCCTTATATCTGACCCCACATCTCTGATATTCCAACAATGTCTGCCTTTGATGTTTTGACCAATACCTCAAATTCATCAAATTTATTAACCAAACTCTAAGCATTGGTGTTCATGCAAGTATACACGAACCTGTTCCTATTCTTAGCTACACTAACACAGCCCACGTGTTTATATTTACTGCAATGACTCCCAGCAGTCTCTGAAATCCCCTGCGTCTTGTTTTCCAGGCAGCTGTTCATCCCGATAGAAGCAGTGCAAGAATCACTTTCCACTTAGCCTCTTCCAGTGGCTACTATTAATCTATTACTCTGTGTATCCCCCCCCCGAGCTAGCAGTTTTCCGACCAACCTAACACTGTCTCAATAGCTTCAGCAAATATTGTTGCACCCTTTTCATTTAAGTGTTTCCCATCCCTGTAGAAGCAGTGTTTCTGAGAAAAATTCTACCCCTTGAGCCTTGCACAGTCTCTCTGTGGCCGAATTGATCTACAAGGGTCTCATCATATACTCCCTCCTATCGTGCCTGGGCAGAATTGCAGACACTTTCAAATTCAGCCCTAATTCACGCCTTTTTTTCAACAGTGATCTCTACTTGTTAAGTAATTCTGCCAGTCTCCTACTCTTAATGTCATTAGTGCCAACGTGTACAATAATATCACCTTTTGTGCCCTTAAAAGATGATATCTGCTCTACAATGTCATCAACCTTTGCTCTTGGCAGACATACCCTGGTCCTGTTCCACCTATCCTTTTTGCATAATATGTTCCTTGTTTCTCTGACAATAGAGTCACTGACAACTACTAGTTCCTGTGTGACTAGCATATTCTGCCTTGGGGGTTGCTGCTGTGTTGCGCGATGCTCAAATGCAAGCTCTGGCATTGATGAGCCCCTCAATTTAGATCCTTCGAGGGCATCCACCCTGTCCAAGCTCATATAGGTCCATAACAACACTGAGTTGTCGCCTGATTTCCTCACACTCCTTACATCATGCACACACAAAGACATTCCCCTTGGCAATATCATGTCCGATCCCTGATTGCTCCACAAACATCAAACAAGCAGTACATTTTAAAAAGCTGTGATTCAGAGGACAACTGCCCCCCCCCCCCCAGTTCTCTCCTGAGCCACCGCACCCTATTAGCTTGAGCCTTTTGCTTTGCTGCTGTGGTCTGAGTCATGATTTCGATTCAATTTGAAATAAAAATTTCAATTTCAGTACATAATTATAACCCTAAACTTATATCCCAATGCAGTTATAACGCTATATATATATATATATATATATTTTTTTTTTTTTCAGTAACCAGTATTATCTCCAAGTTTCGTTATATAACTGCCATATCTCCTATCAAGTTACACTGTGCTACCACTTTATTAGGTATGCCACTGCTGTGCAATAGATATTATCAACACACAAATGGTTTGTCCTACGACGTTGCAAGTCACATGACCACAGTTGTGGATATAAATGCAGCAGAACAACCTTTCTAGATCAGTTAAGCATACAAACCATAGCAAGAATGGGGAAAGGAGTGATCTAACAGACTTCAAACGTGGCATGGTAGTAGGTGCAAGATGTGCTGGACAAAGAATCTTTGAAACAGTAGTTCTTCTGAACTTTTCATGCACCATAGTTTCAAGTGTGTATGGAGAATGGTGCAACGAACAGAAAACATCCTCTCAACAGCACTCCTGTGGAAGAACACCACTCCTGAGAGAGGCCAGAGGAGGATGGCTAGAATTGTGCAAGCAGACGGACCATAACGTCGCACATCATGTCAGAATACAACCTTGGTGCGCAGAACAAAATATCGCAACGGACCACTAGTCGCACTTTGCTGCGAATGGCTACAACAGCCAATGGCCACATTGCGTACCTTTGTTATCAATGGAGAACAAGAGAGGCACAGTAACGTCAGCACTGGACTATCGAGGATTGGAAAACAGTTGCTTGGCCCGAAGAGTCGAAATTCCTGGTTTATCGTGTTGATGGAAAGCTCAGAATTTGGTGAAAACAACATGAATCCATGGACCTGTCATGTCTAACGACTACTGTGCAAGGTGGTGGGGTCAGTGTTATGGTGTTGGGAATGTTTTCTTGGCACATGTTGGGTCCATTGATACCCATAGATTCATGTCTGAATGCCACATCATACCTAAACATCGTTGCTGACCAAGTGCATCTGTTCGTGTTGACAGTTTATCCTCAGTCAGATGGTTACTTCCAACAGGATAATGCGCCAGTGCACAAAGATCGAATCACTATGGAATGGTTCCAGGAAGATAACAATGACTTTTCTTTGCTGGAGTGGCCAGCTCAGCTGCGGATCTCAATCCTATTGAACATCTTTCCAGCTCATAACAAAGATGTTCAATCCTATTGAACATCTTTGGTATGAGCTGGAAAGGGCTGTTCGCTGCAGGCCTACACCTCCTTCGAATCTCAAGAAACTGCGTGACACACTCATGTCTGCATGGTACTCCATTCCTGCACATTTTCAGCATCTTGTTCAATCCATGCCTAGACGAATTCAGCCTATTTTGAAGACTAAAGGAGGCTCAACATGCTACTAGGTAGGTTTACCTAATAAAGTGGTAGCACAGTGTATATCTATTAATTAATAATGTTATGTTTGTAAAATCTAAGTCGTTATATGTACAGGTAGCCCTTGATTTATGTCGGGGTTAGGTTCCTGGGGGGACAGGTGGAAATGGAATCGGCTCAAATGGAGCCCTTTATATAATGGAGCCAACTGTAACTCACAGGGTTAGGTTCCGGGCACCAAAAATTTTACCTACCACTTTGCATCTATTGTTTTATTTTATTAGCATTCTTCGTAGTTGTAGTAATAGTCGATGGAGGCATATTCATAGCCCTACACACATTAGAGTGGTTCATCAGATTCTATCCTCCAAATATTGCACTAGGATTCAATGAACTACTTTTATCAAACATGGCATGCTTTTATTCTATTAAATTAAAAATTTTATAATACGATTGGGGAAAACTGTACACGGCTCTCACTATTATTATTATTATTTAATTTATTAATAGCACAATTAATAAAAAAATGTTAGCATAATAAATTTCCAATACGTGTAAATAACGTAAACAACAACCAACTGAATGCTTCCCCCATGGACCTTTACCACTCATGTTCATGAGTGGCTTCTTTGAGAGCGGGAATCTTTCTCTTCTCTGATGTGAATGCGCTAATTGCTGATTGGCTCATATTGTCCTAAATCATGTGAACAGTGCATGATACATAGCACTGTATGATGCCGATAAATTTTGTCTGATGATTTTAAACTTTCAATTTATAAAAAAATTGAAATTTTGTGGCCCGAAATTTGAAAAAAAATGTATTACATAAAGTTATTGAACTCAAGTTTTATTCATCATAAAATTCATACAACTCCTCGTCACTGTCAAAACTCCCATCCATTAGCTTGTCCTCATCTGTGTCTGATGACGAATCACTGTCTTCATATATTGCCTCGTCCACAGTTCCATCTATGGCATTTGAAATGCCACACTTCTTAAATGACTTGACAATGATCTCAATCTTGATATTATCCCAGGATCTTTTCACCCAGGTACAAACTTCTCCTATAGTTGGTTTCTTCACTCTTCCTGCTGGTGTCAAATTGTCCCCAGAAGACTTAATCCATTGGTTCCATTCGTCTCTCATGGCAGCTTTGAAGGGTTTGTTAATGCTGACATCAAGTGGTTGGAGCTGGGATGTCAAGTCTCCAGGTATGACAGCAAGTTTTGTTTTTTGCTCTGCAGCAATCTTCTTTGTCTTTTTTGTTATGTGTGTGTCCTGAACTGATCAAGCACCAATAGGGCATGTGTGAAAATGCAACCATTTTCACTTATGACGGGACGTTTATGAAGAGAACAAGCGCCCCATACTTTTGTGACTATGCTGTATATTTAGAGCAACACCTGCTCGCGGGGAGAAGGCGGAAATATTTCTGGTCCCCGCACGTGCAGTGAAAGTCACCCTGTGGAGCGTCAGCCCTCCGCCGGTCGCCTGTTATCTAACAGCCGGAGGTCATTTGTCCGAGCGGAGTGGACAGGCGTCCGGGCGCATTTGTTGACAAAACAGCAAAGGAACGTGATTCTCGTGTGGAGATGCGAGGCTACATCTTCCAAATGACACTTTTGGGATAAACAGAATAAGACATCCACTGGAGGTTTGTGTTTTTGAAAGTCTGGTGTGAGGAAGTGAAAGAATTTGTGGCCATCAGGCCTTTGTCCAGTCTGAAGGCACAAACCCTACCAAAATAAAGTCTCCTCCACACCACCTCCATAAATCCAATATTTTATGGGAGCAGAGCTCCAAAATCGACAGTCCCAAAGTTGTTGTTGAACCGTTGAAATTAACCAGAACAAATACGCAGGGGAAAGCAAAAGATAAGGGGGAGATATATATACGAACCTAGGGAAAAGCACAGGGAGTTCAGGTCGTGACGAGTTTAGAGTTGGGAGTTCGGAGTTAACAGTTCGGAGTTCTGAGTTTGGTTTTGTTGAAGCGAAGTCTGAAAGTAGGAGAGAACGGGTGAACGAGAGAAAATACAGAATCCTGTTCGAGAGAAAGCAGATCCAACCACGGATAAAAGAGTAGCAGATATGACCGAGATTGACGATCTTCCCAGAGTATCAACTCCTGAAGATATGCAGATTGAGTCTGGTAAGTCAACTTTCCATGTCCCATTAAACAACTGAACTAGATAGTGTAAAAGGCGATCCTATTTACCCTTACATAGACTTCTCTCCTCATAATAACTTATCTTGTTAAGTATAGAGAAAAAGTGATATTTTGAACTTAAGGAATACACATCACATTATAAGTTTAATATTATGATCGCTTTACAGTTGTTTTGTTACAAACGTCATTAGTGTCTTACATGAACCACTAAAATGTTATTACCTCGACGTGATGTACTTGGAGTTTTTCTATAACAGACAGCAAGCACGAAACTACACGAAGAACAACACTACCACTACTATTCAGCTAGTCAATTTACATTAAGAGGCTAATTATGTATTAACGTAAAGAGGAGTAAGCCACATGTTACATGCCCTATTCTAAAAAACTGTACTTGTTTACTGAGTGTACATCTTATTTGTCTTGTGTAATAAACCATGTTTTGTTTAACAACCTTTGCCTATTGATTACTCTCTGATGACACATGATTTCTTTGAATGATTACTGATAAAGAACTGTTAAGGCGGCGCTTTTGATTCTGATCAAATAGAAAGGAGTCAAAGGTGAATAATCACAACGCGATCTTGATGTTGCAGATTTGCTCAACGTCCATCTGAGTAAGTTTTTAGAACACGGGATTTGTCCTAACTAACTACTAGACGATTACATGAAAGCCAGGTTTCTCCGGATATAAATATTAGTGTAACTCTTGCAAAGAACATTTGATACCTAACTGACACATCACACCATAACTGAGAATTGCTGGAACCGTAGCAAGTTATACTACAACGGAGAAAAGGCCTGCGCAACACATGTTTGCATAAGAGCCCACCTGGGCTCCTGCTCCAAACTTTCTCAAACCAGATCTTCATTCCCTCCTGATCCATCCAACCCTTGTCATGAACGTGGGCAATCACTCCTCAAGGAATGTCTTCTTTTGGCATTGTTTTGCATTTGAAAATCAGCATAGGAGGCAGCTTGGTTCCGTCGGCACAACAAGCTAGGACAACTGTATAATGGCTCTTTTCATGTTCGCTTGTCTTCACAGTTAGTTTTCACCCCCTTCTTATCAACAGTTCTGTTACTTGGAACATCAAATTGAAGGGGGACTTCATCCATATTTGCAATCTGTCCCAACTCAAACTGATGTGTCTTCCGACATTGAATGACAAAACGATGAAATTCAAGGACCTTCTGCTCATAGCTTTCAGGCATCTTTTGGGCAAGTCTAGTGCATGTACACATGCTTAGTCCATTCCGTTTCATGAACCTGAAGCACCAATTGTGTCCTTCTTTGAAATCAGTAATTTCTTTTTCATCAGCAATTCTTCTTGCCTCATGCTGAACCATCTTTGTGGACACAGGAATTCCAATTACCCTTTGCTTTTCAATCCATATCTTCAATTCCCTCTCTAAATCAGGCCTTTTTGCTGACTTGCCTCTCATGGCCTTCTTCTGCCGTGGCATTTTCAGTAGGTTTTCTTCTTCCCGTAGCCAGTCTCGGATTGTTTTCTCAGTTGGTGGAGGACCAAACGTACGTTCAGCAGCACGATTTCCATTCACTTTTGCAAACGGGATCACTTTTAACTTGAATTCAGCACTGTACGAAAATCTTTTCTGAGCCATTTCTGGGCAGAACGTGGCAAAACGTAACCTAATATACCGGTACCAAGTGCGAAACAATGAGCGCAAAGACAACAAGCGCGAAAAAGCGGGAAATGCAAGTAAAAAAATCTACAACCACTGTATAAGACGCACCCAGTTTTTAGACCACAAATTTTTCGAAAAAGGGTGCATCTTATACATAGGGAAATACAGTATTAAAAAAGTACAATTTAATTGACAATGAAGTTTAACCAGATTAATAAATTTTACTGATTAATTGAACAAGATTAATAAATTTTACTGATAAATTTATAATACTATACTAAGCTAACAGATATCTAATACCATGTTACTTATTTCGCTATCTAGTTCAGGATATGTTTGTTTGTTATTTGGTTTTTAGGAGCATTACCAGTAAGGCCAATATTGCTCCGGGGATATGTGGTGGTCATTCCCTGACCTTTCCGCATCCTCCGTATTTGGTGGTCACGGGCTTGAACCCCGGTCTAATCAAGAAGCATGTGCTACACACTGCTGCTCCTGCCCACCTGGCTACCAAGGCTCCAGTTTGGAATATACATTGTATAGCGTATAACAATGACGGCATGTTGCGAACGGTAAATCTATGGACACTAATATTAATTAGTTTTCAAAATCATGCTATCTAAATTCAAAATAAACCAAGGAGCTTGACTAGATCTATAAGTTACTTATAGAAAATAATTTTATATAACAATTAAGTCAATAAAACGGATAAATATAAATAAACACTTAGCGTTCGCTGGAGCTGCAAAAGCTTTTGAAACATGTGGATTGGATTCTCTATTGTGAAAATTAAGACTTATGCTTACTTATGGCTGTCAGAAATCTACAGTCTACTAAACCCTATTCAGCAAACTGACTAGTTCTGCAAAACAGTCAGTTTACTGAATATATTACGGAGGTATTTTCATTTTGACTTGCCATCTAGAACTAAGATTGAAATGGCCTCCATTATTCATCTTGTTGAAAGAAGTGAAAAGTGGCTTTGCTGATCTACTGAGAACTTGATAATTTATAAAAATACAATTTTTAATATCCATAATAATACATAAAAATAAATAATATTAGTAAATTAATAAGAGGAGTTTACCTCAATATAGTGCGTAGAACACTTCCGTATGATACCCTCCAGAAATTAAAACGGAAAAAATGAAAAAATCGACACCTTACCGGTACATTAGAGTAAAATATAAATAATTAAATAATCAATTTAACACAATTCAAATCAATTTAAAACAATTAAAAATCAAATTAACGCAATTAAAAGAATCTAACGAAAATATTCAAAACGATTTTCCTTCCTGAAGCTGACAATTCTTTTCGACCGTATGTCGTGATCACAGGAATGAAAATTACCAAATCGGGTTAAACCTGATACTTAAATAGAGATTATTTGTCTTCGTGCATGCACGTAAAGGTCCACACATCGGAGATCAAATATGGCCGCCGAACATTGAGGTATATTGAGGTAAACTCCTCTTATTAATTTACTAATATTATTATCAACGTAGAACATATTGAGTAGTACAGCTCTGATTCATACTATCTAATAAAAATAAATAAATAAATAAATAAAATTTATTGATTTTTATGTAATAAAATACTATAATCCTTTTCAGAATAACTTTAGTCAAAAAATTCAAAATTTCTGATGTTCATTTGTAATTTCAAGTATATTTTTTTCATACACAGAAATTATAGATTTTATATAGTGCAATTTGAAAATGATTTGTTATTTTCTGTCTTTTAGGAAACATATCAGAGGGAAGCTTTTGAAGCTCTGCAGTTAGAAAAAGATCAAAGACATAGAGAAATAAGTTA
Organism: Mastigoproctus giganteus; assembly: GCF_048544385.1. Taxonomy (NCBI): domain Eukaryota; kingdom Metazoa; phylum Arthropoda; class Arachnida; order Uropygi; family Thelyphonidae; genus Mastigoproctus; species Mastigoproctus giganteus. The sequence continues at coordinate 197,786,950 of NC_143578.1, read as the reverse complement.
TCAGGTATGTGCAATATAAAATTTTGGTAATTCCAGATGTTTTAAACAAATAAGTTATTTCCAGTCAATCAGTACCATCTCCCTCCTTGGGATATAATTTATTCCACTTATCTTGAGCGTGCTGCTCGAAGGTGAACTTCACATAGGCTAGTATTATATTATTCCCTAAGACTTTGTAGCAACAGAAATATACCCTCCTCATTCCTGAGGTGTCTAGTTGCATAGCTTTACAGTCCTTTTAAACCATTCTTTTAGATACAATATACAGTACTTAATATTTTAGAAATAAACTATAGTTACCTTTATTCAGTCAGTAAGATTTCTTCTTTACCAAATCTCCTTATGCGAATAAATTTGGTAAAGAAGAAAATCCTATTGACTGAATAAAAGGTAACTCCTTGTTTATTTCTAAAATATTAATAGAACATAGGAAAAATTGAGCATACATAAGCTCTCATTTATGTAAACAGTACTTAATGAGAGCTTACATATGCTCAATATGCTCAATAAAGGAATAATAATTTTTTTTTTAATAAATCATTGAGGTTATACCATGTGTCCTATCAGTAATTTATTGGACCTTTTCAAGTAGGAAGAAGTAATAATTATGTCTTTCTAACTGTCTATTTACATTATACTGAAAACTTAAAATTCAGTTGTGTTATGATCTCTAAATCTATTTCTTCTTAAACTCCCTTTTTCATAAAAAAGAAATTTGATGAATTTTGAAGTACTGGTTGAAGTCATCAGAAATGGATATTGCAGGGATATTGGAATCACAGTGCTGTTCAGACATATTGGATTGAGAAATTGAATATGTTGAGTATAATGTTTACAGAAAAAGACTGGACAGTGGTGAGGAAGTGTAGTTATTCTTTTGGTTAAGATGCATGTAGACCTTAAGGCAGTGAATGCAGTTGATTAGAGTGACCATTGCAATATTCATTCAGCTTCGTGCAACATAAGAGCTGGGGAAAACAAAAGTGAGAGTAGCAGTGTGTTATAAGCCAAAATGACTGTAATAAGTACAAAAGCTATACAGACAAAGATAGTGGGCCAGTAAACCAGAATGTTTTATAATGAGGGATTTTAACTTTCCAGCTATTGACTAGCACTTGTGGATCTGTTACTCATACATAAGACTTTTCTGTATTTAACATACCAGCTTTAACAAGCTGGTGTGTTACTTTCAGTGAGTTACCCTGAGAGAGAGAGAGAGAAAGAGAGAGAGAGAGAGAGAGAGAGAGAGAGAGAGAGAGAAGTAGAAGGGAATCACCAAGAAAGAGAAGAATGATGATATTCAGCTCAGGACCCTGGGTGTGCCAAGCCACCCATGCCTGGGGTATCTTGATTTGGGGCTACTTAATCCTGTAGTTGTGGCACCCCCAATTATTATAAATATGCTGAGGCTACACCTGACAGATGTAAACTCATTATTTTTGCATTTGTTGAATTTTGCTGAGAGTGTGCCAATATTTCCTTTTTTTTTCCTTAATGGATTACAACATTTACTGAATTCGATTTTTTTTTTTTTAAACAAAGCATTTTATATGCCTATATTAGATGCTGTTATTGACTTAATTTTCAAATTTTTAAAAATGTATTTCAAATTTGTAATGCTGTGAACTGCATGAAATTTGAATATTATGCAAATAAGATTATTATTATTATTATTAGCCATATGGTGCAAGGAAGCCTGAGGTTTATGCTGCACCAACCAAAAAAAAATTTCTGAAGTACCCCGAGAGAGAGAGAGAGAGAGAGAGAGAGAGAGAGAGAGAGAGAGAGAGAGAGAGAGAGAGAGAGAGAGAGAGAGAGAGAGAAGTAGAAGTGAATCACCAAGAAAGAGAAGTATGATGATATCCAACTCAGGACCCTGGGTGTGCCAAGCCCATACTCACCAGATGTGAGCCCTGGGGTTATGTTGCTTACTCAGAATCCCGGGTAATTGTTGCTGTAAAGTAATAATTACTCAGTGATTATTATATTACCACAATTATACATTTCAAATACCTATTATGATTCAGAAATAATAATGATTATTTCAAATAAATCTTTCAAAAAAGGCAGTTTAAGAGCCTTAGAAACCATTCATAATCATTTAATCACATGGGAGATTTCATAAATAACTTGAAAAAGAAAAAAACATAATTCTAAGCTTTGTAGCATCAGTAGGAGCCATTTTACCATGTTAACATTACTATGAGTTAAAAGCAGATGGTGGGCTTCATCACTGTGAGTTAAAAGATGATGGTGATCTGCTATGTGCACTCACACTATACCTTTGAGAGAACAATAAATGAATATTCACTTCTTTGCCCTACATTTAGGAAAGAACTGAAAATCAAAGATTATTATTATTGTTGTTGTTGCTCTTATATTATTTCTCCCTGATTGGGGGATTCCACTCCGCGATGGGTACTGCTACCAAGTACACAGGGTGGTTGTAATGTCTGGTGTTACTGTCGGTTGAGGAAATCTCTGACTATCCTACAGGCGTTCAGGATTGCGACTTTTTGGAGTTCCTTTAGCATTAGCATTAGTAGAGGCATATGATGCAAGAAAGCAAGCTTATTCAGCATCAGCCAAAAAAAAAAAAAAAAAAAAAAAAAAACACACCACTCCCATTTCACCCCTCCGTTTGCTCGAAATACCTGTCCAGTTGAGCCTTAAATTTGTTTAGGCTATCAACTTCAACAACAAGTGATGGAAGTCGGTTCCACCAACCAACCACCCGCTGGCCAAAGGCAAATTTCCGCACATCTATCCGACATCCGTCCTTCCTCAATTTGAATTTATGCCCACTGAGCTGATTATTCTGAGCAAGATGAAGAATCCCATTGGCATTGAGCATGCTCAAACCATTCAAAGCCTTATACACCTCTATCAGATCACCTCGCCGGTGCCTAGTCTCCAGACTCTGTAATTTGCAAAACTTAAGCCTTTCTTCGTAAGAGCAACCCTTTGTTCCATTCACTAATCTTGTTGCCCTTCTCTGTACTCGTTCCAGCAGCTCTACATCCTTCTTGAAATGAGGCCTCCAGACCTGTATACAGTACTCAAGATGTGGCCTAATCATTGCCTTATACAAGGGAATAATCACCTCCTTATCCCTGCTAGAAAAATTCCTGTATATCATTGACAATCCTTGTAGGTGTTCTCTGGGAGACCTTGCTGCTAGGCTGTATGTAGAGTCTTTGATACCATACCGGTGGTTGACACGATGATTGGGATGGTTGATACTTCTTGCATATGCCACATCTCCTTAATCTCATGTCTCACTGTACTTCCTCTTCTAGTGTACTTCCTAATTTTTTCCTCATGGGTTTTCTGGACATTGCTAGTGTTCGCTACCGCTATGTCAATCAGGTAGGTAGCCTTTTCCATCTTGTCCACAAGGGTTATGTCCGGTTTATTGTGCAGGACGGGCTTACCCGTTATTATGGCACAATCCCAGTACAGCTTGTGGTTTCAGGTCTATAGTACTGCCTGGGGTTCGTACTTGTAGTATGTTACACTTTCTTTGGTCAACTGGTATTTCCTCGCTAGCTTCTGATGTATTATCCTGGCTACCTGGTTGTGTCTATAAGTGTACTCAGTCTGGTCCTTGCACCCCGCGGTGATGTGTAGGATCGTTTCTGAGGCAAGGTGACATCATCGACATGTGTCATCTGACATTCCAGGCTCCTTCACAATGTATTTTCTATAGTTTCTGGTATTGATTACCTGGCCTTGGATGGCCAGCATGAATCCTTCAGTCTCGGGGAAGAACGTCCCGCTTGTGAGCCATGCATTGGAAGCAGTGGTGTCGATGTGATCTTGATGGAGGTCATTGTAGTGTCTGCTGTGGAGTGTCTTCTTTGCCCATCTTTCAAATTCCATCCTGATGTCCTTGCTGAATTCTTTGGTAATCCGGAGTAGTTGCTGGAGTTGCTTCCCGGATGCCGCTTAGAGCTTGATGTCATCCATGCACATCAGGTGGGTGAGGGTGTACAGGTTCTTTCTTCCTTCTTTGAGGTTATATTCATACTTGCTGCCGTTGAGCATGGTGGATAGCGAGTTGAGTGCTAGACGGAACTATAGTGGGATCAAAGCATCTCCCTGAAAGATTCCTCTTCTAATCGGAATTGGCTTGGTTGTGATGTTCTCAACCTTAATGATGGTACTCCATTTCACCATTGTTGCTCCTAGGAAGTTAGTCACTATCGGATTGACCTTGTAGATCTTCAGGGTCTCTATTAGCCAGCTATTAGGTACGGAGTTGAAGGCCTTGTGGTAATCAATGTAAACCACGTATATGTTACGGTGCTTCTTGAAGGCTTGCTCCATAACTGCGGTATCTATGGTTAATTGCTCCTTGCATCCTTTGCTCCTCCACTTGCATTCTTTCTGCTGTTCGGCCATTATGTTCTGACTCTCTAAGTGGTCTGATATCTTCTTAGTTATGCAGCTGATCAGGATCTTGTACATTGTTGGGAGGCATGTGATTGGCCTGTATTTCGCCGGGCTTCAGATGTGTGACTCCATCAGTGAGAAACTTTGGGATTATCTCCGGGTGCCTTATCATTCCATTTCAGAGCTTCTTGTACCATTAGTTGTGGATGTTATCAATTCCCGGGGTTTGCCAGTTGTGGTTGTTCCTGATAGACTGTTTTACTTCTTCTTTTCGAATCTCCCACTCCCTCATCTCTTGTATATCCTTAATTTTCTTCCGTTCTACTTCTATCCAGGGTGCTCTGCTGTTATGTCTTACTTCACTGCTCCAGATATTTTCCCAGAACTCTTTGATCGTGTTGTTCTCGGGTGGTCTGTTTCCTGCTTTCTCAAGTTCACCCAGTTTCCTGTAGAAGGCTCTTTGGTCCCCGTCGAAGATTCGGTTGTTTATTTTCCTCTGGGAGCTCTCTTTGTATCGATGTAGTCTCTTGCTGAGAGCGAAGAGGTTTTGCTTCAGTGTGTCCAAGTATTCTCCTATTTTCTGATTTCTGGTCTCATGTTTGCTGTGGACATTGTCTCTCTTGAGAATACTCTTCACCTTTACAATCAATTTCTTACTTCTATTACCCTGTTGGTACTGAGTCAACTGACCTATCTTGACTCTTAATTCTATCTTTTGCTGAAGTCTTCTTTCCCAAGCTGGCGGTTCCTTCTGGTTTCGGTTCTTCTGCTGCTGGTCTCTCGTTTCTTTTCCAATAATCCTAGTGGCTGCTGTGGCAGCACAGTATACTGCTGTGTGGATAGCCTCTAGCGTTGCACCATTGTTGTCAAGGTAATGTGGCATTATTTGCCGATTCAGGTGGTCTGTTACTCTCAATAGTATTTTATTTGGCCTCTGCTTATGTATCACGTGGGTTCTTGTGAGGTTATCCTTCGAATTCTGTTAGGGCCTTCTTCCACTCGTCTTCTATTCTGGATAGCATGACTTTGTCTCTTTCCACTTCAGCTACTCTGGGTTGTGTTTCTTCTTGTTGTTCCTTTTCTGGTTCCATGGTATACTGTTCCTCCTCTCTTTCCATATTGACAATATTCTTTGTGCTTTGTAGCAGATCGCTGACATCCTGCTTGATTTTTTCCAAGATGGCAGGAGCTATTAGGTTCTTCGTGACGACGGTTCTTCTTTGGTCTGCTAATCGCTGTTCGGTGATCTGAATATCTGGGTATCGTTCCAACCACTTGGTATGTAGTCGCAATCTGTACATTGTCGTATCGGTCTCCAGCCTGGTTATTTCATAGTATGCTCGCATGGTGTGCGTATTCATTTCAGTGCTCCACTTCGCATGTGTTGGCATTTTCTTCCTTCTTGTGTGGTCACTAGTGCAGTTGTGCAGGAAACACTTCCAGTTGGTGGGGCTGGACGGTCTTGCCCTTCTCTTGTGGTAGCCTTACAGGGGACAGCGGCACTTTCTCCACTGTCTAGCTCGGGAGACTGTCTCCAACTTTTCGAGCCGAAACCCTGCCTAAGACCTGAACACGAGTGACTATCCTGCACCACACTCAATGCAGTATGAATAATATTTATCTGCGACATCATCCATCTACGGAGGTGGACTTGTTTAGCTTTGGCTTATGTCCAGTGGTTTATTTATTTATTTAGTTGTCAGGAGTGACACCAGATGGCACCACTATCTGCCTCAGCCGTCACTCCTACCTTGGGGAAGGTAAGTCTAATGGGGTAATTTTTGCAGTTTTTTTTTTTTTTTTTTATCATTTAATATTATTATTATATTGGTCTCCCAGTGTAATAGAGCCGCGTTTGCTTCCACCAATGCGGGATTCGAACCCAGGTCCATCAGGCTGGTAGTCCAGTGTCTTAACCACTGGGCCATCGCACCATTATTATTATTATTCTTCTTCCCTGATTGGGAATTCCACCTCGTGACGAGTATAACTACCAAGTACACAAGGTGGTTGTTGTTATGTCTGGTGTTACTGTTGGTCGAGGAACTCTCTGACTATCCTTGGTGCCTCCATAGCCAGGTGGGCAGGAGCAGCAGTTCGTAGCACACGTTTCTTGATTAGACCAAGGTTCGAGCCCGTGACCACCAAATAGGGAGGATGCAGAAAGATCGGGGAATGACCACTGCGGAGCAATAGGGCCTTAATTGCTAATTCTCCTAAAAACCAAATAACAACTGACTATTATACAGGTGTTCAGGATTGCGACTTTCTGGAGTTCCTTGTAGGTGTTCGCTGGGAGACCTATTGCTGCTAGGCTGTTATGTAGGGTCTTTGGCACCATACCTGTATTTGACATGATGATCGGAATGGTCGTTACTTGTTGCATATGCCACATCTCTTTGATCTCCTGTCTTAGGTTCGTGTACTTCCTGATTTTTCCCCCATGGGTTTTCTGCAGGTTTCCAGTGTTGGAAACAATCAGATAGATAGCCTTTTCCTTCTTGTCAACAAGGGTTATGTCCAGTCTGTTGTGCAGGATTGTCCTATCTATTATTATGGTCCCGCCCCTGTACAGCTAGTGGGTTTGGGTCTCTATGGGTTCATAATTGTAGTACGATACACTTTCTTCAGTCAACTGGTATTTCCTTATTAGCTTCTGATGCTAGGTCATTTGTTTGTTTGTTTGTTATTTAGTTTTTAGGAGCATTAGTAACTAAGACCATATTTCTCCAGGAATATGTGGTGGTCATTCCCTGACCTTTCCACATCCTCCGTATTTGGTGGTGACGGGATCGAACCCCGGTCTAATCGAGAAGAGTATGCTACGCACTGCTGCTCCTTCCCACCCGGCTACGGAGGTGCACTACTTGGTCGAGTCTATGAGTGTACTCAGTATGGGTGATCACCTTGCACCCTGCGGTGATGTGTTGGATCATTTCTGAGGCCAGGTGGCATCGTCGACATGTGTCATCAGACACACCAAGCTCCTTTGCAATGTATTTTCTATAGTTTCTGGTGTTGATTGCCCGGTCTTAATGGCGAGCATGAATCCTTCAGTCTCGGGGAAGAGCATCCCACTCGTGAGCCGTGCATTGGAAGCAATTTTATCTATGTGATCTTGATGGAGATCATTGTAGTGTCTGCCATGGATTCTCTTCTCTGCCCATCTTTCTAGCTTTGTTTGTACCTCCTGGTTGGGGGGGGGACTCCTTGCTTAGGTTGAGTGGGGTATACCGTTTGTCTATCATCCTTATGGCCTGGTGGAGTGCTGCTGCTGCGTATTTCTTTAAGTAATCCTTCAGGTTAACTATCGCTGTCTTCTGTTGCTCAATGAGGTCTATCAAGCTCCTTCTTCCCAGACAATTGTCAGTCTCTCCACTGCACATTTCAGGTGGTGTTGGCGGCTCTTGGTCATTATTTTCCTTGTCTTTCTCATGATATCCTCCAGCTCAGTGTTACTGGACTAATACTGAGCTGGAGTTATGTTATTATTATTATTAGCCATATGGTGCAAAAAAGCCTGAGGCTTATGCGGCACCAGCCAAAAAAAAATTACCGAGTTACCCTGAGAGAGAGAGAGAAAGGAATCGCCAAGAAAGAGAAGAATGGTGATATCCAGCTCAGGACCCCTGGGTGTGCCAAGTGCATACTCACCAGATGTGAGCCCCTGGGATAAGATTTTCGTCTTCAGCCAACAATTAACATCGGCTTATTATATTCGAGTTATACCTCACAGATGTAGCACCTTGGTTGCATGGTTAAAAGCTAGAACTTCTGTTAACACCCAATATCCAAAATTAAAGTAATATAAGTAATGGAATTGACTTATGATGATGATTAAAATGGTCTTGGACAATTTTTTAAATACTGTGCAGTGAGACCAAATAAGGATGTTACCAACATCATCAGTTGGTCCCACAGCATACAATTTACAACATCATCATCATCAGCCATTTTCAATCCACTGCAGGATGAAGGCCTTTCCAGCAACTTTCCAGTTCCTTCTGTTTTGAGCACTGGCCATCCATTTACTACTCAAAAACTCACGAATTTCATCTATCCATCTCCGCCTTTGTCTTCCAGGTTTTCTTCTAGCTCCTCTTGGGTACCATTCTGTTATTTTCTTAGTCCATCTGTCATCATGTCTTCGAGCTATGTGTCCTGCCCAAGACCATTTTAGTTCTTTAGTTTTGATAACAATGTCCTTTACTTGAGTTTGTTGCCTAATCCATGTGTTTCTCTTCTTATCTAACAGTCTTATTCCCAATATGATTCGTTCCATTCTTCGCTGTGTAGTTCTGAGCTTCTCTTCCATTCTTTTGGTGAGTGCCCAAGTTTCACTTCCATAAGTCATGGTGGGGAGTATACATTGGTTCATTATTTTACGTTTCAGACAAACTGGGATATTTCTCTTCAGTATGTGACTATATTTCCTGAATGCTATCCATCCAAAATTTATTCTTCTCTTGACTTCCAGCCATTTATCATTATTACAGCTAATAACTTGTCCCAGATAAGTATATGACTCCACCTTTTCAATTACTGCTCCTTCAATCATTATTTCCCTTTCCGTGGCATACTTGTTCATCATTACTTTTGTTTTAGCCATATTCATCTTTAGTCCAAAATCCTTACTAACTGTGCATAACTGATTAAGATTTTCCTCTAATTCTTTGGGATCGTGGCTTATGACCACAATGTCATCTGCAAATCGTAAATGGTTTAGGTACTCTCCGTTCACATTGACTCCTTTCTGCGACCAGTCTAATCTTCTGAAAGCTTCCTCAAGGGCAGCAGTAAACAGCTTCGGAGATATTGTGTCTCCTTGTCGAACTCCTTTCTCGATTTTAAATTTCCTACTGTCTTTGTCTAGTCTAATAAAGGATGTAGCACTCTCATATATTTTCTTTAAAATCATAATATATGGAGTATCTATGCCTTGTCTTTCCAGTGCCCGAAACATTGCCTTATGCTGTATGGAGTCAAACACCTTTTCATAATCCACAAATGCCAGGCATAATGGTGTTTTTATATTCATTTGCTTTCTCCATTAGCTGTGATATTACGTGAAGGTGATCCATAGTTGAGAATCCTGTCCTAAAGCCAGCTTGCTCTTTCGGTTGATTCTCATCAAGTATTCTTTCTAATCTGTTAGTAATGACCCTTGTGAACAACTTGTAGATATGGGATAACAAGCTAATTGGTCTATAATTTCCAATTTCTGATTTATCTCCTTTCTTATGCAGCAAAACTATGATTGCATTATTCCACTGCTTAGGCATCACACCTTTTCTAATGCACTTTGTGAAGAGCCTTGCCAGTTTTTGTGTTATGTCTCTTCCTCCCAATTTACAACAGCAAATTCTAAATGGAAAGAAGCATTTACAGAAGTAATCATAGACGCTATTAAGCTTTTCATGCCAACTAAAAATATTGTTCAATGTTTAGATGTAATTGAATGTCTAATTGTTTAGACCGAATTGAGTGGGGAATAGTGGCAAGGAATAAAAATTCATAGATGATTGTAAATTATCAGTGGTTACTTTCCTCATTGTATAAGGCAAGTAACCATTGCCTTTTTATGCTGGCAAAATTCCTGTATATTATCCCATGAGCCATCCTGGCAGCCTGTCTGCACTGCTCGGAAAACTTTGTGTCTGATTGCACAATTACTCCCAGGTATTTTTTGTTCTCCTCTACCTTAGTTTGTTATTCTTGTTATTCTGTGTTATTTTGGGGTTACTGCTACCCATATGTAGAACCTTGAACATTTAAAGTGAGAAAAATTACTTCCCTGGTAGGAAAATTAAACTGGAGAAACTTGAATTTAAAAGAAAGAAAGTCAGTACGTTCTGAGTGATATATAGATTATGAAATCGATAGAGGTAAAGAGATAAGAAGTTTTAGAGATTTTTAGCTAATTAATATCTGAATGAGAAGATTCCATGTTAGATTGTGTCTGACATATAACAGCAGAAATATGTATTAGTATTACCTTTAAGGAAGAAGGAATCATAGAGTGAATAATTAAGAAAATAAGATTAATGGTGATTAAAGCAAAAAAATATTGAAATGTTATCAGAAAAAATAATTGGGATTTGGCAGAAGAAATCATTGGAAAATGGACTGCTGGTGTCATTGAGATCAAAACTGAAACCACATATGATTGTGATATGAATTAAGACATCATAGGGATGTTTAGTTCTTTTAAAAATTAAGTTTAATCCATTTCTTTGACTGTTTGTGGCGGATTGATGTAGATGCAGAGTACTGGGTGGATAATATTGGGTACATGCAGCTAGATATTCGTGGACAAGAGTATTCATACACTAGTCAAAGAATTTTCAGATCTAAGAAACATTACTTTTTTGAAGAATTTTGCTGTTTTAATTACCTAATTGTCATATTAAGTTGAACTCTATAAGTAGCTTTATAGTCCTAGTCATTCTTGTTATTTTATTTTTTAATTTAGCTAGGGATTTTGTAGATTAATACACATGGAACCTTTGTATCATTCAAATCTTGTCGTCATTTTTATTGTTATAGAGTGAATGGTAGGGCAATCCCAATTTTTTAATTGTGGTAAATAGGTAGCTCTAAAGTTCAAATCACTTAGGTTGGTGTTGGTTGAATAATTTTGTTATATAATACAATTAACTTATAAATTTTAAGTTAACAGTATAGCTTACATAGTACATTAATGCAAACTTGGTAGCATGGTAGTATTACAGCTGCATAACTGGTGTATTGATAAGAACAATCAGATTTTAATTATATATAATTAATAACATAAACCTCATAGCATAACCAGAGTATAGTGTTATTACTGCATCAAATATATTGGTTTACTAAAGTATTTTTAATTATATTGAATTTGAACAAAAATCATGTCTGAGACCAGAGCAAAGGACTCAAGCTAGTGGAGTGCCATGGCTCTGGGGAGAACTGAAGAGACAGTCATCCTCTGGATCACATCCTTATGATATGTATAGCTTGTTTGATGTATCAGGAGTGGGACATGAGCTCGGTGTAGGCAACGTTTTTACTGCTCCAGCAAATAGGGAAGTTCTTAAATTTTTATTGATTAATTGGCATGCTAATTTATTTTCTAGAAGTGGCTTATATTCCTAGTTACAATACTTAGATTATTTTGAACGTAGATAGAGATTTTGTAGGTTATTACATAGTATCGGTAAAACTTGCTGTCATTGTATAGTATCGATACGGAATAGCATTACTTATATCTCGTACTAGATAGCATAAGGCATAATGTTTCCCTATCTCAACCATTCCCTATCTCTTCCATCATGCAGTATGATTGATGACTTTTGAGGTTATGATGAACGTCGTGGCGAGATCCAATATTCCTTACATTTCGAGGGTACAGCTCTAAAATGGTGTTCGCAGGCCGGCTGCTAGTTAGTACACCGGAACAAACCTATTGGTAACTCTCTAGGAGGCTTCCGGATCAGCTAATGTATAATCTTTTTACCTCTACTCTGCCAGATAGTGACTGGAGGGAGTCCGAGTGGTGTGTATGTGGAAGCATTGTCGAGGCCACATTATGTCAAGGATCTGGGTATATTCTTACCCTATGTACGCCATATCCAAAAATTTCATTACTTCATACAGCATGTCCCACCCATTTTTCTTACTATTGAATACACCATGAATTGTCAAACTAATAGAGTAAGCTTATCTGCGAAAAGATCTAATCTCAACGATGTCCATTTCCACTTGCAGTCTGCCAAACCCCATGTACTTTTTCTGACAGAATCTCAGTTATCGGTTGATTCAACTACTGCTCATCTCAAATGCCCAAATTATTCGCTGTATGATTCCTTTCGCCTCAAACGTGGTACTTGTGCATATGTCCGTTCTGATATTCCCTGTCAGAGACTTGGCAATTTGGAATCTCCTCTCTTTGATCTTCTCTGGCTTAAAATCTCTCTACCTCATTACATCAAATTCATCTGTTGTCTCTACCGTTCTCCCACCTCCACTAATCAATTGGAGCTCTTTGACTTTCTCCAGTCCAACTTTCCTAACAGTGAGGTAATTTTCCTTGGTGATTTTAATGTTCACAACTCCAGCTGGCTTCTGTTTCCAATCACACCGACCCAGCTGGTCGAGATGCTGAGGCTTTTGCAATTACTAATGACCTTGCACAGATTGTTCATTTACCTACAAGAATACTGGATAATCCTAATCATACAGCCAATACACTTGATCTTTTTCTCACAAACAACCCTTCTAAGTACACAGTCGAAGCAAGAGGTCCTTTAGGCACTTCAGATCACAACTTGTTGATTGTCTCTTCTCCAATGGAACCTTTATCTCATGGCTATTCCCAACCTCGTGTTGTTTGGCATTACAAGAATGCAAAATGGGATGACCTGTGAGACTTCTTTTCCTTGGTCAGATTACTGTTTAACAATTTCTGATGTCAACGTTTGCTCAGATCGTGTCAGTGAAATTATTCTTGCAGGAATGGAATCCTTTATCCCACACTCCACTTTAAAATCTCGTCCTTTATCTAAACCTTGGTTTTCCAATAAATGTGCTAAGGCCGTTCAAGAGAAGAACGTTGCATATCGTAATTGGCTTGTTTCTAATTCTCCAGTTTCATTTTCTGCCTACACCAAAGCTCGCAACAATTGTAAAGCAGTTATTAATCAGTCCAAACTAGAGTTTGAACAGGCTAAGAGTAGAAAACTTGCTTCTTACCTTAATGGTAGCTGAGCATTCTGGTCTCTTGCCAAAGCTATTGGCCGCAACTTTTGCCCATCTCTGCTCCCACCTCTGTCCAAACCAGATGGTTCTGTTGTCACTTCAGCCAAGGATAAAGCTGACCTGCTAGCATCCCATTTTCCTTCCAACTCATGTATTAATGATCTTGGTAAAACACCTCCCACCATTCCCAACACACTCCAATCAATGCCTCCTGTGGTTTTCCGTCAAAAGGATGTCAGAAGGATTTTGATGAATCTTGATGCTAAGAAAGCTCCAGGTACTGATGTTATTTCTCCACTTGTTCTCAAAACCTATGCTCCTGAACTTACTCCTATTCTTTGCCACCTTTTTTCACTTTCTTATTCCAAAGGTGTTTTTCCTTCTGCTTGGAAATTTGCTCATATCCAGCCAGTTCCTAAAAAGGGTGACAAATCCCTCCCATCCAATTATCGTCACGTTGCAATTACTTCTACTCTTTCTAAAGTAATGGAGAAATCAATTAACTGACAACTCTTAAACTACCTAGAAACCTTCCGTCTGATCAATGAACGCCAGTATGGATTCCGTCATGTCGATCCACTGGTGATATTCTTGCTTACGTTACCTATTTATGGACTAATTCAATGGACAGGTTCGGGGAAACACAAGTAGTTGCTCTCGACATCTCAAAGGCTTTTGATCGTGTTTGGCATAAAGGTCTTCTAAACAAGCTTCCATCTTATGGTTTGCCAACTGTTTTTAGTAATTGGTTATCCAGTTTTCTCTGTGATCGCTCACTGAGGGTGATGGTAGATGGCTCTCTGTCTTCTAACTTCTCCACTAATACCGGTGTCCCCCACTTTTTTCTTCTTGTATATTAATGACCTTCTTCCATTGACTTGAAATCCTATCCATAGTTTTGCCGATGATTGCACATTGCATTCCACTTTCCATTTTGAGAAACCTTGTCCTGCTCAATCAGCTTCAATTTCTCGAAAATCCGCTACCAATTCCTTAAATGCCAATCTTCAGGTAATTCTCCAGTGGGGCAAAGACAACTCAGTTGATTTCAACCCTTCTAAAACTCAGTCTTGTCTTACATCTCGCAAAAAGGATTCTTCTGCTGCTATGCTTATCTTTAGTGACACTCCGATTTCTTGGAAAAATGATATATCTCTTTTGGTGATTACTCTGACTTCTAATCTCTCTTGGCACAAGCACATTACAAATATTGCTTCCTCCGCATCTGAAACACTTGGTTTTCTCTTTTGCTCTCGGCGTTAGTTTTCTTTCAAAACAGCTGCTCATTCTGTATAAATCACAAATCCACCCTGCCATGGAATATTGTTCCCACATCTGGGGTGGTGCCCCCAAAACCTCTCTCAGGCTTCTTGATTCCATTCAAAAGAGGGCAGTTAGGTTAATTAATGATTCATCTCTAACAGAGTCTCTCCACTCACTCTCTCATAGACGTACTGTTTGTGCTGCATGCCTCTTCTACAGATACTTCCATGGGCACTGTTCTTCTGAATTGGCTTCTATAATTCCCGCTCTCTCTTTCAAAACAGTCTGAACACGTACCGCCACCAGCCAACATTCATTTACTGTCCAACTTCAAACTCACAGAACCAACTTTTCATCTTCCTCGTTTATTTATTCAACTGCCGTTTTCTGGAACAACCTTCCTTCATACATATTTCCTGAAAATTACAGTCTACAGAAGTTCAAGTCCAATGTCAACAAATATCTTCTTTCATCTTCTCAACCTCCAACCAAAGCACGGTACTAAGTACAGTGGATTCCAGTTATTTGGGCCACTGGTTAATCAGGGCATCCATTTATTTGGCAAATCTTAAAAAACAAAACCCAATTGAGAAAATAGCCAGGGTTTACATCACTTAATTGGGACAGCATGCCGTTTAATCGGGGCAGGAGACCACAGCACTGGAGTTTACCCTACGATTGTCTCTGACCATGTCACGTAGTTCGGTCAGATTTCTGGAGATCACAACCATAAAACAATAAAAACAGTTAGCACTCACCTGGTTATTGGGCTTTTGTGTTAGTGAAATCTGTCATAAACTGATAGTAAACTCGATCTTATTGAATTTGCGATAATACCGACAGCTGTAATTCTGTGGGTTATTATGGTAAAATGTGTTTACACTTCCATGGAATCTTCAATCATATAAAAAAAATAATTTTCATAATCTCTTCATTCCTATTTTTAAAGCTTCATAATTTGTTACTCCGTTCTCAAAACGTGTTACTCAAAACGTATCGTGTTACTTGCAATTTGTATGTGCTGTGTTCTTTGTTATTGATTGCTTATCTTTTTACTGTTTTAAATTTTAACCCCCACCCACAAATGACCAGAAATGTTAAAGTTTAGTTAGTATATACATATTACAGTACGTATTAATTCTTCCGATTATCATGTATATTCTTCCGAATTTCACGTATCATTTAATTTTTTAATTGGTAAGGTAATAAAGGGTAAATTTGTACTTAATATATCTTTACTTTTATAGCCTGTGGATAATATTCCTCCTATTTTTGCTAATTAGAATTGCTGTTTAATAGCCAATTGAATTTTAATAGAATTAAAATTCAATTCACAAACATGATCACAATGACCGGTGCTTACTGCACATCGTATAGTGAATGGTACTTTACAATGGTGACTCCATCGTAACGTGATTTGATTGTACAGTGAACCAATTGTAAAGGGGGGGGGGAGGCATCGTGAAACTTCGGATAATTGGGGCAGCCACTTAATCGGGCCAAACTGCATTAGTCCCGATGTTTCCCAAATAACCGGAATCAACTGTACTATAGGTTCTAATACCTCTCGTGTTTAGGGTTTACATAAAAAAAAAATAAAAATAACGTAAAACTAGATAGAGTAATTCATAACACTGAAGTAAGAATCTGTTAGCTTAGTTTAGTATTGGCAATTAGTCAAATTTATAAATCCTTTTAATTTTTATTGTTAATTAAATTGTATTTAAATGGAAATCATGCCCCACATGTTTGCGGATCTCTAGAGCAGCAAAGCAACTTGTACAAAGTAGCGAAAGTGCTGTGGTTCGTGGAAGAACCATAGGGGGATGGTTCTCCAACTTGTCACAGTCTAAAAAAATGTGCAAAATGCGACATGTTTACGGATCTCTCTCTTGAACAGGACATGATCTAGCCATGGAGGATGTGAAGAAATTAGGCACCAACTCAGTGTTCTGATGGGCATCTATGAGAGCTTGAAGAGTCAGGTGGATGCCCTTGAAGGAATTAAGTTGGGGGCCCCTCAAGTTTTCGGCTGCCCACCTCAATGCCAGAGTACACTCTTATGCACCAGGCAACACAGCGACGACCTTCAGGACAGAACATGCTGGTCTCACAGAGCTAGTTATTGTTGGTGACTCAATTGTCAGGGAAATATATTGTGCAAAAAGGATAGGTATTATGACGTTGTGACTAAAATGTTTGTTTTCACAGATGATCTTATTATAGTGATTGCTAGAAAGTCCAGCAATATGAGAAAATAAAGCTAACAACATAATGAATGATTTAATATTCTTGGTCACAACGTCATAGTTCTCAGAAAACTAAAATGATGATTTTTAAAACTAAATTGGATTTAAATCGTTCCCTACAAATTAAGTTACAAGGTAGTCAAATACCGTTAGTGGCTGAGAAAAAATATTTGGGAATACTTATTGATCACAGATTATTATTGTATTCACAACTGAATTAACTCAGCTGAAAAAGTTAGGAAGTTTTCTGGATCTGTTATTAGAATATTGAAATCATACTGGGGCCTCTCATGGAAAACTTTGAAGTTGTATTATTGTACGGTTTTCCTTCCTATAACTATGTACACAGCAATAGCCTGGTTCCAGCATGCTAAAATTGTACTCTTTGCTTTCTTGTATCGTATGCTTCTACTAATGCTAATCTAATGATACCCTCATAGTTATAGCTAAGTGTCTGCTTACCACTTTTGTTTGTTCTTTTAATATAATTGTATGTATTGCATCAACCCCAGGTTCCTTATTTACTTTTAGTTTCAACAAATTCTCTTTCAGCTTCTTTTCAGTTATCATAAAAGCATTTAGCTCTCTGTTATAATTAGGTGCGCTCCTGGTATCCCCATTCCTTACGAAATTTTTTGTGTGTTTATAGATTCAAAATATTTATTGTGTTAACAGCAAAGAATTCTTAGCTTATGTTAACATAAGCTAAGAATTTTTGCTATCTCTTAGCAACGAATTCCTTTTTAGCCAAGGACTTCTTGTAAGTTGTGTTATTTTGCATAACACCTTGGTACTCCCTAACCCCCCTTGCTTAACCACTATGTTATTATGCCTAACTCTTACTTTGCAAACCAGTTTATATGCACTTTAGACATCTCTGTACTCTGATAATTGTTAATCAGCAATGAATTGTTACCATTGACATTTCTAGGGCTTTTAATCGTGTTTGGTACAAAGTCCTTCTAAACTAGCTTCTATCTTATAGAATTCCTGACTGTTTTTTGCAATCTTGTTTTGTCTCTGATGGCTCATTATACAGTGGCAGACAAAAAAACTGCATAACCTTAAAAAAAGTAACATTTGTAGTGAAACGAATAAGATTTTTGATTACCGTCATTTTGTTTGTCTCAAAGCAAACATATTGCATCAGATAACGCTTCTGTTGCATCAGACAGTAATTGCAGGGTGAAAAAATTCCAGCAAGTAGGAAGGGTATATACACACTCATTAGTATCCTGTTTTGCAGTAGTGTAAGCATGGCTCCATATGTTCAGTTGACACCAAGAAAAAAAGTGTAGCTGTTGCTCTGTCCCAGAAAGGGCTTTCTACACATGCTATCGCTGATAAAATAGGCTTCCACCAGTCAACGGTATCCTGGTTGCTGAAATAAAAGCGTGAAACTGGTGATGTGAAGAGAAGACCTGGGTCAGGCCATAAGAGAGTGACTACGCCTTCCCAAGATCGATATTTGAAACGGCCTTTGTAAACGGCATGCTAGTGCTCCTGATCTAAAACTGGACTATGAGATGCCCTCTGGTGTTGAACAAGTGCACAAACTACCCAAAGGTGGCTTTCAGAAAGTGGTCTGCATGTCTATCAGCCCAAGAAGAAACTTTTGTTGACTCAACAAATGAGGAAGAAGCGACTTGCTTGGGCTAAAACACTAGTTTCATGGACAAAATAGCAATGGGACACCATCATCTTTTTGGATGAATTGAAATTCAACCTACACGGTTCGGATGAGAAGCGATATGTCAGAAGACAAAAACTGGAGGCATACCAGCCAGATGGTCTGGGGATGCATAACAAGCAAAGGGGTGGGGCAAATTAAGTTTATTAATGGAATGGTGAATGCAGAAACCTACACTGCTATCTTGGAGGAGTGCTTGAAACCCATTATTAGAGATCACCACACAGATGTTCCAAAATTGCATTTTTCAACAGGACTGAGCACCTTGCCACACAGCAAAATTGGTAAGTTTCATGCCATTTAGATTTAACGATGAGTTTGTCTTCTTGTCTCACAAGGCTTAAAACATACTTATACCAATGTTTTCCCCTCATTTTTCTCCCTTAAAGTGCAGTCATACCTCAGAAATGCTGGCATTACAGTGTTGGACTCACCCAGCAACAGTCCTATTTAAAATTGCTGGTACATAATGTCATCTAAAATTGCTCAGATTCAGCTGTAGGAGAGCATTGTAAGGGTGTGATATCACAAAATCCTCCGTATTTTGTGGTACCTGCCCACTCGGCTACGGAGGCTCCGTAGCCGAGTGGGCAGGAGCGGGAGTGCAGTAGCACACGCTCTTTGAGTAGACCGGGGTTCAAGCCCCTGACTGCTGAATACAGTCGATCTGCTAACCCGCACTGGACCAGCATGGCAGATTATGGTCCATTTCCCTCAGCATGAATTGTTGAGGAGGCTTCCAACCTGCAGTGGGTTGATAATAGCTGCACTTTACTTTTTTTTTTTTAACCACAAAATTGGGCAATCATATAACCAAAAGTTGATTATGCCAAATCTTTGCAAGGCTGTAAAGGCTCTATGCCAGATAGTTGCAAGGCTGTAATTTCAGCTCGAGGAGGAACAACAAAATATTGAAAACTTATTTTGCTGATTTGCAGTACATAATACTATTACTTGTCATTTCAGTTTGTACACGTAAATACAATAAAATGTGTTTGGTTGTCGTGATTGCCATTTGCATTATTTCTCATATTTCCATTAATTACCATTTTACCCTTTGGGAAGATATTTATGGCAATTAGGTATATCAGGTGGAGTCTTTTTATTGGATTTCATTCACAGAGATATATATCCCATCTAACAAATGCATTTCGAACATTTCTGCAACACACAATGCAGCGCAAAACACATTATTTGCAAAATTTGCAGTTTTTTTTTGTCCACCAGTGTAGGTGATGATATTTAGCTCTCTGTCTTCTAACTTTTCCAATAATGCTTGTGTTCCCCAAGATTCAATTCTTTTCACAACTGTTTTCTTCTTGTATATTAATGACCTTCTTTTACCAGCTAGAAATCCTATTATTAGTATTTAGATGGTAGCCCATTGTGTACATTCCACCTTTTGGAAAAACTTTTCCTCCCTGCCAAAACAGCTTCAACTTTGAATTCCTTAATTGGTAATTCTCCAATGAGACAAGGGCACTTTAGTTATCTTGCAGTAATTGTGCAGATGATTTTACCATCAGAAAATTCTAAATGGGAAGCATTGAAGGAATTAATCATAGACACTACTATGCATTTCATGCCAACTAAGAAATATTCTTCAAGGTATAGGCCTAAATGGATGTCAGATGAACTGATGAAACTTGTGGCAGAGAAGAAAAGTGCATGGGATGCTTATAAATTACTAGGTGACACAGAAGCCAAATGGTAGATATAAACTAGTCTGTAATCAAGTTACAAATGAGATCAGGCAAGCAAGGAAGATTACATGAAGTCTTTGACAAAGGATGCAGGAAAAAAGCATCAGACTTCTTTACTTATGTAAACACTAGAAGGAAGGGAATGAATCAGTTTGATCCACCCAATATTGATGGTTTGACTGTTGATGATACTGCTCATGCTCATTTTGCTGACAAACTAAATGAGTATTTTTCATCTTTATTCACACACGAGGAATACTTCAGGGAAGGGAATGCCAAAAGTTTATGAAACTCTAACAAGAAGCTAAATGATTTTGTAATAACTGAGAGGAAAGTGGAAGAGAAATTTTTAAAATTAAAAAGCACTTGGCATGGAAGCGATCTATCCAATTATATTGAGGGTAGTAGCAAAGGAAATAATTAAGCTGTTAGCCTTAATTATGAGAGCATATTTGGATTTAGGAGAGGTCCTCATGGACTGGAGATGTGTGAATGTATCCCCAATTCATAAAGCGGGATGAAATGGTGACGAGTATTTACAGACCTGTTAGTCTGTAATTACTCATATTCTGTTCCAGGGAAAATAATGGAGTCACTGGTAAAAGAAGTAATGAGTGATCATCTAGACAAGGCTCCAGTTATACTTTAGACACAGCATGGGTTTGTTAAAGGGAAATTTTGTTTGACCAATTTTAATGGTTACAATGGGGTCAAAAAGGAATGGCTGCAAAAAATAATTTTGATATCATATACTTGGATTTCAGGAAATTTTTTGATACTGTTGCACATAAAAGACTGCACTACAAATTGGAGCAGACTTCAGTGTGGAATTCAGGTCAAATTGCTATTATAGATGGTTGAATGGGAGGAGAGAGAGTGGTAATTAATGGACATTGCTCTTTGTGGGCTAATGTTATTAGTGGAGTACCCCAGAGTTCATGTTGGGCCCATTGTTTTTTTTTCTCTATATTTATCAATTATATTGATGAAAGCATATATATCCAAGTTTGCACATAATACAAAGGTGGGCAGGGTGGTTATTGACAAATGCTACTGCAACAGGATCTAGAAAAATTAGACAGATGGGCTGCGATGTAGCAATTAAAGTTTAACATTGATAAATGCAAAGTACTGCATATAAGTAGCAGCAACTGCAGCGTAACATACGAACTGTGTGGTAGTGCACTCAGGATAGTGGAAAATGAAAAAGATCTGGCAGTAATTGTGCAATCGGATATGAAGTTCTCTGTGCATTGCAGACCTGCTTCCAGGACAGCTCATGGGGTTTTGTAAATTATATACAGGAATTTTGCTAGCAGGGATAAGGAAGTAATTATCCCATTGTATAGGACAATGGTCAGGCCACATCTTGAGTACTTCATACAGGTCTGGAGGCTTCATTTTAGAAAGAATGTGGAGCTGCTGGAACAAATATGAGAAGGGCAATGAGAGTGGTGAGCAGAACAAAGGGGTGTTCTTATGAAGAAAGGTTTTAGTTCTTGAGACTAGACACTTGTGACGTGATCTGATTGAGGTGTTTAAAGCTTTGAATGGATTCAGAAAGCTGAATGCTGATAGGATTCTTCCTCTTGCTCAGACCACACACATGAGTGGGCATAAAGTCAGATTGAAGAAGGACAGTTTCAGAATCGATGCTTTGCCTTTAGTCAGTGTGTAGTAGATCGCTGGAACAAGCTCCCATCTGTTGTTTTGGAAGGTGATAAATTAAATAAATTCAGGGGAGAAGTAGAAAAACTATTAGAAAAAATGAGCTGGTGTATGAGCTTGCTTTGTTACATTGTTTGCCAATGCTAATACCATCCAAAATAGTACCAATATGGAGGACAGACAGGACAGGGCAGGAAGGGTGAGAAATTTTGCTCTTGGTTAAGAAGCACATGGAGTCTAAGACAGTAAACCCAACTGGCATAGGTAATGTTGAGCTTAGTAGAGGAAGAGTGTTTTTATTGAGAAAACATATGAAGGTGAAATAGTGAAGTTCCCTGATATTTTTAAACGATTGATTTAACTAAAAAATGTTCATTTTAAATAAAAATATTAATAAAATCACAGTTTGCTTATGTTCCTTTGAGAATTATTTTATTATGAATGAACTATGGATACAGAATTGTTATAAAGATAAATGGCTAATAGCACAGAGCTGAAATTTAGTTTGGATAATTGGCAAGCAATGCACAAAAGAATAACATAAATAAAGGTTCCATATGGAGCCCTAGGTAGAAATAGTGATGTATAGAAGAATTATGAAATTATACTCCGATGTATCTGTGGTATTAGAAACATCAGAGTATTATTTCACAATTCTTCTATACGTCACCACAGAAATTCATCATGATTTTATTGAATGATTGTGTTTTGATTGAATGATTGCTCTATCTAAATAATAGCATTCTCTTGGTTGCTCTTTGCAAATATCACTGAGAGAAAATATTGAGACATGGGTCTCTGTCACAATATGATACAGAAGATTTAGAGATGGATAATTTGTCTATGCCATGGCAGCGGAAGCAACCAGTTTCTAAGAGGGTTGTTTATAAAATAATTGTTATATCATGATCAGAAGTGCAGATATAGTTTTCATTCATCGGCTAGTGGCAGAGCATTAGTCATAGAAATAATCCTTCCGTGGTGAAATGTCTGCTCATTCCTGCAATAGATTGTGCCCATGAAAACTGCTCATGATGGAGCTGTTGACTGTATGTGACCCTGAGAAACTCTTAATGAGAAATGTTTCATTTTTTCTCTTCCAGGTTAGGGTAAAGGATGACAGTTGGCGGGGACCACCTAATACAATAAATAAATATATATAGGCAGGTGGCATTGGAATATTCTGCAGACTGATAAGGCACACTTCCAATTTGAATGAGAATGTTAACACTCAAAATTGTCAAGAATGGAAAAATCACATTCAGATGTCATTAATAAAATTCCATTGCATTCCCTGGGCATTTTTCTTTGGCACAGTTTTAATAAACTTTCAAATAGGGTTTATAAATGAGAATTTATAAATCTTTTTTTTTTTTTTTCTTTTTTTTTTTTTTGAGGAGGTTTCATGACCCGCTTCCATAATGTTCACTATGTACTTCTTGCTCCATATGTTATTCCCAACTTCAGGCTAGAGGCTGTTTGAACACAATGCATTTCATGTAGGTAGGACAGAGCACCATCTCATACTGTGTCCAGGTAACACAGCTGCTTCTAGACGCCTCCGTAGCCAGGTGGGAAGGAGCAGCAGTGCATAGCACACGCTTCTTGATTAGACCGGGGTTCGAGCCTGTCACCACCAAATACGGAGGATTTGGAAAGGTCAGGGAATGACCACCGCACATCCCGGAGCAATATGGCCTTAGTTGCTAATGCTCCTAAAAAAAAACCAACAACAGCTGCTTCTGGACCAGTTTCCCAAAGACTGCATGATTTCAAGTCTGTTCTCAAATGTTTCTACCTCTCACCTAATCTCAATGTAATTGATTTTTGTTTATGGGGATAGTGGAAAAGACAAAATGCAGAAATAATTCTATTCACATCACAATTATTAGTTATAAACTCCTCTAACTTTTTGGTTGTGCCAGAACATAAATAGAAAGTATACAAAGACAATGTTGAAACTTTGACAGATGTAAAGGACAGTTTAACAAGGCATACTGAAAACATTCCAAAGAAAATGTTGAGCAGCAATTAACAGTGTGGGTTCCAGCATGTTTCAACACACATTGAAACCCACATTGACAATACAGAGCACCCATTTAACCCACATTGTAAGTGTGAATTCTAGCATTGTTTATTTTGCTAGTTTTATTGACATCAACAAATTAAACATCACATTGAACCATTTGACATCAATAAATGTCATGTTTTGAAGTTAATAAAATCTCAACTGCCATTTGGAAAACATTAACTTTGAAAATCGATACCATTTGCAATATGAATAAATCTGTTGTATAGCTCTTTTCTCCTACCCAGCATAAAGTACCAATTTACTTAATCCTTTAGCACTTTGCACCTTTTTCCTCTTACATATCATTATTTTCCATATTTTTTGATTCTTGTTTTTATAAATTTTGGCTCTGTGTGATTAGCTGTTTTCCACCTATATTGAAAGTGACACAGTTTAGTTAAACGTGCGTGTGCGTGCGTGCATGCGTGTGTATGTGCGCGCGTGCTAACTTTGATCCCCATCAAAGTTAGTATTACTCCACCCAGTTGCCAATTCAATTTTCACAAAGTTTGTATGAACTGGTTTTTTATCCTGTAAAACAAGCAAACCCAGCAAAGAATACTATTGCACATCTCTTTTAAGATAATTTTTGGGGTATTGGTAAATATTTGCCAAGGTTGCTAAGTCTTCTACTTATTCTAAACAATCCAACTCCAGTCCATGCCATTATTTCTTGATAATCTTTCATAATAGTATTTTGAGAAAAAAAGCTATCAAAGATTTGATTTTGAGCTCTTAAGAACTTTTTTTTTTTTTTGTATGTGTAAAAACTTTTGTCAAAATCAAACTTTTGACAGTTAAGTAATAGCTGTGAAAAGTTTGATTTTGACAACAATGTAAAGACTGCCCTAATAAACATTAAAGAACAAGGAAATTGAGATATTCTTAATATATTGAAATGCAAGCTTTAAGTGTTATTTCAATCTGTCTGCTAGTCTGTAGTGAATTAAAATATTAACAATACTTACTTTGAATTAAATTGATATATTTCAGATCAAGCTAATTGAAAAAGAGCTTTCAAAACTAACAGTTGCTGAATTAAAGAAAAAAGATCTGAAAATAAACCTTGAAGTGGTGAGGAAAAATTTTTATATTTAGGATCAAATTTAGTGTAATGAATTGTTTTGTTATCGATCTCTTTCCAGTTTTTAGTCACACCTTGCATAGCAAGTCATTCATTTTTTAATTCTGAGAATGGCAAATTTAAAACTTTAGTAGGTGCTTAACTACATCCACTTCCTTTCAGATATGCAGAATTAATTAGTCTTTGGTGTTTGTACAGTAGACATTTAAAAGTAATGAAACTGGCAAAATTTATAACTTTTATATCTGTATGTTTAAAAACGTCTTTAATTCTGTTAGCAAGTCCTTTGGTTCTGTGTTCTGTAAATGTAAAATAGCTCTCTTAGAAATTAATAATCTAAATAGTATAACATGTCAACTACAAACAGGGTTGTCCAACCCAAATATATTAGATCGTCTTCCCTCAGGCATGGTCACTCTGATATTTCAAACACATGTGCTCATTTCCACGAATATGATATTCAGTGTGAAATAGGAATAATGGAACTTACGATACATGCATGCGCAAATCTCAGATTAGATAGTGTAGAAATTAATCAATGATTATAACTTTGCACAATGAAAGCACTCACCATAATGAAATATAAATTAGAATACCCATACATGTTAAATTCTGGATCCCCCCCCCTGTAGATTTTTTTAGTGTTTGGTGTCTCGATAAAATTAAGTTTTCAAATAGCTGATAGAGATAAGCTCTTCAGTTACTGAGTACACTCCTGATATTAAATCTTCAGCTTCCACACATGCACTACCTATTATGGTAATCGACAAAACAGCTTACCAAAAAGACTATTGTCCTTCTTTCTTGCCATTATTTTTCTGAGTGTTTTGCATTTTTTAGCCAACATTAGCATTTTTAAATTTGACGCACTTAGTGTAGTGCATTTTAGAGAGGTAGCATTTTTTTTTATTCACCACATAGAAATTTTAAATACAAACAGAAGAAAGAGATGAGCTATAATGAAAGAATTTTCTATGTAATTATTATTGTAAACTTGACAACTAGAATCGCTTGAGCTAGAACTATTCACATTGCTACAGTATCTTAACTATCTTCCATTATTTGTTTTTCTGATAACAGCAGTGATCCTCAGGGTATGCTCATAACATAGGATGCTGTATAATTTCGGACTATATCCCTCAGGTCTGTCCTTATTACTGGGCACAGAATCAAAAAATCATATTGATAAAGTCCCATCAATTCTAGCACTGAGTGCTGAAGTAAGCAGACTTATTTTGTCGGGTATACAATGCTGTCGACGAATATGCAAGAAAAAATTAGAAATTTTGATATTTAATATTTTTTTCGAAAAAACTAAAAAGTTCACATTTTGGTCATTTCCTATTGCGCCTTGGTTACTTTCACTCTCAATAACTTCCAAACTATGATAGATAGACATAAACAGTAAGTAACAAAATTGTTCAGTAGCAAACCTAGTTTTTACATCTATAAATAATTTTGATGTAGCTCTTATGGTTCCCAAGTAATAGCGAGGCAAAGAAACTTGAAAAATTCGAGCATTTTCAAGTTTCTTTTCGCAATATCTTAAAAACTATAAAAGTTGGACAAAAAAATCGTTGCCCTTTGAGAGCACTACAAGGATATATAACTAGATTTCAAATTGGGTTTTAGGTTTTGAGATTTGAACAACTCTTTAAAGTAACTACTTCGTTCGGTTACTTCGCATTTGTCGAGCAGTGCAGTTGTGTTTCGTTTAGTTAAGTTGTGATGATGCCGAAAGTTACATCAACTAGACGGGTTCAAAGATTTCGACAGAATTACAAATCTAATGTTGAAAAGCAAGCACCAAATTCAGCGGGGGAACGCAAGAGAGAGAGGGGGGGCACCTCCGTGGGCAGGACCAGCAGTGCGTCTCACAAGCTTCTTGATTAGACTGGGGTTCGAGCCCATCACCACTAAATATGGAGGATGCGGAAAGGTCATGGAATGACCACTGCATATCCCCAGAGCAATATGGCCTTAGTTGCTAATGCTTCTAAAAAAACCAAAATAACAATAACAAATAACAGCAAGAGAGAGAGAGAGAGTCATAAGCGTAAACGCAAGAAAATCAATTAGAGGCAGATGTCCGGACATCAAAAAGACAGTGCAATCAGTGAATGAAGATCATCAAAAGTGTTATATGTTAGCTTCACAAGAATTTGAAAGAACGTTTTTGAACAACTCGTTCCGATATGTGTATGTAGTGTTTGCAACAGACTGTGTTTCAGAATGATTTGAGATTACCAAAACTAAACTATATACAAATTCTTGATTGAATTTTCAGAAGTAGAGAACATACCATCGTTTATGCTTTGCAATACACCTTAACAAGCTTAGAATCAGGAAATGTACCATCGTTATCCAAGTCCATCGGCTTCATATATCATCTGTTTCCATCAAATTTACCTCCGCTTGATTATATAAGCAAACTGTTGATTTCAGCTAGATTGCCATTCGTGCAGATTCGACGTTTGCGATATGAAATTGGCACTTATGGATGGTACCATTGGACAAGTCACAAATGTTCCAGTCGACATGAATAATATGGTTAGAGAGTTGCCTTGTGCTTTAGATGATGATTATGTATTGAACATTCACATCAAGAAGCATTCGATTCATAAAGCAACTTACTTGCAAGGGCGTGTGACGAAAGAAACGGTCAAATCATGGCTAAGGTATTTGATCAATTCTCCTCTGTACAAACATTATAACCTCACATTCGATCATCACTTGCTTGCTAGCTACAGTTTCATGGAGAGTTATCAATAGCGAACAAGTAGACAATGTAGAGAAGATCACATCATCTGAAAGTGACATCGAATTACTTATGGCACAGCAACACACATTACTTTGGAATGAAGACCAAAAATCTTGCAATTGCTCCTGGTCAACACAATCAACCAATGTCAATAGTTTACGATGAACATGCTGAGGAACTGTCGTTTCTAGTGATATACTTAGGCCATCCACATAAATTTAAAGATGGATTACGTGTTACTTCGTTTATGATGGCAACTAGCGAAATAAGTTGAAAAGATCGCCGAGGAGTAACACTGCATCATATTCTATATGTGGTGATGAAAATTTTATGCTTGAGAATAACCGAAGGTTTATATTCCACTTTAAAATGCATTGGAGAAATTTCCAACATAACAAAATGTATGATAGAAGACCAAAGATTTGTTTAAGAATGCATCGAACGTAACTTGTCATTTCTCAAACCCATTCCAAATTCTGTATGCTACTGGTCTCAATGCAAGAAAGATGTCTTTGCTATGATCAGACAACTTGGTAAACTGACCGTGTTTATGACATTGAGTACGACGGAGGTTCGCTGGCCACATCTCTTGAAAACACTTCACAAACTAAACAGTAATGAAGATATGGAAATTGACGATCCATTGAAAGAATTGACAGCATTGCAGCATACGAAGCTAGTCAGTCCAGTCACGTGTAATTAACTTCAATAAGCTAGTTGATGTTATAATATACTGCAGTCGAAATGGTACAGTCATTTTGGAAAATTAAAATAAATCGATTTCTTCCAGCATATAGAGTTTGAGCATTGTGGCAGTCTGCATGTTCACATTTACAAATGTGAGCATTCTGTGGCTACAGAATGATCCCAAAGAATTGGTTTCAGAAGATATGCCAAAGACTAGAAAAGACTGAAGAAAAACCTATTGGTAACTCTTTAGGAGGCTTCCGGATCAGTTAGTGTTTAATCTTGCTACCTCTACTCTGGCAGATAATGACTGGAGGGAATCTGAGTACTGTGTATGCAGGGGGCATTGTCGAGCCCATGTTATGTCAAGGATCTGGGTATATTCTTACCATGTGTACGCCATATCCAAAAATTTCATTACTTCATAGAGCATGTCCCCCCCAACCCGCTTTTTCTTACTATTGAATACACCACGAATTGTCAAACTAATAGAGTAAGCTTATCTGCGAAAAGATCTAAATCTCCCAAACACTTCCTAGTTCATTTCACAAATATACGTGGTCTCAGTTCTAATCTCAACGATGTCCATTTCCACTTGCAGTCTGCCAAAACTCATGTACTTTTTCTGACAGAATCTCAGTTATCGGTTGATTCAACCACTGCTCATCTCACTTGCCCAAATTATTCGCTATAAGATTCCTTTCACCTCAAAGGTTGTACTTGTGATAGCCCTTGAGCCAACCGATAACATCAAGGCTGAAAGAAAGAAAATAGCCACAAAGCTCCATAAGTAATGGCAATTAAATTGGGAGCAAGAAACCAGAGGTGCTCTTACCAAAAGGTTTCTAGCACAGGTGGTAGAAGCCTTTTGACAAGTAATTAGTCCAAAGCCACTAAAGTGTTATGTCCCTGGACTTTTTACAACCTTCATTCTGACAGGTCATGGTTCCCTAAAGGCCAAACTAACTTCTTTAGGGTCGACTGATGACCCAAATTGTACCTGTGGCGGGAGTGAAGATTGGCCACATATTCTTTATAAATGTACAATCTGTGAAATCCAAAGAACACAGCTAACAGCTGAAATTGGGCCCCTTCTAAGGGAAAGGAACACCAATTTGTTATAAATGAGAATATATGTATAAAGCACTCAAAAAATTTACCTAACGAGTATTTGAAATTAGATGAAGCATGCAGAGACAGGCCCCACAGTAGTCAAGCAACAATCAAAAGCCAAAGTGCCCATGTCTCCCACCATGCCCAGATGATGACATTATAATCCGGGGTGAGCACGCACGAGGTCAATGAGAGCCGCATTCCGGTTTTTCATATATTATAAAGAGCCACACCGTAGTTACATAGTATTAAATACACAAATTCAAATTTAATTTAATTTAATTTAATTAATATGATTACATATTCTACACAAGTCTTAAGTGTTATGTAAAGCATACATATATAAGAAAATATAATTAAGAGAAAGAAAATACAAAATAATTATTTCAAAATTTTAATAATAAAAATGCATTAATAAAAAGTATAACATTTAACGAAGACCTTTGGTCAAATCTGTGAAATTTGATGTAAAATTTGTTAAAGCTGTTCGCAGCAATTCAGTGAGATGATGATTGGTCAACTGTGAACGATATTTCGACTTCACGAACTTCATTGTGGAGTACAAAGATTCACAGCAATATGTTGTACCAAAAATTGAAATTAGACGGCAAGCAGCTTTCCTTAAATGTGGATATTTTGATTCTGGCACGAGTTTCCAAAATTTAATTATAGAAGTAGATTTGTGCTGCATTTGCAATGCCTGATCCTCTTTCATCTCTAAAAACTCCAATTCCCCAGCCGCTTTTTCAACAAGTATTATTTCAGAAATTGTAAATCCATCTTCAATAATATCACAAATAAATGGGTTCACAAAATATACAAATAGATTTCAAACTTTTCAAATCTTCAAACCTATGTTTGAAATCTGCTTGCAATTCTTCCAATTTTTCCTTGTATTCGTCTAACTTTTCTTCTTTGATATTAATTATATTTGCTTTTACTCATGGAAAATGATTAAATATTTATTCTTAAGATCGTACACAAAAAGCCGAAGTTTACCTTCAAAACTAAATACAGTTTGTGACAAATCAATAATAATTTTTTCCTTTCCTTGTAAAGCCAAATTAAGTGGTTGCAAGTGTTCTGTAATGTCTGTAAGGAACATTAAGTTAGAAAGCCAAGTTTCATTTTCTAATTCTGGGTATTTTTTTCTATTTTCTTTTGTAAATGTTATGATAGGATTTAGGAGTTACACAAAATGGCTCAAAACATTAAGTTGACAGCCATCTTACAACACACCATAGGGATAAATCACTGGGCAATTCATCTGTTTCGTCATTCACTCGCAACTCTTCTAAAAAGTTCTTAAATTGACAATGTATTTTGACATGTGTTCTAATTAAATTCACAATCTGCAAAACAATCTTCCACACATTTTCGTATTTGAAGTACATCGCTATGAGATGCTCGCAGTGAATTGTGCAGTGAAGAGGTAAGAAATGTGGAATTGTAGGATCGTTGTTTAAATGACCAATGAGACCTTGGTTTTTCCCTATCATTGCAGGCGCTCCATCAGTCGCAACACTTACAAGTTTATCACGAGGCAATTCAAACCTGTTCATTACTTCATCAAGCGCATTTCTAACATCGATACCGTGAGTTGTTTCGATAAGAGCTACTAGGTCTAACATTTCTTCCTTCACATTTACGTCTGCAGATACATATAGCGGAAAAAGATGGCAAATTGTGGAACATCCTGAATGTCTGTAGACTTATTGAGAGCTAAACTAAATGCTGTACAATTTTTCAAATCACACATCAAACTATTTTCAACATTTTTACCAATTGCACCAATACGATGCTCAGTTGTACGGCGTGACATAGGAACCTGTGCGATCAATTTATGCAGTTTTGTATTATCTGGATCCAAAACTTTAACCACTTCTTCCAAGTTTCCTTTAATAAATTCTCCTTCTCCATATGGACGTTTGGCACGAACAATATTCCAAGCTATCAAAAAACTAGCTTCGTTTGCTCTGTCATCTTCGCGACTAAAAGAAGACAAAAGTCCTTGTTGCTTCAAGAGTCCTTGAAGACCAGATTGCAAGGACTTAAGTTTCTCTGTTTGCAATTTTGAATTGAGTGGATATTGAGTTGAAAAGTGGGGATGACTTACTTCGTAATGTCTATGTAAATTGCTTACTTTGTAGTTTGCAATTGTATCTTTACAAATAAGACACAACGACTTTCCATTATTGTCAATAAAAGTAAAATTTTCTACCCATTCTTCTTGAAAGATTCTATTTTCTTGTTCGTATTTTCATTTTTTGATATTTTCTGAGGTCATGTTATCAAAAAATTTAAATAAATTTAATTCCAATGTCTGAAATTGAAGCAAAATAATTAAATTAATTTACGACGCGGAAAAATTACACTCATAATTTTTGTGCACAAGTCCGCTGATGGCGCCAGCAGTGTAAATGCACGCGGATTTATTTATAATCAAAATAAAAATAGCAAAATATCTAGGCATAAAAAAAAAAAATAAACACAACATAAAAGCCATATAACAAAATATTAGTTACTTAGTTAATTTAACAAGATTCAGTGAAAAAAGTTCTGAAATAATAAAAAAAAAAACGGATTTAAATTTTCAATGGGAGACGCACTTCAACTCAACGATGAGCCGCATTTGCCCACCGTTGTTATAATCCGACAGGGTAGCCGTAACCAGCACCCCAAAAGATAACTGACAAGACAACAAAACCGGATTGATGATTGGCACCATCCCCCAGGGTTATCTTGCCGTGAGTAGGGACCTGGGGATCCCACACTCACTAAGTAAATTTAAAGGGGAGGGAGATGAACAGGCAGCCAGGGATGCAACTCAGCCAAATAACATTAGAAAGCTTGTTGCAAGGAGATGCAATATAGAATGAATGAAATTAATGAGTGTGTGTGAAAGAATTGTGTGAATGTGCTGGGTGCTGAATGAATGTGATAGGGTGAAATAGAAATTATGGTGAAAGGAAAAGCATGTGAAGTTATGATGTTAGAGACAGTGGTAAGCTGTGAATATTTTAACAATGGGCTCGCAGTTTTGCCGACTTTTTAATGTGAAGCAGGCTTCCGCCAGAGGCACTTCTCACGTTCACACTACTAGTCACGGAGAAGTAAGATATGTTATTACTCTGTGCTACTAGTCTGTGCCGAGCACTCACTAGTAGTGTGATTAGAGAACATGATGCATTTTTCATGACCGGTATGATATCTATCTCGAATCAGCCTGGTCATCATGCCCCCCCCTTTACAATGATACCTGGATATGATAGTATCTCGAGTTCTAAGTTTTTAGAATTTTTTTAATTGTATAATGTCACAATCATACTTCCTGAAGTAAGTATGACTGTAACAATACAAATATTTGTCAACAATTTATTTTTTCGTCTCGCATTTTCGTAACATTCCGTTGTTAGGTGCACCGAACAGCTGCTCATGTCGTTTCAAATACAAGATCAGTACTTCAATCGACGCTGCTTTCTAGACATTTAGATATGTTGCACTCGCAGGTACACGTTGATTACTTTAGTTATCATAAATCCATTGTATCTTGTCTTCCAGAAATTATAAAAATTTGTGAATGTTGAATAAAATATTTACAATACAAAAGCTCTTTTATTTCGTAATCAATATACAAATCAAAATACCTAAAAGAAACGCGAAGGATTCACATAAAAACCATCTACCATGCATGCTTGGTACACTCGCCACTTTTTTATTCGTCTCTCCCTTTTTTTTAACAACTAGGGAAATATAATGGATACATTTTTTTTCATGATAAAATTTTTATATTGCAAATAAAAAATAACATTACTTAAAAATAACAAAATAACACTAACATTTCCCATATCACAAAAACTATCACAAAACATTCTACAATATAAAAACAAATATTACATAAAAAACAAACTCTTCTAGAAAAGGTACACAATAATCAAAGATTATATAAAAAAATTATTATACAAATATTCAAGAAAAATTTTTTCTAAAAATTGTCATATAAAATTTATTTCTTTATGAATATTTGTTTTCGACCTTCTGCTTTGCTCAATAGCTGAGCAATGATTACAGAGGAATGATTTGACGTAACGATCCGGATCAAATTGAAACAGTGGTTTTCCATTTAGATGTATGGTCATCATAATCTGCAATGTGTTTAATTGTCAACATTATTCATTCATTTAATCACAATGGTTTCAAAGATATATCTGGCTTTCTTAATTGAAGAGGGAATTTCACTCAATTTTAAAGATAAACTGTCTTCGACAGAATCTCTAAAATCATTAATTTTTATTTCATATTTTATCAGAAAACTTAAATTTCTTATTCGTTTTTCACCGTCTTGCCACAGAGATGAAAGTTCTTTCATATTCCACCTTTCCAGATAGCATATGTTTAAAATTTCTTTCAATTCCTCATCATCAATAGTATCATTATTTTCTTTATTTAATTTAAAATTACACTGTTGCATTAATAACTTATGCTTAATAATGTGTCACGAGGTAATTTTTTAAATGTGTTCTTACTTTCGATTCCTTCAAATTCTTTCAACTTCAACATGCTCTCAATTCTAGCTTCATAATTTCCTTCAGAATTTTTAAAATTAGCGATAGCATTGACTTTTTTATTCCTCTCTCTTTTTTTTTTAACAACTAGAGAAATATAATGGATACATATTTTTTTCCTGATAAAATTTTAATATTGCGAATAAAAAATAACATGAAATATTTCCCATATCACAAAAAATTCTACAATATAAAAACAAATATTATATAAAAAACAAACTCGTATAGAAAAGGTACACAATAATTATTATTATTAACTATATGGTGCAAGGATGTTTGTTTGTTTGTTTGTTATTTGGTTTTTAGGAGCATTAGCAACTAAAGCCATATTGCTCCGGGATATGCGGTGGTCATTCCCTGACCTTTCCGAATCCTCCGTATTTGGTGGTGACGGGCTCGAACCCCGGTCTAATCAAGAAGCGTGTGCTATGCACTGCTGCTCCTTCCCACCTGGCTACGGAGGCGCCTATGGTGCAAGGAAGCCTGAGGCTTATGCTGCACCAGCGAAAAAAAAATAATAATAAAATCCCGAGTTACCTCGAGAGAGAGAGAGAGAGGAGAAAAGTAAAATAGAATCACCAAGAAAAAGAAGAATGATGATATCCAGCTCAGGACCCTTAGTGTGCCAAGCCCATACTCACCAGATGTGAGCCCCGGGGTTAAATCACAGATTACATAAAAAAAATTATTACACAAATATTCAAGAAAAATTTATTCTGAAAAATTGCCATATACAATTTACTTCTTTATAAATATATTTGAAACCACTGCTAAGATATTTATTAATATCTTTGAAACCACTGTTAATTGCAGTAGTTTCAAAGATATTTCTGGCTTTTATAAATGAAGAGGGAATTTCACTCGATTTTAAAGATAGACTGTCTTCGACAAAATCTCTAAAATCATTAATTTTTATTTCATATTTTATCAGAAAACTTAAATTTCTTATTCGTTTTTCACCGTCTTGCCACGGAGACAAAAGTTCTTTCATATTCCACGATTCCAGGTAGCATATGTTTAAAATTTCTTTCAATTCCTCATCATCAGTAGTATCATTCTTTTCTTTATTTAATTTTAAATTACTCTGTTGCATTGATAACTTATCCTTAATAACGTGTCACGAGGTATTTTTTTAAATGTGTCCTTACTTTCGATTCCTTCAAATTCTTTCAACTTCAACATGCTCTCAATTTTAGCTTCATAATTTCCTTCAGAATTTTTAAATTAGTGATAAGGATTGATAGTTAGAATAATTAATTTATATGCTTTTACTATAGTGATGCTGCGACTTTGTAAAGCTTCTAGTTAAGGTATGAGAGCTCCTGCAGGATGTTGATCATTAGTGCTAAATCATTAAGAAATTTCAGATTGAAAAGTCGGTTTAATAATCCAGAATATTTAATTAACTTTCTGATTCAAAATGTTTGCTCAAAGCGGGGTAATTCCTCCAACCCTCAATTGCCGTCCATAAGCTACAAACTGCCCATCGGGGCCCGAACACACGACTGATCTTTATAGTTTCCACATCAAGTTCTTTAGCCGTCATCCTTAACTTGCGCTGGTTTTTTGGAGATTGATGATACAGTTTTTTTTTTGTTTTTTTTATTATTGCATATATGCCATTATATTTTGGAACATTTTCGTCACAGTGAAAGTCTCAACACAGTTTCCAAATCTGCCAACATTTCATCTTTGGAAAGTTTACTTAATATCTCAGTTGCCACATTTCCCCCCACCTGACGTTGCTACTCTCACTAGTTCTTTGAATACTGTGCAAAATATCAAAATCACACAGATATTCAGCTGCTGTGACCATGTAAACATAGACGTTGAAATTTACTGAAACACGTGGATCACTCACTTCTCTGAAAAACATACGACTTCTTGTCGGAGTAAAGGGGAACCACAACACAGGTTGACCAAGGGCTATTATCCGTGTCAAGAATCTTCTTAATTCTATGACTAGCTATGGAAAGCATATTAACTAGTGCAACTTCTCGGAATGTGGCTGCATAGGTTTTACGGATACCATTAACGTTTTGGGACGGTAATCCCTTTCACCCTTATTAATTAGCACTTTCTAATTACCTAAAGGCCAGAGGTGACGGCAATGCGCACAAAGTTATTTATCATAATCCGTTCGTATGGAAATTATTTTAAATGTTTCCATAGAAACGAAGGGGAATTCAAAAAAATTCGCTATGAAGAAGTTCGTTAAACAGAGGTCCGACTGTAATTAACTGAAAAATGAAGCAATTTTAAAATACATAACTAGTCGTTGTGCCATTAAAATCCTAGGGATGGGGCCCTGCTCACCCCACTGTAGTTCCAGCTCTAGATACTCAATAATTAAATTGAGGATTTAATTTGTAAAATAAATAATCGCTTCAACAATGGGCTCACAAATTTTCAAAAAAAAATAACAATGGGCTCTCACGAGCCCATGTGAGCCCACTATAGCTCAGCACTGATTAGAGAGTGACCCAGCATGGAAACAAAAGAGAGAGTGAATGAGAGTTTTGGTAAATGGTAATAATGAAAGATATGAATGTAAATGAGAGTATGAAAACACACCTGTTAAATATATAGTTTTAGTGTATACTAATACCACAAATGAACTTAGTTACTAACAACACCAACACACCCACTGGCATAGTTTATAAATATTAACTCTTATTTTATAAATTATTTTATTTAAGTTAATCTTTAAGTAAGTATTTTATCTTAAATTACACTACACACCATTTCATTCCCCCTCCCACCCGGGTGTGAGAAAGATGGATACATAAAAAAAAATTTTTTAAATTATAGATATAGTGTAAGAGAAAATTATAAAAACAGAATGAATACAGAGGTGAATGAGTCTAACAAATTGTCTCTCCCCCTCTCCCCTCTCGATTAACTGCTGGGCAAGTGGAACATTTATGGCCCCATGCTTTGGCTACTTAGTGAACGTGGTGTGGTTATTGTTATTTGTTTTTTTTTTTTAGGAGCATTAGCAACTAAGGCCATATTGCTCTGGGGATATGCGGTGGTCATTCCCTGACCTTTCCGCATCTCCATATTTGGTGGTTACGGGCTCGAACCCCAGTCTAATCAAGAAGTTTGTGCTGCGCACTGCTGCTCCTGCCCACCTGGCTATGGAAGCACCTCGTGGTGTGGGGTGCAAACACTGGTCGGTAGGGCTTGACCCCTGACCAGTGTGGAATTAGCACCAAAAGGGAACTCCAACATAGGAACCTTTTCCCTATGATCCTTCATTCTTACCACCTGGGGTGGTTCTCTTACTTCTCCCACTGCCAATTATTAACTCCCACCCCAGGACAGGACGGGCATTGCTGTCCCCATTGCTGTCCCCATTTCACTCAAGTGGGCACCTCTACTACTGCTTCCCTCTACCTGTTTCTCCCCACTCCCCCATTTCCTATATCCCAATGGGCGCCTCTGTAGCCAGGTGGGAAGGACCAGCAGTGCGTAGCACACGCTTCTTGATTACACCGGAGTTTGAGCCCATCACCACCAAATACGGAAGATGCGGAAAGGTCAGGGAATGACCACTGCATATCCCGGAGCAATATGGCCTTAGTTCCTAATGCTCCTAAAAACCAAATAACAAACAAACAAACAAACTATATCCCAATATCTTTACCCAATTTCTTTTTTTTTTTTTCTTTTTCACTCTTTTTTTTCTCTTTTTTACTGGGCTCTTCCTGCCTGTAGCCTTGGCTACCTCAGGGTTTGACCCATCAGTACTTCATACTCCTACTGCCCGGCCCGCTTCCTTTGGTAATAGACAGTAAACTAGAGATTTTTGTGTGAAAACACAGGCCTCTAGGCTAAGAGGCTGGATGAACAACACAACCAACATAATCCATACTAACAGTACATGAACACTCACTAACTTACACAAATCTGGCCTTTACAGAGTTTGTATTCATCATGTTGCTTCACACAGAGTTGGGAGAATCCTAATAACACTATACGCTATGTTCTAAACAATTCCAGAACTATGGGTTAAATTCAAATTAAATGTCCGATAATTTTCAAATGTTGAATGCAATATGTGTGCTTAAGTGATATCTTACCTAGTCAGTGGTTTCCAATTGTGGATCTAAGGACCTCCAGGGGTATATGTAAATCAATAACAACAGTGTATATTTAAGAATTATATAAAACAAAATTATATAGAAGCAACTTAGGCAATGATATATTCACATAAATAAATTTCCTTATGTGCTATAAGTAGCAGGTAGTTGCTCCTTGTATTAATTCTAGTGCACATACAGGTATACCTAATGCTTCGGTTTACTGCCATAAATGGAAGAAACCACTAGCAGTTGCATTGTTATATTGAATAGTGATTTTCTCTCCTTTTGGATTCATATAGCCATATGGTGTTTTACACGGGACAATTATTTTTCTTTTGATACCTGAGATCATTGGGTGATTTTTTACTGCAGTCAGTAATTGAAGAGAAACTTTGCATAGAACTTTCCTACAGCTAAATACCATTTTATAACAGAAACACTTTATAGACCTTTGTTCTTTCCAGCAGCAAATGATTTAACAGAAACATTCCATAGACATTGTTTATTCCATTGTTCTTTCCAACATTCTGTGATTGAATCTTAGTTTTTTAGTATTAGCAGTGATGGCAAATGATGCAAGAAAGCAAGCTTATACAGCATCAGGATTAAAAAAATACAGTTCCCATATTATCTGTTGGTTGAGGGCAAATTTCCATGAATCTGTCCTGTAACCATCCTTCATAAATTTAAGTTCCCCCCCCTTCACATGTAGTATCTAAGCATAAGGAAGGATTCCATCACCATTTAACTTATTCAGACCATTTGTACCCATTTGCAACTTGCACCCCACGCCTTAAACACCTTAATCAGATATCCTCATAGGTTCCTAGTTTCCAGACTGAAATTTGCAGAACTGAAGTTTTGTTGTATGCGGCGCCTCCGTAGCCAGGTGGGAAGGAGCAGCAGTGCGCAGCAGCGCTTCTTGATTAGACCGGGGTTCGAGCCCGTCACCACCAAATACGGAGGATGCGGAAAGGTCAAGGAATGACCACCGCATATCCCGGAGCAATATGGCCTTAGTTGCTAATGCTCCTACAAAACAAACAAACTTTCATGACTTTCAACTTGTTGTATGCATATCCTTTTGTTCCCCACACTAGTATCTCGTTGCTCTTCTCTGCACCCATTACAACAGATCCATATCCATCTGAAAACAAGACTTCTAGACCTGTATACAGTATTCAAGATGTGGGGAACAAAAGAGTATGCATACCACCTCCTCAACCCTGCTGGAAAAATTCCTGCACGTCATGACAAAAATCCCATAAGCATTCCTAGGCTTGTCTGTACTGCTCAGAGAATTTCATGCCTGACTGCACAATTACCCCTTGGTCTTTTTCATTCTCCCTACCCTGCATGTTTAGCACTTTGATTACTGCCACCCTTTGCAGTACCTTGCATTTTTCAATGTTAAACTTCCTTTTCCATTTCTCTGCCCATCTGCCTAATTTTTTTGGGTCTTAATGCAATACTGTTCCCTGATTGCTATCATTAAACACCTGCTAACCTTTGTATCATCTGGAAACAAGACGCTAAGCCTGATATGGCTGTAGCCTAGTGGTCAGGTGCGCGGGTGCATAAGTACACGTGCCTTGAGTGACCGGGTGCATGGGTGCATAAGTACATGTGCCTTGAGTGACCGGGGTTCAAGCCCGTGACTGCTGAATACGGTGCTGTTTCTTGTATTCTGTCTATCTTGTTAACTCCTCTGACTGTTTGCTCGTCCCGGAGTATAAACAGAAAATTTATTTATTTATTTATTTATATGTCTTCATCAATATCATTGATAAATACAGCGGGACTAGCACTCCACTAATAACATTAGTCCAAGAAGAGCATTGCTCATTGATCATCATGCTTTGTCTTCACCTACTCAACCATCCCTTCATACATTACAGCAACTAGCCCATAATTCTACACTGCTCCAATTTGTACAGCACTTTTTTTGTGTGGTACAGTATCAGACGCTTTTTTTGAAATCTAAGTATAGATATTCCTAATATATATCTATTATCTAATAGATATTCCTCGACTTACAACAGGTTTCCTTTCTACCGTTTTGGTGGTAAGTCAAATTTCAAAAATATTAATGGCATACAAATACATAATGAAAAATAATAAACATAAATTACTTAAATGTTAATAGATTTTATTTCTTTTAAAGTTTCATATTAAATTTATAAATTAACTGGAAAAAGCAATCATCCTCTTTATTGTTTTCATCATCCATGTTTTCGCATCCATGTGCATCTTGAAGTTTATCAGTGAGAGAGGTAGAAGTGCTAGGTTTTTTTAAGAATGTGTCCAATTTGTTTGCTCTCTCTCTTTTCATTATATTTTTATATATATCATGCAAGAGCTTCTTGAATTAAACAGTTTACCTTTGAAAATCTTTCAGTATTTGAGTCCATACTTTCAATTTTTGCATTTTCTCACTTATTTCAATAAAGGCAGCAGCCATTTCTCTGAGCACAAACTTTTTAGGTGGTTCTTCTTTAGCATTAGTAGAGGCATTTGATGCAAGAAAGCAAGCTTATGCAGCATCAGCCAAAAAAAAAAAAAATAAATAAATTTAAAAAAAATAATAATAAATAAATAACCACTTCCACTTCACCCCTCTGTTCGTTTGAAATACCTGTCCAGCTGAGCCTTAAACTTATTTAGGCTATCAACTTATGCGACAAGGGATGGAAGTGTATTCCACCAACCAACCACCCGCTGGCTAAAGGCAAATTTCCGCACGTCTATCCTACATCTGTCTTTCCTCAATTTGAATTTATGCCCTCTCAGGTGATTATTCTGAGCAAGAGGAAGAATCCCATCAGCATTGAGCATGCTCAAACCATTCAAGGCTTTATACACCTCTATCAGATCACCTCGCCGGTGCCTAGAATCCAGACACTGTAATTTGCAAAACTTAAGCCTTTCTTCGTAAGAGCACCCCTTTGTTCCATTCACTAATCTTGTTGCCCTTCGTGCGCCTCCGTAGCCAGGTGGGAAGGAGCAGCAGTGCGTAGCACACGCTTCTTGATTAGACCGGGGTTCGAGCCCGTCACCACCAAATATGGAGGATGCGGAAAAGTCAGGGAATGACCACCGCCTGGAGCAATATGGCCATAGTTGCTAATGCTCCTAAAAAAAAAAAAAAAAATAACAAAAATAACAAATGTTGCCCTTCTCTGTACTCGTTCCAGCATCTCTACATCCTTCTTGAAATGAGGCCTCCAGACCTGTATGCAGTACTCTAGGTGTGGCCTGACCATTGCCTTATACAAGAGAATAATCACCTCCTTATCCCTGCTAGAAAAATTCCTATATATCACCGACAATACACCATGAGCTACTCTTGCAGCCCGTCTGCACTGCTCAGAAAACTTCATATCTGCCTGCACAACCACCCCCAGGTCCC
Source organism: Mastigoproctus giganteus (assembly GCF_048544385.1). Classification (NCBI taxonomy): domain Eukaryota; kingdom Metazoa; phylum Arthropoda; class Arachnida; order Uropygi; family Thelyphonidae; genus Mastigoproctus; species Mastigoproctus giganteus. The sequence continues at coordinate 197,745,471 of NC_143578.1, read as the reverse complement.
TTTCATTCTCTACCACTGTCAGTGTAGAACCACAGAGTTGATACGTTGCTCTGGGGTTGCTGTTTCCCATATGTAGTACTTTACATTTGTCAATGTTAAACTTCATTTGCCATCTCGAAGCCCATCTGCTCAACCTTTCCAGATCCTGTTGCAGTAGCATAGTGTCAGTAGTGTCCTTGACAACCCTGCCAACCTTCGTATCGTCTGCAAACTTGGACATTAAGCTTGATATACCATCATCAATATCATTTATAAATACAGAAAACAATAATGGACCCAATACTGAACCCTGAGGGACTCCACTAATAACATTAGTCCACGATGAGCAGTGTCCATTGATTACCACTCTCTGTCTTCTCCCCCTCAACCACCCCTGTATCCATAGCAGCAATTTGCCTCCAATGCCACACTGCTCCAATTTGTGCAGCAGTCTTCCATGTGCAACAGTATCAAAAGCCTTTCTAAGATCCAAGTATATAATATCAAAGTTCTTCCCTGCATCCAGTTCTTTTGTGACTGCATCATAGTATCCAATCAAATTGGTCAGGCAAGACTTCCCCTTAACAATCAATTTTAGCAGCTGGAAAAACAGCTGTTCCCCTGCAGGCAACTAAATTGACCAGGGCTAGGCTGGCTATTATGATTGAAATGGAGAAACTTCTACATAATTTTATTGAAGACAACATTCAACGTAGAATTCCGTTAAGTTCAATTATTATTAAAGAAAAAGCGAAGAGCCTATATGAAGATTTAAAGGAAGCTCATCCCAAAAAAAAAAAATGTGGAACCATTTAACGCTAGTAAGGACTGGTTTGATAGATTTAGAAAGCGCTATAACCTGCACAACGTAGCAATACAGGGAGAAACTGCAAGTGCAGATCAACAAGGAGCCGAAACTTTCAAAAACGAATTTGTTAAAATTATTGAAAAGGGATGTTATACTGCTCAACAAGTTTTTAACATAGATGAAACAGGTCTTTTTTGGAAACGAATGCCTAAAAGAAGTTTCATATCGAAAGAAGAAAAAAACATGCCAGGCTTCAAAGCGGTGAAGGATCAGTTAACTTTGTTGTTGGGTGGTAACGCTGCGGAGTTTTTAAATTAAAACCCCTTTTAGTTTACCATTCCGAAAATCCAAGGGCTCTTAAAGGTTTAGCTAAATCAAACCTACCTGTAATCTGGAAGGCTAATAAAAAGAGCTTGGGTAACCAGGCCGCTTTTCATTGATTGGTATGCTGAGTTCTTCTGTCCTGCAGTGGAAAAATATTGTGCAAAAAATAACATTGGTTATAAAGCTATTCTAATCATGGACAATGCGCCAGGTCACCCAAGCAAAGAGAGCTTAGAAGACTTGAACGATCAGATAAAAGTTTTTTACATGCCTCCAAACACTACGTCTCTGATCCAACCAATGGACCAAGGAGTAATTGCAACATTTAAAGCATACTACATAAGGAACACCTTTTCCCAAGCTATTAAAGCCATCAACACTGAAAATGTACCGAGCTTAAAGGAGTTTTGGAAATCCTATAACATTAAAACTGCCATCTACAACATTTCAAGTGCCTGGGATGAAGTGACTCAGAAAACCATGAATGGAGTGTAAAGGAAAGTTTGGAAAAATTGCATAAAGCATTCCCAGGAACCTGATGATTCTGTTGAAAATGTTAAAACACAAATTGTTGAGCTCGGAAAAGAAGCAGGATTACACGAAATTAACGAAGACATCGTACAAGAGATGATCGACAATGACAGGGATGGCCGCTCTAATGAAGAACTAATGGAAATTATAAAAGAACAAGAGCTTGCTATTGAGGGAGATGATGATCAAGATACTATAGATGAAGAACCGATGAAGTCGCTGACTGCAAAAGGACTTAGTGAAGCTTTTAATCACTTCGAAAAAATGTGTGATTATTTCCGGGAGAACAATCCTGACATGGAACGAAGTGCCAAGGTAATAAGAAATGTGAAGAAAGAAATGAATCCCTACATGATGTTGTACAATGAGAAGAAGAGGGCCAAAGCACAACCCAAAATTGACACATTTTTCAGTCCAAAGATACGAAAACTCGAGAGCACAGGGCCATCGAATTAATAAATTCATGATTTTCAATAGTTAATTACCTCATAATTATATGTGTATATAATGTAGAATATTTTATATGTACAAAATTTTGAATATTAAATATTTTTAATCGACATTGGTGCATATTTTCATTACCATTTATTATTGATTAGAAAATAAATATCCTATGGAATAGACCGCAACTCACAAATACATATGTTACCTTATCGGAATATGGTGCTCGCTTAGCGCGGATTCACTTAGCGCTCTGTTTTCCCGGAACGAACTATCAGCGTTAAGCGGGGGTCACCTGTATATACAAGTGTGTGTGTGTGTGTGTGTGTGTGTGTGTGTGTGAATATATGTATCATATGCTGGGTGAGAAATGAGCCCACTTAACCTGTTGTGAGGAGGAATTGTGTGTATGCTGTTCTATTCAAAGTACTGTATTGAGTGGAATATGTGGAAAAAATGGGGAATGAGTGAGAATGTCCTATAAGTGTTAACTGCTGTACCCTGAATATCCCTCTATACATTAAAGTTTTCCTCCTATGATATTTATTCAAGCCAATGGGGGAAGAGGGCGGGGCATAAACGTCACTACAAATGCACAAGTAAATAATTACATTGTTGTCTTCCATTGAAAGACAACTGCCTCAATAACATTCACCAACCTTGTGCATGTGCTTCACTCTGTAATTCACGATGAAGCATGTGCTTCACTCAATAATGTCTGCTGAAGAAGGGACTTGTATATAGTTTATATGTTTGTAAATAGTTTAGTTTTTTGTAAATATTTTAAATATTTGTATAGTTTGTAAATATTTTAGTTAAATATTTTAGTCCTGCTCTTTTGGAATGCAAAAATATTCCTCATGCATTATGGAACTTGAAGCAAAAGACATTAACCTGTGTAAATGCACGTAAATAATTACAAGTGATATTTATTCCACCTTGAGAATTCCACATGGTGGGTGGTAGCCAATGGGAGAAGAGGGATGTCGGTCAAGTGGTACAAGTGGGCGAGGCAATTACATCACTACAAATGCACAGGTAAATAATTACATAGGTCATTTCCTGATTAGATATCGATCATAGTGTTTGGGTAAGGCACTACCTGTGGTTTCACGTGTGGATATTCGAAAAGTTGAAGCTGATTGAGCAGGCTGAAGTTTCTCAAACTGGAAAGTAGAATGCAATGTGTTATCATCAGCAAAATTATGGATAGGATTTCTGGTCAATGGAAGAAGGTCATTAATATACAAGAGGAAAAGAACTGAACCTTGTGGGACACCAGCATTAGTGGAGAAGTTAAAAGACAGAGCCATCTACCATCACTCTTAGTGAGCAGTTAGAGAGGAAACTTGATAACCAATTAAAAAAAACAGTAGGCAAACCATAAGATGGAAGCTTGTTTAGAAGACCTCTATGCCAAACACTATCGAAAGCCTTTGAGATGTCAAGAGCAACTGCTTGTGTTTCACCGAACTTTTCCATTGAATTTGTCCATAAATGGGTAACATAAGCTAGAATATCACCAGTGCATTGACACTGATGGAATCCAGACTATCGATCGTTGATCAGACGGAAGGTTTCTAGATAGTTTAAGAGTTGTCAGTTAATTGATTTCTCCATTACTTTAGAAAGAGTAGAAGTAATTGAAATGGAACAATAATTGGATGGGAGGGACTTGTCACCCTTTATAGGAACTTACTAGATATGAACAAATTTTCAAGCAAAAGATAAAAACACCTTTGGAATACGAAAGTAGCAAACAACAGAAATAAGTTCAGGAGCAAAGGTTTTGAGAACAAGTGGAGAAATACCACCAGGCCCTGCAGCTTTCTTAGCATCAAGATTCGCCAAAATCCTTCTGACGTCCTTTTGACGTCAGAAGGATTTTCCTGTGGAAGACCACAGGATGCATTGAATGCAGCATTCTGGGAATGGTGGGAGGTGTTTTACCAAGATGATTAATACATGAGTTAGAAGAAAAATGGTATGCTATCAGGTCAGCTTTATCCTTGGCTGAAGTGACAATAGAACCATCTGGTTTTGACAGAAGTGGGAGCAGAGTTGGGCAAAAGTTGCGGCCAATAGCTTTGGCAAGAGACCAGAATGCTTGGCTACCATTAGGGCAAGAAGCAAGTTTTCTACTCTTAGCCTGTTCAAAATCTAGTTTGGACTGATTAATAACTGCTTTACAATTGTTACAAGCTCTGGTATAACCAGAAAATGAAACTGAAGAATTGGAAACAAGCCAATTACGATATGCAGCATTATTCTCTTGAAAAGCCTTATCACATTTATTAGTAAACCAAGATTTAGATAAAGGATGAGATTTTAAAGTGGAATGTGGAATAAAGGATTCCATTCCTACAAGAATAATTTCACTGACACGATCTCAGCAAACGTTTACATCAGAAGTTTTGAAATAGTAATCCGACCAAGGAAAAGAAGAAAAGAAATCTCGCAGGTAATCCCATTTTGCATTCTTGTAATGCCAAACAACATGAGATTGGGAATAGCTGTGAGATAAAGGTTCCATTGGAAAAGAGACAATCACCAAGTTGTGATCTGAGGTGCCTAAAGGACCACTCACTTCGACTGAATACTTGGAACGGTTGTTTGTGAGAAAAACATCAAGCGTGCTGGCTGTATGGTTAGGATTGTATAGTATTCTGATAGGGATGTGGTAAATGAACCAGCTTGGTCTGTGTGTGACTAGAAAACGGAAGCCGGCTGGAGTTGTGAACATTAAAATCACCAAGGAAAATTACCTCACTGTTAGGAAAGTTGGACTGGAGAAAGTTAAATTGCAAAGAGAGGAAGTCAAAGAGTTCCAAGTGATTAGTGGAGTTGGGAGAACAGTAGAGACAACAGATGACACTGACAATGAGGTAGAGAGATTTTAGGCCAGAGAAGATCGAAAAGAGGAGATTCCAAATTACCAAGTCTCTATGACAGGGAGTATCAGAAAGGACATATGCATAAGTGCAACCTTTGAGGCGAAAGGAATGTTATGCTGAATAATTTGGGTAAGTGAGAGGAACAATGGTGAATCAACCGATAACTGAGATTCTGTCAGAAAAAGTACATGAGTTTTGGCAGACAAAAGAACTGCTCCACTAAAAATCAACACCAGCAAACTAAGTAAGTAAGTGCGTGCGTGCTTGGCGAGCTGGTATAGCGGAAGTTAAGTGAAACTTCTTTAGATTAACATTTATCACTTGACCGAGGATCCCTTATTGGCCGTATGAATGCCACAGGCAACAAATCTGCACGAATGGGCGGCTCGGAGATAGGAGATGTTCCGTTACCAAATCTAGTTTTGACAAGTGTTGTGGCATCGAATGATCTTTAAAGCCATTTGACTTCATTAGAGCCGGAATCATTTTGCTCTTGAGAAAGCCACGACAGCTGTTAGACTGACATTTGATTTACATCCTCATTTGGAAATGCTGTTTGAAGAAGAGTGCCATCTCGAAGGGCACTCACTATATGTTGAACGATTTGATGGGGTACTTCTGGCAGTTGGTTTTGGCTTCTTCGTTTTTTGTTTACGCCTAAGCTTCGAAGGCTGTTCATCATTTACATTTGCAGTATCAACTTCCATGGCTCCTTCCAAATTCACTTCTAACATTTCTGGGGAGATGTAAGGTTCTGAAGATGTTGATGGACCTTCTCTGGCTTCTTTGTTCAACTCCATCGCATGCTGTAATTTTTTCTGCTGTGTTAATAGCTTAGATCTCTCCTTGGTACTCAATGGAGGTGGTTTCAGTGGTCGCATTGCGTGTATACGTGCTCTATATGCCTTACAATGCTCACTTTGGTCTTCACCATGTTGAATTATAATTCTTTCAGTCAAAATTTTTTATTAAATATGGTGGAGAGTGATGAAAGAAATAGCATGATGCAATCAGTAGGGGTACCGATTGGATCATGTGTGTGTCGCTTGTGCCTGATATAGAGTGGGACAATGGTGGAGAGATGTCGCATTTTCTTGGTGATTTTTTTCAATCCACAGATGCATATTTTTCACAGATTAACAAAAGAAAAAAGAAAAGAAGGCAAAAAGTCAACTACACTGTGTATTCCCAGGTGGTCACCCTCCTAGTTACTAACCAGCCTAATGCTGCTTAACTTCGGTGATAGCACGAGAACCAGGACATTTAGACTAGTAAGATAGTTGGCTGTTCAGAGACTGTGTAATGCATTTACTTATGGCAACTGTCACATTGTTGATGCGTGTTTTGTCAATCCACTAACACAAGTTATTCCCATCTGAAAACTGCCTGGAGCACTTCAAAAACAATGAAAATAAGCTTGGACTTAGAATAAGACTTAGTCATGTTCTCCATGTCTAAACAAAGATTGGTAACCCACAACAATGAACTTACTGGCTCCAATGGTGTTCGGAATTCAACATCAGTAAGCTGTTCCAAAGCAGCCCTGTTATTATTTTTATTCACCAGATTGAAGTTTTTCTGCGAATTGTAATGCACAGAAAAACTTCAATCTGGCAATGACAACTTCAATCTGGCACCCATGACAATATACTGCCCTCACTTCTCATTAATGACCAACTTTCCAGGAATTTTCCTTAATTTCTTTGCACTCCTTTTATACTGAGGAAGCTTACTTCATTTAGGATGCGGCAACCAATTACATATAGAATTTGAAGTATCTATGGAACTTTTCCTCTTCATACTTTACTCTTAGCTGCCATGTGTCTACCTGATTCATTTGGTTCAAGTGTAGGGGCGTTCCTAGGGTATGTTGTGCCCGGGTGCCAATTGAAATTTGGCTCCCCCCCTTTTAAATTTTCTTCATATGTGTATGTAAGTTTCAGATTTTCAGGTGCCCCTTGCACGTTGGAACCCTGGTGCATTGAACCCCTTGCACCCTCCTGACAGCCTGCCCCTGCTCAAGTGCCTTCCCTGAGATTACCTTATTCCACTCCAGTAGTTCTTCCTCACCATCTGTTTGTAAATATGGAAAAGATCTTTTCTATATTTACAAGATCACATGATTTCTTTGTACTGGATTTTTTTACTACCGATACACTTCCCCTTGGAAAATCCAGTTTACATACAGTCTTCAATTTCCTAGGTCCAGTTTTCTTTATATTCATAACTCAACACTTCACACCTCAAGTATTCCTTATTAACATTTAATTCTTTATCATCCTTGGAAAGGTTAGCCCAATCTGCCCCTCCTCATTTGAAACATAAATATTGTAACTTGCCAGATTTATTGTATCTATACTTGTTGCATTACAATTGATCACATCCTCAAGGTCCATTTTCACCCCGACTCTTTCAGTTACCTCATCTTTGTATGTATATTTTTTTTTATTTTTTCTCCATTATTTTCTTTCTAGTGTTCTATTTTTTTTGTTTAGTTTTCTCTGCAAGAATTTAAAACAGACTTCATGATCAGCATTGCTTCATGTAAATATCATTACCAAGTAGAGCACAATGTTCCCTATTCGATGCCCATTATTGCCCAGTAAAAATAGTCTCAGGTTATTAAAAACATAATGACTCTCAATTCAAAAAGTTTTATTCCCTGTGCAAGGCATTGGCCATGGTTGTTAACAGTTTAACTCTCAGAATATTTAGACCCCCAATTCCAAAATTTAACCCTACTATATGTGTATGATATTCACACTTTCCAGAATTATATCAGATATCTAACTTCTTCTATTGGGTATATATTTATTTAACTTAAAACATATTTTATCTCTAATTAATTCTTTCACATAGTAGAATATTACAATTTTAAACAAGGAAGTGGCAGTACCAAAGCCACTTACAACAAAGAAACATTTGGGCTGAAAGAATGGCTGAATGCCAAAAGAATGGCTGAATTTGAGAGGGTGAACTCTGATTCCACCAAATTTTCCAAGGGCAACAGAGTTTTTTCAGAAGGCCTGGCCCATTACAGGTCTGTATATGCCAGCAAAAAAAAAAAAGACCACTTCATGGTTAACTCTCAACAAGTACGTAAATATATAAAAAGGTTGAAACACCACAAAACTTACATCCTTACCAGCTCCCTAAGGCTATGTTGCATCACTCTCCACATCATCTGATATTGATTAATTAGTCATCACAACACCATTATCCATTTAGGTGAGCAACCTAGCATTAGGAATTAAGAGTTTGAGTACGAGAGTTTCCTGTGCTGACGAGCCTTTCTGCCGCTCTTGGAACAGAGAAGTTTTTTTCTGATTTATTTTCTGCTTTATTAGTTTAAATTGACATATTAACTTATTTCTAGAGTAGCTTTATATTCCTATTTACGGCTTAAAGTTAAAGTAACTTAGATAGAGATTTGTAGGTATTACTTAGTATCGGAAAGGGTATCAAATCCACGTGTTTACCGTTCATAAACAGCCGCCATTGTTACGTGAAAATTAATCAGTAAAATCTATTAATCTTGTCGAACTTCATTGACAATTAAATTGTACTTTTAACAATACATATAACCACTTAGGTTACGGAACATAATAATTAGTAAAAATAAATAACTAATACATAACTTGATACGGAAGTTATATAAAGGGATTTTGTAGATAACACTCGTTACTGAAACGCGATACAGCATATCCGGAATTCGATAGCATTAGCTTTGTATAGTATAGTGCATAATATAATATTGTCAATTAATCAGTAGATCTATTAATCTTGTTAAACTTCATTGTCAATTAAATTGTACTTTTAACTATATATATATAACGACTTAGAGTACAAACGTAACAAATAATTAATACATACTTGATACGGAAGTTATATAAAGGGAACTCGTAGATAACACTCGATACTGAAAAATAAATATAGCGTTATAACTGTGTTAAGATACAAGTTTAAGGTTTTAATTTTGTTCTGAAATTGTAATTTTATTGACATTTAAATCGAAATCACGACTCTGACCAGAGCAGCAAAGCAAAAGGCTCAAGCTAATGGGAGTGCTGTGACTCAGGGGAGAACCGAGGGGGGCAGTTGCCCTCTGAATCACAGCCTTTTAAGATGCACTGTTTGCTTGATGTTTGCGGAGCAATCGGGTACGGGACATGATACTGCCATGGGGGATGTTTTTGTGTGTGCACGATGCAAGGAGTGCAAGGAAATTAGGCGACAACTCGGCGTTGTTATGGGCCTATATGAGACCTTGAAGGACAGGGTGGATGCCCTCGAAGGAAATAAATTGAGGGGCCCATCAAGCTCTCAGCTGCCCACATCAACGCCAGAGCTTGCACTTGGTCATCTTGCAACACAGCGGCAGCCCCCAAGGCAGAATGCGCTGGTCCCACAGGAACTAGTAGTTGTTGGTGACTCTATTGTCAGTGAACGGGGAACATGCTTTGTAAAAAGGATAGGTGGAACAGGACCAGGGTATGTCTGCCAGGGACAAAGGTTGATGATGTTGTAGAGCAGATATCATCTTTTAAGGGCACAAAAGGTGATATAGTTGTACACGTTGGCACTAATGATATTAAGAGTAGGAGACCAGCGGAATTACTTAACAAGTACAGGTCACAGTTGAAAAAAAGCCGTGAAGTAGGGTTGAATTTGAAAGTGTCTGCAATTCTGCCCAGACACGATAGGAGGGAGTATATGGTGAGAGCCTTGTCGATCAATTCGGCCCTGGAAAGATTGTGCAAGGCTCAAGGGGTAGAATTTTTTTCAGCCTGGAATGTACTTGTTAACAGGAGAGATTGCTTCTACAGGGATGGGATACACTTAAATAGAAAGGGTGCAAGAATATTTGCTGATGCTATCGAGGCAGTGTTAGGTGGGTCGGAAAACTGCTAGCTTGGGGGGAGACAAAGACTAATGGATTAACAGTAGCCACTGGAAGAGGTGAAAGAGATTCTTGCACTGCTTCTATTGGAAAGAGCAGAAGCCTGAAAAACAAAATGCAGGATATTTCAGAGACTGCTGGAAGTCATTGCGGTACAAGTAAACATATGGGTTGTGTTAGGGTAGCTAAGAATAGAAACAGGTGCATGTATACTTGCGTGTACACCAATGCTAGGAGTTTAGTAAATAATTTTGATGAATTTGAGGTATTGCTCAAAACATCAAAGGCAGATATTGTTGGGATATCAGAAACGTGGTGTCACACAGATATAAGGAATGCAGAACTGGAATTTGGGGAGTACGATGTGTATAGAAAGGAGGGGAGGAGGGGTTATGCTATTAGTTAAAAAACACATAAAATCCAAGGAAGTGAAGCCAGTCAACATTGATGGACAGGGCAGTGTCGAGTCAGTTTGGTGTGACATAAGCATAGGTAAATCAAAATTGAGAGTAGGAGTGTGCTATAGGCCTAATGACTCTGATGAGTATAATAAGATACTGTACAGGGAAATAGAATGGGCTAGTAAATCAGAGAGTCTTATAATGGGGGATTTTAATTTCCCAGATATTGACTGGAATTTGTGGGTTGGTCACTCACACACTAGCAAGGCTTTTGTGGATTTATTGGATGATTGTTTTCTACACCAGCATGTTCGGGAGGCAACTAGAGGGAGTAATACTCTTGATCTGATTATCAGTAGTGATTCTTCATGCATTAGGAATCTGCAGATAAAGGAACCACTGGGTGGCAGTGATCACAGTGTGCTGAAGTGGGATTTCTCAAGGAGGTAACTACCATCAGAAGTAAAGGGAAGGGTTTTTGCTTTCGTAAAGGCGACTATGATGGTCTGAGACAGTATTTAAATTCTATACAGTGGGACCAACTGATGATGTTACCAACAGCAAATTCAAAATGGGAAGCATTCAAGGAACTAATCTTGGAAGCTACCAGGCTTTACATACCAACCAAGAAATATTGTTCAAGGTTCAGGCCTAAATGGTTGTCAGATGAACTAATGAGACCTATGGCAGAGAAGAAAAATGCATGGGATACATACAAATTAATGGGTGACATGGAATCCTATGATAGATATAAGCTGGTCTGTAACCAAGTCACAAAGGAGATTAGGCAGGCAAAGGCAGATTATGAGAAATCCTTGGCAAAGGACGCAAAGAAAAACAGAAAAGAGTTCTTTACCTATTTAAACTCAAGAAGGAAAGGGATGAATCAGATTGGTCCACTGGATGTTGATGGTTCAACAGTTGAGGATCCAGCTCAGGTGGCTAACAATCTAAATGGGTATTTTGCATCTACATTCACACATGAGGAGTTATTCAGGAAGGGGAATGTCGTAGGTGAAGTAAACATTGGCAGTCAGCTACATTATTTTCTAATAACTGAGAGGAAAGTGGAGGAGAAATTGTTGAGGATAAACATAAAAAAGGCACCCACGGTGGATGGGATCTATCCAGTTATATTAAAGGAGGCAGCAAAGGAAGTAAGCAAACCCCTAGCAATAATTATGAGAGCTTCTTTGGATTCAGGGGAGGTACCCATGGACTGGAGATGTGCAAATGTAACCCCAATTCACAAAGGAGGATCAAAGGCTGACACAAGTAATTATAGACCTGTTAGTTTAACTTCGGTTCCAGGAAAATTAATGGAGGCACTGGTTAAAGAAGCACTGCAGGATCATCTGGACAAGAATTCAGTTATAGCTCAGACACAGCATGGTTTTGTTAATGGCAGGTCTTGTCTGACCAATTTGATTGGATACTATGATGTAGTCACAAAAGAACTGGATGCAGGGAATAACTTTGATATTATATATTTGGATCTTAGAAAGGCTTTTGATACTGTTGCGCACGGAAGACTGCTGCACAAATTGGAGAAGTGTGGCATTGGAGGCAAATTGCTGCTATGGATAAAGGGATGGTTGAGTGGCAGAAGACAGAGAGTGGTAATCAATGGACACTGCTCAACGTGGACTAATGTTATTAGTGGAGTTCCTCAGGGTTCAGTGTTGGGTCCATTGTTGTTTTCTCTATTTATAAATGATATTGATGATGGTGTATCAGGCTTAATGTCCAAGTTTGCAGATGATACCAAGGTTGGCAGGGTTGTTAAGGATACTACTGATACTATGCTGCTGCTACAGGATCTGGAAAGGTTGAGCAGATGGGCTGAGAGGTGGCAAATGAAGTTTAACATTGACAAATGTAGCATTAGCATTAGCATTAGTAGAGGCATATGATGCAAGAAAGCAAGCTTATTCAGCATCAGCCAATAAAAAAAAAAAAAAACCCACTACTCCCATTTCACCCCTCAATTCGTTTGAAATACCTGTCCAGCTGAGCCTTAAATTTGTTTAGGCTATCAACTTCAACAACAAGCGATGGAAGTCTATTCCACAAACCAACTGCCCGCTGGCTAAAGGTGAATTTCCGCACATCTATCCGACATCCGTCCTTCCTCAATTTGAATTTATGCCCTCTCAGGTGATTATTCTGAGCAAGAGGAAGAATCCCATCGGCATTGAGCATGCTCAAGCCATTCAAAGCCTTATACACCTCTATCAGATCACCTCGGCGATGCCTAGTCTCCAGGCTCTGTAATTTGCAAAACTTAAGCCTTTCTTCGTAAGAGCAACCCTTTGTTTCATTCACTAATCTTGTTGCCCTTCTCTGTACTCGTTCCAGCAGCTCTACATCCTTCTTGAAATGAGGCCTCCAGACCTGTATACAGTACTCAAGGTGTGGCCTGACCATTGCCTTATACAAGGGAATAATCACCTCCTTATCCCTGCTAGAAAAATTCCTGTATATCATTGACAAGACACCATGAGCTACTCTTGCAGCTCGTCTGCACTGCTCAGAGAACTTCATATCTGCCTGCACAATTACCCCCAGGTCCTTTTCATTCTCTAGGGTTTCTAGGAACACAACTATCGTGCTATACGAGGACTGACTGTACAGTAAATTCTTGAAAATATAGCCCTTTACATCCTTAATTCTTCAAAATCTGCAGATAAAAAAAAAAAAATCAAAATTTTATAGTCTAGTGATATTAAGAAAGCAATCCTAGCACTTGTATCAATGAAGACATTTGTATTTAAGAATCCAGTGCCTCCATAGCCACATGAGCAGCAGCAGCAGTGCGTAGCACATGCTTCTTGATTAGACTGGGGTTCAAGCCTGTGAGCCACCAAATACGGAGGATGTAGAAAGGTCAGGGAATGACCACTGCATATCCCCGGATCAATATGGCCTTAGTTGCTAATGCTCCTAAAAACCAAATAACAACATAACAAGTATTTAAGAATCCATGCAAAAAAGGCTAAATTTCTGTCTTTCTTTAAAAGCTTGCAGGACTACCTTGCCTTGTAATCTGTTTTTGTGGCTAACTGTATTTAAACTGCATAGATAATTTCCTCAGCGTGATCTGTGCTTGTTAACATGAGAGACTGTTTCTACAGGAATGGGATACACTTAAATAGAAAAGGTGTGAGAAAACTTGCTGAGCTATTGAGGCAGTGTTAAGTGGGTCAGAAAACTGCCATCTTGGAGGGAGGGAGGGAGGGATACCCAGACTAATAGTCGACATAACGAAAACAGGTCTCGAGATGATTTTGAGATTACAGAACTGAACCAGGATCTTAATGAGTACACCCCCAAGTGGAGCCCTTCTCTACCAACAGAACAATGCTACTTACCTTAGGCTATGAGGGTAGAAATGCAAGTCCCCTCTTACCATCAGGACATCCAACCACTGGGTACTAGAGAACCAATTCTCCAAACATGCACCCAGTGAATCATTCCTCATTGTCAAGTGTACTTCCAAGCCAGCAAACAGACCCCCCACTGGAGGCATTCGGCAAACTGGCACAAGAGAACAACCTAACAACCTAATAACAAACCAGCAGCCATGAGGAAGATATTCTATCAAAATGTTAGAAGCATACAGAACAAGATAGACACGTTAAAACAAATGCTCTTGTCCTGCTTTGCTGATATTGTCTATTTCACCGAGACCTGGCTACAGCCACACCAAGAGTCCCTAGTCTCTGTTGACACTGCTGGATACAAGGCCTACTTCAAATTGAGAATTAGTATGAGGGGTGGAGGAGTAGCCCTGTTTGTATGTGATAATGGATTTCAGATGATCTCAGCCTCCTGCTCGGATTCAGAGCTTTATGAAGCAATACTGGTCACTCTAAAAGTCCACACTACATTCTTGGATGTAGCTGTCGTCTACATCCATCCTGTCCCTTATCTACAATTGATAAACAACATAGTAGACTGGCTTCTCAACAAACTACATCTGTCAGCCACCCATATAATATGTGGAGATGTCAACATTCCACCACAGCTCAATAACCTGATGGACACCATGTTAAATAGGCTGTAGCCATGCTCCATCTGTTGTCAATGACCAACCATTGGTTATTGATAAGAGAGAGATGGAGAAATAGAAATAGGGCAGAAAATTGACTAGACCTGATTTTGTCATCTGGTAAATGACTTAGCATTTAGCATTAGCATTAGTAGAGGCATATGATGCAAGAAAGCAAGCTTATTCAGCATCAGCCAAAAAAAAAAAAAAAAAAAGCACAACCACTACTCCCATTTCACCCCTCCGTTCATTCGAAATACCTGTCCAGCTGAGCCTTAAATTTGTTTAGGCTATCAACTTCAACAACAAGTGATGGAAGTCTATTCCACAAACCAACTGCCCGCTGGCTAAAGGCAAATTTCCGCACATCTATCCGACATCCGTCCTTCCTCAATTTGAATTTATGCCCTCTCAGGTGATTATTCTGAGCAAGAGGAAGAATCTCATCGGCATTGAGCATGCTCAAGCCATTCAAACCCTTATACACCTCTATCAGATCACCTCGCCGATGCCTAGTCTCCAGACTCTGTAATTTGCAAAACTTAAGCCTTTCTTCGTAAGAGCAACCCTTTGTTCCGTTCACTAATCTTGTTGCCCTTCTCTGTACTCGTTCCAGCAGCTCTACATCCTTCTTGAAATGAGGTCTCCAGACCTGTATACAGTACTCAAGGTGTGGCCTGACCAATGCCTTATACAAGGGAATAATCACATCCCTATCCCTGCTAGAAAAATTCCTGTATATCATTGACTTATCGATGTACCGCCAGAAACGTTCTTTCTATCCGATCACAGTCCAGTCGCTATCCTCTGTGTTAAGGACAAATGCAAGAGCCAGCTTGTGACTTCGCCAGCCTTTCAGGACCCGAATAAATGCTTATATGCTGCTAGCTGTATCCCATGGAATTGTCTACTGACATGTGACACCTTGCTGTAAAGATCTCATCAAGATTGAGAGCCTGGTGGAACTCGAACCTAACTGCCCTGTTTAAATTAAAGCAAATTCTGCACACAAAATGGAAACTGTCAAACAATATACAAGACAGAATTAACTACTCATTAGCCAGAGAAACATTTAATAGGGAAAAATCTAAAGCAATCAACTGATACACGAAAGATCTACTTGATAAGGGAAATCTACCTTGAGGTAGGCATAAGAATGACACATATCAGCAAATTTATAGTGAAGCTTCGATGGACCACATAAGTAAATTCTCCATCATATATCATCAGTCACAAGTCATAGAATTTGAGTAGGTTCACTAAGACAGCTGGAGTCAATCGGGTCGCTCACTTCATGATAAAGTGTTTCAGTCCATATTTAATTGAACCTCTGCATGCTATTTATAATTCTATCCTTGCTAATAGAGTTTTCCCAGAAAACTGGAATAAGTATGCCGTAATCCCTATGCCAAAAATTACTAACCCCAGCCTCATGGAGCACTGTAGGCCTATATCAACTGCATCCACACCCTTGAAAATACTGGAGAAAGCTCTACTGCCAAAATTGACACAACAGATCCTGGCCAGTCAGCCTCAACAAATTTACTATGCAATATCTAACAGATCAACAATTACGAACATCTTTACCTTGCAAACCGCGATACTGAATGCTTTCCAAGCCGGAAATGAAGTTGTAGTAATATATGTTGATATTCGATAGTGTGATGAATGTATATGCCCTACTACGTCTGCTGCAACATGCCTTCTGAATAAAAGGAAACTTGCTGAAGTTCATGCAGTCACTTCTAACTTGCCATTCCATTTGCTTGCATACAGAATATCTGATCCTCCAACGGCTAATCCATACAGGAGTTCCACAGTGTGGCATCTTATGTGGACTCTTCTTTAGCACAATGATGATCCTGTTCTGTTAGAGCAGGGGCGATGGATACATGTACACAGATGACATTAAGATCTTAATGACCATCCAACCGTCCTTGTCTAATAGTGCAATGTGTGACCAGACCAGTATATGAATAGATACTTAGATGAATTTGGCCTGTTCATAAATCTGCAGAAGACTGTAATGATGGTGTATCCGCCAAAAAATCACCAATGGTTGTACATCCAAAAATAAATGGAATGCCTATTCCAATTGTCACAACTCATAGAGATCTGAGGATTATTTTGGACACCAAACATATGTTCACGTTGCATATTGATTTACTTGTAAAGAGGATAAACTTTCTACACTGGACATCCAAGCAACACCTTGTGCACTTGAGAGAAGCTGCGACAACCACATGATACATAAGAACAACTGTGTATTTGGCCATAGGTATAGTTATGTTGAGGGTCTGACGGCTCCGGGATTTCTCCCATCTCCGCATATGTTCTATGTATCGAGTGACAGTACCCTGTCTATACCAGAGGTTTAAAAATAATGTATGGGTCATGTGGTATGTAGTTTGTTGTTCCCATTGTTCATCCGGCCTGTTGGCCGCCGGGCCCCCAGTGGGACCCGGCGTTACCATACCTAGCGACGGGGACGCCGGCCGGGTGTACCAAGAGACTAATTATACTCTGGCAGGTCCTGCCACTTACTTTCCTGGGATTTCGGTGACTAGGACCTAAAATAAAGGTTGGAGTTATCACTGTTGATTTAAGTAAAATTGCATTTAGAAAGTGCTGTGTGGGTTTTTACGCTGAAGGAACTATTTCTAGAGAGCCTAAAAGGTCGGGCAAAATTTGATGTGATTTAAATTTGGACATGTGGGACAATTGCTGTACAAGAGAAAGTAATGGGAGGGAGAGTGTAGACAGGGGGGGGGATGAAATAGGAAGAAGCGGGAGTCGGATTGGAAGGTGGTCCCCCATTTTCAGTGGGGCATGCCCATGCCCCACGACATGGGGAGGCGAGGAGAGGAGAAAAAAAAAAAAATAATAATAATAATAAAAATAAATAAAATATAAAAAAAAAAAAAAAAAAAAAATATGGGGAGGAGAGGTGAAGAGCAAATACCCCCCCCCCCCCCCCCCCCCGAAAAAAAAAAAAAAAAAAACTGTTTTGGGTCGACAGTAGGCCATCCAAATCATCCTAAAGTCTTGTCTTTCTGTGGTATGCTGAGTTTTTTTTTTTTAACTTGTTTGACCTCCTGCATTCTTTCTAGTCGGGTTGCCTTTGGTGTATTTCTATCATTTTTTCCTTTTAGAAAATAGATCCTGGGCATATTGAATGAGTGCCTTGTAATCCTCTTGAGTGTCTAACAGTCTGGGTTCTTGGTTGTCTGGGATATATTGGATTGCCGTTATTAGGCGTAGTCGTAGGTCATCATACAAATCGCACTCAAACATTGTCTCCAGGACTCCGGGTTGCCACAGGGACAGTCCGCGTTATTTATGATGCCAAGTTGGTGAAGTTTAGCTTTAAATGGGCCGTGCCCTGTAAGGAGGAAGGGTGAAACCACGCTGCCACCTTAGGGTACAGCTTGGTGACAGTGGGGAGGAATCTTCTGGTCACTGCGCCTTTTTCTGTGTTGCGCCATCTCCTCTGCCAAATCTCAACGAGGTGGTTGGTAATTCTTCTCTTCTCATAGTTGCGGTCATTAGTGATGTCAGTAGTGAGGTCATATATTGTAGCCGATATGTTTCTGGCAAGATGGTAGAGCAGACCACAGCGAGTAGCTTCGAGATCCAGGGGCAGAACTCCTACCAGGACTTGGAGGGCAGCTGTGCTAGTCGCTCTAGTTGCTCTCGACATAGTAAGGAGGATGGTCCTCTGAATGGTTTCAAGGATCTGTTTATTCACTTCTAGTGCCGCTCGCGCGTACCAGACAGGGGAGCCATATGTGATGGCAGGGATGAAGAGAGCTTTGTAGTACAGAGACAGGGTAGTAAATCTAAGTCCCCAGTCCCTGCGAGTGACTCTAGCAACGAGGGCCGTGTATCTTCTTATCTTTTGTTTAATATATTCTAGGTGTGGCTTGAAATTTAATTTTCTGTCCAGGATTATTCCTAGGTATTTAATCTGTTTGCACAGCTTAACTGTTTTGTTCTCAATCTTAATTTGTGGTGGTCTCCTTAAGTCTAGCGTACCTTTTAGCAGCACCGATTTTGTCTTGTCGTGTGCTAGTTTGAGTAAGTGTAGCTTCGTCCAATCTAGCAGCTTTTGCAGGGCATCATTTGCTTGCATTTCTAAGGAGGATCTGCTGTCAGCCTCGATGGTCAAGACCAAGTCATCTGCATAGGCCTGGGCCTCCACACCACCCAGATCCATGGCGAGGAATTCATCTAAGACAAAGTTCCACAGGAGCAGCCCCAGGACAGAACCCTGGGGGCAGCCCCTTCGGACTGGGCGACTGAGGCATTTATATGGTGTAGTAACTTGCACTGCTCTATCAGCCAGGTAATCTAATCCTTCATGCAATAATAAAGATTCAATCGAAGGTTGGCAGCTCTGAGTCTTGCCAAGATGCTCAGCCACCAGAGGGTGTCGAACACCCCAGCGAAATCCACTGCGATGATGAGGAAGTATTTCCTTTGACAATGGGTGGCTTTAGAGAGGAGGTTCTGTATTGCTTCGATAGTGGATTTGCCAGGAGTAAATCCGTATTGCTTTGTCATGTTAGGATTTATTTCATTATAATACCTTGTGATTCTGGTATGTAGCAGCCTTTCGAATATTTTACTGAGGGTTGGTAGCAGGGCTGTGGGTCTGTAGGAACTAGGTATCTCTGGTGGCTTTGTTGGGTTTTTTAGGAGCAGTTTTAAATTTGCCTTTTTCCACTGTAGTGGAAATTTACCTGCTTCCAGGCAGCAGTTGAATTCTTTTGCCATCTCCGGTTCAATTAGGTCCAGTCCAGGGCATTTCTTATTTTTTGTGCGGCTTGCTGCATCCTGAATTTCTTCTAAGGTGAAGGGGGGTTCTATTTGGTCATTATTATAGCAATTGTTTCCTTGGCAGATAGCCTGCTGCTCATCTGTTAGTGTTGTTGGCAGCTCCTGAAGGATGTCCAGGATGTTCCCAATCGACTCCTCCCAGGTTATGGTTAAATTCCCTTGTGCTGTTTTGGTGGCTGTCACGACTTCCCCCCTGGGGAGTTTGTGAATGGTAATTTTGTATACCACCCCCCAGGTGTTGCTGTTTCCTGACCCTTGTACCAACCTCTCCCATGATTCTCTTTTCTTTTTCTTTATCTGTTCAGTATAACAATTTCTAGCGATTCTATATTGGTTCCTGAGTTCAGTGACTTCTTGTTGCAGCCAATTCCTCCTAGCCCTCTGAAATTGTTTTCTTCT
The DNA here is from genome assembly GCF_048544385.1 of Mastigoproctus giganteus. Classification (NCBI taxonomy): domain Eukaryota; kingdom Metazoa; phylum Arthropoda; class Arachnida; order Uropygi; family Thelyphonidae; genus Mastigoproctus; species Mastigoproctus giganteus. Next base: position 197,725,904 of record NC_143578.1, on the reverse strand, counting down.
GTGTTGTACTAATTTCCTCATTCGTGTGAGCTCTGGAGTCCACCAGGGCGTGGCCCCTGAAATGGGGATTCTTCTCTTCATGGCTTTCTTTGCTGCTTCTGTTATTATTTTTGTTAAATCCTTCTGGAGTCGTTCCGGGTTTTCGGTCCCGCATTCCTGCTCCCTCAGTGTGTGTTCAGGTATTGCTGGCCTGCTGTGCGTAGATTATCTCGGAAGGTGTTCCAGTTTGCCTTGCTGAGGGCGAATCTATTTAACATGTGCCTGTCGGCAGCTGTTCTTGTCAGGTTCCTTTCTAATGTGAAGGTTATTGTACGATGATCCGAGGTCATCCAGGCGTTTCTAACTTTCCAATTTGTGATGTGGGTGTCAATGTTTCTTGTTGCTAATGTTATGTCAATCTCTGCTTCCCATAAGGTGTTGCAGAATGTCGGGAGGCAGAAGGGTTGGTTTTTAACAACAAATATGGAGTTGGCCAGGTCTTTCAGGCGTGGTACTGTGCCAGAGGGGGGACCTGCAGTTGACGTCTGCCTCCACTAGTATCTTGTGTCCGCTTAGTGCAGTTTGAAGATTCTCCAGGTATGTTATCACATAGTCGATTTCTGCCCCTGGCCTGCAGTATAGAGCAACCACATAAAGACTTCCCAGGGAGGTAACAAGGTGGGCACATGCTGCCCATGGTGTGCAGAATTGTGGGATTTTTGTGACCGTGATATGGGGGTTTGGCCATATTGTACGGTGCTGAATTGTGGGCGTCCACCACCCCTACCCAAATATGGGACTGAATTCTGGCTGCTGAAGTGGGCCAACATCAAACACATCAGTTAACAATCACGCAGCTTGCAGAACAACTGAAACTACAGCATTTGGCAGATATTATTGCCTGGAAACAACTCATAACTACAATAAAGATGATGAGTGGCACATCCCACAATCTGCCTTAAGAGGCACCAAATCCCTGAGGATGAAAACAAACAGACTGAAGATGGCCAATAGGTTCATACCAGCATTGGAATCAGTCTGCTGCTTATCTCAAATTGGAATTGTCCTCAAAAGGCTAATAGAAGATCCAAAGTACAGAAAAAAAAAACCGCGAAGTGGTTCGCTGAGGCTACTGTCGCCTAACAGTTCTGCACGTTTTTGATATTTTTTATTTCAAATCCTTTTAATTGGCTATCAAGTGCAAATTGTTTATAGATTTATTATAATTTATTTATAGACTGTTTCTCTGGTACACATTCAATTAAAACCCATTATAATTACACCTCAATCATCAAGGTTTTACATAACACGGAACAGTTTCGGTACCAATTATCAATGCTATGCAGGGTATTGCTGTATATATTCATACACCTCTGATCCCTCATGTGAAAAAACATAAAAGTGCATACTTGCAAAATGATTAAACATGTCCAGCCCCAAAGACTTGAATGTTTTATGCCATCAAAATAGGACAGACTTTATGGAAGCTTATCACATCAAAAAGATTTCAACAAACATAATAAGCAAAATTTCCATTCATCCCTTCCCTTGCATTTTTCACTCCACTCCATTATAAACAAGCTTTCAACCAAAAAATCAGAGGCCCTTCTCCACCTGATTAGCATTAGCATTTAGCATTAGTAGAGGCATTTGATGCAAGAAAGCAAGCTTATGCAGCATCAGCCAAAAAAAAATAATAATAAATAAATAAATAAAAAATAACCACTTCCACTTCACCCCTCTGTTCGTTCGAAATACCTGTCCAGCTGAGCCTTAAACTTATTTAGGCTATCAACTTCCACGACAAGGGATAAGTCTGTTCCACCAACCAACCACCCGCTGGCTAAAGGCAAATTTCCTCACGTCTATCCTACATCTGTCCTTCCTCAATTTGAATTTATGCCCTCTCAGGTGATTATTCTGAGCAAGAGGAAGAATCCCATCAACATTGAGCATGCTCAAACCATTCAAGGCTTTATACACCTCTATCAGATCACCTTGCTCGTACCTAGTCTCCAGACACTGTAATTTGCAAAACTTAGGCCTTTCTTTGTAAGAGCACCAATTTGTTCCATTCACTAATCTTGTTGCCCTTCTCTGTACTCATTCCAGCATCTCTACATCCTTCTTGAAATGAGGCCTCCAGACCTGTATACAGTACTCTAGGTGTGGCCTGACCATTGCCTTATACAAGGGAATAATCACCTCCTTATCCCTGCTAGAAAAATTCCTATATATCATCGACAATACACCATGAGCTACTCTTGCAGCCCATCTGCACTGCTCAGAGAACTTCATATCTGCCTGCACAACCACCCCCAGGTCCCTTTCATTCTCTACCACTGTCAGTGTAGTACCACAGAGTTGATACGTTGCTCTGGGGTTGCTGTTTCCCATATGTAGTACTTTACATTTGTCAATGTTAAACTTCATTTGCCACCTCTCAGCCCATCTGCTCAACCTTTCCAGATCCTGTTGCAGTAGAATAGTGTCAGTAGTGTCCTTGACAACTCTGCCAACCTTCGTATCGTCTGCAAACTTGGACATTAAGCTTGATATACCATCATCAATATCATTTATAAATACAGAAAACAATAAAGGACCCAATACTGAACCCTGAGGGACTCCACTAATAACATTAGTCCACGATGAGCAGTGTCCATTGATTACCACTCTCTGTCTTCTCCCCCTCAACCGCCCCTTTATCAATAGCAGCAATTTTCCTCCAATGCCACACTGCCTCCAATTTGTGCAGCAGTCTTCCATGTGCAACAGTATCAAAAGCCTTTCTAAGATCCAAGTATATAATATCAAAGTTCTTCCCTGCATCCAGTTCTTTTGTTACTGCATCATAGTATCCAATCAAATTGGTCAGGCAAGACTTCCCCTTAACAAAATCATGCTGTGTCCGAGCTATGACTGAAGCCTTGTCTAGATGATCCTGCAGTGCTTCTTTAACCAGTGCCTCCATTAATTTTCCGGGAACAGAAGTTAAACTAACAGGTCTATAATTACTTGTGTTGCCCTTTGATCCTCCTTTGTGAATTGGGATCACATTTGCACATCTCCAGTCCATGGGTACTTCCCCTGAGTTCAAGGAAGCTCTCATAATTATGGCTAAGGGTTTGCTTACTACCTTTGCTGCCTCCTTTAATATAACTGGATAGATCCCATCCACCCCAGGTGCCTTTCTTGTATTTATCTTCAACAATTTCTCCTCCACTTTACTCTCAGTTATTAGAAGATTCTCTAGCTTACTGCCAGAGTTGAATACACCTCTGGCATTCCCCTCGCTGAATAACTCCTCATGTGTGAATGTCGATGCAAAATATTCATTTAGTTTGTTAGCTACCTGAGCAGGATCATCAACAGTTGACCCATCGATATTAAGTGGACCAATGTGATTCATCCCCTTCCTTCTAGAGTTTACATAAGTAAAGAACTCTTTGCTGTTTTTCTTTGCATCTGTTGCCAAAGATTTCTCATAATCTGCCTTCGCCTGCCTAACCTCCTTTGTAACTTGGTTACAGATCAACTTGTATCTATCATAGGCTTCTGTGTCACGTGTTAATTTGTATGTAACCCATGCATTTTTCTTCTCTGCCATATGTCTCATTAGTTCATCTGACATCCACTTAGGCCTAAACCTTGAACAATATTTCTTAGTTGGTATGTAAAGCCTAGTAGCTTCCAAGATAAGTTCTTTGAATGCTTCCCATTTTGAATTTGTTGTTGGTCACATCATCAGTTGGTCCCACTGTATATATTATTTAAATACTGTCTCAGTCCATCGTAGTCGCCTTTACGAAAGCAATAACCCTTCCCTTTACTAATGTTAGTTACTTCTTTGAGTAAATCCCACTTCAGCACACTGTGATCACTGCCACCTAGTGGTTCACCTAATGGTAGTTACCTCTTTGAGTAAATCCGACTTCAGCACACTGTGATTACTGCCACCTAGTGGTTCATTTATCTGCAGATTCTTAATGCATGAAGAATCACTACTGATAATCAAATCAAGAGTATTACTCCCTCTAGTTGCCTCCCGAACATGCTGATGTAGAAAACAATCATCCAATAAATCCATAAAAGCTTTGCTAGTGTGTGAGTGACCAGCCCCCAAATTCCAGTCAATATCTGGGAAATTAAAATCCCCCATTATAAGACTCTCTGATTTACTGGCCCACTCTATTTCCCTGTAAAGTTTCTTATTATACTCATCAGAGTCATTAGGCCTATAGCACACTCCTACTCTCAATTTTGATCTCCCAATGCTTATGTCACACCAAACTGACTTGACACTGCACTGTCCAGCGATGTCCACTGGCTTCACTTCCTTGGATTTTATGTATTTCTTAACTAATAGCATAACCCCTCCTCCCTTCCTATCCTGTCTATCCTTGCTGTAGACATTGTACTCCCCAAATTCCAGTTCTGCATTCCTTATATCTGTGTGACACCACGTCTTCGAAATCCCCACAATATATGCCTTTGATGTTTTGAGCAATACCTCAAATTCATCAAATTTATTTACTAAACTCCTAGCATTGGTGTACACGCAAGTATACATGCACCTGTTCTTTTTCTTAGCTACCCTAACACAACCCATGTGTTTATTTGTACCCCAATGATTCCCAGCAGTCTCTGAAATATCCTGCATCTTATTTTCCAGGCTGTGGCTCATTCCAATAGAAGCAGTGCAAGAATCACTTTCACCTCTGCCAGTGGCTAGTGTTAATCTATTAGTCCTTGTATCCCCCAATCTAGCTGTTTTGCTAAGCAGGAAAATCTTACCCTGCATAAATTAGACAACTTCTATTATTAACTACTAGTCAGACAGTTCATCCATGCAGTTCCTTTACAAACATATGTCACGAGGCTCAAATATGCATAGTATTCTGTAAACGTCTTTCATTCCCCAGGGCAATTAGATTTCCAACTAGAGAATCTTCTGGCTACTTTCTTTGCAAGATTAGAAACCAATGACTCTTCACTGTTTGCGTTTTATCATTATGTGTGACTGTATAACACTAGATAAGTGTGTGCAAATCTGTTTTATAGTATTAATTTTATATTAGGCCACTGATAAAGGAATGAAAGTGTTCCAGAACATTTGGTTTGTAATTGTATAAGTGGTTAAAGTTTCCTAAATTATATTCTCACAACACAGTGTACTGTGATTAGTTTACATATTATTCATCCCTCTGTTAACTATGGTGTCCTTCAACTCTTATTATATGATTGATAATTATTATTCTTAACCCACATACTGCACCCTCTGAAGAGAAGGTAGTGGCCATCAGTATGTAAAGATGATAAGATTTGTCCCTTTTGAATGTGAGTAACTTCTCATTAGAAGCAAATCCCATGAAAGAGGTGCAGCCAAAACTGTAGATAATTTGAACAAATTAGTAGGACCAAAGCTTATGTTTCAATAGTTTAAACCTCAGTTTGCCTTCCCCTTGTAAAGAACAAACTTTCATTTAGCATATCATTACTTATATTATGTGTGTTAATTGCAGTTACCCCTTCTTGGAAATTGGGACAATTTCAATTAATGTTTTGAGGAAATTTAAGTTGCTGTAATTATTTCTTTATTATTAGTGTCGCTGACTTTATATTTTTTATTATTACAGAATATTTTGGCTGAGAGAAGAGCTGCTTTGGCAGTGTTTCTTTCTGATTTGCTGGAAGAAAAAGAAAAGCGAGAAGAAGAATTAAAAAATAGGCTGGTAGGTTTACACTAAGAAGAAATGAATATTATTATAAATAAAATGCTATACTACTAAAAATCATATTAATTTGGGAGACATTATTTAGTCTCTTATTTTCAGATATCTCTGAAAATTCATCAGTTTGAAATTTCAAATCATAAAGTCTGATATAAATGAAACATTTAAGCAGTGGCCGCTCATGACTCTGATATATGGGGCTACTGCTGCTTCTTAAAGTTACATTAAATTGCCTTGGTTATAAGACATGTAGAGTGCTGGGTTTTGATGGTCGAGATGGGATTTAGAGATTAGGGCAGCTACTGTAATGGATAATCTGTTGGGCATCAGATCATAAGTAAAAGATATCTATTATTAAAATTGTAATGATGTTATAGTATTATGTAAAGGTAGATTAGATCTGGGAAGGCCTCCGAGGGTATTAATTGAAGGGAAACAAATCCCTATGGTTAAGACAACAAAACATCTAGTGATATTAATTGACAGTAAGTTGATTTTTATGCAGCATTTAGAGTATTTAGGTGAAAAAATTAAAAACTTTTCCTCATCTATTATTATTAGGATTAGTATAAAGGAATGGGGCCTGAGTAAGAAGACTCTTGTATTATATACTATAAGGCAGTTTTTCTGCTTATCATTGTGTATGGAGCTAATGTTTGGTATTCAAGGTTACTCACTGTAAAATTGAGACAGAAATTATTGTCTATACAAAGGAAAATGATACATCTTTGTTTAAAATGTGTAGAACTGTTTCCACTAATGCTACTCAGATTATATCTGGTTGTACACCTCTAGGTCTCTATGCTGCTTACAGAGTTTTTTGTTACTATTTGAAAAAGGGGGGGTTGAACTTACTTTTATGGGTATTACTAATAATTTAGATATAACTAAGTCTAAGGCTAAGAAATTGATAATGACTGCTTTGATGGATTGTAGCAGGCCAGATGGTGCAGTAGTGAGACTGGTCAGGTTACCTGTTTGTTTCTTCCAGATGTTAACTTTGTCTGTGATAAGAAAAAAAACAGCTGGTTGTTTCCAGAAGTGGAAACCTCGTATTTTATGACGGGACATGGATCTTTTATTTATAAGCTGCATTATTTTGGGTTAAAACCTGACCCGTTTTCCTACTATTTATGTTGAAACCTGGGATCATGTGCTGTATTATTGCATTATTTATGAGCAGTACAGACAAAATTTAAGAAATACTATTGCCAAGTTAGGTCCTGGAAATGAAAAATTAATACCTTGCAAGATTTTGCAAGATTGGTCTTTAATAAGCGGAGACAGATGTCTTTCCTTCAACTTCTGGTCTTGCTGATCAGTTGTTGTTCTTGTTTGTTATTTGGTTTTTAGGAGCATTAGCAACTAAGGCCATATTGCACTGGGGATATGCGGTTGTCATTCCCTGACCTTTCCGCATCCTCCGTATTTGGTGGTCACGGGCTCGAACCCCGGTCTAATCAAGAAGCGTATGCTATGCACTGCTGCTCCTGCCCACCTGGTTATGGAGGTGCCGCTGATCAGTAAAAAGAGAAGGAAAAATTATTTTTTTATTTTTTTTTGTTTATTTATTTATTTTTATTTTTTTTGCTGGCTTATAATTTCAGGGTAACTGTAGGTGGGATATTATATATATCCAGTTTGGATTTATATATAGTTTTTGTTATTTTTATTTATTATTATTATTTTATTATTATTATTATTTTTTTTTTTTTTTATGCTGGCTCTCAATTGTAAACTGCATGCTGGCTAATATGTGCACATTGCAATTGATGAGCAGGATTGCTGGCATCTGATTTTTTTTTTTTTTGCTGGCTCTTGGGTGTGGCCACCTGGGAGCGGGATTTTCTGGTGCTATGTTAGCACTGACATAGGAGTAAACCCAGGTTCCACTCCTTATACTAGGGTGAGCATCGAGTGGTATTTGCCCATGTTGGTAGCTGCCAGGCCTCTCTGCCATCATGGAAGAGAGGCCTGGTAAACACACATTTACACTTAAGGCCGATGTGATTAAGAGTTTTTTTTTTTTCCCCTTCCACATGACAATTAGGAAGGACTTCCTAATTCATTTCACAAATATACCTGGTCTCAGTTCTAATCTCAACGATGTCCATTTCCACTTGCAGTCTGCCAAACCCCATGTACTTTTTCTGACAAAATCTCAGTTATCGGTTGATTCAACTACTGCTCATCTCAGATGCTCAAATTATTCGCTGTATGATTCCTTTCGCCTCAAAGGTGGTACTTGTGCATATGTCCGTTCTGATATTCCCTGTCAGAGACTTGGCAATTTGGAATCTCCTCCCTTTGATCTTCTCTGGCTTAAAATCTCTCTACCTCATTGTGTCAAATTCATCTGTTGTCTCTACCGTTCTCCCAACTCCACTAATCACTTGGAGCTCTTTGACTTCCCCTCTCTTTGCAACTTGACTTTCTCCAGTCCAACTTTCCTAACAGTGAGGTAATTTTCCTTGGTGATTTTAATGTTCACAACTCCAGCTGGCTTCCGTTTTCTAGTCACACCGACCCAGCAGGTTGAGATGCTGAGGCTTTTGCAATTACTAATGACCTAGCACAGATTGTTCATTTACCTACAAGAATACCGGACAATCCTAATCATACAGCCAATACGCTTGATCTTTTTCTCACAAACAACCCTTCCAAGTACACGGTCGAAGTGAGAGGTCCTTTAGGTATTTCAGATCACAACTTGGTGATTGTCTCTTCTCCAATGGAGCATTTATCTCATGGCTAATGCCAACCTCGTGTTGTTTGGCATTACAAGAATGCAAAGTGGGATGACCTGCGAGATTTCTTTTCTTCTTTTCCTTGGTCTGATTACTGTTTCAAAACTTCTGATGTCAATGTTTGCTCAGATCTTGTCAATGAAAATATTCTTGCAGGAATGGAATCCTTTATCGCACACTCCACTTTAAAATCTCGCCCTTTATCTAAACCTTGGTTTTCCAATAAATGTGCTAAGGCTGTTCAAGAGAAGAATGTTGCATATTATAATTGGCTTGTTTCTAATTCTTCAGTTTCATTTTCTGCTTACACAAAAGCTTGCAACAATTGTGAAGCAGTTATTAATCAGTCCAAACTAGAGTTTGAACAGGCTAAGAATAGAAAACTTGTTTCTTGCCCTAATGGTAGCCAAGCATTCTGGTCTCTTGCCAAAGCTATTGGCCGCAACTTTTGCCCATCTCTGCTCCCACCTCTGTCCAAACCAGATGGTTCTGTTGTCACTTCAGCCAAGAATAAAGCTGACCTGCTAGCATCCCATTTTTCTTCCAGCTCATGTATTAATGATCTTGGTAAAACACCTCCCACTATTCCCAACACGCTCCATTCAATGCCTCCTGTGGTTTTCCGTCAAAAGGATATCAGAAGGATTTTGATGAATCTTGATGCTAAGAAAGCTCCAGGTACTGATGGTATTTCTCCACTTGTTCTCAAAACCTGTGCTCCTGAACTTACTCCTATTCTTTGCCGCCTTTTTTCACTTTCTTATTCCAAAGCTGTTTTTCCTTCTGCTTGGAAATTTGCTCATATCCAGCCAGTTCCTAAAAAGGGTGACAAATCCCTCCCATCCAATTATCGTCCCATTGCAATTACTTCTACTCTTTCTAAAGTAATGGAGAAATCAATTAACCGCCAACTCTTAAACTACCTAGAAACCTTCCGTCTGATCAACGATCGCAGTATGGAGTCCATCAGTGTCGATCCACTGGTGATATTCTGGCTTATGTTACTCATTTATGGACTAATTTAATGAAAAGGTTCAGTGAAACACAAGTAGTTGCAATTGATATCTCAAAGGCTTTTGATCGTGTTTGGCATAAACGTCTTCTAAACAAGCTTCCATCTTATGGTTTGCCAACTGTTTTTAGTAATTGGTTATCCAGTTTTCTCTCTGATCGCTCACTGAGGGTGATGGTAGACGGCTCTCTGTCTTCTAACTTCTCCACTAATGCAGGTGTCCCACAGGGTTCAGTTGTTTCCCCCACTCTTTTCCTCTTGTATATTAATGACCTTCTTCCATGGACTGGAAATCCTATCCATAGTTTTGCCGATGATAGCACATTGCATTCAACTCTCCATTTTGAGAAATCTTGTCCTGCTCAATCAGCTTCAACTTCTCGAAAATCTGCTACCAATTCCTTAAATCCGATCTTCAGATAATTCTCCAGTGGGGCAAAGACAACTTAGTTCATTTCAACCCTTCTAAAACTCAGTCTTGTCTTATATCTTGCAAAAAGGATTCTTCTCCTCCCATGCTTATCTTTAGTGACACTCTGATTTCTAGGCAAAATGATATATCTCTTTTGGGGATTACCCTGACTTCTAATCTCTCTTGGCACAAGCACATTACAAATATTGCTTCCTCTGCATCTAAAGAACTTGGTTTTCTCTTTCGCTCTCGGTGTTACTTTTCTTCCAAACAGCTGTTCACACTGTATAAATCGCAAATCCGCCTTGCCATCGAATATTGTTCCCACATCTGGGGTGGTTCCCCCAAAACCTCTCTCAGACTTCTTGATTCCATTCAGAAGAGGGCAGTTAGGTTAATTAATAATTCATCTCTAACAGAGTCTCTCCTCACTGTCTCATAGGTGCACTGTTTCTGCTGCATGCCTCTTCTACAGATACTTCCATGGGCACTGTTCTTCTGAATTGGCTTCTATAATTCCCGCTCTCTCTTTCAAAACAGTCCGATCACGTGCCAACATCCATTTACTGTTCAACTTCAAACCCACAGAACCAACTTTTCATCTTCCTCATTTATTCATTCAACTGCCGTTTTCTGGAACAACCTTCCTTCATAAGTATTTCCTGAAAATTACAATTTACAGAAGTTCAAGTCCAATGTCAACAAATATCTTCTTTCGTCTTCTCAACCTCCAACCCAAGCATGGTACTAAGTATTATAGGTTCTAATAATACCTCTCGTGTTTGGGGTTCACATTAAAAAAAAAAAAAAAAAAAAAAATTTGGTGGAGATGGACGAATAGTCCTGGTGCCACTGTGAGACAGGTATACATATAGTAATAATAATAAGCAAGTTAAAAATACTACAAAACGTTAACTGGACACTTACCATTAACAGACTTGGTAATCTTAAAATTTTGTTTAAAAATAAATTCCATTCTTCAGTTTTTATTTGTTGAAAATAGATTTAATAACTTTTCCTTTGAAGTTTGCTACACTGTTCACATCGGCTCTGCTCGCTCCACAGTTCCTTTTGATTCATTTTGTTACCTCTAAAAAATGCATATTGACAACCCACCGGCCAGGCAATGACTCAACCGCTGGGAACAAAATGTGCAACTGTCTAGCGCACAGTTCTGCCTACAGTTAAATTTCAAAGTTGAAAACGATTTTGTGTTTTTGTTCGTTTATTATCGAAATGATTATTGGAAATAGTTTAAAAAGCTGGGGTGCTGCAGTTCTGCAGTGCCTACCAACGAGCCGCCCCTGCATTTAAATCATCATTTCCCACCTGTTTGCCTTTCATGTCCCCCACTTAAATTAAATGGGTATACCCTCATTGTTTATAGATATTGTATATATAATTTTCGGTAGAAGTATGAAAATAATTTCATAAATTTTTATTCATATCCAAGAACTTTATAATTAAAGTATACCTATTCAGAACTGTCTGGAATGCTATCTAATGGTCAGATTGAAATGAAATTTGGCAAACAAATAGTCTCACATATACATATAGTCCACAACATAAAGAAGAGAATAACAGAGGGGAAAAAAACCTAAGAATGAATTAATACTACTGCTACACAAAAATATCATGCAACAAATTAATTTGATTTTTATTGAAATGTAACAAATATATCAAAAACACCTCAATATTGACACCTAAACAAATTTGGTGATATAGTAATATACTGTTTCCTGTCTTCAGGCCTACAAAGTGTTGGTTAGAATAATAACTCAAATTAGAAGTTAATTTTGAAAGGTTGAATGATAGCTTTTGTTTTATAAGCATGGCTTTTAAGATAACAGTTTAACAGGCAACTTCAGGCGTATAGATTCAAGAGTTCGGCACAATCGTGTTGATTTAAATATTTCAGATTACAAAATCGAGATTGGAAGAGGTTTTTAAAGTGATGTAAGTTCTCATTGTGGCTGAGCAGCTAAATCCCATTTTCCAAGAGGAAGCCAGCAATTCCGCACCTGGTTGAGTTAGAATGTTCATTCAGACATCTATATAAATGAACATTCTATTTCATATACATGTTCTGAACATTCTGTTCAGCTATCCTGAGATCTAGCCCACCCCATTTGGTTCAGAACTTGAGATGCCTGATCCAGCTGTTCTCTGTTCAGCGACCTTTATGTGCCAATTCGTCATTCAATGCCGCCTGCAATTAGTCATGCAATTCGTGAACGAATTTGCCCAAGATCTGTTCTCAAGACAAAATACCCTACTGTCTACTCATAGGAACCACGATTATGCAAAGACTTTAGCCAGCTGAATACCATATGTTTGTATGGTACTCTGACTTGCTTGTGCAGGGCAAGGATAGAAACCAGTGGGTGATATATGCAACTCCAATCTTATCGGGGTAGGATTTGCTAACCCTGTCTTTGGGCTGATAGATATTTATTTCCTCTGCCCTGAAGGAGAAATTATCACTTCTCGACATGTTTTCTAGTTTCCACCAAAACGACCTTGTGTCAACTGTAGTGCACTCCACTGTGGATACTTCCAAAAATTACAGAAATCAAAGAAAACTAAAGCGAGAGGCTGAAGAACAGAAGGAAAAAGACCAACAGAATACTATTTTATCAGAAGGCGATAAAAGACCCAAAAAAGACAAAAAGCGACAGAAGAAGCAAAATGATATGACAACCACATGGAAGAGCAGTGAAAAGCCTCTACTCCAGCCCAAATTTTCTCCAAATCTGACATCTCAAAACCAGAATCAGGCATGAGGGATATAGGGAAGTTTTGCTCCCCGGATATAAATGGTTTCCTCCTTTTGGAAATAGAAAATAAAAATGACTTTAATAAACTGGAACCTACATCAAATATTGAGCTAACAAAGCCCTCAACTGATGGAGAAATTACTTGTTTAATTTCCACTGGTACCAGATATATTCAAGAAGATGCTCACAGCTCCATTACAGACTTACCCCACGCAGGAAGTGGTCATCCTCCTTCAAAAAGAATTGGAAGGATACATTTTCAAAGAAGATAATAATGTTACCAAGTCAGCTACAGAAATGATTCTGAGATCATTGCAGATTAGAGCAATTGGTAAATGCTTTACTGACAGAGATTGAAAGACTTAAGGTTAAAGTGGATTTGCAACAAGCGTGTATTGAAGAATTAAAAGAAACTGACATAACCCACTTGCTGCTGCTCGCTCTTTTGCATCTGTTTTTAAGAGGCCTGCTCACCTGGACCATATGTGTATGGATATGGTTTCCCCATCTTCGGAACAGACTGCTCCTGTCAAACAATGTGATGTTCCTACCAAAACAACCATCCAGAAAAAGGAACAAAATTTGCTTATAGTTACAGCTTCTGAGGCCACACAAAGCTCAACAAGCAGGGAAGTAAAATACAAAATTATTAGTACACTGAAAAAGGACCTAAAGGAGGTAAAAGTAAAAGCACTTTTGTATGATTAAAAACAATGGAGTTATCATTGAAACAAGCTTGAAAGATGGTTTAAACTCCAGTGCTTCCTTAAAATCCCTCTCTGAGGCAGGGCTAAGAGCTGGTCCACCAAAAGAACTAAATCCTAGACTCCTAATTTTTAATATAGACACCGATTTAAATAAAGAAGAAATCCTGGATGACATCTTTCATAAAAATCTAAAAGGCTACTATCATGAGAGAAGAAATAGGAAAAGAAATTAGCTTTCATTTTAAGACAAAAGCTAGATCAAAAAATTCATCAAACTGGGTGCTGGAAGAATCTCCTTAGATTCATTCCATTGTTACCTCACTAGATCGAATTTACATTGGATGGTCAGCCTATAAGGTTAAAAATTTCACTGTCATACAAAGTGTTTTGCTGTCTGATGTTCAGTCACACATCAAACACATGCAGACAGAATGTGCCTACATGCGAGCAATGTGCTTGTCAAGGACATATTTAATGATTGTCCTCACAAAGAAGAACCACCCATCTGCTCAAATTGCAAATGAAAAAATAAGGATCACAAGCATTCCATTTGCAATACTTCTTGCCCAGAATACGTAAAGAGCTTTAGAAACTGTACGCACACAAAACATTCACTCTGAAATATAAGGAATCACAAAGTGATACATTACCAGCACCACTTCTTTGTGTATCTAAAGTACGTATACTACAGTTAAATGCTCATTGGGCAAGATCACTTGCCGATGAAGTTCACCGTTTAATAGATGAATCGCCTTTTGATCTGATTTGCCTACAGAAGCTATCTTATTCCTTTGGTAAAGTTATGGGGTACCCCATGACCTCAAGAATAATTCAACCCAATCATGAGGAACCAAAGTCTGCAATAATTATCTTCAATAAAAACCTTGATATAGTCAGAGTTTACAGTCTTTATACACATAGTTTACAAGATCCATTAATGTTACTACAGCAAAACTTTCTTTTTATATTATTTCCCTGAATTGCCCACCATCTACAGATATTGCTCTTCATCTTCATTACTTAGACTCGGTGCTTCACGCTATTAACCCAGAGCCTCTGCTAGTTTTAATGGATGTAAATTCTAAATCTTCTCTGTGGCACAGCAAATCCACAGAAACAAAAGGATGCCTTTTAGAGGACCTCATTGTATTTTATCTGCTGGCATAGAAGGTTAACTGAATGTCATCCTTCTAGGCCAGCCTTTATCATCATCAGCCATTTTCAATCCTCTGCAGGATGAAGGCCTCTCCAGCAACTTTCTAGTTCCTTCTGTTTTGTGGAATGGCCATCCATTTACTACCCACAAACTTATGAATTTCATCTGTCCATCGTCGTTGTCTTCCAAGTTTTCTTCTAGCTCCTCTTCGGTACCATTCTGTTATTCTCTTAGTCCATCTTTCATCATGTCTTCAAGTTATATGTCCTGCCCAAGACCATTTTAGTTCTTTAGTTTTGATAAGAATGTCCTTTACTTGAGTTTGCTGCCTAATCCATGTGTTTCTTTTCTTATCTAACAGTCTGATTCCCAATATAATTTGTTTCATTCTTCGCTGTGTAGTTCTCAGCTTCTCTTCCATTCTTTTGGTGAGTGCTTAAGTTTCACTTCCATAAGTCATGGTGGGGAGTATACATTAGTTCATTATTTTACGTTTCAGACAAATTGGGATATTGCTCCTCAGTATGTGACTATATTTTCTGAATGCTAGCCATCCAAAATTTATTCTTCTCTTGACTTCCAGCCATTTATCATTATTACAGCTAATGACTTGTCCCAGATAAGTATATGACTCCACCTTTTCAATTACTGCTCCTTCAATCATTATATCCCTTTCTGGGGCATACTTCTTCATCATTACTTTTGTTTTAGCCATATTCATCTTTAGTCCAAAATCCTTACTAGCTGTGCATAACTGATTAAGATTTTCCTCTAATTCTTTGGGATCATGGCTTATGACCACAGTGTCATCATCTGCAAATCATAAATGGTTTAGGTACTCTCCATTCACATTGACTCCTTTCTGTGACCAGTCTAATCTTCTGAAAGCAGTAAACAACTTCGGAGATATTGTGTCTCCTTGTCGAACTCCTTTCTCAATTTTAAATTTGCTACTGTCTTTGTCTAGTCTAATAAAGGAGGTAGGGTTTTCATATGTTTTCTTCAAAATCATAATATATGGGCTATATGTGCCTTGTCTTTCCAGTGCCCGAAACATTGCCTTATGCTGTATGGAGTCAAATGCCTTTTCATAATCCACAAATGCCAGGCATAATGGTGTTTTATATTCATTTGCTTTCTCCATTAGCTGTGATGTTACGTGTAGGTGATCCATAGTTGAGAATCCTGTCCTAAAGCCAGCTTGCTCTTTCGGTTGGTTCTCATCAAGTATTTCTGATCTGTTAGTAATAACCTTTGTTATTACTAACCTTTGTTAAAAACTTGTAGATGTGAGATAACCAGCTAGTTGGTCTATAATTTCTGATTTATATCCTTTCTTATACAACAAACCCTGATTGCATTATTCCACTCCTTAGGTATCACATCTTTATTAATGAATTTTTTGAAGAGTCTTGCCAGTTTTTGTGTCATGTCTCTTACTCCCAATTTTAACAACTCTCCAGTAACTTCATCTTCCCCAAGGGCTTTCTGATCCTTCATTATCTTAAAAGCATGTTCTACCTCATCAAGAAGGATATTGGTATACCATATGCATTACTGATTTGTGATCCATCTTCTCCACTGCTGGCATCATTCCCTCGCTCCTTGTATAATTCTGTATAGTAGTCTTCTGCTATTTGAATTATGCCTTCTCTGCTATTTATAAGTACACCATCGCTATTCTTCAGTTTCAGTATCATTTGTCTTTCTATATTGCTGCTCATGGCTGCTGATTTAAGTCCTTTGTTTTCCCTTAATGCTTGTTCTACTTTTCTTGTGTTAAATCTTGTCCTCTCTGAGTCTCTTTCTAATGGCTTTGCATAACTCAGTATACTCAATTTTGTCCTTGTCAGTGTTTATCTTACTAGCTGTGCATTACTGTGCATATCTTGCTCTTCATTTGTCGTCTTCGGTTCATCATGACAAGTGGTTCTTGACTAATTTTTTCTTATTTGGATTTCTTTTTACCTATTGGTTCTTCTTGGGCTTTATCCCTTTCAGAAAGTTGTAATATTCCTCATCGATATCTTGATCCTGAGCAGTCTGCAGAAGCTCACACTTGTTCTTAAATTCCAGTTCATGCTTTTTCTCCTCTTCTGTTATCTCAAAAGACCCTCTTATTTACTTGACTCAGTTTTTTCCTTTCTTTTCTTACATCTATATCAAGTGTGCATCTTACCATTCTGTGATCACTTCCAACGTTTACCTTGTTCAGGATGGTAACATCATTCACGATATATCTTCTGTTAGTGAGGATGAAGTTGATTTCATTAGTTGTTAATCCATTTGGGCTCTTCCATGTCCACTTTCTGTTCACCCTTTTCTTGAAAAAGTGTTCATTACTGACAATCCTTGAGATTCTGCAAATTCCACAAGTCTTTCACCTCTTTCATTTCTTTCACCAATTCCAAAATTTCCTATTGTTCTCCTTTCTGCACTATTTTGTCTCTTTCCAACCTTAGCATTGAAGTTCCCCGTAATGATAGTGTAGTGGGTTTTCTGCTCATCTATGAGACTCTCAATTTCAGTGTACATTTCTTCAACCTCTTCATTATGGCTCGAAGTTGGTGCATAAATCATTATAACCTTTAGCTTGTACCTGTTAGAAATCCTGAGTAGTAGCCTTGACCCCCTTGAAACATAAGTAAAGAAATCTGCTGTTTTTCTTTGCATCCTTTCACAAGGATTTCGCGTAATGTCCATTCGCCTGCCTAACCTCCTTTGTAACTTGATTACAGACTAGTTTATATCTGCCATAGGCTTCTGTGTCATCTGATACTTTATATGCATCCCATTCATTTTTCTTCTCTGCTTTAAACAGTATTTCTTAGTTGGAAAGAAAAGCTCCTAGTAGCCTCCAAAATTAAGTTCCTGAAGGGTTCCCATTTAGAATTCAACATTGGTAACAGCCATCAATTGATCCCACTGTACAGAATTTAAAACTGTCTGAGACCTATGTAGTCACCTTTATGAAAGCAAGAGCCCTTCCCTTTAGCCTTGATGATGTCGGAATTACATCCTTAAGTAATTCCAACATCAGTACATTGTGATCACTGTCACCCAGTGGTTCCTTTATCTGTGAATTCTTAATGCATGAATAATCACCGCTGATAATCAGATCAAGAATTCTATTTATAGGATTTTCAAGTTACATACTGAGGAGCAATATCTCAAGAATTTTATTTATAGAATATTACTCCCTCTGGTTGCTTCTCAATCAAGTTTCTGTAGAAAGCAATCATTCAATAAATCCACAAAAGTCTTGCTAATGTGCAAGTGACCAATCCACAAGTTCCAGTCAATATCTGGAAAGTTAAAATTCCCCTTTATAAGACATTCTGATTTACAGACCCACTCTATTTCTCTGTACAATTGCTCATTATACTCATCAGATTCATTAGGCCTATAACACACACACACACCTACTCTCATTTTTCCTTTCCCAGTGCTTATGCCACACCAAACAGATTCAACATTGCATTGTCCACCAACATCAATTGGATGAACATCCTTAGATTTTATGTTTTTCTTAACTAACAGCATAACCCCTCCTCCCTTCCTGTCCTGTCTATCCTTTCTGTACATGTTGTACTCCCCAAATTCCAATGATATTCACATGCTTTTCCTCTTTAACAAATTCTTAGAATTTAGTACCTTTCCTGTTATCTGGATATCAGCTTTATTGAAAATTTTACCAAAACCAGGTAAACCTCAGCACAACCCAAAATCTTACGGGCCAATTGCCTTGCTTTCCCAATTATGAAAACTACTTGAATGTTTAACCAGTCTTAGAATTAATTTTACCCCAGGGGCTCACATCTGGTGAGTATGGGCTTGGCACACCCAGGGTCCTCAGCTGGATACCATCATTCTTCTCTTTCTTAGTGATTCCTTTCTACTTCTGACTCTCTCTCTCTCTCAGAGTAACTCGGAAATTTTGTTTTGGCTGGTGCAGCATAAGCCTCAGGCTTCCTTGCACCATATGGCTAATAATAATAATAATACACTGCTTGCAGAGGCCAACTTAAATTCATCCCTTCAATATGGCTTTACACCAGGCTGGTCCGGGGTTGTGAAGATGCACTGTTTCATATGTAAAAGCTCATAGGAGAATCCGCATTTAAATGTACTGTAATTTTATTTATAGATTTTGAAGGTGCTTTCGATACACAATGGTGGGGAGTGTACTTCATTGTCTTAGAGTTGCAAATTGCCCTCAGTTATTATACCTTCTCATAAAAGACTATTTTAGTAATCAATCTGTCTTGATGATACAAACTAAACACCAGTCTATATCCAGACATATTACTCGTGACAATTCAAGGGTCTATTCTGACCCTTAGTGTGGAACTTAGTCCTAAATGATTGGCTTCTCCTCAATGATGACCTAATATAAATACAATGGCTTATGCCGATGACTTATCCATTCTTGTCCATGGAAATACCAGAAGGGATCTAGAAACTTCTACAAATAATATTCTCTCCAGACTATCCGACTGGGCCACTCAAAACAAGCTCACCTTTTCAGTGACAAAAACAAAAATGGTGATATTTAAAGGAAAAATAAATTATGGTAGGCCTCCAGTAATAAAATATCAAGGAAATTCACTTCCTCTAGTGTCCACACACAAACACCTTGGTATTCTCCTAGATGAAAATCTAGTCTTCTCATCACACTAACAGCATATCTCTCTAAAAAAGATTAAGAACTTTACATGCTCTTCAGAATTTCTAGCTTACTCCAAAGATTGTGATCAATGGAAGATAGAAAAAAAAGTACAAAAATATAAAATTGAAAATAAAGTCTCTTACCAAGAAGCAAAAAAACAGGTCAACTTAAGTATACCAAAACGCACTTATGCTTCTACCATTCACAAACAGGAATCAGTAGATGTCAGACAGAAGTATCCATCTCTCCAAAAATATCAATATCAGATTGTGCTCAATCAGTACTCTCGATCCAGCATCCATATAAACCAAATTCAGTAGACCAAAGCAACAATACGCCACTTACAATTCCATCCCAGAGACCTCCGCATTGTCAGGTAGCAGAGAATTTGCCAAGATTGTATCCTGTTGAGGTGAAAGAATCATGCCTAACAAGCATGGATACAGATGATATTATCAGCCAAGAAAAACTGCTTGAAATACATGCAGAAGGTGATATGGACGATAGCAATGAATCAGGATGTCCCACTTTTCCCTGAAAAGAAAAATCAAAACCAGATCGTCTTAAACAATCCTCTAATAAAAAGCAGCCAGATACATCTTCCACGAACAAAATCAAATAATGGAACACATCATTCAGTGGAATTGTAGAATTGGTTTTCGCAGCAATATCTATGATATCAATGAACTAATTCACTGCTTCCATCCTGTTGCCATGTGCCTTGTAAGCTTAAGCTTATTTAAAAAAAAAAAAAAAAAAAAAATTTTATAAATAAATAAATTAAAATTAAGATAATAATAATAAAGTATATGGGCGAAATTATCATGGGAACATTCTGTATAATTAGAAAATTTCAGTGAACAACAATTATACATGCAACGAACAGTTGTAATGGAGTAAGGAATAGTCATTAGGAAAATATCTAAGGGCGAGACCATATTTCTCAGAAGTACGGTGAACATTCGACTTACTGAGGGGAGGGCAGGTCAAAATTCAGGGAAATTTAGGTAAAGTTCGGATATATAAGGACTGGTTCGGTGGCAAGTAAGCGGAGTTTTTCGGAGTTAACAAATAGGGAAGCGGAGTTTTTCGGAGTTGGCCATTTGGGAAGCAGCAAGTAAGTTAATAGTCGAGAGAAGTCGTGGTTTGGAGTTGTAGTTAGGTGCAGATATGTAACTAGTAGTTCAAAGAGAGTAGATAAATTTATAGTAAGTGGGCCGTTTAGTGTGAATAGGCCACATTAAAGTGAATTTGGTCGAGGAGAATCTATAATTCAATTTAGAAAGAGATATAGAATGGACTTGTTGAAATTGTCTATCCCAGTGGGGAAACATCTGTAATATGGAAAAGTTTTCTTGTGATAAATTTTGTATGTATTTAAGTCAGTTTCTATAATTAAACATGCTAAATTTTTCATGTGTATTGTCAATTGTCTCACTAAATTTTCTAGCTAAATAAATAAATTGCCTGGAATTTTGTTAACGCAGTTAGAGGCCCCAGGATAACTTGTAGTTACCAGATAAAATTAATGTAGGTGAAAAAAATATTATGTATAAATAAGTAACTAATTATTTATATATAATAGTACATGGAAGAAGGAGTGTACGCCTACAATTGACATGCCTATTAAGAAAGGAAGTCATACAGCCTACAAGAAACCAACTTGACACTCCAAGTTTCCCCTACAGTCAAAATTACACTATCTTCAGACGTATAGATCCGACACTAATAGTGCTCATGGAGGAGTAGCCATCCTGTTGGATTCAAGAGTTCCCTCCAGGTGCATTCCATTGCAAACCTCCTTAGAAGCTGTTGCCACATGTATAGTAATTGGAATCATTATTACATTAGTTTCAATTTATCTTCCACCTAATCGTCCATATTCTATTCAGGAAATCAAAGAACTTGTGTTGCAACTACCACCTTCCTTCTGTATACTAGGTGACTTTAATGCTCACCACCCATTATGGGATTCCCCTAGCTTAGACAGATGTGGTAAGCTTATTGAAATGGTGATAGACAGACAGGATTTAACATTGTTGAATACTGGCTCTCCTACCTATGTTCATTTTCCTACCGGATCAACCTCCATAATAGACCTTTCCATTTGCTCTTCGGTGCTCTATACAAGTATCAAGGGGGCAACTCTTAATGATCCTCACAACAGTGTCTGATGTGACCAAATTCTAACAGCTGCAACCGCTGCCATTCCACAATACCAAGTCAGAAAAAGGCAAAAATTAAATTATTGGTGGGACAAAGAGTGTAACAAACCAAAAAAAGAGAAAAACAAAGCATGGAATCAATTCTACAAACATCCAACCATTTCTAATCTTATTAATTATAAGCGACTTAGAGCAAGAGCCCGTTATATCAGACGAAAAGCAAAAAAAAGAATCTTGGATTAAATTCTCTTCCTCAGTCAATAAAAATACAGACATCAGACTGATTTGGAACAAGATAAAACTGTTAAATGGCAAATTTACTCCATCTACTTCACTAATTAACTGGAATGGTCAGGAACTTTCTACCCCTGCAGAAATCACAAATGCACTAGGATCTGTATTTTCTCAGTTGTCCTCAACTGCTTATGACCAATCTTTTCAAAAAATTAAAGATGTAACTGAAAAATCCGAACTGAATTTCACTGACAGATGTGCATTAACATATAATCAACCATTCACCATGGTTGAACTGCAACATGCTCTTACCAACACAAGGAACAGCAGTGCTGGCCCTGATGGGATATTTTATGTTATGCTCAAAAGTTTAGATCCAAAATTACACTTGTCACTGCTCATCTTCTTCAATCGAATCTTCACTTAACATACATTCCCAAGCAGCTCCTGGCATCATTCCTACGTACTGGCTATTCCAAAACCTGGTAAAGACTATTCTGTTCCTCATAACTAGAGACCAATTTCACTTACCAGCTGTCTGAGAAAAACCTTCAAAAAAATGATTCATTGTCGTCTGACTTGATATCTTGAGTCCCAAAATTTGATCAGTAACATCAATTTGGATTCAGAAAAAATCGATCATCATTGGACCTTATGATTAAAGCTAAAACAAACATCAGAAATGCATTCATCAAAAAGGAGCATCTCGTTATTGTCTGTCTGGATATTGAGAAAGCCTTTAACACGACATGGCATTTTGGCATATTAAAAGATCTGCATTCTCTTGTCCTGAGAGAAAATTTGCCATATTTCGTCCAGAATTTCTTACAACAAAAATCATTTCAAGTTCGTTATCAGGGAACTCTGTCTAAAAACTTTGTCCAGGAAGAAGGAATCCCTCAAGGGTCCGTTCTCTGTGCCACTCTATTCGCGATTAGAATTAATTATTTAACTGAACTCATTCCAAAAACAGTGGACTCATATCTTTATGCCGATGATCTCACAATCTCCTGCCATTCTCAAAACATGAACTATATTGAGAGACAATTGCAGATATCAATAAATCGGATCCAGATTTGGATGACACAAAACGGTTACAGACTATCCAGCCAGAAATCGACTTCTGTACCATACGCAAAATGCATCCTGATCCTTAGCTCCAATTAGATAACCATCCTATTCCAATAGCAAATAGTATTCGTCCTTGGCTTAATTTTTGACAGCAAGTTAAACTATCAAAAACGCATTGAATATCTCCGGACAGCTTCTCAAAAAAAAAAAAAATGAACATACTCAGAACCTTATCAGCAACAACCTGGGAAGCAGATCGTTACACCTTGCTTCACTTATATAGATCCATAATCAGATCTCGATTGGACTATGGCGCGCCTGTCTTCGATTCTGCTAGGGAAAGTGCTTTATCTTGCCTGAACCCTATTCAACATTGAGCTCTTAGAATAGCCCTAGGTGCATTCAGAACATCTCCAGTGCAGAGTCTGTATGTAGAAGCCTACGAAGCTCCTCTGAAGATCAGAAGAAAGATGTTATTACTGAACTATGCAAACAAAATCCAAAGCCAGTCGACCCATCCTAATTGGTCAAAATTTAATGATCTGAAACTCACATCCTTTTATAGAAACAAACCACGAGCAACTAGGCCTGAAGGTATTAGGTTAATGGAACTAACAGAAAACTGGAATATACAACTCGAAGTCCAGCAAGAACCTATAGATCACGTTCCTCCGTGGTCTGTCATCATGCCGTGTTATGACAATTATTTCCACAAATGGGGGAAACACTCCTTAATGGAAAATAACATCCAACAGCTGCACATTGCACATATACAATGTTATCCTGACTTCTCTAAAATATATACTGATGGTTCGAAGTCCAAGAGTGGAACAGGTGCAGTAGCGGTATTCCACGATGCTACCATTTCTGTATCACTTCCGACAGAATGCAGTAGTTACACCACTGAATTATATGCCATAAAGTTTGCTCTGGAAAACATTTTCCATCTCTCAATCCAAAGGAGCATAATCTATACAGACACGCAAAGTGCCCTATTAGCAATGCAAAAGATTTCTCCACCTACTCATCCATTACTACAGCTCATCAGATCAGAGTTGATTCATCTCAGAGATCATCAACAAAAGGTTGTCTTCTGCTGGATCCCAGGCCATACTGGAATACCAGGGAACGAAATTGCAAATGCGGCTGCCAAGCATCCATCCAGCACAGCCCCAACGAATTTTCTGGTCCCATTCAGTGATTACAAAATGCATATATGAAATATATGTAAGGAATGATGGACACTTCATTGGCAAACGCATATACATAACAAACTCCTTGAAATTAAACCTGTACTGCAATTATGTGCCTCCAATTTCCACAGAAACAGTGCAAGAATATTTGCTGATGCTATCGAGGCAGTGTTAGGTGGGTTGGAAAACTGCTAGCTTGGGGAGAGACAAAGACGAATAGATTAACAGTAGCCACTGGCAGAGGTGAAAGAGATTCTTGCACTGCTTCTATTGGAATGAGCAGAACCCTGAAAAACAAGATGCAGGATATTTCAGAGACTGCTGGGAGTCATTGTGGTACAAGTAAACACATGGGTTGTGTTAGGGTAGCTAAGAATAGAAATAGGTGCATGTATACTTGTGTGTACACCAATGCTAGGAGTTTAGTAAATAAATTTGATGAATTTGAGGTATTGCTCAAAACATCAAAGGCAGATATTGTTGGGATATCAGAGACGTGGTGTCACACAGATATAAGGAATGCAGAACTGGAATTTGGGGAGTACAATGTCTACAGAAAGGATAGACTGCATAGGAAGGGAGGAGGGGTTATGCTATTAGTTAAGAAATACATAAAATCCAAGGAAGTGAAGCCAGTGGACATCGCTGGACAGTGCAGTGTCAAGTCAGTTTGGTCTGACATAAGCATTGGGAGATCAAAATTGAGAGTAGGAGTGTGCTATAGGCCTAATGACTCTGATGAGTATAATAAGAAACTGTACAGGGAAATAGAGTGGGCCAGTAAATCAGAGAGCCTTATAATGGGAGATTTTAATTTCCCAGATATTGACTGGAATTTGGGGGCTGGTCACTCACACACTAGCAAGGCTTTTGTGGATTTATTGGATGATTGTTTTCTACATCAGCATGTTCAGGAGGCAACTAGTGGGAGTAATACTCTTGATTTGATTATCAGTAGTGATTCTTCATGCATTAAGAATCTGCAGATAAATGAACCACTAGGTGGCAGTGATCACAGTGTGCTGAAGTGGGATTTACTCAAAGAGGTAACTACCATTAGGGGTAAAGGGAAGGGTTATTGCTTCCGTAAAGGCGACTACGATGGACTGAGACAGTATTTAAATTCTATACAGTGGGACCAACTGATGATGTTACCAACAGCAAATGCAAAATGGGAAGCATTCAAAGAACTTATCTTGGAAGCTACTAGGCTTTACATACCAACTAAGAAATATTGTTCAAGGTTTAGGCCTAAATGGATATCAGATGAACTGATGAGGCATATGGCAGAGAAGAAACATGCATGGGATACATACAAATTAACACATGACACAGAAGCCTATGATAGATACAAGTTGATCTGTAACCAAGATACAAAGGAGGTTAGGCAGGCGAAGGCAGATTACGAGAAATCTTTGACAAGGGATGCAAAGAAAAACAGCAAAGAGTTCTTTACTTATGTAAACTCTAGAAGGAAGGGGATGAATCAGATTGGTCCACTTGATATCGATGGGTCAACTGTTGATGATCCTGCTCAGATAGCTAACAAACTAAATGAATATTTTGCATGACATTCACACATGAGGAGTTATTTAGCGAGTGGAAAGCCAGAGGTGTATTCAACTCCAGCAGTAAGCTAGAGAATCTTGTAATAACTGAGAGTAAAGTGGAGGAGAAATTGTTGAAGATAAACACAAGAAAGGCACCTGGGGTGGATGGGATCTATCCAGTTATATTAAAGGAGGCAGCAGAGGAAGTAAGCAAACCCTTAGCCATAATTATGAGAGCTTCCTTGGACTCAGGGGAGGTACCCACAGACTGGAAATGTGCAAATGTGACCCCAATTCACAAAGGAGGATCAAAGGCTGACACAAATAATTATAGACCTGTGAGTTTAACTTCTGTTCCAGGAAAATTAATGGAGGCACTAGTTAAAGAAGCACTGCAGGATCATTTAGACAAGACTTCCGTTATAGCTCAGACACAGCATGGTTTTGTTAAGGGGAAGTCTTGCCTGACCAATTTGATTGGATACTATGATGCAGTCACAAAGGAACTGGATGCAGGGAATAACTTTGATATTATATACTTGGATCTTAGAAAGGCTTTTGATACTGTTGCTCATGGAAGACTGCTGCACAAATTGGAGCAGTGTGACATTGGAGGCAAATTGCTGCTGTGGATAAAAGGGTGGCTTAGAGAAGACAGAGAGTGGTAATCAATGGACACTGCTCGTCGTGGACTAATGTTATTAGTGGAGTTCCTCAGGGCTCAGTGTTGGGTCCATTATTGTTTTCTGTATTCATAAATGATATTGATGATGGTATATCAAGCTTAATGTTGAAGTTTGCAGAGGATACAAAGGTAGGCAGGGTTGTCAAGGACACTACTGACACTATGCTGCTGCAACAGGATCTGGAAAGGTTGAGCAGATGGGCTGAGAGGTGGCAAATGAAGTTTAACATTGACAAATGTAAAGTACTACACATGGGAAACAGCAACCCCAGAGCAACGTATCAACTCTGTGGTACTACACTGACAGTGGTAGAGAATGAAAGGGACCTGGGGGTTGTTGTGCAGGCAGATATGAAGTTCTCTGAGCAGTGCAGATGGGCTGCAAGATTAGCTCATGCTGTATTGCCAATGATATATAGGAATTTTTCTAGCAGGGATAAGGAGGTGATTATTCCCTTGTATAAGGCAATGATCAGGCCCCGCCTCATTTAAAGAAGAATGTAGAGCTGCTGGAACGAGTACAGAGAAGGGCAACAAGATTAGTGAATGAATCAAAGGGGTGCTCTTACGAAGAAAGGCTTAAGTTTTGCAAATTACAGTGTCTGGAGACTAGACACCAGCGAGGTGATCTGATAGAGGTGTATAAAGCCTTGAATGGTTTGAGCGTGCTCACTGCTGATGGGATTCTTCCTCTTGCTCAGAATAATCACCTGAGAAGGCATAAATTCAAATTGAGGAAAGACAGATGTAGGATAGACGTGCGGAAATTTGCCTTTAGCCAGCGGGTGGTTGGTTGGTGGAACAGACTTCCATCCCTTATCGTGGAAGTTGATAGCCTAAATAAGTTTAAGGCTCAGCTGGACAGGTATTTTGAACGAACAGAGGGGTGAAGTGGAAGTGGTTTTTTTTTTTTTTGGCTGATGCTGCATAAGCTTGCTTTCTTGCATCAAATGCCTCTACTAATGCTATTGCTAATGCTAACAGACAAGAAGAGGTAGTCCTGGCCAGAGCCCGAATAGGCCACACTCATTTGACCCATACATTCCTGTTACCAGGTAATGACACCCCAGAGTGTTCACTGTGGAGGGTCATTACCACAGACCACTCACAATAAAACACATACTCCTGGAATGCACCTTGTATAACAACTCTCGTTTAATTTCATTGACTTCTCTCTCAAATTTACAGTATTTGTCACTTAGACGTATCATAGGCGAAAATTCAAACCTGACAGAATTTTTCTTCTTTCTAAAACAAATAGGTTTATATAACCATTTCTAACTGCTTCCAGAGAAGTCAGTAAAACTAGTATTAAATAATATGATAGATGCAATATGGCCTAAGTGGCCTTTGCACCAGAAAAATCTAAACATAACAACAACAACCCACTCAGTCATCCCTTTAACCATTTCAGTAATTTGCCCTTAATTCCATACCACTCCAATTTGTACAGCAGTCAGTCTTCCATGTGCAACAGTATCAAAAACTTTCCTGAATTCCAAGTATATGAAATCAAAATTATTTTTTGCATCCAGTTCCTTTGTGGCCACATTGTAATATCCAATCAAATTGGTCAGCCAAGACTTCCCCGTAACAAACCCATGCTGTGTCTGAACTATTTATTGTTTTGTCAATGATATACAGGAATTTTGCTAGCAGGGAAAAGGAGATGATTGTCCCTCTGTATAAGGCAATCGTCAGGCCACGCCTTGAGTACTGCGTACAGGTCTGGAGGCCTCATTTAAGAAGGATGTAGATTTGCTTGAGTGTGTACAGAGAAGGGCACCAAGATTAGTGAGGGGAATGAAGGGATCCTCTTACCAAGAGAGGCTTAAATTCCGCAAATTGCAGTGGCTGTTTACTAGGCACCTGTGCAGTGATCTGATTGAGGTATATAAGGCCTTGAATGGGTTGAGCACGCTGAATTCTGATGGGATTCTTCCACTTCTTCAGATTATGAACCTAAGGGGACATAAATTCAAATTGAAGAAAGACGGATGTAGAATAGATGTGTGGAGATTTGCCTTTAGCCAGCGGGTGGTTAATTGCTGGAACAAACTTCCATCTGTGGTTGTGGAAGTTAATAGGTTAAATAAATTTAAGGAGGAACTGGACAAACATTTAGAGGGAATTGTTTTGTAAATTTTTTTTTTGGCTGATGCTGCATAACTCATACACTTGCTTTCTTGCATCACGTGCCACTACTACTACTGCTTGTGCATTCCACTTGATTTTTTAAAATTTATATATATAATGAGTAATGAAGAGTGTTTTTCTGTTCCTTTCCAGAAGAGTGTTTTTCTGTTGTGTGAAATTTTTTTTTTTTTTGGCTAATGCTGCATAAGCTCGTACACTTGCTTTCGTGCATCACATGCCACTACTGCTACTACCTGATAATTTATATGCATCCCATGCATTTTTCTTCTCTGCCACGAGTTTCATCAGGTTATCTGACATCTGCTTAGGTCTATAACTTTAAGAATATTTCTTAGTTGGTATAAAATGCATAGTAGCCTCCAAGATTAAGTTCCTGAAGGCTTCCCATTTAGAATTCACCATTGGTAACATCATCAGTTGATCCCACTGTATAGAATTTAAAAACTGTCTGAGACCATCGTAGTCACCTTTATGAAAACAAAAACCCATTCCTTTACCCTTGATGGTAGTTACATCTTTAAGTTAATTCCACATCAATACACTGTGATCACTGACACCTAGTGGTTCCTTTATATGCAAATTCTTAATACATGAATAATCACTGCTGATAATCATATCAATGGTATTACTCCCTCTGGTTGCCCCTCGAACATGTTGCTGTAGAAAACAATCCTCCAATAAATCCAAAAAAGTCTTACTAGTGTGCGAGTGACCAATCCACAAGTTCCAGTCAATATCTGGAAAGTTAAAATCCCCATTACAAGGCATTCTGATTTACTGGCCCATTCTGTTTCTCTGCACAACTGTTCATTGTACTCATCAGAGTCGTTAGGCCTATAACATACTCATACTCTCATTTTCACTTTCCCAGTGTTTATGTCACCAAACAGACTCAACATTCTACTGTCCACCTGTGTCAACTGGATGCACTTCCTTAGATTTTTATGTGTTTCTTAACTAACAGCATAACCCCCTCCTCCCTTCATACCCTGTCTGTCCTTTCTGTACACATTGTACTCCCCAAATTCCAATTCTGTACTGCTTATATCTGTGTTACACCATGTCTCTGATATCCCAATACTATCTGCCTTTGATAATGTCTTGATCAGCACTTCAAAATCATTAATTTTATTTATTATGCTTCTAGCATTAATGTTCATGCAAGTATACATGCACTTGTTCTTACTCTTAGTTACCCTAACATAGCCTGTGCATTTACTTGTTCCATTATGACTCCCAGCAGCTCTTGAAGTCCCCAGCAACTTGGTCTCTAGGCTGCTGCTCATTACAATAGAAGCATTGCTTTTAGTCTGAACCCCCCCCCAATCTAGCAGTTTTCGACCCACCTAACACTGCCTCGTGCATGTATAACTTTCCAGTTATATATTATTCATGCTTTCCATGATTATTTTACAGTTATTCCTAGCTCTTTCTTGAAAGGTATTGCTGACAGTCATCTGGTCTGGCGTAGCCTAGTGGTCTGGAGCGCAAGTGTAATGGCATATGCTCTTTGAGTGGACTGGTTCAAGCCGGAGCTCGTGACTGCTAAAAAAATGACATTTGTATTGATTGATTTATTATATATTCCACTGACCTGGTGGTCATGCCAGAAAATGAACAAGAACAATTTTTTTATTATTTTTATTTTTTTTATTCGCTGAAGGAAAATGTTCAACATTATGCTGTCTTTCAGTTACTAATTCAAAGTGACTTTCCAATATAATCACTTTCCTTGATACCTATCTTCAATGGGTTTTTTTTTTTTTTTTCCTTGACTTTTTCCTTTCTTCTAGTATGCCCCTCTGAGCAAAGCCGCAACAGAGGTGACTATAGAAACAGCTGAGCGATGCCTCTGAATTGGAAGGTATGGGGAACAATATTTGATTTTAGTACAAGGTGTGAAATTAACTATCCACATCGCAATCACTCCTCCCCAAGATCTTCCTTGAAAGATGCTATTAAGATGCTATATACAAAACGTCGCTTTATCATGTCGATGTTAATCACTGGTGATCGTCATTAATCATCTGTGTTCATCAGTATTCTGCAAAATGATAGTTGAATAATTTTTTTTATTTATATAGTGTTTAGGGTTTACGCTATATATATATATATATATATATACACATTTTTGTATATATATATATATATATATATATATAAAAAAACCTCATCGAGAAATATATATATATATATATATATTTTGTGTTATTATTATTATTGTTAATGTCTAATTGATTATTTTTAATTTATCGCTTGCTACTTTAATGCCATTGCCCTGTGGCAATTGGACTATTATACGTGCTTGATGTATATTTTTTATTTTGATTGCTTAGATTACTTAAATTTTTCTGGTATCTATTTTCTATAGGGTATTAAGGTGTATAATGAACAGGAGATTTAGTTAGCGCTAACTAAATCTCCTGTTCATTATACACCTTAATACCCTATAGAAAATAGATATCAGAAAAATTTAAGTAATCTAAGCAATCAAAATAAAAAAAAAATATATATATATATATATATAGTAGTGAATAAAAATTTGTTCATGACTACTACATTCATGACTAACAGCACTTGTCAAAGTCAAAAGACAGCTGCATTCGATATGACTGATAAAGAAGCAGCCAGCTAACCAACTGGAACAGTAATCGGAAGGTAATCTTCTTGCAGTGACCTGTTATTAACAATGTTAAGTTGGCTGCAATTAAAATAATAGTAGTAAATCCTTCACAAATAAAAAAATTTACCACTGGATATTTATCACTAAATGAAATTAAACTAAAATTACAAAAAATTATAGTATTCCAATAAAATACTAATTATAATACAATTAGTACACTTTTAATACACTTTTAAATGTAATAAACATATAATGCACTTTTAAATGTAGAGCGACACATAAACTAGAAATTATCACACTACTTTAATCACTGTACTTTATAGTACTGATTATCATAACTTTTGGCTGCTGTAATTAATGCATCCAAGCTGTAATGTATAGTAATATTTAAAATAAGCTATAGTACTATCTATAATAAAATATTACTCCATTTATAGTAAGAGCCGAAGAAGATAATATAAAAATAAGAATGGTTGTACTGGTATATGTAACTCTCACCAGTATTCACTGATCATCTGTGGTAGAGTGGCGTAAATTGAAAAATACATTTCAAAGTTTTCTTAAATAACTAATGAGCAGAATCCACCAAAACATTGTTTCGGTATATGAGTATTTCCTTATAGATTTGAAAAAATTAGTTAGTTTAATTAAAAAAGCAAAAGTTAAATGAAATAAAAAAAAGTACGCTTAAAGTTTAAAGAGCAAGAAAGTTTACATAATTCTGAGTCTTATAAAGTTAAGCAAAATGTTAGTATTAATAATATTAGTAGTGGAAAATGATTAAAGAAAGCAAGGAAGCTTATACAGCATCAGCAAAAAAAAAAAAAAAAAAAAAATCCATTCCCATTTCACCTATCCATTCCCTCCTGTAGTTTATCTAGTTCTTTCTTGAATTTATTCAAACTATCCACTCCCACAACAACCGAAGGAGTTTGATCCAGCAATCAACTACCTGCTGGCTAAAGGCAAACTTCCATGCATCTATTCTGCAACCATCATTCCTCAGTTGCAATTTATGTCCCTTCATATTCATATCCATATTCATTTATATCCATTGCGTGCATTTTTTCTTCTCTGCCTCAAGCCTCATTAGTTCATCTGACTTCCATTTAGGTCTAGGATTTGAACAGTGTTTCTTATTTGGTATCAAAAACATAGTTGGTTCTATGATTATTTCCTTGAATGCTTCCAGAATTTAAAATTTGCTGATGGTACCATTATCAGTTGGTCCCACTGTATAGAATTTAAAACCCGTGTGAGACCATTTTAATCACCTTTACAAAAGAAAAACCGTTCCCTTCACCATTGATAGTACTTACAGCTTTAAGTTTGTTTGTTTGTTTGTTTTTGGTTTTTAGGAGCATTAGCAACTAAGGCCATATTGCTCCAGGGATATGCGGTGGTCATTCCCTGACCTTTCCGCATCCTCCGTATTTGGTGGTCACAGGCTCGAACCCCAGTCTAATCAAGAAGTGTGTGCCACGCACTTCTGCTCCTGCCCACCTAAGTTTAAGTTAATCCCACATCAATACACTATGATCACCACCACCTAGTGATTCTTTTATTTTAAGATTTTTTATGCATGATTAATCACTGAGCATATTACTCACTCTCTTGTTGCCTCTCTAACATGCTGCTGTAATAAACAATCATCCAGTAAATCCAAAATCTTGCTAGTGTGTGAGTGACCAACCCACAAGTTCCAATCAATATCTGGAAAGTTAAAATACCACATTATGAGACATTCCAATTAACTGGCCCTCTCTAAACTGATTTATCATTGCACTGGCTATCCGTGTCAAAGGCATGCACTGACTTAGATTTTATGTGCTTCTTAACTAAGAGCATAACCCCTCCTTTGCTGTCTGTCCTTTCTGTACACATTGTACTCCCCATATTCAAATTCTGCATTCCTTTTATCTGAGTGACACCCCATCTCTGATATCTCTACAGTGTCAGCATTCCATGACTTGACTAGCACTTCAAATTCATCAAATTTATTTACTATCATCCTAGCATTGGTATACATGCAAGTGTACATACACCTGTGCTTACTCTTAGTTATCCTAACACAGCACATATATTTATTTCTTCCATGATGGCTCACAGCAGGCCTTAAAATTCTTGACGTCTTGCTTTCCAGGCTGCTGCCCGTTCTAGTAGAAGCAGTGCGAGAATCACTTTCATCTCTGCCTGTGGCTCTTTTTAATCTATTAGTCTCCCCCAAGCTAGCAATTTTCTAAACCACTTAACACTGCCTTGATAGCATCAACAAATATTCTTGCACCCTTTCTATTGAAATGTATCCCATCCCTATAGAGCAATCTTTCCTGTTAGCAGGCACACATTACGCTGAGAAAAATTCTACCCCTTGAACCTTGCACAGCCGAACGGGCTAGCTGGTTGGGTAAAGTGCCTGCCTGGAAACCCAAAGGTCGTGGGTTCAATTCCCGCCTCGGGCTTGGATCAAAGTACTGCAAAAACCTTGGGAGGTGCATTATGGCCACAAAAGCCTATGCGCCAACAACTACCAAAAAAAAAAAGAACCTTGCACAATCTCTCCAGGGCCAAATTGGATGACAAATTGGATGGATCTCATATACTCCCTCCTATTGAGACTGGGCAGAATTGTAGGCACTTTCAAATTTAACTCTAACTCATGACTTTTCCTCAATATTTCCCTGTACTTGTTAAATCAGCAGACTACTCTTAATATCATTAGTGCCAATGTGTACAACATTATCACCTTTTGTGCCCTTAAAAGATTGTATCCACTCTACAATGTCACCAGCTTTTGCCCTTGGCAGACATACCTTCCAGGTGCCTCCGTAGCCAGGTGGGCAGAAGCAGCAGTGTGTAGCACGCACTTCTTGATTAGACCGGGGTTCGAGTCCGTGGCCATCAAATACAGAGGATGCGGAAAGGTCAGGGAATGACCACCGCATATCCTCGGAGCAATATGGCCTTAGTTGCTAATGCTCCTAAAAACCAAATAACAACAACAACAACATACCTTCGACCTATTCCACTTGTCTTTCTTGATCAATATATTTCCTGTTTTTCTGACTATAGAGTTACCAACAACAATTATGTCTTATGGGACCAGTGCATTCTGCTTTGGGGGTTGCTGCTGACAACCTAGCAGCAATCCCCAAGTGTGTGCTCTGGCAATGAGTTGGGTATCCGAGAGCTCGATGCCCCCTTTAATTCCTTTGAGGCCATGCACTCTATTTTTCACGCTCTCCTAAATGCCCATCAGAATGCTGAGTTTTCCTTTGGCGAAAAAAGTCTGTCTCCCCGGGCTAAAAGGAGCAGCTATGGATTTAAATCTCCACACTCTCTCTCTCTCTGCATCCAACACACTCAAAAGCATCCTTGTTGGATGTATCATGTCCTGTTCTAGAAAAGTCTGCAAACATTGCACAAGTAGCCCATTTTGTTAGGCCATGACTTTGTAGGGGAATTACCTCCTTCAGTTCTCTAAGCCACAGAACTCGTGCTACT
This sequence comes from Mastigoproctus giganteus, assembly GCF_048544385.1. Taxonomy (NCBI): domain Eukaryota; kingdom Metazoa; phylum Arthropoda; class Arachnida; order Uropygi; family Thelyphonidae; genus Mastigoproctus; species Mastigoproctus giganteus. The sequence continues at coordinate 197,691,531 of NC_143578.1, read as the reverse complement.
TTGAGCCCCTTGCTTTGCTGCTCTAGCCTGGGGCATTATTTCCATTTAAATTCAGTATAATTGAGAATACCAAACTAAACTAATATACTTAAATGTAATAATAACACTATTCTATTTGGTCCCAAGTGCCATGTGATAGTTTCCAAGCGATTATTAGTGTTTTTTCCAAGGGTGAATATTAGCTTTTTTTTCCCTGCTTGCAACATCACTGCTACACCTGCTAATAACATTTATGATAATCCCACTTGCAGCATTACTGCTACCTCTGCTAGCAATGTACTGCTCTCCTACTCTTGCTTCGTTACTCTTCAGCACTACTTCTGCTTCCCTATGATGGGGCTAGTAACTATGGAGAAAAAAGTCCATCACCCTGGGCTAAAAGGAGCAGCTATGGATTTAAATAACTTTCCAAATTTAGAGCCTTCAAAGCTCATGACCAGAAATGTCCAATGAAAATGACTAACTGCACAGTGCAATGACATGCCCAACTTTGTGGTGATTCACTCCCCCCCTCCCTCTCTCTCTCTCTCTCTCTCTCTCTCTCTCTCTCTCTCTCTCTCTCTCTCTCTCTCTCTCTCTCTCTCGTATGTGGGCAGGTTATCACCAGTTCTTATTTAAAGATATTTGGAATCCATCACTAGATCACCAAAAGTGATTAAATGACTACAATCCAGAGACCTCCTGATTGAAACAGCCACCTCAAAACATTCTGAATGACTGCTCAAAACAACAACATTTGGTGGGTTTCCAGTATTTGTTACTCTCTACAATACTTTAAATTGATCGAAAGATGTCATCACAGAGTGGGACCTACTTACAGTATCTGAAGAAGAATTAGTTCAGGAACTTACCAATAAAAAAGTAATCAGTGCCAAACAAATAATGAATATAAAAAAAAAAAGAAGAAATCTCATTCCAACTCGATCCATCATTTTAACTTTCAACCATCCAGATTTGCGATGCTCAGTAAAAGCTGGCTATTTAAACTACCAAATTCAGCCTTACATCCTGAATCCCATTCGTTGTTTTAAATGCCAGAAATATGGCCATTCCCAGCAGGCATATAGAGGTGATGCCATTTGTCCTATTTGTGGTTCCAAAGAGCCATACACAAGCAAATTGTTCAGCCAAAACTGCTATTTGCCCCAACTGCAAAGGAAGCCACCCAGCCTTTTCTAAATCATGTGAAATGTGGAAAACCAGAAAGAAAATTTAAAAATACAAAATAGAACATAAAGTCACATATCCTGTGACATGCACACAAGTTATGTTGACCATGTCTAGTCACTGTTATGTATCTCACACTCAAAACTGTCATTCAACAGCAGTTCAAACAGGTATATCATTATCCCCCGCACCTCTTTAACTAACTGGGTTAAAGCTGTGCTATTAACCTCTGGAAAAGACACCTTAAACTAAATCAAGCACAGCATCCAACACTCCAGTTAGCATCCCAACTGATATTCCAATGGTCTCACATGACAGATGTCACACAAAAGTATTGAACGTTGCTAAAGACAGTAAGAAAACCAAATAACCCACTAACAGCATGGAAATGGATATACAGTAAACCCTCGATTTAACAGACCTTGATATAACGGATTTCGGATTGAACGGACCGGACAAATAATACAGTAATGTACATATTAATCTCAACCATATTATTTTTTTTAGGTTATACAAAACTTCAGTATTATTATTAATAATAATTACCTATTTCCATTATTGTTTTGTTAATTACCTAATTTTATTTTTATAATCAAATTCAGGAAATTGTTTTTTATTCTTTCGGAAAACATGTTCAAATAGCTGTTTTCCCAGATTATAGATAACAGATAAGAGCAGGTGGTGACTTGTAAGCTGAACGTGACTCGGACACTCAGGTCTACCGACTCACTTTGTTTCGGTCTCAGTCCGCCTCAAGCTGTTGTGCGGTCAGGTTGTGTACAGAGTCCTTGACTCTGTACACAAGTTTGGTCCTTGAGGTTGTCACAGACATTCTCTCAGATATGCCAGACATGCTGTTCTTGCTACCTGGGAGTCTAAAACGCTGATGGAACTGATATTCGGGTGACACTCAAGTCAAAGTGGACCCAATTTCGGTGAAGTCCGGACGGTCTATGACAGCCAAATCCTCTGCTTGCACCTTCACGATGGTGGGACTGTTAGTAATCCTGGGTATAACCTTCATGCACAGGTACATGGTGGGTGACCACCCAGGTGTGAATCAACGTAAGCAGGGGTCGAGGTGTGGCGCCCACACCACATGGAGGAACGCCGCCCCTCTATGTTTTACCAGGCAGTACTAGGTGGTAGATGACTCTCATCAACCGGTGAAATACCACCACTTTGCTTATTGGAGGCTTGAAGTGATGGAACCCATGTTTAGTCTCTAGAGCTAAGTTCCGGCCAACCCTTCCCTATCTCTTCCATCATGCAGTATGATTGATGATTTTTGAGGTTATGATGAATGTCGTGGCGAGATCCAATATTCCTTACATTTCGAGGGTACAGCTCTAAAGCGGTGTTCGCAGGCCGGCCGCTAGTTAGTACACCGGACTGAACCTATTGGTAACTCTCTAGGAAGCTTCCGGATCAGGTAGTGTATAATCTTGCTACCTCTACTCTGCCAGATAGTGACTGGAGGGAGTCCGAGTAGTGTGTATGCGGAGAGCATTGTCGAGGCCACGTTATGTCAAGGATCTGGGTATATTCTTACCATGTGTACGCCATATCCAAAAATTTCATTACTTCATACAGCATGTCCCACCCACTTTTTCTTACTATTGACTACACCATGAATTGTCAAAATAATAGAGCAAGCTTATCTGCGAAAAGATCTAAACCTCCCAAGGACTTCCTAATTCATTTCACAAATATACGTGGTCTCAATTCTAATCTCAACGATGTCCATTTCCACTTGCAGTCTTCCAAACCCCATGTACTTTTTCTGACTGAATCTCAGTTATCAGTTGATTCAACTACTGCTCATCTCAGATGTCCAAATTATTTGCTGTATGATTCCTTTCGCCTCAAAGGTGGTACCTGTGCATATGTCCGTTCTGATATTCCCTGTCAAAGACTTGGCAATTTGGAATCTCCTCTCTTTGATCTTCTCTGGCTTAAAATCTCTCTACCTCATTGTGTAAAATTCATCTGTTGTCCCAACAACAGATGAATTTTACACAATGAGGTAATTTGATTTTCTCCAGTCCAAGTTTCCTAACAGTGAGATAATTTTCCTTGGTGATTTTAACGTTCACAACTCCAGCTGGCTTCCGTTTTCTAGTCACACTGACCCAGCAGGTCGAGATGCTGAGGCATTTGCAATTACTAATGACCTAACACAGATTGTTCATTTACCTACAAGAATACCGGACAATCCTAATCATACAGCCAATACGCTTGATCTTTTTCTCACAAACAACCCTTCCAAAGTACAAGGTTGAAGTGAGAGGTCCTTTAGGCACTTCAGATCACAACTTGGTGATTGTCTCTTCTCCAATGGAACCTTTATCTCGTGGCTATTCCGAACCTCGTATTGTTTGGCATTACAAGAATGCAAAATGGGATGACCTGCGAGACTTCTTTTCTTCTTTTCCTTGGTCTGATTACTGTTTCAAAACTTCTGATGTCAACGTTTGCTCAGATCGTGTCAGTGAAATTATTCTTGCAGGAATGGAATCCTTTATCCCACACTCCACTTTAAAATCTCGTCCTTTATCTAAACCTTGGTTTTCCAATAAATGTGCTAAGGCTGTCCAAGAGAAGAATGTTGCATATCGTAATTGGCTTGTTTCTAATTCTTCAGTTTCATTTTCTGCCTACACCAAAGCTCACAACAATTGTAAAGCAGTTATTAATCAGTCCAAACTAGAGTTTGAACAGGCTAAGAGTAGAAAACTTGCTTCTTGCCCTAATGGTAGCCGAGCATTCTGGTCTCTTGCCAAAGCTATTGGCCGCAACTTTTGCCCATCTCTGCTCCCACCTCTGTCCAAACCAGATGGTTCTGTTGTCACTTCAGCCAAGGATAAAGCTGACCTGCTAGCATCCCATTTTTCTTCCAGCTCATGTATTAATGATCTTGGTAAAACACCTCCCACCATTCCTAACACGCTCCATTCAATGCCTCCTGTGGTCTTCCGTCAAAAGGATATCAGAAGGATTTTGATGAATCTTGATGCTAAGAAAGCTCCAGGTCCTGATGGTATTTCTCCACTTGTTCTCAAAACTTGTGCTCCTGAACTTACTCCTATTCTTTGCCGCCTTTTTTCACTTTCTTATTCCAAAGGTGTTTTTCCTTCTGCTTGGAAATTTGCTCATATCCAGCCAGTTCCTAAAAAAGGGTGACCAATCCCTCCCATCCAATTATCGTCCCATTGCAATTACTTCTACTCTTTCTAAAGTAATGGAGAAATCAATTAACCTCCAACTCTTAAACTACCTAGAAACCTTCCGTCTGATCAACGATCGCCAGTATGGATTCCGTCAGTGTCGATCCACTAGTGATATTCTGGCTTATGTTACCCATTTATGGACTAATTCAATGGAAAGGTTCGGTGAAACACAAGTAGTTGCTCTTGACATCTCAAAGGCTTTTGATCGTGTTTGGCATAAAGGTCTTCTAAACAAGCTTCCATCTTATGGTTTGCCAACTGTTTTTAGTAATTGGTTATCCAGTTTTCTCTCTGATCCCTCACTGAGGGTGATGGTAGATGGCTCTCTGTCTTCTAACTTCTCCACTAATGCCGGTGTCCCCCAAGGTTCAGTTCTTTCCCCCACTCTTTTCCTCTTGTATATCAATGACCTTCTTCCATTGACTGGAAATCCTATCCATAGTTTTGCCGATGATAGCACATTGCATTCAACTTTCCATTTTGAGAAACCTTGTCCAGCTCAATCAGCTTCAAGTTCTGGAAAATCTGCTGCCAATTCCTTAAATGCTGATCTTCAGGTAATTCTCCAGTAGGGCAAAGACAACTTAGTTGATTTCAACCCTTCTAAAACTCAATCTTGTCTTATATCTCGCAAAAAGGATTCTTCTGCTCCTATGCTTATCTTTAGTGACACTCCGATTTCTAGGCAAAATGATATATCTCTTTTGGGGATTACCCTGACTTCTAATCTCTCTTGGCACAAGCACATTACAAATATTGCTTCCTCTGCATCTAAAAAACTTGGTTTTCTCTTTCGCTCTCGGCGTTACTTTTCTCCCAAACAGCTGCTCACTCTGTATAAATCGCAAAACCGCCCTGCCATGGAATATTGTTCCCACATATGGGGTGGTGCCCCCAAAACCTCTCTCAGGCTTCTTGATTCCATTCAGAAGAGGGCAGTTAAGTTAATTAATGATTCATCTCTAACAGAGTCTCTCCACTCGCTTTCTCATAGACGCACTGTTTCTGCTGCATGCCTCTTCTACGGATACTTCCATGGGCACTGTTCTTCTGAATTGGCTTCTATAATTCCCGCTCTCTCTTTCAAAACAGTCCGAACACGTGCCGCCACCAGCCAACATCCATTTGCTGTCCAACTTCAAACCCACAGAACCAACTTTTCATCTTCCTCATTTATTCATTCAACTGCCATTTTCTGGAACAACCTTCCTTCATACGTATTTCCTGAAAATTACAATCTACAGAAGTTCAAGTCCAATATCAACAAATATCTTCTTTCGTCTTCTCAACCTCCAACCCAAGCACGGTACTAAGTACTATAGGTTATAATACCTCTCGTGTTTGGGGTTCTCATAAAAAAAAAAATTAAAAAAAAGAGTGTTTCTGTGATTTTTGAATTGTGACTTTAATTTTGCAGTCCTTACAGTTTAAAATGGCATCAAGTGATAGAAGAATTAAAAGAAAGCGTATGAACTTAAATGTAGCACAGAAATTAGAGCTAATTGAGAAATTAGAACACTAATACTCAAGATTTCTAAGAGGTACAAGCTAAAGATTATAATGATTTATGCACCAACATCGAGCCATGATGATGAAGAGGTTGTAGAAATGTACACTGAAATTAAGAGTCTTCTAGATGAGCAGAAAACCCACTACACTATTATTATGAGGGACTTCAATGCTAAGGTTGGAAAAAGGCAAAACAGCGCAGAAAGTGGAACTATAGGGAATTTTGGAATTGGTGAAAAAATAAAAGAGGTGAAAGACTTGTTGAATTTGCAGAATCTCAAGGAATGTCAGTAATTAACACTTTTTTCAAGAAAAGGGTGAACAGAAAGTGGACATGGAAGAGTCCAAATGGATTAACAACTAATGAAATCGACTTCATCCTCACTAACAGAAGATATATTGTGACTGATGTTACCGTCCTGAATAAGGTAAATGTTGGAAGTGATCACAGAATGGTAAGATGTACACTTGATATAGATGTAGGAAAGGAAAGGAAAAAACTGACTCGAGTAAATAATACAAAGGTCTTTGAGATAACAGAAGAGGAGAAAAAGCAGTATGTACTGGAACTTAAGAACAAGTATGAGCTTCTGCAGACTGCTGAGGACCAAGATATCGACGAGGAATATTACAACTTTTTGAAAGTGATAAAGCCCAAGAAACCTATAGGGAAACAGAAATCCAAAGAAGAAGAAAATTAGTCAAGAAACACTTGTCATGATGAACCAAAGACGACAAATGAAGAGCAAGAAAAACACTGACAGGGAGAAAATTGAGTATACTGAGTTAAGCAAAGCCATTAGAAAGAGACTCAGAGAGGACATAAGAAGATTTAACACAAGAAAAGTAGAACAAGCATTAAGGGAAAACAAAGGATGTAAATCAGCAGCCATGAGCAGTAATACAGAAAGACAAATGATACTGAAACTGAAGAATAGCGATGGTGTTCTTATAAACAGCAGAGAAGGCATAATTCAAATAGCAGAAGACTACTATAGAGAATTATACAAGGAGCGAGGGAATGATACCAGCAGTGGGGAAGATGGATTGCAAAGTAGCAACAGATATGACATACCCGATATTCTTCCTGATGAGGTAGAACATGCATTGAAGAAAATGAATCGGAAAGCCCCGGGGGAAGATGAAGTTACTGTAGAGTTGTTAAAATTGGGAGGAAGAGACATAACACAAAAACTGGCAAGGCTCTTCACAAAGTGCATTAGAAAAGGTGCGATGCCTAAGCAGTGGAATAATGCAATCATAGTTTTGCTGCATAAGAAAGGAGATAAATCAGAAATTGGAAATTATAGACCAATTAGCTTGTTATCCCATATCTACAAGTTGTTCACAAGGGTCATTACTAACAGATTAGAAAGAATACTTGATGAGAATCAACCGAAAGAGCAAGCTGGCTTTAGGACAGGATTCTCAACTATGGATCACCTTCACGTAATATCACAGCTAATGGAGAAAGCAAATGAATATAAAACACCATTATGCCTGGCATTTGTGGATTATGAAAAGGCATTTGACTCCATACAGCATAAGGCAATGTTTCGGGCACTGGAAAGACAAGGCGATACTCCATATATTATGATTTTGAAGAAAACATATGAAAACCCTACCTCCTTTATTAGACTAGACAAAGACAGTAGCAAATTTAAAATTGAGAAAGGAGTTCGACAAGGAGACACAATATCTCCGAAGTTGTTTACTGCTTTCAGAAGATTAGACTGGTCGCAGAAAGGTATCAATGTGAACGGAGAGTACCTAAACCATTTACGATTTGCAGATGACATTGTGGTCATAAGCCACGATCCCAAAGAATTAGAGGAAAATCTTAATCACTTATGCACAGTTAGTAAGGATTTTGGACTAAAGATGAATATGGCTAAAACAAAAGTAATGATGAACAAGTATGCCATGGAAAGGGAAATAATGATTGAAGGAGCAGTAATTGAAAAGGTGGAGTCATATACTTATCTGGGACAAGTTATTAGCTGTAATAATGATAAATGGCTGGAAGTCAAGAGAAGAATAAATTTTGGATGGATAGCATTCAGGAAATATAGTCACATACTGAAGAGCAATATCCCAGTTTGTCTGAAACGTAAAATAATGAATCAATGTATACTCCCCACCATGACTTATGGAAGTGAAACTTGGGCACTCACCAAAAGAATGGAAGAGAAGCTAAGAACTACACAGCGAAGAATGGAACGAATTATATTGGGAATCAGACTGTTAAATAAGAAGAGAAACACGTGGATTAGGCAGCAAACTCAAGTAAAGGACATTCTTATCAAAACTAAAGAACTAAAATGGTCTTGGGCAGGACACATAGCTCGAAGACATGATGACAGATGGACTAAGAAAATAACAGAATGGTACCCAAGAGGAGCTAGAAGAAAACCTGGAAGACAAAGGCGGAGATGGATAGATGAAATTCGTGAGTTTTTGAGTAGTAAATGGATGGTCAGTGCTCAAAACAGAAGGAACTGGAAAGTTGCTGGAGAGGCCTTCATCCTGCAGTGGATTGAAAATGGCTGATGATGATGATGATGTTGCGAAATTAGAACAAGGCGTCTCAGTAGCACGTGTTTGTGAAATTTACAGCGTAAAAAAACACTATTTCTGCTACCCATAAATCAAAGGCCAGATTGCAACATAATTTTATATTGTACAGTACTATATATTGTATTAAAGTTTTTTTTTTACATTAAGAACAATAAAAAATGCTCCCCCCCCCACGTTACATTTCATTCAACGGACTTTTGGCATTCACGGACATTCCTTCTCCCCTATTAGTCTGTTAAATTGAGGGTTTACTGTACTCAGATTATGAGTGTACATCTGAATGAAGATAGTGGAACAAAAAATTTTATTTGGAGTGATGTGTCACAATAGATATCAGTCACAATAGATATTTTTTGAACAAGGCATGTAGTAAAAGTATCGAAGGTTTCATATTTTCCTGCTTCAGCACTTTCTCCAAAGAATAATTTTATCTTTGAATGCAGAGATTTTATCATTAACCATTTAAAGTGTTGTGTTTTTACCCTTAAGTGATAGATTCAGTGCATTCAGTTTGTCAAATATATCAGCAAGGTATGCAAACCCTTGTGAATTATAATCACTAGGCATAACGTCAATGAATCTCTGCAGTTTATCTTGAGTTGTTTTCCTTGTGGCTTCAGCTTTATGATCAGTAAAAAAAGTCAGAATTTCAGAACATAATTCAGAGAATCTCATCAGCACTTTAACTTGACACAGCCAATGTGCTTTGGTGAAAAAAAAGGAAGAAGTCATAGTTGCTGCCCATTTCGTCGCAAATCTTCTGGAAAAGTCTTGATTTCACATACTTGATGATTTCTGTTAGTCTTAAAAATATCTTTCAGTTTTGCTGGAATATTTTTCATAGATAAATTTTCTCTGTGGAGTATACAGTGACTACTTTAAGAGGAAGGGTTACGAGAATCAAGGATACTGCCTTAATTCTCATAACATCTGAAGTGGGACACTGCATTGCCTTGGCACCATCAGTACAGACAGTGCCAATACACGTCTCCTTCTTCTTCACGAGCACAAAAAAAGCTGTTGATTGTTTCAAAAATATCAGCTCCTGTTGTAATGGTTTTCAAATTGTCATAGATAAGAATCTGATTACACAGCTCACCATTATCTAAGTAACAAACAAATACTATCAGCACATCTAGGCTACAGACATCACTGCTGCTCCTTTCCACTTGGCACCTCCGTAGCCAAGTGGAAAGGAGCAGCAGTGCGTAGCACACGCTTCTTGATTAGACCGGGGTTCGAGCCCATCACCGCCAAATACGGAGGATGCGGAAAGGTCAGGGAATGACCACTGCATATCCCGGAGCAATATGGCCTTAGTTGCTAATGCTCCTAAAAACCAAACAACAAACAGACATCAGGGTTCTCATTGAGTTGCAAGGCAAAATAATACGTCAACTTAATTTTACAAATGGGTTCGTTGTGAAGATCCACTGAGCAAAGTAAAATTCTTCTTTTTTCTATGTCATTAGAGAGCAGAACCTGTTTTATTATTGCTGATTTGTTGGGTCCAAATATCGTCTTGCACAAGTCAGTAGCACAAGGGATTATCAAATTTTTGCCAATAGTGTGGGCCTCTTCTTGACAAGCTGTGCTATAGCTTGACATTTTCATTGAGGCTTCTAATAATTCTTTTTTACGACTCACAAATATAGATTCAACAAAGAAGTATTTTTTTACGTAATACTTCTTTGTCTCTTCAAAATAAGCAAATGGATTTACTGTTTTAAGCAATGATTTCTTTCAAAATGTGTCATCAGCAGAGAGAGTTTCATACAGTTATTGCTGAGTTTCTGTTCAAATTTTAAACACAGAGGGATTTGATTGTGCTCATCACCACAATAATAGAAGCCATGTTTCAAATATTCATTTTGATAATGTCAGTTTTTTTTTTGGTTCTTATCTGGAGCCGATTTGTTTGCAGACGGACTTGGTGAATGGTCATGATTACACTTGTCACTTGGTCTGTCATATTGAGGTGTTCTCGACTCGTTCACAGCTTTTCTCAGATTTTCTTTTCTCACTCTGCAGAATCTAACTTTCTCTTTGTTCCTCTTACTAAAAATATATCCATGATTAGATGGCACAAAATAAAAATTTAAAATAGCTTTACGCAGAAAAAGCACAAACTCAGAACAGTGTTTCTAGGACTTGTGTCTACTGTACATCCATATTTCTAAGAGGAGAAATAGCTGAAAATTGGCTGTATATTCACTTCAGTATATTCAGTTGCCTAGTAATTTTTGTAAACAACAGGACTCATCAGTGAATAATTACTGTAAACTCCAGTTTCTTCCCTCAGCTGGAGATGAAATAAAAGACTATTTCAGTGGAACACTAATTACAAACAGCTACCTCTGGAGGGAATGTGGCTACCGTTTGTCAAGTGCAGTACATTAGTTACAAAGTAAATTTTTACAAATTAAACAATAGCACATGACATCCTTTTGTCAACTAGAAGTTACACTTAGGATAGCAAAAACTCCTAAGAGCTAAACTAGACAAAAATATACATGAAGTGAGAAAATGAATTATTGAGAAATCACATGACTTTACTTTGATACTGTGATAGGCCAGACAGTTTTGGTTTGCTTTATTTTCCTCAAAACACGTTAAATTCCAAGTCATCAGAAATAAATACATGATAAAATCACTAAAATTTCATAATTATCTGATAAATATTTTGCTAAAAACTAAGCATTTAAAAATCTGCATTTTGGATGCAATGTCTGAGGTACCGCGAGTGAGAACTACGGGCTTAATCAATACTTCAAATTCATCAAACTTATTTACTACACTCCTAGCATCAGTTTACAAGCATGTATTTCTGCCTGTTTTTGCTTGTACAGCTCATATATTTACTTCTCTCATGAGAATCCCCGATATGCTTTGTAATCCCCCATACCTTGTTTTCCAGGCTGCTGTTAAACTATGTTTCAGTATCCCCCTCTCCCCTCCAAAAAAAAAAAAAAACTGACACTATAGGAAAGAAATCAATCTCTGTACCAGAATGTTGTGAACAATTGGATGGGCATCGGAAATAAAAATTGGATAAACTAGGTAACAGGGTAAACTATACTTTCAAAAAAGAAGAGATACCAAAGCTGAATAATAAACTGTCCATTTTTTGGAAACAAGCCAGAGGAAAATATATCAAGATAATGAATATGATAATTTCATGGAAATGTTTGGGCTTATGTAAAAAAAATTATGCAGCAGTTCAGGAATAAGGCTGTCAAGCCTTATTCCTGAACTGTTTTCTCCTTCATGATTTTATTGGTTATAATCACTTATGGGGAAGTTTCAAAACAAATAATTTTGGCTAGATAGAACAAACATTAGACCAACGTAATCTCTTCATTGTTTTATGATGGAACAACAAACACCTATTTTCATTTCCCCATTTGCACTACAGTAGATTCTTCAGATTTATTTTTCTCTCTGAATACTGTAAATACTTGTTATCACTATCCAGTAATATCTACTTCTAACAACAGACTGATTGCATAACTGACAAAATTCCAAACTATAAACTTATCAACACAGAGTGAGATAGCTATAGTAAGTTAGCCCAATTTAACTCAAATTTATTAAATCAGGAATCAGTAAATAAAGTGGCAAAACAGTTCACAGAAAAAAATTTTATGTGCAGAAAATCCCAAAGATTTTGCATTTGCGAAGACCCTTGAAATCACAGTAGAGTACCAAATTTACCTGAGTTAAGAAAAGAGGAAAATTCTGATGTTACCTTACCACTGAAAACGGTATTTTTTAAATGCCCATGCAAAAGCAAGGCATATTTATAAGAATATTGTTAAACAAATAGTGGAATGGTATTTAAAATTTGTGACCACAAGGAAATTAAAACCAACACAAATGAGAAGTTAAAATGTCTCATGGTCTGAGCAACCGCTGTGTCAGTTTAGGGTTAAACTTTTCCTTTCTGTTAACATTCCTCCAAATATTGGTGGCACAATTTGGCCATAGCAGCCCTTGTGCCAATAAATCCCACTACAACAACCAAAGATTGGTAGCATTGTTCATTATTCATAAGGCAGAATGTGCACATTATTCAATTAAGCTTGATGACAGCTTTATGAAATTTCCTCATTACTTATGTATTTTATTTAGTTATTGATTATAAAATTATATGAACAGTATAAAATTGTACAAAAAAGTATATTAAATCCATATGCATCTCTCTGAAATGTTATAATTAATTGAATCATAAGCTGTCAGTTCATGGCCCCAATTGCAAAACTGTGGTGATGTAATGAACAAAGGTGAAAATTTGGTTATGTTTATGTGTTTTGGCAAATATTTACCATTTTATTTATATTTTCTTAGCAAGAAATGGAACAACATAGATTAGAAGAAATGAAGGACTTCTGGCTAATACAGTATCAGAAATTAATGGACCGAAAACCTCAAGAAATGATAGACATGGTATATATCAGAATTGTTGAGTTTTAATCCTCTTTCCTGCATAAAAATAGCAATTAGATACAGTTTTTTTTTTTTTTTTTTTTTTATTTAACTTCTTAAAAGTTAAAATTCTTTTTATTGTTTTTTATTTAAATTAATGTTAGCTTTCATTATAGAATAGAAATGTAGTTATTCATGTTATAGTGCCCATAAAATATAATTGCCATATGATCAATATGCTCTATAAGTTTTTAAAGAATGAACAAACAGTTTCCACTTGTGAGTGAAGTGAATCAAATTTTGGTGAAATCCAGTTGTCCTGAGACAGCTAAATCCTGTGCTTGCACCTTCACAGTGGTGGGATTGTTAATAACTCTGGATATACTCCTCCCATATACAAAGTCTGAAACTGCACCTGGTATAATGGTAGTGTGCATGTTGGAGGTATTGATGAGGCCATGCTGTGTCAAGGAGATGGTTGGTCATACTGTTACTCTGTATATGCCATATCCAAAAATTTCATTAATTTATCAATTCATCCACCAAAGGCATCATAAATAAAAGGAATGGAACTAATAGAACAAACTGATCTGCAAAAAAAGATCTAAATCTTCCTAGACATATCCCCCATGTGAAAGGCCTGAAACTGCACCTGGCATAATGGAGGTTCCATGCTGCATGGGTCTTCTGTATTAGGCTTATACCTGCAGTAACTGGAACTACACCCAAACCCAACCCGCATTTTTTGTACCCGCAAAAAAAAAAAAAAATAATGTATTAAGAAAATTTGTATTAAATTTTCTAATTCAGTGTAATAATGTAATAATTAACTTTAAAATCAACCAATCAATAACATAAATATTTTATTGCATTGTATACAATGAATGAAATAAATAAATAAATAATATATATGTTACATATTTTTTTATTTTTTATATAAAAATATATTATAAATCAACAGGGATTACCTTTATTTTAGATATAGGAAGCTTCTTTTCCAACTCTTCTAGTCCAACTCGCTAATAATTCTTGAGAATGGCGATATCTATTTTGTAAAGCAGGTGGGACATCTCCCCCACTGTCAGAATCGTAGTGGTCAGACCATCTGAACACTATGATTTAACATTGTTTATACAAAAATTGGTTGATAATCTTGATCTGCAGATCCAATAATGGCAAATGAATGGATTGACCGTGTTTGGGCAGAAATCAGGAAAGATTTCAATGACGAAGACATCTACAACAGAAGTGGCAACTGAAGTTTAACATTGACAAATGCAAAGTACTGCATATGGATAGAAGTAACCCCAAAGGAATGTACTAACTGTGTGGTACTACACTTACAGTGGTAGAAAATGAAAAAGACTTGGGAGTAATTGTGCAATCAGATATGAAGTTTTCTGAGCAATGCAGACAGGCTGCCAGAGCAGGTCATGGGGTATTGTCAATGATATACAGGAATTTTGCTAGCAGGGAAAAGGAGGTGGTTGTCCCTTTGTATAAAGCAATGGTCAGGCCTTGAGTATTGCGTACAGGTCTGGAGGCCTCATTTTTGGAAGGGTATAGAGTTGCTTGAGCATGTACAGAGAAGAGCAACAAGATTGGTGAGGAGAACAAAGCGGTTCTCTTACCAAGAAAGGCTTAGGTTCTGCAAATTGCAGCATCTGGAGAGTAGGCACCTGTGAGGTGATCTGATTGAGATGTATAAGGCCTTGAATGGGTTGAGCATGCTGAATTCTGATGGGATTCTTCTGCTTGCTCAGATTATGAACCTGCGGGGGATTCCTCTCATGTTTGGGGTTTACATAAAAAAATAAAAAATAAATTCAAATTGAGGAAAGACAGTTGTAGAATAGCTTTCCAGAAATTTGCCTTTAGCCAGCAGGTGGTTAATTACTGGAACAAACTTCCATCTCTCATTGTGGAAGCTGATGATTTAAATAAATTCAAGGAGGAACTGGACAAACTTTTAGAAGGAATGGTTGTGTGGTTGTTTTTTTTTTTGGGCTGATGCTACATAAGCTCACGATACATTTAAATTCAAAGGGGGGAAATGTGTTAGTGGAAAAAAACAAAGGCTCGTTTGACGGTGCTCATATGCACAAATATGACAAATAGGAACTGATTAAAAAAAAACTTTCGTCGGAAAATTGTTAAAATCTCAGTGTTTCAAAAGCATAAGGTAACTTCCCTTGGATTACACTGGAAACAAGAAAGCTTGGATGACTTTGGATATTTTTCATGAATACATAAATGATTGGAATAAGGAGCTATTCAAAAAGAAGAAAAATATTATTGTTGGTTGATAACTGTCCTGTACATCCCCAGATTCAAAATTTATCCAACATTAAGCTAGTGTTTCTATCTCCCAATGTGACAACAATTTTACAACCAATGGACAGGTGTAATCAAGAGTTTGAAAGGATTTTATAAAAGATTTGTAGTTCTACATCTGATCATTCAAAGAGAACAGAAACTTACCGAGTCTATATCATACCACACATCATCCAATTAAATTTATTGAATGATGTGTGGAACAACATTACTTCGACAACCATATTGTATTGCTTCAAGAAATTGAAATTAAATTCAAATGAAATTTCAGTTGTAGATGAAAAAGATGGAAATGAAGAAAACAGCTTACCATTATCCAAATGGTTGCTACGTAACAATGTAGGTTTTAATACAGATAACATTGATAAATTTTTACAAGTTAGTGACAACTTATTAACTAGTGGTCTTTCTTCAGTTGCCACTTCTCAGTCCATCTATCTAAGAAACTTTTCTGAAATCCGAATATATGATGTCAGAATTATTTTTCCATTCTCAATCTGATTGGATACTGCATCATAATATCCAATCATATTGAACAGCAAGAATTGTCACTTAACAAATCCATCACATCATTGCCATAAAACTGTATTCCTGTGTAGATGAGCCTGCATTACTTCTTTAACCAGTGACTTTTATTTTCCCTGGTACATAAGTCAAGCTTATAGGTTTCTAATTATTCACCTCATCCTTTGACCCACCCCACCCTTTGTGAATTGAAGAGCATTTGCACATCTCTAAGTCATATGGCTCTTCCCTGAATCCAAGGATACTTTCTTAATTATAGCTGAAGCTGTGCTTATATCTTTTGCTAATTATTTTAATATAGTTGATTAGATTCTATCAGCTCCAGGTGCCTTGTTTTCTTTTAGTTTCATCAATTTCTTTTGCATTATCTCAAAATTATTTAGCTCCTAGTTATAAATTGGTATACTTCTGGTATTCCCATCCTTATAAATATTTTTGCAGGTTAATGTAAATGCAAATATTTATTTAGCTTGTCAGCAACCTAAGCAGACTCATCAATAGTTATCCCATTCATATCTGGTGGGCCAATTTGATACGTCTGTTTCCTTCTAGAATTAGCATTAACAAAAGATTATTATTTTTGCTTTTCTTTGCATTCTCTGCCATAAACTTCTCATAAACTTGCTTAACTTCTCTCACTTTCTCCTTCATGAATTTATTGGAGATTACTTTATACCGGGTGGTTATAAAATAAGTTTCCATATTCATCAGGGAGACCATAGTGTCAAAACGGTTAGAGTTAGCGCTGTGAAAATCGGTGGGTGTGTCATTTAGGATATGGGGAAACGATTTGTAGAAGAAAAAAAATTAGTTCAAATTTCTGCCACCATGGGGAAAAATGTCACTGACATATGTAAAAGTTGTCATTTATTCCAAGACACATTGCTTACGCAAATGACATCCTGTTAGATAAAAGCAGAAAGGCCAATACCACCGTCAATAACCATTATGGTTCTTACAAAAAAGGAATGTGCTCTTTTAGTAAACCTGTTCTAGCAGAATAATGCTAATGCAGCACTACATGAATATCAGAAACTTAAAGGTTTGTGTAAAGGACCTTTGATTTCAGTGGGGCTTCGAAAACTAATAAAGAAATTTGAAGTGATCGGGGAGTTAGGTGTAATTCCGGCAGGGGATCACCACTTATTGGAACAGAGGTAGTGGATTAAGTGGCGGTTGCAATGGTCAGAATGCAAAACACTACATCAGTAGTGCCAGAGGTGTGTCAAGAGACTTGAACTTTCCTTGGTCTAGTGCACGTAAAGTGCTTCGAATAATTTTTACACTGGTTCCCATGCAAGATTCACGTAATGCAAGAACTAAAGTCTTGTGATCAGCAACAACGAATAGACTTACTTTCTACGATTTCTGGCTCATATGGAACTTGACGATACGTAGGCTCAAATGAGCTTGTGGTCTGATGAGGCACATTTCACTCTTCATGGGGCTGTAAATGCACAAAACTGCTGAAAATGGGGAACTTTTTGTCCATTTGTTGTGCATGAAAGACTGCTACAAAGTCCATATGTTACAATATGGTGTGGATTCACAGCAGAGTTTATAATTGGACCATTTTTCTTTGAAGAGTCTACACCCCCATGGTCCCGTAAGGTGCACGGTACTGTGCTCTTCTAAGAGATTGCATTATTCCCACTCTTCAAGAAAGGCAGTGCTTGGAAACCAAAGTGTTCATGAAAGATGGTAACCCTCTCCACACACAGGCACCTCCGTAGCCAGGTGGGAAGGAGCAGCAGTGCATAGCACAAGCTTCTTGATTAGACCGGGGTTCGAGCCCATCACCACCAAATACGGAGGATGCGGAAAGGTCAGGGAATAACCCCCGCATATTCCCGGAGCAATATGGCCTTAGTTGCTAATGCTCCTAAAAACCAAACAACAACCCTCTCCACATTGGTCGACAAGTGAAGGAACTGCTCCGTTCAATAATCGGAAACAATCACATCATTTCTAGAGACTTTCCACAGTTCTGGCCAGCCCAATCACAATATCTCGATCCCTGTGATTTCTGGCTATGGGGATACCTGAAAGACAGAGTTTACCATGGCGGCATACAGATGCTTGTTGATTTGAAAGCAAGCATTAAACAGCATGTAGACAACATCCCCAATGAGATGCTATGCAAAACTGTGTCGCACACCGTCCTCTGTTTTCAGAATGTCATCTCAAGTGAAGGAAAGCACATAGTAACAATATCTGTGGGTTTCTAAGTTCTGATATTAAAATCTAATCCTAAGTTACATATTCCATCTTATGTTTGCAGTGCCAATTTCTCCCCTGGTGTCAGAAATTTGAACTAAAATTTTTTCTTCTACAAATCGCTTCCCCATACCCAATCTAAATGACATACCCAATGTTTTTGACAGCTCTATCTCTAACCGTTTTGACACTAGGGTCTTCTGAATAGGGGAACAACTTATTTTATAACCACACTGTACAGCAGCTTTCACTTTACTAGGATCAGATTAACGGGGAAAGTTCAAGACACCAAATTAAAAAAATAATAATAATAAAAATATGAAACCAGAAATCATAAAATTCAAATAATAACTAAAATAAGTATAAACAGATGTTTTGCAAGTCATAAATAAGCAACAAGAAGTGGCATTATAAGTCGTCATTGGGATATAATGTACTTATTATCTTGCAACCACTGTCTTCACACCCGCTGCTCAAAAAAAAAAAAAAAGAGAGAGAGAGAAGAAATGTTTAGTTTATTTTAGTGCATTGCGTCGATTCTTGTGTTCTGTTGCACTGCAAAAAGACTTTGTTTTGTTGTCAGGGATGTTAGAATTTTTTTTTTAATATTAACTTTTTTTTTTTTTTTTTTTGTTTAGAAATCACAAAAATGATGGGTAAATGCAAAAGAATTGTGTGTTTTCAGTTAAACAAAAACTTGAAATTATTGAAAAGTTTGAAAATGGTGCATCCCTTAAATCTGTAATGAACCATTATAACATTCGTGACCAAACCATATGCAACATTTTAAAAAATAAAGGGAATCTATTAGATTTAAAATGAACATCATAGAAAATAAAGGGAAGCATCGTATTGGACATGTGAGTAGTGCGTGGTAAGTTTTTTTCTTTTCTTAACTATCACCATATTTTTTACGTAGGCTGCGGAACATTTTTCGATACAGTTAGTCCCTGACTTACGCAAATTCTTTTTCAAACAATTTTTTTTTTTATTTTTAGGATTGCAAAATTTAAAACAAACAAAAAATAATAATAAGCTATCAATAATGATGATCAAATTGCACAAGTGAGATATGGAGTAAGAAGCAAAAAAACATAGGAAAGAAGAAAAGATTCTTAAAATTTATTTCTGTTTTTTTTATTTTTTTTTAAATAATAAGAGAAGTTTACCTCAATATAATGCATAGAACACTTCCGTATGATAATCTCCAGCAATTAAAACCAAAAAATCGAAAATCTTACATTACAGTAAAAAATAATTAAAAATCAATTGAACACAATTAAAAATAATTAAAAAACAATTGAAACAATTAAAAATCAATCTAATGCAATTAAAAATTAAATTAATTAAAATAAATTTAACGAAAAAATTGCAAAAACGATTTTCCTTCCTGAAGCTGACAATGCATTTCAACCATATGCTGTGATCACAGGAATGAAAATTACCGAATAGGGGTGAGCGTGAAACTTAAATAGGGATTATTTGTCTTTGCGCATGCACGTAATCTTTGCGCATGCCCACGAATCAGAGATTATAAATGGCCGGCTAACATTAACAGAATTCTCATGTAATTTAATTTCAACAGTTTCTGCAATTAATAGTCTGGTATAATTACGTTGGACACAAGTATTTTGGCCTTGTTAAATAAAAAAAAAAAATCTGTTTTTCGTTAACAGCATAAAAGGCTAATTCTGACGCTGCTGAATGAGAAGCATGAACTGAGGCCACGTGTTGATTTACACAAAAATTCAGAGGAAAATGCATAGCACCTTGGTACGATGAGTTACAATCCCCGCAAGAAATGTTCTATACCAGGTCATTTATTTGTATTGCAAACGAGGAAAGGACTGAGCGATTTTTCAGTATAGTGTGTAGTTTCCTTATTGGCCTGACCACAATTTAAAGATTCTTTAAAGATACCGAATTTAAAATTGTGGCCAGGCCAGTATGAAAACTTCCCTTCTACGTCTCTCTCTCTCTCTCTCTCTCTCTCTCTCTCTCTCTCTCTCTCTCTCTCTCTCTCTCTCTCTCTCTGGCACCTTCGTAGCCAGGTGGGCAGGAACAGCAGGACGTAGCACACACTTCTTGATTAGACTGGGGTTCGGGCCCGTGACCACCAAATACGGAGGATCCGCAATATGGCCTTAGTTGCTAATGCTCCTAAAAACCAAAATCAATCTCTCTCTCTCTCTCTCTCTCTCTCTCTCTCTCTCTCTCTCTCTCTGGGTAATTCGAGAATTTTTTTTTTTTTGGCTGGTGCAACATAAGCCTCAGGCTTCCTTGCACCATATGGCTAATAATAATAACAATAAAAAGGCAATTATCTGTCATAAATTTAGAGAGCTGGCAACTGTGCAGAACTTTTTTTTTTTTTTTTTTGATTTGGTAGTTGTTGGCGCATTGGCTTCTGTGGCCATATTGCACCTCCCAAGGTTTTTGCAGTACTTTGATCCAAGCCCGAGGCGGGAATCGAACCCGCGACCTTTGGGTTGCCAGGCACTTTACCCACCCGGCTAGCCCAGTCGGCTAAGTGTGCAGAACTATGAATGAAGGCATATTCTGGGATTGATGCTGTCACTCATAAGCAATATCTGGCATTTATCAGTGTTAAGCCTCAACTGCCACTTCTCAACCTACCTGCTTAAATTTTGCTGTCCCGCTGCAGTAGTATACTTTGGATCCTATTTACCCATTCACCAGCTTTCCATCCTAGCATCTTTTTTACAGGGAAAAACAAACTATGAAAGGATGACTTTACCCCATTCAAATTTTTTTTTTAAATTGCACAAATTTTTACATGAAATTATATTCCTCATTTCTAGTTTTCCATTGTTTGGTAAGGTGCATTGCATAAAATATATAGAGTATGTGAAACAAAATATTAGATATTTTACAGTACACATACAAAGAAAATACAGTTTACTATATTTTCTTTGTATGTGTGGTGTAAAAATAAATTTTAACAGTGTCCATCAGTAACATCTCAAAGAAATAATGTAGTATTTAAGATGATTTTTTTTTTTTTTTAATGTAAACCCCAAATGCAAGAGATATTAGAACTTATAGTACTTAGTACCGTGCTTGGTGAGGTTGAGAACACGAAAGAAGATATTTGTTGACATTGGACTTGAACTTCTGTAGACTGTAATTTTCAGGAAATACGTATGAAGGATGGTTGCTGCAGAAAATGGCAGTTGAATGAATGAATGAGGAAGATGAAAAGTTGGTTCTGTGAGTTTGAAGTTGGACAGTAATTGGATGGTGGCAGCACGTGTTCGGACTGTTTTGGAAGAGAGAGTGGGAATTATAAAAGCCAATTCAGAAGAACAGTGCCCATGGAAATCTCTGTAGAAGAGGCATGTAGCAGAAACAGTACATCTATGAGACAGTGAGTGGAGAGACTCTGTTAGAGATGAATCATTAATTAACCTAACTGTCCTCTTCTGAACGGAATCAAGAAACCTGAGAGAGGTTTTGGGGTCACCACCCCAGATCTCGGAACAATATTCCATTGTAGGGCGGATTTGAAATTTGTAAACAGTGAACAGCTGTTTGGAAGAAAAGTAAAGCCGAGAGCAAAAGAGAAAACCAAGTTTTTTAGATGTAGAGGAAGCAATATTTGTAATGTGCTTGTGTCAAGAGAGATTAGAAGTCAGGGTAATCCCCAAAAGAGATATATCATTTTGCCTAGAAATTGGAGTGTCACCAAAGATAAGCATAGGAGCAGAAGAATCCTTTTTTGCAAGATATAAGACAAGACTGAGTTTTAGAAGGATTTGCTAAGTTGTCTTTGCCCCACTGGAGAATTACTTGGAAATCGGCATTTAAGGAATTGGTAGCAGATTTTCGAGAAGTTGAAGCTGATTGAGCAGGACAAGGTTACTCAAAATGGAAAATGGAATGCAATGTGCTATCATCGGCAAAACTATGGATAGGATTTCCAGTCCATGGAAGAAGGTCATTAATATACAAGAGGAAAAGAGTGGGGGAAAGAACTGAACCTTGTGGGACACGTGCATTAGTGGAGAAGTTAGAAGACAGAGAGCCGTCTACCATCACCCTCAGTGAGCGATCAAAGAGTAAACTGGATAACCAATTACTAAAAACAGTTGGCAAACCATAAGATGGAAGCTTGTTTAGAAGACTTTTATGCCAAACATGATTGAAAGCCTTTGAGATGTCAAGAGCAACCGCTTGTGTTTCACCAAACTTTTCCATTGAATTAGTCCATAAATAGGTAACATAAACCAGAATATCACCAGTGGATCGACACTGATGGAATCCATACTGGAGGTCGTTGATCAGACGGAAGGTTTCTAGGTAGTTTAAGGGTTGTCAGTTAATTGATTTCTCCATTACTTTAGAAAGAGTAGAAGTAATTGCAATGGGACGATAATTGGATGGGAGGGATTTGTCACCCTTTTTAGGAAATGGCAAGATATGAGCAAATTTCCAAGCAGAAGGAAAAACACATTTGGAATAAGAAAGTGAAAAAAGGCGGCAAAACAACAGGAGTAAGTTCAGGACCACAGGTTTTGAGAACAAGAAGAGAAATACCATCGGGACCTGGAGCTTTCTTAGCATCAAGTTTTGTAAAAATCCTTCTGATATCCTTTTGACAGAAGACTACAGGAGGCATTAAATGGAGCGTGTTGGGAATGCTGGGAAGAGTTTTACAAAGATCATTAATACATGAGTTTGAAGAAAAATGGGATGCTAGCAGGTCAGCTTTATCCGTGGCTGAAGTGACAACAGAACCATCTGGTTTGGACAGAGGTGGGAGCAGAGATGGGCAAAAGTTGCATATAACAGCTTTTGCAAGAGACTAGAATGCTCGGCTACCATTAAGGAAAGAAGCAAGTTTTCTACTCTTAGCCTGTTTAAATTTTAGTTTGGACTGATTAGCAGATGTGCTTGGCGCACACCCAGGGTCCTCAGCTGGATATCATCATTTTTCTCTTTCTTGGTGATTCCTTTCTATTTCTGACTCTTGTTCTCTCTCTCTCTCTCTCTCTCTCTCACAGGTTAACTTTTTTTTTTTCTTTTTTTTTTTTTTTTGGCCAGTGTAGCATAAGCCTCAGGCTAATAATAATAATATTATAATAAAGCATAAGGCTAATAATAATAATAACTGCTTTACAATTGTTGACTTTGGTGTACGCAGAAAATGAAACTGAAGAATTAGAAACAAGCCAATTACGATATGCAACTTTCTTCTCTTGAAACAGCCTTAGCACATTTATTGAAAAACCAAGGTTTAGATAAAGGGCAAGATTTTAAAGTGGAGTGTGGGAGAAAGGATTCCATTCCTACAATAATTTCACTGACACGATCTGAGTAAATGCTGACATCAGAAGTTTTGAAACAGTAATCCGACCAAGAAAAGAAGAAAAGAAATCTTGCAGGTCATCCCATTTTGCATTCTTGTAATGCCAAACAATACGAGGTTGGGAATAGCCATGAGATAAAGGCTCCATAGGGGAAGAGACAATCACCAAGTTGTGATCTGAGGTGCCTAAAAGACCTCTCACTTCGACCATGTACTTAGAAGGGTTGTTTGTGAGAAAAAGATCAAGCGTGTTGACTATATGATTAGGATTGTCCGGTATTCTTATAGGTAAATGAATAGTCTGAGCCAGGTCATAGCAATTGCAAGAGCCTCGGCATCTCGACCAGCTGGGTCAGTATGACTATAAAACGGAAGCCAGCTGGAGTTGTGAACATTAAAATCACCAGGGAAAATTACCTCACTGTTAAGAAAGTTGGACAGGAGAAAGTCAAGTTGCAAAGAGAGGAAGTCAATGAGCTCCAAGTGATTAGTGGAGTTAGGGGAACAGTAGAGACAACAGATGAATTTGACAAAATGAGGTAGAAAGATTTTAAGCCAGAGAAGGTCGAAAAGAGGAGATTCCAAATTACCAAGTCTCTGACAGGAAATATCAGAATGGACATATGCACAAGTACCACCTTTGAGGCGAAAGGAATCATACAGTGAATAATTTGGGCAACTGAGATGAGCAGTAGTTGAATCAACCGATAACTGAGATTCTGTCAGAAAAAGTACATGGGGTTTGGCAGACTGCAAGTGGAAATGGACATCGTTGAGATTAGAATTGAGACCACGTATATTTGTGAAATGAATTAGGAAGTGTTTGGCAGGTTTAGATCTTTTCGCAGATAAGCTTACTCTATTAGTTTGACAATTCATGGTGTATTCAATTGTAAGAAAAAGTGAGTGGGACATGCTGTATGAAGTAATGAAATTTTTGGATATGGCGTACACATGGTAAGAATATACCCGGATCCTTGACATAACGTGGCCTCGACAATGCCCCCCCCCACATACACACTACTCGAACTCCCTCCAGTCACTATCTGGCAGAGTAGAGGTAGCAAGATTATACACTAGCTGATCCAGAAGCCTCCTAGAGAGTTGCCAATAGGTTCAGCCCAGTGTACTAACTAGCAGCCAGCCTGCGAACACTGTTTTAGAGCTGTACCCTCGAAATGTAAGGTAGATTGGATCTCGCCACGATGTTCACCATAACTTTAAAAGTCATCAATCGGACTGCATGATGGAAGAGTCAGGGAAGGGTTGACCTGAACTTAGCTCTGGAGACTAAACACGGTTTTCACCACTTCAAGCCTCCAATAAGCAAAGTGGCGCTATTGCACCGGTTGATGAGAGTAATCCTCTGTGTTACCAGGCAGTACTACCTAGTACTGCCTGGTAACACAGAGGGGTGGCATTCCTCCATGTGGTGTGGATGCCACACTTTGACACCTGCTTAATGTTTGTTCACACCTGGGTGGTCACCCACAGTGTGCTTGTTCATGGAAGTTATACCCAGAATTACTAACAGTCCCACCATCGTGAAGGTGCAAGCAGAGGATTTGGCTGTCACAGACCATACAGACTTTGCCGAAATTGGGTCTACTTGACTTGTGTGTCACACGAATATCAGTTTCATCAGCATTTTAGACTCCCAGGTAGCAAGCACAGTTTGTCTGGCATATCTGAGAGAATGTCTGTGACAACCTCGAGGACCAGCATACGAGGTGTCTAAAAAGTAATGAGACTGGTGCTGTAAATTTTTTTATTAACAACTGAACTACAAATAAACATTATCCCCTTCAAAATAGTTCCCTTGGGAAGCCATACACCACCAGAGACGTTGCTCCCACTCCCAGTAATAGTGCTGGAAGTTTTAAACTGAAAGTGCCTTCAGCTGGTCTGTCACAACCTTTTGGATGTTGTCCACAGTTCCAAAATGACAATCTTTGAGTTGGAATTTCAGCTTGGAGAAAAGGAAGAAGTCACAAGGACTCAGATCAGGTGAGTATGTAGGTGCGGAACCACTGGAATACCATTTTTGGTCAAATATTTGGTCACGGAAATGGTGGTGTGACAGGGAGCATTGTCGTGATGCAGCATCCTAGATCCCCAATCACCAGCCGAACACAATTAACCCTTTTTTCTGAGTCATTCAAGCCTCACTGTTGATTACTGTTTCTCTTTGTACTGTTGATTAACTGTTTCTCCTTATGAACAGCACCTTGACTGTCGAAAAAACAAATTAGCATGGATTTGATTTTTGATTTGCTCATTCTTGTTTTTTTGGGCACGGCGCATTGCTCGTGTGCCACTCTGAACTTTGTTGTTTGGTTTCGGGATCATACTCGAAAATCCACACTTCATCACCTGTTATGACATGTTTGAAAAAATTTTTGTCATTTTCGATGCGTTCAAGAAGGTCCAGGCACACATTCCTTCGGTTTTCCTTTTGTTCGTTGGTGAGATTTTTTGGAACCAGCTTTGCACAAATTTTCCGTATGCCCAATTCCTTGGACAAAATGTCATGAATGGTTTGATGATTCAAACCGTTCATGAATCATCAAACGTGTAGAGACAACAAGTTTGCAACCTGAGACATCTGAAATCAAATATGATTTTTCATAACCCAAGAGGTTAAAAACAAGACTTCAACAGATGATTACAGCCTTCCTCCTGTTGCCTCACTATTAGATCAGACTGCACGTAATTTGTCTCCCTCCCGGATTCATTTGTGCATTAGGAAGGGAGAAAAAGATCATCAAAAACAATAAGGCAACTCCATCCTGGTCATCTGATCGTGACCACTTAACGTAAACTTTCTGAAAAGTTACACGAAAATTACTTAGCATACCACTCTAAACACGTCCAAGGGAGGGGTTCTCATTAATTCATTGTATGGCAGTTTAGTGTATGAGACAAAATGGTACATGACAGTTCAGCATATGAGACAAAATGCTGTATGCAGTTTGGTGAGTAGATGAGTCTCTCTCACACAGTAGATGATTTGGTGAAATTGTTTACTGTGAGAGAATTCAGTGCATGGACAAAGCAAGACCAAAAGTCCAAACTTTTAATATGGCATGCTCTAAACGGTTAATTTAGTAATCATGATATGGTTCATATTTTTGATAGTGGGCACATGGTTTATTTTTGACAGAATGCACTAACCACCTTTGTTTTCAAATTTTTTGCTATGTGTGCATAAAGTGCCTATTTGTCTTCCCATCTGTCCATCTGCCTACATGTAATAACTTCACTTCTAGTGGATAGATTTGCATAAAATTTTATATTTGGCTCTTTCAAAAAGATTTGTTGAGGCCTCATGAAGTTTGTTAAAATCAGAACAAAAAAATCTGCCAATTATTATTTCTCTGTCAGTTTGTCTACCTAAAATATTGCAACTTCCATTGGATGGATTTTTATTTTATTTTATTTTATTTTTATTTTAGAAAAAGTTGTCAAGTGCTCCCAAATTTTATTAAAATAGGATCAATCCAGGACCCTCAAAACCATCCATGCTCCCAGGTCTCCGAATACCATTGCACAATTCTGGAATAGCAGCATTAAAAAGGTTGAGTATGCACTTTATTCCTTCAGCATGATTTTCCATCCATATTATATATGGATGGAAACTTGAACAACTATGGATGGATTCCATCCATAGTTGTTCAAGTATGGACAGGCCATCATGCTGATGATAATAGGCACATAGCAACTTTCACACTTGCTTATGAGTAGAATTAGGTTGAATACTTTTCACAAAATAAATTGATTATAAAATATATTTTCTTTCTTCTGTTATAGCCTAGACTTCTGCATTATGCTTGTCTTTTCGAAGTGACCCAAATTTGCTCTTGGTTTCCCAACTCTTTTACTTCATTAATTTTCTTAATTTATAGTCTGCATGTGATACACTGAACTGCCATACCCTTCATAATGTCATAGCCACCTGTTGTTTTTTACCAAATTGTTACTAACGGCGAAATATCATGCATTTTTCTGTAAGTAAAACTAAACTCTGCAAGCTTACTAACATCAGTCAAAATAGGTTATTCACTGTTATGTCATACCATATATTATAAAGCCCGTTAGGTGTTGCAAAAATTATAAGTGCCAGAATGCAGAATTTTTTTGGAAATTTTTACTGTCTTCTTGATTAATTAACATATTAAATTGTGTTTTACAAATTGAATAAATAGTCTTAGTCACATTTGTTAGTGTATTTTTTAAATGTAGCTAGTGATTTTGTAAGTTACGACTCACTGCTCGTACTGCTATTGTATCCGCGTTTTGATGTGAATATCATAGCACATAACCAGTAGTGTAGAAGAATAGTAGGGTTTTAGTTGTGATAAATAACTAGCTCGAAGGTTCTAATCACTTGTTGGGCATATATCTTTTTTGTGTCTAGCTAAGGATATAACTTATTTAACATTGTGATTGTTATGGTATAGTATAACGAACAGAAAAAGGCACCTTGAGTGGATGGGATCTATCCAGTTATATTAGATAATAACAAGCAGCAAAGGAAGTAAGCAAACCCTTAGCCATGATTATGAGAGCATCCTTGGACTCAGGAGAGATTCCCATGGACTGGAGATTTGTAAATGTATCCCCATTCACAAAGGAGGATCAAAGGGTGACAGGAGTAATTACAGACCTATTAGTTTAACTTCTGTTCCAAGGGAAATAATGGCAACACTTGTTATAGAAGCATTACAGGATAATCTAGACAAGACTACAGTTATAGTTTAGACATGGCATGTGTTTGTTAAGGGGAAGTCTTGTCTGACAAATTTGATTGGATACTACTATGTGGCCACAAAGGAACTAAATGAAAAAAATAATTTTGATTAATTATATACTTGGATATCAGGAAAGCTTTTGATACGGTTGCACATGAAAAACTGCTGTACAAATTGGAGCAGTACAGCATTAAGGGCACGTTGTAGCTATGGATAAAGGGATGGTTGAGTGGGAGACAACAGAGAGTGGTAATCAATGGACACTGCTCTTCATGAACTAATGTTATTAGTGGACTCCCCCAGGGCTCTGTGTTGGGTCCATTGTTGTTTTCTATGTTTATCAATGATATTGATGAAGGAATATCAGGCTTAATATCCAAGTTTGCAGATGATACAAAGTTTGGCATGGTGGTTAATGACAGTATGTTACTGCAACAGGATCTAGAAAATTTGGGCAGATGGGCTGAGAAATGTCAACTGAGGTTTAACAGTGACAGTTGCAATGTACTGCATATGGGTAGCAGTAATCCCAGAGTAACATACCAACTGTGTGGTACTACGGGAAAGTGGCACTCAGGAAAGTGGAGGATGAAAAAGACCTGGGAGTAGTTGTGCAGGTCAGATATGAAATTCTCTAAGCATTGCAGACAGACTGCCAGGACAGCTTATGGGGTTTTGCCAATTATATACAGGAATTTTGTTAGCAGGGATAAGAATGTGATTATCCCATTATATAAGGCAGCGGAGTTGCGGGAAATCCCCCAAGCTGCATTAGAATGAACACTATACAAAGCAATGGTCAGGTCACATCTTGAGCACTGCATGGGTTTGGGGGTCTCATTTTAGGAAGGATGTAGAGCTGCTGGAACAACTACAGAGGTGGGCAACGGGATTGGTGGGGGAACTGAAGCCAAGAAAATCTTCAATTATACAAATTGCAGCATCTAGAGACCAGTCACCTGCAAGATGATCTCATTGAAGTGTTTAAGGCTTTTAATGGTTTGAGCAAGCTTATTTCTGATAGGATTCTTTGTCTTGTTCAGGCCGCAAATATGAGGGTGCACAAATTTAAATTGAGGAAGGACAGTTGCAGAATAGATGTGTGGAAGTTTACTTTTAGCCAGTTAGTGGTTGATTGCTGGAACAAACTTCCATCTGTTGTTGTGGAAGTTTATAGCTTAAATAAATTCAAGGAAGAACTAGACAAACTATTAGAGAGAATGGATAGGTGAAATAGGAATGTTTTTTTTTTCTTTTTTTTTTTTTTTTTTTGACTGATGCTATATAACTTGCTTTCTTGAATCATATGCACTATTAATGCTAATAATTTTTTTTGTGACATAATTGAGATAATGTTTTCTTAATGAGGAAATTATTAAATGAAACAACATGGATTTCATGAGCATTTGTATTATAATTGCAAGAAGAGTTTATATTTCTTTCTTTGTGTTTGTTGTATGTATTTTTGTTATATGGCACTTAAAGTATTATTTGCATTGATGAAGAAATCAAGTAAGGAGTTGCAATGTCAATGTGATTTTCATTGTTAATATATTCTGTCATAATTTAATGCATATGTAGTGCAATAATAATCTTTTGCAAATGCAGAATGTGTAAAGCAAATGTTTCTTTATATATGGTTCAGAATATTTATATCAGTAATGTTATTGTTATGATTTTTATAGCACGTTAGCCATCTAAAGCTATATTGCCCCATCTGTATTATGACTGTACAAGTGTGTGCACAAGTCTATCTACAGCCTTACTTGCATGTTGTTATGTTGAAAAACTTGTGGGGGAATTCTGTCTTCTCCACTTGAGATCATCTTCCAATCTAATATTAGGTATTCTAATATTATCATGCAATTAGTGCATAACATCAGATTGTATGTAGCTATAATGAAAGCAAACAAAGTTTGCATAAAATGGCATTATTGTACAACATCTCATATTGTGAAGGGATTCAAAATTCTGTTGTGTTATGTTATGATGTTGTTTTATACAAACATTGCTTTCATTATAGCTACTTACAATCTGATTCTATGCATTTATGGTACAATAGTTATATACTTTTTCTATAGCTTGAAATATTTGATTTAACATTGCTCAGAATTTACACTGATACTTTATTAACTGAGTGATGTTAGCTTTATAACTGTTCCATTTAACACACTAAACTTTTTTAGTTTATTATTTCAAATGATCCATATGTGAAATTGATGGACCTTTTCTTCCTATTTAGGAACTCTCCATGGATCCAGTAGTAAGATCCATTGTTCTTGAGGCTAATGCGCATGAATATTTGCCATTATTTGCAACCAAGATGGTGATGCTACCTCAGTTATTAGCAATGACAATGAAAGATTTGAAAAAGGTGAACCTTGTGTTGTCTGTTAGGTCCATTGAAACAGTTGGTTAAAAAAACATGCTGTAATATCTTTGCATGTTGTTTTTATCACAAACTGTGCATTAACAGGAATAATAAGAATTAATGTTAATACTGCACAAATAAATTTTATGAGGCTTTTAGCCTTATGTTTATTAACTTAGTTATTAGCAGGAAAACACTAATCTATTTAATGCTATAAACTAGTTATATTTTGTATTTCGGATGTTATACATGATTATATACATCTACACACACATGTACATATGGTGATTATAAAATAATTTCTGGGATTCTGAGGCTTTATATCTCTCAAGATACTTGCTGGAAATATTCAAAGTTATAGAATATTCCATATTACATATGCCTTTAATATATGTGATATTAGATTTGCATGACTTTATAGTTCGAGTTTATACATTGAGTGTAGAATGATAGTTTATTTACATTTACAAAGAGTAAAGCAATCATTTAGTCACACTGACAAGGACACAATGCTAAAGCTGCACTATAGCATTTTTGACGTATGCAAATTCTCCATCATGGTCCATGTTCTGTGAAGCTATGAACAATTTGATAAAGAAATTTGAGGTTGGAATTCATATAATATATGATGCAAAAGATAACCTTATACGAGTGCAGAAACTGTTCTTGAAGTTTTTACTGCTTTAGAGGAGCAGAAAAGTATAAATCTAACTGTCTCCGTTAGTGTGATACTGTTTTCTGTTAATTTGAGGTGCCATAATGGATCGACTTTTTTAATTTTACAGATTAACAGTATGCATCATGCGAATACTCATTGTATAGTTTTTTGTGTTTTTTATACATTATGTTGTGTATGCCAAAAAGTGTGAAAATTATACGGATTTTTTTAATAAATTAGTGCTTGAGGCTAATGCACTTGAATGTGCATTAGCCTCTCCAATTTGAAAGAGGTTCCTGTTAATTTGAGGTTCCCAGTTTGAAATATGATTCTGTTAATTTGAAAAGACTTTCCATACCATATCCATGGTATGGAAGATTCTTTCAAATAAATGAAATTTTCAGTTTGTAGAAGGGCCCCAAATCTATATTGGACTTGAAAGCTCTTTAATTTGTGGTAACAAGCATCTCAGGCAGAATGCTATCATTAGCTGTTCCATGAGTGATCAGCCATGCGCAGTGTTATAGCATTAGTGCTAGTCATACCAAAGGATTGTTGAAAACTGTGTACCAATAATGAAGTTTCCGGAATTTTTTTTTCCCATTTTTTGCATCAGTTTCTTTGTTTCTACTGATGATAGTAATCATGACTAAAGTATGGAATGATTCTTCTATTAAATGAACTCTAATGTAGTTCTTCTAGATATGTTAACTAATGATTATTAGTTAACTTACTATTGAGTACACCACGAATTGTCAAACTAATAAAATAACCTTATCCGCGAAAAGATCAAAACCTCCCAAACACTTCCTAATTCATTTCACAAATATACATGGTCTCAATTCTAATCCCAACGACATCCATTTCCACTTGCAGTCTGCCAAACCCCATTTACTTTTTCTGACAGAATCTCAGTCATCGGTTGATTCAACTACTGCTCATCTAAGTTGCCCAAATTATTCGCTGTATGATTCCTTTCGCCTCAAAGGTGGTACTTGTGCATATGTCTGTTCCAATATTCACTCTCAGAGACTTGGTAATTTGGAATCTCTTTTCAATCTTCTCTAGCTTAAAATCTCTCTACCTCATTGTGTCAAATTCATCTGTTGTCTCTACCGTTCCCCAACTCCACTAATCACTTGGAGCTCTTTGACTTCCTCTCTTTGCAACTTGACTTTCTCCAGTCCAATTTTCCTAACAATGTAATTTTTCTTAGTGATTTTAATGTTCACAACTCCAGCTGGCTTCCGTTTTCTACTCACACCGACCCAGCTGGTCGAGATGCTGAGGGTTTTGCAATTACTAATGACCTTGCACAGATTGTTCATTTACCTACAACAATACCGGACAATCCTAATCATACAGCCAACACGCTTGATCTTTTTCTCACAAACAACCCTTCTAAGTACATGGTCGAAGTGAGAGGTCCTTTAGTAACCTCAGATCACAACTTGGTGATTGTCTCTTCCCCTATGGAGCCTTTATCTCCAGCTATTCCCAATCTCATGTTGTTTGGCATTACAAGAATGCAAAATGGGATGACCTGTGAGATTTCTTTTCTTCTTTTCTTGGTCGGATTACTGTTTCAAAACTTCTGATGTCAGCGTTTACTCAGATTGTGTCAGTGAAATTATTCTTGTAGGAATGGAATCCTTTATTCCACACTCCACTTTAAAATCTCGTCCTTTATCTAAACCTTGGTTTTCCAATAAATGTGCTAAGGCTGCTCAAGAGAATAATGTTGCTATTTCGTAATTAGCTTGTTTCTAATTCTTCAGTTTCATTTTCTGCCTACTGCAAAGCTCGCAACAGTTATTAATCAGTCCAAACTAGAGTTTGAACAGGCTAAGGGTAAAAACTTGCTTCTTGCCCTAATGGTAGCCAAGCATTCTGGTCTCTTGCCAAAGCTATTGGCCGCAACATTTGCCCATCTCTGTCCAAACCAGATGGTTCTGTTGTCACTTCAGCCAAGGATAAAGCTGACCTGCTAGCATCCCATTTTCCTTCCAACTCATGTATTAATGATTTTGGTAAAACACCTCCCACCATTCCCAACATGCTCCATTCATTGCCCCCTGTGGTTTTTCCGTCAAAAGGATGTCAGAAGGATTTTGGCAAATCTTGATGCTAAGAAAGCTTCAGGTCCCGATGGTATTTCTCTACTTGTTCTCAAAACCTGTGCTCCTGAACTTACTCCTGTTCTTTGCCGCCTTTTTTCATTTTCTTATTCCAAAGGTGTTTTTCCTTCTACTTGGAAATTTTGCTCATATCCAGCCAGTTCCTAAAAAGGGTGACAAATCCCTCCCATCCAATTATCATCCCATTGCAATTACTTCTACTCTTTCGAAAGTAATGGAGAAATTAATTAACTGCCAACTCTTAAACTACCTAGAAACCTTCCGTCTGAACAACGACCTCCAGTATGGATTCCATCAGTGTCGATCCACTGGTGATAATTCTGGCTTATGTTAACCATTTATGGACTAATTCAATGGAAAAGTTTGTTGAAACACAAGCAGTTGCTCTTCACATCTCATAGGCCTGACATCTCAACAAGCTTCCATCTTATGGTTTGCTAACTGTTTTTTGTAATTGGTTATCCAGTGTTCTCTCTGATCGCTCACTGAGGGTGATGGTAGACATCTCTCTGTCTTCTAACTTCTCCACTAATGCCGGTGTTCCCCAAGGTTCAGTTCTTTCCCCCACTCTTTTCCTCTTGTATATTAATGACCTTCTTCCATTGACTTGAAATCCTATCCATAGTTTTGCCAGTGATAGCACATTACATTCCACTTTCCATTTTGAGAAACCTTGCCCCTGCTCAATCAGTGTCAACTTCTCGAATATCTGCTACCAATTCCTTAAATGCCGATCTCCAGGTAATTCTCAAGTGGGGCAAAGACAACTTAGTATATTTGAGGCCTTCTAAAACTCAGTCTTGTCTTATATCTTGCAAAAAGGATTCTTCTGCTCCTATGCTTATCTTTGGTGACACTCCAATTTCTAGGCAAAATGATATATCTCTTTTGGGGATTACCCTGACTTCTAATCTCTCATGACACAAGCACATTACAAACATTGCTTCCTCTGCATCTAAAAAACTTGGTTTTCTCTTTCACTCACGGCGTTACTTTTCTTCCAAACAGCTGTTCACTCTGTGCAAATCGCAAATCCGCCCTACCATGGAATACTGTTCCCACATCTGGGATGGTGCCCCCAAAACCTCTCTCAGGCTTCTTGATTCCATTCAGAAGAGGACAGTTAGGTTAATTAATGATTCATCTCTAACAGAGTCTCTCCACTCACTGTCTCATAGACGTACTGTTTCTGCTGCATGCCTCTTCTACAGAGATTTCCATGGGCATTGTTCTTCTGAATTGGCTTCTATAATTCCTGCTCTCTCTTCCAAAACAGTCCGAACACATGCCGCCACCAACCAATATCCATTTACTGTCCAACTTGAAACTCACAGAACCAACTTTTCATCTGCTTCATTTATTCATTCAACTGCCGTTTTCTGGAACAACCTTCCTTCATACATATTTCCTGAAAATTACAGTCTACAGAAGTTCAAGTCCAATGTCAACAAATATCTTCTTTCATCTTCTCAACCTCCAACCCAGGCATGGTACTAAGTACCAAAGGTTCTAAAACCTCTCATGTTTGGGGTATACATGAAAAAAAAAAAAAAAAAAAAAAAATTTAAATATTTCACAATACTGCTTTTTATTGTAACTGTATGTATTTATGTTTTTCACTAAAGTAGTTTGTTATTCTTGCACATAAACTACTTTAGTGAAAAACAGATATATAAAATCACATTAAAAAATAGTACTAGAATTGCATTTAATAAAAAGCAGTATTACAAAAATGCAATGGAATACTGGTTTGTATTGTAACTGTAATGTTTTTCACTAACATAGTTTATTATTTTTTGTCCATAATCAAGTATTTTTCAGTTTGTTGAAAAGTCAGAATTCCACAAATAAGATCAGATTTTCTGTGCTTATAACCTGCCATACCAGCAGATTGGGAACCAGTGCATGCAACAAAGTTTTGGAGAACTTCATAGTTATTTACTTATGTATTGAAGTTATTTGGTTTAAGGGTATACAGTTTTACTATAAAATCGTGAGGTAGATAAAAATAATTACTATCATTTAGTTAATAATTGGTGCCAGTATTAAACAACTGTCCAGTAATAGATAATGTGCATGTATTTAGTACACTGTCAACATTTTTGTTGTCAGTAAATGGTATTTTCTATTTGTAAAAGTGTTAAAAGTAGGACCAGTCATTTTGAATCACAAAAACTACTCTTTATTAATAGAGCACTCTGACTTTTATATCTTTAAAAATAAGCTAAAAAGCTAAAAGATTGTTCATCACTGAATACAGAAAGAGGAAAGTTTTAAAAAAAATAGAAACAGTTTCAGAAACGTTAAGAAAATTTTTAAAAATAGACAATAGTAACAGTTCTTGTGGTATAAGCTTAATTATGCTATTTAATTTAATTTAAATTTTAATTACATTAATGTTATTAAATTATATAATTTAATTATGGTATAAGTTTACTTATTCCATAATTAACCAGTATTAAAGAAAACATAGCAAGTGATAAGATCTAACTTTATTTTCAAATGAATTTGGATGATGTTTTTCTAATTCTTATTACAAAAACTGCCTATGAAATAGAGAATTTATTGGTATTGGTTTAATGGAAAAGTTAAACAATGTTTCCTGTTTTATAAAACCATTAAGTATACTTATGCTTTTTTTCAGTAAAAGAACCATTCAAAGTTATTGTGAGAATTGAGATAGGGACAATGAAGGTATCTTGTACATGAGCCAATTGTTGATTTTGGACTTCCATAATTTTTAACTTGAAGAGAGTAAATTCTGTGTGGAAACCAAGTGGTGTAAGTCGTAGTTAAAAATTTATGACACTGTGACCAACACAAAGCTGGCACTGTAAATGAAAATTCCAGGCAATTGAGGAACTAGTGGTCCACCTAGCCCTGCATGGTGACTGTCATAATTATATCAAATCAGACAGCAGCTGAAATGTTGGAAATCAAGTTCTTGTTCAAACAGGCATGAAGACATTATCCTCACCCAGTTTTGTATGATACACACACATTTAACACTCTTACCTCCTAATGAAAGACATTATCATCACCCAGCTTTGTATCACACACACACACACACACACACACACACACACACACACACACACACACACACACACACACACACACACACACACACACACACACACACACACACACACACACATTTAACTCTCTTACCTCCTAATAAAAGACAATCCTAATAAAAGACACCAACACCCTAAGTAACAACCTAACCAGTATAAGCAAAACTTGAACAGGCACAATATAGCCAAAGCAGATTTTGTGCCATAAAACCACAAACAACAACAACAACTTGACCTGTTGTAATATATTATGCAAAAAGGATAGGTGGAACGATACCAAGGTATGTCTGCCAGGGGGCAAATGTTGATGACGTAGAGCAGATATCATCTTTTAAGGGCACAAAAGGTGATATTATTGTCACTAATGACCTTAAGAATAAGAGACCTGCAGATTTACTTAAAAAGCACAGGTCAATCTTAAAAAAAAAAAAGTCGTGAGTTAGGGTTAATTTTTGAAAGTGTCTGCAATTCTGCCTAGACATGATAAGAGGGAGTATATGATGAGAGCCTTGTCAATCAATTCAGCCCTGGAGAGATTGTGCAAGGCTCGTGGGATAGAATTTTTTTCAGTATGGACTGTGCTTGCTAACAGAAGAGACTGCTTCTACAGGGATGGGATGCACTTAAATAGAAAGGGTGCAAGAATATTTGCTGATGCTATCAAGGCAGCTTTAGGTGGGTTGGAAAACTGCTAACTTATGTGGGATTCACAGATTAAAAGATTAACAGTAACCACAGGCAGAGGTGAAAGTGATTCTTGCAATGCTTCTATTCTAATCAGCAGTGTTAGGGAGCAGGTTGCTTGTGATTTCAAGAGCTGCTGAGAATCATCATGCAACAAGGAAATACATGGGCTGTGTTAGAGTAACTAAGATTAAGAACAGGTGCATGTTATAAAAAGCCACTAGGCTTTTTATAACAAGATGAACTCATGAGGCTCATGGCATAGAAGAAAAATGTGTGGGATGCATATAAATTATCAGGTGACTCAGAAGCCTGTGGCAGATATAAGCTAGTCTGTAATCAAGTCACAAAAGTTAGGCAAGCAAAGCCTGATAAAAGACTGCTTAACGAGAAAAATTTCGCAAAGGATGCAAAGAAAAATGACAAAGACTTCTTATGTAAACAGAAGGAAGAGGATGAATCAGTTTGGTCCACTTGGTGTTGGTTCTTCGACTGTTGATGATCCTGCTCAGAGAGCTGACAAACTGAATGAATATTTTGCATATACGTTCACACATGAGGAATTCGGTAAAGAAGGGGAGGATAGAAGTTTATTAAACCCTAACAGGGAGCTATATGATTTTGTAATAACATAGAGCAAAGTGGAGTTGAAATGTTGAAGTTAAACATAAAAAAAAGGCACCTGGGGCAGATGGAATATATACAGTTAGGAGGCAGCGAGGGAAGTTAGCAAACCCTTAGCCATAATTATGAGAGCATCCTTCAATTCAGGGGAGGTCCACTCTGGACTGGACTCCAGAGTGGAATCTCCCCTGGAGACATGCAAATGTATCCCCAATTCACAAAGGGGATTCAAAGGGTAACAAAATAATTATAAAACTGACTGCCGTAATAGTTCAGATACAGCATGCGTTTGTTCAGGGGAAGTCTTGTCTGACCAATTTGATTGAATACTACGATGTGGTCACAATGGAACTGGATGAAAAAAAATAATTTTGATATCATATACTTGGATTTCAGGAAAGCCTTTGATACTGTTGCACATGAAAGACTGCGTTCCAGATTGGAATGGTATGGCATTAAGGACAAGTTGCTGCAATGTATAAAGGTTTGGTTGAGTGGGAGACGGCAGAGAGTGGTAATAAATGGACACTGCTCTACGTGGACTAATGTTATTAGTGGAGTTCCCCAGGGTTTGGTCCTGGACCCATTGTTTTTGTATATTTATCAATGATATCAATGAAGGTATATCAGACTTAATGTCCAAGTTTGCAGATGATACAAAGGTTGGCAGGGTTGTTAATGACAGTAAAGACAGTATGCTACTGCAACAGGATCTATAAAAGTTAAGCAGATGGGCTGAGGAGTGGCAGCTGAAGTTTAACATTGACAAATGCAAAGTACTGCAGATGGGTAGCAGTAACTCAAGAGAAACGTACCAACTGTGTGGTACTACACTCATGGAGGTGTTGAATGAAAAAGTCCTGTGGGTAATTGTGCAGCCAGATATGAAGTTCTCTGAGCAGTGCAGATGGGCTGCCAGAGCAAGTTATGGAGTTTTCTCGATGATATTTAGGAATTTTGCTAGCATTGACAAGGAGGTGATTAATCCTTTGTATAAGGCAATGGTCAAGCCACAACTTGAGTACCGCATACAAGTCTGGAGGCCTCATTTTAGGAAGGATGTAGAGTTGCTAGAACAAGTACATAGAAGGGCAACAAGATTGGTAAGAGGAACAAATAGGTACTCTTACCAAGAGAGGCTGCAAGTCGCAGCATCTGGGGACTTGGCACCTGCAAGGTAATCTGATTGAGGTGTATAAGGCCTTGAATGGTTTGAGTAGGCTCAGTACTGATGGGATACTTCCACTTGCTGAGATTAAGAACCTGAGGGGGCATAGATTCAAATTGAGGAAAGGCAGTTGTTGAATAGATGTGCAGAAGTTTGCCTTTAGCCAGCGGGTAGTTGATTGCTGGAACACACTTCCATCTGTTGTTGTGGAAGTTGATAGCTTAAATAAATTTAAGGCTGAACTAGACAAAAATTTGGAGTGACTGGATGGTTGAAATGGGAAGGGTTTTTTTTTTTTGGCTGATGCTATATAAGCTTGCTTTCGTGCATCATATGCCTCAACTAATGCTAATGCTAAATCCCTTCTCATTTTGATCTCTTGCTCTGTTCTGTTACAGTTTAATGTTATTTAATTATGGAAGGTGGCCCAGATAGTGATTAAATTGAGGAAAAGTTAGGAAACCTGAGATCTATCATAAAACAATGGTTGAGAAGAAATGTAACTGTAGTGAATGTTATGTCAACAGAAATGGCAATGAGTGCAAGAAAAAATGCCAGAATAAGATAAGTGTTGAATGGATGGCCCTTTTTCACAAACTGTTTTGGGAATTTGGTTAGTTTTGCAGGCAAAATACCTTTCTATGTGGACTGCTCCACCTTGTACATGTTATAAGATCTCATCCTCATGAGTTCATGGCCTGCATGAACACGTGAATAAATATAATTTGACCATTTCTGAGGGAACTTTTGAAGTATGTAAGAAATAAAATTTTTCTAAATTTTTTACAGTAAGTGATGGGAGGCTTACTCATGCCTCCCATCACTTAACTCTGGGAAGGCTGCTACACAAATTGGAGCAGTGTGACATTGGAGGCAAATTGCTGCTATGGATAAAGGGGTGGTTGAGGGGGAGAAGACAGAGAGTGGTAATCAATGGACACTGCTCATCGTGGACTGATGTTATTAGTGGAGTCCCTCAGGGCTCAGTGTTGGGTCCATTATTGTTTTCTGTATTTATAAATGATATTGATGATGGTATATCGGGATTAATGTCCAAGTTTGCAGACGATACAAAGGTTGGCAGGGTTGTCAAGGACACTACTGACACTATGCTTCTGCAACAGGATCTGGAAAGGTTGAGCAGATGGGCTGAGAGGTGGCAAATGAAGTTTAACATTGACAAATGTAAAGTACTACACATGGGAAACAGCAACCCCAGAGCAACGTATCAACTCTATGGTACAACACTGACAGTGGTAGAGAATGAAAGGGACTTGGGGGTGGTTGTGCAGGCAGATATGAAGTTCCCTGAGCAGTGCAGACGGGCTGCAAGAGTAGCTCATGGAGTATTGTCAATGATATACAGGAATTTTTCCAGCAGGGATAAGGAGGTGATTATTCCATTGTATAAGGCGATGGTCAGGCCACACCTAGAGTACTGTATACAGGTCTGGAGGCCTCATTTCAAGAAGGATGTAGAGCTGCTGGAACGAGTACAGAGAAGGGCAACAAGATTAGTGAATGGAACAAAGGGGTGCTCTTACGAAGAAAGGCTTAAGTTTTGCAAATTACAGTGTCTGGAGACTAGGCACCAGCGAGGTGATCTGATAGAGGTGTATAAAGCCTTGAATGGTTTAAGCATGCTCAATGCTGATGGGATTCTTCCTCTAGCTCAGAATAATCACCTGAGAGGGCATAAATTCAAATTGAGGAAAGACAGATGTAGGATAGACGTGCGGAAATTTGCCTTTAGCCAGCGAGTGGTTGGTTGGTGGAACAGACTTCCATCCCTTGTGGTGGAGGTTGATAGCCTAAATAAGTTTAAGGCTCAGCTGGACAGGTATTTTGAACGAACAGAGGGGTGAAGTGGAAGTGGTTTTTTTTTTTTTTTTTTTTTTTGGCTGATGCTGCATAAGCTTGCTTTCTTGCATCAAATGCCTCTACTAATGCTAACTAATGCTAAGGCAGGTCACCAGGAGAGGACTTAAGAGGGAAGAAAGAAAATGCCAGAAAACCTCCTACTGAGACTGTGAAGTTGATTAGAGAGCACACTGAAAGCTTCCTTTCTGAAAAATCTTATTACACACAGACACACAACTCGAACAGAAAATATTTAACTGAAAATTTGAATGTGTGCAAAATGTACAATTTGTTCAAGGAAAAGTGCCTAGAAAAACAATTGCTTCCTGAAAAATAAAGTTGTTACTGACATGTTTTTATGACTCATAACACCCAATACAGTCAGCACTTTCACATGCTCAGAAAGTACACTGTTCTTCTGAATTGGCTTCTATAATTCCCGCTCTCTCTTTCAAAACAGTCCGAACACGTGCCGCCACCAGCCAACATCCATTTACTGTCCAACTTCAAGCCCACAGAACCAACTTTTCATCTTCCTCATTTATTCATTCAACTGCCGTTTTCTGGAACAACCTTCCTTCATACGTATTTCCTGAAAATTAAAATCTACAGAAGTTCAAGTCCAATATCAACAAATATCTTCTTTCGTCTTCTCAACCTCCAACCCAAGCACGGTACTAAGTACTATAGGTTATAATACCTCTCGTGTTTGGGGTTCTCATAAAAAAAAAAAAAAAAAAAAAAAAGAAATGTGACGAATTTAAAATTAAAGTCACTGATACTAGACTATGAAGTGCAGAGAAGCACAAGCTTGAGACATTCCATGATCTTTGCTTAAGGAAAGCTGAGAAAACAAGACAGGGTATGAAAGAAGACTCAGCCAGTGCTAGTGAAGGTCTTTTCTTGTGCTATTTAGATCTTCTTTTTCTAGTATTGCAGTTTCTGATGCATATTACAAAAGAAACATGTATATTCATACGTGTTTCTTTTGTAATCCATGATTTAAGAAATCACCTAGGTTAATTCTATGTATGAGATTAAAACATGCTGCAAGAGGATCACAAGAAATATGCTCTTGCTTGCTAAAGCACTTCCAGTATATCTGGTCAAACCGAAACATTAAAATAGCTTTATTATCACTAATGAAATTAGTGATAATAAAGAGACTAACATATAGATTAGTGCAAAAGCATCATTTAATGTAGCCATCTACCAAAGTAGTTTAATTAAATAATTAAATTGGCATCGTTTTGGTTATATCTCATATTGTGAATGCCTTCACAACGAGTTGCCATGGTATTGTACTACCTCAAATACGTAACACTTCACCAATGGAGAAGACTACTGTTACTTATTCTCAGCGGATACCACTACCCAGACAGCATGGTTTCAAATCTTGTTTGCTTCTCCTCGGTAGGAGGGCAGGTACCCTGGTGTTGCAATAGTGACAACCCAGTTATGAAGTATATCTTCACAATATGAGAGATGCCTGATGGTGTGCAGTGATATAGACTATAAAATATTTAAGGGCAAAAGCATCATTTAAGGCCAGTAGCATTCACAATATGAGATATAACCAAAATGATGCCAATTTAATTAATTAATTTAACTACTTTGGTAGATGGCTACATTAAATGATGCTTTTGCACTAACCTATATGTTAGCCATTCTACCTTGTAGCATGATGTCTTTGCCCTTAAATATTTTATAGTGATAATAAAGAAGAATGATAATAACATTTAAATAATTGAGCAGAAATTTCTAGCACCTGGGCATTCATTTCTGCCTAATGACAGGGATTTTGGAAGTGAAGAAGAAAAGTATTTACATCCATAATGATTGGTATGTAGTAATGGCCAAAGCAAGGGGGGTTTTGCTTGTTTTTGCTTGTTTGGTTTTTTATGAGTATTAGCAACTAAGGCCATATTGCTCCGGGATATGCGGTGGTCATTCCCTGACCTTTCCGCATCCTTCGTATTTGGTGGTGACGGGCTCGAACCCCGGTCTAATCAAGAAGCGTGTGCTACGCACTGCTGCTCCTTCCCACCTGGCTACGGAGGCGCCTTAAGCAAGGGGGGGGGGGGTGTGTGTGTGCATGTGTGCGTGTGTGCATGCGTGCAGTTTCTCAGTACCCTTGCATACAAGCAAGATAGTTTTTAAAAAATCCATTAAATGATTATATTAGTTTTATAATCAGTAAGTGAAACAGTTTCAAAAAGTATAGCAGAAGCAATTAAACGTTCTTTTCCCAGTCTTCTACCAATGAAATAGTATTAACCCTTTCACGGAACATTTTTTTCCTGAAAATGTGCCATAACGAATCGACTTTTTTTATTTTGCAGATTAAAAGTATGCATCATGTGAATACTCATTGTATAGTTTTAATAAATTTTTTAGTAGAAAATACATGGAAGTAATTAACCCATTTGGGCTATCCCGAGTTATCTCGTGTAGGCCAAAAAGTGTGCAAATTGTACAGATTTTTTTAATAAATTAGCGCTTGTTCTAAAAGAAAGGAACAGAAAAACACTGTTCACTACTCATTATATAAATAAATTTTAAAAAATCAAGTGGAATGCACAAGCAGCAGTAGTAGTAATAGTAGTAGTAGTAGTGGAACGTGATGCAAGAAAGCAAGTGTATGAGCTTATGCAGCATCAGCCAAAAAAAAAATTTACAAACCAATTCCCTCTAAATGTTTGTCCAGTTCCTCCTTAAATTTATTTAACCTGCCAACTTCCACAATGACAGATGGAAGTTTGTTCCAGCAATTAACCACCTGCTGGCTAAAGGCAAATTTCCACACATCTATTCTACATCTTTCTTTCCTCAAATGAATTAATGCCCACTTAGGTTTGTACTTGTGATGGGATTCTTCCACTTGTAATCTGAACTAGTGAAAGAATCTCATCAGAATTCAGTGTCCTCAACCCATTCAAGATCACCTCGCA
Organism: Mastigoproctus giganteus; assembly: GCF_048544385.1. NCBI lineage: Eukaryota > Metazoa > Arthropoda > Arachnida > Uropygi > Thelyphonidae > Mastigoproctus > Mastigoproctus giganteus. The sequence continues at coordinate 197,647,936 of NC_143578.1, read as the reverse complement.
GGTGTCTAATCTCCAGCCACTGCGATTTGCAGAACTTAAGCCTCTCATGGTAAGAGCATCCTCTTCATTCCCCTCACCAATCTTGTTGCCCTTCTCTGTAAATGCTCAAACAAATCTACATCCTTCCTAAAATGAGGCCTCTAGACCTGTACGCAGTACTCAACCCGTGGCCTGACCATTGCCTTATACAGAGGGATAATCACCTCCTTTTCCCGGCCCCGAGTGCCAAGCGATTCTGTGATCAAGTGACTTTTTGCTCTGAATTAGCGCGCTTTCTTGAAGTAGAAATTGTTTCCTTATTTAAAGCATTTATTAACACACAATTAAATAATAATCCATAGTAAAGAAAGCAACTTTACTAGATTAAGAAGGAAAGCAACCTTCTCTTTCCCTTTTATTTTCTGTTATATCTTAATTACTAACCTAGTGCTTGGTCACAGGGCGGCACTGCTCCTGCCTCCACGTGGCGGCGCCGGTAACCTGGAAGGGAAAAGCTCTCCCCTTCAGGGCGAAATGGAGCGAACTGACTCCAATACCCAGGAATCCACTGGGTCAACAGACCCGAAGAGAACTGATCCAAGATATGAGAAATCTAGTTCTTTCGGACACTTCTAAGGCAATCAGAAAAGGCGATAGAAATGACTCTCCACAAAGAGATTAAAATGTCTCCACAAAGAGATTAAAAACTGACTCTCAAGTTTTAATTTCTCCAACATATATTATTGTACACTCAAATACTGAGAAAGCGGTAGGACAATTGTCACCCTTTCTCATACAAAAGACTCTTGAGAGTTATGTCGGCACACCAAAACAAGTTAAAAGACTAAAATCAGGCGACATTTTGGTAGAAACGGCCAATGCTAAACACTCAGAAAAATTATTACAAATGACAACCTTTGCAGGAATACCAGTAACAGTATCCCCGCACAATACATTAAATACTTCAAAAGGTGTCATTACTGAATGGGACCTTCTAAATGTGCCCGAAGAGGAAATTCAAATGGAACTTCAGGAACAAGGAGTCATCAGTGTTAAAAGAATTACAATTAAAAAAGAAGGGATAATCACCCCCACCAGGAATCTGATACTCACTTTCAACACGCCTAAATCACCCAGATCAGTAAAAGCTGGATATCTACACTGCAATATAAGACCGTACATCCCGAATCCTCTCCGTTGTTTCAACTGTCAGAAGTTTGGTCACTCACAGACAGTATGTAGAGGAAAATTAACATGTGGAAACTGTGGTTCGCAAGAACGTGCCACTTCTACTTGCACGGATGGAAACCATAAATGTGTAAATTGTAAAGGAGATCATACTGCGTATTCAAGGGAGTGTGAAATTTGGAAGAAGGAAAAAATGATACAAAAATACAAAGCAGAAAATGGAGTTTCATATCAGGAAGCTAAAAAGGTAATTACAATAAATATAGCAAACAAACCTTCTTATGCGCAGATTACCACAATCAAAAAGGCTCCGGAAATTAAACTACCCAATTCAAAATGTTGTGGCACACAAACGATGTTACAATCCCCCCAGGAGAATCCATCTTAGAATGGGTTCGTGAGTTTTACAAACCATCTCCATCACAAAAACAAGAAAAGATTATCAATACTCCTTTATCTTTCCCACCAGATAATTCAGAAAATGTAAGAAGAAAAGCAAACAAAGAAAAGATAGGTAGTATAGGAAAAAAGAGTGCAGAACAAATGGACACGGATGCAAGAAACCAAGGAGAGGAACCAGTTCTCGAAATCTTTACTGAAGAAGAAATGGATATGGGTAGACCCTATTTTTCAAAAAAAGACAAAACCAAGGTAGACAAAAATAAATCAGCCCCAAGGAAGCAATCCGAGGGAACACCTAACCCCAAATGACAGATACGATTATCCAATGGAACTGTCGAGGTTTTCGCTCAAACACTAATGATGTTATAGATCTCATCACCCAGTACCACCCACTAAGTATCTGCCTACAAGAAACCTATTTAAAACCACAGGACAATAGTATAATCAAAAATTATATCACATATAGAAAGGATCGCATAACGAATGGAACAGCGAGAGGAGGAGTTGCAATACTAGTTAACAGACATGTCCCTTCCCAAACAATACCATTGAACACACTATTAGAAGCAGTTGCAGCCCGTCTAGCAATAGGCTTCAATATTACCATAGCCTCAGTATATCTACCCCCTAATCAAGAATTCCGATTTAAGGATTTCGAAGAGCTGATCACTCAACTACCACCTCCATTCTGCATCTTAGGTGACCTAAATGGACATCACCCACTATGGGGTGATCACAAAATAGACCAGAAGGGTAAGCAAATAGAAAAATTAATTGTCGAGAACAACCTAATGATTTTAAATGACGGCACACACATATTTCCACCTTCCATCAAAAAAGCAGTTCTGCAATAGACTTATCAATCTGTTCCCCAACACTGTTCCCTATGACTAAATGGAGCGTGCACGAGACTCCATTGAGCAGTGACCACTACCCCATTATTTTGAAAATCATGGAAAAAATGCCATGCCAAGCCAGTAGGCACCCCAGATGGAAAATATATGATGCAGATTGGGAAACATTCAGGATACTAGCCAAGCTAGACCGCAACATTATTAAAAGAGAATCAGTATAAACATCAGTAGCCTATGTTACTGATAGTATGCTTCAAGCTGCGGAAAAGACAATACCTAAAACATCTTCTAACATCAGAATATATCCAAAACCATGGTGGAACAAAGAGTGCCGGGAAGCTAAAAAAGAGAGAAATATAGCCTGGAACCTTTTTCGCAAAAATCCAACAACAGAAAATCTGATACAATTCAAGAGAGCCAGAGCCAAGGTCAGGAAAGTGCAAAAAATAAGCAAAAAAGCTGCTTGGATGAAATTTGCATCCACTATAACTATTTCCACACCAGCTACACTTATCTGGAAAAAGATCAGAAGGATGACCAACAATTCTCAATTAAACCACTCTCCATTGCTAAATTGGAAGGGACAGTTGGTTACAAACACCTTAGATATAGTCAACGTGCTTGCTGAAAATTTTTCGAATACATCTGCTAATTGTGCATACCCCACAGCTTTCAAAACGTACAAGAAAGAGGCCGAAAAAATAAAATTAAACTTTTCTACCAATCAGTGTGAACAATACAACTTGCCACTCACGGTAGCAGAACTAAAACAAACTCTGCTACAGGTGAAACACAGCGCAATCGGTCCTGATGAAATCCATTATGCAATGATACAACAATTAGATGAACAGTCCCAATTAGCCCTGTTAGATCTATACAACAAAATATACCTTGAAAATTCTTTCCCAAACAAATGGCACCACTCAATAATACTAGCTTTCCCAAAACAGGGAAAAGATCTCTCAGACCCACAGAACTACCGTCCCATAGCTTTGACTAGCTGCTTAGGCAAGATCTTAGAGAAAATGGTCAACAATAGACTAACATGGTATCTAGAAAATAATGATCTTCTCAACCCAGAACAATTTGGCTTTAGAAAAAATCGCTGTACCTTGGATGTACTTATACAACTGGAAAATCAAGTAAGAAATGCTTTTCTCAGGAAACAACACCAAGTCATGGTTAATTTTGATATCCAAAAGGCATATGATACCACATGGCGATATGGTATACTTAAAAGGTTACATCAACTTGGCCTTAGAGGACATCTACCCCTCTACATATACAATTTCCTTAAGAATCGGACCTTCCAAGTTCGAATGAACAATACACTTTCCAATATATTTTATCAAGAAGAAGGGATCCCTCAAGGATCTGTACTTAGTGCCACACTTTTTGCAGTCCACTTCAGTACAATAATAGAACAAATCCCAAACAATATCTTTACAACAGTTTATGCTGATGATTTCAGCATTTCTTATCAAGCGCAGCATATGAGGACAATAGAACGGCAATTGCAAGTAGCCATTAACAGAGTCATAAAATGGACAGAAAGAAATGGATATAGGATATCGGTACAAAAGACTGCATGTATACATTTCTGCAGAAAAAGGAATCTCCATCCTGACCCAGAACTCAGGCTGAAAGAACAGATCATCCCAGTTAAAAATAGTGTCCGTTTCTTAGGGTTAGTTTTTGACAAAAAACTGACTTTCCTAGAGCATATCAGTCACATAAGAGTCCACTGTTTGAAGAAAATGAACATCTTGAAAATTAACATCATATAAACGTAGTAGGATTGTCCTGTCTGCTCCTGGGGAGCAGACAGGACAATCCCACTACGTTTATATCGCCTTCTCATTCGGTCCAAGCTAGACTATGGTGCCCCAGTCTATGACTCGACAAGATCTAGTGCCCTGAGATGGCTCGACCCGGTACATCACTGCGCACTACGTTTAGCCTTTGGAGCTCTCCGCACCTCACCTGTGCAGAGCCTGTACCTCCTCTGCAAATCAGAAGACAAAATCAATTACTCTCTTATGCAGCTAAAATAAAATCCTTAGCAGACCACCCTCTACAGAAAACTCTTTTTGCTTCTGAATGGGAACAACATTATCAGCAACAACAAAGAATCAATAAACCTGCGAATGTGAGATTAAAAAACCTTCTTCTCAGTAGAGAGCTTAACCTAGATAACATAAATTCGCTGACGAAGCAGTCTACTCCACCATGGATAATCAGACAACCTTTATGTGATTACTCCTTCCACATTTCGAGTAAACAAATCCTTTCTCATATAAACCATCAACAGCTGCATGCTGCTTATAAGGCACAATTTTCAGATCATTGCTTTCTATATAAAGATGGATCCAAAACTGATTCTCATGTGGGAGCGGCAGTTTACTTTTCTGACATCACATTGGCCCAAAAACTCCCAAAAGACTGTAGCATTTATACCGCAGAACTGCAAGCCTAGTCTAGTGCTATGTTAGCACTAGACGAAATCGACCATTCAAGTTTTCAAAACAGCATAATTTTTACTGACTCCCGTAGTTCCATGATGGCAATACAAAATATCAGTTCTAATAAACATCCTCTACAACAGCAGATTCAATACAAAATATCAAAACTCCTTGAACAAAGTCGTAACATTAGATTTTGCTGGATCCCAAGTCATGTCGGAATATGTGGTAACGAGCAAGCAGACAGAGCTGCCAAAGAAGCTAACAACAATATTTCTGCATCAGAATGTATCCCTTTCTCAGACTATAAACACGTTATTGATCACAGTGGGATACATCACTGGTAGCAGCAATGGCAAGTACTTACCACTAACAAATTGCATCAGATTAAAAGATTACTCCAACCATGGAAATCCAGCATTCAGAAAAATAGACGCGATGAATTGATACTTGCTAGGTTAAGGATAGGACACACGTATTTCAATCACTCTTATCTTTTGCAAGGAGAGGATCCCCCTCTATGCCCTATCTGTCACACACAACAAACAGTAGAACATATACTGATTACTTGTCCAGCTTTTGCAGATGAGCGCCGAAACTCCTTCAAAGAGCTAAACAAACATCACTCCCTCACTCTCAAAACCGTACTGGAAGATAGAAAAAATATAGCAGATGTTTTTCAGTTCCTCAAGAAAATAAATTACTACAATCAAATATAAAACTAAATATTATCTCTAAAGCAAGCTATAGTCATTCTCTGTTACTCTTGGAAATCATTAGCAGCAATATACGAATCAAAACAAAACCATTATATAAAATATAAAATTTTACAGGCGCATTTTAGCCGCATTAGCTCTTGCGCCAAGAATTCTTAAATCAAATCAAATCAAATCAAACCAAACCTCCTTTTCCCTGCTAGCAAAATTCCTGTATATCATTATTGACAAAACCCCATGACCTGCCCTGGCAGCCTGTCTGCATTGCTCAAAAAACTTCATATCTAACTGCACAATTACTACCACCTTAAGTGTAGTACCACACAGTTGGTATGTTTCTCTGGGGTTACTTCTACCCATATGCAGTACTTTGCATTTGTCAATTTTAAATTTCAGTTGCCACTTCTGAGCACACTGCCATTACCCATTACTGTCGTTAACAACCCAGCCAACCTTTGTATTATCTGCAAACTTAGGCGCCTCCGTATCCAGGTGGGCAGGAGCAGCAGTGAGTAGCACATGCTTCTTGATTAGACCGGGGTTCGAGCCCATGAGCCACCAAATACGGAGGATGCGGAAAGGTCAGGGAATGACCACTGCATATCCCCGGAGCAATATGGCCTTAGTTGCTAATGCTCCTAAAAACCAAAACAACAACAACAACAACAACAACAACTGCAAACTTTGACACTAAGCCTGATAAATAAAGAAAACAACAGTGGACCCAACGCCGAACCCTGTGGGACTCCACTGATAACATTAGTTCATGAAGAGCAGCACCCATTGATTACCACCCTCTGTCTTCTCCCACTCAACCATCCTTTTATCCATTGTAGTAACTTACCTTTAATTTGTACAGTAGTGTTCCATGTTTTTTTTGTTTTTTTGTTGTTGTTGTTGGCGCATCGGCTTCTGTGGCCATAATGCACCTCCCAAGGTTTTTGCACTACTCTGATCCAAACCCGAGGTGGGATTCGAACCCGCGACCTTTGGTTTGCCAGGCAAGCACTTTACCCACCCAGCTAGTCCACGCAACAGTGTCAAAAGCTTTCAGTAACCTCCCGCCACAAGCGATAATCGTGAACTAACTACATTCTGACATACGGCAGGTACAAGTGGATATGCGAGGTAAGCGTCACTTACAGGCTGAAGTTCAAGATGGTGCCGAAATATTTTTTGATATTGTTTTCTAATTGGTTAATGCTGATCAGTATTCAGCATTTAAGATGACAAATTTTATTTTGCTTACTGGTGGCACATAAGAACGCACGCTACTGTTCTGACATTGCTGTATAATAAGTAAAATGAAAGCCGTTATCTGCTGCCAGGCATAAGAAAATTCCGAGAAATCTCGGGATTTATCGTAAATTTCGAGGTATTATTGTATCCCGAGATATTTTGTGTAGTTCAAATAACTTTTAAAACTAAAAACGAGATATCTCGGGATAATATTGGTGACTCTATTGTCAGGGAAACGAGGAACATGCTTTGTAAAAAGGATAGGTGGAACAGGACCAGGGTATGTCTGCCAGGGGCAAAGGTTGATGACGTTGTAGAGCAGATATCATCTTTTAAGGGCACAAAAGGTGATATAGTTGTACACGTGGGCACTAACGATATCAAGAGTAGGAGACCGGCAGAATTGCTTAACAAGTACAGGTCACTGTTGAAAAAAAGCTGTGAAATAGGGTTGAATTTGAAAGTGTCTGCAATTCTGCCCAGACACGATAGGAGGGAGTATATGATGAGAGCCTTGTCAATCAATTCGGCCCTGGAAATATTGTGCAAGGCTCAAGGGGTAGAATTTTTTTTCAGCGTGGTCTGTGCTTGGTGACAGGAGAGACTGCTTCTACAGGGATGGGATACACTTAAATAGAAAGGGCGCAGATATATTTGCTGATGCTATCGAGGTAGTGTTAGGTGGGTCGGAAAATTGCTAGTTTGGAGGGATTCACAGACTAAAAGATGAACAGTAGCCACTGACAGAGGTGAAAACAATTCTTGCACTGCTTCTATTGTAACCAGCAGCAGCCTAGAGTTCAAGAGCTGCTGGGAGTCATCATGGAACAAATAAATACATGGGCTGTATTAGGGTAACTAAGAGTAAGTGCAGATGCATGTATACTTGCATGTACACCAATGCTAGAAGTGGAGAAAATAAATTTGATGAATTTGAAGTGCTGATCAAGGCATCAAAGGCAGATATAATTGGGATATCAGAGACATAGTGTCACACAGATATTATTATTATTAGCTATATGGTGCAAGGAAGCCTGAGGCTTATGCTGCACCAGCTAAAAAATTCCCAAGTTAACCTAAGAGAGAGAGAGAGAGATAGAGAGAGAGAAGGGAATCACCAAGAAAGAGAAGAATGATGATATCCAGCTCAGGACCCTGGGTGTGCCAAACCCATACTCACCAGAGTGTGTACAGAAAGGATAGACAGGGTAAGAAGGGAGGAGGGTTTATGCTGTTAGTTTAGAAACACATAAAATCTAACAAAATGCATCCAGTTGACATGGGTGGATAGTGCAATGTTGAGTCAGTTTGGTGTGACATGAACATTGGAAAAGGGAAATTGAGATTAGGAGTGTGTTACAGGCCTTATGACTCTGATGAGTACAACGAACAATTGTGAAGAGAAATAGAGTGGGCCAGTAAATCAGAATGTTTTGTAATGGGGGATTTTAACTTTCCAGATATTGACTGGAACTTGTGGGATTAGCATTAGCATTAGTAGAGGCATTTGATGCAAGAAAGCAAGCTTATGCAGCATCAGCCAAAAAAAAAAAAAAAAAACCCACTTCCACTTCACCCCTCTGTTCGTTCAAAATACCTGTCCAGCTGAGCCTTAAACTTATTTAGGCTATCAACCTCCACCACAAGGGATGGAAGTCTGTTCCACCAACCAACCACCCGCTGGCTAAAGGCAAATTTCCGCACGTCTATCGGGTTGGTAGTAGTAGTAGTAGTGGTGGCATGTGATGCCACTGCCAACCCTTTGTATCATCTTCAAATCCTGCCAACCTTTGTATCATCTGCAAACTTCGACACTAAGCCTGATATACCTTCATCAATATCACTGATAAATATACAAAACAACAGTGGACCTAACACCGAACCCTGTGGGACTCCACTAATAACATTAGTCCACGAAGAGCAGCACCCATTGATTACCACCCTCTGTCTTCTCCCACTTAACCACCCTTTTATCCATTGTAGCAACTTACCCTTAATACCATTCTGCTCCAATTTGTACAATAGTCTTCCATGCGCAACAGTGTCAAAAGCTTTTCTGAAATCCAAATATATGATATCAAAATTATTTTTTGCATCCAGTTCCTTTGTAACCACATCATAATATCCTATCAGATTTGTCAGACAAGACTTTCCCTTAACAAACCCATGCTGTGTCTGAATTATTGCTGCAGTCTTGTCTAGATGATCCTGCAATGCATCTTTAACCAGTAACTCCATTATTTTACCGGGAACAGAAGTTAAACTAACTGGTCTGTAATTACTCGTGTCACCCTTCGATCCCCCCCTTTGTGGATTGGGGATACATTTGCACATCTCCAGTCCATGGGAACCTCCCTTGAGTCCAAGGATGCTCTCATAATTATGGCTAAGGGTTTGCTTAGTTGCTTTGCCGCCTCTTTAATATAACTGGATAGATCCCATCCACCCCAGGTGCTTTTCTTATGTTTAACTTCAACAATTTCTCCTCCACTTTGCTTTCAGTTATTCCAAAATCATTAAGTATCCTGCTACAATTTGATAACCTTCTGCCATTTTCAAACCTTAATAATTCCTCACGTGTGAATGTAGATGCAAAATACTCATTCAGTTTGTTTGCTATCTGAGCAGGATCATCAACAGTCGAACCATCGATGTCAAGTGGACCAATCAGATTTATCCCCTTCCTTTTAGAGTTTATTTAAGTAAAGAAATCCTTGCTGTTTTTCTTAGCATCTTTTGCCAAGGATTTCTCGTAATCTGCCTTCGCCTGCCTAACCTCCTTTGTCACCTGATTACAGACTAGCTTATATCTGCCAAAGGCTTCTGAGTCGCTTGATAATGTATATGCATCCCATGCATTTTTCTTCTCTATTATGAGTCTCATTAGTTCATTAGATAACCATTTAGGCCTAAACCTTGAACAATATTTCTTAATAGGTATGAAACTTTGAGTAGCTTCCCCGATTAATTCCTTAACGCTTCCCACTTTGAATTTACTGTTGGTAACATCGCCAGTTGATCCCACCGTACAGAATTTAAAAACTGTCGGAGAGCACTGTACTCACCTTTACGGAAGCAAAAACCCTTTCCTTTATCCCTGATGGTAATTAAATCTTTAAGTAAATCCCACATCAGTGCACTGTGATCACTGCCACCTAGTGGTTCCTTTATCTGCAAATTCTTAATACTAGACTTTTGTGGATTTATTGGAGGATTGTTTTCTACAGCAACATGTTCGAGAGGCAATTAGAGTGGATAATATTTTTGACCTCATTAGTAGCAGTGATGATGCGTGCATTAGGAATTTTCAGATAAAGGAACCACTAGGTGACAGTGATCACAGTCTACTGATGTGGGATTTACTTAAAGATGTAACTCTGTGCCATCAAGGGTAAAGGGAAGAGTTTTTGTTTTCATAAAGGTGACTACATTGGTCTCAGGCAGTTTTTGAATTCTATTCAGTTGGAGCATCTGATGATGTTAAAAACAGTCAATTCTAAATTGGAGGCCCTATGGGGAATTAATCTTGGAAGCTACTAGGCTTTTCATACCAAATAAGAAATACTGTTGAAGATTTAGGCCTAAATGGATGTCAGATGAATAGAACTAATGAGGCCGCGGCAGAGAAGAAAAATGCGTGAGATTCATATAAATTAGCAGGTGACACAGAAGACTATGGCAGATATAAGCTAGTCTCTAATCAAGTCACAAAGGAGGTTAGGCAAAGGCTGATTATGAGAAATCCTTGGCAAAGAATGCAAAAAAAAAAAAATAAATAAATAAAGACTTCTTTATTTATGTAAACTCTAGAAGGAAACGAATGAATCAGATTGGTCCACTTGATGTTGATGGTTCAACTGTTGATGATCCTGCTCAGATAGCTGACAAACTGAATAAGTATTTTTCATCTACCTTTACACATGAGTAAATCTGTAAGGAAGGGGAGGACAGAGGTTTACTGAACTTTAACATGGAGCTAAATGATTTTGTAATAACAGAGAGCAAATTGGAGGAGAAATTGTTGAAGTTAAATATAAAAAAGGCACCTGGGTCAGATGCAATCTATCCAGTTATACCGAAGGATGCACCAAGGGAAGTAAGCAAACCTTAGCCATAATTAGATTCAGGGGAAGTCCCCACAAACTGGAGATGTGCTAATGTATCCCCTATTCACAAATGGGGTTCATAGGGTGACACTAGTAATTATAGACCTGATAGTGTAACTTCTGTTCCGGGGAAAATAATGGCGTCACTGGTTAAAGAGGTGATACTGGCCAAGACAGCAGCAATATTTCAAACACAGCATGGGTTTGTTAAGGGGAAGTCTTGTCTGATCAATTTGATTGTATACCATGATGTGGTCACAAAGGAACTGGATGTTAAAAATAATTTTGATATCCTATACTTGGATTTCAGGAAAGATTCTGATACTGTTGCACATGGAAGACTGCTGTACAAATTGGAGCGGTATGGCATTAAGGGGCAGTTACTGCAGTGGATAAAGGAAGGTTGAGTGGGAGATTGCAGAGAGTGGTAATAAATTGAAGAGAAAAGTACCAACTGTGTGGTACTACACTCAGAGAGATAGAGAAAAAAAATACCTGGGGAGTAATTGTGCAGTCGGATATGAAGTTCTCTGAACAGTCAGACAGGCTGCTAGAGCAGGTCGTGGAGTTTTGTCAGTGATATATAGAAATTTTGTTAGCAGACCAAAGAGGTGATTATACCATTGTATAAGGCAATGGTCAGGCCACACCTTAAGTACTGTGTACAGTTCTGGAAGCCTCACTTTAGGAGTGATGTAGAGTTGCTAGAATGAGTACAGAGAAGGGCAACAAGATTGGTAAGAGGAATAAAGGGGTTCTTTTACCAGGAGAGGCTTAAATTCTGTCAGTTGCAGCATCTGGAAACTAGGTACCTGCGAAGTGAGCTGATTGAGTTGTATAATTCCTTGAATGGTTTGAGCAGGCTCAGTGCTGATGGTATACTTCCACTTGCTGAGATTAAGAACCTGAGGGGGCATAGATTCAAATTGAGGAAAGACAGTTCTAGAATAGATGTGCTGAAGTTTGCCTTTAGCCAGCAGGTAGGTCTGTTCTAGCAGGTGATTGCTAGAACAGACTTCCATCTGTTGTTGTGGAAGCTGATAGTTTAAATAAATTTAAGGCTTGAACTAGAAAAAGTTCAAGCCTTTGGCATTCCTGAACTCCTGGTTGACTATATTTTATGATGTCAGGATCTGCTTAGCATTCTTCTGAGTGATCTCCGGTTTGTTTTCATCCATTTTTACCCTTTGATCCCCCTTCTTCTGCCCAGTTGAATGTGACCTGGTTGTAGCAGCTGGATGGGTGAAATGAATGAATTTTTTTTTTTGCTGTCGTTCTATATGCTTGCTTTCTTGCTGTTTTTTTTTTGTTTTGGTTTTTTTTTTTTAGGAGCATTAGCAACTAAGGCCATATTGCTCCGGGAATATGCGGTGGTCATTCCATAACCTTTCCGCATCCTCCGTATTTGGTGGTGATGGGCTCGAACCCCGGTCTAATCAAGGAGCGTGTGCTACGCACTGCTGCTCCTTCCCACCTGGCTACGGAGGCGCCTCTGCTTTCTTGCATCATATGCCTCTGCTAATGCTAATATGCAATAATGTGAAAATAGTTAATTTTTGTTAATTAATAATTAACTGGTAACAAGATAATTATTTATTTACTTTTCACTTCTGTTAATCACCAAAAAATAAATTAACTTGTAGCCAACAAAACCTGCAGTTAATTAAAGAAATAAAAGCTGAATGCGCCTGAAAATAATAAACTATGCACATTAACCAACGTTTTTTTTTTTTTATTGATTTTAACTAAAAGCTGATTATTGATGTTCTTAAAACATGTTCTTAGATATGTAAAAGGTATATTTTTAATTCAAGATATCATTATTATTTGTTGATGTTGTTGTTGAAAATAAATACAAAATGTACTGCAAAAATAATGAAACCAAATATTCTTTTCCATTATGTCAATACAACCCCATACTCACCAGATGTGAGCCCGGGCTTGGCACACCCAGGGTCCTGAGTGATTCCCTTCTGTCTCTCTCTCTCTCTCTCTCTCTCTCTCTCTCTCTCTCTCTCTCTCTCTCTCTCTCTCTCTCTCTCTCTCTCTCGGGGTAACTCAGAATTTTTTTTTGGCTGGTGCAGCATAAGCCTCAGGCTTCCTTGCACCATATGGCTAATAATAATAATAACATTGATTAATAAAAAATCAATGAAACCTAATCAACCCGTTCTACCATGTAAATATCTTTTGAGTTATGTGGCCTTCATGTTGAGATCGCGTGTACCTTGCTTTTAAGGATATAGCTTTCAAACTAACTGACCATTTGAATAGTACATTGGCAAATATTGGTGACATTTCACATGACTTCTGAATAGTCTGGTAAATTATCTCACTGCCACTGCTCTGTCAGCCGTGAGAAGAGAACCCAAGTAATGGTATGTGGAAGGTGCTCCTGAGGTCACACTTGGTCAAATAGTTGGGTACACTTCTGCTATAAGTACAGAATCCATAAGCATAACATGCTTCTTACCCAGATACACATGTACCCTCACACAGAAGCATGGTGTGATATGTTTACTTATACTTAGTGTTGTTATTTATAGGTTGGTGTCATTAGTGATGAAGCATGTATCTCCATCCTTGAAAAAACAAAGGATTATTATGCTGCACAGAATGAAAAAGGGTCATTTGAACTTGACATTAAAGAAAGGTGAGGATTATTTGACAATCAAATGTATTGCTATATTTATCCAAACATAAGATCCCACTTACTTTTCAAATTTTATTACTAAAATTTAACATGTTATTGATTCCCTCTCCTTCTTGGTTAATGTAGCCTATGCTGAGGTCAGCAGAAGCAGTTTAGGACATTGAGGAAGATATGAAAGATCAAGGGGATAAATAGTTGCTATTTTCATCATTAACCAAAGTGCAGAAAGACCATGTGATACCAATAAAACCAAAGGTCTTGTCTACTAATCATAAAATTTAGACAGTGCATCCAGTAGACATGGGTGGACAGTGCAATATTGTGTCAGTTTGGTGTGACATAAGCACTAGAAAAGCAAAAATGAGAGTAGGAATTACACTAGGCCTAATTTCTGATGAGTATAACAAAGAGCGGTACAGAGAAATAGAGTGGTCAAGAAAATCAGAATATCTTATAAGGGAAGATTTTAACTTTCCAGATGTTGACTAGAACTAGTGGGTTTGGTCACTCACAGACTAGCAAGACTTTTGTGGATATATTGCATGACTGTTTTCTATAGCAGCAGCATATTAGAGAGGCAACAAGTGAGAGTAATGTTATTGATCTGATTATCAGCAGTGATTATTCATGCATTAAGAATCATTAGCATTAGTAGAGACATATGATGCAAGAAAGCAAGCTTATATGTCATTGCCCAAGGGGATGGGGAACCCTCCCATTTCATCGACCTATTCAATCCGAATGTTTGCCTAGTTCTACCTTGAATTTACAATCCAAAGGTCGCGGGTTTCAATCCCTCCTCGGGCTTGGATCAGAGTAAAATGCAAAACTTTGGGAGGTGCATTATGGCGACAGAAGCCGGTGCAGCAACAACTAACAAAAAAAAAAAAAAAAAAAAACCTTTGAATTTATTTAAGCTGTCAACTTCAGCAAAGACAGGTGGAAGTTTGTTCCAGCAATTAACCACCCACTGGCTAAAGACAAGTTTCTGCACATCTGTTCTACAACTGTCTTTCCTCAGTTTGAATCTATATACTCTCAGGTGATTAATCTGGGCAAGAGGAAGAATCCCATCAGCATTGAGCTTGCTCAAACCACTCAAGACCTTATACACCTCAATCAGATTCCCTCGCACGTGCCTAGTCTCCAGACAATGCAATTTGCTGAGCTTAAACCTTTCTTTGTAAGAGCAATCCTTTGTTCCATTCACCAATCTCGTTGCATTTCTCTTTACTCATTCGAGCAGCTCTATATCCTTCCTAAAATGGGGGCCTCCAGACCTGTATGCAGCACTCAAAATGTGGCCAGACCATTGCCTTATACAAGGGGATAATCACCTCCTTATTTTTACTAGCAAAATTCCTGTATATCATTGACAAGATCCCATGAGTTACTCTTGCAGCCTATCTGCACTAAGAAAACTTCATATCTAACTGCACAATTACCTCCAGGTCTTTTATTCTCCACTTCCTTGAGTGTAGTACTGCATAATTGGTATGTTACTTTGTGGTTATTGCTACCTATATGCAGTACTTTCCATTTGGTAAAGTTAAACTTCAGCTGCCATCTCTCCGCCAATCTGTTCCACTTTTCTAGATCCCGTTTCAGTAGCATACTGTTCTTACTGTCATTAACAACCCTAACAAATTTTGTATCATCTGCAAACTTGGACATTAAGCCTGATATACCTTTATCAATATCATTGATAAATACAGAAAATAGCAATGGGCCCAAAACGGACCCCTGGGTGACACCACTAATAACATTAGTCCACGAAGAGCAGTGTCAATTGATTACCACTATCTGTCTTCTCACACTCGACCATCCCTTTCTCCATAGCAGAAACTTGCCCTTAATGCCATACTGCTCCAAATTGTACAGCAGTCTTTCATGTACAATGATATCAAAAGCTTTCCAGAAATCTAAGTATATGATATTAAAATTATTTTTTGCATCCAGTTCTTTTACGACCACATTACAGTATCCAATGAGATTGGTCAGAAAAAATTTTCCCTTAACAAACCCATGCTGTGTCTGAATTATTAATGCAGCCTCGTCTAGGTGATCCTGCAGTGCATCTTTAACCAGTTACTCCATTATTTTCCCCAGAACAGAAGTTAAACTAACTGGTCTGTAATTACTTGTGTCACCCTTAGATTCCACCCCCCCCCCTTTGTGAATTGGGGATACATTTGCACATCTCCAGTCCTTGGAGACTTCCCCTGAGTCCAAGGATGCTTTTATAATTATGGATAATTTTTTGCTTACTTCCTTTGCCGCTTCCTTTAATATAAGTGGATAGATCCCATTCACCACAGGTGTCTTATGTTTGCCTACAACAATTTCTCTTGCACTTTGCTCTCAGTTCTTACAGAATCCTTTAGCTCTCTGTTACACTTTGATAAACTTCTGGCATTCACCTCCCCTAATAGCTCCTCATGCATAAATGGAGATAAAAAATACTCATGCAATTTGTAATAAGCTACAGTTTGATCATCAAAAGTCAAATCATCGATATCAAGTGGACCAGTGTGATTCATTTCCTTCTTTCTAGAGTTTATATAAGTAAAGGAGGCTGCTGTTCCTCTTCGCATCCTTTGCCAAAGATTTCCTGTAATCTGCCTTTGCTTGCCTGACATCCTTTGTGACTTGATTACAGACAAGCTTATATCTACCATAGCCTTCTGTGTCTTCTGATAATTTATATGAATTCCATGCATTTTTCATCTCTACCACAGATCTCATTAGTTCAACTGACATGCATTTAAGCATAAACCTTGAACAATATTTCTTAGTTGGTATGAAAAGCCTAGTAGCTTCCAAGATTAATTCCTTGAATGACAAAATTTTCTGTTGATAACAGTATCAGTTGGTCCCACTGCATAGTATTTAAAAACTGTCTGAGACAACTATAGTCACCTTTACGAAGCAAAATCCCTTACCTTTACTCCTGATGGTAGTTACATCTTTGAGTAAATCCCACATCAGAACATTACGATCACTTCCACTAGCGGTTTCTTTATCTATAGATTCTTAATGCATGAATAATCACTGCCGATAACCAGATAAAGAGCATTACTCCCTCTGGTTTCTCTCGAACATGCTGCTGTTGAAAACAATCATCAAATGAATCCAAAAAAGGCTTGCTAAAATTAATGCCCCATTATGAGACAATCTGATTTTTAATGGGGTTCATTGTACAGTTGTTTGTTGTACTCAACAGAGTCATTAGGCCTATAACACAATCCTACTCTCAATTTTGCATTTCCATTGCTTATCTCACACCAAACTGACTCAACATTGCACTGTCCACCCGTGTCTACTGGATGCACTTCTTTAGATTTTAAATGTATCTGAACTAACAGCATAAACCCCTCCTACATTTCTGTCTTGTCTATCCTTTTTGTATGCATTGTACTCCTGAAATTCCAATTCTGCATTCTTTGGGATATCAGAGATGTGGTGTGTGACACCACATCTCTGACATCCCAAGAATATCTGCTTTTGATGTCTTGACCAGCAGTTTAAATTCATCAAATTTATTTTCTATACTCTTAGCATCGGTGTACATGCACCTGTTCTTATTCTTAGTTACCCTAACACAGCCCATGTATTTACTTGTTCCATGATGACTCCTAGCAGTCCTTGAAATCTATAGCACATTGCTTTCCAAGCTGCTGCTCATTTCAATAGAAGCAGTCCAAGAATTACCTTTTTCTCTGCCTACATCTATTGTTAATATGTTAGTCTGCGAATCCCCCCAAGCTAGCAGTTTCCTGATAGCATTAGCAAATATACTTGCACCCTTTGTATTTATGTGTATTCTATCTCTGTAGAAGCAAACTTTCCTGTTAACAAGCACAGACCATGCTGTGAAAAATTCTACCCCACAAGCCTTGCAAAATCTCTCCAGGGCCGAATTGGTTGATAAGGCTCTCATTATATTCTCCCTCCTATCGTATCTGCAAAATTATAAATATTTAACTCGAACTCGCAACTTTTTTTCAACACTGACCTGTACTTGTTAATTAGGTTCATTAGATCTCCTGCTCTTAATGTGATTATTGCCAATGTGTACAACAGTATCACCTTTTGTGCCCTTAAAAGATGATATCTGCCCTAAAAATATTCCGCATATCCTTTTTTTTTCACAGTATATTTACCATCTCTCTGATAATTGAGTCACTGACAATAACTAGCTCCTGTGCAACCAGTGCATTCTTCCTTGAAGATTTCTGTTGCATTTCCTGATGCAAAAGAGTGAGCTCTGGTGTTGAGTTGAGTTGAATCTGCAGAGAAAAGAACCAGTTGGTGGCAGTGATCACAGTGTATTGATTTGGGATTTACTTAAAGGTGTAACTACCATCATGAGCAAAGGGAGGGATTTTTTTTTTTTTCGTGAAGGTGACTACAGTGATATCATACAATTTTTAAATTCTATACACTAGGACCAACTGATGATGCATCAGTTGGGAAGCATTCAATGAAATAATCATAAAAGGTACTAGGCTTTTCACACCAACTAAGAAATACCATTCAATGATTAGACCTAAATGGATGTCAGATGAAGTTTGTGGCAGAGAAGAAAAATGCATGGGATGCATATAAATTGTGGGTGACACAGAAGCCTGTGGTAGATATAAACTAGTCTGTAATCAGTTCACAAAGGAAGTTAGGCAACCGAAGACAGATTACAAGAAATCTTTGGTGAAGGATGCAAAGAAAAAACAGCAAACTTCTTTACTTATGTAAATACTAGAAGGAAGGGGGATTCAGATTGGCCCACTTGATATCGATGGTTTGACTGTTGATGATCCTGCTCAGGTTGCTGACAAACTGAATGAGTATTCTGCATCTACATTCACACATGGGGAATTTTTTTAAGGAAGAGGATGCTGGACATTTATCAAACTCTAACAGGAAGCTGAATGATTTTGTAATAACTGATAGGAAAGTGGATGAGGCATTGTTGAAGTTAAACATAAGAAAGGCACCTGGGGGCAGATTGGATCTATCCAATTATATTAAGGAAGGCAGCAAAGGAAATAAGGAAACCTTAGCTGTAATTATAAGAGCATCCTTGGATTCAGGAGAAGTCCCCTCAGACTGGAGATATGCAAATGTTTCTCCAATTCACAAAGGGGGATGAAAAGGTGACATGAGTAATTTCAGACCTGTTAGTTTAACTTCTGTTCCAGGGAAAGTCATGGAGTCACTGGTAAAAGAAGTATTGCAGCATCATCTATGCAAGGCTGCATTTTTTATACTTCACACACAACATGGGTTTGTTATAGTGGAAATTTTGTTTAACCAATTTGATTGGATACTATGATGTGGTCACAAAGGAACTAGATACAAAAAATAATTTCGATATTTACTTGGATTCCAGGAAGGTTTTTTTTTTCTGTGTAGCAGTGAGCATGGTACCTATGGCAGCCATCGACTGTCATAGCCTATATGAGATAATGTCTAGTGCATAGTGCATATTGGTCTTGCTGTTTTTACATTGTGCTGGGTGGTTAGTTGAGTCACTGTGTTTTGAGAAAAGACGCACAACACTTACCACGGGTGTCAACTACACATGGCTGTCTCATCTGTGACCTTTGTTTTGTGGTGTTGTGAGTCTAATTGGCTCAACAACAGTTGAACAACTGTTGCTGAGCCAATTGCAGGAATGACAACTAATAGTCCAAGCACAAACCACAAGAAACAACAGACAATTGAGAATACCTCTAGCACACTTTATGGTTGGGATGACACACTTTGGTAAATAATGTTCTTTGGACAACTAGCAGACCCAAATACAGCTGTCAGGTTGGAAATCTGTGTACCATGATTTGTTGCTCCATAATACAGCTTTCCAATGCACTAGTGATCATTTAAAATGGTTTGTATGCTGCAGCTTACAAACAACACATCACAGAATGCAAAAATCAAATACATAAAATTCAATGCTATACAGCTCTCTTTGTATCATCCTTGTACCAATATCAGTTCCATGGTTGTCTCTGCCAGAGATCTTTCCATTCCCTACTACACCCAGCCTGTTTCCCTGGGGCAGAAGATGGGCAATGTGGGGTCCCACTCGGGGCCCTTTGAATAATTGGCCAGAGGAATAACACAAAATTGTTGTATAATTAGCTAAGTTCAACACTAATGCCCATGCTATCTCTGGCATTAACAGAGTTTGTACTGCAATGCACTATACAAATGCAGAGTTGAAGGGGGGCCCAGTGCTGCGTGACAAACAGTATACACTATCAGTTCCATGGCAATCCTGAATTGTTTGACAGTATTTGATAATGTGACGATCTCTTTAGCACTCATCTGAGTGATCACTGGTTTGTTTCCATCCATTACTGCCCTTTGACCCCCCCCTTCTGCAGTCCAATTGAATGTGACCTGGCTGTAGCTGCACATGATATTTCCACTTTGTTAGGAAAGCATCCATGGATTTCCTTATCTTCCAAAGGGATTTGCAGTGGTAGAGACTAATCACTAATATGGCATCCTATGATGATTCCCTGTTGGAAGTTGCTGATCTCAGTGCCTCAGGCCATCTATGGTATATAATTGATCTGCTTGCTTGCTTCTAGCATGAATGCAGTTGCATTTATACCTATTCCTGATATGTGAATAGTGGGTATGATTAATTTTTCCCCCATCGCAGCTGGCATGGACAGATACTTTTGCCACCATAGTGGAATGAAAAAGATATTGCTGATTAACATTAATGTCATTGGCAAAAGTACTTTTAAAACTTTTGGTAGCACCTTCCACAAATTCCACTTTCAAATAACTTGATAAATTTTAATACTATGCATCAATTGTTATGTAATTAGCTAAGTTGATGTTAGTTTATGTACATGAGTAAACTTTATATAAAATTTGAAGATTTATTCAGATTTACAGCTCAGCACAAAAGTAAGTGCTTGCTTTCAGCAATGAATTCAAAACTTTTAATTTTCAACCATTATGTACAAATTTTCAGAATGCTGAGAATGTCAGAATGTTGAATTTTTTTTTCGACATTCCAAAAATTCTCTCACATATATGTGGCAGTGAGCATGTTAAAATGCAGCAGGATCTCATGAAATTTGTACACATTGATTAAGCATATGAGATAAAATGCTGTTGAAGTTCCTATCACAGACATGCAGTGACGATTTTGAAGTGGGGAAACAATAATTATTAACCCAGTTGCTAAAAAATGGTGATGCTCAGACCTTAGATTTTTTTTTTCTTTCTTTTTACTTCTTGAAAATGTTTTTGTTTTGATTTCAGTACTTATTAAATGTCAATTTTTTATTATGAAAATTTTGAAAATGTAAAATTGTTTTTTGCATTTATTTTCTGTGAAACAAAGCTTTAATTAACTATGCTTTAAAAAAATGTAAACATCAAATACAAACATGAAACTATTATTCACTTCCATTTCCAAGTTTATAAAATCATTTGTCCTTTCAAATAGTCATCACAAAAATTGTTGAGAATATATGAAGATTTATTTATTTTGATTGATTTATTTATTTGTGGTTGATGCACAAAAAGTTCTCTTCCTTATATCATTTACCTTACCAATGCTAAAATAATTCTAATTCACTAAACTATGAGAATGTTATTGTTATTTTTTTTTTTAGGAGCATTAACAACTAAGGCCATATTGCTCCGGGGATAATGTGGTGGTCATTCCCTGACCTTTCCGCATCCTCCGTATTTGATGGTTATGGGCTCGAACCCCGGTCTAATCAAGAAGCGTGTGCTACGCACTGCTGCTCCTGCCCACCCGGCTACGGAGGCACCTACTATGAGAATGATAGTTTTACATTCTTATAGAAGCTTTATTGCCCTAACTACTCATGAAAAACAAGATACAAAATTTAAAAATTTTTTATAGAAGCAGCACTTCTGCTATTTCTGTGAATGGACAGCCACTGTCTCTTACAATTGCTCAACAAAATGTACTTAAAAGAACATTTTAAGACATTTTTTGGATTGTTATGCTGACAACAGGAGGATTTCCACTGACCTTGCTTTCCCAAAACCAAGCCAGATCTGTATATTTAACCGTAGACCTAGTATACATTTAACCATACATGTAACTGTAGACCTATTGCACTTGCAAGCCATTTAGCAAAATGCTGGAGAAATTAATTAACGCCAGAACTTAATGAATTTTTCAGTTCTTGGAAACCCATAAATTACTAAATCCACATTATGGTTTCTGAAATAATTTTCTCTCTAAACCTAATTGTAATAAGTTGAAACAAATATTTGTTCATAATGTGTTTCTTAGGAATGAGAACTTACACAAAACATTCTGTATGATCTACATGAATTTGGTTTGCAAGATCATCTCCCAAAATTTATTTAAACCTTGCAGAGTTGTAGAACTCTTTAAGTATGCATTAGTACAGTGCCGTCGTGACACATTTTTGCACCCTAGGCAAATCAAGCATTTGGTGCCCGTTTTAAATTAAAATTAAATAATCCACACGACGGCGAAGCATCCCTACCCAAATGGCACCCTAGGCATTTGCCTGGATGCCTACCATACCACGGCATTGCATTAGTAATATGCTTCTCTCAGACATTTCTAAGAAGAGGAAATGCTTCAAGGCCCACTCTTTAATTGTACTCTTTTTTGCAGTCAACTGTACTGTTGAGACCTGATCATATCCTATTATAGACAACAAATTAAACTTTCTGTAACACATACAATGTACCTTTTCACATTTTGCCACATAGAAAGGATTATGGTGTGCTGTCATCTACTCTCTAAGTAGATGAGTGGTGAGAGTAGTATGGCAACTCTACCAACTGTTCTACCCACCAGGGCCAGGAGTGATGGATTAATCCAATCCATCATAATGGCATCAGAATTGCATTAGGAGTTTATTGTATCCCTCACTCATTCTTCGATGAGATATTCTACTATTTAACTGCATTGAGATAAGATATCTTAATGAAATAAAAAAAAAAAAATTAAATAGTCCTGCTGGTATTCAACTGCAGAAACTATTCACCAGTGGCGTATACACTGAGTGGGCAGAAATCATGGGATACCAAATAGTAACAAGTAAGAAGCCCACCTTTCACATGGATAAGGGCAGTCGCAAAGCATTGAGTCCACTACTTTACGAAAGTGTTCCACAAGTATTTCCATCCATCCATGCTTGCTGCACTGCTGTTCATAATTATGTCGCATTCCTGGGTGGAGGATCTAAAGCTTGAACGGACATTTCCACAGCATCCCAAAGATGTTCCATGGCGGGTTCATGTCTGCTAACGGGGAGGCAATTCCATGGTGATAAAATCTGCAGAAGTCGCCACGGCTCTGTGGGCAGTCACACTGACCTGCTGGAAGAGTCCATTGCCCTCTGTGGGTGCACGATGACCATGGAGGGATGCAGATGGCTGGGCTGCAAGGATAGACACGTAACCTGGACCATTCAGAGATGTATCTAGATGTACAAGAGGTCCCGTGTGCCAGTTGAACGTGCTCCAAACCATTACCGACTGTCTACCTGCCTGAACAGTTCCTTGTTGACATGACAGCTGCATAGCTTCTGCCAGATACGCACCCTCTCATCCACTTGATAAAACTGAAAATTGGACTCATCGGATCAGGGGACCCGTCTCCAATCATCCAAGGTCCAATGCCAATGATCTTTCTCCTAGTTGAGGCGTAGAGTCCTGTGTCATGGTGTTAGCAATGGGACTCTGGTGGGTCAGCGTCTCCCATAACCTATTGCGGCTAATGGTCACCTGATGGTCTTGGTGGAGACATTTCTGGCACCTGTCTCACTGAAGTTGGTAGTGATTTGTGCCACTGTCGCTTTCCAGTTGGCTGAATCAATGCGAGACAGATGTCGATGGCCGTGTTCATCCACAGGCGCCTCCGTAGGAGGAGCAGCAGTGCATAGCACACGCTTCTTGATTAGACCGGGGTTCGAACCCGCATCCACCAAATACGGAGGATGCGGAAAGGTCAGGAAATGATCACTGCATATCCCCGGAGCAATATGGCCTTAGTTGCTAATGCTCCTAAAAAAAAACCAAATAACAACAACATTCATCCACCTCCTTTCTCTGCCCACAGCATTGTCCACGATGAGATGTTATTCTGGAAGTAGCGTATTCCCAATACACTCTTGATACTGTCAAACATGGATAGTGCAATTTCTGTACCACATCCACGATAGAGTGACCCATGCGTCGGGTACTCACTATCATCCCCTCTCAAAGTCAGTTAGCTCACAATATTTATCTATACTGACATCGAATTACCGTCTACATGAATGCAGTTATACAGTGAACCTATATGTCTGCCAGGCGGTGAGTTCATCCATTAGTGGGATGGATGACAGTGTCACATTGCCGGCGTCCCATGAATTATGTCCTTTCAGTGTACACTTAGTCAGTGTACTTACTTAGTCACTATATTACTACATACTTCCAGACTTATCCTTGGCAGATCCACCATGGAAAACATTTCTGAATGCTTTTCATCAGATAAAGCATTGTTTTCAGTTGTTCAAGCAGCCTTTGTTATATATCTAATCCACTTTGGGAAACATTATTCAGTATCCAAGATAACATCTTACAATTTCTCACATTATTATTATTAGCTATATGGTGCAAATATCACACTAGGTCTGCAATTGGACTGGCTGCACCAGCCAAAAAAAAAATTCCAGAGTTACCCTGAGATAGAGAGAGTCAAAAGTAGAAAGGAATCACCAAGAAAGAGAAGAATGATCATATCCATTTTAAAAAAATTAAATAGTGCAAAACTAATTGAATAATACTTATGTATATATATTCCGGACTTCATTTTCGGATTAATTCAGGCATAGTTGAACCAATGGATACAGCTGAAGTACTGCGGTGCAGAAGACAAGGGAAGCACTGCACTGTGCTTCCCAAGAATAACCACCATGACTAGTACAATGAGAGAGATGGTTGAGTCCCTGGCATCCTTTAAATGGGACAGGAGTGCTAAGAATCCCTGGGTGGCAAAAATTTTCATTAGGAAAAATAGGAACATGGAACATTAGAACCTTATATAAAGCTGGGAAACTGCAAATGTGGCTAGGTCTGCAATTGGACTGGCAGATCAGCTGAGGATCTTTTTCATCTCACCCAAGACAGAGAGAAGTACAGTGTGGTGATTGCTAACCTCCAATAGGAGACGGCATTAAAAGAAGAAGATCCAAATCAATTGCTTTCATTTTCTTGGAAGATTTAATAGTACTGTTGTCACTTATTCTCTTAGGCGGCACAATGATAGTATAGTGTATAGTGTGTTTAGGGTCTAACGGCACCAGGGGTTTCCCCCATCTCCGCGTAATATACATTGTGGTGTGATACAGAACACTGTAGAGGCCAGAGGTTTAAAAGTGTGTAGATATTGTGGTGTGTAATATTTTGTATCGTTGTTCATCTGGTCTTTTAGCCGTTGGGTCTCAAATGAGACCCACCGTTGCTCACACTATACCTCGTGGAGGCAGACCAGGTACACCAGTATTTTAGAAATTTACTATTTACGCTGGCAGGTCCTGCCACCTAATTTCCTGAGATTTCAGTGGCTAGGACCTTAAAAAAAAAAAAAAAAAAGTGGAGGGGGGAGAAATGCTAGAAATTGGGTCAGGCCGAAAGAGAGATAAGTTATACAGGTTACAGTTCTTTTTTTTTTTTTTTTTATTTTAGTGTGGGGCTTGTGTAGTTTTGACAAGGGTCAAACGCTAGTCGCAAGATAGCTGGAGAGGGAAGGGAGACTGAAGACTGGGGAGGGGGTGAAAGACAGAAATATGGGGTCAATAGTGAAGATAACCCGAAAAGTTGGCGGGGCAGGCCCATGCCTCACCAACTGAAGATAGGGGATAGCGGGGGGGTACAGAGTAACCATCCCCTGCCAAGGGAAGGGAAAGAAAGTGAACCGAGTGAGGGTACCCGGTTCAGATCGCCTAATGATGTTTCGGCAGCAAACTGCATAATATCTTTGTCAAGTCTTCGTATGCCATTCCTGGGACATATTGTCCCGTCCGTGTGAGTGGTCAAGTCCAGATAATGACTCCAGTTTAAGCCAGTGGTCAGATCCAGGTTAAGTTAATGATTAGTTTTTCAGATTGTCGCTGTTAGGTTTTTGTTTGGTTGACACATCTGAGGATCTTTATTATGGATGACGAGTGGTTAGTTTGTGGGAAAATTCCTGCTAAGGTTGTGGGTATGTTCTTCTAGTAAAAAGATCCTGCACAAACTGCATTAAGGCTTTATAACTGTCCTCGCTAAGGATCTTTATTATGGATGACGAGTGGTTAGTTTGTGGGAAAATTCCTGCTAAGGTTGTGGGTATGTTCTTCTAGTAAAAAGATCCTGCACAAACTGCATTAAGGCTTTATAATTGTCCTCGCTCTCCAGGAGATATTGTTCTTGGTTTATTGGCGAGAAACGTATTCTAGTTATTAAGAGGCAGTGGAGGTCTTCGTATAGTTGGCAGTGGTGCATGAGGTGCTCCTACGTCTCTGGCTGTCCACAGTGGCAGACAGGGGTGTCACTCAAACCAAAACTGGAGAGTTTTTCTCTTATTGTGCCGTGTCCCATGAGTAGGTAAGAATCAGCAGTCCCGGTGAAAACCAGTTTGGGCTTTTGGGAAACACTAGTTGATTATCCGGTATGAATCTTCGGGTGACTTCCCCTTTTGTCGAAGTCATCCAGCGGGTTTGCTAGGCCTGCTGTAGGTGGATGAGAAGGTGTTTTTTCTCGAGTTTACGATCGTTCGCCGGATGAGTGTGTAGTCTAGGCAGGTGATTGTTTTGCCTTTGGATAGTTGATGATAATGGTCAAAATGAAACTTTCTGTAAAGAACTTCATAGGTTAAGTTACAGGAGATGCTGTCACACCTTATGACATGCAAATGAAGCGCACACTACACATTGATAGTTTGATGCAAAGTCATTGAAAATGGTAGGACAACGTGAATTTTAACATCACCACAATAACCTGACATGTGTAACAGATATTATACAAAACACAAACAAAAGCTCCCACTTCACTCTCAAACAAAACTGGACACTGACTCTACAATCCAAAAAGAAAGGAAGGAAGGAAAGGATGTAGAGATGAAGAGCTAGAGTGTAATTGTCCAAAGAAATAGCCGATGGGACACAGTCCATGCGGAATGAACATTGTGGAGGTTTCTCCGAAGTGCTTCCACCTAGTTCACCTGTCTCAAACACATGTTGTCGAATATTTCTTCGGAATTTTTAAAGTAGAAAATGAAATGTTAACTCTAGTTATTTACCTAGCTTCTACTTACGCCACAGGTTATTTTCCAACATAGTTTTCACGGGGGCAGATATAAAAACTTATACTTATTGTTCCTTCATTCGACTTCACTCTTAAAAATTATACAGAGAGTATCTTTACAATTTTACCAAAAAATTTAACGTAAACCAGAGTTACGTAACTCGGGTTTATGTAAGTCGGGAATAACTGTACCATACATGTCCTTTCCACTATTTTTACTTTATTACTGAATGCATCATGAATAATCAAAAGTTTAGACCTTATCTGTGAAAAGATCTAAAGTAAACCAAAATGCTTGGGTTTGGTTTTGATCTCATTTTCTGATCTTAGTGATGACCATTTCCATGTAGAATCTGTCAAGCCCCACTTACTTTTTTTGACAGAATCCCGGTTATTGGTTGCCACAACCACTGCTCATATCAGTTGTCTGTTGTTGTTGGTTTTTAGGAGCATTAGCAACTAAGGCCATATTGCTCCGGGATATGCAGTGGTCATTCCCTGACCTTTCCGCATCCTCCGTATTTGGTAGTGACAGGCTCGAACCCCGGTCTAATCAAGAAGTATGTGCTACGCACTGCTGCTCCTTCCCACCTGGCTACGGAGGCGCCCCTCAGTTGTCTGTCCTGATTATTCTTTGTAAGAATCATTTTACTACAAAGGTGGTATTTGTGCATATGTTCATGCTGAGATTTCCTGTCAGAGACTTAATTTGGAATCTTCTCCTTTTGATCTTCAGTGGCTTAAAATCTCTCTGTCCATTCTGTCAAATTCATCTGCACCCTCTATTGTTCTTCTAACTCCACTAATCACTTAGAACTCTTTGACTTCCTTTCTCTGTAACTCGACTTTCTCCAGTCCAACTTTCCTAATAGTGAAGTAATTTTCCTTCGTGATTTTAAAGTTTGCAACTCCAGCTGCCTTCAGTTTTCTAGTCATATGGACCCAGCTGGTGAGTTATTGGGGGCCTTTGCAGTAAATAATGCCATCACATAGATTGCTCACCTGCCAAAAGATCAAAAACAATAATTGAGGTTGCGGTGAGTGGTCTTCTAGGCACCTCAGATCACAGCATTCTGATGGTTTCTTCTCCAGTGGAGCCTTTCTCAACATCATGTTGTGTGGCATTTATGAAATTGGATGATCTGCAAGATTTCTATTTTTTTTTTTTTTTTTTTACCTTAGTTGGATTAATTTTTTAAATCTGCTGTCAATATTTGCCCAAATTATATCTGTGAAAATATTCTTGTAGGGATGAAATCCTTTATTCAACAGTCCACATTAAAATATTGTCCTCTATCCAAACCTTGATATTTCAAATTAACATGCTAAGACTATTTACATCCAAATCTCCAGGTTAATTTTTTGCCTACAGTAAAGCTTGCAACAATTTTAAGGCAATTCTTAATCCAAGCTAGATTCTGAACAGGCTTACATGTTATCTGCTCTTAGACTTTCTTCTTGTTGAGCATTCTGATCTCTTGCCAAAACTATTGGCTACAACTTTTGCCCATCTATATTTCCACTTCCGTTAAAAGTGCTAGTCATGCCAGCACTTATAACAGAAGCACTAGTATTGAAGTGCTAGTCAAGACATCAAAGGCAGATATTGTTAGGATAGCATTAGCATTAGTAGAGGCATTTGATGCAAGAAAGCAAGCTTATGCAGCATCAGCCAAAAAAAAAAAAAAAAAAAACCCACTTCCACTTCACCCCTCTGTTCGTTCAAAATACCTGTCCAGCTGAGCCTTAAACCTATTTAAGCTATCAACCTCCACGACAAGTGATGGAAGTCTGTTCCACCAACCAACCACCCGCTGGCTAAAGGCAAATTTCCGCACGTCTATCCTACATCTGTCTTTCCTCAATTTGAATTTATGCCTTCTCAGGTGATTATTCTGAGCTAGAGGAAGAATCCCATCAGCATTGAGCATGCTCAAACCATTCAAGGCTTTATACACCTCTATCAGATCACCTCGCTGGTGCCTAGTCTCCAGACACTGTAATTTGCAAAACTTATCATCAGAGACATGGTGTCACACAGACATAAGCAGTGCAGAATTGGAATTTGGGGAGTACAATGTGTACAGAAAGGACAGACAGGGTAGGAAGGGAGGAGAGGTTATGCTGTTAGTTAAGAAACACAAAATCTAAGGAAGTGCATCTAGTTGACACGGGTGGACAGTGCAATGTTGAGTCTGTTTGTAAAATGAGAGTAGATGTGTATTATAGGCCTAATGAATCTGATGAGTATAATGAACAATTGTGCAGAGAAATAGAGTGGGCCAGTAAATCACAATGGCTTATAATGGAGGATTTTAACTTTCCAGATATTGACTTGTGGAATGGTCACTCGCACACTAGCAGGAATTTTGTGGAATTATTGGATGACTGTTTTCTACAACATGTTCGAGAGGCAACCAGAGGGAGTAATACTCTTGATCTGATTATCAGCAGTGATTATTCATGCATTAAGAATTTGCAGATAAAGGAATAATCCACTGGGTGACAGTGATCGCAAATACTGAAGTGGGAATTACTTAAAGATGTAACTACCATCAAGGCTAAAGGGAAGGGCTTTTGGTTTCGTAAAGGTGACTACAGGGGTCTCAGACAGTTTTTAAATTTGGTACAGTGGGATTAATTGATGATAGTACCCACGTTGAATTCTAAATGCTGATGGAGACTTAATTTTGGAGGCTACTAGGCTTTTCATTCCAACTAAGAAATACTGTTCAAGGTTTAGGCCTAAATGGATGTCACATGAACTAATGGGGCTCGTGGCAGAGAAGAAAAATGAATGGGATGCATATAAAGTATCAGGTGACACAGAAGCCTATCCAGATATAAACTAGTCTGTAATCAAGTCACAAAGAAGGTTAGGCAGGCAAATGCAAATTAGGAGAAATCCTGGCAAAGAATGCAAAGAAAAACAACAGAGTTCTTTACTTATGTAAACTCCAGGAGGAAAGGGATGAATCAGATTGGACCACTTAACATAGATGGGTTGACTATTGATGATCATGCTCAGGTAGCTGATAAACTGAATGAGTATTTTGCATCAACATTCACACATGAAGAGTTAATCAATGAGGGGAGTGCCAGATGTTTATCTAATTCTAACAGGAAGCTAAGTGATTTTGTAATAACTGAGAGCAAAGTGGAGGAGAAATTGTTGAAATTAAACATTAAAAAGGCACCTGGGGTGGACAGGATCTATCCAGTTATATTAAAGGAAGCAGCAAAGGAAGTAAGCAAACCCTTAGCCATAATTATGAGAGCTTCCTTGGACTCAGGGGAAGGCCCCATGGACTGGAGGTGTGCAAATGTATCATCAATTCACAAAGGGGGTTCAAAAGGTGACACAGGTAAACTATAGACCTGTGTCACCTGTGTTCCGGTGACACAGGTGACATAGTTTAACTGGCTAAAGAAGCATTGCAGGATCATCTAGTTAAGACTGCAGTAATAGTTAAGACACAGCATGGATTTGTTAATCTCACCAATTTGATTGGTGAGATGATGTGGTCACAGAGGAACTGAATTCAAAAAATAATTTTGATATCATATACTTAGATTTCAGGAAAGCTTTTGATACTGTTGCACATAGAAGAGGGGGCCTCCGTAGCCAGGTGGAAGGAGCAGTAATGCGTAGCACACGCTTTTTGATTAGACCGAGGATCGAGCCCATCACCACCAAATACGGAGGATGCGGAAAGGTCAGGGAATGACCACCGCATATCCCGGAGCAATATGGCCTTAGTTGCTAATGCTCCTAAAAACCAAAAAACCTAAAAACAACAAGCACGTGGAAGACTGCTGTTCAAATTGGAGAGGTATGGCATTATGAGTAAGTTGCTACAATGGATAAAGGGATGGTTGAGTGAGAAACGACAGAGAGTGATAATCAATGGACACGGCTCTTCGTGGACATATGTTATTAGTGGAGTTCCCGAGGGTTCGGTGTTGGGCCTGTTGTTGTTTTGTATATTTATCAATGATATTGATGAAGGTATATCAGGTTTAATGTCCAGGTTTGCAGATGATACAAAGGTTGGCAAGGTGCAGTATGCTATTCCAACCAGATCTAGATAACTTGGGCAAATGGGCTGAAAAGTGGCAACTGAAGTTTATTATTGACAAATGCAAAGTACTGCATATGGGTAGCAATAACCGAAAAGAAATGTACCAACTGTGTGGTACTACACTCAGGGAAGTGGAAAGCGAAAAAGACATGAGAATAATTGTGCAGTTATTATGAAGTTCGCTGAGCAGTGAAGAGGGCTGCCAGGGCAGGTCATGGAGTGTCTTGTTATACAAGGCAATGGTCAGGCCAGACCTAGAGCACTGTGTACAGGTCTGGATGCCTCATTTTAGGAAGAATGTAGAGTTAGTAGAACGAGTACAAAGAAGGGCAAGATTGGTGAAGGGAACAAAGGGGTGCTCTTACCAAGAAAGGCTTAAGTTCTGCAAACTCTGCAGTGCCTGGAGAGTAGGCACCTGCGAGGTGATCTGAATTGAGGTGTATAAAGCCTTGAATGGGTTTAGCAAGCTGAATGCTGATGGGGTTCTTCCTCTTGTTCAGATTAAGAACCTGAGGGTGCACAGATTCACACCTAGAGTACTGTGTACAGGTCTGGAGGGCTCATTTTAGGAAGGAGGTAGAGTTGCTAGAACGAATACAAAGAAGGGCAACAAGATTGGTGAGGGGAACAAAGGAGTGCTCTTACCAAGAAAGTTCTGCAAATTGCAGTGCCTGGAGAGTAGATACCTGCGAGCTTATTCCCGTTCTGTATCACCTTCTCACACTTTCTTAATCCACTGGTGTTTTTCCTTCTACTCAAAAATTTGCTCATGTCGAATCAGTTCCTAAAAAGGGTGATAAATCCCTTCAATCCAATTAGTGTCCAATTACTCTTTCCATAATGGAAAAATCCATTAACCACCAATTCTTGAATTATCTCAAAATCTTCCATCTGATCAATGATCACCATTATAGATTCTATCGATGTTGATCCACTTTTAATATTGGCTTATGTTACCCATCTATGGACAAATTCAATGGAAAGGTTTCATGAAACCCAAGCAGTTTCTCTTGACATTTATAAGGCTTTTGATTTGTTTGGCATAAAGGTCTTGTCAACAAGCTTCCATCTTATGGATTGCTGACTGCTTTTTGCAACCGAATATCCAGTTTTCTCTCTGAACACCAGTTGCAGGTGCTGTCTGTCTGCTAACTTTTATACTAATGCTGGTGTTCCCAATGTTCAGTTCTTTCTCCTCCTCCTCTTTTCCTCTTATATATTAATGATCTTCTTCCACTGACTAGAAATCCTGTCCATAGTTTGCTGATAATAGCACATTGCATTTCACCTTCCAGTTTAACAATCCTTGCCCTGAAGAAACAGCTTCATCTTCTGGAATGTACTCCACCATTCTTCCACTTGCTGAGACTACACACATAAAAGTAAAAAAAAAGTAAAGTGCAGCCATTATCAACCCACTGCAGGATGGAAGCCTCCTCAACAATTCATGCTGAGGGAAATGGACCATAATCTGCCACGCTGGTCCAGTGCGGGTTGGCAGATCGACCGTATTCAGCAGTCAGGGGCTTGAACCCCGGTCTACTCAAAGAGCGTGTGCTACTGCACTCCCGCTCCTGCCCACTCGGCTACGGAGGCCACTACACACATAAGGGGGCATAAATTCAAGTTGAGGAAGGATGGTTGTAGGATAGATATGTGGAAGTGTGCAGAAGTTTTCCCTCAGCCAGCCAGGTGGTTGATTTTTGGAACAGGCTTCCATCTGTTGTTGTGGAAGCAGATGGGTTGAATAAATTCAAGGGAGAACTAGAGAAATTCTTGTAGGGTATGGATGGGTGAACTGTGATTTTTTAATCTTGCTTTCTTGCATCATTTCCATTACTACTACTATTACTAGTAATTTCTTGAATGCAAATTTCTCTCCAGGTAATTCTCCAGTGGGGCAAAGATAACTTAATTAATTTCAGTCCTTCTAAACTCAATCCTATCTTATATCTTGTTTATTACTCCTGTGCTTATCATCAATAACACTCAGATATCTAGACAAGTTCACATCTCTATTAGGGATTACGCTGATCTCTGGAATCTTGCTTTCCAGAAGCACATCACAAATATTCCTTCCTCTAAATCTAAAAACCTGGGTTTTCTCTTTCAGTCTTACTGTTACTTTTCTTCTAAACAACTACTCACTCTATACAAATCTCAAATCTACAGTATATTGTTCCCATGTCTGTGGTTGTGTGCCCAAAACCTCTTTCTGACTAATAGAGACCATTCAAAAGAGGTAAGTCAAGTTAATTAATGATCCATCCCTTACAAAGTCTCTCCGCTTTCTGTCTCTGCTACGTGCCTTTTCTATAGATATTTCTACAGAAACTCTTCTTCTGAATTGGCATCTATAATCCTCCCTCTCTCTTTAAAACCAGCTTGAACATATGCTGCAGACAGTCAGCATCCATTTATTATCCAACTTTAAACTCATAGAACTAACTTTTCTTCTTCCTCATTTATCCCTTCAACTTTTTTTCTGAAACAACCTTCCTTCACATGTATTTCCTGAAAATTACAATCTTCAGAATTCAAGTCTAATGTCAATAAATATCTTCTGCCCCCAACTTTCAATCCACACACACAGTCTAAGTACTGTAGGTTCTAATACCATTCATGTTTAGGTTTTTTTCATAAATAAAAAGAAAAAATATCTCACAAAGAGACTTCACCTTCATGTAAAAGAAAATTTTCATTAGACAACTGAATACTGATGTTTCCCCAAAGCAGTACCTCTCTAGATTACTATTTACAGTTTGATGGTCCATTTTACTGTTGTTAAACATTTCAAATTCTCTTATACTGATGTAAAAATCTTGAATTTTATCACACCTTCCATGACCTCAATCTTATGTTTGTGGTTTAAAGCAAGTGTATCATTTGCTTTAAACCAAAAACTTTGAGCTTGCAAATTATCTTTCCGGTTTTGATCTGAACAACCACTCTAAGGAGTCAGCTGTTATGATTTCTCATTAAGGTATGTAGATTCAAACTGTTAACCAGAGTATAGACTTAAGAGCTGTCTTTCAACCAAAACTTCACCATCATATGCATCTTAATGCATTGCACATTGAGGTGCATTACCTCAAATGGCAGGCTTAACAATGTCTGTTACATGTGAGGGATCTGAAAATATTGTTTCATTTTTTTTTTGTTTATTTAACCATCATGCTGAATGTATATTCATCTTCTGGAATATACTCCACTATTCTTCCACTTGCTGAGACTTCACACATGAGGGGGCATAAATTGAAATTGATTAAGGATGGTTGCAGGATAGGTGTGTGTGGAAGTTTGCCATCAGCCAGCTGGTGGTTGAAAATGGGAACATCAAAGGTGTCCACTGAAGAACAGTAAAGGTTGTTAAAATTAATACACAATATAAACCCTTTTTTTATAAACTTTTGTTAGAAATACTTAGTGGTCATTTCGGAGTTAATAAGGGTATAGTCTACATTAAGAACTCAAAAACTGAAGTATCCTTACTGTTTTCTACAAGTTTAATATTTCTCTATGCCTATAAAATTGATTTGTTTCAGAGAAAATCAATGACACTATGTGACTTATTATTTACTTTAACTTGTCTTGTACCTGTTGCAGCACTTTTGTTCTTCTCATATCCTTTATCATCTCAACCCATACACAGTTATAGATGAAATAGAAAATTTAAATAAAATAAATATTAAATAAATTGAATTTGAAGTAATATAGGGTGAAATTTAAGAAAAATTAAAATGTTACATTTCCTTTAGGCACACTTTAAAATAAATATCCGTATAACTAGGAATTATAACTACAAAATAGATCATTAAAAGCAATTCATTACAAAGCATGAAAATTCATTATGACTCACTGAGAATTAAATAACTTAGCCAGTTGGCTTGTGAAATAGAGGGTAATTAGTGCTGACAGAAGTTCCACACACACACACGCAGTTTAGTGGGAAGGTGACACAACCTGTCAAACCCGGTTGTAGCATATATGGGGGAACCTCTCATCATCTTCTGATGTTTGGTGAGTTGCAAAGTTGCAGAAAGAAGTAATCTCTGGTGGTGTTAGTCTGAACCATTCCAAGTAATGACAGTGGTCAAATACTTTCCTCCAGGGAAGTGTTAAGACTGCTCACATCTGTTGAAAACCCATCAAATTGGTGTCAAAGTTGAATGTTGTTTCCCTGAGAACTAGAGTGGGTATCTTGTCAGTGATGCTTGCTCTGCCATGTTTTTAGAACCTCTGAGTGGAAGTGGTTGCTGTTGTAGATTGAAAGGGATTATTCCTAGCCCTAGCAAGGGCAGGATATCTACTCAGGCTGTGGATCATCCTGGGCAGCAAGGGACAGAAATAGGAGTTAAGGAGCTAAAATAAAAAAATGAGAATGATAAATCCCAATCCAGGAAAACTCCAGTTGTTTCTGGATTGGGCTTTGGGAGATTTAATCATTCTCATTTTTTTTTTTTTTTTTTTTAGTTATTTAGCATGAAAGAACTTAGTTTTTGATCATAGTGATTATTATTATTATATGCATTAAATTGCTTTGTAACTGGAAAGGTAATAGATTTGTTTATTTTTGTGATTTTATTGTCCACTTTTAATAATATATTTTGTCACAAGATATAAATTTTTAAAATTTGTATCATTTACAGCATAATGAAAGATGTGCTAATACCAGAAGATCTGCCTACACCATCAGCACCATCACCAGAAGAGGAGGAAGAAGAAGGAGAGTTTGTTGAATCATTGAGTCCCTCTGCCCCACTAATGTCACCAGAGTCAGAGTTCAAATTATGGTGTCAGATTGAATGTGTTGTTTGCCTCGACAAGCAGGTAAAATTAATGCAGTGTAATTTATTTAATTTTCTACAGAAAATTAAACGGCATTGCATTAATCTACCGAAAGAGCATAATGCTCTTTCTGTAGATTATTGATGAAACTAGCCAAGCTAACTTGTATCAAGAGGAATATAATTAAGAGTAGAATATATATATTAATTATCCTTTTCTTGTCCATAGGAGGACAATAACAGCAATTGCAGAGGGATCTAACACGTTCACTGTTTCCTGAATGCAAATATGTGGTGGATTTTAATCAGGGAAAACCATCATACTTTTAGAACTTTTTCTTCAATTTAACAGAAGAAAAACCAAATATTTTTGTAAGCAACCTTCATTGAAGGCTGATTAATTCAGTCATAGCAAGAAGAAAGCCCAAAAGTGTTTCTGCCCTTTCCAGTCCAGATTGAATCAATCCCATTGTTTTCAGTCCTGGGTCAAAAAAGGTCATTGGAAAAGCCAGCATCAAAGTGTTAAGAGTGAGCTATCTTTAGGCCTATTTACAGATATAATTTGTGAAATGTACATCCCAGTTTTTTGAGATCCCTTTAGTTATTTGTTAAATTAAGCTGTCTGTTTTTGTAATCTCCTTCTCACAAACAAACAAGAGGCTGCACATACATACCACCTGCTTACATGTTTCAAAGATTCCTCATGAAAAAAGATTCTGTGTTAATAAATGTAACACAAACGTGTGGGAAAAGAATGCCAGACACTGACAAATAGTAATAATAATAAAACTTTAAAAAACAGGTTGAATAATTTACTTTTCACAATCTATAATTGCATACTCTAAGGGTATCTTTTTCAATTTACATTCTATGTAAAATACAAAATCATCTCCTTTTTCTTATGGTCTGTAATCAAAAATTCAAATTCTGTATTACTATAGCACCATATCCAACCATAAAGAAAACTTGAACTCATTATAATCAGGCTTCTTTTATTTCTCAGCTCATGATAGTTCTGTATCATAACCCATTTATTCAGTGGTATGGTCCTTGCCAAAAGTATTCATGGCTCTAACAATAACTGTTCAATTTTTTGTTTACCTTATCTTGTCCTATACCTGAATAAGCACTTTTGCTCATCTTATTGTTTACTTCTTGACTTAATAAACATATATTATATGTACAGGCAATAAATTATTGCTGGGATTTCCATGGCCTATAATTTTCAAACTGGAAATAACAAAATAAAACTGCTTACGGAATATTAAAGTGTAACTTAGAAAGTTTTATTTGGCAATGCTGTACTCACTGCATTGATGTCTGGGAGATATTGATGACATTACTTCAAAATGCTGACTGTTCAAGAGAAGGCAACATGCGTACTTTGGTTTTTCGAAACAAAGTCCATTATCACAATGCAACATCATTACAGAACAGTATAGAAAAGATCCACCTTCAAATAATGCTATCCGACGTTGGTTAAAGCAATTTCAAGAAACTTGTAGTGTTCTGCACCGAAAAGGAGCGGGACTACTGAGAACTTCACAGGAAGATGTTGATCGAATCCACAAAGTGTTTTCTCAAAGCCCACAAAAATCAACTAGACGAGCTTCTTTGAAGATAGATATACTACAAATGACTGTTTGGAGGGTTCATAACCTCCTTCACCTTCATGCCTACAAACTGTAGTTGTCCAGGCTTTAAAGCCAAACAATAAACCCCACCGTTTCCAATTTGCCCAAGACATTTTGTCAAATGTCGAAGCTGGTGAAAATTACCTTCAGAAATGGAGATTTAGTAATGAAGCAACGTTTTATGTATCAGGGAGGGTAAAGCATCATAACTGC
Organism: Mastigoproctus giganteus; assembly: GCF_048544385.1. Lineage (NCBI taxonomy): Eukaryota > Metazoa > Arthropoda > Arachnida > Uropygi > Thelyphonidae > Mastigoproctus > Mastigoproctus giganteus. The sequence continues at coordinate 197,610,310 of NC_143578.1, read as the reverse complement.
AGAATCTGGAGATCAGAAACCCCCTCATGCCATTCGAGAATTGGAAAGAGATATTCCAAAGGTCAATGTCTGGTGTACTTGTCGTATTTGGAAGTTTTGGGCCCTTTTTATTCGCGGAAAAAACAGTGACAGCGGTGACCTTACTGGACATGCTACAGCTGTATGTTACCCCAGTTGGAAAATCATCAGCCACATGTGGTGTTCCAGCAAGATAGTGCACTGCCACATTGGGCGCTTATTGTTCAAGAATTTCTTGACATGCATTTTCCTGGGCGCTGGGTTGGGCATGGTGGACTGATTCTGTGGCCTCCGCGCTCACCTGATCTTACGCCACTTGATTTCTTCCTGTGGGGATATGTGAAGGATATTGTGTACAAGACCCCTGTGACCTCCCTCGATGAACTGAGGCTCAGAATTGTTGCTGCAATGAAAACAGTTACACCGCAAATGCTGGAGAATACTTGGAGGGAAATTGAATATCGCTTGGACATCATACGTGCCACGAAAGGCACGCACATTAAGTTGTTTAGCATTCTGCAGTATTGATTTTATAGGTAATAAAACATTTTGAGTTACACTTTCATATATTCTGTAAGCAGTTTTAATTTGTTTCCAATTTGAAAATTATAGGTCACGGAAACCCCAACAATAATTTAGAATCACTCTGTATTTGTGTGTGTGTATACAGGGTGTCTCAAAATTACACGACATAACTTTAGGAATGAGTTCCTCATATGTAGACAATAAAAATATTTTACATCAACATTGTTCCAGAAATGCTTGGTTCCCGAGTTATTAACCAGAATGTCTTATCTCCCGCAGGTGATTTCCTTCATCACAAGGTACTGACAGAATCTGGTGGTTTTCCCTTCCAACCATGTACTCAAATCGGGAGCAAGCGATATGCACTTTATGTGCGGTTTGGTGGATAGCAATGCTCTGGAGGCTCGTCGTTTGTACCACGAAAGGTTCCCAGAATGAAGATGTCCAGACAGGAAAACGTTTGAAGGTATCCATCACCACCTTTGTGAACATGGGACCTTTACACCTTGTGCTGCCAACGGAGGACGACCAAGATCTACGACTCCTGAAGTAGAGGAGGTGGTTTGGATGTTGCGCATGCCACTCATGGAATCAGCACAGGCAGAATAGCAATGCAACTGTCTGTTGAACATTCAACTATTTGGAGAGTGTTGCGAGAACACCAACTGTATCCTTACCATCTGCAACAGGCACAGGCCTTGTCACCAGCAGATTACCCTGCATGAATAATGTTCTGCCAGTGGTTCTTGCAGCGGTGTAGTACAACTCCTCACTTTCCTGCCTTAATGATATTCACAGATGAAGCACAGTTCAGATGAGATGGAATCCAAAACTTTCACATTCAGCATATATGGGCTGAGGAAAACCCACATGCAATTCTTCCATCACATCACCAACAGCGATTCAGCCTCAACATCTGGGCGGGTGTTTTTGGTGATAAGTTATTTGGGCCCCATGTACTTCCAAACATACTCACAGGGCAGGCGAACAGAAACTTTCTGGAAAACAACATGCCTGATTTCTTGGATGACATGTCAAAAGAAAACCAGGGATACATCAAACGTAATGGATTTTCATCTTTCGTTAAAACATTATATTGCATTTTAAACACACAAATGGTAGATATATTGTGGGGCTATGATTTATTTTGGTCAACAGTTGTGCCAGCTTACACAAGCTGAACTGAATGGAACTCCGATCTATTGAAAAATTGAGAATGCCCTTCTACTCCAAGGAGTGACTGTTGTTTTCTGTGCTGATGTTAATGGTTTAATAAATGCATGCAGTGATCATTATATATGATTCATCTGGATGGGGATTCTTCATTGACAGTTTGATAAAAAGCTAAAAAAGAATTCAGTTACACAATGGAAACATGTTACCCTCAATTCTGATCACCCATTCCATACACATAAAGGAAACTTACAATAGTCTAAAATTCTTGTTAGAAAAGGTAAACTACTGTGACTGTGAGAGGATAGTTCATAGAGATTTAAAGGTGCTAACTATACTTCTTGAACAACAGTTGGGTTACAGTTGCTTTCTTGTATGCACGAGACAATTACACTAAACTGATCACTGAAATACATATCTTCAGGCTACTGCCAAGTACTTCTGCCATCACTGCATATAAAACTGTGACTAATGAAAGCAGTTTGTTAAGACCATAGATACTTTTCGAGTTACACTTTCATATATTCTGAACAGGGAAGGGAGGTTGTTTTTGACACAATTTTTAAAAATTACTTGAGATGAGCAATGTTAAATTCCATGCTGATGTTTGGATCACAAATCAGAGTTGCTGCAAGATGGTAAAATCAAAGGGTTATGGGAAGAATATCAACATGAATATCAAGAATATGCTTATTAATTTAAAAAAAAAAGAAAGACTAGATTTGTGTGTGTGTGTGTGTGTGTGTGTGTGTGTGTGTGTGTGTGTGTGTGTGTGTGTGTGTGTGTGTGTGTGCGTGTGTGTGTGTGTGTGTGTGTGTAAAGTTTAATTTTCTATGTAGCCACCTCAGATACTTTCCATAGACCCTTGATGCAGTGGCTATGTACATGTACATTATCACTTGTTCTTAATGCTCTATACTAAAAATTTTCTGTTGAATGTTTGAAATACATATAAATTTTGCCAGTTGCATTTTTTATTTTTCATTTTGTTTAAAAGATTAACATAGCAGATTGGGAAGCAGTACTCAAAAATTGTACAAATGAACTTGTACTATTAAAAAGCAGAAGATAAAAAAAAAAAAAAAAAAAAACAATCAATATTAACAATTGGTGGGTAGTGGTGGGGGGAACTCAACACTATTCTAGGTGAAAAGCCCTTGGGGTTGTAAATATGAAGTCTTCTCAAAAAGAAGACCTCAAGAGAAATAGATAGAGGTATTGTCAATAGTCCTACTACATTTTGAATATTTTAAATAGATCTGGATGATTCAATTCAAGATATTGACTTACTTAAAAGATATAAAAAGGACAAAACTATTATGGATGCAAAAGGTGTCTGATACCCATGCCAATGAGTATCAAACACCTCAAATATAAAAATGTCTTAAAATAGTTGAGGCTTCCAATAATGGAAGCCTATTTTCCCTTTATAAATGATCCAAACAAATTATGCAAAGGTAACTATAGATGATTGGATGTAAGGAAATTTGCTTTTAGTAAAAGTAAACTGTTGCTGGGCATCTAGCTGGTAGCCTGTAGGCTACATGTGGCTGACCAACTCGGTTTAACAAAATATATGTTAATGTTTCTTCTTTAAAAAAAAAGGCAGTGAATCTTTCTAAAAACACTAGGAAAAAAAAATGCTTAATAAATATTACTAAATGTTTCAGTTGATCACATGGCATCAAGTAAATAACTTTTTCCCAAAAGAAAATTCATTACATTTTTCAAAATTTAGCATATAACATTCTAATATATTAAATTTAAATTAATTATTTAAAATCTTATTGGTATAATTCTTATTCTTGTGTTTCACAGATTTCATGATTGTAAAACCGATTTTTAGATATTCATATTGGTATAATGGAAAAGTTTTACTTTTTTTTTTAAAACACACAAGAGTAAATAGCAAAGATTCAAAGTGGCTCTGCAGTAGTGTGCGGTTTTGTTTTTTTTTTTTTTTTTTTTATGAAATCCCCAAACACAAAAGGTATTAGAACCTGTATTACTTAAGTTTGTTGTTTGTTTATTTGGTTTTTTAGGAGCATTAGCAACTAAGGCCATATTGCTCCGGGGATATGCGGTGGTCATTCCCTGACCTTTCCGCATCCTCCGTATTTGGTGGTCACTGGCTCGAACCCCGGTTTAATCAAGAAGCATGTGCTACGCACTGCTGCTCCTGCCCACCTGGCTATGGAGGTGGCCTATTATTATTACTTAAGTACTCTAGTAATATGCAAAGGTGAAGGCTGAGGAGAAACACGATACTTGTAGGCTTCAATTTCTGTACAGTAATTTTCAGGACATAGGAAGGAAGGTTGCTCCAGAAAGCTGAAGTTGAAGGATTATTATTATTATTACTGTTGTTGCTCTTATATTATTTCTCCCTGTTTGGGGGATTCCACACCGTGACGGATACTGCTACCAAGAACACAGGGTGGTTGTAATGTTTGGTGTTACTGTTGGTCAAGGAAATCTCTGATTATCCTACAGGTGTTCAGGATTGCGACTTTCTGAAGTTCCTTGTAGGTGTTCTCTGGGAGACCTGTTGCTGGTAGGCTGCTATGTAGTCTTTGGTACCATACCGGTAGTTGACACGATGATCGGGATGGTCAATACATCTTGCATATGCCACATCTCCTTGACCTCGTGTCTCAGGTTCATGTACTTCCTAATTTTTTCCTCATGGGTTTTCTGGACATTGCTAGTGTTGGGCTCCACTATGTCAATCAGATAGGTAGCCTTTTCCATCTTGTCCACAAGGGTTATGTCCAGTCTGTTGTGCAGGATGGTCTTATCTGTTATTATGGTGCGGTCCCAGTACAGCTTGTGGGTTCGGGTCTCAAGTGCTGCCTGGGGTTCGTACTTGTATTTCATCGCTAGCTTCTGATGTATAATACTTGCTACCTGGTGGTCGTGTCTATGAGTGTACTCAGTCTGGGTGATCACCTTGCACCCCATGGTGATGTGTTGGATCATTTCTGAGGCCAGGTGGCATCGTCAACATGTGTCATCTGACATTCCGGGCTTCTTTGCGATGTATTTTCTATAGTTTCTGGTGTTGATTACCTGGTCTTGGATGGCCAGCATGAATCCTTTAGTCTCGGGGAACAGCATCTCGCTTGTGAGCCATGCATTGGAAGCAGTGTTATCGATGTGATCTTGATGGCTGTCATTGTATTGTCTGCCATGGAGTGTCTTCTTTTCCCATCTTTCTAACTTCGTTTCTTGTACCATTTGGGCGGGAGGGGTTTCCTTGCTTAGGTTGAGTGGGCCTTAAGGAAGATAGATATACAACTTTTTTTTTTTTTTTTTTGGTAGTTGTTGGCACGTAGGCTTCTGTGGCCATAATGCACCTCCCAAGGTTTTTGCGGTACTTTGATCCAAGCCCGAGGCGGGAATCGAACCCGCGACCTTTGGGTTGCCGGGCAGGCACTTTACCTACTCGGCTAGCCCAGTCGGCGATATACAACTTATCTATCTTCCTTAAGGCCTTGCGGAGTGGTGCTGTGTAGTTCTCGAAGTAATCCTTCAGGTTAACTATCGCTGTTTTCTGTTGCTCTATCAGGTCCCTTCCTCCCTCTTTCCGAGGTATTGTTAGTCTCTCCACTGCTGACTTCGGGTGGTGTTGGCGACTTTTGGTCATCATTGTCCTTATCTTTCACATGATATCTTCTAGCTCAGTGTTAGTCCAATCTATGACCTCGAATGTGTACTGGAGTTGCATAGGTGTTTATGGCTTTAACTGTGTTCCCCCATTCAATTTTAATTTCAGCAGGCTTCTGAGTCTTTGTTGATATTTTTCAGTCAGGCAATTCTTGATTTCCTTGTGTTCTAACTGCTCAGCCTGCATCATCCCTAGGTATTTGTAGGTCCTTCATTCTGTCATAGCTTCGATCTCTTTACCAGTCAGCAGCTGGTAGTTTCAGCCATCTAATTTTCACTGGTGCAGTGTGTGGGTCTTGCATTTGTCTAGACCAAATTCCATCCTGATGTCCTTGCTGAATTCTTCGGTGATCCGGAGTAGTTGCTGGAGTTGCTTCTCAGTTGACGCATAGAGCTTGATGTCATCCATGTATATCAGGTGGATGAGGGTGTACAGGTTCTTCCTTCCTTCTTTGAGGTTATATCCATACTTGCTGCTGTTGAGCATGGTGAATAGTGGGTTGAGTGCTAGACAGAACCATAGTGGGCTCAGAGCATCTCCCTGAAAGATTCCTCTTCTAATGGGGGATTGGCCTGATTGTGATGTTCTCGACCTTAATGGTTGTACTCCATTTCGCCATTGTTGCTCCTAGGAAGTTTGTCACTATCGGATTGACCTTGTAGGTCTTCAGGGTCTATTAGCCAGCTATGAGGTACAGAGTCAAAGGTCTTGCGGTAATCGATGTAGGCCATGTATAGGTTACGGTGCTACTTGAAGGCTTGCTCCATAACTGCGGCAGCTATGGTTAATTGCTCCTTGCATCCTTTGCTCCTCCACTTGCATCCTTTCTTCTGTTCGGCCATATTTGTAATGTGGCCTTATTTGCCGATTCAGGTGATCTGTTACTCTCCACAGGATTTTATTTGGCCTCTGCTTAGAGATCTTGTGGAGTCCATTTCTTCGGATTCTGTTAGGGCCTTCTTCCACTCATCTTTTGTTCTGGATAGGATGACATCTTCTCTTTCCACTTCAGTTACTGTGGGTAGTATTTCTTCTTGCTGCTGCTCCTCTAGTTCCATGTTGACAATATTTTGTGCTTTGTAGTTGATCGCTGACATCCTGCTTGATTTTTTCCAAGATTGCAGGAGCTATTAGGTTCTTCGTGACGATGGTCCTTCTTTGGTCTGCTAATTGCTGTTCGGTGACCTGAATATCTGGGTATTGTTCCAACCACTTGGTATGTAGTCGCGAACTGTACATTGTCATATCGGCCTCTAGTCTGGTAATTTTATAGTATGCTCGAATGATGTAGGTATTCATTTCAATGCTCCACTTCATGCTTTGGCATTTTCTTCCTTCCTGGGTGGTCACTAGTAGTGCAGTTGTGCAGAAAAAACTTCCAGTTGGTGGGGCTGAATGGTCTTGCCCTTCTCTTGTGGTAGCCTTATGGGGGACAACGGCACTTGCTCCACTGTCTTGCTCCGGAGACTGTCTCCAACTTTTCGAACCGACCGACCCCTCTGCCTAAGGTCTGAACGCGAGTGACTTTATCCTGCGCCACACTCAATGCAGTATGAATAATATTTCTCTGCGACATCATCCATCTATGGAGGTGGACTTGTTTAGCATTGGCTTATGTCAAGTGGTTTATTTTTATTTTTTATTTAGTTCTCGCAAGTGACACCAGATGGTGCCACTTTCTGCCTCAGACGTCACTGCAACCTTGGGGAAGGTAAGTCCGATGGGGTAACTTTTGCGTTTTTTTTATCATAATTTTTTAATAATAATATTATTATTATCAGCCATATGGTGCAAGGAAGCCTGAGGCTTCTGCTGAATCATCAAAAAAAAAATTTCTGAGTTACCCTGAGAGAGAGACAGACAGAGTTAGGAGTAGAAAGGAGTCACAGAAGAGAATGATGAAATCCAGCTCAGGAACCTGGGTGTGCCAAGCCCGTACTCACCAGATGTGTGAGCCCCTGGGGTTAAATAGATGAGGAATAAGAAAAGTTGGTCTATGAGTTTAAAGTTCGACAGTAAATGGATGTTGACATTTGAACTAGTCTGGAAAAATGTGGAATTACAGAACAGTGCTCGTGGCCATATGTATAGAAAAGGCATGCAGCAGAAACAGAATGTCTGTGAGACAAAGAATAGAAACACTTTGTATGAGACAGGTCATTAATTAACCTGCCTGCCCTTTTTGAATATCTAGAAGCCTATTTTGGGGGCACCACCCAGATGTAAGAACAGTATACCATGGTAATTGGGGGTAATTGTGCAGTCAAATATGAAGTTTGCTGAGCAGTGCAGACAAGCTGCCAGGGCAGGTCATGGAGTCTTGTCAGTGATATATAGGAATTTTTCTAGCAGGGACAGGGAGGTGATTATCCCGTTATACAAGGCAATGGTCAGGCCACATCTAGAGTACTGTGTACAGGTCTGGAGGCCTCATTTTAGGAAGGATGTAGAGTTGCTAGAACTAGTACAAAGATGGGCAACAAGATTGGTGAGGGGGAAAAAAGGGATGCTCTTACGAAGAAAGGCTTAAGTTCTGCAAACTGCAGCGCCTGGAGAGTAGGCACTTTCGAGGTGATCTGATTGAGATGTATAAGGCCTTGAATGGGTTAAGCAAGCTGAATGCTGATGGGATTCTTCCTCTTGCTAAGACTAAGAACCTGAGGAGGCACAGTTTCAAATTGAGGAAAGATAGTTGAAGAATATATGTGCGGAAATTTGCCTTTAGCCAGCGGGTATTTGATTGGTGGAACAGGCTTCCATCTTTTGTTGTGAAAGCTAATAGCCTAAATAAATTTAAGGCTGAGCTGGACAGGCATTTAGAACGAATGGAGGGGTGAAATGGGAGAGTTTTTTTTTTTTTTTTTTTTTGGCTGATGCTGCATAAGCTTGCTTTCTTGCATTGTATGCCTCTACTAATGCTGATGCTAATGCATATTTGAGATTTTGTACAGATGAGTAGTTATTTATCACTGAGAGCAAAAGAGAAAACCCAGTTTTTTTATATGCAGAGAAAGCGAGTTTTGTGATGCACTTATGTCAACAGAGAAGAGTAATCCCTAATAGAGATATTTGATCTTGTTTAGAAATCTGATTATCATCAAAGATAGGCATAGGAGCTGTAGATTCCTTTTTGTGAGATATAATCCTTTTTGTGTGTTGATTTACTGCCATTTGCATAATAGTGAATAACAAATCTTGACACATCTTGAAAACTGTTAGTTGTATCCAGGGTTTGAATTGGAAAATTTTATGAAACAGAATGCTTGTCAGAAAAACACAGGGTGGGTCTCGGTAAATAGTACAATAGCAAGTGGAAACCCTGCAGATAGGAAAGTGTGGTGGCATCACCTGTATTGCCCAACCAGAACACAAAAGTATGCCATTTAGTTCACCATGAGTCATTGGCCAGTGCAGGTGCGTATTCAGGCTGTGGAGGCCGACATGTGTGAAAAGAGTGTTGTAGCTGTGCAGCGTGAATTGCGCTGTGGAAACAACCACCGTTTCCGTGTTCCTGACAGAACGATATCAAGGTGGGTTAAAGAGTGGCGACAAATGGGTTCAGTCACCAATAAGAAACATGAGGGGCCCCAAAAGAGAGTATGTACACCTGACAATGTCCACTGAGTCCATGAGGCTCTGCAGCAAAGTCCCCAGCGATCAGTTCATTGCTATGCAAGGACACTGCATGTGACACAGTTTCCTGCATCGGATTGTGTAATTTGATTTAAAGTTCCAACTGTACAAATTGCAAGTTGTTCAAGAGCTATGGTCGGCAGATAAAGTGAGCAGGCGAGACTTCTGCACAAAATTCCTTGAGATATTGGAGCAGGTTGAGTTAATTTTCGCTTCTCTGGTTATTTCTGATGAAGTGAACTTTCATCTTAACGGGTTTGTGAATAAGCAAAACTTCCATTACTGGGCAGACTGCAACCTGCACCTTCATGAAAAATCTCAAAGTAGCCCAAAGGTCATCATGTAGTGTGCTATCGGAATTTCCACAGCCATTGTAGGGCCGTATTTTTTTGAAGATGATGAAGAACACACAGTGACTGCCAATGCCGAGTGGTATGTGAACATGATTGAGAACTTTTTCATTCCAGAAGTATGGAGAAAAGATATTCTCTACACGACATGGTTCCAGCAAGATGGGGCTACAGCCCACACAGCCCGTACCATGATGGCTAAGCTGAAGCAGTTCTTTCCACATCAACTGATCTTGTGATTTGGGGATGTGCCGTGGCTGGATAGATCTCCAGACCTGGCAGCCCCAGACTTTTTTTTTCCCTTTGGTGGATATCTCAAAGACAAAGTTTTCTCCCAGCAGGTACACAGTATTGGGGATTTGAAGATGGCAATCCGAGAAGAGATTGAGACCATTCCCCAGAAAATGAATCAGGACGTCATGAGGAGCTTCCACTTGCAGAAATGCATCTACGCCGATGAAGATCATTTGCTAGATGTTATATTCAAGACATAGACATGGATTTATGTAAATCTGACAGCCATAAATAAATTTTGTGTAGCCATGTGTCAGTTCTGACCATCGCCTTTTTCTTTTGTGCTATTTACCGACTCACCCTGTATATGAAAAGGGCAGTTATTGTGTATACCTGACATTACTGATGTGTGTGAAAGACTGTAGCAGCTTTCTGGTATTTATTCTGAGGAGCTCTAGCCATTAAAAAAAAAAAAAGTGTTTATTACAAAATGTTCAAAATGTGCTTACTTAGTTTTAATTTGCTTCACAGCTCTTATTTAAAACATAATTTGATCCATCCAGAGATATAGAAGATATTTATTACAGTTGGTTTAGATCTTCCTGTAAAGTCGTAGTTGCAGTAACATGATTTTTACAAAACTTGTAGTTGCTCAGTAATTTTATATGAAAATCTTTTAAGCTGAATTTCACTGAAATTGTTCAGATTGCTTAAATGCTGATACTAGATCATGGATAGAGAGAGAGAGAGAGAGAGAGAGAGAGAGAGAGAGAGAGAGAGAGAGAGAGAGAGAGAGAGATGCTGAACTCCACATAAGACATTTTTTTTTTAAAATAGCAAAATTGAGTAAACATGAAATAACTAAAAACAGATGAATCAAAAATATTGTCATTGATATGGATGCCAATTGAAATAATAATCCATAGCTTTTCTCTAGTTCACTCAAACATTCAGAGTTTACAAACTAAAGTTGAATTAATACCCACCATTACAAACATTTTTGATGGATGACTACCCCATCAATAATGGACTGTGACTTTTTATAGCTTGCAGTATAAAAAGCCAAACAGCTTCATACACTAGAGCAGTGCTAATTTGCATCTGGTTGTGCAAGTCAAAGTGATAAAGTAGCAGTTGTGGGATGTGGTGAAGGTATCACAGAGTTTCATAAGGGCGTGATTGTGGAAGCTTGTGCATCAGAATATTGGAAACAGCATGTCTTGTCAGTTGCTCATGGCCCACTGTGGTTAAGATTATAAAGAATGGTGTGGAACAGGTCAAACCACCTCCCGCCAACAGAACTGTAAAGGATTCAAGGTGGATGTTTGTAGTGAGCAAAGGGTACAGCACATTGTACAGGCTCAACAGCAGGTTACTGTGTGATAGTCAACATCACAATAGAATATGGGAAATCCAAGAACAATATCCCAAATGACGATGCACTGCACACTCAGATGCATGGGGTTTCACAGCAGACAACACAAGAAACAACCACTCCTCACTGCTGATCGTCATAGACAGCAAATACTGTGGTGTCAGCAACATGCTGACTGAACACTGGAGGAGTGGAAATGAGTGTGCTGGTCAGTTGAGTCCAAATATCTGGTGCAATTGCACCAACAGATGCCTTCAAGTGTAATGCAAGCAACACAACTCCATGGACCCATTGTGCCTACTATTCAGGCAGGTGGCAGTGGTTGCTTAATACGGGGCATGTTTTGCTGGCAAGGACTAGGACCCCTGGTGAAATGGACTAACATTTCACTGATGAGGTCTGTCAGCAGCTCTTGGGAGACCACATGCATCCTGCCATGTTGCATTTTTTCACAGATAGAAACAGGATCTTCCAAGATGATAATGCACTGTTTGTCATCGGGCCCACACTATGCACCAGTTGGTCGAGGGACACGGTGAAGATATCACCCATCTTGATTGGCCTCCAAAGCATAGCTACAAATTCCTATAGATTTCTTCAGACAAGTGAAGTCATGGCCTAGGCTAAAAGCGACTATTATCTGTGTGAATGGTGGCCCAACACAGTATTAGATAAGTGGTCACAATTCGGTGATCACTGAGTGAGCATGTATGCCAATTCAAAATACAGGGTGTCTCAAAAATATTGGTACAAACGTTTAGGGGAGGTAGGTAACATCTAAAGGAATGTGAATCGCATAGGAACTCATAACCGGAAACATCACCGTAAGTTGGTAGATGGCGCTGTTCATCAGTTCGCGAGAGAGAAAATTTCTGGTTTACTCATTCAAGCAGTAGTCACCGCATGAAGAGCATGCATCGATATATGAACTGTGAGCTGGCAGACATGCACCTAGTGTATGGATTAGCAGAGGGCAATGGATGAGCCGCTCAATGAATTTATGGAGAACGCTTCCCAGACAGACATGTACCGGACCGTTTGTTTGTTTGCGCGTTTGCATCAAAATTTGTGCGATTATGGGTCATTTAGAGGTAACAGTAGTGCGGGCTGACCACATTCGACGCGAACTCCCGCCATGGAAGAAAGTGTGTTGAATGCCCTCCAGAATAATCCTGCTACCAGCACACATGCCGTTGTCTCTTCTCGTTGCAGTGTACAGCGTGTCTGGCACAGCGATTCCTTACACCCCTTTCATCTCCAAAGAGTTCAGTTACTGCTCCCCCAAGATCATCCTGCACGTGTGGCTTTTGCGCAGTGATTTCTCCAAGAAAGTGTTCAAGACTTGAATTTTCCAGCCTATGTTTTGTTAACGGATGAGACTTATTTCACTCGGAAGGCTTATTCAATCAGCACAATGCTCATGTGTGGGCTCATGGCAACCCACACAGCATGCGTCCCCATGCGGCACAACATCGCTTCACAATAAATGTGTGGGCAGGTATGGTCGGTGACTGCTTAGTCGGCCCATACCTGTTACCATCCCGCATGAACTCCGCTAAATATTGGATCTTTCTTGAACAAGTTCTACCAGGGTTGCTTGACAATGTTCAAGCAAATGTGAGATGCAACATTTGGTTTCAACATGACGGGGCGCCTGCCCATTATGGAAGGTGTGTTCGTGACCATTTGAACAGGCGTTTTGGGCGTTAATGGATTGGCCGTGGTGGATCCATTGCCTGGCCCCCATGCTCACCTGATTTATCAAGCCTTGATTTCTTTCTGTGGGGGGTCCTCAGATCTATCGTGTATGAATCACCTGTAGAGATGGAAATGGATCTCGTGGCAAGACTCGTCTGCGCTGCTGCTACTGTCAAAGAAACTCCAGGTGTTTGACCGTGTCCGCCAATCCATGCTGTGTTGGTGTCACGCATGCATTGCGTCTCATGGTGAAACCTTCGAGCAGCTGTTGTAACATCATGAAATGCATCCATCTCGTACTCCATTGTTAATATTATATCAAATAAATGTTTGCCACTAATTACTGTCTTGTGTCATTTCTGCTTCTTGTGCCTCTGCTACTACTTTCCCATGACGTTTCCGGTTATGGGTTCCTATGCAATTCACATTCCTTTAGATGTTACCTATCTCCCCTAAACGTTTGTACCAATATTTTTGAGACAAACGTTTAGGGGAGGTTCCTGATTCCTGAGCTGTTTACAGAGCTAACTAATGAGAAATTTACAATTAAACTATTAAAAATATATAAAGAAAATTTGCTTAAAAATCTAATGAATAACAGTATGTATAGCATACATACTCTTGATAACAAAACAACTTGTATTTTTGATTTTGTTATTTTTTTTAACAGAGCTGTGCTGTATTCCTGCCTTGTGGACATATATGTTGCTGTTGGTCTTGTGGACAAAATCTAACTTCTTGTCCAATGTGCCGAACTGCAGTTTCAACGAAATTCATCCTTGCAATGTCCTAGTGATTTGCAGTGTTCTGGAAATACTAGTCATTCTGCCAATTCCACTAAGTCCATGCACTAATGCCTATGCATTGGTTGCCTTAGCAACATTTTCTTAAAAGTTTCTGCCTATGCTGTGATTTTTATCATATATTATGACTTTTCTTTATTAAAACACAATAATGATACCCTTTGCTTGAACAAATTTTTGAAAAAACATGAGCAAGCAAAAAACATTCATACATGAAAGGAGTTATTTATAAACAGTGTTAAAAAGCAAATAATTCTTTATTAAGAAGGAAAAAAATTCTTTATTAAGAAATAACAGCATGTTTTGTTTCATTTTTCTAAAAAAATGTGACTTATATCATGTGATGATTAAAGCTTTGTTACAAATTGTTTTCTATAAGTGTTAAAAATATTTTATGGCAATTTTTAATAATAATAAACAGAACTATAGGTTTCTTCTTTAACTGTTTGAATGAAATAAATAAAAGTATGATATTACATTCAGTAGTAACAGCCTTCAATTTTTACCTGCCTGCCGTTCCCCCCCACCTTAAGTATTTAATTGTCAAAAGAACTTGTTTTTTTTTTTTTTTTTGTTTAAGTTATAAGTTATATATGCTTATTTAGAAGGCCCTTTATCAGTTTGCAGAGTTTAACAGAATTAATTTGCTTTCTGAAGAATAATAAATTAAATTAACCTTGAATCTTTAAAAATAAAATAACTGAAAAGATTTGATTAGCAAAGCTTTCCTTGAATAGATTTATATCTACCGCTGCTTGTTGCCTTTACAAGAAAATTTTCATTTTATACTATTTGAATTTAATGTAATTTGAATGCACATTTAACACATTTCATATTACATTCGTAATATTCGGTGAACTTAAAAATGGACTTGATTATTTTATCTTATAATTTTTATATCAGAGCATTTTTCTCCGCAATGTTCTATTGTGAATAAAAGAATCATGATACCACTATGATTTTTTACATTATAATCCTAACATTTTAATCATAGGCTTTGTAATCACACTGTTTTTTTAAAATATATTTTGATTTCAAATGCAACCTTCAAAAAGAACTATTAGTTAATTTTTAATATTAAATCTTTCATATTTATCTATAATAATGGTCTTCAAACTTGGTGAACTTCTGTTATGATTACCAAGTTTTGAGTTAAATCAAGTTAAGTTGAGTCAAGCTGAGTTAAGTCAAGTTTTCACTTAAATACATTGCATTATAATATAGAAATTCTGAAATTTTAATACTTTAAATATTTTTATATAATCAAAAAAATGCATTTTTTATCTAGTGTTATTTTGTGTTCAAACAAGATCTATAATTATTAAACAGCATACAAACTTCTAGTACTAAGTGCACTTAATTGCAATGTTATTACTATTTGATAAGTCATATATTGTATGTGGAATCTTCAAAGTAGAGCAGATTAGTAGAAGGTCCTGTGAAGTTCCACATTTATGCATGTCAGAAGTATGATATATTTCCACTTCAGTTGATAGTTTTAGAGCTCTAGTCTGGTTTTATTAAAACACCTCCAAGATAATCCAGCTTGGTCCATTGCCAAGTGGAAGGTGTTTGGGTGGTACTCTCCTCACACTGATTCTGAGTTGGTGGATGGGCCGGGGTACTCCTAGCAGATGATATTCTCTTTGAACAATACAGTGCCACTAATGTTGAGTGAAGTATATTAATAACCTCTAAAATGGTGGTGTGCTTTTCTTTAATCTATGTACAGTTGAACCTACCAAATCTGGCATTCCATTAACTAACACTACCTATTTTACAGCTGTGTTTAGGGAAACAGGCAAATCGAACAAACCACCTGAGACTGAAAATTTATTTTTGTAATGGCTATTTACCAGATTAGAACTCATTATACAGATTTCACCTCAAAGTTTTTACAGCATTCCAACAATGGCAAATTTGTTAGATCATAGAATTGTCTAATTGCCATTTGTGAATAAGATTAGTGGCTCTTTGATAATAAGAATGAATTACTCAGAGTATATCATATTTATTATATCTGAATAATTCTTGGCTTACTCAGAGTTTCTGAACTTCATAATTTGTACATGACAAATTACGAAGTTCAGATCATAAAGATCATAAATTATGAAGACTAATTTACTGTTAACTGATTGTTTTTAGAACTTTTGGCTTGTCATTTATAAAAAAAATCAACAACAACTCTCATCCCTTTTTATTTGTCCATATGCTGCCTAAAAGAAAATTAAGTAACCCAAAGGATTGTTTTAGAATGCATACACAAATCATTATCTGTTGTATTATATGTTATTGACAAAGGTGCTCAACATATCATTCTTCTCTTTCTTGGTGGTTTCTCTCTCTCTCTCTCTCTCTCTCTCTCTCTCTCTAAAGGTAACTTGGGAATTTTTTTTGGCTAGTGCAGCATAAGCCTCAGGCTTCCTTGCACCATATGGCTAATAATAATAATAAATAAATATTCATTTATGCTAAATTAGCTTAAATAAATTCAAGGAGGAATTGGACAAACTTTTAGAGGGAACGGTTGTGTGAATTTTTTTTTTTTATTTGGCTGATGCTACATAAGTTCATACGTTTGCTTTCTTGCTTCACATGCCTCTGTTATATTGAGTCTTCAATGAAGCAGTTATGTGAAATTTTTCTGTACTGTACATGTTTATTTAATATACTTCTCTCAGAAAAAAAAAGTATTATACACTAAGTTTATATTGCATCTTATTGCACCTGTACATAATCATTTGCAATATAGAATTGAAATATATTTTGTTGCTCATTTTATGACTGTAATATGACCCAAAATCCAAAAAATTCCTCGATCCAGGAAGGATCAGCACCAGGATGCCAGATTTGGGAGGTTTCACTCCAGTGAATTGCTGCTATTTGTGATAGATGTTTCTAGATACTTAGATTATCATAATCCTGAACATCCAAAAGCAGTGTATAATCTTTGAACAGTAATGTGCTAAAGCTAAGATGTCAATTTTAGTAACCGATTTTATGATCACCTCTCAGCCAGCATTGATAAATAGCAAGAATATGTAGTAACTTCCCATTAATGCAAAAGGCTTAACTTTTCAGTGTATACCATTTCCTCTGTGATGATATTTAATCCAACAGCTTTTAGCACAATATTTTTTAACATTTAGAATTAAATTTGTGATTTTTTTTTTTTTTTTTTATTATATAGCTTTCCTGGGAAAACTGAATAACTAATTATAAATTCTAAAATCTGTTCAAAAGTCCAAGAAGCATTAAAATTAAACATTATTGCAATAAAACAATGGAATTGAGACATGCACCTTCAGCTTCTGATATGAACAATGACTTCTGGAAGTCACTATCAGGGAAAATGGTAGGGAGTATGAAGGAAGCCATACATTATATGCCTGTGAATAAATCTATCATGGCTATATGTTAAATAACACCATCCAAAAGATGTTTTAATTTCTAAAAGTCACAGATATCAGAAAAAAAACACTGAATTCCATCATCAGATGATATTATTGTTATGGTTTCAGATACTTAAAGCTTTTTGAAAGAAAAATCAAGGTAATGAATTCCTGTGAATATGATGAATTAATGCTGAAGCATATCTTTAGGTTTCAAAGTATGGTTAAATGATTCAGTAAAAGAGAGCTTGAAGAAGCTTTTCTGCATAAGCAATAATAAGCTATAATGAACAGGAGGATGCATTAAATTTTTATATTATAGGCTAAGGAAAAGAGAAATCATCTTTTTGCTGTGGAATTGAGGCTGTCACTACAATTTACCTTGGTTCTGTTTCTCCACATTGTGAAGAACCAGCACTTCTCAAAAACAGAGTACGTTATTTGTTGACAATGCAGTTCTGCCCACTCCCCCACAATATACACACACACAGTCATCTTGATGGTTATTTCATCTCGTCAATAGGAAAACCAACACCCTACTATTCAGCTTCCTACTGTTTCCTTACCTAATGATGTAAAAATTGACATAAGTTGTAATGAACGTATTATTTATCTAAACGTGAAGTTTTAAGCACTGTTTTACGGAAGTAAATTTTACACACCATTTCTCACACCTTATAAATTGTTGTCTCGGGGTCATTTGTTACTTCCCTGGTAGATAGAGAGAGTGGTGCTATATTTCTCATAAATATCATTATACTTTTCTATGAGAAGTGCTATTTCATTGCACTGGAACACTGAGACAACTTCTAGCAATAGCTGCACAATACGAGAGATCAATACTACTTTGAAGAGGCAATTTTTTTTTCCATAATCATTCTTAAACTTCTTTGAGAAACAATATTTCTTTGAATACAATATTTTGTAAGAAGAATCTTGCCAAATAAATACTGTTTGACAGTTATGATCAAATGATATCATCAAAATTATTTTGACATTTCATTTAATTTCCTTTCAGGATAAAATATATAAATAGACTTTTTCCTGCATTGATTATATAACTCCTACTTCATCACAAGGAACACTTATGACCTTTCTTAACTCAGTCCTTTTCATGATCACTTAAATTTATTGTGGGAAATGAAAAAACTTTTCTTTAAATTTCATAAACCTTATACTTAAACAAATACTACACTCTTGCAATGTATATCGTACTGGATGTTCATTATAAAATGCAATAAATTTATTTTAGACATAAAAAAATTGTTTAAAAGTAACATATATCTACTCACAGAGAAGTTTATGATAAATGTTAAAAATGTCTACCCACCTTATTGTATTATATAGGAATTATCCATTTTATCACATCATGTGCCACCTGATGAAGTGCGATTTGATCAACAACAGAAATGCAACTTTCAGTGGTTATTCTTAATTCCTCTGAAGTGACAGAGTTATCTTTTTATATTCATCCCTTCAAATATTCCACAGAAAAAAATCCAGAGGAGTAAGAACTAGAGATCATAGAGGGTAAGAGTCTTGCTGAAATTATTCATTCTCTGAAACAATTATACAGTAATGCCATTCTTGTATGGATAGTTTGACAGGTCCCATCTTTTTGAAATCATAAATTCTCATTTTTCTCCAGCAAGTTGAAGAAAGTTCTAATTGAATTATTCCTAGTTTGTAGAATAAGAATATTTAAAATTAAGAATAAGAACACTATCAAAATTATGTCCTAGTGAAATTCTACGTTAACCATATCTTTGAAGAATAATAAAGAATAATGGCTTGATATTATGCATAACACCAAATTTACTGTCCAGTTCCAATCAAAGTTACAATATTTGGAAAGAAAACTATCATCCACTTCTTGGCTTACTGTCTGTTGCACTCATGGTGCAATTTGACTTTCACAGTAAACATGTGGGATGTCAGTACTTATTATTATTATTAGCCATATGCTGCAAGGAAGCCTGAGGCTTACGCTGCACCAGCCCGGCACCTCCGTAGCCAGGTGGGCAGGAGTGGCAGTGCATAGCACACGCTTCTTGATTAGACCGGGGTTCAAGCCCGTGACCACCAAATACGGAGGATGCGGAAAGGTCGGGGAATGACCACCATATATCCCCGAGCAATATGGCCTTAGTTGCTAATGCTCCTAAAAACCAAATAACATTACTGCATCAGCCAAAAAAAAATTCCCGCGAAATTACCCTGAGAGAGAGAGAGAGAAGTAGAAAGGAATCACCAAGAAAAGAGAAGAATGATGATATCCAGCTCAGGACCCTGGGTGTGCCAAGCCTATACTCACCAGATGTGAGCCCTTAGGTTCAGCTATTCCAACTGTTCACTCACCCATTGAAATGGAACCAAGCATCATCTGAGAAAAAAGATGATATATAACAGACACGGACAAAATTTTCAACCAGTTACAGTAACAGTCTTGCAGCATTACATGTTGGCTGCAAATCAGGCATGACTTGAATTCAGTTACAAATTAAGCTTTTTTTAGTTTAATTTATTTGCCTTGTTCAACAGTGCCTACAGAAGTATTTCTACATTGAACAAGTTTATACTAATGATTAACTGGAGATTGTAACAAGTCAAATCTGATACTCCCATAGTATCCTCATTCAGAACAGAACATTTTCATTTATGTTGTCAGTTAGTGACATGAAATGAAATTATTGAAATTTTTTATGAATGAAATTTTTTTCATTAAGCAGCACATTGTTTTGTTTAGTACTATTTCCTCAGGAAACACTTCTTGTAAAGCTTCTTGGCATTCAATGAATGATTTTTGGTATAAATAATTCTCAGTAACAAACAACATTGCTCAACTGTGAAAGAACCATGCTGCTATTTTAAAAACAGCAAACTAACCTTTGATTAAAATCATGTGCATCTGATATCAAAGATTGCTTTCTTCTGAAGGTTAACTATTATTTGAGCTATGGACGTTCCATTAAATGAGGGAAGCTCATCAGCTAGCAGATTTATCTGGAAAATGAAATTTTAGATGATGTGTAGGTTGCATCTTGTAACAAATGCCCTGTATAAGTTATAACTCCTGTATGTCATTGATTATTACGTTGAGTTTTATGAAGCATGTTTATATTGATGCAATCTGAGCTTTCTTTAAAAAAATTCTGTTTCAGTAGACTTTTTAAACAGAACCTACCCAGTCTGTTTGCATGTTCAATAATAAGTAAGGCTTTATTTTGCTCAATCAAGGTTATCTCATTAAAAAAAAAATTCCTTCATCTTGTATATATTGATTATATTGTATATATTGAATTATATTGCTTAGTGGTAATCTGAAAAATCTATAAAATAGATTAAACTCATAAAATATATTTATAAAAATATGGATATATTTCCATTTTTAATCCATTTTTGAAGTACATTGGCACATTTATATTCTGAGCTGATGATATGTCATTAACAGCAAACAACCATCCTGCACTTTAAGAAAATTTTAACATCTTTTTTTGATATTCCATGATTCTGTCCTCATTTTTTATGGTGGTCCTAATCAATATCACAATTTTTGGAAAGAAAACTTTCATTCCACCTCTTTCACAAATCATTGCTTTCCATGTGCACATCTTTGTTTCTCGTTTAATACCCAGTTCCATTAGTCCATTTAATTTTGTTGTGTGCGAGTATGTGGTGAATTTTTTAGTTATAAGATCTAATTTCATCTGTACCTTAATCCACCCCTTTCAAATGTCTGCTTTATGTAGTGTTGTTTTTGCCTCCCCTTTTAACATAGGAGGGGATGATATTTTAATCATCCATTTTTGTTTAGGCAGTTTGACAGTTATATGATAGCTCTCAGCTATTTAGCCTTTTTTTTTTTTTTTTTTATTTGCAATCTATTCCAAAATGCTGAATATGTAGTTCCATAATGCATTACTCTGAGCAATTTATTTATTTCTTGCACTTTGAAATATTTCCCATGTGCTTCATTTTCACCACTTGAATTTTAAAATATATAATATTTATAAGCAAAAAGGCCTATGTGCTCTGGATTCATATTCAATAAAGTATTGTGCCACAGAGCAAAATGGAAAGAAAAGAAAATAACAGGTTGCAGGTAAAAATACGTTTAATGCTACTATGAACAAAAACACAGGAAAGTAATACAAAGCTTTTGGATGGGGGGGGCATCCTTCATTGTTTGTGACCGTTAATGCAAAAATACAGAACATCATGTGGGTGCCATGATATGGTGAATGCATGCTACAGGTGCAGGTAGCAATTAGGTGTTAGAAGGGAATGCTTGCAGTTGTAATGCCTGGGAACTTTGTAAATGCCAATGTTTGTCAGCCAAGAGGATGGTCATCTCAGTAATGGGATGGAGATCAGTGCTTTTTTCGTAAAAAAATAGGTGCCAGTACTCATTCTTTGCTATCAGGAAAAATTGAAAATTAAAAAGGTTATGAAAAGTACTTGGAAATTTTTTTTCCCCTGATATTGTTATTTTAGTAGTAATGTTTTCAGAATAAGAACAACAAAATTAAGTGTATTAACACACAGTTTATTAAGTATAAATTTATTATTCAAGTATATAAAAAAATAAGTAAAAAATAATAACATAAGTAAAAATAATTTTATAATAAAGTTTTGTAGAATATTCCAAATTTTTATTAAGTTCTCATCCGACACCCCATGCCAAGGGTCGGTCGGCAACCTTTTTTGAGTGAAGAGCCATACCTCAGCTCAAGCTGGGAGGGGGGGGAAGTTTTTTAAGAAATGGAATAGAGTGGGAAGGTGTTTATTAAAATATATATTTTTTTTAAAATATTATTTATTAATACTGAAAAATGTAAAAAACATCCAATTAGGTAAAAATTAATTTGACTTCTGCTGAAAAACTTCTTGAGAAAGTGTCTCTCAACATCATGTGAGTATGTCGTAATTAAACATGCTGAGCTTTAAACATGCTCACATTGTTCAGATGACGGTTTCTTGATTTATTTTTAATACAGTTCATGTTCGAAAATATTTGCCCGCAGAATATTTTCAAATTGACGTATAGGTCCGGTAAGCTACTCCAGGCATCGAACACAATTTGGTCTGCATTTTAAAGTCATCTATCGCCGTCCATTTGTTTAGAATTGCAAGAGCAGCCTTTTGCCTCTCCAAATCCTCAATTTCAGTTTTAAGGCATTTTAATCTTGCACTCCACATGTCCTTGATTTTTAAGTCAAACTCCATTACAAATTCCGCTTCATGTGAGCTGTAAAGTTAAAGAGCCACAGTTACATGTTAAAAGGTCAGCAACCTGCGGCTCGCACAGGTTGCCGATCCCTGTCCTATGCAGACTTCTTTTCTTCCTCTTTGTGTGTTGGTTGCTGAATGACATTTCCAAAGCAGCCACGAATTGACATATATTGCTGGATCGAAGCAGGTCAGCGATCGGCCTACTATTTTAAGAAACAGTAGTGAAGAAACTGTTTTTGTCATCAACGAAGCACTGGTTGGACTAGCGATCAGATTCATTTGTGAAAATCCTCATTCACATTCACTTGATGACATTGGTATCGTACTCAGAGCATTCATCAAATGCTTCAATTCTTCTGAAACCTTCTTATCAATTAGGTATCCACGAATTGCATCTCTTTCATTTAACTGTAACCTAATTTGACAATTTTGTAACTTCACTTTCACCAAATACCAACAATTCATGTTTAGAAGAATTAATACCTTCATTGTCCTCATTTTCCTTCTCTTGTCATCTGTATTGTCGGTATTGAAAAGAAAAAAATTTGAATTTTTTTCTTTTCTTTTTTTTTTGAAACTGTCCAAAATGTTGGTGTCATTCAGATATTCAGTTACTGTGACCATGTAAACAAAGATGGGGAAAATTTATGGAAAATGTGGATAACACACTTCCGCAAAACAACAGATTATTTGTTGGGGTAAAAGAAAATCACTTTTCTAATTCTCAAACGGGGCGCTTACGGTTGATTCACAAAGGTGTCCAACCTACGGCCCGTGAGGAAAGAACTAAAACAGCATTTTAAATTTTGTTAATTATCAAAAAATTTTCTCATTAAATGTTTTGTTCAGTAAACATAATTGTGTATTGTACTTAATAAAATTTTCGAATATTTTCAAATTTACTTTTACATGCAATAAGATAAGGAAAATGTAACACACTAAAGAAATCTAACTTTGAATTTGGCCCCTGTACGGGAAAAGGTTGGACACTGCAGCAGAAGGTGGGCCAGAGCCCATTGGGAATACATCTTGATTTGCTCACTCTTGCCTAGCACGACTCCTCCATATGTGGGACAGGTGGTCGGATAGGTTTTACCAGGTACCACTAAGTTGTAGAATGCTTTAGCTCTCTTAATTCATGCAGCAGCACTAATTGCCTAAATTGCTTGAAGGCCAGAAATGCGAACAGTGCGTACCAAGTTAATTCTCTCCTAATCCATTTGCTATATGAAAATTTTCTTTGCTCAACGGAAACTATTTTAAATGCAACTTCCAAGGGGAATTCAAAATAATTCACTATAAAAGGACTTCATTAAACAGAAGCCTGAGTAATTTAGAATTATAAAAATGGTTATACAGTTTTATATAGAAAATATCTTAAAAATAGACAGTAAAAAATGCAAATTTAGTTAAATAATTTTAAGCTTATTTAAATAGTAGGTAAACATGTGAAAAAAATTTACAGAATATTACAAATTTCAAAGTGCACTGCATCCAAATGTCACACGTCACTGTTAATAAAGGTGCCGGTACGCCGTACCGTCCCAAAAAAAAAAAAAAAAGCACTGATGGAGGTTAACCGGAACAGAGGATGTCATGTCCATCCCATTACTGAGACAACCATCCTCTTGGTTGACAAATGTTGCCATTTACATTCTCAGACATTACATCTACAAATGCAAGCATTCCCCTTCTAACAGCTAATTGTTATCTGCACCTGTAGCACACGTTCTCCATACATGACTACGATGGCATGCACATGATGTTCTGTGTTTTTTGCATTAACAGTCACAACTAACTGATGAAGGAATCCCCCCCCCCCGCCATCCAAAAGCTTTGTATTACTTTAATGTATTTTTACCTGTGTTTTTGTTCATAGTACCATTAAATGTATTTTTACCTGTTATTTACTTTTCTTTCCATTTTGCTCTGTGGCACAATACTTTATTGAATATAATATTTAGTTACTCTTTGTCAGTTTATTTTTACACTTCAATATTTTTAAATTATTTGTTGCTCAAAGTAATATACACACAGTAATACAGAATACACAGAATATGAGTGTAAAGTGAACTTTTTATTAATTTTCATTAATTCTTCCATATTAATAGTCATAAAACTACTTGTAAGACTGGTGGGCAGGAGCAGCAGTGCATAGCACACACTTCTCGATTAGACCGGGGTTCAAGCCCGTGACCACCAAATACGGAGGATGCGGAAAGGTCAGGGAATGACCACCGCATATCCCTGGAGCAATATGGCCTGAGCTCCTAAAAACCAAAAATAACAATAACTTGTAAGACTGGAGTTCTTACTATGTACTAATTATCACTCCTCACAAAACTAAAAATGCTAACATTCTTGAGTCAGAGTATTCATAAACAACTTTACATCCCATACAAGTTCTCATACCTGTAGCAGGGATTATCACTGCTATAGTCCAGTATAATTTTAAAATGTAATAATAATATTTTATTATATATTTTTAAATTAATTTAATTTTATTAGTCATTAAAATTATTTTCATGACTACTCCGAACCCTATCACATGTTTCAGTATACTGCACTCAACTACCATAGAAGTAGCACTGTGATCTTGAACAAATAAAATTTTGAAGGCTTCTACTTAATCCAAAAAATAGGTGTTTGCCATTTTGTTGCCTTTGCTTTGTTTTGTGTATTCCTTCTCAAATATATTATGCAGTAACAAACTTCAAGGGGTTCATTCCAGCTGAAAGGTAGGTAGGCAGTTGCAGTACAGTTAAGTAAGAAACTTAAATGTTTCTTACTAACTGTACTGCTATAAAAATTAGAATAGCTTTATTCCCTATTTCTAGTTCTTGCCTTTATCAAAACTAAAAACTCTCTTATATTAACCTATACAATGCACAATGTGGATTGTATAACACAGAGATTTTTTTTTTTTATATTATAAAATCACTAGGAAACTGTTCTGTAGTTCAGCATTTATGTGCCATTTCTTGTGCTTTTTATAAAAGGGACAGATTCTGTATATTTTATTTTGAGTTAAATAAGTTGGCAAGAATGTGTCACAGATGCACTTGATATATATATTGAAATCAATTTTCAGAAGCTGCAGTTAAACTTTGATCTATATTAAAAATATATATATATATATATATTATGATCAAAAACATGTATCTTGAACTCATTACTTGTGTTAATGTTGTCAGAAAAACATGTTTAAAAAAAAATCAAGGTCAAGTATGATCACAATGCCACTTATCCTGAATTAATCTTATGCACATTTGTGGATGCAATCTTAATTGCATCCACAAATTGTGCATTAGAACTTATTTTGAAAAAGGGAGGTGCTGTAAAGCACCTCCCTTTCCCAAAAGCAATTCCAAACTGTTCTGCAAACTGTAAATGGAGTTAAACAGATTTTTTTAAAGGGATTAAATGTTGCACTGTTTCCTTATATTTTTTTTTATTATAATTAACATTTATTTGAAATTGATAAACTTTATTTTTGCCTCCAATGTAAACTCTTGTCATAAATTTCTGTAAAATAATTCATGGTATTACATTTTTTGTATATTTTTGTAGCCTCAGCATTTCTCATCGACAATAATAAAAATAATGGAAATAATTAGCCACTTATGTATACCAAACAGTCATTGAAGTTGAATTAAGAAAAAATACTAATAATTCTATGACGGTTTAGTAGTATCCCCCCCCCCCATTTTTTTAAATATAACAAAAGTATTGTCATTTGTAACTTATTTTATTCATCGTTGTAGTTTTTTAGTGTAGCTTTTCTCATAACTTATATAACAGGCATGTTTAACACCTGTTCAAATTCATGCTAAGAATAGTTCCATAATAGTAAATTAAGATAATTTTTATTATTTTAATAAAAATCAAAATATTTTGAAGATATTGGTGATATGCATAAAATTCATGTTATTGGTGATATGCATGAAAGATGGCCCATAGCACTATGGGCCATCTTTCATGCATATTTTCTTTTATTTTCTTAATTTTTTTATTTTATTTCTCTTTTATTTTATTCATCTTTTATTTTCTTAATTTTCATTAAGAAAATAAATTTTCTTAATGAAAATCATCCTAAAATTTAACAAAGCAGGAATAATTTTAAAATTTGATCCTGTGAGATGATTATTGGAATATGTACTAATTATCAGAATATGTACTAAATACATATTCTGATAATTTCAATTTCCAAACTTCATTGCTTCCTTTTCTTAGAAAAGAAAGCAATGAAGTTATTAGAATATACACTGGTGTTAAAAGAAAGTGCATCACCTAGGAATTTCACATTTCTAACCTTTTTTCACAATGGTATGTTACATTAATGACTAGCAACACAAATAAAAATATAAACAAAACATATTTATTAATAATTACCAGGTGCAAACTAATAATTACAAGTTCACCAGGTGCAAACTATTTAGTTGAACCGCCTCTGGCCCTGATGGCTGCAGCACACCGTCGAGGCATTGACAAGATCAACTGATAGTTTATGGTTCCAAACACGAATTATGGCTTCCTGAAGTTCATGAAGGGTCTTTGGTTTCTTTCTGGCAACTGCAGATTCCACATGATGCCAACAGTTCTCTATAGGATTCAGGTCCTGGCTGTTTCCTGGCCAGCTAACAGTTGTAATGGACAGTTCTTCCAGCCATTTTTTTTACCTGTAACATGTAAACACATTATTGTCATACCTCTAATGCAGAAATGAAGCTAAAGTAACTACAAAAGTGCCTACTTACACTTTTCGCCAAATGACAAGGAGCAGAGTCATCCTGAAAGATGCAGTTACTTAGCAGGTTGAAACGGTCTCTAATGGTTGGAAGCAATTTACCTTCCAATATAGCCAGGTATCCATTTACGGAACGTTTTATAAACTGCAGGTGACCTATTCCACGATACGAAATTCGCTCCCATATCATTTGGCTGGTAGGGAATTTCATTGCAGACACCATACGGATCTTGGTCTCACCTGGGATGAAAACCTTATTTTCCAGGACCCTTTCATATACACAAAAAGGAAAACATATGCAGCCTTCTGTGTGATCCGGCAAGAGCTTGTTGGTTGCCAAAATACATCCCTAATATGCAAATATATTGAAAGGTGTCTCATGCCCATCGCTTTATATGCATCTGAGTTATAGTCCTCAGCCCCATCAAGTATTGTAAAAAAATACCTGGCAATTGAATATTGGGTTCTGAGGTGGTTGAACAGGATCCATGGGAACATGACACCATGGAAGATCAAAATTCTGGAAAAGAACTGTATAACTCTTGCCAAACCGTTAACTAATAAGATTGATTCTCCCAACTTGTCTGGAGACTAGGCACCAGCGAGGTGATCTGATAGAGGTGTATAAAGCCTTGAATGGTTTGAGCATGCTCAATGCTGATGGGATTCTTCCTCTAGCTCAGAATAATCACCTGAGAGGGCATAAATTCAAATTGAGGAAAGACAGATGTAGGATAGACGTGCGGAAATTTGCCTTTAGCCAGCGGGTGGTTGGTTGGTGGAACAGACTTCCATCCCTTGTAGTGGAGGTTGATGGCCTAAATAAGTTTAAGGCTCAGCTGGACAGGTATTTTGAACAAACAGAAGGGTGAAGTGGGGTTTTTTTTTTTTTTTTTTTGGCTGATGCTGCATAAGCTTGCTTTCTTGCATCAAATGCCTCTACTAATGCTAATGCTAACTTGCAAGAAATAATCTTAGCTTCAAGTACCCATCCAAGAGAGTGACATAAACAATGGTATAGGTCGACTCTTACCAACTTTGTCTGCCTTAGAGATATGTTCCAAACAATCATTATGGAACATTTCAACAATCTGCAAATTAACCCCAAACTATTGGATGACAAGAATTTCAGGAAGAATATCCTGGAAGACTTACATCGAAGCACTGACCTCCAGTGAATCACTCCATCTACCAGTCCATCGCATGCCATCAACAGATGCATATAATTCTCTGAAGTTCAAGACTTTGGCTGTCTTTTAATAGACTGTAAATTGATTTATATTGTAAACTTAATTCTCAGTATATATGTTCAAATCTAAGTAAATATATATACATATTTACAAGAGGGAGAAAACTTAAATACTATCCCAACTTCAGGTTATCAAACATTATCTATTGTCCTTTTATATGTATGTATGTCTTTTTCGCTTATAATTCTATGTACATCCTTCTAGCCAACTAGCTGTACAGGGGGTGAAATCAAGCTTAATAATAATAATAATACAGTCTGGATGGTATTCTTCACCATGTCTACAGCAAATTGTTTGTCTCCCATCAGAGCATGCAGGTTGAATTTCTTCTTATCTGAGAAAATAACTGAACTTCCACTGCTCAGCGGTCCATTTGGCATGCTCCTTACACCAAATTAATTGGGTCTTTTTCATTTTTTGTGTGAGGAGGGGGCTTCTTCTTACTACAACAAGCTACAAGTCATTTTTGAAGAGGCATCTTCTGACTGTTACTGCACTTGCTACCACTCCTGTATGTTCTTCCCATTCTCTTTTCAGCTCAGTCAAAGAAGCTTTACGTCATAAGCTTTTCAAAATGCAGTCCTGTTTTTGCGTAGAGACTCATTTACGTCAAGTTCCTTTTTTTCCCATCAGCAGAACCAATATTCTTGAGTTTAGAAAGAAATCTACTCACTGTCGACTGATTACAAGACACTATAAACAATAAGATGGGGAGAACGTCCTTCCTCACGTAAAGCAACAATAGGCGCCCCCATAGCCAGGTGGGAAGGAGCAGCAGTTCATAGCACACGCTTCTTTATTAGACTGGGGTTCGAGCCCGTCACCACCAAATACGGAGGATGTGGAAAGTCAGGGAATGACCACCGCATATCCCAGAGCAATATGGCCTTAGTTGCTAATGCTCCTAAAAACCAAAATAACTAACTAACTAAAGCAACAATACCACTCTTTCTTCATGGTGTCAACTGCACATAACTGACTGCAACTCTTGCAGAGCATGCTTATATAGCTGAAACTAACAGCTGATGCAATATTACATCATTACCTACACATGTCAATCTTATCTGATGCAATCTGTAAGAAATATTGCCATATACTTACGTTATATGGACAACAATTACAATTTTAAGGGGTGATGCACTTTCTTTGAAGACCAGTGTATATTTAGCTGTTTACCAATAATACCTTCTTTGTATGATTACATATACATACAGCAGACTCCTGATTATCCAGTGTTTGGAAAATAAATTTTCCCATATAATCCACAAAAGGAAAGAAAAACTTTTAAATATAATGCAGTGTAAATTTATTTGCATACATATTCATACTTATAAAAAAATATACTACAGCACGAGAAGATTTTGCATAAAATTTAATTTATTTAGATATTATTTTCTGAAAAAGTAAATAAATAAAGTTTACTGTTTTTCTTGATTGGCCCTCTTTCGAAGAAAAAGAGTGAAAATCTCCTTGTTGTTCAATATAGTCAAGTAATGACTCCACATTAGACAAAGCAGGATTAAACAGGGCTAACAGAGATCCCAGTTAATCTGCAACCCTTGGATAATTGGGAATCTACTGTATTACATTAACTTTTGTAATCCTTTTCCATTTTAAGTGTCATTTTCTTAAATTATTAATATTTACAAAATAACTCTGAAAAGAATGTTTATATACAAAATATTAATAATTATCGACAAGGTATTGATAATTCAGTTATTGCGTTATTGATGTGAACTGAAATGTTGAAACCCCAGGTAATGCCAGTTTTGATGCATATATCACATATAAATTTGTTAGTGATGTTATAGTCACTGATATCAGTTTGAATCGATCTCTACATAAGATCACATATTTTATAAGATGAGTTATTTGTTAAGTACATGAAAATAAAAGTAGTTGACTGTTTTACATTAGAATCACTATTTAGAATAAAATTTCAGGAATTTGGAAAAATGTTGGTGCTTTTAAGATTAATTAAAGCAGAGGATGTATGGAGGAGATAAAGCTGAAAAAGTGAACTTTTTTTGGTACATAGATCATCTTGTAGTTTGTGGCTTTTATGGAAATAAAGCAGCTTTTCCTGTTCTCTTCAAAAAATGCTGATTGTACATGGATTTATATTCTGTATTTCATACTGCATGTACATTTGTCTTTCTACTCCACTTAGAAAAAATTTTTCCTTCTTGTTGTATTTACATATTTTATACACTACTGCAAAATTAATTGTTATACACTGTAATTATGTTATTTATATGAATAAACACTTTATCAATGCATTGCTTGCTGTTTAAATTAATATCATACAAAATTTGGTCTTTGTTTGTAATCTGTAGTTAATTCATAATACAGGGTGAGCCATACGTTAATTTACTGAGAAGTACATAACCAAAACAATTTGAACATTGATTGTAAAATGTTTGAATACATTGCATGCAAAAGTTTGAACAAATGTGTAAAACACATTTATGACACCAAGTATTAAGAACAAAAAAAAAAAAAAAAAAAAATTGTGTGTGTGTTTTTTTTTTTTTTTCTGGATTTCACATATTATAAACCCAGTGTATATTATATGAATTGTGCCCACTTACCTAATACCTTGTTAGGCCATCATTTTCATGGATAACAGCCACTATTTACCTATGCATTGACTCCACTAGATGTCTGTTGGGGTCTACAGCCATGCTGCCTGCAAGGCTTTCCACGGTTGTCAGAATAGATGATGGTTGTATGTCCATATACCACACTTCTAATTCCAAAATATCCCATAGGTGTTCAATTGGATTGAGGCAGGTGAATTTGGAGGCCAGTCAAGATGAGTGATATCTTCACTATGCTCCTCAAATACTCATGCACAGTGTGGGCCTTATGACACAGTGAGATCCTGTTTCTGTCTGGGAAAAAATTCAACACGGCAGAGTGAACGTGATCTCCTAATAGTGAAATGTTCCATACACACGAAGGGGTCCTAGTTTTTTGCCAGCAATACTTGCCCCATATTAAGCAACCATTACCAATCTGGATAGTGGGCACCACGCACAATGGGTCCATGGGCTTCGTGGTGCTTACACCACACACAAAGGCATACATCCAGTGTCCAACCAACATGTTATTGACACCACAGCATTTGAAACAGGATCTCCAAGACAAAAATACACTGTCATCAGGCCCACACTGTGCATGAGTATTCGATCAGCGTTGAGGAGACTGTGTTTCTTGGGTCATCTGCTGTGGAAACCCCATATGTCAATGTGCAGCGCATCGTCATTTGGGATATCGTTCTTGCATTCCTTATATATATATATATATTCTATTGCAATGGGAACTGTTGCACAGTGACCTGCCATTCAGCCCAAACAACACCCTCTGCGTCACCACGGACATCCACCTCACGTAATCCTCTACAGTTCTATTAGTTGGAGGTGATTTGACTTGTTTGGCACTATTCTTTGTATACTTTAACCTGAGTAGGCCAAGAGCAGCCGATGCATGAGCTCCCACATCCGTGCCCTTTGGAAAATCTGTGATATCTTTACTACATCCCATAACTGCTACTTGACTAGCTCTATTAGATGAAAATTAACTTTGACTAAAGACAAAAAATCATTTTGACTAGCTTTACTAGATGAAAATTACCATTGCTCTAGTGTATGAAGTTATTTGGCCTTTTATACTGTGAGCTTTGCAGTATAGTCCATTATGGATGGAGTGGTCATAATTCAGCAATCACTGAGTGTACATTTTAACATATACATATGCATTTTTTTTTTTTTTTTATTCTGTATACGCTTTGCATCATTTTGCTAAAAATAATAGACTAATATTTGATTTTTTAAAAAAGATTTAACTTTTAATATCTTAACTAATGCCTGTCTTTTTATAAGTAGCATTAACAACTGAACTGGAGTTGTTAATGCTGCTTACAAAACTAACCACCCCATTGTTGTTACTGTTGTAGTTTGTTCTGTATTGTTATCTAAATACATAGTTATGTCATTTTTTAAGAAAATTTCTTTGAAAGAAGTTCAGATTATTTTGAATTCATTGAGCAATGTGAATTGTGCTAGTATATATTCAGTGTACAGCAACATGAAATGGTTGAAGGAAATATGTATTCATATCAGTGCCTTATGCAAATTGGCCCTTACACAGGAATGTACAATATCGATATAATTTATGGATCATAACCGAAATTTTATAAAATTTGGAATAAACTAATAAACACACTACTCTGCATTTTGAAAAAAATTTGCTGATATTTTCTCAAAAAAGGTTATTTCTGAATCGTTTTCTAATGCCAATTTCAAAAACGACTTCCATTTGTTTCCAGCACATGGTTTCTTCAAAAATCATGAAAGAAAATTTGATTTTTCACAAGTTTTTATTAATTTTTGGCAGAATTTGTGCATTGAAATTATTAGAAAATGCTACTTTTGCCAGATGTTTATATTTAAATACATGTTGAAAACACTATTAAAAAAGGACAGTGTGGTGAAAGATTCATCAAACACTCACCCACCTTTCATTTTAAAAACTGATCTACAATGGGTCAAATTTTCATTTCTTTGATTTTCTTGCAGATCCTTCTACTTAACAGTCCCTCCTTAGCAATAGTCAGTCATCATTTTGACATTCCACATTCCTGCTACCTCATCTCCATGTCTCGGTGAAACCTTTCACCCTGTTCTTCACTAACACTTCCTAGATTTTCTGGGAAGTAGTCGATGTGAGAGCGTAAAAAATTTACCTTGACATTCGTGTTGCAGTCTTGAAGTTTGCCAACATTTTCAACTATATTCTTATAGTTTGGATCCTTGTTGTTCCCTGAGAAATTCTCAACAACAGACCTGAAGCTAATTCATGCCTGTTTTTCTCTTTTATTCATAGTTACCTCAAAATCTGTCTCTCAATTTGCAAATTTGAAGTGCAACAAAAATACCTTGTTTTAGCTTCTGTTGGGTGATCGATGAATTTAGTACAAAGGTAGTTGAAGCAGGGACCTTCCTGAGATAATCACAAACCGTTTCATCAAACCCAGTCTGATGTGCAAGGGCAGAAAGAGGACAGTTTTGGGGTCTACTGCTAGTTTATGAACTATGTTCTCTGATCCAGGTAACAAACTGCCCCTCTTTGGCCAGACTTTGACATCCCACTCACTAAAAAAGCAAAACATTTTTGTGTAGCCAAATTGCTGTAAAGTAACATACCTATCACTTTGAAGTCAGCACAACCCAACAAGTTCTTCGTATTTTATTTGTCAACAACTTCAAGTTCTCATATGTTTCTTTCAAATGCACAGAGTGAGCTACTGTAATTGACCCATATTTATTTCCATTCTGGAGTAACACCTTTGAGACTCCTCTCTGATGAGTCAATAAAAAATTTCCACTGTGTAGGATTGTAACTAATTCCTAAATAGTTCATTAAGTCATTTGTATTGCTGCAAAAAAAAACCTAGAATCGTCCTCAGAAAAGTAGGGGAAACTACTTCTAGAAAAACATCTCATGCATTAGAAGATTTTTTAACTTAAGTCTACAACCAAGGAATTCTACAGATTGCTTTGTTAAATTTAAATCTACTACCACATCATTGAGTTCATGCTGTAAAAACAGTTAAGGGCTCGACTCAATGTCTCCAGGTGTGTAGACTTCAGTTTAATATGAGAGCTTGAAGGACAGGGTGGATGCCCTCGAAGGAACTAAATTGAGGGGCCCATCAAGCTCTCAGCTGCCCACTTGGTCATCGCGCAACACAGCGGCAACCCCCAAGGCAGAATGCGCTGGTCCCAAAAGAACTAGTAGTTGTTGGTGACTCTATTGTCTGGTTCTGTTCCACCTATCCTTTTTGTAAAAAGGATAGGTGGAACAGAACCAGGGTATGTCTGCCAGGGGCAAAGGTTGATGACGTTGTAGAGCAGATATCATCTTTTAAGGGCACAAAAGGTGATATAGTTGTACACGTTGGTACTAATGATATCAAGAGTAGGAGACCGGCAGAATTGCTTAACAAGTATAGGTCACTGTTGAAAAAAAGCTGTGAAATAGGGTTGTATTTGAAAGTGCCTGCAATTCTGCCCAGACACAATAGGAGGGAGTATATGACGAGAGCCTTGTCGATCAATTCGGCCCTGGAAAGATTGTGCAAGGCTCAAGGGGTAGAATTTTTTCAGCCTGGACTGTACTTGTTAACAGGAGAGATTGCTTCTACAGGGATGGGATACACTTATATAGAAAGGGTGCAAGAATATTTGCTGATGCTATCGAGGCAGTGTTAGGTGGGTCGGAAAACTGCTAGCTTGGGGGGGGGAGACAAAGACGAATAGATTAACAGTAGCCACTGGCAGAGGTGAAAGAGATTCTTGTACTGCTTCTATTGGAATGAGCAGAAGCCTGAAAAACAAGTTGCAGGATATTTCAGAAACTGCTGGGAGTCATTGCGGTACAAGTAAACACATGGGTTGTGTTAGGGTAGCTAAGAATAGAAATAGGTGCATGTATACTTGCGTGTACACCAATGCTAGGAGTTAAGTAAATAAATTTGATGAATTTGAGGTATTGCTCAAAACATCAAAGGCAGATATTGTTGGGATATCAAAGACGTGGTGTCACACAGATATAAGGAATGCAGAACTGGAATTTGGGGAGTACAATGTCTACAGAAAGGATAGACTGGATAGGAAGGGAGGAGGGGTTATGCTATTAGTTAAGAAATACATAAAATCCAAGGAAGTGAAGCCAGTGGACATCGCTGGACAGTGCAGTGTCGAGTCAGTTTGGTGTGACATAAGCATTGGGAGATCAAAATTGAGAGTAGGAGTGTGCTATAGGCCTAATGACTCTGATGAGTATAGTAAGAAACTGTACAGGGAAATAGAGTGGACCAGTAAATCAGAGAGTCTTATAATGGGAGATTTTAATTTCCCAGATATTGACTGGAATTTGGGGGCTGGTCACTCACACACTAGCAAGGCTTTTGTGGATTTATTGGATGATTGTTTTCTACATCAGCATGTTCGGGAGGCAACTACAGGGAGGAATACTCTTGATTTGATTATCAGCATTGATTCTTCATGCATTAAGAATCTGCAGATAAATGAACCACTAGGTGGCAGTGATCACAGTGTGCTGAAGTGGGATTTACTCAAAGAGGTAACTACCATTAGGGGTAAAGGGAAGGGTTATTGCTTTCGTAAAGGCGACTACGATGGACTGAGACAGTATTTAAATTCTATACAGTGGGACCAACTGATGATGTTACCAACAGCAAATGCAAAATGGGAAGCATTCAAAGAACTTATCTTGGAAGCTACTAGGCTTTACATCCAACTAAGAAATATTGTTCAAGGTTTAGGCCTAAATGGATGTCAGATGAACTGATGAGGCATATGGCAGAGAAGAAACATGCATGGGATACATACAAATTAACACATGACACAGAAGCCTATGATAGATACAAGTTGATCTGTAACCAAGTTACAAAGGAGGTTAGGCAGGTGAAGGCAGATTACGAGAAATCTTTGGCAAGGGATGCCAAAGAAAAACAGCAAAGAGTTCTTTACTTATGTAAACTCTAGAAGGAAGGGGATGAATCAGATTGGTCCACTTGATATCGATGGGTCAACTGTTGATGATCCTGCTCAGGTAGCTAACAAACTAAATGAATATTTTGCACCGACATTCCCACATGAGGAGTTATTTAGCGAGGGGAAAGCCAGAGGTGTATTCAACTCTAGCAGTAAGCTAGAGAATCTTGTAATAACTGAGAGTAAAGTGGATGAGAAATTGTTGAAGATAAACACAAGAAAGGCACCCGGGGTGGATGGGATCTATCCAGTTATATTAAAGGAGGCAGCAGAGGAAGTAAGCCATAATTATGAGAGCTTCCTTGGACTCAGGGGAGGTACCCACAGACTGGAGATGTGCAAATGTGACCCCAATTCACAAAGGAGGATCAAAGGCTGACACAAGTAATTATAGACCAGTGAGTTTAACTTCTGTTCCAGGAAAATTAATGGAGGCACTAGTTAAAGAAATACTGCAGGATCATTTAGACAAGACTTCAGTTATAGCTCGGACACAGCATGGTTTTGTTAAGGGAAAGTCTTGCCTGACCAATTTGATTGGATACTATGATGCAGTCACAAAGGAACTTGATGCAGGGAATAACTTTGATATTATATACTTGGATCTTAGAAAGGCTTTTGATACTGTTGCACATGGAAGACTGCTGCACAAACTGGAGCAGTGCGACATTGGAGGCAAATTGCTGCTGTGGATAAAGGGGTGGCTGAGGGGGAGAAGACAGAGAGTTGTAATCAATGGACACTGCTCATCGTGGACTATTGTTATTAGTGGAGTCCCTCACGGCTCAGTGTTGGGTCCATTATTGTTTTCCGTATTCATAAATAGTAGTAGTAGTGGCATGTGACGCAAGAAAGCAAATGTATGAGCTTATGCAGCATCAGCCAAAAAAAAAAAAATAAAAAAAATAATAAAAAATCACACTATTCCCTCCAAATGCCTGTCCCGTTCCTTCTTAAATTTATTCAACCTATCAACTTCCACAACGACAGATGGAAGTTTGTTCCAGCAATTAACCACCCGGTGGCTAAAGTCAAATTTCCGCACATCTATTCTACATCTGTCTTTTCTTAATTTGAATTTATGCCCCCTTAGGTTCGTAATCCGAACAAGTGGAAGGATCCCATCAGAATTCAGCGTGCTCAACCCATTGAAGGCCTTATATACCTCAATCAGATCACCGCGCAGGTGCCTAGTCTCCAGCCACTGCAATTTGCAGAACTTAAGCCTCTCTTGGTAAGAGGATCCCTTCATTCCCCTCACCAATCTTGTTGCCCTTCTCTGTACACGCTCAAGTAAATCTACATCCTTCCTAAAATGAGGCCTCCAGACCTGTACGCAGTACTCAAGGCGTGGCCTGACCATTGCCTTATACAGAGGGATAATCACCTCCTTTTCCCTGCTAGCAAAATTCCTATATATCATTGACAAATGATATTGATGATGGTATATCAAGCTTAATGTCGAAGTTTGCGGACGATACAAAGGTAGGCAGGGTTGTCAAGGACACTACTGACACTATGCTGCTGCAACAGGATCTGGAAAGGTTGAGCAGATGGGCTGAGAGGTGGCAAATGAAGTTTGACATTGACAAATGTAAAGTACTACACATGAGAGACAGCAACGTATCAACTCTGTGGTACTACACTGACAGTGGTAGAGAATGAAAGGGACCTGGGGGTGGTTGTGCAGGCAGATATGAAGTTCTCTGAGCAGTGCAGGCGGGCTGCAAGAGTAGCTCATGGTGTATTGTCAATGATATATAGGAATTTTTCAAGCAGGGATAAGGAGGTGATTATTCTCTTGTATAAGGCAATGGTCAGGCCACACCTAGAGTACTGTATACAGGTCTGGAGGCCTCATTTCAAGAAGGATAGAGCTGCTGGAAAGAGTACAGAGAAGGGCAACAAGATTAGTGAATGGAACAAAGGGGTGCTCTTACAAAGAAAGGCCTAAGTTTTGCAAATTACAGTGTCTTGAGACTAGGCACCAGCGAGGTGATCTGATAGAGGTGTATAAAGCCTTGAATGGTTTGAGCATGCTCAATGCTGATGGGATTCTTCCTCTCGCTCAGACTAATCACCTGAGAGGGCATAAATTCAAATTGAGGAAAGACAGATGTAGGATAGACATACGGAAATTTGCCTTTAGCCAGTGGGTGGTTGGTTGGTGGAACAGACATCCATCCCTTGTCGTGGAAGTTGATAGCCTAAATAAGTTTAAGGCTCAGCTGGACAGGTATTTTGAACGAACAGAGGGGTGAAGTGGAAGTGGTTTTTTTTTTTTTTGGCTGATGCTGCATAAGCTTGCTTTCTTGCACCAAATGCCTCTACTAATGATAATGCTAATCTTCACTTTCAGCACT
This sequence comes from Mastigoproctus giganteus, assembly GCF_048544385.1. Taxonomy (NCBI): domain Eukaryota; kingdom Metazoa; phylum Arthropoda; class Arachnida; order Uropygi; family Thelyphonidae; genus Mastigoproctus; species Mastigoproctus giganteus. Next base: position 197,572,267 of record NC_143578.1, on the reverse strand, counting down.
CTGTTGCTACATTCTCCAATATAATTGTTGTTATTTGGTTTTTAGGAGCATTAGTAACTAAGGTCACAGGCTCGAACCCCAATCTAATCAAGAAGCGTGTGCTACGCACTGCTGCTCCTGTCCACCTGGCTACGGAGACGCCAAAATATAATTGTAGGGCATGGAATCGGCACGTTATCTCCATGTGGGACTAGTGTAATGGCAGATGAAATATTAGGATACACAATGCTCTTCTTACTCTTTGCATTGTATCACTCTACATTAACTAAGCAAAAGTAATAGGCATCAGAGTAGTTTGTAAAACCCCAATCATGGGAAATGAAATGGTACAGCCTTCTTTTTACTTATTTTTCCACAATCTCAATGCTTCAACACAGATTCAAAAAACTTTGTGGAACCTACTGTTTATCTTGGTCACAGAGTTTTAGTCTAAAATAAACACAATACACATTTTTCACTAATTCTGTGCTATCTTGTCTTTGCTTGAGAACAACATAACTTCCACAAATAAAACAAAATAAGTTCAGATTGTTCAAACACTCATGTGAAGACATTTTACTCACTTTTCAGCACAAGTTTGACATGATAACCTCAAAAATAAACTGAGCTCACACTGATAAACACTGCTGCATGAAACTTTCAGGGTCAAGAAACGAATAACTGCAAATGAATAAAAAAATTTTTTTTTTTAAAATGAAGGCAGTATTGCCAACATATGAAGATTTAGTTTACAAATTCCCAGCATTTACTCTACATTCAATAATACAACTCATGACATCAAGTTAGTGATTTGTGAAAAAATGATATGTGACAGAAAAAAACAAATAACATTTCTGAAATCAGTGTAAAACACTGAGTTAAAAACCGCTATTAGTTTTATCGAAAACCATGCAGTGGTGAGCTATCAGTAATTAATGCCAGAATAAATTACCAAACTTTTTTTTTTTTAATGAAAACCCCAAACACGAGAGGTATTAGAACCTATAGTACTTAGCACCGTGCTTGGGTTGGAGGTTGAAAGACGGAAGAAGATATTTGTTGACTTTGTCGTCTAATAAGCCTTGACAAAGGCTTATTAGATTGCCTTTGTCAAGATTTTAACGAAAGAAAATTATAGAAAAATTTTACTACTCAGCTATGACTTTAATACTTTAATAAATGAATAATTAGTAAAGATTAATAGTGAACAAACAGAACTACTGTTATTCACCATTTATCTGATTGTTAAAAAATTTATAAGAACTTAAATTCCCAACTTTAAAATTTAGCTTTGAAATCACATAGTCAGAATACTGTATTATGGTGTCATCACACCATAATTTCCACACAAATTCTCAGCTTTAGTGCAATAATTTAAATATATGCAAATTTATAGAGGGCAGCAAAAAAAAAGAAAAAGAATTAATCGCTCCATTTGTTTATAAAATTAAAAAACATTTTGTTGTTTTTTTTTTTTTTGTTTTTTTTTTGCTGTTTGTAAAACTGCAACCAAACAACAAAAAAAAAAAAAAAAATGTATGAATAGAATGAACATTTTCTGGGGATTCATATGATGATTTTTAATGCATAACAAATACTATTCCTTCAGAAAACAAGTAGCATCAATAAAGAAACTTGACAAAGGCTTATAAGTTGCCACTTTGTTTTTCATAGGAAGTTAAAAGAAAATGTGTATAGCATTACTAGAGGCATATGATGCAGGAAAGCAAGCTTATACAGCATCAGCCAAAAAAAAAAAAAACTTTCCCATTTGCTCCAAATGTTTGTATAGTTCTGCCTTGAATTTAGAGAGAGAGAGAATCTTTATTGCAACATTTGATTGTAACTGGTTACAAGGTTAAGTATTGGAACTTTCCCTTCACTGCCAAAAGTTTAGATATAAGAGGTGTTACAAAAACATTAAAGAAACAAAAAGATGACATTAAATGATATAGGGATAAAACAAAATGAAAAATACACATACAATTTACAGTAGTAACTATTGACCTCATAGTTCGAGAGAGTGCAGCAAGAGCACTGTCAGGCTCGTTTCCCATTATGCTCACTAATTAATTCACAGGGGTCTCCAACCATGGCAGTTTCACTTCTTTCGATGAGTTGTAATGCTTTATCAAAAGATGGTGGCTCTACGTTCCCTGTGGTCACCATTCCTTGTATTAGTTAAGGAGATTGGCAGATGTAGCTGACAGTTCACAATCTATGGAGTGTGTTGGGTCGAGTATCCTACGTCCATATCATCGGCTGATGGCAAATTTCTTAAGGTCGGCGTCAATGTCCTATATTCATCCGAGCATCTGGTATGGTAGGAAACGATCTGATAGGCGGAGGCATGCACAAAGGGGACAAACAGTTCGGGTGGCTTTGAGCTGGGCAGGTGGAATCCTCCAGCTACAGAGATCCCAGAATGAAGATGTGATCAGACTGGTCAATAACTTTACTGTGATTATCAGTCTTTTTTCATCAGTGACAGAGAGGGCAGCCTGGGGATTCCCAGGGCCTGTGCCATTTCAGTTGTATGAACTTGGGGCAGTAACCTGTGCTTGTAGGTTACCCATTTGAGGAGCTAATTTAAGCTGTCAATTTCTACGACAGATGGAAGTTTGTTCCAGCAATCAACCACCCGCTGGCTAAAGGCAAAATTCTGCACATCTATCCTACAACTGTCTTTCTCAATTTGAATCTATGCCTTCTCATGCAATTATTCTGAGCAAGGGTTCTGCAAATTACAGTGTCACTCCAGACACTGTAATTTGCAGAACTTAAACCTTTCTTGGTAACAAAGTTCCTTTGTTCCACTCACCAATCTCATTGCCCTTCTCTGTACCTGTTCCAGGAGTGCTACATCTTTCCTAAAATGAGGCCTCCAGACCTGTAAACAATACTCAAGGTGTGGCCTAACCATTGCATTATACAAGGGGATAATCACCTCCATATCCCTGCTAGAAAAATTGTACATCATTAACAACACACCATAAGCTACTTTTTGCAGACTGTCTGCTCTGCTCAGAAAACTTTATATCTGACTGCACAATTACTGCCAGGTCCTTTTCATTCTCTACTGCCCTGAGTGTAGGATCACACAGTTGATACGTTAATCTGGAGTGACTGCTACCCCTATGCAGTACTTTACATTTGTCAATATTAAACTTCAGTTGCCACCTCTCAACCCATCTACTCAACTTTTCTAGATCCTGTTGCAGTAGCATATGTCATTAACAACCCTGCCAACCTTCATATCGTTTGCAAACTTAGACATTAAGCCTGATATCCCTTCATTATCATTAATAAATACAGAAAACAACAATTGTCTCAACACTAAATACTATAAGACATTAAACCTTGCAGGATCCCACTAATAACGTGCGTAGCACACGCTTCTTGATTAGACCGGGGGTTCGAGCCCGTCACCACCAAATACGGAGGATGCGGAAAGGTCAAGGGAATGACCACCGCATATTCCCGGAGCAATATGGCCTTAGTTGCTAATGCTCCTAAAAACCAAATAACAAACAAACCCACTAATAACATTAGTCCATGAAAAGCAGTGTCCTTTGATTACCACTCTGTCTTCTCCCACTCAATCATCCCATAGGAGCAATTTGCCCTTAATGCCATACTGCTCCAATTTATACAATAGTCTTCCATGTGCAACAGCTTTCCTAAGATTCAAGTAAATAATATCAAACTTATTTATTGCATCCAGTTCCTTTGCGAAAACATCATAGTATCCAATCAAATGGGCCAAACAAGACTTCCCCTTGACAAACCCATGCTGTCTTTGAACTATAACCGAAGTGTTGTCTAGATGATCCTGCAGCTCTTCTTTAACCAGTGCCTCCATTAATTTCCCTGGAACAGAAGGTAAACTAACAGGTCTGTAATTACTTGTGTCACCCTTTGATGCTCGTTTGTGAATTGGAGTCACATTTGCACATCTCCAGTTCATGGGTACCTCCCCTCAGTCGAGTAGGAAGCGCTCATAATTATGGCTAAGAATTTGCTTACTTCCCTTGCTGCCTCCTTTAATATAACTGGATAGATCCCATCCACTCCAATGCCTTTCTTATGTTTATCTTCAACAATTTCTGCTCCACTTTCCTCTCAGTTATTATAAAATCATTTAGCTCACTGCCAGAGTTTAATACACCTCTGGCATTTCCCTCCCCAAATAACTCCTCATGTATAAATGTAGATGCAATATACTCATTCAATTTGTTAGCTACCTGAGCAGGATTATCAAGTTGAACCATTGATATCAAGTGGACTAATCTGGTTCATCCCTATCCTTTTATAGTTTATATAAATAAAGTCTTTCCTATTTTTCATAGCATCCTCTGCCAAATATTTCTCATAATCTGCCTTTGCTTGCCTAATCTCCTTTGTGACTTGATTACAGATTAGCTAATATCGGCCATAGGCTTCCAATGTCACCTGATAATTTATATCCATCCCATGCATTTTTCTTCTCTGCCACATGTCTCTTTAGTTCATCTGACATCCATTTAGGCCTAAACCCTGGATAGTATTTCTTAATTGAAATGAAAAGCCTAGTAGCTTCCAAGATTAATTCTTTGAATGCCTCACATTTAGAATTTCTTGTTGGTAACATCAGTTGGTCCCGCTGTATAGAATTTAAAAACTGTCTCAGACCACCGTAGTCACCTTTACCCCCTAATGATAGTTCCCTCTGTGAGTAAATCCCACATCAGCACACTGTGATCACTCACTTAGAGGTCCTTTACCTTCAGATTCTTAATGCATGAAGAATCACTACTGATAATCAAATTAAGGGTACTACTCCCTCTGGCTGCCTCCCAAACATGCTGCTGTAGAAAACAATCATCCAATAAATCCACAAAAGCCTTGCTAGTATGCAAGAGACTAACCCACAAGTTCCAATCAATATCTGGAAAGTTAAAATTCCCCATTACAAGACAGTCTGATTTACTGGCCCACTCTTATTTCTCTGCACAATTGTTTGTTGTACTCATCAGAGTCATTAGGCCCATAACAACTCCTACTCTCAATTTTGCTTTTCTAGTGCTTTTATCAAACCAAACTGACACGACACTGCACTGGCCAGCCATGTCGACTGGCTGGACTTCCTTGGATTTTTTGTGTTCTTAACTAATAGCATAACCCTTTCCCCCCCTTCTATCCTGGCTCTCCTTCCTGTACACATTGTACTCCGCAAATTACATTTCTGCATTCTTTATAGCTGTGTGACACCACATCTCTAATATCCCAACAATATCTGCCTTTGATGTTTTGACCAACACCTCAAATTCATCAAATTTATTTACTAAACTCCTAGCATTGGTGTACATTAGCATTAGTAGAGGCATACGATGCAAGAAAGCAAGCTTATGCAGCATCAGCCAAAAAAAAACCGCTCCCATTTCACCCCTCGGTTCATTCCAAATACCTATCCAGCTCAGCCTTAAATTTATTATTATTATTATTAGCCATATAGTGCAAGGAAGCCTGAGGCTTATGCTGCACCAGCCAAAAAAAATTCCCAAGTTACCCTGTTGTGTGTGTGTGTGTGGTGTGAGAGAGAGAGAGAGAGAGAAATAGAAAGGAATCACCAAGAAAGAAAGGGAAGAATGAATATATGCAGCTCAAGACCCTGGGTATGCCACACTCATAGGCTATCAACTTCCACAACAAAAGATAAGTCTGTTCCAGCAATCAACTACCCGCTGGCTAAAGGCAAACTTCCGCACATCTATCCTACAACTGTCTTTCCTCAATTTGAATTTATGCCCTCTCAGGTGATTATTCTGAGCTAGAGGAAGAATCCCATCAGCATTGAGAATGCTCAAACCATTCAAGACTTTATACACCTCAATCAGATCACCTCGCAGGTGCCTAGTCTCCAGACACTGTAATCTGCAAAACTTAAGCCATACAAGTATACATGCACCTGTTCCTATTCTTAGCTACCCTAACACAGCCCATATGTTTACTTGTACCGCGGTGACTCCCAGCAGTCTCTGAAATCCCCTGCATCTTGTTTTCCAGGCTGCTGCTGCTGCTGCTCATTCTGATAGAAGCAGTGTAAGAATCACTTTCACCTCTGCTAGCAGTTACTGTTAATCTATTATTCCATGTACACCCCTCCGACACTAGCAGTTTTTCAACCCACTAAATGGTGCGTCGATAGCATCAGCAAATATTCTTGCACCCTTTCATTTTAAGTGGATCCCATCCCTGTAGAAGCAGTCTCTCCTGTTAACAAGCACAGACCAGGCTGAGAAAAATTCTACCCCATGAGCCTTGCACAATCTCTCCAAGGCCAAATTGATTACAAGTCTCTCATCATATACTCCCTCCTATCATGTCTGGGCAGAATTGGCAACACTTTCAAATTCAACCCTAACTCGCGGCTTTTTTTCAACATTGACCTGTACTTGTTAAGTAATTCTGCCATTCTCCCACTCTTAATATCATTGGTGCCAACTTGTACAACTATATAATTGCCTTTTGTGCCCTTAAAAGATGATATCTGCTCTACAACATCAACTTTCACCCCAGGCAGGCATATCCTGATCCTGTTCCACCTATCTTTTTTGCACAATATATTCCCAGTTTCCCTAACAATAGAGCCACCAACAACAACTTTGGGGACTGCCGCTGTGTTGCCTGATGTTTTGAACTCAGTTATTCAGTTAGAGGTCTAAAAAAGAATGCTTCAGTCAGATTTTACTGCACTGCCTATTTTTCAGTTAGAAGAGGCATAATTTCAGATGTCAGATAACAATTGTCATTGAATATAGAAAAATGAAAAGTGGCTGAGGATAGTTAAACAAGTGGAAGCTCTTGAAAATATTTAAAGACTGTAAATAGCCACAAAAAAGTGTAGTTGGGACACAGACTACATGCTTGTTGCCTGTGGCTGAATAAATAGTATTTTATTTTCTTGAAGGTCTCATAAAAAAGCTGATTGAAGCCTCTGCTGCTTTTACAATGTAGCATTTTTTTGTCCATCTGGCAAAGCCTTAAACAAAAATGATAAAAATATCATAAAATCATATTAATTAAGGATCTATGTCTAACCCTTGTATATCCCCTTGGCTCTTTCTTGTGATAAAATAATATTTCTGCCTTTTTCTTAGCTTAGTTCTGAAAAAAAAAAGTCAGTTTTATAATATTTATATATGCCAAGTTTTCTTATAGTCCAGAGGTTACCAAAGTGTGGGGTGTCGCCTTGAGGGCACACTTGGTGGGCTCTTTGGTGGTGGGGGAGCACAGTTGTTTTGATGAAGCATTTTTTTAATGAAACATGGTCACACCATCCCACATGACAACAGGCATGAACTTTATGATATTTTTTGGGGGACATGAAACTTATGAAATGTTTTAAGGGAAAGTGTAGAGTATAAAAGTTTGTGAACCTCTGGTCTGGTCTGCTATGGTGAAATAACTTTGTTATGGCGAGTGGAATCTTTATTTCTGTAACTGCTTGTCAGTTAATAACTTACAGGGCATCTGTGCATCAAAACAGAAGTGAAAAATATATTAAATGTTTTATTTATTAGGCGCCTCCGTAGCCAGGTGGGAAGGAGCAGCAGTGCGTAGCACACGCTTCTTGATTAGACCGGGGTTCGAGCCCGTCACCACCAAATACGGAGGATGCGGAAAGGTTAAGGAATGACCACCGCATATCCTGGAGCAATATGGCCTTAGTTGCTAATGCTCCTAAAAACCAAACAACAACAACGTTTTATTTATTTAATACATTTTAAGGATATCTTTAGTTGTACCATATCCTTGCTTACTGTAACTCTTAGTATAGCATACATCTCTTATAAGTCTGAAAGGTCAAAGAAGGGAGATTTAATTAAAATCATGCAAACTACTTTTATTGCTCTGAAGGCTAGAGTTACGCAAATAATCATTATTCTTCCTGGTAATAAATGTGACTGCATTCTGTAATGATCACTGAACATCTGTTGAGCAGAGTCACTTCAAATTAAATAATTTTAACTAATTCTAAAAATTCATGTGAATTTTTAGAATGGTAATTTAAAACTGGTAATTTTTATTTGTTTAGAATATTAATGTTCATTTTAAATCTTCTTTTAACATTAATCATAAATTACATTTTGTGAAAAGAAATTTTTGTATAGCACGTAGAAAGGATCTAACATAATTAGAAATACACTGACTATGTAAAAAAAAAAAAAAAAAAAAAAACTATGTGCATTCTGGCTAGAATGTTAAGAAGAAACGCATGTTGACTTATTTGCATTTATTTAACTGAAGCCAAATTTTTACATTAGTTTAAATTTTCACAAAAAGTTTTGAAAACAAGTTAACATATGCCCCCTCTGACATTCTGGCCAGAATGTATATATTTATTTTGACATAGCCAGCGTACTGTAATTAATATGTAGATAATTTAAATGGAATATACAAATAAAACAAGTGTATTTCCTTGTCAAGTTTGCTAGCACAGAAAAAAAAAACGTGCACATAAGTTCATCCAGTCAGAATTATGTCTATAATCCAGTCTACTGATCCTGAGAGGGATGACATATAATACAGAATGTCCATTGTTAGCTGAAACTGTAACTTATTTGTTTATGAAGTAAAATTGGCAAAAAAAGTGATTGTCAAATGTTAAAATATAAGAGATGAGAATTTGAAGTTTGGTGAAACCAGTAAGTCTTTTAAATCTCCTAAAATGCATCATCATATTCGTCATACATAGAACTATAATCTCATTTCATATGACAATCACAGCAGTTCTTCAAAAATTGAAAGAAGACAAAATGACGAAGATAAAGAAAGCCAACATGAGAACTACGGAAAACTTTTAGTGGTCAAACACGTTTCCCGGTACCACAGCTTCTCCCTGATTTCTGTAAACAGGTGGTGCATGTTATTGGTAATGGCAATAGAAGTCGGTAATGATGTATTGATTAGTTTTTTTCTCATTATTAAAAGCAGATTATTGGAGTTAATGACTGTAATGTCTTCACGGCTGAAATTTACTTATGGATACACCCTCTAGACCACCTCAGTCTTAGTGTGCTTATTCCCTCCCTTCCCGCTGTTTTAACCCGATAGGAAAACGACTTCTACTGCAACTACCAATAACACACAACATCTGTAGAAGTCATTTTCGTATCGGGTTAAAACAGTGGAAAGGGGGAGATAAACGTCAAAAATGTCAGTCACATAAAATCAGACATGCAGATACCTTACACAGATTTCAAACACATCATACATAGCACTGTTAGAAAAAAATGGCTATCCATTTGGCAGGAACAAAAAAGCAACAAGCTCTTTCAGATTAAAAACAATCAGCGGCGTTTTTAATCTAAACAATGGCTATCAAGCCGAAGAGGTAATAGAAAGGAAGTTTTACTTGCCAGAATGGGAATAGGACATACCCACCTAACTCATAGTTATTTACTCACTCAGGATAACCCTCCACTATGCAGCAACTGTTAAACTCAACTCGTAAACCACTTGATCATTGAATGCCCATTATATTTGAGAGAACAACAAACAGCTTTCTCTTCACATCTATATTCCTCTAATAAGCTTACCTTACACTAGATTCTTGGGAACTGACAAGATATTAATGATGTTTTTACCTTCCTCAAAATGATAAACAAATATCATCTGATCTGAATCCTTTTATTTAATATAGCAATCATGTACCAAATAAGATTGTAATAGGTGCATTATGGCCTTAGTAGCTCTTGCACCAATAAATCCAACAAACAACAACAGGAGAAGAGATAAACACCCTAAGACTGAGGCAGTCTGGAGGGTGTACCCATAATAAAATTTCAGCCCACTCATGAACTCCGATAATCTGCTTTTAATAATAAGAAAAAACTAATCAATACATCATTATCGACTTCTACTGCCACTACAGATAACATGCACCATCTGTTTACCGAGAATGCAGGGAGAGGCTGTGGTACCAGGAAATGCTTTTGACCGGTAAAAGTTTCGGTAAACCTGTGGTTCTCGTGTTGCCTTTCTTTACCTTAGCCAACAAAATATTTAATGGAAGTGCCACAAATTTAGGAAAGATGGTAAAAAGACGGGGATTATGAATTGAGTACACAGAAATCCAGTCATTCAATTTTAAAATAAAAAATGCAATAGTGTAAGCTGGCAAATAAGATATATGAGGTATTTTTCAATACAGGTGACCCCCGCTTAACGCTCATAATTCATTCCAGAAAAACAGAGTCCTAAGTAAATCCACGCTAAGCGAGCGCCACATTCCCATAAGGTAACATATGTATTTGTGAGTTGCGGTCAGTGCCATAGGATATTTCCTAATCAATAATAAACGGTAGTGAAAAGATGTACAAATGTCAGTCAAAATATTTAATATTCAAATATTTGTACATATAAAATATTCTGCATTACATACGTATATAATTATGTGGTAACTACTTACGTGTCAAAATTAAACTTAAAATTCCAATTAAAATCATGCATTTAATTGATCTAAATTGATTTAATTTAATTGATGAATTTAATCATGAAAAATGTGTCGATTTTGGGTTGAACTTTGGCCCTCTTCCAAATAAACTAAAAGGGGTATTAATTTTAAATCCCCTGCAGCGTTACCACCCAACAATAAAGTCAACTGATCCTTCGCCGCTTTGAAACCTGGCATGTTTTTTTCTTCTTTCAATATGAAACTTCTTTTAGGCATTCGTTTCCACAAAAGTCCTGCTTCATCTATATTAAAAACTGGTTGAGAAGTATAACACATAATACCCCTCTTCAATAATTTTAACAAGTTCTTTTTTGAAAGTTTCGGTTCCTTGATCTGCATTTGCGGCTTCTCCCTAGATTTTAAATCTATTCAACCAGCTGTTACCAGTTTTAAATGGTTCCACATTTTTTTTTTTTTTAGGTGAGTTTTCTTCAGATAATCATATTGGCTAATCTCTTTCTCTCTCTCTCTTTTTTTTTTATAACATTTAACTTAACTAAATTCTGCATTGGATATTATCTTCAATAAAATTAGTTAGTCTTTCCATTTCAATCCTAATAGCCAGCTTAGCCCTAGTTGCTTGCAGTGGAACAGCTATCTTTCCCACTGCTAAAATTAATTCTTTGTTTTTATAATTGTTCTTACAGTTAACTTGCAAGTCCTAAATTATGGCACACATCCGCTTGTCATTGACCAGAATTGATTCGCTTCAAAACGTCTAATTTAATTTTCAAATTCAGTATTTTTCTTACATTTATAGTCTTTGTTCTGTGACCGGACGTTCCTTTTTCATTCTTATCAGCCATTATTAACTCTTCGAAAATGTAATTGCATTGGCTGCATTAATTACGATACAATGTTCGAGTAAACTGTCCGTTACGCACAATGTCTAATACTGTACTGAGTGATGACTAGACTTCGGATAAATGCATATAACGCAAATATTACAAGCAACATACTTGATCATTTATTAAAATGTTGATCTCGGAACTACGTAACAAGTCACTGTACTGAAATTAAATTAGCGTGGGAAAATTTCTGAAGTCGGCGTGGGAAACATTTTAATGCTGTTTTGGTATTCATTTTCAAGCTATCACCTCCATCAAATTATTCATGCAGATTAAACAAGAGCCACAACCTTTTTGGATAACCAGTTCATGCCCAAACTGATAAGAATTCCTTGTGAAAGCAAATACTGGACATACTTAATTTACACATCACTACCTGCTGACCTAAAATGGACTCCCTCAATGTATTCACTGCAACACCACCATCAACAGTCAAGCATGTGCTTATTGAATATCAGCATTCAGGTACAGCATATGATTACCTGCAGGTTTACATCAGTAAGATATAATATACAAAGGCAGATTATGAGAAATATTTGGCAAAGGATGCTAAGAAAAACAGCAAGGATTTCTTTACTAAATAATCTCTAAAAGGAAAGGGATGAATCAGATTGGTCCACTTGATATCGATGGTTCGACTGTTGATGATCCTGCTCAGATAGCAAACAAACTGAATGAGTATTTTACATCTACATTCACACATGAGGAGTTATTAAGGATTGAAAATGCCAGAAGGTTATCAAATTATAGCAGGGTGCTTAATGATTTGTAATAACTGAGAGCAAAGTGGAATAGAAATTGTTGAAGTTAAATATAAGAAAGGCACTTGGGGTGGATGGGATCTATCCAGTTATATTAAAGGAGGTGGTAAAGGAACTAAGCAAACCCCTTAGACATAATTATGAGATCATCATTGGACTCAGGGGAGGTCCCCACAGACTGCAGAAGTGCAAATGTATCCCCAATTCACAAAGGGGGAATTCAAAGGGTGACACGAGTAATTACAGACCATAGTGACAAATGGGCCTGGAGTACTGGGGTCCATAGTTTAACAGATATTTGTTTAAAGTATACCCAGTAAAATAAAATAAAATAAAATATTTCCAGAAGCTTTCGGAACTCGTGTCCCTTTCTCAACTGACAGAATTTTTGAATACATTACAAGCAAAGTGTGGCACGTTACTCATTCGTCATTGTTGTAGCACGGACGTGTGCTGCCTTGCGCCAGTGATCATCCATCAATAAAACGGTTGTCTCCAGGATTGGATGTATACGCATGCCTTTCTGGCGATTTAATGCCTTAGGGTTGTTCATTATGTTTAGTGACTCTAGCCATAGGCGGTGGCGAAAGTGTCGCGCGTGGTCCACTATCTCAAAGTCGCGCTTGGGGTCAAGATCGTGGTTGGTAGCCCAAAAATGTTCTGCAAGCGCGGACTGGTCAGTTTCGGCAAGCCGGATTGCTCTGTCGTGTTCCGTGAGGCGATCCTGGAGACGTCTCGATGTCTCACCTACGTAGCAACTGTTACAGGCCCTACAGGTGATACGGTACACTACATTGCTGCGTAAGACAGGTGTGACAGGGGTCTTCACACTGGAGACAAGTGAACGTAGGTTCCTACCTGGTAATTGTACACATTTTATGTTGTAACTTCTCAGGATCTTCGAGATACGTCCTGACACTCCTGGATAGTACGGAATGTAGGCGGATGATATGCCGACTTGCTTCGGAGGTCTTGGGTTGGAAGTAAGTTCTTGTGCCTGTAACAAGCATCTGTTTAGTACATGGGATGGATAACCGCATCTGGTTAAGTCCGCCTTCACACGGGAGATCTCGTTACGTCTAATTGTGTCGGTGCTGGAATGGCTCCAGGCCCTGGAGAACAGGGTGCGGGCAGTGCTATTGAGATGGCTTGGAGCGTGGCCGGACCCGTAGTTGGTGAATTGACCGCACCACATGGGTTTGCGGTATACTGAGGTCTCTAGATGTGGGCCTACGCGATGCACTAGCACGTCCAGAAACGGGAGCGAACCGTCCACCTCTGATTCTACGGTAAACTTGATGAAATTGGATAGAGAGTTGAGGTATTCTAGTAGTACCGTTTCAGAACCACGTGGTATTATGGTAAAAATATCGTCGACATATCTACACCACGTTGTAATAGGTGTAGGTGGGTTCTGGTGTATCTGCTTCTCCAGATCTTCCATGGCGATGTTAGCTACTACGGAACTGACAGGGGCACCCATAGCAGTGCCATGTACTTGTTTGTAGAGTGAGTCTTCAAAGGTGAAGATGCTGCTAGAGAGGCATAGGTTGAGGGCGGTACAGATGTCATCAGTGGATAGTGACGTCCTGGATTGGAGGCTTAAGTCGCTCTCAAGGAGCCTTCTGGCGCAGTGCACGGCCTGTTGGACGGGAATCGAGGTGAATAAAGAAACCACGTCAAATGATGCCATGACAGAGTTATCAGGGATTGAAATGTCCTTAATGGTGTTAATGAATTCACTGCTGTTTTTAACGGTGTGAGATGTATTACCTATAAGAGGCGAGAGGAGGCTCGCGATGTGTTTGGACAGTTCATACGTTGGGGCACTGCAGCAAGACACTATAGGTCTGAGAGGAATACCCGGTTTATGGATCTTTGGTAATCCGTAGAATTGTGGTAGTTGGCAGCCAGTAGCACGCAGAAGATGGTGAGTCGCGGTCGGGATCTTCTTATCTTTAAGCCATGCGTGGACAAGTTTATTAACATTTGCTTCCAGACGTTTCAAGACTTTAACGGGAGGATCAGGTAGAGGTTCATATACGTTAGGATCGAGTAATAGGGCCAAGGCTTTCTCTCGGTAGGCTGATCGGTCCAGCACAACAGTCCGGCGCCCTTTATCCGCAGGAAGTACAACGATGGAGTTGTCTTTTCTTATAGAAAAGACAACTCCATCTTCTTATGTCTCCATTTTCTTATGTCTTTTCTCAACCACCGCCAACGTGCCGCCCTGTCATCTATAAGAAAAGACAACTCCATCGTTGTACTTCCTGCGGATAAAGGGCGCCGGACTGTTGTGCTGGACCGATCAGCCTACCGAGAGAAAGCCTTGGCCCTATTACTCGATCCTAACGTATATGAACCTCTACCTGATCCTCCCGTTAAAGTCTTGAAACGTCTGGAAGCAAATGTTAATAAACTTGTCCACGCATGGCTTAAAGATAAGAGGATCCCGACCGCGACTCACCATCTTCTGCGTGCTACTGGCTGCCAACTACCACAATTCTACGGATTACCAAAGATCCATAAACCGGGTATTCCTCTCAGACCTATAGTGTCTTGCTGCAGTGCCCCAACGTATGAACTGTCCAAACACATCGCGAGCCTCCTCTCGCCTCTTATAGGTAATACATCTCACACCGTTAAAAACAGCAGTGAATTCATTAACACCATTAAGGACATTTCAATCCCTGATAACTCTGTCATGGCATCATTTGACGTGGTTTCTTTATTCACCTCGATTCCCGTCCAACAGGCCGTGCACTGCGCCAGAAGGCTCCTTGAGAGCGACTTAAGCCTCCAATCCAGGACGTCACTATCCACTGATGACATCTGTACCGCCCTCAACCTATGCCTCTCTAGCAGCATCTTCACCTTTGAAGACTCACTCTACAAACAAGTACATGGCACTGCTATGGGTGCCCCTGTCAGTTCCGTAGTAGCTAACATCGCCATGGAAGATCTGGAGAAGCAGATACACCAGAACCCACCTACACCTATTACAACGTGGTGTAGATATGTCGACGATATTTTTACCATAATACCACGTGGTTCTGAAACGGTACTACTAGAATACCTCAACTCTCTATCCAATTTCATCAAGTTTACCGTAGAATCAGAGGTGGACGGTTCGCTCCCGTTTCTGGACGTGCTAGTGCATCGCGTAGGCCCACATCTAGAGACCTCAGTATACCGCAAACCCATGTGGTGCGGTCAATTCACCAACTACGGGTCCGGCCACGCTCCAAGCCATCTCAATAGCACTGCCCGCACCCTGTTCTCCAGGGCCTGGAGCCATTCCAGCACCGACACAATTAGACGTAACGAGATCTCCCGTGTGAAGGCGGACTTAACCAGATGCGGTTATCCATCCCATGTACTAAACAGATGCTTGTTACAGGCACAAGAACTTACTTCCAACCCAAGACCTCCGAAGCAAGTCGGCATATCATCCGCCTACATTCCGTACTATCCAGGAGTGTCAGGACGTATCTCGAAGATCCTGAGAAGTTACAACATAAAATGTGTACAATTACCAGGTAGGAACCTACGTTCACTTGTCTCCAGTGTGAAGACCCCTGTCACACCTGTCTTACGCAGCAATGTAGTGTACCGTATCACCTGTAGGGCCTGTAACAGTTGCTACGTAGGTGAGACATCGAGACGTCTCCAGGATCGCCTCACGGAACACGACAGAGCAATCCGGCTTGCCGAAACTGACCAGTCCGCGCTTGCAGAACATTTTTGGGCTACCAACCACGATCTTGACCCCAAGCGCGACTTTGAGATAGTGGACCACGCGCGACACTTTCGCCACCGCCTATGGCTAGAGTCACTAAACATAATGAACAACCCTAAGGCATTAAATCGCCAGAAAGGCATGCGTATACATCCAATCCTGGAGACAACCGTTTTATTGATGGATGATCACTGGCGCAAGGCAGCACACGTCCGTGCTACAACAATGACGAATGAGTAACGTGCCACACTTTGCTTGTAATGTATTCAAAAATTCTGTCAGTTGAGAAAGGGACACGATTTCCGAAAGCTTCTGGAAATATTTTATTTTATTTTATTTTACTGGGTATACTTTAAATAAATATCTGTTAATTACAGACCAATTAGTTTAACTTTTGTTCCGGGTAAAATAATAGAGTCACTGGTTAAAGATGCATTGCAGGATCATCTAGACAAGACTGCAGCAATAATTCAGACACAGCATAGGATCGTTAAGGCAAAGTCTTGTCTGACAAATTTGATTGGTTATCATGATGTGGTTACAAAGGAAACGGATACAAAAAATAATTTTGATATCATATACTTGGATTTCAGGAAAGCTTTTGACACTGTTGCGCATGGAAGACTACTGTACAAATTGGAGCAGAATGGTATTAAGGATAAGTTGCTACAATGGATAAAAGGATGGTTGAGTGGGAGAAGACAGAGGGTGGTAATCAATGGCACTGCTCTTCGTGGACTAATGTTATTAGTGGAGTCCCACAGGGTTCGGTGTTGGGTCCTCTGTTGTTTTGTACATTTATCAATGATATTGATGAAGGTATACCAGGCTTAGTGTTGAAGCTTGCAGATGATACAAAGGTTGGCAGGGTTGGTAATGGTAGAGTGCTACTGCAACAGGACCTAGAATATCTGGGCAAAAGGGGTCGAAAAGTGGCAACTGAAGTTTAACATTGAAAATGCAAAGTACTGCATATGGGTAGAAATAACCCCAGAATTGTGCAGTCAGATATGAAGTTTTCTGAGCAATGCAGACAGGCTGCCATAGCAGGTCATGGGGTTTTGTCAATGATATGCAGGAATTTTGCTAGCAGGGAAAAGGAAGTAATTGTCCCTTTGTATAAGGCAATGATCAGGCCACGCCTTGAGTACTACTTACAGGTCTGGAGACCTAATTTTAGGAAGGATATTGATTTTATTGAGCATGTACGGGGAAGGGCAACAAGATTGGTGAGGGGAATGAAGGGAACTTAAGCCTCTCTTACCAAGAGAGGCTTAAGTTCTGCAGATTGCAGCAGCTGGTGACTAGGCATCTGCGAGGTGATCTGATTGAGGTGTATAAGGCTTTGAATGGGTTGAGCATGCTGAATTCTGATGGGATTCTTCCACTTGTTCAGATTACGAACCTAAGGGGGCATAAATTCAAACTGAGGAAAGACAGATGTAGAATAGATGTGTGGAAATTTGCCTTTAGCTAGCGGGTGGTTTATTGCTGGAACAAACTTCCATCTGCCGTGGAAGTTGATAGGTTAAATAAATTTAAGGAGGAACTGGACAAACATTTAGAGGGAATGGTTGTGTGAATTTTTTTTTTTTTTTTTTTTGTTTTGGCTGATGCTACATAAGCTCATACGCTTGCTTTCTTGTATCACAAGAAAGCAAGCATATGAACTTGCTATTACACATTCAAAAGAACCTTTGACAATGCAGCATATTACTGGGGGGACAAAGTCAATATTAACAAATTCTTTGGAAAGAATTAATACATTCCCCCATTTTCAATATGGACATTGACAGGCACTGACTTTTGCCCCATAAATCTAATAAGATTCATTTTAAGCAAAAAAAATAAAAATAAGAAAATATGAAATCCATCAGGCACGACTAAGATGCCACAATAGTTGTAACTATTGACTGATAATTACTCTTCCCCCCCCCCATCTGAAAGGTGACCACAACCACTGACATATAATTTGCATTCATTGCTTTCTATGAATGCAAATTTCACAAAAAGATTTGGTTTGAAATAGAGGGTGAATGTGTAAATTACAAAAACATAACAATGTAAACTTTATATGCTGTCAGCCAAACATTTGCATCTTGATGAAAATCTAGTCACTGCCAGCTTTGTAAGCTGAACACTACTGTTATCAGAAGTGGAAACAGAGTTTGCTTAGTAGTATAAAATTTAGTTGTGTCTTATTTTCAGAAATGCATGAGTAACATTAATGGAACTGTTTTAATTATAGTATGCTAGATACAGGGAATTTTCCTGGACTGTCACCAGAAATTTTAAAGCTCTATGTTGGATTGAGAGAGAGAGAGTGAATGCTTAAACAACCATTAAATGTCTTTCAAAACATGTATGTAATTTAATAAAAAAAATATACAAAACAAATTTCATGGGGAACATTTTCCTAGTAGAGAAAAAGGTAATGAAGAACTTGAAAAGATAAAGAAACAAAAGCAATAATAGTTTTTAATAAAATAAGCTGTGTACAAAAATAAGTGCCAGAAAAATAAAGTGTGATTTAATAAATATACAAATTTGAGATACTCAATGCTGTATAAATAAATTATTCTATACTAAATGATTGCTATTATTAATATATAGCAAAAATGATTCACTATATTTTAAATAAATAATTACAGATAAAATCCCAATAAATCTGATGCTTTCTGCAAATATTTTAATATAAAAATTAAAAAATATACAAATCACTCCAAAGTCCCACACTCCAAATGCTGTTGCTTCAGTTATTGTAATTAGATACAGGAAATTCTGATGTAGAATCCCAAAGTGGTATATTCCCCGATGTGAATCAAATATTGTGATGACTCGTTGGCTGCTCCTAATTAACTGACAGCTATAGTTATTCAAACTGTGTGTACTTTTATTATTTTGTTTAAAAATTGTATTCCAGAAATCACTACATTGAGGGTTACTTTCTCAACTGCAGGCTTGAAAATTTTGGGTAATGCTCTCTTTGGTACACATTCCCATAGCTGCAGGGGAGTTTTTTTTTTCAAGAATTGCATTCTAAGCCTTAAATTGGGACCAAATTAAAGCTTGCTTAAATCCTTTTTCAAGTGCATATTGATATATGTACTTGTTTATATTCTAGAAATTGTCAAGAAACCTACAAACTGCTGTTGGCACATCTAATTATATTATTGTTTCCAAGTAAATGGTTTCTAACAGATGAAGGTAAAAAAAAAAAAAAAAAAAAACCCTTTGAAAATGGGAAAAAATTTTGTAACTAGGCAGCAGCTGTCCGACTGGGCATACAAAAGCTGAAATTTAACAAATTTTCTAGGATTCTCACCTAAAAGTATATGAAATTAAATGACATGATTATAAACAGAGGTACAGGATATTACTGCATTGAACAACAATAATTGAAGCAATGAAATTATTTAATGATTTGTTTTCATAATTTTTTGCCGAGAATTATTTTTGAAATTCTGATATAATTTTTGACAATAATTTCACTTTAATGTTGGACAATAGGGTCAAAATAAGAATGCATTAACATTTAAAGTTTTTTTGTAGAAAGTGTTCATCTTAACAAAACTTTAAAATTCCATAAAGGAACAACTACATAAGCTCATGCATGTTCATTCTAGGAACTCAGTCATGAATAAGTTAAACATTTATGTGATGTACAATTTAAATGATAACTGTCAGTTGCAATTCACAGCAGGCAATGAATCATACATTGTGAAGGAATCTGTTTATCAATGAATCATTCAGTTATATACAAAGATACAAGTAAGTTTCTGTAGTTATTTACATTGTTAATTTTCATAGGCAAATATCATCAATACAACTATTACTACATACAACAGGTTTTTCATTTTTACAACTTGAAGGATTAAAATGCAGCAAATGGGAATTCCCTGAATAAATACAAGGGATTATCATTTTATCATGGACTGGTATAAGATTTTATGTTTACCACACAAACTTTCTATAACTGCTGCTAGAAGAATTCTCCCTGATCGGTAGCGATCAGGGAGAATCTGCTCTGATTGCTACCGATCAGAGCAGATTCTGTGTGCACATGCCAATACTTGTCGAGCTAGGGTTGCATGAAGAGAGTTTTTTTTAGCTGCATGTCACTAATGATCATTTTGAAGCAAATGTTGGACATACAGATTGAACAGCAATATGTATTCGTTCTTGTGTAAGATGGGGCTTAAATGCATTGGAAACAGTTAAAGATGAATGAGGCATATAGTAATGAGTGTCTTCATAGGGTGACCATATTCTGGTGTCATTTTCTCATTTGAAGGAACCTCCATCCTAGTTGCCATCTTGGCTCCCACCCATATGGAATTCTTTCTTGGCAGTGACTTATTTCTGATCAATTTTTTTTGGCAGTGACTTGTTTTTGAACCAATTTCTATGGTTAGTAAAATTATCATCAATAATTTACAAAACAAAACACATAAGTCAATATCAAATGATAACAAAATGACAATTTGGCCTCGCGGCAGGGATGGCATCTCCGCCACCACCACGAGGAGGTAAGGTGTCCTATCTAGTGAACATTTCAATGTACAAATACGTCTTTAACATTAGCTCCACCATTGTGGGCTGTGTAAGGACAAGCGTCCCTCCCTCCAACCTCGCTCGGAGATCAGAGTAGCATGGACAGGATAGCATGATGTGGAGGCCAGTCTCCGGCTCACCACATGAGCATAATTCTGAGGTTACGAGACCCAGCTAGTGCAACCTCTACCTCAAGCCATGCCCAGTCAAGACCGAACAGACAACCAGTCCGAACCGGAGCCAAGGCCTTCACCAGTTCATGGTGTGAACAGAAGGATTGATCAATTGAAAGAAGGAAAGATCAATGGACCAATTCTTTCTTAGAATTGGTCCACTGATTTTGCCAAATGGCCTCCAACTCATCATTGATCCTCCATTCAGATGTTATGTTAAAGGCATTGTCCGCCAGCCCAACCAGAAGCACGACCGGACGACGAAAGTCATTCTGACTTTCAGCGTCCAGTCAGCCATTCACCTAAGGCACTGCCAAAAATCAGAATGACTTTTGGCAGTGCCTTAGGTGGGCCTTGGCTACTTGCAGATCAGCTAGAAGCTTTCCAGCCAATACACATAATGCATCAGTAGCAATTGTTCTACAGGAGAAGAGCAGGCCTCTATGCAGAGAGAAGGATCCGACGAACATGAGTTTCCAAATTTCCCTCCCCAAGCTCCAGCCATGTATGTCAGGATCGGAACAAAGATATTATCATAAAGGAGATGGAGGGGTCCTCCCTTAATGCCCCAATCCACGTGGGTGATTTGCTGAAGTTGGCATATGTTCGCTTTACCATCTCCTGCAAGTAATCGGCATGCACCAAGAACATCAGCACTCTTCAAGGTACACCCCCAGGTACAGGGCTTTCTGCCCTACCCAAAGGGAAAAGTCTCCCGAGCGACAAAATGGTAGCCGCAACCAGCTGAGGCATCCCCTTAGCAAACATATTCTAGTGTGACCGAACGTTCCGAAGTGAAGTGGTTTCTCCATCAAGACAATGCCAGGCCCCATACAGCTAATATTGCACAGGCAGTGTGGTCCGAGCCATAGGTGCCGAGGTTCTGCCACATCCCCCTTGTTCACCAGACTTAGCACCATGCGATTTCTTCCTGTTTCCACATCTGAAGAAATCTCTGAGAGGCAAGGGTTCAACATTCAACATAATGATGCTCACAGAGCCACAACAGAAACGCTTTGCTGTCTTTCAAAAAATGGCTTGCAAGATGCATGGGTACGATGGTGAAAGTGTATATAGTTCAAGAATGAGAAATCCACAGAATATTCAGATGACAATTAAGACAAGATCTTGCGGCAGTTTGCAAATTAAATGATCACTCCTCATATATTCATAAGTTCAGAGAGAATTTTTTATATACGGTGAGACCTCAATATAATGTGCCTCTTCGTACCAGTTATACTGCAGATGTGATCATGTCCCCCAAGACAAAGTTTTTTAAAAAAAAAAAAAGGAGTGTGTTCAAAGAACTAGCAATTTCATATTGGAAACTGGAAAAAGTGAATACTGTATATACTCATCTATTTCGTATTTCTAAGAGAGGGAAACAGCTAAAAATTGGCTGTATATTTGGTTCGATTTATTCAGTTGCAGAGAAATTTTTGTAAACAACAGGGCTCATCAGAGACTAATTACTGTAGCCACTCAGTTTCTAGTCTCAGCTAGAGATGCAATAAAAGAGCATCAGTGGAACGCTAATTACAAACAGCTACTCTGAAGGGAAATATGGCTACAGTTCATAAAGTGCATTACATTAGTTACAGAGTAAATTTTTCCAAACGACAGCATAAATCACTTTACTTCACAGCATAAATCACAGCATTTCTCCATAAATCACTTGTCAGTTTATGTATTTTTTTTGTTTAGTTTAGCCCTTAGCAGTTTTTTTCTATCCTACGTATAACATACATGAACTGACAAGTGATTTATGGAGAAATCATGTGACTTAACTTCAGAACTATGATAAACCAGACAGTTTGCTCTTGATTTAGTTTTCTCAAAATGTGATAAATTCTAGGGCATTAGAAATAAATTCACAGCAAAATTAGTAGGATTGAAATGATGACCACCAAAAGAAAAAAAACTATATAGTTGAAGAAAAGTTAGATTGTCAAAAGAGTTAACAGTGGAAAAACAAAATGCAGTATATTTCACAAGTGTCGAATTCCAGAAGGAACTATCTGCAGTTGGATGAAAGAGAAAGAAAAATTGTGTTCATTCAAAGACTCCTTAGAAGAAGTAGGCCTCCAAAGAAAGAAAACTATACTTTGTGAAAAATAGTGATGTGGACAAGTGCTTATACAAGTGGTTTCTACAGAAGCATAGTGAAGGAGTACCAATAAAATGGAGTAATTTTGAAAGCACAGGCACTTAAATTTCATAAGCTACTTGGTGATGATGACACAATTAAACCTTCTGAAGGGTGGTTTCTGGATATGGAAAGGCTTGTCATAGGATCCCCACATTAATCTTGTAGGCAAATCTGCATTTTCTGATATTATATGAGCAGAAGAGTTTCCTGAATTTCTGCGTAATGTGATTCAAGATGATGAATTCGCATATGAACAGTTGTATAATTGTGACAAAACAGTACTGTATTATAAACTTCTCCTGGCCGAGCCACTGGATATTACAAAGAGAGCATGAAAACTAACAAAGAGAAAATTATGTTACTGTGCACAACCAAAACTGGAAATCACAAGCTAAAGCCATTGCAACATTGGTAAAATTTGAATTCCCCAGCGTTTTGACCATGACAACACAAAATCTTTATCTGTGATTTATAAAAATAGCTCCAATGGTTAGATGATGAGTGATATTTTTGCTTCATGGTTTGAAAGGAAGTTTGTACCATTGGTGAGATACCTCTTGCTTTCTATAAAACTTAAAGAAAAAGCTGTTACTGTTGGATCATTGCCCATCTCATCCTTCAGCAGACATCCTGAAATTGAATGATGGCATGCTCAGTCTCATTTCTGCCAACTAACACAACTGCACTAATTCGGCCCATTGATCAGGGTATTATTTGAGCTTTCAAAGCCTACTATTGTGGTCAGCTATTTGCTGGTATTGTGAACTCAGAAATTCAAGTTCTAGAATTTCTGAAAACATTAACACTCAAAGATGCTGCATATAATATTGCTAGGGTCCCCAAACTACAGAAATTTTTTGCGGGCCAGAACCAGCCTGCAAAAGAATTTTATCAGGTCTGCAGATATTTCAACTAGATTGTAAAAATTAATGTTTAGATTAGATCACAATAAAATTTATAAAAAACACATTTTACAGATTATTTTAACATTCATTGGTTTATTGATAGTTTACGCCTCTGTGTCATTAGCATTAATAGAGGCATATAATGCAAGAAAGCAAGCTTATGCAGCATCAGCCAAAAAAAAAAAAAAAAAAAAAAAAAAACCGTTCCCATTTCACCCCTCCGTTCATTCCAAATACCATCAGCTTAATCTTGTTAAATATTAATTCTGTTATTTTCACTCAAAACTATCCTTTGAAACGTTAAAATAATCCATTAATCTTGACCCTGTCATTAAATAGCAATAGTCATTAGAGACAACAATTATGGAGTTCCTTATCTTGGCTTGGGTGACACTTGTGTCCCCTCCACAGAGACCTACCCCTGTCATATTGGGGTTACCTTCTGCCGATCATGTTGTAAATATTTTTCTGTAATACTAAGTTAGCAATTCACTTGTTAAGTTCTAAGTTAAATATATATACGAAGTTAAATATTTAACTTAGAGTTAAATATAAACGTATATACAAAAAGTCTTGTATATAAGTTTCGTTTAACAAACCATTAAGAGAAAATATGGAAGTGTTGTATTGAGTGAATGCTTTGTGAGCACAACCAACTTTGGTAGCCTCAACAAATAGTTTTATGAAAATTTGGGTGAAAATAACAAGTTAGTGTCGTGTTTTTTAGTCAGGTAAATAGGTACTGTTTTTATCTGATGTTACATTTTTGGTAGTAATTAAAATCGCATTCCGTCGTACGAAAAGCCATGGAAACAATTTACTAAAAATCAGCGGTTTAAATTTTTTTTGTAATAAACCAAATTTATTTCAAATCTGTAAATAAATTTATGTTAAAATATTTCATAAAATTTTAAGACACGTCAGTGTCTTACTTCAATATTTACGAATATTTTTTTTGATTCCAGTGACCCCATAAAAATCATGTTGAAGTTGATGTCGAAAAAGAAAAGTTGATGCTGAGTTTCACATTTTTAATAAGTAGTGGCCAATTAATTACTTTTTTGTACTGATTAATGATACTGGTACTTGTCTTATTTGAAATGAAGTTTTGTTGGTGTTCAAGGAATATAATGTGAAACGTCACTACATCACAAAACATGCCTCAAATTATAATAAATTTCAACGAGCTTTGCAGAAGAAAAAACTCCAAGAACTAACCCTAACTTTTCAAAGTTAACAACAGAAAATTAGAACTTTTACTCATCAAAATTTATCTGCAGTTAGAGGTAGTTTTCAAGCCTTCCAAATCATTGATGAAGAAGGAAGAGCTTTTATGGATAGAGAATTTGTAAAACGAATTTTTGGCAATTGCAAAAGTATGTCCTGAGAAAGTAAAGAATTTTGCATCTGTAAGTTTATCTATATCAACTGTAATGAGAAGAATTGAAGATTTAGGAGGCAACGTTCAAAATCAAATTGTAGAAAAAGTTTGTGAATTCATGCATTTTTCAATAGCAATTGATGAGAGTGAAGATACAAGCCATACAGCTCAATTACTAATTTATATTTGAGTGTAAATCAAAGTTTCGAAGTACCTGAAGAGCTAGTTGCATTAAAAAGCTTGAAAAAAAATAACAGGTGAAAATATATTTTTGAGTATGTTAGAAGCAATTGACGGCCTCAAACTGAATTGAAATTTGCTATCAGAGGTTACAATGGATGGTGCTAAAAATATGGTTGGTACTAAAATTGGGTTCATGGGTAGGGTTGCCAGGTGTCCTACTTTTGGTAGGACAGTCCTACAACTGCAAGTATGTGTCCTACATCCTACATTGGTGCTTAAATGCCCTACATTTACATATTGAAATTATAAAAAATGAAAGTGTGCAGTCTATGCAATTATTTTAATTATTGTGATAGTAATTAAAATAACTCATTAGATTACATGTCACTAAAATGTGGTTACGAGAGCAAAGCACACACCAGCGTCGTGCCCCATTGAGTGGCGCTTTCGTGAAGGAAAAGGGGAAGGGAAGCGTTTTGTTGGCTGCAGTATTTCATTCGCATTTCAGATCTTGAAGGCGGCACATGTAACATGTATTGTTAAAATCACATGTAAAATTGTTTAAGCTTTGTAGTTTATTTTACAATAGTGAGCCCCAAGAATGGAACAAAGCAGTTTAAGTAGTAAAAAAAGAAAGTGTCATTTTAATGAAAATTGGTTAAAAGCACATGGCTTTCTGCAGCACATGGCTGCAGAAAGAAAACGAATTTGAAGGTAGATGTAAGCACCGCATCAAAACATTTTCAATAGCTCTTAAAGGAATCTCTGCTGTGGAATCTCGTACCTTTAGCATGCGACTTTCACTAAGTTCATGCTGTAAAACAGCATGAACTTAGTGAAAGTCACATGCTGAAGGTACGAGCATCTGCAAGTTCTTTAATTAAAAAAATTATGATTAAGAAAGATACACCAGAAGAATTACAAGTAATTGCAATTGAAATGGCACATGTTTATCATACCGTACAACATAACCTATCTTATAACTCATTAGACTGCATGTTAAAGCTTGTTCCCAAAACCAAATGATAACAATTCTTATAAATTATCGTGTGGGAGAACTAAAGCAGAAGCAATAATTATGAATGTATTGGCACTAAAGATATTAGATGACATTATTACAAAGTCCAAAATAAAATCTATATTTTTCAATAATGAGCGATGCATTCAATAAAAAGAATAGGAAGTTCTTTCCATTAACTATTCAATATTTCTCTAGAGATCTTGGCTTAGAAAGCAAGTTAATTGATTTTTATGAAAATGCCAATGAATCTGAATCTATGAAATCTATAAAAGTATCTGTGAATCTATGAAATCTATAAAAGTATCTGTGAATCTATGAAATTTTTAGGTCTCAACTTTACAAACATTTCAGCATTAAGTGCTGACAATACTAATGCAAATTTTGGCTACCATCATTCTTTATATACAAATTTAAAGTCTATGAAGCAAAGGATCATAAAATCTAACTGTTACGCACATATTTTGCACAATTGTTTAAGATTTGCATTAGAAGAATTGGAAGTAGATATAGATAATATTGTATTAAAAATAAATTCCCACTTTAGTTTGTCATTCAAATGATGAAAGACTTTTAAAGATTTTTGCAACTTCGTGAACATTAAGTTTACCGATTTTTCAAGACATGTTGTAACTCGCTGGTTATCATTACAACCATGGATAGAGAGACTTTTACGAGAATGGCCAAGTTTACAATCCTATTTTCTTAGTAATGTAACTGATTTGTCTGCCACTTTAAAAAAAGGTATTACATATAAAGGAAGAAGAAATACCTGTCAAGATTGGATATATTTATTATTTGCCAATCACATTCACTCAATGTTTGAAAAACTGATAAAGATGTTAGAAAAAAACAGCACTACTATTATCGATTTATACCATATACTTAAAGAGTTTAAACTGTAGATTACATCTAGAATTGAGCAACTTTTTTTTGGATTCGAGGTTATGAAAAAGATGAAGCAGTTAAATGACTATGAAAATCAGAAAATAGAACAGGAATTTTTAAAATTTTATCAAAAATCTATATTGTATGTCAAAAAGAGATTCAAATTTAATGACGAATCGTTAATATCAAAATTGAAAATAGACGAAACTTTAACAGAGCTACCAAGTTTTGCCTATTTTATAGAAGTTGCAGAACTATTGAACATTCCCAATTGAAACATGGACAAACTTTTCGAAGAAATTGTTTTTGTCAACGTCAATTTAAAATTTTTGGCAAGCTCACCTAATTTTAGATTAGGTGAGCTTTTCAGGTGGTAAATTTTAAAAAATTTACCACCTGAAAAGACTGACAATATATATAAAATTTAATCATATATTTTAAGTATTCCAACTTTCATTTGTAGAACGCATCTTTTCCATGATGAACAACAAATGGAATGAAGATAGGAATAGATGTTCTGTAGAACTAATTAAAGCATTATTATTAATAACTGTGAATTCCCAAAAAGATTGTTCAACAATTTTTTAAAATATAAAAAGTAATGTGCCCTTGTTAAAATGCACAAAAAAGTAATCAAAAATAAGTTTGATAAGTTTGGACACTAATTTGTAACTAGTATGTTATATTATATTATCAGAATCAGTATTATTATAGTTAATAAAAATATTTCTTTGTTTTTCATTAAAGCAAAATGTATCAAAATCATCATAAAACGTGTTGTTATTTCCATATTCCTTTACTAATTTTAAAAACTTTCCCCAGCAGGAAAAGCTTCCGGGGACCCCTTCCCACCAGGGTGCTGTCCCACTTTGGGCTTTTTAAAACCTGGCAACCCTATTCATGGGTCAGCTTCATAAATATCTTGGAAGTAAAAATATTAAAAAAACAATGCAATTTCACTGTATAATTCACCAGCAGAGTCTTCATGCAGGAAATTTCTTGTAATATCAGCAGTAAATTTTATTCGCAAGACTGGTCTGAATTATCGGCAATTCAAAAATTTTCTCGGAACTACTGAGGCTGAATACAGTGATTTGTTGTACTGCACTGGAGTACAATGGTTGAGTCGCAGTAACGTGTTGAAGCAATTTTTTGAACTCAGGATCGAAATAGATTTATTTATGAATGAAAAATTGAAACTTGTTCTGGAACTGTCAGTCTTCAAATGGTAGTGGAACCTTGCCTTTTTAACAGATGTATGTGAACACCTGAATTTTCTTAATATGAAACTACAAGGACAAAACAAACTTGTCAATGAATTGTATTATAATGTCAAAGCATTTGAAACAAAAATGGAGTTATTTAAAAGTCAACTACTTCGGAATAATTTTTCACATTTTCCATGTTGCGATAATTTATCTAAAAATATGCCAAGTTGTAATTTTTCCAACAAAAGTTTTGTTCAAAATGTTAGTTTGTTGCAGGAAGATTTTGCAGCTAGATTTTCTGATTTTAAAAATAATTCAAAGGTGTTTGAAAATTTTCAAAATCTGTTTGACAACGGAGAATTTACGATTGGAGTTGATAGATCTTCATTCTAATGATGCTCTGAAGACGATATTTAAAAATGAAAATCTAATTCAATTTTATTCAACATTATCTGAGTCAGATTAATCTGAGTAGTGCATTCTAAATGCCAGATTTAGAATGCACTACTGTATAAGTAACCATAATCATATCAATTTTCTTAATTCTTAGAATAAAGATTTCCCTTCATTTCTCTACTGTCGAGGTTTATTCTATGTACTAGTTACTAACATTGATATATTATTTAAACTGTTTTATCATTATTATTATTATCATTACTATTGTCCATTTCATTCTTATACATCTCCAAGTTACTAATCTCATTATTAGATTATTAAAAAATAATCTAAATTGCTAAAAAAATAGTAAATATGATGAATAAATCAAAAAATAAACTAAAATTTAAAAAAACCTAAAATTTTAAAAAATACAGTATTTTATATAAATTACAAAAACAGCACACCACCAAATCTAACAGAATGTAATCATAACAACAGTAAATTGAGAGCAAAATAAACCGAATGGCTACTTTATTAGGTACACCTACCCTTTTCATGAAATGGAGTGCTCCTTCATACTATATATATGCAATTTAGTTCAAGAATTGACAAGGCATGATGGTATGAGTATCTCAGAAAATGCAATGCTGCTGAAATTTTCATATTCCATATGGGATACATCTTGGGTGTATTAAGATTGATTCAAACATTCCACCAATGGCAATCCTATGGTCAGAAACAGCTTGCTGATGCGAGAGGCCAACAGAGGCTGAAAAAATGGTCCCCTTGTGCAGGATAACAAAAAAGCTACAGTTAGTCAAATAACAAATCAAGTACAATGATAACCAAAGAGATATTTTCCTCAGCAGGTTCCTCTCTGTCAGCAAAATACAAAGTATGATCATGATAAGCTCAGAAACACCAACATTGGGAGAGTGGAGAATTGAAAAAACATTGCCTAGTCTGACGAATAACAGTTTATGCTAATGAGAGGACCAGAATATGATGAAAACAGAACTACATGGACCCATCCTGTCAGGTATGAATGGTGCAGGCTGATGGTGGTACATATTGGCCCCCTTGATACCAGTGGAGCAATGTTTGGATGCCACAGTCATCTGGAAATTGTTTCCAAACAGGCATGTCCCTTCATGGCTGCAATATATACATATCTGTGAATGGATCCTTCCAAAAGGATAACATGTTATGTCCCAAGACCAGAATTGTACAGAACTGGTTCCAGGAATGTGAGGGCAAATTCAGCTTAGTAAGGTAGCCTCCCCAGTTACTGGATCTAAATAAAATTAAACACCTGTGGGATAAGATTAAATGAACTCTGAAGTGGATATCAGCAACCATTTAATTTGCAACAATTGTGGGAAGCAATCAATTCAGTACAGACTAAAATCACTGTGGGATGCTTTCAACACCTTGTTGAGTCCATACTATGACAAATCCAGGCTGCTCTAAGGGCTAAAGGAGGTCTGTCAGAGGCTGCTCACTATAAGGTGTACTTAATAAAGTGGCCAATCAGTATTACAGTAAAATACTGATATTAAGAAAAATGCTCAGAATAAAATCAGAGTCCTTATTGTATACTGCTACAAGAAAAAATGAGATTGAAACAACTCTGTTCACGAATCTTGCATATCAAATAATTATTCCATGGAACTGCTATCACTGCTGCTGCTGTCTTCATCCACTTCTATTACTGGGGATTCCTCTTCATCATTATCCTTTTCTTCTTCTTCCTCATCATCAATCACAATAACTTCTGGTTCTTCTTTTTTGGCTTTCTTTTTAGCATTCTTTTGTGACTTTTCTTCATTGTATTCTTAAGTAAACAACAAAATATGTATACAGATTCACAAACTGTATTTTATATACACCGACGAGCCAAAACATTATGACCACCTATCTAATATGTTGGTCTTCCATGTACAGCCAAAACAGCTCGTACCCGGCGAGCCATGGATGTTACAAGATTTCTAAATGTGTCTTGTGATATCTGGTACCAACACATAACAGCAGATCATTTAACTCCTGTAAGGTCCATGGCTAAGACGCTGCAGATTGGAGTTGCTGTTCCAACACAAACCACAGATGCTCGATGAGATTGATGTCTGAGGAATTTGGAGTCCAAGGCAATACCTGAAGTCTTCCTCATGTTCCGCGAACCAGTCTCAAACAATCCGGGCGATTTTGCATGGTGCATTATTCTGCCGAAAGACAGCACCGCCAGAGGGGATGACAGTTGCCACAAAAGGGTGTAACTGGTCAGCAATGATGTTTAAGTAGGGAGTAGACATCAGAGTGCCCGGCACATGGACGAAAATAAGCCAGTGGTGATGGTGTCATGCTTTGGACCCAGGGCATCCCAGGAGAACATCGCCCAAAGCATGACACCGCCGTCACCGGCTTGTTTTAATCCCACGGTGCATCTTGGTGGCATCACTTCCCCAGGTAAACAACGCACACGTATCCAGCCATTCACATGGTGCAACAGGAAATGTGATTCATTGGACCAGACGACCTTCTTCCAATCACTAAAGGGTCCAGTTTCAATGCTCGCGTGCCCATTCTAGGCAGTGTCTCTGGTGAACCATGGTTAGCATGGGCACTCAGAGCGGCCTGCGGCCACACAGCCCCATTTTCAGCAGGGTTCGGTGTACTGTGTGTTACGACACATTACTTCCGTCACCAGCATTCCAATTACCGGCGAGTTGCACCACAGTCGCCACGCATGATCCGTGAGAGCCTTCACTCACCTTCAGCATCGATGAGCCATGGTCGTCATGGGTTCATGGATTTCCCCTCCTCGGACCACTTTCAGTAGGTACTAACCAGGGCTGACCATGGGTACCCCACCAGCCGTGCCATTTCGGATATGCTCCGACCCAGTCGTCTGGCCATTACAATTTGGCCTTTGTCAAACTCGCTTAAGTCTGCTGCCTTTCCCATCTGTAGATCAAGAGTAACCTGATTAACAGAGCTCAGTATCAGGTGTTTTTTTATACGAAGTTCCGACCAGCGCTGTAGTTCACCTGCGGTTTCTTTGATTTGCATAACGACTCGCTAGTCATAATGTGTTGGCTCATCGGTGTGTATATATATATATATATATATGTATATATAAGAGAATATATTTTCTTTGGGACTGATCTTAAACAAGGCCAGATTTACTGGGACATACTGGCTCCAGGACCCAAGGTAACAAGGAGCCCCTGAACAATATAACCACTATAAGGAGTAAGAGGTTTTTTAGCATTTAACTGGATTCTCATTTAGTAAAATTATTGCTATTTTCATTTTTTTTTTCTTTTTTCATCTTGTAAATACATCACAGCAATGCATTGTGCCATGTCAGTATCTGCATTAAATTATGTTATTTTGTTTTCGAGCAGTATAATATTTGTGTGCCAGGTTCCATTAGGATAAACTTGATGGCATGTGGAAAACATGCAACAGACAACCTCTTCTGCATTTCCATAACCTTGTCCAATGTCATCATGGCCTGGGAATGTATTTGCATTTTTGATCTTGACAAAAGATGTTAAAATGTTCAGTACACACTATTGCTATGCATGGAAAACTGATATTTGCAAAAAAGAATTCTCCACCAATTCTAGTTATCCCAGAGTTGTGCTGCCACATGTCTAAGTTCATTGACCTTCTGTGGCATACAGCATCCTTCCAGTGGCACCAAAGGTAATGCCTGGAGGATTATGATACAGTGAATGCACTGAATCAGAGGCAGCAAAACTAATACATTAAAATTTCAATTTAATGGACTATGTGGGGATAAAGACCTGTCCACTAAATCTGATTACCCATTAAACCTGAAAGAAATACACATGGTCTCCAAAGTTACAAGGACATTATGAAAAAGTGCCGTAATATGAAATTTAAAAAGTATATATATATTAAATGTTATAATACTGTATTTACTGCACTTATTGTATAGAGTAGAACAGCTTGAAATTGATTGTGCTGTGTCACTTAGCAGCAGTGTAAACTCTAAAAACTTATGCAGACCTGAGAAATTCCCATGTATGCTTGCTGGAGGTTCAATGACTCTCCACCAAAGTTTCCTCACCTTCCATCAGGAGGCTGATGGAAGGTGAGGTAATGCCTGGCACCTCTGCTTTATTCTGAAAATATTTTAACTGATTATGATAAATACCAGTAAGCAGTTACATCACTAAATCCAGGATGAAAAGTCTGATTCAGTGTACAGTGTCCATTTATTTCTGAAGTCCATAAATTGAGGGTTTACTGTAGTAGCAATGAAATCTTTTCGTATAGTGGAGTAGTGACAAAATGAAAACAGTACCACTGAGGCATTTTTTACATAGTTGGGAGGGCAGAATTTTTTCTTTACATTTCATCACTCACAGCAGAAAGTCGTTAAGCCTGTTTGGCATGATGTTAGGTCAAAAATTACTTTGAATGTAATGTTAGCTAGAAAGATGGTAATTCTTTGCAAGGTTGCATGCAGTATGGAAAAATTGCTAAATTGCCGTTTATTGTTTTTTTTTTAAAGGGACTGGTGGGCCATGTGAAATCATAACATGGATGACACAGCCCTTATATACATGGCCCAGAGGCCATAGGGTGACCCCTGCTCTAAAATATTGGCCGCTCAGCAATTACCAGATATTAACCCAACCAAAATTTATCACACTAGCTAGATAACATGAAACCCATAAACACAATATTTAAAATAAAAATTAAAGAAAGAAGAATGGAATAACATTGAGGGAAAATTTTTCAAAAGTAAAATTTGACACCAAACTGACTTAAGTGTGCAAAAATGGCTGCATATCAAAAATTTGGCAGCTAAATACTAGCTGTGAAATTTATTTCCATATGACTTGTTTAATATGATGTATGAATAACCATGAAAGTTGAAATTTTGAACAATATATACATAATATATATATAATATGTTTTATATTTCAATTTTCATTAATTAAATTCATTATATTAAAGAAAACATTAATGAAAAATAAATGACACAGAAGTTATTTTGTATTTGAATTATTATCATTTGTAGGATATCTGTGACCCACTAATACCACCATTTATGGTTCCCAGTATTATTGTCATACTCATTGTAGGAGCTGATAGCAGCTTTTGACATTGTATTGGAACTTTGTTCCCAGTGCTGTATCCTGTAATATTTAGGCTCACACTACACTATAGGATTTAATCTTCCATTAACCATCATCTCACATTTTCAATACAGACAGATATTTTCAATACAGCAACTCCCCGACTTACATAAGGGTTGCGTTCCGTGGAACACTACACAAGTTGGATTTTACATAAGTTGAAATTTCCCCCATGCTTGTGCAGCACTCGCAACTGTGCTTGCTGAATTGATTGAATCAAAAAAGAAATGTTTCATGAACATGTAAATAGAATTATTTATTGTACTTATTCAATTTTTTAATCTCATGCACAGGAAAAATTACAAAAGCATGCAATTTAAAAAATTTAAAAATTATAAAATTACAAAAAAAGGGAGGAGACAGGCATAACATCAGTAAGTTTTACCTCTCGAGCACTGTTGCCAGAATCAACGTCTTCAGCTGATAAGCACACCACTACGGAGGTTGAGGGCTGTGGAGATTTAGAAGGGGTCGGCCACTCAACCTTACGAAAGAACATATTAATGTATGACTGGACGGTGCGTTTTTTCTTTTCATTGTAGATTTCTTTGCAGCAAGCAAGCATATCATCCACCCCTCTGTTAACTTTTAAGAATTGTTCGTTGTCAGGATCAATCCTCTCAAACCTCGCCATTGTCGATGCAATTTCACAAAATGCCACTGCCATCTCTTTAGTGATGAAGCATCTTGGCTCCTTATTTGGTTTTATGAGCTTCGTCAGCATTTTCTTCTTTCTCTGTCACTGCCTGCAAGTCAGTAAGTTCTTTGTTAGATAATTCCTCCTCTTCTTCCTCTATTAACTCCTCCATGTCTTTGGCACCAACCTCCAACTGAAATAGCTCTGCAACCTTTACAATCTTATCTGTAACCTCTTCATATGATTCGTCTTTTTCAAATCCTTCGAAGCCTCTTACATGCTCTCGGCATATTTTCTTCCATGCATCATTTAAACAACTTTTAGTAATTTCTGCCCAGGCCTTATTAATATTTAAGATGCCATGGTAAATACTGTAAGGTTTCCAAAAGTCTCTTAACATAAAATTTTTCTCACCATATACTGCAGATAATGCCTGAGAAAACGTGCATAAACAGTATGCTTTTAAATTCAAAATAACACCCTGATCCATAGATTGGAGAAGTGAAGTCATGTTTGGCAGTAGAAATATGACTCACGTTCGAATTGAAATCATCTAGATGGGTAGGATGTCCAGGAGCATTATCTAATAGAAGCAAAATCTTGAAAAGAACATAGTTGTCTTTACAATATTTTTGAACCTCGGAAATGAAGCAGCATTTAAACCAATCCTCAAAGAGAGATACTCTTATTCACGCTCTCTGGTTCGATTGGAAATGCACAGGTAGGGTGGCTTTATTGATGCCCTTAAATGCACGAGGATTTCCAGAATGGTACACAAGCAGTGGTTTTAATCTGTAATTTCCTGCTGCATTAACCCCAAGCAAGAGCGTGGCCCTATCTTTTGAAGCCTTGAAACCTGGCATTGTCTTTTCCTCTTTGGCAACAAATGTTCAATCCGGCATTTTTTTCCAATACAGAGCAGTCTCATCAATGTTAAAAATTTGCTGTGTTGAACAGCTGCCTTCATCAATAATTTTTTCCAACACATCACAAAATTTCTCTGCAGCTGCAGAATCGGCACTGGTGATTTCACCGCATGCTTTAACGTTGTGGGAATCAGCACAATAATTGAACCTATTAAACCACCCATTGCTTGCCACGAACTTGGGTTGGGGTGTGCTGTACTTATCCTTAATATCTTCATAAATACTTTTGCTTGAATGGTCATTAGACTCAGGGGCACTTGCTTCTGAATCTGATTTTCCATCCATATTATTAATAGCTTTTCCATCTTCGATATAGCATCTGAACGCTGTTTTGTGATCAATGTTGATCTTAAATGCACTGATCCTTTAACATGTTCTTTTATATGCACACTGTCCCTTAAAATAGTATTCACTGTTGAAGCAGCAAGACCTAATTCCATGTAATAGATGACAAACTTTGTTCTGCTTTGTAATTCTTAATTAATCATCTTCATTTCTAAATCAATTTTGTTTCGTTTCCAACACTTGCACTTGCTGTTGGTTCCTTTTCATTCGCCATTGTAATAAGTAAATAGGAAAGAAGAGAAGACTCTGAAAATTTATTTGTTTTTTATACGATTGATTGAAGATTTCAGTCAAGGAGGAATTCATTTCACCATAATACCATAAAATACCACACAATTCCAGTTATTGGTATTATCGCAAATGCAATAAGATCGAGTTTACTACCCATTTATAATAGATTGCACTAACAGAAAAGCCCAATAAACCAGAAAGTGCAAATTGTTTTTATTGTTTTATGGTTGTGACCTCCAGAAACATGCTTTAGAAAAATATCACAAAGGCACTCAAAATTGATTCTTATAATGGGATCATATGATAACAATGAAAGGGTAGTGCAATTTCCATTATAAATATGACCTTTTAGAGAGATAAATAGCTTAGTAATATAGCGAAATTTTCAACTTCCAAGGACTTGGAATGAATTACAAAAAAAAAAAAAAAAGTGTTATTGGGTTCACATTACGATATTTTCACAATACCTCCATTTATCCCTACAGATGCAAAATATGTTTCCATAATTTTTGCAGTTTGCACCGGCCGGCAAAAACTTATGTAAAGTTGAATTATGAGTCGAGTATTACGTAAGTCGGGGAGTTCCTGTATATGGATAACATGGCCTCTATGATTTGCTTTTGTCTCTAATTCTAAAACCAAAATAAGCACAATATGCTTTCTTGAAAAAGTTAGTGATTCTTTATAAAATTTCCACATGTATAACAGAAGGAATCAGAATTGTTGGCACACTGATGACATGACACTATCTAGTTAAAAAAGAAATAAAAAAAAAGCTACATTAATTATAAAAATGCATACTAATAATAAATTATAATTAAAAGCCTACAAAACTTTCCTCATTAATATCAAATACAATTAGAGATATATTCTATATCAAATGAATGCACTATGATAAATGTTGTAATGACATTTTCTGAAAACTGACATGTAGGGAAAAAAAATGTTTCATCTCCATCTAATTCCAGAATGTTACAGCCTTCCCTTTTCAGTTTGATTATGTTGTACAGCAACAAACGATTTCATCTTGCAAAGATAGATAAAACTGTGCTTTCTTGTACACAGTTGTCATTTTTGATCTAACTGTCAGTATTTTTGTAAAAATCACATCACGTTATAACAAAAAAAAAAAAAAAAAAACTTTTAGGATTAGACTTCAGAATACAGTAAACAGTGTTACACAGAATTTTTTTTAATGTCATAGAAAACAGATAATACATAAATACCCTCCAAAAATAAATAAGAAAAATGTAAACACAAAACAGAAGTTAAAGAAAATAATTTTTTTTGCAGGAAACATCAATATTTTAAAATATCACACTCAAAAAGAAAATATAGTAATGAGTTTACATACCAGATAATATATGCATTAATGCTTTAGCTAATTCTGGAAATTCTAAATCTTCTACTGCTTCTAAAACATCTATGCCTTTTAAGGTCCTTCTGTGATTGTTAATAGCAAAGTTATTGGCACTGAAAAAAGAAATAAGGTGTGTTTTTAAATCTTAAACATCATATTTCATACCATGATGACTGGATAAAGCTTGTGTCTCCCCCCTCATCTCTCTCACTCATGCTAATGTTAGCAGTTAAGCATGTAAAATTTTTAGTCTAGGCTAAGCATGAGATGAAAAACCATTGCACTATTTTAAAGTATTTTGTTTGATTATGTAAATAGTGTAGAGGTAGTAAAATAACTTAAAGCATAAATACAACTACAGAAAAAGCAGAGATATCATTTAAATTTCATATGGAAACAGGCTCAACAAATCTGAGTCAAGACAGATGGTGGAATGTCACATGCCGCAGGAGAGAACTTAAGAGTTTCTTGGTATTCTAGACACCTTCATATAGCACTATATGCATAAGTGGAAGGCAGCCGGTCATTCCAAGGAATTCCAAGAGGTCTGAGAATGCACATAAGCAATGGTCAGTGTACATATACACACAGAACATGGTATGAATAGGGGCTACACAGATAAGCCATTGTTCAAACTTTAATCAGGAAAGTTAATGCAGGATGATGGGTAATAGTACCATGGCCTTCAATGAAGAGGAAAGGATTTCTGGAATGACAAATCTTGATACATGATTGCATTAGATGGAAGAAGTAATGGTGACAACCTAGAGAACATTTTGAAAAAAATTAGATCTATGGATACATGTCAAAAATTGTTTCCACAAAGATCATGTACTACAGAGTACCCCCAGACAGCATTAAACTCTGATCTACAAACCACTATTGTTTTTTTTTTCTTCCTGTCCCAATACTTTTTGTAACACAGTATATATTTTTATATATAAAATGAATAAATATAAAAATTTTGTGTGTGTGTGTGTGTTACCAAAAGTATTGGGCAAGGAAGATAAGTAGGTAGGTACTGGATTTTACTGGTGCATTAACGGCAGTGGCTATTATGCAGCAAGACAAAGGGGCAAGGAAGAGAAAAAAACAACAGTCTACAGAGAAGTTGACAATATATAAATATGTATATGAAAAAAAAGTCCCATCTAGTAATGTATTAATTCCTCCATTTTTTCCCCAACTCTTAAATATTTGGAACCAATATAGGTCTTCATTTAAACATTTTAATTAAGTGTTTTATTATAAAGTAAAGAGCTGAATAAAAATTCAAGTTCTTTTAATTCAAAGTTAAATTTTCACCTTTCATCTGCTTTGTGTTTTATAATGTATTTTGATATGAATGGTTAAGAATACAGATCTTATTTCCTGTTATCCTTACTTTACGAAGTCTGGAAAATTGAATAATCATTTAGATTACTATTTCAAATTCGATGAGTAATGGTATCTGACAGATGCCAGTTTACTTTTTAATTTCTGGAAAATTTTTCATTATTTTTGAATTGTGCTTGGACAATACCAATATTTCATCATTTCTTAATGGAATTGCAATACTATTTTATATGTACTGATGTGAGATTTACTCAAAGATGTATCCTACTGTTAATGGCAAAAGGAAGAGCTTTTGTAAAGATGTCTACAGTGGTCTCAGACAGTTTTTAAATTGATAAGATTATCAACAGTAAATTCTAAATAGGAAGCATTCATGTAAATAATCATAGAAGCTACTAGGATTTTTATACCAAGATATCCTGTTCCAGGATTAGATTTAAATGGATGTCAGATGAACAAATGAGACAAGTGGCAATAAAGAAAAATACATGAGGTGTGCATATAAATTATCAGGGGATACAGGAACCTACAACAGGTATAAACTAGACTGAAATCATGTTACAAAGGAGATAGGCAAGCATAGGCAGATTACAAGAAGTCTGTCTCTCAGAAAGAAAAGTAGCAAAAACCTTTACTTATGTAAACACCAGAAAGAAAGGAATGAATTACACTAGTCCACTGGATATCAGTGGTGTAACTGTTGATGATCCTGCTCACTGTTGGCAAACAATAGATATTGTGTATCTACATATTCACACACAAGGAAATTTAAGGGTGGGGATGCCATAAGTGCATCAAATTCTAACAGAGAGCTAAATAATTTTGTGATAACTAGGCAGAAGGTAAAAGAGAAGATGCTGAGACTAAATGTGAATAAGGCACCTGCAGCAGATGGGATCAATCCAATCAAAACAGGAAACAAAAGCGGTATGCAAACCTCTATCTCCTCTGAATCCAAGGATGATCTCTTAATTATTAGAGTAGCCTTGGATTCAGAGGAGTTCCCTATGGAATGGAGATGTGCAAATGTATCCCGAATTCAGAAAGGATGATCAAAGGGTAAAGTGAATAATCACAGACCTGCAAGCTTGACTTTTGTTTCAAGGACAATAACAGAGTCACAAGGACAATACAGTGCAGGAGAATCTAGAGAGGAATGCAATTAGTACTTTTATCACTTTTATCATTTATCTGTATATATATTTTATTTCTATGTTTAATTATCTTCCATATATTGCATTTTATTTTTATTTTTACTACATTTTTAATAAAGTTTTATTTATGCTTTTGCATTTCACTGTAGTGACAAGATTTGTTTCAGTATGCCGATTCCCAACGCACAAGGCCTTTTTGCTAACATATATTTGTTAGAAATTTTTAATGTGATGTGTGCTGATTCAAATAATTCAGAAGTAAATAAGTAATTCTTCTCTTTTCATTTCAGTATACTTTATTCTGGGCCATACTGCAGTAGTAGTAGTCTGTGACAACAATGCCACCCTTTTGCCTTTCTGAATAATCTTTCTATACAACTATTTCCTGAATATATTCCATACCTGTTGCTTGTAATTGCTCTGGCTTACAAGCTCCACCATCTGAAGCTTGTATGGAGGTACTGAACACCAGTACCTTCCCTGCTCTCAACATTCCCATGTAATGTATGCATAGTGAATTTTAGTGTAGACCCTCTATAAGTCTGATCCATCCAATCTGAGCTTATAAGAAGCTTGTGCCACCCAATTTATTACAGTTTATAAGAAGCTAAAGTTTATAAGCTAAGCTGAGTTATGGTGAAAGAAGGAAAACAGATAAAAGGAGATGGAAGAATGTGAATACAACATAGAGGGGAAAAAAAAGGAAATATAGAGAGTATAATAGGCTGAGAAGAACAGATAAAGCAAGTAGGAAGAGTACAAAAAAAGAAGTTTCTATGATTTAATGTTTAAAAGGGGAGAAAAAGTTTTTAAATAATGAATGACGAACAGCATTGTCATATAAGGTTCAAAACAAAATGCAGTTCACGAAGGACAAGCTTTATCATTTTTTAGCAGTAAACTACTGGTTTTCTTAATATAGATTAAGTGTTACGTTTCTTCTAAACTTAACAAGTAGTGGAGGGTAACCTGATAAATGACCATCAAAAATAACATTCGCACATTAACTGTTAATCAATGATTAAAAATCTTAAATTTTTTTCTACTTTTATAAATATAGTCAAGCCTTTGCTGAAATTGTTTCTGAAATGATTTTTTTTGTGAGTTTTTGCACAGAAACTGCACACAAGAACCAGTACAGTGAACTGCCACTGTCTTTGTAACTATTTGGTTTTTTTCTTGAAGAATAGCACAACTGACAAGTGCCAATGCTGAGTTTGTTTAAAGTTTCCAGTCACTTTTTTTTTCCCTCCGCCCACTAGTTTCACAAGCATCTGCAATCTTACCCTAGTTTTTTTGAAAGGTTTATTATTGTTTACACAAAATAAAGACAATAATTATGTCCCAAAATTTCTCCAGATGGCCGCTACACTGCCTAAAGTAAAGTACATAGTTTCAAACTATGCATGCTGTGAAGCACACCAAATTTGAAATAAATTTTAAAATAAACCTGAAAGCAAAGCAATTAATAGTATTGAATATAAGAGTCCAATCACAATATTATGACCACCCCCCAATGCAGACATCACACATGCCTAGCGAATTATACAGTGCAAGTGTCAAGTTCACACACCGCAAGCATATAAGGCTTGATGTTCGACATCCGTGAACACAGTAACAGCCGCTGTCATGGGCAAAGCACGCGACCTATATCAGACCTAGAAAAAGGCACGATCATCGGCTATCATGCCAGGGGTGCCAGCATGTCTGAAACAGGGACTTTGTGAAATGCTCACGTGCTGTAGTGGTAAAAGTGTATCAAGACTGGATGAATGAGACAGTTTTAAAGACTCGACGTGACAAATGTGGAGCCCCATGTGCCATTGATCCCAGAGGTGAATGTTGGCTGAAACGGTTGGTCAGGACCGATCAACGGACTACTGTTGCTCAACCGGCCATCCAAATGAACCGTGGGGACACCAGAAAGGTCTCCAACATGACAGTGCAGCGAACCCTGTTCACTGCACTGTCATGTTTGAGCAGACGCTTGGTGACAGCACCCATGCTGACAGCCATTCATCGCAAACAATGCCATCAGTTTGCACAGCAATACTGACACTGGACCCTGGCCGAGTGGCCTTCTCCGATGAGTCATGGTTTCTGCTCCACCGAGTGGATAGACAGTGGCGTATTAGGCGTGAAACCTCCGAGAACAGACACCCGGACATAATTGTTGGTCAAAGGCAGGCTGGTGGGGGAGGCATTATGGTCTGGGAAATGTTTTCATGGCATAGCTTGGGTCCACTGATACCTCTGGAGGGCACCCTAAATGTAAATGGTTACCTATTGATCGTCACTGATCAGGT
This sequence comes from Mastigoproctus giganteus, assembly GCF_048544385.1. Lineage (NCBI taxonomy): Eukaryota > Metazoa > Arthropoda > Arachnida > Uropygi > Thelyphonidae > Mastigoproctus > Mastigoproctus giganteus. The sequence continues at coordinate 197,530,137 of NC_143578.1, read as the reverse complement.
ACACCCATACATGTTGACCGTGTTCCCTGGGGTCGATGGTATCTATCAGCAAGACAATGCGCCATGCCATGTTGCCAGAATTGTCCGTGAGTGGTTTGAGGAGCATGACGAAGACTTCAAGCTACTCCCTTGCCCCTGAATTCCCTGGATCTTAACCAAACTGAAAATGTATGGGACCACCTTGATCGACACATCAAATGGATGGATCCTCCACTAAAGAACCTACAAGAACTCCAAGTCTGCATGGTCACAGATACCCATAGCAACCTTCCATGGACTTATTGAGTCCCTCCCATGGCGGCTGGCTGCAGTGCATGCTGCAAAAGGTGCATATTCTGGATACTAGGTAGGTGGTCATAATAATGTGACTGGACTCTGTATATGCTTTTTGTTTTTTATTTATTTTAATAAAATTTATATACATAATAAGCAGAAATATATCTGCATGCGCATGTTTGAAATTTTGCACACTTAGCCTTTTAAACTGAAAAATTGAAGAGAATAAGAGATTGATGTTACTATTATGTCTGAAACTTTTTTCCCCCAATTTTCATCAGAATTAATTTTTTTTTGTTTTTTAATATCATCAAAGATGCAAAAAACGCATAGCATGTTTTAAAATTTTTAAATTTTTTATTAAAACTTCAAAAAGTACATACAATAAATGCTGCAATCCATTAAGAATAGATGAAATATTAGCATCAATTAGGCAGAATTCGAAAAAAACCAAAAGATTTTCCAAAAATAAAAAAGAAAATTAGGATACTCATCACATCAGGTAACCCTCCACTGTTTTTGTTACATTTTGGGTGCCACCACTGACATCTTAAATTACAATTTTTACATATAACTTTGCTAGCTATATCCTTTCCTTAAGATATTTTTTCCAATTATCCGAATAAAATTTTTGTTCAGTATATAAAATAAAATCCAATTTGAAAAGGTTTTTTTTTTTTTTTAAATACAGACTTCAGAATAAACAGAATAAAGGTACAAAGTCACAAACAGTTTCTCTCCTATTTAAGTACACTAATCATTATTAATATATACCCAAATAAATGAGACCTGAATAAATCAGAAATAAATATTTTTCAAGTTTCTAATAATTCAAATCTTACCATGAGGTAGCATACAGTACAAAAACACTTGCTGCTTTAGACAATGCAGTTTTGGCACCACTAGACACTTTGACACCATCAGGTAACTGAAATAAATAATATAATTACACTGAAAATAAAATACTACACTAAATATACCCAAAGAAGCTGCTATGAGGGGTATTCAACAAGTTATCTACCTTTACCAAAAATATGCTTAATATATGAAAAAAACTGTAGTTTTATTGTACTCTCATATAAATGTATCTTATATTTACACAGGTCCTGCTCAATACAGTACACTATTAAGAACAGAGATTTAAAGTAACCATCCCAAGAAATACAAAGATGTCAAGAAACTGGAGCTAAGGTGATAATATTTCTTAAGATGGTACTAATGTTATTAAGGAGAGGCAATCTGAGCATAAGGCCAGCATCAAATTTTTGAAAAAACACAGGAATGAACCAAAAGTAATTCGCTAAATGCATGAAAGCTATATATGGTGATGTTGCCCCTTCTCATATCAAACAAAATTTTTGTCTAAGCAGTTTAAATGGGATCAAGAATCCACAGAAAATGATCCCTCTTTGGAACAAACAACATAACTGACACACCAAATAATTGAACAACTGGTTATGTAATAAACATATTGAAGTGTCTATAATTTCCAGAATGTAATATTTCTGAGGAATTAGAACTGGCCATCCTCCATGAATGCTTGCCAGATCAAAGGACAGTTCTTGCTAGAATGCTCACACCTCAACTAGGAACAGTGCAAAGCTAAAATTTGTGAGGAAACTTTACACAATTCAGATCTATAAGGGCTCCTTTCAAGAATTGAAACTGGTGATGAAATATGAATTCTTCACTGGAATCCAGAAAGAAAAACAGGAGTCCAAGCAGAGAAATCACCAATGTCCAAAAAATTCAGACTCAACCCTTCATCAGTAAGCTCATGGCCACCATTTTTTTGGGATATGAAGGAGGAAAGAGCACATGTGCTAGATACTGTATGAGAACCATTTTTGAACTTTGCTAAGTAGACTCCTTAATTACTTAAAAATAATTGGTTTTTGCTTATTATTTTTGTTTCAAATTAGTAGTGCAGTTATACAAGTTATATTAGGCACATTCATAGCCAGGTGGACAGGAGCAGCAGTGCGTAGCACACGCTTCTTGATTAGGCCCGGGGTTTGAGCCCAAATACGGAGGGCGTGGAAAGGTCAGGGAATGACCACCGCATATCCCCGGAGCAATATGGCCTTAGTTGCTAATGCTCCTAAATAACAAACAAAACAAGGTATATTCCTTTTTATAATATTCCTTTTAAATAATGAGATCATTGCAATAAAATAAATATGATGAAATATTTCATATGTTACAAGTTATCCCCTTCAAAATATATGGAAGGCACTGTTCCATATATTTCTTGCAAGCAGGGAAACACTTCTGGAAGTCTTCTGTAAGCCCTTTCAATACTTCTTCAATGGATGGATTGAAAACAGGTTCCCATAAGCACAGTTTTCAATTTATGAAAGAGAAAAAAAAAAAGTCAGAGGGATAGGTCTGGCAAGTACGGTGCATGTTCACACACAGGGATTTGTTTTTTGGCCATAAACTGAACAGAGTGAATTGTTTGGAGGGAGCATGCAACCATCCTTCCACAATTCGTCTCTTCCTTCAAATGTTTTCATGCAGCCTTGTCAGAACTTCAATGTAGTATGTTAATATAATATTCAGCCATAATAATTCCTTTAATATCGAAGAAAACAAGAAGCATGGTTTTCCTTTTTGATTTTTACATTCTTGCTTTTTTTTTAGCATTAGTTGAAGCATATGTTGCAAGAAAGCAAGCCAAAAAAAAAAAAAAAAAAACACCTTCCCATTTCATCTATCCAGTCACTCCAAATGTTTGTCTGGTTCACCTTAAATTTATTTAAGCTATTAATTTCCACAACAACAGATGGAAGTCTGTTCCAGCAATCAACTACCCACTTGCTAAACAAACTTCTGCACATCTATTCTACAACTTTCTTTCCTCAATCTATGTGCCCTCAGGTTCTTAACCTGAGTAAGGCCATATTGCTCCGGGGATATGCGGTGGTCATTCCCTGACCTTTCCGCATCCTCTGTATTTGGTGGTCACGGGTTCGAACCCCGGTCTAATCAAGAAGCGTGTGCTACGCACTGCTACTCCTGGCCACCTGGCTACGGAGGCGCTTGTGGAATCTAAGGCAGTGTGCCTAATTGACATGGATTGCCAATGTAATGATGAGTCAGGTTAGAGTAACATAAGTACTAGGAAAATAAAAATGAGAATAAGTGTGTTATGTGGTGAGTATAATGAATAGCTATATACAAGGGGTGATCATTTAATTTGCAGACTGGTGCAAGATTTTATGCCTACCATGCAAACTTTCTGTAAGTGCCACTAGAGGCGCTCTCCCTGATCTCTACTGAGCAGACTGTGCGTGCATGCCAGTACTTGTCGAGGTAATGTTGCTCTCTTTACACAACACTAGCTCTCTTTACGCAACACTTGTTGAGCTAGTGTTGTGTAAAGAGAGTTTTTTTAGCACGTGTCACTGACAATCGTTCTGAAGCAAGTATCATGTCAGACAGAGATTGAACAGCGATGTGCGATTAATTATTGTGTCAGACAGGGGTTAAATTCACCGGAAACAGTTGAATGAAGCATATGGTATTGAGTGTCTTAGTAGGATGGCCATATTTAAATGGCACAAGCAAGTAAAGGCCATGAGTCTATTGCAGATGACCCAAGACCTGGTCAGCCTTCCTCCTCAACTCTTAAGCAAATCACAAACACCCAGGAAATCTTGGATAAAAACAGGTAAATTACACCTTGTAAATTAGCTGTTAGAATGTCCATTTCATATGGTAGTGCTCACAATATTGTGAAAGATTACGTGAAAATGTAACAAATCTGTGCCTGCTGGATTCCTCACAATTAGACTCCAGAACAAAAACAGCAAATAGCAGACTTGTGCAAAGAAATGCTTGATCCTTTTGAAACACAGGGTCAAAACTTCTTAAATTGAAGTGACTTGTGATGAAACCTGGATTTTTCACTATGATCCAGAGACAAAACAACAGTCAAGTGAGTGGAAGCATTCCGAAGCATTTGGAATTTTGAGCTTCTCGTTTCGCTGATAAACAAATGGTGCTTGTGTTTTTGATAAAAAAGGCATTCTTGTTACACATTTTGTGGCTCTTGGAACACTATGAATAAAGAAGCATACTCAGGTTCTCAGAGTCAAACTTTACCATACCATTCATGAGAAATGTCAAGAACTTCCTGGTGTGAAGTGGTTTCTCCATCAAAACAATGCCAGGCACCATATGGCTATTGTGCAGACAGTGATCATTGCCATAGGTGCCGAGGTTCTGCCATATCCTCCTATTCACCAGACTTAGTCCCATGATTTATTCCATGTCTAAAGCAAAATGTTTCACGTCTGACAACAATGCTTGCAGAGCCATAATGGAAACACTTCGCAGTCTTTCAAAAAATTGCTTGCAAGAAGCATTTAATGCATGGGTATGACAGTAGTGAAAGTGTGTAAAGTTCAAGGGAGAGTATTTCAAGGATAAATCCACAGAAGATTCAGATGATGACAATTAAGATATGATCTTGCACCAGTCCGTGAATTAAATGAGTACCCTTCCTAGACAAACAGAGTGGGTCATTAAATCAGAATGTCTTATAAATGGGGTATTTTTAACTTTCCAGATAATGACTGGAATTTATGGCTTGGGTACTCAAAGTATCAGAACTTTCTAGATTTATTGGATGACTGTTTCTACATCAACTTGTTAAAAAGGCAACAAGAGAAACCAATACCCATTAACTGAATATCAGCGGTGATGCTTCGTGCATTTGGAATCCCTAGATAAAGGAACTAGATGGTGATGGTCATAGTGTACTGATGTGGAATTTATTTAAAATATATAAATACTGTCAAGGGAAGGGATTTTGCTTTTAATTACTTTCGAAAAGGTGACTATAATACTGTTACAGTTTTTAAATTCTTATCAAGGAGATCAACTGATGATAACAGTTGCAGATTCTACATGCAAAGTGTTTAAGGAAGTAATCATAGAAACTACTTAGCTTTATATACCAACTTAGAGATATTATTCAAGGTTTAGACTTATATGAATGTCATGTGAATTAATGAGATTAGTAGCAATGAAGAAAAAAGCATGGGATGATCATAAATCATCAGGGAACACAAAAGCTATAAGTATGAAGTCTACAATAAAGTGACTAAAGGGTCAGACAGGCTAAGGTAGATTTTGGCATAGAAAAGTAGCAAAGTATTCTTTTATTATGTTAAGACTGAAAGGAAAGGGACAAACCATTGGCCTGCTGGATATGAATAGCATAACTACTGATGATCCAGTCCAAGTAGCTGACAAAATAATTTTTTTGCATCTAATTCAAGCATGAAGAAGTTTTTAGGAATGGGGATACCAAGAGTATATCTAATTCTAACTGGGAATTGAACTATTTCGGTTATAATAAAATCTGGTGATTTCAATATAACTGAGAGGAAAAGTAGAAAAGAAACTGTTTGAGCTAAAAGTAAATAAGACATCTGGGGCTGATGGAGACTATCCAGTTATATTAAAAGAAGTAGCAAAAGAGGTAAGCAAACTCTTAGTCATAATTATGAGAGCATCCTTCATAAAGGGGATCAAAGGACAAGGTAATTACAAACCTGCAGGCTTGACTTCTATGCAAGGAGAAAATAATGGAGTCATTGTTAACAAGTAATGTAGTCAGGGCATGTCTTAGGCCTAGACAAATTCGGCATGTCTACAGCCTGTACTTTGAGGAAGGGGTCTATAAATAGCAATGGACACAGCCAAAATCAATGATATCCAATAGTGTAACAATGAGAATAAGTGCTGGTGTTCCTTATAAAATATGCAAATAAAATATACTTTCAAATTGTAACTTCTGGTCAAAAAGGAACATGCCGCTGATATCTTCAAAAGTGGCAGCTGCTTTTATGCTGATAATAATGATGTTAAATTGTCAGCACCACAGTATATTAGTAAAATACCAATGGCAGTATCATACATCTCACAAAAGAGGCACTCCACCTCTTATATGTAAATTTATTTGCTTTACATTTTTATATTGACTGCAGTTGTAATTTCAGATTATAATGTTATTTTTTATTTATTTACTTTTTTTTATTATTATTAAAGTAGGGTGTGGGCCCTCAGAAAATATTTTACCTAGGACCCAAATACTCCAAAGACAGATGTAGAGTATTCAGTAATACTGAATACTCAGATTTTTACATTATATACTTTTTCACAATTTTTACATTATACTTAGATTTCAGCAATGCTTTTGAAACTGTTCCACATGAAAAAGCCTGCTGTAAAAATTGAAGCAGTGTGGCATTAGAGGGTAAATTACTGCTATGGACAAAAAATTGGTTGGGTTGTAAGAGAAGGTAAAGGACAAAAAATTGGTTGGCTTGTAAGAGAAGGTAGTTATTAATGGCCACTGTTCTTAAAGGAACAATGTTATCAGTGGAGTCCCTTAGAGTTCGATGCTGGGCCCCTTACTGTTTTCAATATTTCTTAACAATAGTGAAGTGGAATATCAAGTTTAATGTGTAAGTTTGCTGCAATGCAATGCAATGGTTGATAGAGTGATTAATGAATCATAGGAGGCTACTACAATAATACAGTGAAATTTAGTGAGACTTAAAATTGATAAATGTAAGGTATTGCATCTGAGCAGCAGCAATTCTAGAATAACATTCAAGTAATAGAGAACAACAAAAAAAAAAAAAAAAAACTAGGAATAATTGTACAGTCCAAGACAAAGTTCTCTGAGCAGCACAGTTGGGCTGTTAAGACACCTCAGGGGGTTATGTCAGTGCCTACTCAGGACCATGTCTTGCTTCTTGACAATTCTCCTATACACAAGTCTCACTGCAGCACCTTACAGTCGAGACCTGCCCCCCCCCGTGATTATTTTCTCCTTATAAATCTGAAGAAACTCCTGAGTAGACACTGACTTTCAAATGAAAATGGTTATCTTAAGGAAGCTATGAATGGAAAAGCAAAAAGATTAGTCAGGAGTGTAATGGTCCTCTTACTAAGAAAGACTTGAGTTCTATAAATTTGTGGGGGGGGGGCATAAAGGAATAGAGAAAAGGGAAACTGACATAAGATATCCTGCTTCATGATGACAATGCTCCTATACACAAGTCCCACAAAGCAATTACTGCTCTGAGTGATTGCACCTCCCTACAGTCCAGACCTGGTGATTATTAATTGAAATCTGAAGAAACTCTGGTATAGGCACTGATTTTCAAGTGATAATGATGATCTTAAGGAAGCTCTATATGACTTTTTCAGAGACCAGAGCAAAAGACTTCATTTCTTTGGGTATTTCCTCTTTGCCCTCAAAATGCAGGAAGGCACTGGACTTAAAGGGAAATATATATATATATATATAATGGAAAAAAATAAAAAATATATACAAAAAAAGATTCAACTATATTGTTTCTTGATTACCAAGGTAGATAACTTTTTGAGTGACCATCATAACATAAAAGGCATCCTAAAAGGATATAACCAACATTTGACTTTTTACTACTTATAATCTCCAATTCATTAAGAAAAGGTAACATTGGTATAGCATAAGGAGAATTTTAAAAACCCAAAAACTTTTTTTTCAGAAATAAAAAAGAAATAGGTGGGCCCCTCATATGTTCAAGGAGTTTGGGTCTGCCAAGTTAATACTGTATTTAATTCCACTGTTGTGTATGGAATAATGTGGATGTATAAATTTGTAGAATTTAGACAAAATATTTGTAAGAGGTTCCCCAAAATAGGTGCACATGGGAAATTTTTTGAATAATGAAAACCAAAACAGCAAACAAGATTTATCTATTTTCAATTAAAAATAGCACAATGACAAGGAGAATAAATTGAACGAACTTTGATCTAACTGAGCCACTGCTTCAGATTGCAGCTGGTCCCAAATGTGGACTTTCAGCAAATCAGAGAATGATTAAGGATGAATTACAAAGGCATCAGATAATAGAAATGGGTGAATAGCAAATATATATATTAATTAAAAGTATATTAAATATATATTTGTTAAACATAACAAATGACATCAGTACCAAATTTAAAAATCTGTTGACAATAATTTTGAGACCCGGTAACATGATCTATAACTAAATTATGTGAAAATAATCAAATGAACTATGGAGTACCAAAAAAAATAAAAATAAATAAATCTTATTACAGAAAAACTGCTTACATGCAACTAATTTCATCTATATGATCTCTAAGCCATTTTATCTATATGATCTTGATATAGATAAAATGGAGATCGTTGTAGTGTCTGCCATGGAGCATCTTCTTTGCCCATTTTTCTAGCTTCGTTTTTTCTGTCTGGGTGGGAGGGGACTCCTAACTTAGGTTGAGTGGGGGTATACTGCTTGTCTATCTTCCTTATGGCCTGGTAGAGTGCTACTGTGTGTTTCTGGAAACAATCATTTAGGTTAGCAATAGCTGTTTTCTGTTGCTCGATGCTCTATCAGGCCTCTTCCTCCTTTCCAGTCTCTCCACGGCCGACTTCAGGCGGTGTTGACAGCTCTTGGTCATCATTGTCCCTGTCTTTCTCATAACATCCTCCAGCTTGGTGTTAGTCCAATCTATGACCCCGAAGGAGTATGTTAGCACTGGGACTGCATATGTGTTTATGGCTTTATCTTCCCTCTGTTCAGCTTTGCTTTCAGCAGGCTTCTGAGTCTCTAATGGCATTTTTCGGTCAGGCAGACCTTGATTTCCTTGTGCTCTAACTGCAGAGCCTGCATCATTCCCAGATATTTGTAGGTCTCTCCCTCTGTTATGGCTTTGATCTGTTTACCAGTCTGCTGCTGGTAGTTTCAGATGACTAATTTTCCTTGATGCAACCTGTAGGTCTTGCATTTGTTTAGAACAAAATTCCATCCTGATATCATTGCTGGAATTCTTCACCGATCTGGAGTATTTGCTGGAGTTGCTTCTCAGTTGCAGCGCTTGGTCATCCATGTAAATCAGGTGAGTGAGGGTGTACAGGTTCTTCCTTCCTTCTTTGAGGCTATATCCAATACTTGCTGCTGCTGTTGAGCATGGTGGATAGTGGGCTCAGGGCATCTCCCTGGAATATTCCTCTCCTGATGGGGATTGGTCTGCAACCTTAAATGGTGGTACTCCATTTCGCCATCGTTGCTCCTAGGAAGTTTGTCACTATCAGATTGACTTTGTAGATCTTCAGCATCTCTGTTAGCCAGCTATGAGGCACAGAGTCGAAGGCCTTGCAGTAGTTCGTGTAGGCCATGTACAGGTTGCGGCACTTCTTGTAGGCTTGCTCTATAGCCACGGTATCTATGGTTAATTGTTCCTTGCATCCTGTGCTCATCCACTTGATTCCTTTCTGCAGTTCGGCCATTATGTTCTGGCTCTCCAAGTAGTCTGATACCTTCTTGGTTATGCAGCTGGTCAAGATCTTGTACATTGTTGGGAGGCAGGTGAGGCCTGTATTTTGCTGGGTATCTTCATCTTTAGGCTTCAGATATGCAATTCCTTGAATGAGAAACTTCAGGATTGTCTCTGGGTGCTTTATCATTCGGGTGAACTGCTCTGCCAGGTGCTTGTGTGTGCAAGTGAGCTTCCTGTACCAGTAGTGGTGGATGTTATCTATTCCTGGGGTTTAGACAGTTGTGGGAGTTCTTGAGACTGCTTTACTTCCTCCTGAATTTCCCACTCTCTCATCTCTTGTACGTCCTTGGTTCTCTTCCATTCTAGTTCTATCCAGGGGGCTCGGCTGTTATGTCTTAATTCCCTGCTCTATATGTGCCCCAGAACTCCTCAATCATCTGCTTGGATGGTCCATTTCCTTCTTTTTCCACCTTCTACGAGTCTCCTGTAGAAGGCGCTTTGGTCCTCATTGAAGATTCGGTTGTTTATTTTCCTCTGCGAGCTCTCTTCATATTGGCATAGTCTCTTGCTGAGTGTGAGGAGGTTCTGCTTCAGTGTGTCCAAGTATTCTCCTATTCTCTGATTTTTAGTCTCATGTCTGCTGTCTCTCTTGAGGATGCTCTTCACTTTTCCGACCAATTTCTTACTCCTATTACCCCGTTGCTACTGGGTCAATTGACCTACCTTGACTCTTAATTCTTATATCTTCTGCTGAAGTCTTCTTTACCAAGCTAGCAGTTCCTTCTGTTTTCAGTTCTTCTTCTGCTGATCTCTCATTTCTCTTCTGCTGATCTCACTTTCATCCTAGTGCTATGAAAGTGCAGTATATGGCTGTGTGGATGACTTCCAGTGTTGCACCATTGTTGTCAAGGTAATGTGGTGTGTTATTTGCCGATTGAAGTGGTCTGTGACTCTCCACAGGGTTCTGTTGGACCTCTGCTTTTGTATCACATGGGTCTTTGTGGGGTCCATTCCTTTAAATTCTGTTAGGGCCTTCTTCCACTCATCTTCTCTTCTGGATATCATGACCTCATCTCTTTCCATTTCAGCTGCTGTGTGTTGTATTTCTTCTTGCTCTTCCTCCTCTGGTTCGGTAGTAGTAGTATGTTCTTCCTCCTCTGGTTCTGTATTGACCATATTCTTCTTTCTTTGTAGTTGATCACACACATCCTGCTTGTTTTTTTCCAAGATTGCAGGAGCAATCAGGTTCTTTGTGACAGTGGTCCTTCTCTGGTCTGCTATTTGCAGTTCAGCGACCTGAATATCCGGGAATTGTTCCAACCACTTGGTATGTAGTCTCAACCTGTACATTGTCATATCGTTCTCTAGCTTCATTATTTCGTGGTATGCTTGCATGATGCAGGTATTCATTTCGATGCTCCACTTCATGCTTTGGCATTTTCTTCCTTCCTTGGGTGGTCACTAGTGCAGTTGCATAGGAAGCATTTCCAGTTAGTGGAGCTGATGGACTTGACCTTCTTCTTCATATTATTATTATTATTATTATTACTGGCATATGATGCAAGAAAGCAAACTTATACAAGCATCAGCCAAAAAAAACATCCCACCTCACCTGTTGATCCCTCCAAGAATTTGCCTAATTGTTCCTTGAATTTATTCAAAGTGCCCACTTACACAATGGAAATTTGTTCCAACAATCAACCACTTTGTTGATTGTTGGAACAAGCTGACTGCCTTAAATTCAACTTCTGCACATCTATACTGCAACCATCCTTCCTCGATTTCAATTTATAACCATTCATGTGTGCAATATGAGCAAGAGGAAGAATGCCATTAGCACTAAGCTTGCTCAATCCAATAAAAGGTTAAACACCTCAATCAGATCTCGTCGCAGGTGCTTAGTTTCCGCATCTATTCTACAACTGTCTTTCCTGAATTTGAATTTATGACCCCTCAGGTTCATAATTCTGAGCAAGAAGAAGAATCCCTTCAGCACTGAGCCTGCACAACCCATTCGAGGCCTTATACACCTCATTTAGATCACCTCGCAGGTGCCCCTAGTCTCTAGATGCTACAATTTGCAGAACTGAAGCCTGTCTTGGTAAGACCACTCATTCATTCCCTTCACCAATCTCATTGCCCTTTTCCGCACCCATTCCAGCAGATCTACATCTTAACTAAAAGATGTACAAATACCCTCAGGTCTTTTTCATTTTCCACTATCTTGAATGTAGTACCACACATTTGAAATATTATTACAGCTACCCATATGTAGTACCTTGCACCTGTCAATCATAAACTTCAACTGCCATTTCTCGGCCCATCTGCCTAATTTTTTTAGATCTTGTTGCAGTAGCTTACTCTGATTACTCATTAATCACCATGCCAGCTTTTATTATCTGCAAACTTAGTAATCAAAGAAGCTACTAGGTTTTCTTACCAACAAAGAAATTCTGTTCAAAGCTTAGACATAAATGGATGTTAGATAACCTAGTGAGACACGTGGAAGCGAAGGAAAGTGACATATACATTATGAGATTATACAGAAGCCTATAGTACATATAAATTAGTCTGTAATCAAGTCACAAAGGAGGTTAAGCAAACTAAGCAGATTATAAGACGTCTATGGCACAGAAAGCAAAGAAAAACAGCAAAGACTTTTATACTTCTATTAACAGTAGAATCACATTGGGCCACTGGATGTCAATGAGTTAACTATTGATGACCCTACTCAGGTTAAGGACAAACTGAATATGTATTTTCCATCTACATTCACACATAGGGAATTTTTTAGGGAGGGGATACCAGAAGTTTATCAAACTCTAACAAGGAACTAAATAACTTTGTGATAACTGAAAGGAAAGTGGAGAAGAAACTGTTGAAGATAAACATAAAAAAGCACCTGGATGGAATCTATCCAATTATATTAAGGGAGGCAGCAAGGGAGCTAAGCAAACCCTTAGCCATAACTATGAGAGAATCCTTGGATTCAGGAGAGGACTCTATGGACTGGAGATGTGCAAATGTATCTAGAATTTATAAAGGGAGATCACAAAAGGCAACATGACTAATTACAGACCTGTTAGCTTAATGTCTATTCCAGGGGAAAATAATGGAATCACTGGTTAAAGAAGTAATGCAGGACTATCTGAACAGGAATGCAGTTACAATGCAATCACAGCATGGATCTGTTATGGGGCGGTACTGTCTACTCAATCTGATAGGTTATGTATGATAAGTGACCAAGGAACTGGATGCAAACGATAATTTTGATATCATATACTTGGATTTCAGGAAGGCTTTTGATACTGTTTCACAAAAAAGCTTGTACAGAGTTTGTACAGAGTAAGCTGTACAAACTGGAGAAATGTGGCATTATGGGCAGGTTACTGCTAAGGATAAAAAGGTAATTAATATAAAAAGGTATTGCAGCCATTATCAACCCACTGCAGGATGGAAGCCTCCTCAACAATTCATGCTGAGGGAAATGGACCATAATCTGCCACGCTGGTCTAGTGCAGGTTGGCAGATTGACCATATTTAGCAGTCAGGGGCTTGAACCACGGTCTACTCAAAGAGCGTGTGCTACTGCACTCCCGCTCCTGACCGCTTGGCTACGGGCACTGCTCTTCGTGGACTAATGTTATTAGTGGAGTTTCCCAGGTTTCAGTGCTGTTTTCACTTTTGGCCCACTTTTGTTTTCAATATTTATCAATGATATTGATAAAGGTATATCAGGCTTAATGTCTAAGTTTGCAGATGATACAAAGGTTAGCAGGTGGTTAACAAAATTTAATCATCACGGTTCCCTCTAAGCTGCGCGTGTGTGCAGCCATGGACTGATTTCTATGCAGTTGCACAGCTGCTTTTACTTCCTGTGCACACTGCCGACATACTAGATGCGACAGGAGTATTAGTGGAAGAATGGATATAGGAAGGGGGGGGGGATAGCTCATGCCATAAGATTCGCTACTGCATGACATGTTCCCACATCTTTTATTTACAAATACATAGTGCACTGCAAATACATAGTGCATAGTGAAAAGTTATATGTGTTGATTTTTATTTATATGAAAAAAATTATTACATTACAAATATATAAAGGACTGTAGCAGTTGTAGTTTATATTGTATGTTTTTAAGGTGAGTTTATTGTTATAAAAATAATATAAATACCATATAATAGGGAAGGTCAGCATTTTTACATTCCGTCCACTCAACAACACACATACACACAGTATGTGTGGGGGTAGGTGTATAAGGAATGTATTGTGATCGTGAAAATTTTTCGAAGTTGAGTTTTTTACATATTAATTTTTACAAATATGTAGGCGGAATGTCAGAGGATCCACCATTCTGATTTTTTTTATGTATAACCAAAAACGTTTAGTATTACTTAATATTTTATTAAAGTAAAATATGAAAAATTAAACTTTTTTATATTTTTATAAACTATTTTAATAATGCATTAAAAATTTCTGATTTTTCCTAATATTTTATAATAACTTCATTTACAAAATACAGAGAATTAATAAAATTCTTTAATTTTAAAATTTTTCAGATAAAAAATGTCCAAAAAAAAACTGAAAAAAACGTAAATACTGTAAATAAAAAAACTTGCAAAACATTTAAAACAGATTGGCTTTTAAAACAAATTGATGCTGAAATTCCATCATTAAACAAAAAGCAAAGCCTAAAACTAGGAGATATTTTTCAATACAATGAAGAAAATGGTGTCGTCTTGTGTACTTTTTGTGCAGAAGCAAAAGTCGCAGGAGAAGTTTGTACAAGAAGAAAATGGGAAGAATGGAAACTAGATTATTTAAAACGACATCTAAGTCAGAAGATAGATGCAGTTACCAAGTTACGTAATCTGAAAAAAGGTCGAATTTTAACTATTTTGATGGAAACTGTGGAAGTACATAACATAAAAAAAAGGAAAGAAGTGAACGATTGAAATCGTTCACTTCTTTGATACAGTTAAAGTTTTAATTAATGATGTGACATTAGGCATAAAAATTAATGCATCAATGAACTCTGTACAAGACATTCATGAACACATGGAAAAATTTATAGATATACTTAAAAATTGGAGAAGCAAAAATTATTCATTTGAATTTTTTGAATGTATAAATTCTGTTCTCATAAAAAATATCCTGAACGAAATAAGAGAATCTACTTTCCACACTTTAATTGTAGATGAAAGCACTGATATTTCAGTACAAAAAGTATTAATTTTGTATTTTAAATTGAGTGAAAAATGAAATATTAAAAACAGTATTTGAAGGTATTTTAAAGCTTAAACTGTGACAGTACGTCCATTTTAGAAAAAATAAAAAAATTTTACGACGAATATAATCTTGATATTCAAAAGATGGTAATCTTTTGAATATCAATGTTCACATCAGATGGGCAAGTGTTACGCTTGGAAGGAAAAATGAAGTAGCAGCAATTTTCAAAAAAGAAATATTACATCTATCTGAACAATATTGTGTTGCACACCGAGAAGATTTAGGACTGGACGACGCATGGAAAAATGTATCTATTATGCAAGATATAGAGACGCTGCTTAGAACTGTATACACAATGTTTACCAGGTCTAGCATAAAAAAGGAAATTAAGAAGAACTAATACAGGTTACAGAACATGATGTTGTATCTTTTAGACCATTAAATGAAGTCAGATGGTTATCCAGACATTTTGCAGTTGATGCTAGTAGTAAAAAATTATGAAATATTAATCGAATATTACAATGAGCAGGTTAACAAATGTAATGATCCTATTAGTAAATACTGTTTACAAATTTTGACAAATTCACAATATCATGTGGCATTAATTGCACTCAATGATGTATTAGGAGAGCTTGCATTGCTTTGCAAATATCTACAAAAAAGTTGTTTAAAAATTATTGATGCACATCGATATGTTCAAGCTAAAATAAACAAATTAAGAAGCCAATATCTTGGAAAAAATATTTTCTGGAGTGAAAATATTATCAAAAATTCAAAGTGATGTTGACACTGTAGCTATATTATTAGCCATATGGTGCAAGGAAGCCTGAGGCTTATGCTGCACCAGCCAAAAAAAAAAAAAAATCTGAATTACCCTGAGAGAGAGAGAGAGAGAGAGAGAGAGAGAGAGAAGAGAGAAGAGAGAGAGAGAGAGAGAGAGAGAGAAGAGAGAAGAGAGAGAGAGAGAGAGAGAGAGAGAGAGAAGAGAGAAGAGAGAGAGAGAGAGAGAGAAGGAAATCACCAAGAAAGAGAAGAATGATGATATCCAGCTCAGGATCCTGGGTGTGCCAAGCCTACTCACCAGACTTGAGCCCCTATAATTTGCTTTATCAAATGTGTATGTGATCACTTAGATACCAGATTTCCTGATGATGAATTAAACGATTGGAAAGTATTTGATATTAATGCTATCACAAATGAAAGCAATAATTTTGACCTTTGGGAAATAATGTGATACGCTTTGCAAAAAATATTCACGATTTATTACAAATGATGAAAGTGATGTTATTTCTAAAACAAGTAATAAAAAAAAAAAAAATTTTTAAAGTCAATTCCTACTTAGGTCAACAAAGAAAAATTTTATTTTAGTTACTTTTTATTAAATAATCACAATTAATATAAATATGTATGTACATATGACAGAATCACAATATTAAGTGGCAAAATAGAAAGCAAATTTCCTTGCAATTTTCCATTTTCCTTTCTATATATGGTGTTGGACTATTATTTTTATTCACATGTTTCATTTTCCATTTTGTTCCCTCCTTGACTCAGATTAGAACCCAGAATGAAAAAAAGAATCTGAAAAAGAAATTTTTTTCCAGCGATCTACACGCTTCGCCACTGACGGTATTTATTCCTAAATTTATATCCTGCTAAATATCTTATATAAGAGAAATTTTTTCCTCCCATATAAAACTAAAATTAATTAATTAAATTTAATTAATGAATTAATATTTGAAAAAACTGTATTAACATCAAGTGTCATCCGCTACAAGTTTAAAAAAATGTATTTGAACTTGAGTGGATGAATAACAAAAATTTATCAAAAAATTATTGATTTTCGCAAGAATTGAACTCACATTCTTCACCTTCACGTGAAAAATACTGAAATCCTTGCATTTTACCGATTGAGCTACTGCCTGTTGATTTCAATTTTATTCCTAAATTTATATCCTGCTAAATATCTAATATAAGACAAATTTTTTTCTCCCATATAAAACTAAAATTAATTAATTAAATTTAATTAATGAATTAATATTTGAAAAAACTGTATTAACATCAAGTGTCATCCACTACAAGTTTAAAAAAATTTATTTGAACTTGAGTGGATGAATAAAAAGTATTTTATTAACGATTGAAAATTTGAACAAGATATATAAATATATATAGGGAGAGTGTGAACTAATAGTAGGAATTGAATAACAGAAGAAAAATTTATAATTGCCAAAAATACTAAAACTGGAACATTTAAAACTTTCAGTGACACTTTAAATTTCTTACTTACAAATTTAGAGTTTTGTAACATATCCATTTTCTATGATATTTGGGAACATTTCAAACATAAAGTGCAGACTGCGAGCAAGGATTTAGCACAACAATAGTAGTAGTGGCATGTGATGCAAGAAAGCAAGTGTATGAGCATATGCAGCATCAGCAAAAAAAAAAAAAAAAAAATTTACACCATTCCCTCCAAATGCCTGTCCAGTTCCTCCTTAAATTTATTTAACCTGTCAACTTCCACAACGACAGATGGAAGTTTGTTCCAGCAATTAATCACCCGCTGGCAAAAGGCAAATTTCCGCACATCTATTCTACATCTGTCTTTTCTTAATTTGAATTTATGCCCCCTTAGGTTCGTAATCTGAACAAGTGGAAGGATCCCATCAGAATTCAGCATGCTCAACCCATTCAAGGCCTTATACACCTCAATCAGATCACCGCGCAGGTGCCTAGTCTCCAGCCACTGCAATTTGCAGAACTTAAGCCTATCTTGGTAAGAGGATCCCTTCATTCCCCTCACCAATCTTGTTGCCCTTCTCTGTACAAGCTCAAGTAAATCTACATCCTTCCTAAAATGAGGCCTCCAGACCTGTACGCAGTACTCAAGGTGTGGCCTGACCATTGCCTTATACAGAGGGACAATCACCTCCTTCTCCCTGCTAGCAAAATTCCTATATATCATTGACAAAACCCCATGACCTGCCCTTGCAGCCTGTCTGCATTGCTCAGAAAACTTCATATCTGACTGCACAATTACTCCCAGTCTTTTTCATTTTCTACCACCTTAAGTGTAGTAACACACAGTTGGTATGTTTCTTTGGGGTTACTTCTACCCATATGCAGTACTTTGCATTTTTCAAGGTTAAACTTCAGTTGCCACTTCTTAGCCCATCTGCCCAAATTATCTAGATCCTGTTGCAGTAGCACACTGTCATTAACAACCGTGCCAACCTATGTATCATCTGCAAACTTCGACATTAAGCCTGATATACCTTCATCAATATCACTGATAAATATACAAAACAACAGTGGACCTAACACCGAACCCTGTGGGACTCCATTAATAACATTAGTCCATGAAGAGCAGCACCCATTGATTACCACCCTCTGTCTTCTCCCACTCAAACACGCTTTTATCCATTGTAGCAACTTACCCTTAATACCATTCTGCTCCAATTTGTAAAATAGTCTTCCATGTGCAACAGTGTCAAAAGCTTTCCTGAAATCCAAATATATGATATCAAAATTATTTTTTGCATTCAGTTCCTTTGTAACCACATCATAATATCCTATCAAATTTGTCAGACAAGACTTTCCCTTAACAAACCCATGCTGTGTCTGAATTATTGCTGCAGTCTTGTCTAGATGATCCTGCAATGCATCTTTAACCAGTGACTCCATTATTTTACCCGGAACAGACGTTAAACTAACTGGTCTGTAATTACTTGTGTCACCCTTCGTTCCCCCTTTGTGAATTGGGGATACATTTGCACATCTCCAGTCCGTGGGAACCTCCCCTGAGTCCAAGGATGCTCTCATAATTATGGCTAAGGGTGTTCTTAGTTGCTTTGCCACCTCCTTTATTATTACTGGATAGATCCCATCCACCCCAGGTGCTTTTCTTATGTTTAACTTCAACAATTTCTCCTCCACTTTGCTTTCAGTTATTACAAAATCATTAAGTATCCTTGCTACAATTTGATAACCTTCTGCCATTTTCAAACCTTAATAATTCCTCATGTGTGAATGTAGAGGCAAAATACTCATTCAGTTTGTTTGCTATCTGAGCAGGATCATCAACAGTCGAACCATCGATGTCAAGTGGACCAATCAGATTCATCCCCTTTCTTTTAGAGTTTATTTAAGTAAAGAAATCCTTGCTGTTTTTCTTAGCATCTTTTGCCAAGGATTTCTCGTAATCTTCCTTTGCCTGCCTAACCTCCTTTGTGACCTGATTACAGACTAGCTTATATCTGCCATAAGCTTCTGAGTCGATTTATAATTTTATGCATCCGATGCATTTTTCTTCTCTGTTACGAGTCTCATTAGTTCATTAGATAACCATTTAGGCCTAAACCTTGAACAATATTTCTTAATAGGTATGAAACTTTTAGTAGCATTCACGATTAATTCCTTGAATGCTTCCCACTTAGAATTTACTGTTGGTAACATCGTCAGTTTATTCCACTGTACAGAATTTAAAAACTGTCGGAGACCACTGTGCTCACCTTTACGGAAGCAAAAACCCTTTCCTTTACCCCTGATGGTAATTAAATCTTTAAGTAAATTCCACATCAGTACATGTGATCACTGCCACCTAGTTCTGCCACCTGCAAATTCTTATTACACGAATGATCACTGCTGATAACCAGATCAAGAGTATTACTTTCTCTAGTTGCCTCTCGAACATGCTGCTGCAGAAAACAATCATCCAATAAATCCACAAAAGTCTGACTAGTGTGTGAGTGACCAACCCACAAGTTCCAGTAAATATCTGGGAAGTTAAAATCTCCCATTATAAGACATTCCGATTTACTAGCCCACTCTATTTCTCTGTACAATTGTTCATTGTACTCATTCGAGTCATTTGGCCTATGACACACTCCTACTCTTATTTTTGCTTTCGCAGTGCTTATGTCACACCAAACTGACTCAACAGTGCACTGTTCATCTATATCAACTGGATGTACTTCTTTTGATTTTATGTTTTTCTTAATTAACAGCATAACACTTCCTCCCTTTCTATCCTGTCTATCCTTTCTGTACACATTGTACTCCCCAAATTCCAGTTCAGGATTCCTTATATCTGTGTGACACCACGTCTCTGCTATCCCAACAATATCCACCTTTGATGTCTTGACCAGCACTTCAAATTCATCAAATTTATTTACTATACTTCTAGCATTGGTATACATGCAAGCATACATGCTCCTACTCCTATTCCTAGTTACCCTAACACATCCCATATACACACCTATTTCAGGATGACTGCCATTCGCCCCTGAAACCCCCAACACCCCACGGTCCAGGTCGCTACTTATTCTAATATAAGTTGTGCAAGAATTACCTTCACCTCTGCCTACGGCTACTGTTAAACTATTAGTCCTTGTATCCCCCAAGCTATCAGTTTTCCGACCCACCTAACTCTGCCTCGATATCTTCAGCAAATATTCTTGCACTCTTTCTATTTAAGTGTATTCCATCCCTATAGAAGCAGTCTCTCCTGTTAACAAGTACAGTCCAGGCTGAAAAAAATTCTACCCCTTGAGCCTTGCACATTCTTTTCAGGGCCAAAACTGATCGACAAGGCTCTCATCATATAATCCCTTCTATCGTGTCTGGGCAGAATTGCAGACACTTTCAAATTCAACCCTAATTCTCAGCTTTTGTTCAACAGTGACCTGTACTTGTTAAGTAATTCTGCCGGTCTCCTACTCCTAATATCATTAGTGCCAACGTGTACAACTATATCACCTTTTGTGCCCTTAAAAGATGATATCCACTCTACAACGTCATCAACCTTTGCCCCTGGCAGGCATACCCTGGTCGTGTTCCACCTATCCTTTTTACAAAGCATGTTTCCCGTTTCCCTGACAATAGAGTCACCAATCACTACTAGTTTCTGTGGGACCAGCGCATTCTGCTTTGGGGATTGCCACTGTGTTGCGTGATGACCAAGTGCAAGCTGTGGCGTTGATGTGGGCAGCTGAGAGCCTGATGGGCCCCTCAATTTAGATCTTTCGAGGGCATCCACCCTGTCCTTCAAATCTCATATAGGCCCATAGCTGAGTTGTCGCCTGATTTCCTTACACTCCTTACACTGCGCACACACAAAGACATCCCCCATGGCAATATCATGTTCCATTCCAGAGAGTTCGGCAAACATTTCACAAGTTGCACATTTTTTAGGCTCTGATCCGTTGGAGAATCACCCCCCTCAGTTCTCCCCCGAGTCACAGCACTCCTGCCACTTTGTGCCCGTTGCTTTGCTGCTCTAGTTTGGGGCATGATACTTTAAATTAATAAAATCAATAAATTAAATTAATTAAATGTCAATACTACGCTATCTAATAGAAACAGTGAAGCGTATTACTCTATAAATTATACGTTAGAGCTACTTAACTACCTCAATTAAAAATTTGAATTCCCTACCACTATATACAAAAAGAATGGATGCAAGATTCGAACGAAGTAACGGTTTTACATATATTAAGTATTACGTATATCTACAAAAACTGTTTATCTAAATTAAAATAAAAATAACCAGCGTAACTATAACTATAAGACTACGTATTAATTGCAGTATAAAATAACAATTATGTAAATAAAAAGGCAAACACTTTATCATTTTTTCGGAGCCTGCAACTCACAGCTGTAATTTTTAAAGAGAATCAGCGCCCTCTCCGGGGCCTCAATGAATTCAATTAAAACAAAAAATCGAAATAGAATACATGAAGATTGTATAAGTGACCTTATGAGAATAAAACTGCATTTAGCTAATGGTGCAACAATAAATGTAGATGATGTCTACAAAGTATGGACTTCTACAAAGAACAGAAGAAAAAAATTCCAAGAAAAATAAACTAACTGTAAAGTGTAAATTTCTTGTTAACATTTTTTTTATTATTATGTATGTCCCTACTTATAATTAAAACAATTTGTAAAAATATTGCACATATTTAATCTTGTCTGAAATTTTTTTACTCGGGTGCATTTCTGCACCACACAGCTATAAGAAAAATTAGAGGGAACACTGGTCATCAGAGTAAACTACTACAACAAGATCTAGGAAAATAGGGTATATGGGCTAAGAACTGAAGTTTAACATCGACAAATGCAAAGTGCTGTATATGGATAGCAGTAACCACAGAGTAACGTACCAACAGTGTGGTGCTACACTCAGTACAGTTGAGAATGAAAAAGACCTGGGGGTAATTGTGCAGTCAGACATGAAATTCTCTTGCTATAGTCTTACAACATGAGATTAATACCATTTGAAAAGAATTTTGTCTTTCTTTCTGAATAGTTTAGGTTGCTATTTGCCTGTTCATTGAAATATTGACACGTCTCATGACCTAAATAAAATATACTTCCAAAATCATGTTCTCACTCAGACTAGTTCTAGATGTCACATGACAGGCATCACTAATAATTTTGTTCATGCATTTATAAAATTAACAGCTTTGTGCACCAGGGAAGAGAAGTGTTTACACAACAAATAAACAGTCCCACCAGGAAGGCAGTTTATGTTACTGAAGTGATGACCAGAGTACAGTACAATGAAAGTGACTCTTCAAACCAGTGGTCCTCAACCTAAAGAGAATTTAACTTATTTCAGAAACATGCATATGCATCATTGTTTAAAGTCATAACTGATCTGGGTACAGTCTTAAGTGCTTTATATCAGAGATGATTTAGTCCATGTGGCTGCAACACTGTATTGTGTAAGTAAATTAGTAGGTGTTTAAAAAAAAAAAATTCACAATTAGCCAACTGCATAAAATTTAAACCATGTAAAAAACTAACCTATAAATGCTAATTGTAATGGATTTTATCCCAAGCTTTGAAATACAGTCAGGCATGTTATATTATATAATATAACATGATAGTTGTGTTCAAGAAACTCCTCGTACAATGTAAAATCATGCAATGTAAATAACAGGCCTTATGGGAAAAACAAGGTTAGGTGCTGACCACCCAAGATTGAACACATTTATAACCAAAACATTACCAAACACAACAGATAATCGTAATAAAACACTTACACAGTTGAAAAATACAAAATTAATAATTTAATCATTTGAATTTAGATTCCTACCTTAAAAATAAATGAAGACAGCTAGAGGGAAAGGGCATGAGAAAGGGCTGAAGCAGCGGAATTATGGGGAAAGTGGTGTCATCATTATCAGAACTGGGAGGTGGAGGAGATGCAGATGATGACTTTGGACGAAATGGGGTCACACCAGAACCACAGGGCTGTGGCTCATTTTCTGTCTCTTTCTTGGGTGTTTCATAAAAAAAAAAAGAACTAGTTTCTGTTGTTTTGCTATCTTCCTTCTTTCACAAAGCAGCTGCTTATATGGCTCCAAAGCAGATCGAATTCTATGAAGTGCTCTTCTGCTTCTTTCTGCATTGTAATTTGCCTGTGTAATTGTTATCTTCTAGCCATTGCATACTTTTCTCAAATGAATTCAAAACTTAATATAACTCTGAAGTAGAAAGCTGTTTTATGGTAGCTTGCAGGAATTCACCTTCATCTTCTTCCCCACCTTCCATCTGCCCTCCAGCAACAAGAAGAACTGTTGCAGTTCTTCAGTTGTAAGTTCTCCTTAATGGGACTGAAGCAACTCTTCTAAGTCTTCTTCCTCCAATTCCTCAATGCCAACCTGCTTTGTGAGAACAACACAATGTGCTTTTAATTTAGGAAGCTCCTTTACAGGATCAAAGTCTTTAAAATCATGAATAAAATCTGGTAAAAGAGGCTGGCTGCCAAATACCATGTAAGCATTCTTCGGTAACTTCGTTCCAAGCCTCCACACAATTATGTAAATTGCATTCCTTACATTGAATGCATTCTTTATGCCTCCATAATTGTTGGTGCATTTTTGCCCTCTGTTGCTGCTATCAACATCTTAAATGTGATCTTGTGTAATAGTGCTTAAAAGCAGCATTTACTCCTTGGTCAAGTGGCTGGATAAGAGATGCGTTAGGGGACAAAAACAGGATTTTGATGTTTCGTGACAGTTCAGTAAGAGGGTGACTTGGTGCATTGTCCAAAACAATTAAAATCTTAAAATCCAAATTTTTCTTTTTGAAGTATGTTTGAAACACATCCTCAAACACATCTAGTAGAAGATCAGTGACGATCTGCCTTGTAATCCACCCTCTTCTGCTGCTCCTAAAGTAAACACCCAGGGTAGACCTTACGATCCATTTTAATGCTCATGGATTGGCTGCATGATAAACAACAACAGGCTTCAGTTTCAAGTCACTACTTGCATTTGCTCCTGACATAACAGTCAATCTATCCTTAGCAGCCTTCAAGCCTGGAGCCGGTGCTTCCTCTCTTGAGATGTATGTTCGTGATGACAATTTTTTCCAATATAGTCCAGTTTCTTCAAAGTTGACAATTTGGTCCAGTGCATAGCCCTCTTCCTCAACTAGATTTTTCAGTATTGGAGGAAATGCCTTTGCTCCTTCTTCATCTGCACTCACAGCTCCACTTGATAATTTCTCATAATGGTAAGCATGATGTTTCTTGAAATTATAAAACCAACTACTACTGGCAGTAAGGAGAGGCACTTCTTGAGGGTTTCAGCTTTATTTCTGAGGTCTTCAAGTATTGCTAATGCTTTTGTTTTTTACTTAAGCAAACTTGTTCCTTATCTCTTCTTTGTTTGATCTTCTATCCAAACAGACAACACAAGTCCCATCTAAGTTACGTTCCAAGTAAATACATGGGCTATGTTAAGGTATTAAGAGTAAGAACAGGTGCACGTATACTTGCATGTACACCAATGCTAAAAGTATAGCAAATAAATTTGATGAATTTGAGTGCTAATCAAGACATCAAAGAGAGATATTGTTGGGATATCAGAGACATGGTGTCACACAGGTATAACCAGTGCAGAATTGGAATTTGGGGAGTATAATGTGTACAGAAAGGATAGACAAGGTAGGAAGGGAAGAGGGGTTATGATGTTAGTCAAGAAACAAAATCTAAGGAAGTGCATCCAGTTGACATGGGTGGATAATGCAATGTTAAGTCAGTTTGGTGTGACATAAACACTGGGAAAGGGAAAATGAGAGTAGGAGTGTGTTAAAGGCCTAATGACTCTGATGAGTACAACGAACAATTGTGAAGAGAAATAGAGTGGGCCAGTAATCAGAATGTTTTGTAATGGGGGATTTTAACCTTCCAGATATTGACTGGAACTTGTGGATTGGTCACTCGGACGATAGCAAGATTTTGTGGATTTATTTAAGGATAGTTTTCTACAGCAACATGTTTGAGGGGCAACCAGAGGGGGTAATACTACTGATCTGATTGTCAGCAGTGATTATTCATGCATTAAGAATTTGCAGATAAAGGAACCACTAGGTGACAGAGATCACAGTGTACTGATGTCGGATTTACTTAAAGATGTAACTGCTATCAAGGGTAAAGGGAAGGGTTTTTGTTTTCGTAGTGACTATAGTGGTCTCAAGCAGTTTTTAAATTCAATACAGTGGGATCAAGTGATGATGTTAAAAACAGTGAATTCTAAATGGGAAGCCTTCAAGGAATTAATATTAGAAGCTACTAGGCTTTTCATACCAACTAATCAATATTGTTCAAGATTTAGACCTAAATGGATGTCAGGTTAACTAAGGCTCGTGGCAGAGAAGAAAAATGCATGGGATGCATATAGATTATTAGGTAACACAGAAGCCTAAGGCAAATATAAGCTAGTCTGTAATCAAATCACAAAGGCTGATTATGAGAAATCCTTGACAAAGGACGCAAAGAAAAAGAACAAAGATTTCTTTACTTATGTAAATTCTAGATGGAAGGGATGAATTAGATTGGTCCACTTGATGGTCCACTTGATTGGTGGTTAGACTGTTGATGATCCTCATCAGATAGCTGACAAACAATGAGTATTTTGCATCTACATCCAAATGTGAGGAATTCTGTAAGGTTTACTAAACTCTTAACAGGGAGCTGCGATTTTGTAATGGAGAGTAAAGAGGAGGAGAAATTATTGAATTTAAACATAAAAAAGGCACCTGGGGTGGATGGAATCTATCCAGTTATATTGAAGGAGGCAGCGAGGGAATTAGCAAACCCTTAGTCATAATTATGAGCGCTGGAGATGTGAAAAAGGATCCCCAATTCACAAAGGGGGTGGTTCAAAGGGTGACACAAGTAATTATAGACCAGTTAGTGTAACTTCTGTTCTGGGGAAAATAATAGAGTCACTGGTTAAAGAAGTGATGCAAGGTTCACCTAGACAAGAGTTTAAAACCTTAACATGGGTTTGTTAAGGTGAACTCTTGTCTGACCAATCTGATTGGATACAACGATGTGGTCACAAAGGAACTGGATGCAAAAAATAATTTTGATATCATATACTTGGATTTCAGGAAAGCTTTTGATACCATTGCACACAAAGACTGCTGTGCAAATTGGAGCATTATGGCATTAAGGGCAAGTTGCTGCAATGGATAAATGGATAAGAGATGGCAGAGAGTGGTAATAAATGGACACTGCTATATGTGGACTAATCTTATTAGCATTATCAAAGGCACATGATGCAAGAAAGCAAGCTTATATGGCATCAGCCAAAGGGGGAAAAAAAAAATCCTTATTTCACCCCTTCACTCGCTCCAGATGTTTGTCAAGTTCTGCCTTGAATCGATTTAAGCTATCAACTTCTACGACAGATGGAAGTTTGTTCCAGCAATCAACCACTCGCTGGCTAAAGGCAGACTTCCGCACATCTATCCTACAACTGTCTTTCCTCAATTGGAATTTATGCCCTCTCAGTTTATTAATTCTGAGCAAGAGGACGAATCCCATCAACATTGAGCATGCTCAAACCATTCAAGGCTTTATACACCTCTTTAATCACCTCATAGGTGCCTACTCTACAGACACTGTAATTTGCAAAACTTAAGCCTTTCTTTGTAAGAGCAACCCTTTGTTCCATTCACTAATCTTGTTGCCCTTCTCTGTACTCATTCCAACAGCTCTACATGCTTCTTAAAATGAGGCCTCCAGACCTGTATAGAGTACTCAAGGTGTGGCTTGACCATTGCCTTATACAAGGGGATAATCACTTCCTTATACCTGCTAGAAAAAATCCTGTATATCATTGACAAGACACCATGAACTACTCTTGCAGCCCCTCTGCACTGCTCAGAGAACTTCATATCTGCTCCTGCACAATTACTCCTAGGTCCTTTTCATTCTCTACCAATGTCAGTGAAGTACCACAGAGTTGATACAGTACTCGGGGGTTACTTCTTCCCATATGTAGTACTTTACATTTGTCAATGTTAGACTTCATATTGGTGGAGTCCTCCAGGGTTCGGTGCTTGGCCTATTGTTGTTTTGTGTATTTATCAATGATATCGATGAAAGTATATCAGGCTTAATGTCCACGTTTGCAGATGATACAAAGGTTGGCAGAGTTGTTAATGACAGTAAAGACAGTATGCTACTGCAACAGGATCTAGAAAAGTTAGGCAGGTGGGCTGAGAAGTGGCAACTGAAGTTTAACATTGACAAATTCAAAATACTGTTATGGGGAGCAGTAACGCAAGAGAAGTGTACCAACTGTGTGGTACTACACTCAGGGTGATGGAGAATGAAAAAGAGCTGGGGGTAATTGTGCTGTCAGATATGAAGTTCTCTGAGTAGTGCAGCTGAGCTGCTAGAGCAAGTCATGGAGTTTTATCAATGACATATAGGAATTTTGCCAGCAGAGACAAGGAGGTGATTATCCCTTTGTATAAGGCAATGGTGAGGCCACACCTAGAGTACTGTATACAGGTCTGGAGGCCTCATTTTAGAAAGATGTAGAGTTGCTAGAATGAATACAGAGAAAGGCAACAAGATTGGTGAGAGGACAAGAGAAGCTTAAGTTCTGCAAGTTGCAGCATCTGGAGACTAGACACCTGCAAGGTGATCTGATTGAGGTGTATAAGGCCTTGAATGGTTTGAGCAGGATCATTGCTGATGGGATACATCCACTTGCTCAGATTAAGAACCTGAAGGGGCATAGATTCAAATTGAGGAAAGAAAGTAAATAATAGATGTGCAGAAATTTGTCTTTAGCCAGTAAGTGGTTGATTGCTAGAACAGATTTTCATCTTTTGTTGTTGTTGTTGTTGTTGTTGTTGTTGTGGAAGTTGATAGCTTAAATAAATTTAAGGCTGAACTAGAGAAACATTTGGAGTGACCGGATGGGTGAAATGGGAAGTTTTTTGTTGGCCGATGCTGTATAAGCTTGCTTTCTTACATCATATGCCTCAACTAATGCTAATGCCCTAAAAAATCCTAATCTCTTGGTCTAATGGATTTTGTTACACTTTGAGTTGTTCCTGCTATGAAAGTTGCTTTTAATTTTTCTGCATTCCTTCTAATTGTTCTCGGCGTTGCCTCATTTAGGCCTGTAGCATGCACAATATCACATGTTCTTTCATTCTGCTCAAAGTGTTTCACAATTTCGTATTTCTCCTCTACCGATATTGCTTTTCTTTCTCCCTCTCTGAATCTGTAGTACAGTCACTTCTGCTGTAATATGGTACATATGTTCATAAAAATCTCCACGTTATGGTTTCGCACATTAAAAATAACAAGGCTTATGAGAAAAATGGAGATAGGGGCAGAGCACTCAAAAAAAAAAAAATGTTCAGTATGGTAAGTAAAACACTAAAAAAAAGTTAGAAATCCAATACAATTGCTAACAAAGGTTTAAGCATATTAAATTTCTAATAAATAAATAAATAAATAAATATTACAGTAAAAATAGCACCATAGTAAATCTTTTTTTTTTTTTTTTTGGATTGCAAAATTTAAAACAATAAAAAAGAAAAGCAATCAATGACAAACATGACACGCAAAAATTGCACAAGTGAGATATGCAGAAACAATTTCGCACATTAAAAATAGGAAGCTTTAAAAACAGGAATGAAGAGAAGATTCTGAAAACTTTTTTTTTTTTTTTTTTTTTTTTTCATATATGATTGAAGATTTCAGTGAAGGGGACACACATTTCAACCATAATAACGTAAAAACCCACACAATTCCAGCTATTGATATTATCGCAAATGTAATAAGATCGAGTTTACTACCTGTTTATAATTAGATTGCACTAACTGCAAATTGTTTTTATTGTTTTAAAATAATGACCTCCAGAAATGTATCCTCTGCTCACACTATCA
Source organism: Mastigoproctus giganteus (assembly GCF_048544385.1). Lineage (NCBI taxonomy): Eukaryota > Metazoa > Arthropoda > Arachnida > Uropygi > Thelyphonidae > Mastigoproctus > Mastigoproctus giganteus. Next base: position 197,501,108 of record NC_143578.1, on the reverse strand, counting down.
CGCTTCACAAAATTTCTGTTCAAACTGAAAAATGTGAGCTCCTGAAAACATGAGTCGGCTTACAATATCTTGTGAATACAGGGTATGACAACAGTGTGTCTTCAACCAATTTAACTACAGTAAATGGGAAATATAGCTCTCATACATTTCACATTTTTTAAGCTTCGTAAACTTGTATGTATTGCTGCGCAGGTCGCTATGTTCAGCTTGGCGCCGAGTTTTGCATTCACCTGAAGTTACTTGATGACAAAATCGCGTTATACCTGCATTGTTCCCTAATATATCAGTCATGTTGGAGCAAATTCGCATTGCCAAAATGCACATTATAACAGAACTGACTGTACCTTCACCAGGATGCTTCCTTTTCACACTTTTTTCAAGTATTTTACTCATTTTAGGGAATAGAACAAAAGTATAAAAAGAACAAAAATGAGGAGGCAAGCTAGATACATAAACAGCACAGTGCCCATGTAGCAACTAAATAAACAATGCAGTAAAGGAGGAAACACACTATCACCACATGAGCTCAGATTTTACTAAAGCACATTTCTGGAGGTTACTAACATAAAACAATAAAAACAATTTGCAGTTCCCAGTGTACTGGGGTTTCCTGCTAGTGGAATCTGCCATAAACGGGTAGTAAACTCAATCTAATTGCATAATGTGATAATACTGATAGCTGGAATTCTGTGGGTTTTTACGTTATTATGGTGAAATGTGTTTCCCCTTCATGAAATCTTCAATCCTATAAAAAACAAATAAATTTTCAGAATCTTCTCTTCATTCCTATTGTATTGCATTCAGTTGGAGTGATTCTGGCACTTTCGACTGCCATTTCTTGCAAACACAGGCGAATGATGGATAAGCGAATTAATTTAGTGTAAACTCGTGCTATACAAGAACAGACTGTACTATTAATTGCTTTGGGGACTGCTCCACCTCAAAAAATGGAAGCTAGCTATTATAAACTATCATAAAACTTCAAAGAGATCATAATGTTATCATCGATTAAATATACCTTCTGCTATTTTCAAGAACATATAAAAAATTATTTCTAATTTTTGTCAATGAAAAGCAGAAATGCTATTTTTGTACATGCTTAATGAAAAAAGCAACTTACAGCCTCTTTTAAAATCCTTTCAATCGACGTGTTTGGAAAGTTAAAATCCTCAGGTCGTTTTGCCATGCCTTTAATTTTCCAGAAGTTTCATTTAAAAGAAAATTCTGAAGCACCTATAATAAAATAAAACAGATCGTTTAATATCATTTCTCATATATAGGGTGATTCACTACCAGTGCGACAACCTTGCAGGAGGTGTAGGGGACACAAAGACGAATCGGAATCACATAGCATTGCAGGGTCCGAAATGCCTTCGTCATGCGGTAGAGGACGTTGAACGGGAGGTCGCGTGAACAGCGATCCCGCTGGAAGTCAGCATTTGCAAACTGGTTCCCGAGGCAGTAGGATGGATGAGTATTCAAACGTTGAACTGGCCGACATGCACCATACGTATGGAGCTGAAGACTGTAATGGGTGTGCCGCTCTGCGCTTGTACCAGGAACGTTTCCAGCACAGGCGTGCTCCGCATCATACGATTTTCGCACGTGTGCACAGAAGGTTACGTGAGACTGGTTTTTTCATGAGAGGTACCATGAATCGAGAGCGAACGACGAGAACGCCAGACAATGAGGAGAATGTCCTACGTCTTGCAGAAGGCAATCCGAGTACGAGTACTCAAGCGATAGGCCAACGATTGGGTATTTCCCAATCCACCGTATGGAGGATACTGTCAACAAACCAAATGAGTTCATACCATCTGCAACACGTCCAATCATTGGAGCCTGCGGATTATCCACTCCGGAGGACTTTTGCTACTTGGTTTCTTCAACAGAAACGGTTTGCAAATGCTGACTTCCAGCGGGATCGCTGTTCATGCGATCTCCCGTTCAACGTCCTCTACCACATGACGAAGGCATTTCGGATCCTGCAATGCTAGGTGATTCCGATTCGTCTTTGTGCCCCCTACACCTCCTGCAAGTTTGTCACACTGGTAGTGAATCACCCTGTATATGCCAATTCTGTATCAACTTGAAAAAGAAAATTTATTATAATGCAGAAATTCTTCAACAGGAATAATATCTTCTCTGCATTATCTAAGCTAATTTTCTAATAAAAACAGCAACAGTTCATTTTTAATGAAAATATATGCATTGGTGTCTCCATAGCTAGGTGTCAGGAGCAGCAGTGCGTAGCACACACTTCTTGATTAGACTGGGGTTCAAGCCCGTGACCACCAAATACGAAGGATGCTGAAAGGTCAGGGAATGATCACCGCATATCCCCGGAGCAATATGGCCTTAGTTGCTAATGCTTCTAAAAACCAAATAACAACAACAACATCATTATTAAAAATTCTTGATATATTTTTTTATTTTTTCAAATTTCTTTTAAGGTGAAATTTATGAGCTTTTCACATTTAAGGTGAAAAGCTCATAAATTTAGATGTTTTTCAGTAAAATTCTCATTTTACTGAAAATAAGAATTTCGTAATCGATGTCACTGGTTTTATAAAACAAAGAAAGAGTTTTTAAAGAAGTTTGCACCTCTGCACTTAACACTATATTAAATGGACACTCACCACAGTCTTGTTCCTCGGTCTCATCTTCGAAAGCCTGTCTGTCTCCAACAGCTTCAATAAATTTCATCTATTGGCATTTCGGCAGTCACAAGACTGTTGTCTCGTAATCATCCACACATGTCAACCCAGTATTGTTGCTTCCTTATTTAAGAACAACACACATACAAATGATGATGGAATGACTGCATCTTATAAAATTGCAGAAATCATCGCAAAAACTGGTAGTGATCATACAGTTGCTGAGAATGTTATACGACCCACATTAGACACTGTAATTTGAAAAGTAATGCATCTAAACCCTTCCAGTATTTTAAAAGCATTGCCATTGAGCTATGATTCAAATCGATGAGATGTCAGTTAACATTGAAGCAGAACCAGCACCAGGTTTATCAGCACCCTGTGCAAGATTTTTTGGTGTGCCCTCTCCAACTTCGGAGCCTATCGTTCAAATTTTGAGTTATCATGCATTCAAATAAAATTATTCATTCGAATGCACAATAACTGAAATTGGAATCGGAACATAAGATTGACTTCATATCGTGACACGAGATTTACAGAAAAATCGTTGAATTTGTGTGGCATTTTGGGCCCTGTAAATTTTGGTGCCCTGTGCAGCAGCATTGCTCAATTTCCCCTGAAGTCAACCTTGCACTGCAGAGCAGCTAATTGACAAACTAAAAACAAGAAAATTTTCTATTCAGATTGATAAATCCACTGATACTGACAATAAAGCCCTTCTAATGTTATACGTTCATTATTTCGACTATGATTGTAAATTGCAAGAAGAGATGTTGTTTGTAAAATCTATAGAAACTGACTGTTCTGGAGCATCCATTTTTGCTGCTGTAAAAACATGGTTTGATAAAAAACAAATACCAGTGGAAAAATTGGTGTCCTGCACCACTGATGGTGCTACCTCCATGGTTGGAAGACAAAGGTTTTATAGCCCACCTAAAGGAAATATATTCCAAAGTTCTTGCAATACACTGCATTGTGAACCAAAATCATATGGTTGCAAAAAATATTAGTCCTGTTCTTTATCAATCTCTCTGTATATTTATTAAAACCCTCAATAAAATAAAGTCACATAGGAAACATGATTGCCTTTTCAGATAATTTTGCCTTTTCAGATAATTTTGAAAAGGCTTTTACATATAAAAGTCAGATGGCTTTCTAAAGGAAACTGTCTACCAAGGTTTGTAAAACCTGTTTTGATATGATAATTAGTTTTTTAGAAAAAAAAAGGACAGAGATTTGGCAAAGGAGATCAGCAAACACAAAAACAACATATACTATATGGCTTGAATTTTTTGAAAACTTAATGAAGTATCACTTCAGCTTCAAGAGAAATTAATTATGATGATAAACTGCAAATGCGTATTAAAAGCCTTCACTGAAATAATTGTAATATTTGAAAGCAATTTAATGAAAAAACAATTTCGTGGTATGCAGGAGTTAGCTGAAATCAATGAGTCTCTCACCAAGAATGGTCTTAAGAATTATTCAGATCATTTGTGTTCTTTAAAAGGTGAAATGAAAAATAGATTTTCAGATTTATTTTCTTTTGAAGTGAAGCCATGGATGTTAGATCCAATTGGATGTGATGCCTGGGTCTACTAGTGAAGAAATTCAAGAACTCATTGAATTAAAATGTAATAGAGAATGCAAATGTAAATTTGAAAAAGGTGGAATGGTTGAGTTGTGGGGATCAATAACAACTAAATTTTATCCAACAATGTGGTCTGAAATGGCCAAAGTACTTCTTTGTTTTCCAATGTCTTATATGATTGAAAGTGGTTTTAGTTCAGTAAATAAAATATTAAAGGAAAGAAACAGAATTGATATATGTTCAAGAGGAGACATTAGAATTAAACTTACTAATATCATACCAAACAATGACCTTTTAGCTAAGAAGCATCAGGCTCAGAGATCCCATTGAATAAAAAGAGTAAGTATAGAGTATTTTCTTGTTTAAAATTTCATGGGGCCAATTAGGAAAAAAAAATTGTCTAAAAAAAGCCTTTTAAGGGGCAATAATTAAAAAAGGTTGAGGAACGCTGATCTACATCAACATCATTAATAAATACTGAAAACAGTAAGGACCAAAACACTGACCCTTGTGGTACCCTACTCATCACTTTAGTCCAAGAAAAGCAGTAGCCATTTATAACCACTCTGTCTCATACTACTTGATTATTCCTTTATCCATAATAGTATCCGTTAGTAATGTTTCTCCAATGCAACAGCGTTCCCATTTGTACAAATTGAATCACATGTGGTACAGTATTCTCTGCATCCCGTTCATTTTTGACAATCTCATACTAACTGATCAGATCAGTCAGGCATGATTTTCCTTTAACAAGCCAATGCTGTGATTGCTTTTTTTTTTTTTTTGCCTATCGAGATGATTTTGCATTACTTCTTTAAATATTAGTTCCATTATTTTACAGAGGGCAAACTTGCAGATCCGTAATTTCCACTTTATCCTTCAAACAATGAATATGAGATATATTTGCATGTCTGAATCTAGGATTGTTCTGATTATAATGACCAGGGATTTAACTACCTCTTTTTGCAGCTTCTTTTTTTTTTTTGAAATATGATTGGATAGATTCCAATCCAATCATAAAAAAACTTGTAAATTTTCACAATCCAGGTACTTTGTTTAGCTTCAGCTGCAGCAGTTCCTCTTCGAGCTTCCTTTCCATTATTATAGAACTACTTAACTCTGAGTCCATAGTAGATAGATTTCTGCTAACCCTGTCTCTAGAAACTTCATGTGTGAATGTAGATGCAAAATATTTATTCAGTTTATCAGCAATCTGTATAGGATACTCAGCAGTTTTGCCGCTTATAACCAGTGGCTTAAATCATTCCTTCTAGTGTTAACATATGCAAAGAATTTAGTGCTGTTTTTCTTTCCACTTTTAGTTAGCCAAAGGCTTATCATCCCATGCATTTTTCTTCCCTGCTACCAAGCTCATAAGTTCATCTAACATCCATTTTGGTCTAAACCCTGAACAATATCTCTCATATAAAATGCTTAGTGGCCTCCATGATTATCTTCTTGAACACTTCCCATTTGCCATTTACACTTTTAATAAACATCAGTTGGCTCTACTGAAAAGAAAATGCCCGATCCCATTAAAATGACCTTTACAAAAAAAAAAAAAAAAAATCCCCCTTTGCCCTTTAAAGTTGTTATTTTTTCTGAATAAACCCCCTATCGATATACTACATTTACAGCTACCTAAAGGTTCTTAATACATGAGGAATCACTGCTGATAAACCAGACCAAGGATGCGGCTTTCTCTCGTCCTAACAAAGGGATGTCATTTAGCAGATCTAGAAATGTTCTGATACTGAGCAAGATACAAATTCATGATTTATTTACTATGGTCCTAACACGAGTTCCAATCGATGGATAATTAAAATCACCCATGATAAGACATTCTGATTTGCTGGCCCACTATTTGTCTATACAGGTGTTCATTATACTCTTCACAGTCATTTGGCCCATAAGAGACTCATATTCTCATCTTTGTTTTCCAGTGTTTATGTTACACTCAACTGACTTAATGTTACACTGGACAGTGCCTACTGATTGAATTGCTTTGGACTCAGTATTTCTTAACCAAAATTGTAACTTTCCATCCCCTGTCATGTCTGTCCTTTCTATATGCATTATAATCACCATACTAAAAATCCACATCCTCAATATCAGAGTTTCTCTTACACCTATAATGTGTGCATTTTATGACTTAACCAATACCTCAAATTCATTTACTATGCTCCTAGCATTAGTGTAAATGCAGATATATGTGTGCCCATTTTTGCTCTTAGTAACCTTAACATTAGTAACCACTTGTCTCATGAAAATCCCCAGTAGGCCTAGAAACACTCCCACACCTTGCTCTCCAGGTTGCTGCATTTCCCAATTAAAGCATTGCAATAATCAGTCTTGCCTGCAATTGCAGCTGCTGTTAAACTATTAGTCCCCCCCCCCAAAAATAGAAGTTAGTATTAGTATTAACAATGTAAAAAGCAAGATTATACTGCATTGACCAAAAAAAAAAAAAATCCCTTCAAATAGTTTTGTCTAGTTCTTCCTTGAAATCATTTAAACTATTCACTTCCACAATAATGGATGCAAGCTTGTTGCAGCAATCAATCACCCATTGGCTGAAAGCAAGCTGCACATTATTCTGCAACCATCCTTCAATTTAAATTTATATCACCTGTATAATCTGAGCAAGTGGGAGAATCCCATCAACAGTGAGTTTATTAAAGCCATTCAAAGCGTTAAACACCTCAGTCAGATCACCTCACAGATGCCTAGTCTCCGGATGCTGCAATTTGCAGAACTGAAGCCTTTCTTTGTAAGAGCACTGCTTTGTTCCCTCACCAATCTCGTGCCCTTCTCAATACCCATTTCAGAGCACTACATCCTTCCTAAAATGAGGCCTCTAAACTGTATACAGTATTCACGATGTGGTCTGACCATTGCCTTGTAAATGGGATAATCACCCCCTCATCCCTTCTAGCAAAATTTCTGTAATATCATTGACAAAACCCCTTGAGCTGTCCTCACAGCCTGTCTGCACTACTCCAAGAACTTCATATATGACTGCACAATTACCCCTACATCTTTTTAATTTTACACTACCCCAAGTGTAGAACCACACAGTTGGTACATTAATCTGGGATTACTGCTACCCATATGCATCAGTCAATGTTAAACTTAAACTGCTATTTCTCAGTCCCATCTGCCTGTCTTGTTTCAGTGGCATACCTTCATTACTGTCATTAAAAACCCTGCCAAACTTTGTATTATTTGCAAATTTAGACATTAACCTGATATATCCTCATCAATATCATTAATAAACACAAAACAATAATGGGCCCCAGCATCAAACCCTGTGGGACTCTACTAATAACATTAGTCTACAAAGAGCAGTGTCCACTGATAACTACTCTATCTTCTCCCACTCAACCATCCCTTTATCCATAGCAGTACCTTTGCCACACTACCAACGTAACCTTGGTGTTTGATAAAATTCTGGCATCTCCCCCTTAATAAAGAATTCCTGTTTTTCAACGTGTATAGTGCCTTGATAGCATCAATAATTATTCTTTCATCTCCTTCTTTTTAGGTGTATCCCATTCCTGTAAAAACAGTCTCTCTTGTCAACAAGTACAGATCATGCTGGGGAAAATTTTACACCATGATCGACAAGTGTTGGCCTCCGTAGTCAAGTGGTCAGGAGCAGGAGTGTAGTAGCACATGATCTTTGAGTAGGATGAATCAGATTGGTCCACTGGATGTTGATGGTTCAACAGTTGAGGATCCAGCTCAGGTGGCTAACAATCTAAATGAGTATTTTGCATCTACATTCACACATGAGGAGTTATTCAGGAAGGGGAATGTCGTAGGTGAAGTAAACATTGGCAGTGAGCTAGATGATTTTCTAATAACTGAGAGGAAAGTGGAGGAGAAATTGTTGAGGATAAACATAAAAAAGGCACCCGGGGTGGATGGGATCTATCCAGTTATATTAAAGGAGGCAGCAAAGGAAGTAAGCAAACCCCTAGCCATAATTATGAGAGCTTCTTTGGACTCAGGGGAGGTACCCATGGACTGGAGATGTGCAAATGTAACCCCAATTCACAAAGGAGGATCAAAGGCTGACACAAGTAATTATAGACCTGTTAGTTTAACTTCGGTTCCAGGAAAATTAATGGAGGCACTGGTTAAAGAAGCACTGCAGGATCATCTGGACAAGAATTCAGTTATAGCTCAGACACAGCATGGGTTTGTTAAGGGCAGGTCTTGTCTGACCAATTTGATTGGATACTATGATGTAGTCACAAAAGAACTGGATGCAGGGAATAACTTTGATATTATATATTTGGATCTTAGAAAGGCTTTTGATACTGTTGTGCATGGAAGACTGCTGCACAAATTGGAGAAGTGTGGCATTCGAGGCAAATTGCTGCTATGGATAAAGGGATGGTTGAGTGGCAGAAGACAGAGAGTGGTAATCAATGGACACTGCTCAACGTGGACTAATGTTATTAGTGGAGTTCCTCAGGGTTCAGTGTTGGGTCCATTGTTGTTTTCTGTATTTATAAATGATATTGATGATGGTGTATCAGGCTTAATGTCCAAGTTTGCAGACGATACAAAGGTTGGCAGGGTTGTTAAGGACACTACTGATACTATGCTGCTGCAACAGGATCTGGAAAGGTTGAGCAGATGGGCTGAGAGGTGGCAAATGAAGTTTAACATTGACAAATGTAAAGTACTACATATGGGAAACAGTAACCCCAGATCAACGTATCAACTCTGTGGTACTACGCTGACAGTGGTAGAGAATGAAAAGGACCTGGGGTTAATTGTGCAGGCAGATATGAAGTTCTCTGAGCAGTGCAGACGAGCTGCAAGAGTAGCTCATGGTGTCTTGTCAATGATATACAGGAATTTTTCTAGCAGGGACAGGGATGTGATTATTCCCTTGTATAAGGCATTGGTCAGGCCACACCTAGAGTACTGTATACAGGTCTGGAGGCCTCATTTCAAGAAGGATGTAGAGCTGCTGGAACGAGTACAGAGAAGGGCAACAAGATTAGTGAATGGAACAAAGGGTTGCTCTTACGAAGAAAGGCTTAAGTTTTGCAAATTACAGAGCCTGGAGACTAGGCATCGCCGAGGTGATCTGATAGAGGTATAGCACATGATCTTTGAGTAGGATGAATCAGATTGGTCCACTGGATGTTGATGGTTCAACAGTTGAGGATCCAGCTCAGGTGGCTAACAATCTAAATGAGTATTTTGCATCTACATTCACACATGAGGAGTTATTCAGGAAGGGGAATGCTCAAGCCATACAAGGCTTTGAATGGCTTGAGCATGCTCAATGCCGATGGGATTCTTCCTCTTGCTCAGAATAATCACCTGAGAGGGCATAAATTCAAATTGAGGAAGGACGGATGTCGGATAGATGTGCGGAAATTCGCCTTTAGCCAGCGTGCAGTTGGTTTATGGAATAGACTTCCATCGCTTGTTGTTGAAGTTGATAGCCTAAATAAGTTTAAGGCTCAGCTGGACAGGTATTTCGAACGAATTGAGGGGTGAAATGGGGGAGTAGTGGTTGTTTTTTTTTTTTTTTTTTTGGCTGATGCTGAATAAGCTTGCTTTCTTGCATCATATGCCTCTACTAATGCTAATGCTAGACCGGGGTTCAAACCCCTGACTGCTAAATACGGTCAATCTGCCAACCCACATTGGATTAGCTTGGCAGATTATGGTCCATTTTCCTCCAGATGAATTGTTGAGGAGGCTTCCATCCTGCAGTGGGTTGATAATGGCTGCAGTTTACCCTTTTTTTTTTTTTTTTTTATCGACAAGAAAGACTTTCGTAATGTACTCCTCCTATCATGGCAAAATCTCAAATTTAATCCCAACTCACAGCTTTTTATCCCTCAAAATTGCCGTCAACAATGGGGGGGGTGCAGGATCCGCTAACACTGTACTGTAATAATTTTACTCACATATATGTAAACAATTTCATCTTATAATCGGTTTTATATTATTTTGTCGTCCCCACCCCCATAAAAGTGGCACACATCAAACTGACCGCTGAGTAGCTTTTTCCCCATTTTCAGGAGTGCTAGCACCTTTTAATTTACAACGCACAATATATTAGAAATCTTTATTATTGCAATAATAATACAACACAAATTGATAGATTGCAATATTGCCTTTCACGGGCCCCACGCTAGGGGTTAATCTGACAGCTAAAGTCAATATACTGTACTCTGTTATTACCTCAAATTCGTGTTTTGAAATCTGCCTAAGCGCCAGTCTATGTATATCTATTTTGTTTAGGCTCCACAAATTAAAAATTAATCCCCCACACCCGCTCGAAAGCAGAGGAGCGTCTGTTCAGAATAAATCGCAAAATTATGTATTACCTTTGTTATAAGCAGCACTCGAAATGGGCCGAAACGCCGTTTCTTTTGATAAATTTTAAGCAATCGGGTTATTAAGCTTCTAAAAAAAATGTTTTTTAATTAAATGTGAAGATTGAACATTGCTAAGTACAAGTTCGAGCACCCAAATATCAAAATCAGAATGGGTGTGTAATTAGAACTACCACATGGATAGCTACTTCCCGCAGATTTTTCTTAGTTGGAAGAAAAATCTCACACGTACATACACTAGTGTGAACAATGAAACGATTGATTAAAACATAACAATACCATTAAGAATTTAATTCTTAATCTATTCTACGTTTAACAATAATGATCCCTTATTTAACAGCAATTATGAAAGAGGCTTGCCTATAGTCCGGGAGAGCGGCAATCCACTGTACAAACTTTGAATGTGATAAATACACTTTAACCACACTTTTAATAAATAATATATATAATCTTGTTTTTGGTACTAAATATTAACTTTCCGATTATGTGTCCCAACTCAAGCACTGGTTACAGTATAAGCAATTTTAGGCCGAAGCAAATCTCACTCACTACATCGTTGAAGATGATATTTTCCTAGCGGAAAAATATTTGTATTGCGCGCAAGCTATTTTTATTCAAAAATTTCATCCGAGAAAGTAGGGTTAAATACCATAGCAGAATTTTTATACTCTTTAAAAAAAGAAAAGTTCATATGATCTTGTTTCCTTTTCATCCCACTCAAAGATTAGTTGAAAGTTTTGTTCATTCACGAAGCGAAAAAGTTTGTTTCTGGGTAGGGTGAAGTTGCGATATTTTGAGCATATGAGAGTTGCAGACAGAGCTGTTATTCGATGGGACAAGCATTACTTGTTTGTATACAGATTTCGACATAGTAACAAATTTATATGTATCAAATTTATATAAAGAATATCTATAGTTACTCACTGAAGGTAAAATTTCGTATTATCTTCTGTAGTATAAAATAGGTGGTTAATTAAAAAAAATGTAAAAACTTCATGCTTACGTCGGAAAATGGTATAGCAATAATTACGAATAAGGTTTAGGTGATACTGTACTTGGTTTGGGATATGTTATTCAGCGCCGAGGTGAATAAGGGTATCTTTATTTGTTTGTCGTTCGTTTGAGTTACCTTACTTTCAGCTTTTCAGGCATTTTTATAGTGAGAGGAATTCCATTCTTTTAAATAGCTGATTTCATTTCTTATCGAATTTCACTAAAAACAAAACTCGTCATCAGAATTACGTTTGCTTTAAATTGAGATTTTTATTTATTTGTTGAAAGTACACCGTTAAATCAGGAGTTCTGGTATTGTAAAATGATATGGGCGGATGGTAGGTCAAAATCCTGGAGAATGAGCGCTCCAGTGAGCAGCATCCACCCCAGACAACCCATGAAATGTGTGCTGCACGCCGGATAGTGGACTCTTTCTTGTCTAGTAAAAAGAACAAAACATAAACAGTATATAAACAAGTAAATCGCCAATTAATCGCAAAATAAATTTGCCTTTTATTTTGACAGTAAAATGTATTGCAACAAAAACTGTATACTTGACTAAAAATATATATATATATATAACTATTTTTCAGAATATAAGTTAATTTGTTTTACCTTCATTGGTCACAGTGTCTGATAGATGCCACTTTTTTCCCTTGTGTAAATTAGAAAAAAAAGAAATGGAATTTGTGAATATAATTGTAACACCTACCAATTTTCTCTAAATGATGATGCAGTATTTCCCCCCCCCCCCTTACATTTTGATTTACCAGAGGCTGATAGGCACTATGTGAACAACTGTCCGACTTTCTTGGAACAGTTGGAGTGTACCAACTGATTAGACTCTCAGAGTTTACACTCTCAGCCCACCATTCAGGGTCAGGGAGGTATAAGTTATGGTAACATATCTACATCAGAAGCATTTTATAATTTGTTTATTTGTACCTGTTATATCTCTTTTTCTTAAAATTGGCTCTTCATCAATTTTAAGAAAAATTGACCAAGAGTTTGAAAAGCCAGAAATTGAGGATAATGTGGGCTTATAGTATTAGGAATAACATTAACAGTGGCAAGTGATACAAGAAAACAAGCTTATAGAGCATCAGCCAAAAAAAAAACAGTACATCCCCAGTTACCTGCCCATAATCAATGGGTGTGGACAAATTTCCATACATACATCTATCCCACAACCATCATGCCTTGGTTTCAATTTATATCCGGCATGTGTAGTCTGAGCAAGGGAAAGGTTACAGTCAGCATTGAGCTTACTCAATCCATTCAAAGCCTTAAACACCCCAGTCAGATCTCCTTACAAGTATCTAGTCTACAGAAAACAGAACAGAACTTCAGTTCTGCGGTTTTCAAAACTAAATCCTTTCCTGTTAAGAGCACCCTTTTGTGCTCCTCAATAATCTTGTTGCTCTTCCCTGCACCTGTTCCAACGGATCCATGTCCTTCCTAAAATGACACTTTCGGACCTCTAAGTAATTATTGAAAACAATCAAGATGTGGCCTAACCATTGCCTTATACAATAGGATAATGACCTCCCTATCCATACTGGAAACATTCCTCTATATCATTGACAAAACCACATGGGCTATCCTGGCACTGGCTGCACTGCTCAGAGAACTTCATATCTAACTGCAGAATTAACCCCAGATCTTTTTTATTTGCCACTACCCTGAGTGTGGTACCACACAGCTTGTATGTTAATCTGGAATTACTACTACTACCCATATGAAGTAAACTTCAATTGCCACTTCTCATCCCATCTGCCTAGTTTATCTAGATCTTATTGCTGTAGCATACCCTGATTACTGTCATTAACCACTCTACTGACCTTCATATCATCTGCAAACTTAGACGTTAGGCCTGATATGTCTTCATCAGTATCATTTATAATTATTGAAAACAACAGGCCCAGCAGCAAACCCGGGGGGGGACTCCACTAATAACATTTGTCAATGAACAGTGCCTGTTGATAACAATGCCTTCTGCTTAACCATCTTTCTAATGGAAAATGAGTGAAAAATGCACGATACACAAAGTTTTAATGAAAAATTGTATGAATTATGTAAATCATAATTAATGAAAGACCATTTTCAGATTAACAAACTAATTTATTTTTCATAATAAATTGTGTCTAACAGATGCTACAAATGATGGTCGTTTAGTACAGTACCTTCATTCTACTTCATGGCAATCCCCATTTGAACCAAAATCTCTGAATCTCATATTGTTTATAACGAGCCTAATTTCCTTGTGCGTTTGATTTGCACTTTTAATTTATTATGGTAGATGACAAATTGCTTTACATTCCATTTTTGAGTCTTATAATTATTCCAAATAAAAGTTGGCAAAGCATTTTGCAGTTTGAATGAGAACTTCATATATGTATTTTTCAAAAGAATAGATAGTTATAGAATAATGCTTTTTTTTTTTTTTCTTTTTTTTTTTTTTTTTTTTTTTTCGACTGATGCCGATAAGCTTGCTTTCTTACATTATTGACTCTAGGCACAATTTATGAAAGATAAAATAAGATTATATATTTGCATTAATAAAGGTAAAACAGTGTGAGGAAGCCAGGTTTATTTAGCACTGGCATTAATACCTGTCACTTGATTTCATCCAAGTATCTGTTCATCTCTTCCTTGAATTTACACAGGCTATAGGGTAAGCTTATAGGGTAAGCTTAATAGGGTAAGCTTATCTGCAAAAAAGATCTAAACCTCCCAGACATTTCCTAGTTCATTTCACAAATATACGTGGTCTCAATTCTAATCTCAACGATGTCCATTTCCACTTGCAGTCTGCCAAATATAGTTCTACAAGATTACATGGCAAGTCGTTCTAACAGTTAGTTACCCTTTGACTGAAAGAAAATTTTCTTATATCCATTTTATAACTGTCCTTCCTTAATTTAAGTACATCTCTCCAGCATTGTTAACAATTAAACAAATTATTATGCTAATAAATAAACAAAAATAGTTCTACAAGATTACATGGCAAGTCGTTCTAACAGTTAGTTACCCTTTGACTGAAAGAAAATTTTCTTATATCCATTTTATAACTGTCCTTCCTTAATTTAAGTACATCTCTCCAGCATTGTTAACAATTAAACAAATTATTATGCTAATAAATAAACAAAAATTAGAAATCTGATGTTCTAGTTATTGTAAAATTCTAATTTCATACTGTATTAGTATTAAAATATTAGGACAGGGAGCAAAGCTTATAAAAATCCTCTCTAATTTTATATTTTATCTACTTCTTAACTTATATGAAAATATATTTTTAAAAAAAAAAAAAAAAATATATATATATATATATATATATAAAATATAGTTTATCTGATTCCCCTTTAAATATATATATATAAGCTCTAACTCTATATATATATATATATATAAGGCCACATGACGAGTTGTTTTCCAGTAGTTGATTACTCAAAACTTTGATCTAATTGAAGTTGGTTAAGAAAAGAGTGATTGACTTTGATTATAGGAAAATTTTCTTACCTGCATATACAGACTACGAGTCGTTATTTTGAATTGGTGCCCCATAGTTTGTGTTATCCTAGAAAGAGAAATATGTCCTTAACAACCCAAACCCCATTCAAATTCCTAGGTTCTAAACTTTGTCTATTCTTGAAAGAATGTCTTTTTGCATCCCCCCCCCTCCCCACCGGTATTTCACCGGTTAATGAAAGTCATCTATATCCAAAAATTTTATTACTTCGTGCAGAATAACCCCCTCCCCACTTTTTCTTACTATTGAATACACCATGAATTGTCAAACTAATAGGGTAAGCTTATCTGCAAAAAAGATCTAAACCTCCCAGACATTTCCTAGTTCATTTCACAAATATACGTGGTCTCAATTCTAATCTCAACGATGTCCATTTCCACTTGCAGTCTGCCAAACCCTATGTACTTTTTCTGACAGAATTTCAGTTATCAGTATTCGCTGTATGATTCCTTTCGCCTCAAAGGTGGTACTTGTGCATATGTCCATTTCGATATTCCCTGTCAGAGACTTGGTAATATGGAATCTCCTCCTTTTGATTTTCTCTCTCTCTCTCTCTCTCTCTCTCTCTCTCTCTCTCTCTCTCTCTCTCTCTCTCTCTCTACCTCATTCTGTCAAATTCATCTGTTGTCTCTACCCTTCTCCCAATTCTACTAATCACTTGGAGCTCTTTAACTTCCTCTCTTTGCAACTTGATTTTCTCCAGTCCAACTTTCCTAACAGTGAGGTAATTTTCCTTGGTGATTTTAATGTTCACAACTCCAGCTGGCTTCTGTTTTCTAGTTACACCTACCCAGCTGGTCGAGATGCTGAGCCTTTTGCAATTACTAATGACTTTGCATGGATTGTTCATTTACCTACAAGAATACCAGACAATCCTAACCATACAGCCAACATGCTTGATCTTTTTGTTACAAACAACCCTTCTAAGTATACGGTCGAAGTGAGAGTTCCTTTAGGCACCTCAGATCACAACTTGGTGAGTGTCTCTTCTCCAATGGAGCCTTTATTTCATGCTATTCCCAACGTCGTATTGTTTGTTATTACAAGGATACAAAATGGGATGACCTGCACAATTTCTTTTCTTCTTTTCCTTGGTCGGATTACTGTTTCAAAACTTCTGATGTTAACATTTACTCAGATCGTGTCAGTGAAATTATTCTTGAAGGAATGGAATCCTTTATTCCACATTCCACTTGAAAATCTCGTCCTTTATCTAAACCAGTGGTCGTCAACCTGGTCACTACCACCCACTAGTGGGCAATTCAAGCTTTCATGGTGGGTGGTGGGGGTTTTTGTCCGTTGTTACAAATTTTGTTCTTCCTCCATATAACAAATACATTGCTAACAACTTTGCGAGTTTGACGTTTTAAAATATGCTTTTGCAATTTACTTTTGAATTCCATCTCTAAACTTTGAATATAGATAACAATTCACCGGACACTCGTCAAAGTATACTCGTGGGCGAGGGGCTAAATTGAATTACTGTGGCACCAGTGGGCGGTAAGGAAATTTTACCATCAACAAAGATACAAAAGTGGGCGGTTGGAATTAAAAGGTTGACGACCCCTGATCTAACACCTCAGTTTTCCAATAAATGTGCTAAGGCTGTTCAAAAGAAGAATGTTGCATATTGTAATTGGCTTGTTTCCAATTTTTCAGTTTCATTTTCTGCCTACACCAAAGATCGCAACAATTCTAAAGCAGTTATTAATCAGTCCAAACTAGATTTTGTACAGGCTAAGAGTAGAAAACTTGCTTCCTGACCTAATGGTAGCCTAGAGTTCTGGTCTCTTGCCAAAGCTATTGGCCACAACTTTTTCCCACCTCACCTCAAGATCATTAATACATGTCAAAACAAGATGGTTCTGTTGTCACTTCAGCCAAGGATAAAGCTGACCTGCTAGCATCCCATTTTTCTTCCAACTCATGTATTAATGATCTTGTTAAAACACCTCCCACCATTCCCAACACACTCCATTTAATGTCTCCTGTGGTCTTCCCTCAAAAGGATGTGAGAAGGATTTAGACGAATCTTGATGCTAAGAAATCTTCAGGTATTTCTACACTTGTTCTCAAAACCTGTGTTCCTGAACTTACATACTCCTGTTCTTTGTGCCTTTTTCACTTTCTTATTCCAAAGGTGTTTTTCCTTCTGCATGGAAATTTACCCATATCCAGCCAGTTCCCAAAAAAAGGTGACAAATCCCTTCCATCCAATTATATCCCATTGCAATTACTTCTACTCTTTCTAAAGTAATGGCAAAATCAATTAACTGCCAACTCTTAAACTACCTAGAAACCTTCCGTCTGATCAACGATCGCCAGTATGGATTCCGTCAGTGTCGATCCACTGGTGATATTCTGGCTTATGTTACCCATTTATGGACAAATTGAATGGAAAGGTTCGGTGAAACACAAGCATTTGCTCTTGACATCTCAAAGGCTTTCAATCATGTTTGGCATAAAGGTCTTCTAAATAAGCTTCCATCTTATGGTTTGCCAAATGTTTTTTGTAATTGGTTATCCAGTTTTCTTTCTGATCGCTTACTGAGGGTGATGGTAGATGGCTCTCTCTGACTTCTAACTTCTGCACTAATGCTGGTATCCCCAAGGTTCAGTTCTTTTCCCCCACTCTTTACCTCTTGTATATTAATGACCTTCTTCCATTGATTGGAAATCCTATCCATCATTTAGCCGATGATAGCACCTTGCATTCCACTTGCCCTGCTCAATCAACTTCAACTTGTCGAATATCCGCGACCAATTCCTTCAATGCCGATCTCCATGTAATTCTCCAGTGGGGCAAAGACAACTTAGTTAATTTCATTCCTTCTAAAACTCAGTCTTGTCTTATATCTTGCAATAAGAATTCTTCTGCTCCTATGCTTATCTTTGGTGACACTCCAATTTCTAGCAAAATAATATATCTTTTTTGAGGTTTACCCTGACTTCTAATCTCTCTCTTTGCACAAGCAAATTACATATATTGCTTCCTTGCATCTAAAAATTTGGTTTTCTCTTTCGCTCTCGGCATTATTTTTCTTCCAAACAACTGTTCAGTCTGCACAAATCACAAATCAACCCTACCATGGAATATTGTTCCAACATCTGGGGCAGGGCCTGCAAAACCTCTCTGAGGCTTCTAGATTCCATTCAGAAGAGGGCATTTCGGTTAATTAATGACTCCCCTCTAACAGAGTCTCTTCGCTGTCTCATAGACGTATTGTTTCTGCTGCATGCCATTTGGCTTCTATAATTCTCACTCTCTCTTTAAAAACAGTTCAAACACGTGCTCCCAACATCTATTTACTGTCCAACTTCAAACTCACAGAACCAACTTTTCATCTTCAACCTTCCTTCATACGTATTTCCTGAAAAGTACAGTCTACAGAAGTTCAAGTCTAATGTCAACAGATATCTTCTTTCATCTTCTCAATCTCCAACCCAAGCACGGTACTAAGTACTATATTTTCTAATACCTCTCGTGTTTGGGGTTTCATTAAAAAATAATTAAAAGACAGTTTTTAAATTCTGTAGAGAGTGATCAACCCTAGGGGCTCACACCTGGTGAGTATGGGCTTGGCACACCCAGAGTCCTGAGCTGGATATCCTCATTCTTCTCTTTCTTGGTGATTCCCTTCTACTTCTCTCTCTCAGAGTAACTCAGAATTTTTTTTTTAGGTGGTGCATTGTAAGCCTCAAGCTTCCTTGCACTATATGGCTAGTAATAATAATAATAATCGTAACTGATGATGTTACCAATTTTGAATTCTAAATGCCTTCAGGAACTTAATCTTGGATACGACTAGGCTTTTCATACCAACTAAGAAATACTGTTCAAAGTTCAGGCCTAAATGGATATCGGCTGAATTAATGGGGCTCATGGCAGGGAATAAAAATGCATGGAATGCATATAAATTATCAGGCAACACAGAAGCCTATGACAGATATAAGGTAGTCTGTAATCAAGTCACAAAGGAGGTTAGGCAGGCCAAGGCAGATTACAAGAAATCTTTGGCAAAGGATGTACAGAAAAACAGCAAAGAGTTCTTTACTTTTATAAACCCTAGAAGGAAGGGGATGAATCAGATTGGTCCGCTTAATATAGATGGTTCGACTGTTGATGGTCCTGCTCAAGTAGCTGATAAAAAACTGAATGAATATTTTGCATCTACATTCGCACGTGAGGGGAATGCCAGAAGTTTATCGAACTCTAACAAGGAGCTAAGTGATTTCGTGATAACTGAGAGCAAAGTAGAAGAGAAATTGTTGAAGTTAAACATAAAAAAGGCACCTGGGGTAGATGGAATGTATCCAGTTATAATGAAGGAAGCAGCAAGGGATATAAGCAAACCCTTAGACATAATTATGAGAGCATCCTTAGAGTCAGGGGAGGTTCCCATGGACTGGAGATGTTAAAATGTATCAAAGGGTGACACAAATAATTATAGACCTGTCGTTTAACTTCTGTTCCGGAGAAAATAATGGAGTCACTGATTAAAGAAGTGATACAGGATCACCTAGATAAGATAGCAGCAATAGTTCAGACACAGCATGGGTTTGTTAAGGAGAAGTCTTGTCTGACCAATTTGATTGGATACTATGATGTGGTCACAAAGGAACTGGATGCTAAAAATAATTTTGATATCATATACTTGGATTTCAGGAAAGCTTTTAACACTGTTGCATGTGGAAGACTGCTGTACAAATTGGAACGGTATGGCATTAAGGGCAAGTTACTGTAATGGATAAAGGGATGGTTGAGTGGGAGACAGCAGAGAGTAGTAATAAATGGACACTGCTCTACATGTACTAATGTTATTAGCAGAGTTCCACAGAGTTCTGTGCTGGGCCCATTGTTGTTTTTTGTATTTATCAATGATATCGATGAAGGTATATCAGGCTTAATGTCCAAGTTTGCAGATGATACAAAGGTTGGCAGGGTTGTTAATGACAGTAAAGACAGTATGCTACTGCAAGAGGATCTAGAAAAGTTAGGTAGATGGGCTGAGAAGTAGCAACTGAAGTTTAACATTGACAAATGCAAAACATTGCATATGGATATCAATAATCCAAGATAAACATACCAACTCTGTGGTACTACATTAAGGTGGTGGAGAATGAAAAAGAACTGAGGGTAATTGTGCAGTCAGATATGAAGTTCTCTGACAGTGCAGGCAGGTTTCCAGAGCAGGTCATGGAGTTTTGTCTATGATATATAGGAATTTTGCTGGCAGTGACAAGGAGCTGATTATCCCTTTGTATAAGGCAATGGTCCAGCCACACCTCGACTACTGTATATATAGGTCTGAAGGCCTAATTTTAGGAAGAATGTAGAGTTGCTAGAACGAGTGCAGAGAAGGGCAACAAGATTGGTGAGAGAAATAAAGGGGTGCCCTTACCAAGAGAAGCTTAAGTTTTTCAAGTTGCAGCATCTGGAGACTAGGCACCTGTGAGGTGATCTGATTGAGGTGTACGAGGACTTGAATGGTTTGAGCAGACTCAATGCTAATGGGATTTTTCCACTTGCTCAGACTAAGAACCTTAGGGGGCATAGATTCAAATTGAGGAAAGACAGTTGTAGAATAGATGTACAGATGTTTACCTTTAGCGAGTGGGTAGTTGATTGCTGGAACAGACTTCCATCTGTTGTTGTGGAAGTTGATAGCTGTAAGGCTGAACTAGACAAACATTTGAAGTGACCAGGTGGATGAAATGGGAAGGTTTTTTTTTTTTTTTTGGCTGATGCTATATAAGCTTGCTTTCTTGCATCATATGCCTCAACTAATGTTAATCCACTACTGTTGTAAACAAAGAATAGTATATTTTCACCGAAGTTCTATAGTAAATTTTAAGTTCATAATGTATTGTGCATTTATTTTATTTAGTAATTTACAAAAAAGAAACATACACAAACATCGAAAACATTCTCTTAGATGTACACTTAGGTGAAGTATTAGTGGTAATCACAATTTTATTAGGACTACAAAAGGGTTACACTAAGTATTGTTGCCTTCTCTGCGAGTGGGATAGTTATGCCAAGGTATGCACTATGAGAAGAGGAGTTGGCCCCAACCAAAATCATTAACACCTGGAACAAACATAGCATTTGAACCTCTGGTAGATCCAAATAAAATTTTGCTTCCACCACGCCACATCGAACTGGGGCTCATGAAAAATTTTGTGAAAGCTTTGGAAGTGAACAGTCCTGCATTCACATACTAGCATGTGAAATTCCCAAGACTTAGGTACAGAGACGATTAAGGTAGTCATTTTCAGTGGTCCACAAATAAGGCAATTTTTCAAAGATGAACAGTTCAAATGTGTCCTTAGTGATATCAAGAAATCACCGTGGAAAGCCTTTCAAAATGTTTCAACTGGTTTTCTAGGAAATGTTAAAGCCATCAACTGCAGACAGCTTGTGGAAAATCTCATTACTTCTTACGAAAAACTGGGATACAACATGTTGCTGAAGATGCATTTCTTGCACTCACACCTGGATTTCTTCCCACCAAACTGTGGATTCCGTCAGCGATAATAATGGTGAGCGCTTCCATCAAGACATTGCAGTAATGGACCAAAGATACAAAAGTGAACAGAGTGCTGCCATATTAGCTGATTATTGTTGAATGGTGAAAAGGAATGCTCCTGAAGCTGAATACAAGCAAAAGGCATAAAGGTCCCATGTTTGATACAAGTATGTTCATAGCTACATCTCACTGCCATATAAATAAAAAATACCAGCTAAGGTAAAGAATGCCAACACGAGAACCACAGGAAATTTCGGGTAACTTACCAGGAAAATTGGTTTGCCCCTACCGCACTCTAGTGCTGCTCGCTTGGTAAACAGAACGTAGGTGTTATTGGTGTGGAGCAGAAGTCGACGATGGTATATTGATTGACAGGTAGGTTTGGTAAACAATGTACTGATTGGTGAGTGAACACAACAGGCAGTAACATCAGTTTAGTCTCACTTACCCTAATCTCAGAAGTACAATGATCACTTGCTCTAATTACACATACCCTAATGAACGCTTTCCATAATGGTGAAAAAAGATCAGGTTACCCCACTCCTATGGGAGCTTGAACCCCTCCCGAAGTGGAGTGTTAACCTGACCTTTTTTCTTTGGAATCATGGGTGGACTGGTTGATAAATTGTTTATTAACAAAATATTAATTTTTTATTACTGTATTTTTATTTTGTTGTTATTTTTGTTTATTTTAAAGACACTCGCTGATACACATCAATGTATCGTAACATCAATCAATACCTCAACAGCTATTTACAATATATATAAAGAAACCGTCTTTTTTTTTTCCTATTATTTCCTACCCTTATGTCACTTTAGGTTATGTCACTAAATATAAGGAAACTTTTTTTTATTCTATTATTTCCTAACCCAACATTTAAGGTCAGGTTATGAAATATAACGAAAAATAAAGAAACCTTTTCCTTTTTTTTTTTTTCATAACCAAACCTAAATCAGTAATATAGTGAAAACACTCATGAACTCCAAAAATCTACCTTTAATAATGAGAAAAAAAACAATGAAGAACATGAACAGAACAGTGCTTTTTCAGAAAAAAAAAATCAATTTCATGAATACAGATCATATAGCTAGACCTCAATAGCGATTCACAATTTGATTAATAATATTCTGAGAAGTATCTTCATGATTTTTCCCATAAATTTGACAACATATATATTCATTCATGTGACCTCTCAACATATCTTTACAGCTGCCATGTAGTCTTTAATCACACTTTTTAGTCTCTTCCACTGGGCTTTGATGTTATTTGTATATGTTCCTGTATGTGGATCTACAAAATGTTCCTTATGTTTCACTGTTAAATGTTTGTAATTATTTTTTTCTAGCACCGCCATATGCCTATATCTACTCCATTCATCTGTTATGATGGTAATGTTTTTCTTCACCACTTTTCTAATAATGCACAAAAGAGTTTTTTCTTTCTGATTTTTTATGAATTTCACGAACACAAATTTTGATTCTCTTTCAAATACTCCAAACACCTATTTCTTCTTAGCAGTTAAATTTTGTTCTTTGTGATGTTTTGGTTTTACCAATACAGTTTCATATGCTTCTACAGTTTCCCCCGGTCCACGCAACTTATGGGTTTTTTTAACAACTGCAATTTACAAATATCTCTTAGTTTCTTTTAAAACTTAATTGCTGTTACTTTCGAAATCTCCAGATGGAATGCCGTCATAGTTACTGGCATGCACATTTACCAAAAATACATAATATACATTACCTTTTTTAATGGAAGTTTTGTATTTTCCATAAAACTATGTTTTAATAAAGAAACTTGCACAGAACATATTTTACAATGCCAGAACGTTCCACATGACTATGTTTGTGTGTGATTCAATTTAGTTTAAAATAATCATTATACTTAAAACAGTACAATTTTGGTTCTTAATTTAATTTTCATCAAAAAATCAAGCAACATTTTATTTTCACTACAAATTTCTTCCAACTTTAAAAGATTCATTACTTCTATTACCTGTTTACAGTTCATTACAAAACTAATTATGCACCATTCTTTACTCATAAATACACATCATAATGACTACACAGTATCTTGTCATCTGTCATGCCCACCACCAATCATTTCATCGCATGTCGCGCCTACATGTCAATCACTATATCGTTCTCCACTTCTGCTCTACACCAATAACACCTACCATCTGTTTACCAACCAAGCAGCACTAGAGTGTGGTAGCAGCAAACAAATTTTCCTGGTAAGTTACCCGAAGTTTTCCGTGGTCCTCATGTTGGCTTTCTTTACCTTAGCCAAAATACCTTTGATAAATTAGAAAAACCACTTTTTTCGAAAAGAAGAGCCAATCTGCCATTTTAAGCACTATTTCTGTGTTTTGTACACCAAAATCTATAAAGTAAACTTACTTTCATGCCTCCTGTAACAGATATGACCCAACGTTGCTGTTCATTGTTATTGGAATGACTTAGACCATATTGTGCCATTGTGTATTAAATCTGTACAAGTGTATGTTCAAGGGCAATTTGTGTTTTGTGTTGGCTGAAAAACACACAACATGCATAGAAAAGAATCCTACACCTTCCACCTGAGATTAGCTAACTGTAGCCCCAATTGTAGAAGCCTTTAGAAATTTCTCCAGTTGCCAAAGGGACTTGAACCCAAATGTCTCTAAACAAGTGACAAGTAGCAAAACCACTGTACTGTAACAAAAGATATCACAACTCTGGAAACTAAGTATCTGCATATGACTGATTGAAGTTTTTAAAGAGGTTGGATAAACTAAATATTAATGGTATCTTAACTCTTTCATAGGTTGCAGAATAGATGTGCAAAAATTTCCCTTCAGCCAAAGAATAATTGATTATTGGGAAAAACTTCACCTAGTGTTATGGGAGTGGGTAGTTTAGGTATTTTGAGTAAATATAACCTGTAGACAACTGTGCCATCTCATGCCTTTAAGCTGGCATGTCCTTGTATAAATTATGCCATTTTATTACCTAAAAATAGGCAAGAAATAATTTAAACTATTAACATCTTGATGCCATCTTTTGTTTTTAACACTGTTGGAGACTAGCAATGAATAATGCATTTTTTATATCAAAAATGTATATTTTAAATAATCTTTTTAAAATATGGATGCCAACTGCCATATTTCATACATAAGTGCTCCAACTCGTGGAAAAAGAACTAAAGGAATTCTGTCACAAATCGATGAAATCTGATTTCATGTTAGCATTAGCATTAGTAGAGGCATATGATGCAAGAAAGCAAGCTTATGCAGCATCAGCCAAAAAAAAAAAAAAAACCTTCCACTTCACCCCTCCGTTCTTTCGAAATACCTGTCCAGCTGAGCCTTAAATTTATTTAGGCTATCAACTTCCACAACAAGGGATGGAAGTCTGTTCCACCAACCAATCACCCGCTGGCTAAAGGCAAATTTCCGCACATCTATCCTACACCTGTCTTTCCTCAATTTGAATTTATGCCCTCTCAGGTGATTATTCTGAGCAAGCGGAAGTATCCCATCAGCATTGAGCATGCTCAAACCATTCAAGGCTTTGTACACCTCTATCAGATCACCTCACCGGTGCCTAGTCTCCAGACACTGTAATTTGCAAAACTTAAGCCTTTCTTCGTAAGAGCAACCCTTCGTTCCGTTCACCAACCTTGTTGCCCTTCTCTGCACTCATTCCAGCAGCTCTACATCCTTCTTGAAATGAGGCCTCCAGACCTGTATACAGTACTCAAGGTGCGGCCTGACCATTGCCTTATACAAGGGAATAATCACCTCCCTATCCCTGCTAGAAATATTCCTGTATATCATTGATAAGACACCATGAGCTACTCTTGCAGACCATCTGCACTGCTCAGAACTTCATATCTGCCTGCATAATTACCCCCAGGTCCTTTCCATTCTCTACCACTGTCAGTGTAGTACCACAGAGTTTATATGTTGCTCTGGGGTTGCTGTTCCCCATATGTAGTACTTTACATTTGTCAATGTTAAACTTCATTTGCCACCTCTCAGCCCATCTGCTCAACCTTTCCGGATCCTGTTGAAGCAGCATAGCGTCAGTAGCATCCTTAACAACCCTGCCAACCTTTGTATCGTCTGCAGACTTGGACATTAAGCTTGATATACCATGATCAATATTATTTATAAATACAGAAAACAACAATGGACCCAACACTGAACCCTGAGGGACTCCACTAATAACATTAGTCCACGATGAGCAGTGTCCATTAATTACCACTCTCTGTCTTCTGCCAAACAAATTTTCAAATGATTCTGTTTCAAATTTTCAATGATTCTGTTTGCTCATTTTATTTGAAACGTAGTTTCAAATAAAATGAGCAAACAGAATCATCTGTATCATTCAGAAACTTCCAACCTATTCACAAGTTATTGATGAGAAAATTAGTCTTACAGGAGCACCTAAGTGTAAATGCTTGTTTATCCAGGAAGATCCAGTGGACTATGAAAATAGAGGCATCTGGGTACTTTTGGGAGGATTGTTTATGTGCATTTTAAATGGAAAAAGAGATTTATATACAGATAGCCCTCTCTTTATGACTGTTTGTTTTGTGATGATTCACAATAACAACAGTTTTGAAACCAGAAGATCAAAAATATCAAAAAACTTTAAAAATTTTCAAAAATGCATAACTATAAATACTAGATATGATGTAAAAAAAAAGCACAGCCAATCAGAGATGAAAGATATCCTGAAATACCATCTAAGTCAATTAAGGATGAGGCGACCAGAGATAAGGAGAGGAACACTCAGTTTGCTTGTTGGTGTACTATTGTTGAGCCACTATTCTACAGTGTCGATTTGTGAGTTTTAATTAAAAATTGTTGATTAAATTAAGAAAATAAGAGCCGCCATGTCTAAGAGAAGTGCAGTAAAGCCAAGTGAATGTGAAAATGTCACCAAAATGTCATGTAGAACTATCACTTTGTGAAAAAAGATGGAGGTAATTTGTAGAATGGAAGGTGGTCAGATGTGTCCTAATGTGTGTAGAAGTATGAAATTGCCTCTATCAACTTATGATTGAGTGTGTTAGTTGTCTGATGGCACTAGGGGTTCCCCCATCTCTGCATTATATTCTTTGTAAATGACACAGAACTCTGTGGAGGCCAGAGATTTAAAAAGTGTGCCTCCATCAACTCTAAGTACCCTAATAAAAAATGCAGATAAAATAAAACAATCAATACAACTTGCTATGACAGTAAGCACTACGCTAGTAAGTTATAGCAGGAGTAAACTTTTAGAAAAAAAGGAGAAATTATTGTCATTGTGGGTGGATGACTTAAATCAAAAAAAAAAACATTCCATTGACTCAAGCTATTATTACTGGTAAGGTCAAGTCAATTTTTGAAGATCTTAAAAAAACAGAGGGTGGTGATGAGACATTTTCAGGTAGCAAGGGATGGTTCATGTGATTTAAATCTCGAAGTAAGTGATACTGTGTGAAATTAAGTGGCAAGGCATCAAGTGCAGATGCTGAGGCAGCTGCAGAGTTTCAAGACATTGTAGAGGAGGGTAATTATCCTTCTGATCTCATTTTTAATGTTGACGAGACTGGGCTTTGTTGGAAGAAATTGCAATCATGAACCTTCACTGCCCTTGAAGTGCAGTCTGCACCTGGTTTCAAGGCTGCAAAAGACAGGCTAATGCTTCTTCTGGGTGCAAAATGTCTCCGGCACTTCAAAATTAAAACCAGTGTTGGTGTTGTTGCCAGTCTGCTGGAAATGGAACAGGAGGGCTTGGGTGACACAAGAAATGATGGATTGGTATACAAAGTATTTTTGCCCTACTGTGCTTCATTTTTGTCAAGAGAATGAGTTACCAGCCAAGGCTCTTCTTCTCTTAGACAATACCCTTGGCCATCCTGCAAACCTTGCTGAAGTCAGAACATTTCTGGACATCAATGCCACCAAACACCACTTAAATTTTGCAACCAATTGACCAAGGGGTAATAGCAACCTTTAAATCGTGTTACTGCCACCAAACCTTCATGGAAATGGTGAGAGTTTTGGACATGTCAGACAAAACTAACAAGGATTATTGGCATTCATTTAACATTTTGAAGAGCATTAATAACATCAATGCAGCTTGAGAGGAAATGTCAGTGACCTGTTTGAATGGAGTGTGGTGTAAGCTTCTCCCAGAATTTATTCATGACTTCACAGATTTAGAGCCAGTGGAGAACATTGTTGGAGACGTTAGCAGGCTGGTGCAAGAGACAGAGTTGGATGAGATGTAACAGAGATGTTGGATAGCTATGGACAGCAGCTTTCCAATGAAGACTTGGAAGAAGTAGCTAAAGAACTAAACCAACAGAAGGAGGGAAGAAAGAAGATGATGAAGAGCCTCCTCTAAAATCTATGAATACAAGCAATCTACAGCATCCTTTCAGCCATGGAGACCCATCCTAACACATCCCATGGTATATGGGATGCATTAGGGTAACTAAGAATAAGAATAGGTGCATGTGTACTTGCATGTATACCAATGCTAGAAGTATAGTAAATAAATTTGATGAATTTGAATTGTTGGTCAAGACATCAAAGGCAGATATTGTTGGGATATCAGAGACGTGGTGTCTGATATTAGGAATGCAGAATTGGAATTTGGTGAGTACAATTTGTACAGAAAGATAGACAGGATAGGAAGGGAGGAGGGGTTATGCTGTTAATTAAGAAAAACATAAAATCAAAAGAGGTGCATCCAGTTGATATAGATCATAGGTTCCCAAAGTGGGCGGTACTGCCCCCCAGTGGGCGCTGAAGCCTTCTAGGGGGGGCAATAGTGGGTTCAGAAGCAATTGGGGGGTGTTCAGGCGGTCTAGGGGTCGGTGGCTCCTTATCCATATTTTTATCTCCTCAGGGTCCAGTGGACCCAGTTCAAAGGTCAACTAATAAATTCTATAATTTTTACTCTATGGACACAGCTGAAATTCACTATAGGTGAAGCCAGAACTGTTTTCTTCGATTTTCCCACTTCAATTTTCAAAGCCTTCTATTGAATTTCACGCAAATGACAAAAATGTGACATCATGTGTATTTTTTCTGTTATTTTTCTAAACCCACCCTAATTAGCCTAGGGCCTTTGAAACGCGACAACGCGAGCTACTGTAAGCTGACATAAGAAGCAATAAAGCGAAACAGTAGCAACAAATGTTTTTGAAAGGTGTACATTTTTGCTGTTTAGGAATAAGTTTCATTACAATCATCAGTCAAAAGTGTGTAGATAAGTGGAGTCATACAAAGTGTAAATTAAATCTTTTATTTTGTGAATATTGTTGCAAATTTTATTACTTCATTATGTCTGAATCTAAGAAGAAATGTCGGCAGTACAGTATTGAGTATTTGAAATACGGCTTTATTCAGTCTCCTATGAACCATTTATTACCTATGTGCTTGATTTGCCAAAAAGTATTTTCAAATGAAGCAATGAAGCATTCTAGGCTACAGGAGCATTTGACTAAAATGCATGCTGACGAAAAGGATAAAGATTTGTCCTATTTTCAAGTACTAGAATAAAAATATTTTAAACGTCCAACTATATCAAAACTTTTTGCATCGTCCATTAAACAAGATAATGACGGATTACAAGCTTCTTATAATATTTCATTATTAATTGCAAAAGCGGGAAAACCACACACAATTGGTGAGGAATTAATCTTGCCGGCAGTAAAAGAAGTAATAAACACTGTGCTTCATAAGCCAGCATCAGATATCATCAGGAAAATTCGTTTGAGCAATAATTCAGTGCAAAGAAGAATCGATGAAATGGCGGAAGACTTTGAAAAATCATTGTGCGATTATTTGAAGACATGCCAATTTTCCATTCAACTCAATGAATCAACTCTCCCAAATAATGAAGCACTACTCTTATCATACGTACAATTCATAAAAGAAGAAAAAGTTTGTCAAGAATTATTATTTGCTAAAAATTTGGAAGCGGATACAAAAGGAGAATATATATTTAATACCATGAATAAGTTTTTTCAAGAGAGAGAGACATTCCTATTCGTAATATTTTGTCTGCTGCTACTGATGGTGCTCTAGCAATGACAGGGTGCGACAAGGGTTTCATAGTGCATTTGAAACAAGTAATACCAAATGTACTCACTATACATTGTGTATAGTGAGTACAATGGGCACAACAAACTACATAGTGCATATCCCACACACTTTTAAATCTCTGGCTTGTCCGATGAGAGCATACGCAGAGATGGGAGAAATCCCAGGTGCCGTCAGACCCCGAACATACCTAATACACATTGTGTTCTTCATCGTCAACATTTGGTTGCGAAGAATTTAAGTGAACGCTTGCATACGTCATTCCATTACGTTATTAGAGCAGTCAACAAGATTAGAAGCAATTCATTGAGTGACAGATTGTTTAGCTAACTTTGTAGTGAAAACGATGAAGATTTCAATCATTTGCTGCTTCACACAGAAGTTCGTTGGCTTTCAAAAGGTATTTGTCTGAATCGGTTTTAAAATTTGTTTGATTCAGTACTAGAGTTCCTAGAAAACAGAGACAACGGATTGCGGGCCAACCTGATTACAACCAAAAATGACATTGCTTATTTGATAGACCTCTATAAAATATTTAATGAAATCAATCTACAATTACAAGGTGATGAATGGAATTTAATTAAAACAAAAAACGTCATTGCCGCTTTTGTGGGGAAACTTCTTCTGTTCAAGCGGAATCTAGGCCGAGGGGAATATAGCCACTTTTCAAATTTATCAGCAGTGTCTCTCAAAAAGGAAGATTTACTTACATACTGCCAACACTTGGAGGTTCTCCATGCTGATTTTAATGAGCGATCAAGGATATTCTAAACATGAATATACCAAATTGGGTTCTAGATCCTTTCTCAAATGTAAACACAGCAGGATCATCAAATTTAGAAGAGGAACTCATAGAACTCACAACAAATGAAGAACTAAAAATAAAATTCAAAAGTGGATACCAAGAGTTCTGGCTTCAGAAATCAATACCGACACTGTACTCTGGATTATGGGAAATAGTGCAGACATTTTTAATTGCATTTACATCTTCTTATTTGGCTGAGCATGGGTTTAGTGCTGTAGCGAATTTACTTTTTAATAAAAGGAACCGATAGCATATAACTGAGCATGGCGATTTACGACTGTTTTTAACGAAAGTTGAACCCATATTAACAAACTTTTAAAAATGCATCAGGCTTATCCTTCACGTTAATTTGTTATTTTTTCTTTGTATTTTCACTTTGTAAGTTCGAAATAAATAATTTTCTAATACATTTATGGTGCTTTAATTATTACAATAAGATTCTTACTAATGCATTTGCAATCTCTTAATATGTATTCTAAATTTTCATATTTAAACCGTTGTATGAAACTGTGCATAATGTTATTTGAGCATACACTTTACATATGGGCTATGTTTCATCAAAATCGGAATAGCAATAACTGTGTTCAAGATGAAGCACATATTGTCCACTACTTTTTCAATAATTTAACGGCATAAGCAGTAATGTATCATTAGTTGGTATTTATATTGAAAATATCAAACGGCTTGAACGCGGAAAACTGTTATAATGGGGGGCGCTACAAAATTTATGTCTTGCAAAGTGGGCGGTGGCCCGAAAAAGTTTGGGAACCTATGATATAGATGAACAGTGCACTGTTGAGTCAGTTTGGTGTGACATAAGCACTACTAAAGCAAAAATAAGAGTAGGAGTGTGTCTTAGGACTAATGACTTGAATGAGTACAATGAACAATTGTACAGAGAAATAGAGTGGGCTAGTAAATCAGAATGTCTTATAATGGGGGATTTTAACTTCTCAGATATTGACTGGAACTTGTGTTGATCACTCGCACACTAGTAAGACTTTTGTGGATTTATTCGATGATTGTTTTCTGCAGCAGCATGTTCAAGAGGCAACCAGAGAGAGTAATACTCTTGATCTGGTTATCAGCAGTGTTCATTTTGGTATTAAGAATTTGCAGATAAAGGAACCACTAGGTGGCAGTAATCACAGTGTACTGATGTGGGATTTACTTAAAGATGTAACTACTATCTTTACGTTTTTACTTCCGTAAAGGTGACTACAGTGGTCTCAGACAGTTTTTAAATTCTGTACAGTGGACTCAACTGATGACGTTACCAACAGCAAATTCTAAGTGGGAAGCATTCAAGGAATTAATCATGAAAGCTACTAAAAGTTTCATACCTATTAAGAAATATTGTTCAGGGTTTAGGCCTAAATGGTTGTCAAATGAACGATCGAGACTCGTGGCAGAGAAGAAAAATGCATGGGATGCATATAAATTATCAGGCGACACAGAAGATTATGGCAGATATAAGCTAGTCTGTAATCAAGTCACAAAGGAGGTTAGGCAGGGGAAGGCAGATACGAGAAATCTTTGGCAAAGAATGCTAAGAAAAACAGCAAGAATTCCTTTACTTATATAAACTCTAAAAAGAAGGGGACGAATCCGATTGGTCCACTTGATATCGATGGTTTGACTGTTGATGATCCCACTCAGATAGCAAACAAACTGAATGAGTATTTTACATCTACATTCACACATGAGGAGTTATTAAGGAAGGAAAATGCCAGAAAGTAATCAAATTGTAGCAGGGTGCTTAATAATTTTGTAATAACTGAGAGCAAAGTGGAGGAGAAATTGTTGAAATTAAAAATAAAGGCACCAGGGATCTATCCAGTTATATTAAAGGAGGCGGCAAAGACAGTAAGCAAACCCTTAGCCATAATTATGAAAGAATCCTTGCATTCAGAGGAGGTCCCCATGGACTGGAGATGTGCAAATGTATCCCCAATTCACAAAGGGGGAATGAAGGGTGACACGAGTAATTACAGACCAGTTAGTTTAACTTCTTTTCTGGGTAAAATAACGGAGTCACTGATTAAAGATGCATTGCAGGATCATCTAGACAAGACTGCAGCAATAATTCAGACACAGCATGGGTTTGTTAAGGGAAAGTCTTCTCTGACAAATTTGATTGGATATTATGATGTGGTTACAGAGGAACTGGATGCAAAAAATAATTTTGATATCATATACTTGGATTACAGGAAAGCTTTTGACACTGCATGGAAGACTACTGTACAAATTGGAGCAGAATAGTATTAAGGGTAAGTTGCTACAATGGATAAAAGGATGGTTGAGTGGGAGAACACAGAGAAGTTTTCTGAGCAATGCAGACAGGCTGCCAGTGTAGGTCTTGGGGTTTTGTCAATGATATAAAGGAATTTTACTAGCAGGAAAAAGGAGGTGATTGTCCCTCTGTGTAAGGCAATGGTCAGGCCACACTTTGAGTACTGCATAAAGGTCTAGAGGCCTCATTTTAGGAAGGATGTAGATTTGCTTGAGTGTGTACAGAGAAGGGCAACAAGATTGGTGAGTAGTAGTAGCAGTGGCATGTGATGCAAGAAAGCAAGTGTATAAGCTTATGCAGCATCAGCCAAAAAAAAAAAAAAATCACACCATTCCCTCCAAATGCCTGTCCAGTTCCTCCTTAAATTTATTCAACCTATCAACTTCCACAACGACAGATGTAAGTTTGTTCCAGCAATTAACGACCCGCTGGCTAAAGGCAAATTTCCGCACATCTATTCTATATCTGTCTTTTCTTAATTTGAATTAATGCCCCCTTAGGTTCGTAATCTGAACAAGTGGAAGGATCCCATCAGAATTCAGCGTGCTCAACCCATTCAAGGCCTTATATACCTCAATCAGATCTCTGCACAGGAACCTAGTCTCCAGCCACTGCAATTTGCAGAACTTAAGCCTCTCTTGGTAAGAGGATCCCTTCATTCCCCTCACCAATCTTGTTGCCCTTCTCTGTACACACTCAAGTAAATCTACATCCTTCCTAAAATGAGGCCTCCAGACCTGTACGCAGTACTCAAGGCGTGGCTTGACCATTGCCTTATACAGAGGGATAACCACCTCCTTTTCCCTGCTAGCAAAATTCCTATATATCATTGACAAAACCCCATGACCTGTACTGGCAGCCTGTCTGCATTGCTCAGAAAACTTCATATCTGACTGCACAATTACTCCCAGGTCTTTTTCATTTTCTACTACCTTAAGTGTAGTACCACACAGTTGGTACGTTTCTCTGGGGTTACTTCTACCCATATGCAGTACTTTGCATTTGTCAAGGTTAAACTTCAGTTGCCACTTCTTAGCCCATCTGCCCAACTTATCTAGATCCTGTTGCAGTAGCACACTGCCATTACTGTCATTAACAACCCTGCCAACCTTTGTATCATCTGCAAACTTCGACATTAAGCCTGATATACCTTCATCAATATCATTGATAAATATACAAAACAACAGTGGACCTAACACCGAACCCTGTGGGACTCCACTAATAACATTAGTCAAAGAAGAGCAGCACCCATTGATTACCACCCTCTGTCTTCTCCCACTTAACCATCCTTTTATCCATTGTAGCAACTTACCCTTAATACCATTCTGCTCCAATTTGTACAGTAGTCTTCCATGCGCAACAGTGTCAAAAGCTTTCCTGAAATCCAAATATGTGATATCAAAATTAGTTTTTGCATCCAGTTCCTTTGTAACCACATCATAATATCCTATCAAATTTGTCAGACAAGATTTTCCCTTAACAAACTCATGCTGTGTTTGAATTATTGCTGCAGTCTTGTCTAGATGATCCTGAAATGCATCTTTAACAAGTGACTCCATTATTTTACCCGAACAGAAGTTAAACTAACTGATCTGTAATTACTCGTGTCACCCTTTGATCCCCCTTTGTGAATTGGGGATACATTTGCACATCTCCAGTCCGTGTGAACCTCCCCTGAATCCAAGGATGCTCTCATAATTATGGCTAAGGGTTTGCTTAGTTGCTTTGCTGCCTCCTTTAATATAACTGGATAGATCCCATCCACCCCAGGTGCTTTTCTTATGTTTAACTTCAACAATATCTCCTCCACTTTGCTTTCAGTTATTACAAAATCATTAAGTATCCTGCTATAGTTTGATAACCTAATAAAAAAAAAAAAAAAAAAAAACCCACTTCCACTTCACCCCTCTGTTCGTTCAAAATACCTGTCCAGCCTAAATA
This sequence comes from Mastigoproctus giganteus, assembly GCF_048544385.1. NCBI lineage: Eukaryota > Metazoa > Arthropoda > Arachnida > Uropygi > Thelyphonidae > Mastigoproctus > Mastigoproctus giganteus. The sequence continues at coordinate 197,466,308 of NC_143578.1, read as the reverse complement.
AGTTTAAGGCTCAGCTGGACAGGTATTTTGAACGAACAGAGGGGTGAAGTGGAAGTGGGTTTTTTTTTTTTTTTTTTTTTTTGGCTGATGCTGCATAAGCTTGCTTTATTGCATCAAATGCCTCTACTAATGCTAATGCTAATGCTAACCTTCTGCCATTTTCAAACCTTAATAATTCCTCACGTGTGAATGTAGATGCAAAATACTCATTCAGTTTGTTTGCTATCTGAGCAGGATCATCAACAGTCGAACCATCGATGTCAAGTGGACCAATCAGATTCATCCCCTTCCTTTTAGAGTTTATTATATAAGTAAAGAAATCCTTGCTGTTTTTCTTAGCATCTTTTGCCAAGGATTTCTCGTAATCTGCCTTCGCCTCCCTAACCTCCTTTGTCACCTGATTACAGACTAGCTTATATCTGCCCTAGGCTTCTGAGTCGCTTGATAATTTATATGCATCCGATGCATTTTTCTTGTCTATTACGAGTCTCATTAGTTCCTTAGATAACCATTTAGGTCTAAACCTTGAACAATATTTCTTAATAGGTATGAAACTTTTAGTAGCTTCCACGATTAATTCCTTGAATGCTTCCCACTTAGAATTTACTATTGGTAACATCGTCAGTTTATCCCACTATACAGAATTTAAAAACTGTCGGAGACCACTGTACTCACCTTTACTGAAGCAAAAACCCTTTCCTTTACCCCTGATGGTAATTAAATCTTTAAGTAAATCCCACATCAGTACACTGTGATCACTGCCACCTAGTGGTTCCTTTATCTGCAAATTCTTAATACACGAATGATCACTGTTGATAACCAGATCAAGAGTATTACTTTCTCTGGTTACCTCTCGAACATGCTGCGACAGAAAGCAATCATCCAATAAATCCACAAAAATCTGACTAGTGTGTGACCAACCCACAAGTTCCAGTCAATATCTAGGAAGTTAAAATCCCCCATTATAAGACATTCCGATTTACTAGCCCACTCTATTTCTCTGTACAATTGTTCATTGTACTCATTCGAGTCATTAAGCCTATAACACACTCCTACTCTTATTTTTGCTTTCGCAGTGCTTATGTCACCCCAAACTGACTCAACAGTGCACTGTTCATCTATATCAACTGGATGCACTTCTTTTGATTTTATGTTTTTCTTAATTAACAGCATAACACTTCCTCCCTTTCTATCCTGTCTATCCTTTTTGTACACATTGTACTCCCCAAATTCCAGTTCAGCATTCCTTATATCTGTGTGACACCACGTCTCTGCTATCCCAACAATATCCGCCTTTGATGTCTTGACCAACACTTCAAATTCATCAAATTTATTAACTATACTTCTAGCATTGGTATACATGCAAGCATACATGCTCCTACTTCTATTCTTAGTTACCCTAACACATCCCATATACCCACCTATTTCAGGATGACTGCCATCCGTCCCTGAAACCCCCAACAGCCCACGCTCCAGGTCACTACTTATTGTAATAGAAGTTGTGCAAGAATCACCTTCACCTCTGCCTACGGCTACTGTTAAACTATTAGTCCTTGTATCCCCCCAATCTAGCAGTTTTCCGACCCTCGATAGAATCAGCAAATATTCTTGCACCCTTTCTATTTAAGTGTATCCCATCCCTATAGAAGCAGTCTCTCCTGTTGACAAGTACAGTCCAGGCTGAAAAAAATTCTACCCCTTGAGCCTTGCACATTCTTTCCAGGGCCGTATTGATCGACAAGGCTCTCATCGTATACTCCCTTCTATTGTTTCTGGGCAGAATTGCAGACACTTCTGTGTCTGCAATTCTGCAGTGAGGGGGAATGAAGGTGTGCTCTTATCAACAGAGGCTTAAGTTCTGCAAATTGCAATAGCTGGAGACTAGGCACCTGCGAGGTGATCTGATTGAGGTGCACAAGGCCTTGAATGGGTTGAGCACGCTGAAATCTGATGGGATTCTTCCACTTGTTCAGATTATGAACCTAAGGGAGCATAAATTCAAATTGAGGAAAGACAGATGTAGAATAGATGTGCGGAAATTTACCTTTAGCCAGCGGGTGGTTAATTGCTGGAACAAACTTCCATCTCTCCTTGTGGAAGTTGATAGGTTAAATAAATTTAAGGAGGAACTGGACAAAGATTTAGAGGGAATTGTTTTGTAAATTTTTTTTTTTTTTTTTTTTTGGCTGATGCTGCTGCATAACTCATACACTTGCTTTCTTGCATCGCATGCCACTACTACTACTACTACCCTCACTAATGAGCTCTGTGAGATTGACCATGGCTGGGAATGAAGTGCAAAAGTGAAAGGAGCATAATTGTATCCGTTGGCACTTATTCTGAGATTCTCAAAGAAAGAAAAAGGAAATCTCCACAAACAACACTGCATTCTTTCTTCAAAAAAAAAGGGAAGATCCTCAACCAGGAACTTCAGCAAAGAAGTAAAATCTCTGCATTACTCCCAATCAAAAAAGATCAATGCAGGGGCCTTACAATGGCAAGTACAAAAACTTTCAGTCTGGTCTTCAAACATATCAAAGTAAATGTTCAAAATTTTATTTTTTTATTTAATTAAATTTAGTTTGGTTATTTTATACTGTGTAACATTTAATTAATTTATATTCATAAAAATGCTGTTTTTACATTCATAACATTCATTTCAGAGCTTTAAATATAATAATATTATATTACTTATGTCAATTTTGAGAAGAGCCTGTAACATAACTCATTAACTTACATTATATAATTAGGTTTGTTTTATACCCTATTTTTTTGCGACAGTTCTTTCAGGAACAGAATCCTATCATAAACCGAGGGCTACCTGTATAGGATTTATAATAGTTACTTAAATTATTGAATTTGTTTTAACAACTTCTATCTGACTATATTTTCATCAAGTTTATTTTATAATATTCCAAATTTGGAAAAAGAATATTAAATTTGAAAATGTTTTGAAATAATATCCACATTCCAATTTCATAAATTTTTGCTGTTTCTTATTTATTTATTTTTTATTGTTATTGTTATTATTATTTTTTTTATATAGATACAATGAGTTCTTCTGATGAAGCTTCCTGGATTTCTTGGTACTGTAGTGTTCGAGGAAATGAATACTTTTGTAAGGTATATTATAAAATATTATTCTTTTTCTTAAACTAAAGATAGGTGGAACAGGACCAGGGTATGTCTGCCAGGGGCAAAGGTTGATGACGTTGTAGAGCGAATATCATCTTTTAAGGGCACAAAAGGTGATATAGTTGTACACGTTGGCACTAATAATATTAAGAGTAGGAGACCGGCAGAATTACTTAACAAGTACAGGTCACTGTTGAACAAAAGCCGAGAATTAGGGTTGAATTTGAAAGTGTCTGCAATTCTGCCCAGACACGATAGGAGGGAGTATATGATGAGAGCCTTGTCGATCAATTCGGCCCTGGAAAGATTGTGCAAGGCTCAAGGGGTAGAATTTTTTTCAGCCTGGACTGTACTTGTTAACAGGAGAGATTGCTTCTACAGGGATGGGATACACTTAAATAGAAAGGGTGCAAGAATATTTGCTGATGCTATCGAGGCAGTGTTAGGTGGGTCGGAAAACTGCTAGCTTGGGGGGAGACAAAGACCAATAGATTGACAGTAGCCACTGGCACAGGTGAAAGAGATTCTTGCACTGCTTCTATTAGAATGAGCAGAAGCCTGAAAAACAAGATGCATGGTATTTCAGAGACTGCTTGGGAGCCATTGTGGTACAAGTAAACACATGGGTTGTGTTAGGGTAGCTAAGAATAGAAACAGGTGCAGGTATACTTGCGTGTACACCAATGCTAGGAGTTTAGTAAATAAATTTGATGAATTTGAGGTATTGCTCAAAACATCGAAGGCAGATATTGTTGGGATATCAGAGACGTGGTGTCACACAGATATAAGGGATGCGGAACTGCAATTTGGGGAGTACAACGTCTACAGAAAGGATAGACAGGATAGAAAGGGGGGAGGTGTTATGCTATTAGTTAAGAAACACATAAAAACCAAGGAAGTGAAGCCAGTCGACATCGCTGGACAGTGCAGTGTGGAGTCAGTTTGGTGTGACATAAGCATTGGGAGATCAAAATTGAGAGTAGGAGTGTGCTATAGGCCTAATGACTCTGATGAGTATAATAAGGAACTGTACAGGGAAATAGAGTGGGCCAGTAAATCAGAGTGTCTTATAATGGGAGATTTTAATTTCCCAGATATTGACTGGAATTTGGGGGCTGGATACTCACACACTAGCAGGGCTTTTGTGGATTTATTGGATGATTGTTTTCTACATCAGCATGTTCGGGAGGCAACTAGAGGGAGTAATACTCTTGATTTGATTATCAGCAGTGATTCTTCATGCATTAAGAATCTGCAGATAAACGAACCACTAGGTGGCAGTGATCACAGTGTGCTGAAGTGGGATTTACTCAAAGAGGTAACTACCATTAGGGGTAAAGGGAAGGGTTATTGCTTCCGTAAAGGCGACTACGATGGACTGAGACAGTATTTAAATTCTATACAGTGGGACCAACTGATGATGTTACCAACAGCAAATTCAAAATGGGAAACATTCAAAGAACTTATCTTGGAAGCTACTAGGCTTTACATACCAACTAAGAAATATTGTTCAAGGTTTAGGCCAAAATGGATGTCAGATGAACTAATGAGGCATATGGCAGAGAAGAAAAATGCATGGGATACTTACAAATTAACACATGACACAGAAGCCTATGATAGATACAAGTTGATATGCAACCAAGTTACAAAGGAGGTTAGGCAGGCGAAGGCAGATTACGAGAAATCCTTGGCAAGGGATGCAAAGAAAAACAGCAAAGAGTTCTTTACTTATGTAAACTCTAGAAGGAAAGGGATGAATCAGATTGGTCCACTTGATATTGATGGGTCAAGTGTTGATGATCCTGCTCAGGTGGCTAACAAACTAAATGAATATTTTGCATCGACATTCACACATGAGGAGTTATTCAGCGAGGGGAATGCCAGAGGTGTATTCAACTCTAGCAGTAAGTTACAGAATCTTGAAATAACTGGGAGTAAAGTGGAGGAGAAACTGTTGAAGATAAACACAAGAAAGGCACCCGGGGTGGATGGGATCTAACCAGTTATATTAAAGGAGGCAGCAAAGGAAGTAAGCAAACCCTTAGCCATAATTATGAGAGCTTCCTTGGACTCAGGGGAGGTACCCATAGACTGGAAATGTGCAAATGTGACCCCAATTCACAAAGGAGGATCAAAGGCTGACACAAGTAATTATAGACCTGTGAGCTTGACTTCTGTTCCAAGAAAATTAATGGAGGCACTGGTTAAAGACGCACTGCAGGATCATTTAGACAAGACTTCAGTTATAGCTCAGACACAGCATGGTTTTGTTAAGGGGAAGTCTTGCCTGACCAACTTGATTGGATACTATGATGCAGTCACAAAAGAACTGGATGCAGGGAATAACTTTGATATTATATACTTGGATCTTAGAAAAGCTTTTGATACTGTTGCACATGGAAGACTGCTACACAAATTGGAGCAGTGTGACATTGGAGGCAAATTGCTGCTATGGATAAAGGGGTGGTTGAGGGGGAGAAGACAGAGAGTGGTAATCAATGGACACTGCTCATCGTGGACTGATGTTATTAGTGGAGTCCCTCAGGGCTCAGTGTTGGGTCCATTATTGTTTTCTGTATTTATAAATGATATTGATGATGGTATATCGGGATTAATGTCCAAGTTTGCAGACGATACAAAGGTTGGCAGGGTTGTCAAGGACACTACTGACACTATGCTTCTGCAACAGGATCTGGAAAGGTTGAGCAGATGGGCTGAGAGGTGGCAAATGAAGTTTAACATTGACAAATGTAAAGTACTACACATGGGAAACAGCAACCCCAGAGCAACGTATCAACTCTATGGTACAACACTGACAGTGGTAGAGAATGAAAGGGACTTGGGGGTGGTTGTGCAGGCAGATATGAAGTTCTCTGAGCAGTGCAGACGGGCTGCAAGAGTAGCTCATGGAGTATTGTCAATGATATACAGGAATTTTCTCCAGCAGGGATAAGGAGGTGATTATTCCATTGTATAAGGCGATGGTCAGGCCACACCTAGAGTACTGTATACAGGTCTGGAGGCCTCATTTCAAGAAGGATGTAGAGCTGCTGGAACGAGTACAGAGAAGGGCAACAAGATTAGTGAATGGAACAAAGGGGTGCTCTTATGAAGAAAGGCTTAAGTTTTGCAAATTACAGTGTCTGGAGACTAGGCACCAGCGAGGTGATCTGATAGAGGTGTATAAAGCCTTGAATGGTTTAAGCATGCTCAATGCTGATGGGATTCTTCCTCTAGCTCAGAATAATCACCTGAGAGGGCATAAATTCAAATTGAGGAAAGACAGATGTAGGATAGACGTGCGGAAATTTGCCTTTAGCCAGCGGGTGGTTGGTTGGTGGAACAGACTTCCATCCCTTGTGGTGGAGGTTGATAGCCTAAATAAGTTTAAGGCTCAGCTGGACAGGTATTTTGAACGAACAGAGGGGTGAAGTGGAAGTGGTTTTTTTTTTTTTTTTTTTTTTGGCTGATGCTGCATAAGCTTGCTTTCTTGCATCAAATGCCTCTACTAATGCTAATGCTAATGCTAAACAGACACAAAGGAGGGCTTTACAATCAGAAACCTGCTAAGCCACATTAAAATACAAAATTCATGTTACAGCAGATAGATTTTGTGCGAATAGAAGCTTGGTGCCACTGTTCTAATAGATTTAATGTTTTCACCCAGTGCCCTCAGTATGGTTAAGACATAATATAAGCATAATGCTGATCTTGAATAGTCTTTTGTGAAATACATAGACAGATTTTATTGAGCATATTATATAACAGGATTGTCTGTCCAAACATAAACTGGATGCCAAAGATATAACAGGTCAAGAGACTCAAATTTTTGTTTGATCCATTGAATATTCTTACACTGCTGAGGAAAGGACATATTATAGTTTCCAGATCTAAGACTCCTATTTTACAGTGTAAGTGTCACCACATGAAAATTGCCTTTGCAACTCCAACAAATGTGAAATGTGAGAATATCAGCATTTTGATTATACATCCAATACAGATCTTATTGCAAAGAACTGCATTTGACAGGAGTGATAAAACAGTTTTCAAACTTCAAATGTATTTTGATGTAACTCAGATGTGAAAACATGAATGCACTATATTCAAAGCTCTAAATTTTAATGAGCACTTTAAATCTTAGTTTGAAACTTCAGCTAAAATAGAAGATGGGGAAACAAACTTTGCTGGAGTGGCTATGTGTGGAATGTCAGTAGTCAGCCCACTGACAGTCACTTGTTAGTACTGTCTGCTCAGTGATGTTAGCTTGTAAATTCAGTCATATTACATAGCCTTTTTACTGGTATCACCCATGTGATTTGATTTTATTTTGATTGTATGCATTTTTATGTTTTGTTTTGTTTTTTTTTTCACTTACTGTTTTTTTTTTCATATATATACGCACAGTCCACTCAAAACATTATGACCACCTCTGTGTTTTAGTAATTGGCCATTCCTTCCCACCAGTGACATGTGTGCCACCAGTGAGGAGGAATGGCCAGTTACTAAGTGAGAACCAGTAAATGTGATACTATAGATTTATGGCATGCAGTTCACACAAAGACTTGTTCGACACAGGCAAGGGTGATCTGATGGACTTCGAAAAAGGGATGATTGTTGGGTATCAGTTGAAAAGTGAAAGTATTATGGAAACTACAAATCAAATCTTATGGGTTGTTTACAAAGTGCTGTAGTTAAGGTATTCCAAGGAGGGTGGATAGCAGATAGAGCAATGGTCACTGGGCCAATGCCAGGCACCCACAACTCATCAGTTGTCTTGGAAAATATAGGCTGTCCTGCCATGTGTGAGACAGTAGACAGAAAATGGTGGAACACCTGACCATGGGTTTTAACCGAGAAATGATCAGCAATGTTTCCAAGGCCACAATCTGAGGAACCCTTCTCCATACCACCCAGTCAAGGTACATATTTTTGCAGCCACCCATTGCCAACGATGCCTAAGGTTTCCATCTGAAAGGCATCATGGAACCATTGACAACTGGAAAAAAAGTTGAATGATATTTTCTTCTATTACATGTGAATAGTAAATGGAGGGTACAGTGACAAACTGAAGAGAGAATTTCTCTGATGTCCTGGTCTAACAGAAATGGGTCATTTTTTGGTATGGGGGGGGGTGTTTTTATGAGAACCTTTTGGAGCACTCATATCCTAGCCCACAATGAAAGCTAAAAGCTACCTATCCATTGTGGATGATCAGGTACACTTCTTCATAGTGAATATGTTTCCAGATAGCACAGGTGTGTTCTGGCAGGAGAATGTGCCCTGCCACATTGTCAGTGTTGTTCAAGAGTGGTTTGCAGAAGATGAAAGTAACTTTCGGGTGCTACCTTGGCTGCAGAATATCATTCTGCAGCCAAGAGATGTTCTTCCCAAAGAACATCTCTGGAATTACATGGGTCAACAGATCCAGTATTTGGATTCTCTGCCGAAGAATATTGCAGATCTACTAGGATAGTTCTGGCAGCAAGGTACTACAATACAACGTACCTTCTGCAGTGTTCAGAGGCTTTATAGAGTCCATACTTCACTGTGTAGTGGAAGTACTGGTGGCAAGAGGACATACCCACTATTAGGTAGATATTTTGACTGTGCAGGCAGTGTATATATTTATGATGGTTTTTTATTATTATTTATTTTTATTTATTATTTATTTTTTTCATCATGGCATCACCCATGAAATGGGGGGTGTCATTTGTATATATTTTTATGATGGTTTATTTTTTCTTTTTTTTTTTTATTTCCTTTTTAACTTTTAATTATCTTTCGCATACATACACTGGTGTGCAAAACTTAAGGACCAGTCAGGTTTTCACCTGTAGCTTTTCATAGGAGTGGCCTGTACATGGGAAAAGCATACCAAAGGAACCTCGTGAGGTACAGAAATGATGAAGGAAACAACACCGACACAACAATGGAAACAAAACTGTACAGAGGGACTTTATTCAAAAATGGCAACATAGCACTGGCTGCCATGATACAGATGCATCACTACCAAAGATGGAACAAAGGGAAGAGGTGGTCATCAGTAGGAGATATGGCCACCCCTAATGTTGATGCAGGCTTTGCACCACCTGTCCATACTTAGAACAATGTTGTTGATAAGTTCTTGTGGTAACATCATCCATTCCTCTGTCAGCGCCATTTTCTGGTGGGTGTGGACGTACCGCTAGGCATCTCCCCAGAGCATCCCATATGTGTTCGATGGGATTTAGATTCAGTGAAATGGGCAGGCTAATCCATATGAACAATTTCCTTACTTTCTAAAAGCATGTTAACAGCTTCAGTGCGATGGGGTGTGACGTTATCATCCTTAAACACGAACTCGGGGTCAATGGCACCTCGGAACAGACGCACACGGGGAAGGATTACCTCAGTACAGTGGCGTGCACTGGTTACAGTACCGCCTTCCAGTATCTGGAGTTGTGTATGTCCATCCAAGATAATGCCTCCCCAGGCGAGAACACCTCGACCACCATATCAGTCCCTTTCAGTGATGTTTGCGGGGTGATACCGTGCGTCAACCTCTCGCCAGATTAGCTGACGTCCAGAATTGCTGCTGAGACTGAATCTACTCTCATCAGTAAAGAATACCTTAAGTAAAGATTTTGTGGTTGTAACCTTTAGAAATAGTGTTGATCCTTAAGTTTTGCCCACCAGTATATTTTTATATGATTGTTTCATTTTGTTTTGAGTCACATTACAAAAATTTACCTATGTATACTGAACTTTTTCAAAAAAAATTACTAAGTCGCTACAATTTAAAATGTATTTTATTAAATGAAAATTTCAAATCTAGAATTGAATGCAAAATGAAAACAATTAGCAAAAATAATAAAAATGTTAAACTGATTATCATCCATTTAGAGAAATTGTTAAATGCCTTTCAGTTGAGTTAGCTAGCCTAAAGCAGAGGGAATATGTTTCCTCTCTTGAGTTATTTTGAGTTTTTAAGCCCATGAAACAGTTAAAATAGCTTATACGCAATAGACATTTTGAACTATATGTGGATTGAATAAATTAAATTTATTTGTAATTCTAATTATATATAGTAGACATAAGCTACCCATTATGGTTGCTCTAATACTCTATTAACCCAATTAATAATATAGGCTGTTGAACAATCTAAACAATTTGAAATTGTGATTTAACATTCCAACAAGAAAAGGATTTATTGATGTGATGCAGCACCATAAAGTTTTATTTACTTGATCAGTTGTACAATTGATGTTTATTTTTATTAGTACTGGCAAATGACCAAAGGAAGCAAGCTTTATAGAATCAGCCATAAAAAAAAAAATAATAATATGTCTACTTCTTCCTTAAATTTATTCAAAGTACCCACTTCCACAACACCAGATGGTAGTTTGTTCCAGTGATCAAATACTCTCTGGCTGAAAGCAAATTTACAGCCATCCTTTATCAGTTTATGTCCCCTCATGTATGTTCCAAGAAAGAATACCACCATCATTAAGTTTATCCAATCCATTTAAAGCCTGAAAACTTCATTTTCTCCTTGCAAGTGCCCAGTTTACAAGCATTGCAATTTGTAGAACCAAAGTCTTTTATGATAAGCGTACCCCTTTGTGTTCTTGACTAATCTGGCTATCTTCTCTGCATCCATTTATAGAAGTAGACATCTTTATTAAAATGTGGCTTCCAGACCTTTATGCAGTACTCAAGATGTGGCACAACCATTGTCTTATATAATGGGATAATTGCCTCCTTGTTACTGCTGGCAAAGTTGCTATATATTATTGACTGTACCCCCATGCCTGTCTGCACTGCTCAGAGAACTTTGTGTCAGACTACAATTACCCTAGTCTCTTTCATTCTTCACCATCTGAGTGTGGTACTGTCCAATCAGTTTTCATTCTCTACCATCTGAGTGCAGTATCACCTAATCAGTATATTATTCTGGAATTACTGCTGCCCATATGTAGTACCTTGCATTTACCAATGTTAAACCTCAATTGTCACATCTCAACCTACCTGCCTAATTTTTTTGGGTCTTGCTACAGTAATGTGCTTTGATTCTTGTCATTAACCACCCTGCCAACCATTATATCATCCGTAAAATTAGAGAGTAAGCTTGCTATGCCTTCATTAATATTATTAATAAATATTTTTAACAGTAAGGGATCCAATACTGAACCCTGAGGAACTAGACTAATAACATTAGTCCAAGCAGAGCAGTGCCCTTTTATAATCGCCCTCTGTCTTCTGCCACTCAACCATCCTTTTATCCATAGCGGCAACTTGCTCCATGCCACACTGCTCCAATTTGTACAGCAGTCTTTCATGTTGAACAGTGTCAAAAGCTTTGCTGAAACCTAAATATATAATGTAAAAATTATTCTGTTTTCTTACAGTTGTTGTTAATCAAAGTGGTCATAAAGGCTCTTCCCCCTTAACAAATCCATGCTATGATTTCTGTATAATCCCATTCCTGTAAGATAACCCTGCAATATTTCTTTATCTGCTAACTCCATTATTTTCCCTGGAACAGAAATCAAGCTTACAGGTCTATAATTGGTCACATTACCCTTTGATCCCCCTTTTGTAAAAAGGAGAGACATTCACACCTCTAATCTATAGGACCTTCACATGAATCTAAGGATGTTGTCATCATTATAACCAAGGTTTGTTTATCTCTTTTGCTTCTTCTTTTAATATAACTGCATAGATCTCATGATGTGGAATCTATGCAGTTATTGAAATTAATATTTGATTTCTCTTTTGCAGTGATCAGCACTTATCAGTGAAAAAAAAAAATTGTATTATTTCTGTGGGAGAAAAATTATAAATAAATGTAAAATATAAATGTGTGGTTATGCCAAATTTTTGTATATGCTTAATAGTTTTATTAACCATTAAATGTTTGAAAATTCAGCATTATGTGTATGCACACATTTCCACTTACATATTATATATATATATATATATATATATATATATATATATATATATATATATATATTAGATGCACTGTTCATTCCAAACAATATGAGCATGTCCTCCTCTTGCTGCTAGTACTGCTACCAAAAGATATGGACTCTGTAAGGCTTCTGAACATTGTGGGAGGTATGTTGTACCATATCACCAGGATTGTAACCCATAGATCTGTGGTTGAGGATCCAAACATAATTCCAGAGATGTTCTGTGGAATTCATATCCACAGTGACTTCAGAAACCAGTACTGTGGATTTGCTATGGAAAAAGTTTTAGCTGTTTTCTTACAGTGAAGTGAGCTGGACCAACATGTTGCTTGGTGGTGTATGTATAACATTTTTTTTTTGCCAGTAATGATGTGTGCAACTTCAAACAGATTGTAACAAACTGAACACTAAATTTTTACTTTCTCTGGCAATGTAACATCCTCCACTAGGACCCTCACACAATTACACCAACAATCGTTGATTGATAGCATTGTACTTAATAAAAATAACATGGGTTTACTATTAAAATGAACACCCAATATACGAAATATGTTAGAAAGCTTGTATGATATTAGGTAAAAGATATAAGATAGGCATAGTTAGAAGAATATATATATGAAAATTAATAAAGGATAAAGAAAATCTGAAAGAAATAAGCATTTGAAATACTCAAGCAGAACTGTGGAATACTCATATAAAATTCACACAAAGTATGTCTTAAATGTGAAAACTATATACAAATTATGTATTGTTCTGTACTTGTCACAATTTAGGTGACTTTTTTAAATGAATTTTTTTCAAGCATAATGAAAATTAGTGGTAGTATAGGTATAAAATAGCTAATGGATTAGGAAAGAATGAATCTAAACTCCATAAAATAGAAAGAAGAGTAGCTCATTTAGGAATAGTTTCTCTTATATCCTTGGGTAAACCTAATAATTTCAGAGAAATGAAAATGAAGAATTTAACACTGGCAAAAGTAGGAGCTGAGATATGAGATTTAGCTCAGATAAGCTTGGGATCGCTTTCCCATTCCTTTTAAAAGGACCTTGAGCTGAAGGTGCTAAATTTATTATAGGTAGATCCTTAAGGGTAAATATAATAGGAGCAAAAAATAGCAAAGAATGAAATGCATGGATATAAAATTGCCAACTTTTCTCACAGTTTCAGTGGTTGTGCATTATACAGCAATATTGTGTGTGTGTGTGTGTGTGTGTGTGTGTGTGTGTGTGTGTGTGTGTGTGTGTGTGTGTGTGTGTGTGTGTGTGTGTGTGTGTGTGTGTGTGTGTGTGGGTACCATAAATTCCCTTCTTCCTTACCACAGTTACACAGCTTTCTTTTAAAGCTTTTTGCTTTATATATTAATTACAAACATGGAGTGGGTTTTCTTTGTGGTGGCCTTCTTCTCATGCAACTATAAAAGTCTCTCCCAGTTTATAAATTAGACCCTCTTTCTTTCTTTCTTTCTTTCTTCACAATACATAGCTTATTATTCTAATCCTTTCTGCTATACATTATTCACTGTATACACACCATATATGTAATCTCAGCCCTTAAACAGGGTCTAATTTATAAACTGGGAGAGACTTTTATAGTTGCATGAGAAGATTTTTTTATAATTAATATTTATATAGATTTTTATAATATTAACCCAGTTTGTTCAAGTATTTCTGATATGAAGTTGGAAATTTATTGGATGCTAGTTTATTGTAGAGGGTCTGTGTTGGATATACAAGTCAAATTTTTATTATAGATCAAAGCAATCCTGAGATGCTGTTAAAGAATAAGATTGCCATGTACCAATTTTGAAATGCTAGATGACCAGTAAATAAAGCACACCACTTGTAAAATTAAAAGCATCCATTTTGTTGTACACATCATTGTCTGTGGATGGTGTAAGGTATGTTCGTGTCTAGCGGTTCCTGGAATTTCTCCCATCTCCACGGATGTACATTGTATCAGGCCAGAGATTTGAAGGTGTGTGGGGTCATGTGCATTATATTTTGTTGTGCCCTTTGTTCTTCCAGTCTATTAGCCACCAAGACCCTAGTGGGACCCGTCGTTACCACACCGTGCCACGGGGACACTGACCAGGTGTACCACTGATGCTAGAGTACTCTGGTGGGTCCTGCCACCTACTTTCCTGGGATTTCAGTGGCTAGGACCAGATTTGAGAATGAGATTCTTGAGCAATGGTTGTAATTTTAACAGAGTGTAGGGTTGTTCGCTGATAACTTGTTCTAGGACCTAATAGGTCGGGCAATAATTTGATGTATTTAGATTTAGACCTGTGGGGCATGAGGGAAAAAAAAAAAGTTGTGTAAGAGAAAAGTAAGGGAGGGAGGCAGAAAACTGGAGTGTAGGAAACAGAAGGAAGATGGCCCCTGCATTCAGTGTGGCATGCCCAATGTCTCACCACCCCCACACAAAAAAACCGTTGTGTAAGAGAAAAGTGAGGGGGACAGCAGAAGACTGGAGGGTAGGAAACAGAGGAAGGGGCCAACAGGGAAGATGGACCCTGCAGACAGTGTGGCATGCCAATGCCTCACCAGAGGGAAGAGGGGATGAAACACACCTCCCACACAAAAAGAGTGAAATACCCCGCAAGTTCAGATTAGGTACAGCCAGTCAGTAGAAACTGACAGCTTGGTGGAAATCAGAGTGGAGGCTCCAGCGGCACGAGTACTGCTATGGTGGATGGGTCATGTTTGGGAAGGTCTAGTCCAGGTGTCATCATTGGGACTACATTCGGTGAATCTTGTCGCATCCAGATTGAAGGCTGGTCCAGTAGTCCATGATAATGAATAGTGGGGAGGTCAAAACAAGGAGTCCAAAATAAGATGGTCATGTCCAGGGACCGATGTTAGGCCTCTTCTTGATGAGATGTGTCACATCCAGTGGGAGAAGTTAGTCCAGGAGTCAACAATGAGGAATTTGTCAATGTATGTGAGGACCCTGTCTTTGATTTCACCGCTTGTGTTGTCCCATTCAAGTGGGGAGACCAGTCGACTGCTCTAAATGTGAGGAGTCAAGTTGGGTTCTGCACTCCGGATGGTTTGTTGGTCAAGCTTGTGTAAGTTTGGTCCAAGGCGTTAGCATCCAAGACTCGGCAATGCACAGCAACAGCTGGCAACCATGGTTGTTTTGACCTATTGATTCGGATACTATGGTGGTGGTAGCGTTTTCTGCCTGGTGAATAGGTCCATTGCAAATTGAGTGAGGGCTCGGTAAGTTTCTTCGTTCTGTAAGGTGAGGTGAGGTGTTCTTGGTTTTGGTAGTTGAAGTGTAGTTTCGTTATTTTATCCTCCTCAAGTCCTCGAATAGTATAGTTGTTTGTTGTTTGTTTGTTTGTTATTTGGAGCATTAACAACTAAGGCCATATTGCTCCGGGGATATGCGGTGATCATTCCCTGACCTTTCCGCATCCTCCGTATTTGGTGGTCACAGGTTCGAATCCCAGTCTAATCAAGAAGCGTGTGCTATGCACTGCTGCTCCTGCCCACCTGGCTACGGAGGCGCCTCGAATAGTATAGAAATACCGATTTTTTACATGTAGATGATTGGCATGATCTGATGTATTAGTCTTTAAATAAATAAAGAAATATATGTTATCACTGAGTTGGCTTTGCATTAGCAACACCTACCTAATATCTCATGGGGGCCACCTTTTGCCTCTAATACAGTCCATACACATAATGGCATGGACTCCACATAGTATTGCAGGGTGTTCTGAGGTAGTGCTACCTATGCCTGCACAATGTGTCCAGTAATGCCCACACATTGTCAGGTGGATGGCCATAGCATTGAACATCCTTTTCCAGGAGGTCTCGAACATACCCAGTTGGGTCGAGATTGAGTGAGCTGAACAGAGAATTTGTCACGTTCTTGAAACTAGTTAGCAAAATGCTGAGCTTTGTGGCATGGTGCATTGTCCTGTTGATAGATGCCAGAGTTGTCTCGATACAGTATCATCATGAATGGGCTTACAGGGTCAGTGATGATAGATAGGTAGGTATTTTCATTGAGCTATTGATTAATGGTGATCAGAGGTCCCAGGGTATACCATGGTGACAGTCTCCAAATCATACCACCACCACCTAGACCATACTGAACACCTACAGTGCATCAAGGTGCCATGGCCTCATGTTGCTTTCTCCAAATGTGAATATGCTCATTAGCATGATAGAACTGGAAATGGGATTCATCAGACCATGCAACAAATTTCCACATGTCAGTGATCCAGTGTTGGGACTGATGTGCCCAACACTGGAGTTTCTTGTACACAGTTTCTTGTGTCTTGCAATCAGCATGGATATATATGGCAGCCATCAACAGCTATAGTTTATATGAGCTAACGTCTGAGGCCACTCTGGTGTGTTGCTGCTGTGTAACGAGAAGAGACACAATACTAATCATGGACTTCAACCACGTGGCCGTGCCACATGTGACCTTTAGCTGGTTGTTCGACTGATGTTGAGCTAGTTACAGGCTTGTGACACCACAGAATTGGGAGTACTTAACTGTGTTAGCTGTTGTCAAGATACTGTGACCTGCATGTCTTGCCCCCTCAATCACTTTCCTCACACACTCCGACACTGATCACCATATGTGCAAACTGCAATCTCATATCAGCCATTCCCAACATTGAGCCTTCAGGAGCATTTCAGACCAGTCCATTCCTATACAAGGGAAGGGGGGGTTGCTAATGCAAAGCCAACTCAGTGTATATTTCTTAGTTAACCATTTTATTTATATATACAGCAGACTCTTGATTTACAGGGATTGGATTAACTGGGACACTTAAAAAAAAAAAAAAAATCAACCAGAAATCATAAAATTCAAGTAATAACTAGAATAGGTATAAACAGATGTTTAGCAAGTCATAAATAAGCAACAAGAAGCAGCATTATAAGTCGTGATTAGGAGATTAGTGTGCCTATTATCTTGCAACCCCCGCTGTCTTCACCCCCTGCTCAAAAAAAAAAAAAAATCCCAAATATTTAGTTTTTTTTAGTGCGTTACGTCAATTGTTGTGTTCCATCGCACCGCAAAAGGACAAATTTTGTTTCATTATGCATTTCAGGGATGTCGGAATTTTTTTTTTTTTTTTTTTGTTTAGAAATTGCAAAATTGGGCAAACGCAAGAGTTGTGCTTTCAATTAAACAAAAACTTGAAATTATTCAAATGTTTGAAAACGGTACATCCGTTAAATCTCTAAAGAACCATTATAATGTTGGTGACCAAACCATACGCGACATCGTAAAAAATAAAGGGAAGCTATTAGATTTAAAATCAACATTGTAAAAAATAAAGGGAAGCATCATATTGGACACGCGAGTAGTGCGTGGCAAGTTCTTTATCTATCTCCATACTTTTTACATAGGTTGCTGAACATTTTTCGATAAGGAAATCCCCGATTTATATAGATTCAGACTTACATTACATTATTTATAATTTTTTTATATGACAAGATTTCAAGTGAAGGGGACACACATTTCACCATAATGTAACAACTCACAGAATTCCAGCTATCGGTATTATTGCAAATGCAATGAGATTGAGTTTACTACCCGTTTATAATTAATTGCACTAAGAGAAAAGCCCAATAACCCAGAAAGTGTAAATCGTTTTTATCGTTTTATGGCGATGACCTCCAGAAATGTGCTTCAGTAAAATGTGAACTTGCGTGGACTGATAATAGTGAGTTTCCATTGAATTAGTCCATAAATGGGTAACACAAGCCAGAATATCTCCAGTGGATCGACACTGACGGAATCCATACTGGTGATCGTTGATCAGACGGAAGGTTTCTAGGTAGTTTAAGAGTTGGCGGTTAATTGATTTCTCCATTACTTTAGAAAGAGTAGAAGTAATTGCAATGGGACGATAATTGGATGGGAGGGATTTGTCGCCCTTTTTAGTAGGAGCATTAACAACTAAGGCCATATTGCTCTGGGGATATGCGGTGGTTATTCCCTGACCTTTCTGTATTTGGTGGTCACGGGCTCGAACCCCAGTCTAATCAAGAAACGTATGCTACGCACTGCTGCTCCTGCCCACCTGGCTACAGAGGCGCCACACTCAAAATGGTGAGAAGACTCAGATCCAGTGACCTATTGGTGGAAACTGCAAGTCGTACACATTCTGAGACTTTGCTGAAATTAACAACATTTGGAGGACTACCCGTACAGGTCGCCCCACATGCAACCTTAAATACTTCCAAGGGAGTAATTACAGAATGGGATCTGATGAACGTAACAGAAGCTGAACTGGTCCAGGAACTTAAACATCAAAAAGTTATACAAACCAAACGCTTCACAATCAGGAGAGATGGAGATCTAATTCCCATCCGCAACATCATTCTAACATTCAGAACACCAATATTACCGTCTGTTGTCAAAGCCGGGTATCTCAATTGCTGAGTACGGCCTTTCATTCCAAATCCTATAATATGCTAAAAGTGCCAAAAATTTGCCCACTCACAAATTGCTTGTAGAGGAGATCCAGTCTGTCCAAATTGCCATTCCAAAGAACACTCACAAACAGACTGTGATGCTAAGACCTCACGCTGTCCTAATTGCAAAGGCACACATCCAGCTTATTCAAAATAATGTGATCTCTGGAAAACAGGGAAACAAATCCAAAAGTACAGGGTAGAACAAAAAGTTATGTATCAGGAGGCAAAGAAACAAATTATGCTCAATGTACCCAAGAACACATATGCAACAGCAGTGAAAAAATATCAATCTTCGGCAACACAAACAGAAGTTTCTGTTCCCCCCAACCATATCCACTGCAGATTGGACCCGATCTATGCTGTCATCATCAATGAAACAGTCTCCTAAGGAGCAAAAGGTAGTGGACAGAGCCAACAACTCTCCAGTCACAGTTCCACTAACTGCACCACACAGGTTATCAGATACTAAAAAACTGAAAACCGATTCAGCTCCCACTAAGAAGACAAATAATCCCATAGCAGTTGTTGTTGTTGTTATTTGGTTTTTAGGAGCATTAGCAACTAAGGCCATATTGCTCCGGGATATGCGGTGGTCATTCCCTGAATGACCTTTCCGCATCCTCCGTATTTGGTGGTGACGGGCTCGAACCCCGGTCTAATCAAGAAGCGTGTGCTACGCACTGCTGCTCCTTCCCACCTGGCTACGTAGGCGCCTAGCAGTAAATATGGATACCGATAATAATGGTGACCCAGAAGAACCTATCCTAGATCTTCATGCAGAGGATGACGTGGACACTGGACGCCCAACCTTTCCAAGAAGAAAGAAAGTGAAGCTCGATCGCCACAAACAGACTGGAAATAAAAAAGAATCAGAACCATCTTCATGTAACAAAACCAAATAATGCATCATATCATACAATGGAACTGTAGAGGATTTCGCAGTAACATTGATGATATCCATGAGCTAATAGATCATTATCATCCTATAGACATCTGCTTACAAGAGACAAATTTAACATCACAAGTCTCTCTCTCTCTCTCTCTCTCTCTCAATTAGAAATTATAACCTTTTTAGGAAAGACAGAGCTGGTACAAATAATTCTCATGGAGGGGCAGCCATACTCCCAGATTCAAGAGTACCTTACAGACACATTCCTTTACAAACCTCCACAGGGGCCTCCGTAGCCAGGTGGGAAGGAGCAGTAGTGCGAAGCACACGCTTCTTGATTAGACCGGGGTTCGAGCCCGTCACCACCAAATACGGAGGATGCGGAAAAGTCAAGGAATGACCACCGCATATCCCGGAGCAATATGGCCTTAGTTGCTAATGCTCCTAAAAACCAAATAACAAACCTCCATAGAAGCTGTTGCAACATGTATAGTGATCGGTATTAATTTGACACTTGTCTCTATTTATCTGTTGCCAAATCACCCCTATACTATTCATGAACTCGAAGATCTTATTCTGCAGTTACCAACCCCTATCTTTTTATTGGGGGACTTCAACGGATACCATCCATTATGGGGTTCTCCCAATGCAGATGGACGAGGACAACTCATCAAACCTCAACCTGCTCAACAGTGATCACTTCCCGTTAATATGTAAGGCAGCACATTCCATAATTTCAGAAAACTACGTAAAATGGAAATTTTCAAAAGCAGATTGGGCAAAATTCACCTCCCGAGTGTTCTTTGATGAACAGATCATTGAAACCTGTCCTATTGACACAGTTACCGATCATATTACGAGACAAATACTGGCTGCTGCATGTACTGCAATCAACCACCCATAGAACCATAAATTGGTGGAACAAAGAGTGCAAGGGTGCAAAAAAGAAAAAACCGAGCATAGAATACGTTTTGAAAATATCCTACCACCGCCAATCTTATAAACTACAAGAAACTCAGAGCCAAGTCCCGTCACATTAGGAAAAAAGCTAAAAAAGAATCTTGGATTCGATTTGCAAGCTCATTTAATAAAAATAGTGATACAAGAATAATATGGAGAAAAATAAAACAGCTAAATGGTAAATTTCACCCATTATCCTCCCCAAATTGGAATGGGCAAGAGCTTTCTTCTCCCATAGGTATAGCAAATGCCTTAGGGACTGTTTTTTCACAGTTATCTACCTCAACAGCATACAACCCATCATTCCAGAAGATCAAAGTATTAGCTGAAAAGTACACACTGAACTTCAGACCTACGAGTATATGTTCTTTACCCTATAATCAACCGCTTACAATGGTTGAAATTCAAGGAGCCATATCTACCTCAAAAAACAGTGCTGCAGGCCCCGACGGAATATATTATATAATGCTCCAACACTTGGATAAAAAATCTGTCTCTTTACTGCTGACCTTTTTCATTCGCATCTTCCTTGAACATTCGTTCCCCAGTTCCTGGCATCACTCCTATATAATAGCAATTTCCAAACCAGGGAAAGATCACTCTATTCCTCAAAACTATAGACCCATTTCTCTCACCAGTTGCTTAAATAAAACCTTGGAAAAAATAATTCACCATCGACTCACATGGTATCTCGACTCTAAAAATATAATTTCTGACAATCAATTTGATTCTCATGGTCAAAGCCAAAACAAACATCAGGAATGCATTCATCCGTAATGAGCATCTAGTCATGGTATGCCTTGATGTAGAGAAAGCCTTTGACACCACATGGCATTTTGGTATCCTGAGAGATCTGCATTCCCTTGACTTGAGAGGCCACTTACCATATTTCATACAGAACTTCCTTCAGCACAGGTCATTTCAAGTTCGATACCGACAAGTCCTCTCCCAAACATATATACAAGAAAAAGGGGTCCCACAAGGCTCTGTGCTCAGTGCCACCTTATTCGTTACAAGAATAAATCACATGATCAAAATTATTCCCAACACTGTGAATTCATACCTCTATGCCGATGATCTCAATATTTCTTGCAATTCGCAAAACATGGCCTTCATTGAGCGGCAGCTCCAAATTTCAATTAATAACATTCAGATGTGGGTGGCACAGAATGGGTATTGACTCTCTTGCTCAAAATCTAAAGTAATTCACTTTTGTAACAAAAGAAAGATGCATCTAGATCCACAGCTACAGTTAACAAATCAGCCTGTCTCAGTTGTGAACAGCATTCGGCTTCTTGGTCTGATTTTCGATAGCAAATTGAACTTTATGGAATACATTAAATATCTATGTACATCTTGCCAGAAAAAAATGAACATACTCAGAATTATTTCTTCAACATCATGGAGTGTAGATTGATACACGTTACTTCACTTGTATAGAGCCCTAATCAGATCTCGCCTTGATTATGGTGCACCAGTATATGATTCTGCTAGGGAGAGCATGCTAGCACAGCTTTCCCCTATCCAACATTCTGCCCTGAGGATAGCTATAGGCGCTTATAGAACTTTGCCAAATTCAAAGTCTTTTCATTGAAGCTCATGAACTTCCCCTAAACCTCAGGAGAAAGATGTTGCTACTCAACTATACAACTAAAGTCCAAAGTTTACCTACCCATCTAATTAGACCGATAATTAATGACTCCAGCTCACAATGTACTATAGAAATAAACCCAGAGCAGTTCAGCCCCTACTGTTCTCAGATTTCAGGCATTATTACAAACTTGGAATATAGATTTTGATAAAATTCTTCAAGATCCAAACAGTCCGGATCCCCCATGGTATTATATTAAACCATCCTGTGACAACTATTTCCTAAACTGGCAAAAACACTCTCTTGCAAATGTCAACATACAACAACTCCACATTGCCCACACACAAAATCATCTGCATTTTACAAAAATATATACATGGGTCAAAATCTGAGAGTAGAATTGGTGCCGCAGCCATCTCGTTTCCCAATTATGCAACAGCTATACAGCTGAATTATACACCATGAAACTTGCAATAGAAAATATCCTCCATCTGTCCATCCATAAAAGCATGATATATACGGACTCCCAGAGTGCAATTACAGCTTTACAGAACAATTCTTCTCAAACATATCCTTTAATAAAATTCATGAAATCCAAACTGATGCATATCCAAAAACTCCAGCGAGTGGTCATTTTCTGCTGGATTCCAGAAAATGAATGTGCGGGCTATGCCGCTAAGCATCCATCCAACAGAGAATCATCACAATATTATGTTCCATATCTTGACTACAAAAGTAACATAAGAAGAATATGTAGGGAACAGTGGACAATTCAATGGCAAACCCAAACACATAATAAACTCCTCCAAATAAAACCTGAACCGCAACTATGGTCCTCCAGCTTCTATGTAAACAGAAGGGAGGAAGTAATCTTAACCAGAGCACGAATTGGCCACAGTCATCTTTCCCACCTTTATCTCCTCACAGGTAATGATCCTCCACAATGCACACAGTGCAACTCTCTTTTTACAATGAAACATATTCTTGTTGAGTATACTTTATACACCACTGCCCGCCAAGTCTCATTTAGCTTTCTTCCAAATCTTAAAGAACCACTAACACTTTACCGCATGATAGGTAACTATGCTAATCTGCCGGAATTTTTCCATTTTATTAAACTGATAAAATTATATCACCGTTTTTGATTGATGTCATAACAGTCACCATGCACGTTTAACATTCATAACGTTGATTAGTGCAATATGGCCAAAGTCACCCTTGCACCAAAAAACAACAACAAAGGGTTTCTCTTACAAAGAAAGGCTTAAGTTTTGCAAATTACAGTGTCTGGAGACTAGGCACCTGCGAGGTGATCTGATTGAGGTGTATAAAGCCTTGAATGGTTTGAGCATGCTCAATGCAGATGCGATTCTTCCTCTTGCTCAGAATAATCACCAGAGAGGGCATAAATTCAAATTGAGGAAAGACGGTTGTAGGATTGATGTGCGGAAGTTTGCCTTTAGCCAGTGGGTGGTTGATTGGTGGAACAAACTTCCATCTGTCGTTGTAGAAGTTGATAACTTAAATAGATTCAAGGCAGAACTTGACAAACATTTGGAGCAAGTGGATGGGTGAAATAAGGGATTTTTTTTTTTTTTTTTGGCTGATGCTGCAAATTCTTCAATGCATCATGTGCCTTTGCTAATGCTAATGACCACGCAGGACCCGAATTTTCCTGAAAACAGTCGAATAGCATGCAATGCCGCCACACCTCATGTGAATACATTGAAACACCAAGGAAACATAAGACATAACACATTCCGTACATTGAAGACTACATAGACAGTCTACACCTACAAAGTCTACTAAAATTTAATACATGTAACAGTAAATTATGCAAAGGTGTCCATATATGCATAGCCAGCACAGCCATAACACAGAAAATTCACTGATATTTTGCCACACAAAAGGAGTAATATACCTGATCACATGTAAAAAATGTGGCATCCAATACATAGGACAAACCAGTACTGAACTACACATTGGGGAGAAATCCCCCCAAAGACAGAAGTAGTACAGATACAGACAAATACACCAATGAAATAGAGCTAAGACACTTCCAAAAGCACAATTTTACCAGTACCGCCATAGCCATATTAGCCATCATGGAAAACACCAACAAAAGGGTAAAAATAACTTTTTATTCTTCAATACAAATCCCTCTACCCTCATGGTTTGAACAATAGGTTCAATGGAAGGAACTTCACCTACTCCAGTTATAAACAATGCACATATGCAATTTTTCAATTGCATATGTGCACTGTAACGGATTGAGAAATTATAAAATTAAACAAGAATACAGTAGCTACAATAGGACAAAAACCCCAAGATATTAACAATTTTGAAAAACTCCTCACAGAATGGGATACAGATCCCATTAACATAAAAAGCATACATAACACCCTGTTTCCACTAAAACATTTTAAGCTAAAAGCCCTAAACAAGTTCTACCATAAAATTTCTATTAAAAGTATACATCTTAAACACACTTTAGAAGATATCATTAAATTCTGATTAGGATTAGTATACGGCCTCCGTAGGTCAGGAGCGGGAGTGCAGTAGCACACGCTCTTTGAGTAGACCGGGATTCAAGCCCCTGACTGCTGAATGCGGTCGATCTGCCAACCCGCACTGGACCAGCGTAGCAGATTATGGTCCATTTCCCTCAGCATGGTCCATTTCCCTCATTTTTTTTTACCCTGAAAATACAACCAAAGAGTATTGCATAATAAAATTTCTAAATTTGGTCTACGACTACATTAATCTCAGAAATATCATGCATAAAACTAAAACATACTTTCCAATAAATAGTATCAGTATATAAATCAGATATAGATATGACAGACCCATAGGGATGACTATCTATAACTATAAAAACACAGTACACGCTCTTTGAGTAGACCGGGATTCAAGCCCCTGACTGCTGAATGCGGTCGATCTGCCAACCCGCACTGGACCAGCGTAGCAGATTATGGTCCATTTCCCTCATTTTTTTTTACCCTGAAAATACAACCAAAGAGTATTGCATAATAAAATTTCTAAATTTGGTCTACGACTACATTAATCTCAGAAATATCATGCATAAAACTAAAACATACTTTCCAATAAATAGTATCAGTATATAAATCAGATATAGATATGACAGACCCATAGGGATGACTATCTATAACTATAAAAACACAGTAGCCAATATGAACCCTGTTTCTGTCATGAAGAAAAATACAAAAATTATATAGATCCACATACTTGCCAGCAACCTTAAAATTATTGAAGACAATACCCTACAAGAAGTGATGAGCAAAGGAACAAAATTTGTTCCTTTGCTCATCACCCAACTCCAAAATTTGCTTAAAAAGCATGCACAACTCCATTAATACGGATCTGTTGCAATTCGCTTACAAAACAGCATACAAACACAACACCCCAGTGGAAACGTTTCAAAGATGGATTAATATTACCACAAAGCTTATCTTAACTAGATTCAGAGACATCGTGATACACCAATATGATCACAAAATTAAAAGTTTAAAAAGTATTAAACAAAAAATCAAAAACCTACAAAATAAGTTCGTTATCACCAATACAGACAAAGCTAATAACAACTTCAGCGTCATTTGTAAGAGATTCTATATAGACACCCTAAAACAGGAATTGGACCACAGTTGACATAAGTTCATCAACTCCACCCCTAACACAATTACTAGAAAACTAATAGCATTACACAAGAAAATTAAATTAAAAATAGATAACACCCAATATCCATACGTTTACTGAATCCCAAGTTCCACAAAGACCCAACAAAGAAAAGGTTCATCACCACATGCAGTAACAGCTACAACAAAACATCTAACAAAATAATGGAAACCAAATTAAATTTAACAGCTAGCATTCTCACAAACACAGAATTCATCTCCAATAACAGGCAGTACATTGAATATATTAGAAACAACCATATTAACAAATTGTACACATATGACTTCAAAAACTTGTTCACCAGCATATCACATAACAATTTGATAAAATTACTATCTGAATATTACAAAGAATATCAAAATAAATTAGGATGTAAAAAACAGTACTGGCTAGACCTTATCAACCTTAGTGTGAAAAATAACTACATACAGATGGGTAATATAATCTATGTGCAAATAAGAGGCATGGCTATGGGTGCAAGTAGGTAGTTCTTGCTCCATAGCCAACCTCTATTTGCACTTTTATGAAAATAAGATTAAAGAAGACATCACGTGCTACAGGTACATTGACAATGTACTTGTCATCAACTATGCAGATTTCACGGCTAAGAAAATTTATCCCGAAGAACTGACTATAGAAAGAACCAACGCAGAAAGCAACCTACATAGATAGTCAAATCACAATAGCAAATGACTTAGTATACATCAGCAACTATGATAAAAGAGACTAGTTTAGCTTCCCAGCTATTAAACTAACAAACTGGGAAACTAATTTAGCCAAGAATATACATGGAAACGTGATGAGAAACCAAACCAACAGAATCATACGAAGAAAACATGAAGGAAGCTCTAAAAAATCTGTAAAATACCCTCATCAGTAACAAAATACCTGAAAACTACATCAGACACCATATAAATGCAGCCGCACAAGCGAAACTCAAACAGCAACCAACTAATATTAATCCTAATAGAATCATAGAAAAAATCTTTTCAATGGAAAATAAATGCTCTGATTAGAGCTGAAAATCGACCCCTATTTGAACCCCAGGTTAATTGCACATAGGTGAGGCTCGTCAACTGTTGACATGGTACCTGGATGTCCAAAATCAAATTCCCACTAGCAGAGTTATTAACACCATGAATGTAAATACACTGGTCATCATCACTATGCAGGTATATTGCATTCCACAAAAGCTAACATTTAGAATTAATTATTACAGCATCAATGCAAAAACGAGATTTATTTACAAACACGGAAGAGACTACAGGGTTAAGATTTACAGATTCACAATGAAGGAGGCTGTATATATTTGTAAATAGTTATCCCCAAGGGCACATACAGGGCCGTCATGCCTTAGAAAAGCGTTGTCGGTCCCCACGCCCTACGGATAACATGATTAATTTTAATATCTATCATGTTAATTTATTTCCATTTATTTCTATTATTTCTCATTTTTAGTTTAATTTAATCCATTAAACATAAATATAAAAATTAAAATCATATTGTATCTGCTTCCTGCAATAAAACAAGCAAAATATACAATTGTCCCAAGCTTTAAATTATAATTTAACATCCAGTCCACTCTCAGGAGTGCAGAGCATTAGATTTTATCCCTGGCAGGACCTTGCCATAGGCAAGGTCGCGCCACGGATAAAACCTGGTACATCTGCACAATACATAGTACTATACACATAAAACCTAAAGAAGGTGGGAAAATTGAACATTTTCAGTCTGACCACCCAGGATGTGGAGGTGAGGTACAATGATGTTTTAATCTGATACATAACTGTAGGGCTTTGAATCTCCTGTCATAGTTTGCTGACATATACTTGAACCACCCTGTTTATTTAAAAATTAAGTACAGTCAGTCCTCATATAACACGATAGTTGTGTTCCTGGAAACCCTCGTGCAATGCAAAATCGTGCAATATAAATAACAGGCCCAATGGGAAAAATAGGGTTAGGTGCTGATCACCTAAGATTGAACACATATTTGCAACCAAAACACAATAAATAATCATAATAAAATAGTTATGTATTTTATTACGACTATTACGTAATAAAATATTGATAATGCTTTTGCTTCTATCGTAAGCAAATTTGTTCTTTGTTTGATCTTCTATGGCCTTGAATGGGTTGAGCATGCTGAATTCTGATGGGATCCTTCCACTTGTTCAGATTACGAACCTAAGGGGGCATAAATTCAAATTAAGAAAAGACAGATGTAGAATAGATGTGCGGAAATTTGCCTTTAGCCAGTGGGTGGTTAATTGCTGGAACAAACTTCCATCTGTCGTTGTGGAAGTTGATAGGTTGAATAAATTTAAGGAGGAACTGGACAGGCATTTGGAGGAAATGGTGTGATTTTTTTTTTTTTTTGGCTGATGCTGCATAAGCTCATACACATGCTTTCTTGCATCACATGCCACTACTACTATCCAAATAGATGACAGCCTTTCCAGCTCTTCCAATTCTTTGTGTCTTGATCTAATGGATTTTGTTACTCTTTGAGTTGTTCCTGCTCTGAAAGTTGTTTTTATTTTCTCTGCATTCTTTCTAATTCTTGGAGTTGCCTCATTTAGGCCTGTAGCACGTACAATATCACATGGTCTTTCATTTCGCTCAAAATGTTTCAAAATTTCATATTTTTTTCTCTATCGACAGAGGCGGACTGGCTATAAACCTTATCGGGGAAAACCCCGGTGTGCCGGAGGCCAGAATGTGATGAAGGCCAGTGTGATTTTGGCCATAAATGAGGCCCTAGTATGAGGCCGCTACTAATTTTCCCGGGTAAGAATTTTTGACCTAGTCCTCCTCTGTCTGTCGATATTGCTTTTCTTTTTCTCTCTGAATCTGTAGTCTTCACCAGGATGCTTCCTTTTCACATCTTTTAAGTATTTTACTCATTTTTAGGGAATAAAGCACAATTACAAAATGAGGAGGCATGTTTGATACACATAAACAAAACTGCGCACGTGTAGCACCTGAATAAACAACACCATAAAGGCAGAGCACCATAACACCTCACTAACTCACATTTTACTAAAGCACATTTCTGGAGGTTACTACCATAAAACAATAAAAACTATTTCCAGTTGCGTTTTTGTTAGCGGAATCTGTTATAAACGGGTAGTAAACTCGATCTAATTGCATTTGTGATAATACTGTTAGCTGTAATTTTGTCGGTTTTTACGTTATTATGTGTTTCCTCTTCACTGATATAAAAAACATAAATACATTTTCAGAATCTTCTCTTCATTCCTATCGTGTATCGTTCAGTTGGGGTGATTCTGTGTTCAACTGCCATTTCTTGTAAACAGAAAGGCGAATCGTGCATAAGCGAATTCAGTTAGTGTTATATACAATATTGTTCTCCTATTTATAAATCGTGTATGATCGAATTCATGTAGTGTAAACACGTGATATACGAGGACTGACTGTACGTATATTCAAAAAATTACTCTTTTTATTCCAAATTATTCACCAAGTAATTACCTAAAGTTAACCTAGCAAAACTGGTATAGAGATTACAGAAACGGGTATGTATAATACATTCTTCTAGTATGGCTATATGTCTGCTCAAAGCCCCTTAGGCAGTAGCAGATGTATGACCATGAGGGAGAATATTAATTTTCACTAATTTTCTCCAATTTCTCCAGTATTCTTTAATTTTCAACAATTTTTTCCATTATTCTCCAATTTCTCCAATTTTCTCTAAATGTCTCTAATCTTCTTTAAATTTTACATTAATTTTGTTGTTTTTATATTTATACGTATCTATGGTATATTAGGCTATCCATACCTAATCCATACTAGATTTATATATAACTACGGGTTGGTTGGGTCATTACAAATCTGATGCTCCTAAGTAGTACCAAAATTAATCATAAAAAGTAATAATATATAAGTTAAGTATGTATATATATATATGTATCTACGTATTGTAACATATTTTATATATTATTCACCAAGTAATTACCTAAAGTTTCCTTTGGATTCAAATGATTCAAAAACATAACTAACATTAGATAACTCATTGTAGCAATAGCATGAACATGAGGAAAAATAACCATTCTTCATACAACAGGACTTGTGTAAAAATATAAATGAATTTTTGATTCCTGTACTATATGGAATCATAAATTTTATAGAATTATTGTTTCATTAATTATTAAATTTAAAGCAATTAAATTGTCTGATCAGAAACATCAGGGTTGAATTTATCTAAAAAATAATATCCTACATATAAATTAATGAAATAGATCATCCTCATCCTGAATGAAAATAGTGATTCAGCATCCCTGCCACTTTTGGAAGTACTCTTTATCTTTATTCCTTAAGGGGGTTTTCCAAGTTTATGGTAGAACTACAGGCAAGATGAATAGCGATGGTGGCCGTGAAACTGTTCCTGTGAGTCAAAAACTCATAAATAAAGATGGACTGTAAGGACTACATAACAGATATTGCTGAAATATTCCTCTGGATCAAAAACTTGCAAATTGAGAGGGCTGAATGAACAGGCCATTACTCTGTCACCCTCTTGATTCAGAAGTTTGACCCAGAAAATTCCAATAGCTTCAGTGATACCTCACTCTACCTATTCAGAGAGTGAGGATGAGGGATCACTTCATAGGAGGGTGAAGGATCATTCAGAAAGATGAAGTGATACCTCACTCTCCCTAAATAGGGAGGGTGAGGTCCACTGAAATATTATAGAAAACTGAGTCAGCAACTAAACTCTTATCCAAAGGAAAAGTTTCAGATGTGCTTCTGAAAATGGCAGGGACACTGAGATCACTGTATCCATTCAAGAGGATAGATTCATTCAAGAGTTTAGTTGCTGACTCAGGGGGTGATGTATTCAATTAATTTATGTATATAATGTATTTTTTTAAACAAATTCAGTTGTATAATTTTGTGATTGGACCTTGTGCATTACTGACATTTAATAAATGATATTTTCTTTATTTGATGTTATATGTAAATAAAAATGTTTCCTCATTCTAAGTTTGATTTCAGATTGATGAAGATTATATTCAGGATAAATTTAATCTCACAGGTCTTTGTGAACTCATTCCTCACTTTAGACAAGCTTTGGATTTAATTTTGGATATGGAAGCAGGTAATTATATATTATTTTTAATTATTTATGTATTGTTTAAAGTTTAAAAACTTCAAACAGATAAATAAAAAATTTTTTACAAGACTCAAAGCTGCTAGTTTTGTGACTCAGTAGCCTTAAGATTCAAAGATTGCTGTAGTGTGGATTTTTCTGTTTTTTTCCAGTATTTAAAAATAATTTTCTTGGTTAAACTAATTTCATAGTTTAACCAAGAATCAATTATCAAATGAAATCATGTAGCTTGACACAGCATAAAATAAAAATTTAGATTTGTGTAATCTTATTAGTAGTATAAATTCCCATTAATTAGTATTACTTACCCTAGACATATTTTTCTTTTCTTCTTGTTCTATTTCATAGTGTAGACAGTTACCAACACAGTGCTTGCTAATGAAATTTTGAATGTCTCTTGTGCATATGTATGTGACTAATACATATTAATGTATCAGTCACAAGCATATAACTGAAATAACCAAAAAGAAACATAAGAACTGAAGACTTAATTGTTGAGAGCCAATCTGTTGCATGCATGTTGATACTTCCAAGCAAGTCTGCTTTTAGTATTTATTTAGTAGGGATTTGTAAATATCTGTTTACAGACAGATTGATAAAGATGCTCTTTAATACTATTTTAGAAATATATATATTTCAAATTGTTTGTAGAGCAAAAATCTATTTAAGTTAATGGCACCATCTAGTTAAGAAACAACAGTCTTACAAATTCCAAAACATATGGAAAGAAGAATACTTCTTTATCAACATAAAAGGAATATGTCTTTGTTTTATACAACTATATTATTGCAATTGCGAAAAAAAAATGTTAAGAGGCATTTAACACCTTGCATTGCTGCTTTGAAGGATATATTGTACACCATTGATCCAAAACATTATGACCAACTATCTAATATGACGTTGGTCCTCCACATGCACCAAAACAGCTTGAACCCGGCGAGACAGGGACGCTACAAGATTTCTAAATGTGTCTTGTGGTGTCTGGTACCAACACGTAACCAACAGATCCTTTCACTCCTGTAAGGTCCGTGGTTGAGATGCTGCAGATCAGAGTTTCTGTTCCAACACAAACCACAGATGCTTGATGGTATTGATGTCTAGGGAATTTGGAGAATTTGATTCATCGGACCAGACGACCTTCTTCCAATCACTCAAGGTCCAGTTTCGATGCTCGTTTATCCATTTTAGGTGCTGTCGCAGGTGAACTGTGGTTAGAATGGGCACTCGGAGTGGCCTGCGGCTAGGCAGCCCCATTTTCAGCAGGGTTCGATGTAATGTGTGTTGTGACACATTACTCTCGTCACCAGCATTCCAGTTATCGGCGAATTTCTGTAGGAATGGGAATAGATATACAAATAAATAGGAAAGACAGATAGGATGGGGGGGGTTATTCTCCTAGTTAAGAAGCATATTAATTCAAAGGCATTCATGCTTCTAGTCAACGTGGGTGACTAGTGCAATGTTAATTCAGTTCGGTGTGATATAAGCACTGGAAAAACAAAATTTATAGTAGCAGTGTGTTAAAGGCCTCCATAGCCGAGTGGTCAGGAGCGGGAGTGCAGTAGCACACGCTTTTTGAGTAGACTGGGATTCAAGCCCCTGACTGCTGAATACAGTCGATCTGCCAACCCCCACTGGACCAGCGTGGCAGATTATGGTCCATTTCCCTCAGCATGAATTGTTGAGGAGGCTTCCATCCTGCAGTGGGTTGATAATGGCTGCACTTTACCTTTTTATAGGCCTAATGACTGTGATGAGTATACCAAACAGCTATTTAGAGAAATAGCTGTTTGGTATACCCAAAAAAGGGATAAAGGTAATTATCCCTTTTTAAATCAATGTCTTTTAATGGGGAATTTTAACTTTCCAGTTGACTGGAATTTGTGGTTGGAAGAAATCTACAAAATTCTTGCACACTAGCAAGAATTTTGTAGATTTTTTGGAAGACAGTTTTCTACAGCAGTATGTTAGAAAAGTAACAAGAGGAAGCAATACTCTTTCCCTGGTTATCACCAGTGATTCTACATGCATTCAGAATCTGCAGGTAAAAGACCCACTGGGTGGCAGTGATCACAGTGTACTAATGTGGAATTTAATTAAAGACATAACTACTGTCAATGGTAAAGTGAAAAGCTTTTGCTTTCTTAAGGGTGACTGACAGACCGTTTTTAAATTCTATGCAGTGGGACCAATTGATAATGTTACCAACAGCAAAATCTAAATAGGAAGCATTTGGAGAAGTAATCATAGAAGCTGTTAGCTTTTCATACCATTGAAGAAATACTATTCAAGGGTCAGACCTAAATGAATGTCAGATGAACTACTGAGACAAGTTGCAGAGAAGAAAAGTGCATGGGTCGCATATAAATTATTAGGTGATTCAGAAGCCTATGGTAGATATAAATTAGTCTGTAATCAAGTTGCAAAGGAGGTTAGGCAAGCTTAGGTGTAGATTATGAGCAGTCTGGCAAAGAATGCAAAGAAAAGCAACAAAGACTTCTATGCTTCTATTAATAGTAGAACGAAGGGTTTGAATCACTTTGGGCCACTTGATGTCAATGAGTTAACTGTTGAGGTCCCTGCCCAGGTTGCTGACAAATTGAATAAGTATTTTGCATCTACCTTCACACATGAGGAATTTTTTTAGGGAAGGGGATACCAGAAGTTTATCAAACTCCATTGAAGAGCTAATTGACTGTGATAACTTGAAGGAAAGTGGAAGAGGAATTGTTGGAGCTGAACTTAACAAAGGCACTTGTGGTGGATGGGATCTATCCAGTCATATTAAGAAAGGTGGCAAAAGAGGTAAGCAAGCCTTTAGCCATAATTATGAGAGCATCCTTGGATTCAAGGAAGGTCCGGAGATGTGTGGATATATCTTCAATTCATAAACAGGCAACAAAAGGTGACATGAGTAGTAGTAATGGCATGTGACTCAAGAAAGCAACGAAAGGTGACATGAGTAGTAGTAATGACATGTGATGCAAAAAAAAAAAAAAAAAAATTTACAAAACAGTTCCCTCTAAATGTTTGTCCAGTTCCTCCTTAAATTTATTTAACTTAAACTTCCACAATGACAGATGGAAGTTTGTTCCTTCATTTAACCATCCGCTGGCTAAAGGCAAATTTCTGCACATCTATTCTACATCTGTCTTTCCTCAATTTGAATTTATGCCCCCTTAGGTTCGTAATCTGAACAAGTGGAAGAATCCCATCAGAATTCAGTGTGCTCAACCTATTCAAGGCCTTATACACCTCAATCAGATCACCTCGCGGGGTGCCTAGTGTCCAGCCGCTGCAATTTGCAAAACTTAAACCTCTCTTGGTAAGAGCACATCTTCATTCCCCTCACCTATCTTGTTGCCCTTCTCTGTACACGCTCAAGAAAATCTATATTCTTCCTAAAATGAGGCCTCCAGACCTGTACACAGTACTAAAGGTGTGGCCTGACCATTGCCTTATACAGAGGGACAATCACCTCCTTTTCCCTGCTAGCAAAATTCCTGTATATCATTGAGAAAAACCCCATGACCTGCTCTGGCAGCCTGTCTGCATTGCTCAGAAAAATTCATATCTGACTGCACAATTACTACCAGGTCTTTTTCATTACATTGGTAATGAAAAAGACCTGGTAAAAAGATTGGTAATTACAGACTTGTTCACTTAACATCTATATCTATTCCAGGGAAAATAATGGAGTCACTGGTTAAAAAAGAAATGCAGGATCATCTGGACAGGAATGCAATTATAGTGCAGTACAGCAGATTTGTAAGAGGCGATCTTGTCTAACCAATCTGATAGGTTAGTATGATGCAGTGACAAGCAACTGGAGGCAAAAAATAATTTTGATATCATATACTTGTATTTCAGAAAGGCTTTTGATGCTGTTGCACATAAAAGACTGCTGTATAAACTGGAGAAATATGGCATGATACTGCTATGGATAAATGGGTGGTTAAGTGGAAGATGACAGAGAGTGTTTATCAATGGGCACTGCTATTCATGGACTAATGTTTTCAGTGCTGTGCCCATTCTTGTTTTCAATATTTATTAATGATATTGATGAAGATACATCAGGTTTTAATAAATTAATTAATAATTATTGAAATTTCAACATTAATAAATATTGAAAACAAGATATATCTTGTTTTCAATATTTATTAATGATATTGATGAATATAAATCAGGCTTAATGTGAAAGTTTGCAGATGATACAAAGGTTGGCAGGGTGGTTAACGACAGTAATCAGGGTTCTAGGAAAGTTGGGACAATGGGCTAAGAAATGACAGTTGAAGTATACATTGACAAATATACAATGAAATATACATTGACAAATATACAGTGAAATATACATTGACAAATGCAAGGTACTGAATATGGGTAACAGTGATCCCAGAGTAAATTTTCAACTTGTGGTACTACACTCAGGGTAGTGGGAAATGAAATAGACTTAGAGGTAATTGTGCAGTCAAATATGAAATTCTCTGAACAGTGCCAACATGCTGCCAGAACAGCTCATGGGGTTTTTTCAATGATATATAGAAGCTTTGCTAGCAGGAATAAGGAGGTAATTATCCCTTTTTACAAGGCCACAGTTAGGCCACATCTTAAGTATTGTATATAGATCTCGAGGTCTCACCTTATGAAGGATTTAGATCTGCTGGACCAGGTGCAGAGAGTGGCAACCAGATTAGTGAAGGGAACAAGAAGGGTGCTCTTATCTAGCAAGGCTTCAGTTCTGCAAATTGAACCTTCTGTAGACTAGGTACCTATGGGGTAATATGATTGAGGCATTTATGGCTTGGAATGGATTGAGTAAGCTGATTAAATGTCATTTTTCCTCTTGCTGGTACAACACACATGAGGAGGCACAAATGTAAGTTGTGGAAGAATGGTTGCAGGATAGCTGTGTGGGAGTTTGCCTTCAGCCAACAGATGTTTGATTGTTGGAACAGGCTTCCATTTGTTGCATAAATGGAAGCCTGCTTCCATTTGGTTTGCATAAATTTAAAGAAGAACTAGACAAATTCTTGGATGGTATGGATGGGAGACGTGTGTAGTGTTTTTTTGGGTTTTTTTGACTAATGCTATATAAGCTTGCATTCTTGCATCATTTTCCACTATTACTACTAATTCCACATTTGTTCTGGATGAATATAGTTTGTCTCTGGTAATTATCTGTCTCTGATAATAAAAATTTCATGGATAGACCTGAGGAATAATATTTTTACTCTGTACATTAGACCCAAAATCTTATGTCTGAAATAAAAAAATATGGCTAATACACTTAATGTTTTAATTATTTTATAATAAACCATAGTTTGTTATGCTCTGTTAAATTTATTAAAATTTTGGCATTATTCAATTGCAGTGTGTGAACTTTAAGCAGAACTTCATTTCAGAAAGCTCGTAGCTTGTAGTGAAGAAATTCTAACATAATTAAATTACCTAGTACTGTTTTCTTTTAAAATCAACAATCCAGGACTAGCTAACAACCGACAACAATCATTGGCACATTTGAACATTGTTTCCATTTTTCAGTACATAATCCAAACTTTGTCCCCAGGTTTCCAGAATGTAAGTGCCATTAATGTGATTTTAAAAATTACTCTGTATTAGTGGTGGATGGAATTAGTGGTCACCATGGAATTAGTGGACAGCATTTATTTTGAAATGTATTGAGCTTTTAATGTAATTTAATTTAATGTTACCTAAATTACAAATTTAAAAAAAAAATTATTATCTTGACATAGTGAAGTGTCTCACTAACTCTCTAGTACTGGCATTTTTACTTCCTTTCAACTCTCATATTATCAGTAGAGAAGTAATATTTTTTAATAATATTTTTCTCATATTTAAATGTAATTTTAAATAGATGATGACCTATGTGAGGATCCAACTCAAAACAATCTTATTGAACAGTCAGCTGAAATGTTATATGGTCTCATCCATGCAAGGTATATTCTGACTACCAGAGGTATTGAACAGATGGTAAGTTTTCCTTTTTTTTTGTGTGCTAATGATTTCTTTGTATGTGTTGTGATCAAAAAGTTTAGGAACCAATTTTGTATATGCTGAAACTACTGAGTAATTATTACATACAGTTATTAAATAAAATTATTAAATTTCTGTAAACTTAATAATTAAAAATCATTAAGTTTACAGAAAGCACAGTTCCCATTTTTTCATTAATATATTCTGTATTCTCTGTTGTATAAATACCTATTAGACAGTAGTAGCATATTATCAAGCACAAAACCTATTAAAATTATAAAGTTTGACCTCCATTTTATAAGTACAGCTTAAGCAGTATTATTTTTTTTTTTTAATTCTTTGTTTAAGTAACCTTTTCTTGTAATCTTATTTTGAAGCCATTGAGACTAAAAAAAATTGTACATTTCTAGGCTTTTGCAACAGTATTACAGAAATTCACTTTTCAATTGAAAGTTTCATGTGAACAGAGATTCGCAGATTTCATTTCTGTTTATATGAAATGTGCATTAGTAAAGGCATATGGTGCAAGAAAGCAAGCATATATAACATCAGCCAAAAAAAAAAAAATCCCATTTCGCATATCCATTTACTCTAAAAGTTTGTCCAGTTTTTCCTTGGATTTATTTAAGCTATCAACTTTCACGACAGATGCAAGTTTTTCCCAACAATCAAATACATGCTAGCTAAAGGCAAATTTCTGCATATCTATTCTACAACTGTCTTTCCTCAATTTGAATATGACTCCTCATGTTCGTAATTCTGAGCAAGAAGAATCCCATCAGCATTGAGCCTGCTCAACCCATTCAAGGCTGTATACACTTCATTCAGATCACTTCGCAGGTGCCTAGTCTCCAAACGCTGCAATTTGCAGAACTTAAGCCTTTATTGGTAAGAGGATCACTTCATTCCCCTCACCAATCTTGTTGTCCTTCTCTGCACTCGTTCTAGCAACTCAACATCCTTCCTAAAATGAATACTGCATACAGACCTGTACACAGTACTCAAAGCGTGGACCCACCATTGCCTTATACAAAGGGATAACATCACCGAGTGATCAGGAGCACGAGTGCAGTAGCACACGCTCTTTGAATGGACTGGGGTTTCAGCCTGTGACTGCTAAATATGATTAACATTTGTATTGATTGATTTATTGTAAACTCCACTGACCTGTTGGTCATGATGGAGTATAAAAAAACAAGACCATAATTCCTCCTTATCCCTACTTGCAAAATTCCTGCATATCATTGACAAGACCCCATGACCTACTCTGTCAGCTTGTCTACACTGTTCAGAAAACTTCATATCTGACTGCACAATTACCCCAAGTCTTTTTCATTCTCTACCACTCTGAGTGTAGTACCACACAGCTGGTACATTTCTCTGGAGTTACTTCTACCCATGTGCAGTACTTTGCATTTGTCAATGTTAAACTTAAGTTGCCACTTCTCAGCCCATCTGCCCAACTTTTCTAGATCCTGTTGTTGTAGCATACTGTCATTAACAACCCTAGTAATATTTGACAAGTGCTCCCAAAATATTCCAAAATGAGCATTTGCAAACTTTATGCAACAGTAGTGATAAACACAACAATTATGGCTGAAATTTTATCAGAAGTCCTCAATTTGCTTCAGTTTTATCATTGTAAATGGAAAACAAAATGAAAAGTTCACCAGGTGCAAACTAATATTTAGTTCAACTACCTCTGGCGCTGACAACAGCAGCACACCATCAGGGCATTGACAAGATCAATTTCTGAAGGTGATCAACTGATAGTTTGTGGTTCCAAACACAAATTATGGCTTCCTGAAGTTCACGAAGGGTCTTTGGTTTCTTTCTGGCAACTGCAGATTCCACACGATGCCAACAGTTCTCTCTAGGATTCAGGTCCAGGCTGTTTCCTGGCCAGTTAAGAGTAGTAATGGACCATTCTCCCAACCATTTTTTCACCTGTAACAAATGTAAACACATTGCAGAAATGAAGCTACAGTAACTACAGAAGTGCCTACTTACACTTTTTGCTCGATGACAAGAAGCAAAGTTGTCCTGAAATATGCAATTAGTTGGCAGGTTGAAGTGGTCTCTAATGGTTGGCAGCAATTTGCCTTCCAATATAGCCAGGTATCCATTGGCATTTATGGAACCTTTTATAAACTGCAGGTGACCTACTCCGTGATACGAAATGCACCCCATATCATTTGGCTGGTAGGGAATTTCACTGTGGATGGTATTCTTCACCACGTCTATGGCGAATCGTTTGTCTCCCATCACAGCCATGCAGGTTGAATTTCTTCTCATTCAAGAAAATGACAGACTTCCACTGCTCAGGTATCCATTTGGCATGCTTCTTACACCAAATTAATTGGGCCTTTTTCATTTTTTGTGTGAGGAGGGGCTTCTTCTTAGGATGATGGGCTACAGGTCCATTTTTGAAGAGGCATCTTCTGACTGTTACTACACTTGCTACCACTCCTGTATGTTCTTCCCATTCTCTTTTCAGCTCATTCGAAAGCTTTACAGTTTTTAAGGCATAAGTGCTTCAAAAAGCGGTCCTGTTTTTGCATACAGACTCGTTTGCCTCCAGTTCCTTTTTTCCTATCAGCAGAACCAGTATTCTTGTGTTTGGAAAGAAATCTCACTGTCAACTGGTTAAAAGACACTTTATAAGCATTATGATAGGACGAACATCCTTCCTCATGTAAAGCAACAATAGCATTCTTTTTTTCATGACGTCAACTGCACATAACTGGCCATCCTGACACAAGCAAGGAATGACTGTAACTCTTGCAGAGCGTGCTTATATAGTTAAAAGTAACAGCTGATGCAATATTTCGCCATCACCTACGAGTGTCAGTCTTATCTGATGCAATCTGTAAGAAATGTTGCTATATACTTACGTTATTCGGATGACAATTACAATTTTAAGGGGTGATGCACTTTCTTTGAACACCAGTGTATAAAATAAATTAAGGTGAATTAAAGTAGAAATAAAAATTAAAAAAAAAAAAAAATACAATAAATTAACACAGAATAAAATTCGTGTAGAAAATGCAAATAGAAGTTTCGTGAATATAATTTGGTAGAATTTGTAAGTAGAAATTTGGTATAATATGTGGAAAAAAAGTAGAATTTAGTGGAGTATGTAAATAGAATTTGTGCAAGCAAGTGGTATAAGGCTCGAGAGTGAATTGAAGATAGGGAAGGGATAATAGTGTATCTATTATCCTGAAACTTAACTGACTTATTAAATTCAACCTAGCATATATACACCGCCGAGCCAAACCATTATGACCACCTACCTAATATGATGTTGGTCCTCCACATGCAGCCAAAACAGCTCGTACCCAGTGCGAGGCTTGGACGCTACAAGGTTTCTAAATCCGTCTTGTGGTATCTGGTACCATCACGTAACCAGCAGATCCTTTAATTCCTCTAAGGTCCATTGAGACATCGCAGTTGCTGTTCCAACACAAACCATATATGCTTGATGGAATTGATGTCTGAGGAATTTGGAAGCCAGGTCAATACCTGGAAGTCTTCCTCATGTTCTGCGAACTAGTCTCGAACAATCCGGGTGGTGTGCCAGAGCTCATTATCCTGCTGAAAGCCAGCACCGCCAGAGGGGAAGACCGTTGCTATGAAAGGTTGTACCTCATCAGCAATGATGTTTAGGTAGGTGGTAGACATCAGAGTGCCTGGCACATGGATGACTGGACCCAGGGTATCCCAGCAAAACGTCGCCTAAAGCATATTGCCACCACCAGCTTTTTTTGTCCCACCCACGGTGCATCTAGGCACCATCACTTCCCCAGGTAAACGATGCACACGTATCCAGCCATCCATATGGTGCAACAGGACACATAATTCATCAGACCAGGTGACCATGGGAAATTGGAGTGGCCTGCGGCTATGCAGCCCCATTTTCAGCAGGGTTCGATGTACTGTGTGTTGTGACACATTACTCCCATCACCAGCATCCAGTTACCAGCAAGTTGCACCACAGTCACCTTTCTGTTGTCACATACCATCTGGGAGAGCCTTCGCTTACCTCAAGCATCGATGAGCCGTAGTTGTCCAACACCTCGCCAGCAGTTCGTGGGTTCCCCCTCCTCGGACCACTTTCGGTAGGTACTAACCAAGGCTGACCGTGAACATCCCACCAGCCATGCCATTTTGAATATGCTGTGACCTAGTCATCTGGGCATTACAATTTGGCCATTGTCAAACTCACTTAAATCCGCTGCCTTTCCCATCTGAAGAACAAGAGTAATACTGATTAACGGAGCTCAATATCAGGTGTTTTTTATACCATGTCCTGACCCACTCACATGCCGTAGTTCACCTGCAGTTGCTTCAATTTGCATAACAACTCGCTGGTCATAATGTTTTGCCTCATCAGTGTGTATATATACAGTATATACTTTTTGACTTTATTGCTGTGAACTTGTGTATTTTCTTGAACTTATATGATTTATGGAAACAATATTTATCTTATTCTTTATTTTCAGTTTGAAAAATACCAAGCTGGGGACTTTGGATATTGTCCCCGTGTCTACTGTGAAAGTCAACCACTGTTACCATTAGGTAATTTATGGTTTTCTATTATAATTGTGAAATATGTTTGAAAATATTTTTAATGATAACAGTGAACTGTTAAGTGAATTATTGAGCAACTCTACTTTATTTTGCACAAAAGCCTTTTACAAACTTTCTTGTTTTATTATCTGTTATCTTCCATTTTTAATTTGTTGGTCAGTTTCCTCTCCTTGATCACTTTTGATGTTAGATTACTCTAACTTCATAATTAATTCTGGAATAACTCAGTTTGATTTAGTTTTGATCTACTCTTTCACTGTCTTTTCTTTTTGTATATACTGAACATTGTTCATTAGTTTATAATCACTGGTGGCAGTGCAGTATACCAAACTTGAATTGAAAATCTTGCAGTGTTTTAACTAATATACCTTGATTATTCACCTCCACTTCATAATATCAATCTCCAGGTTATTCTCCATTTTCAGTTGGATTACCTGGTTAATTTTTAAGCTCACAAAACAGTTACCTTGTTTCTTACAGAAAGGAATATCACCTATTGTTGCTTATATTTAGTAATATGCAATTTTCAAGATCACATTCAGTTACCTTGTTTCTTATAGAAAGGAATATCACCTATTGTTGCTTATCTTTAGTAATATGCAATTTTCAAGATCACATTCATTCTGATGAGGTTTTTCTACTTCAAGCATCTGTAACCTTTCTTGGTTAGAGACACATGAAAAATAAGAAAAAAAAAAAACAAGATTTTATTGTACACAAAATTATTTTTGGGCAAATTATAGGGCAAATCTGACCTATTATAGATTACACTAAAGCAGTCAGAGAAGTTAGACTCTGGTATGTCTGTTTCTCAATGTCTGTGAGGAATATGGTATGAAAAATACTCTGTCAAATATTAAGCTTAAGGAGTTTTTGCTAGTGTATTATGTTGATGGAAGTGTTACAACAAATGATGATAGGCTTGTTTTTCTATTGTTTTACTTTATTTCAGTGTTTGCGATGCATACTATGCAGAGTAACTGTTTAAATTGTTACTTATGTGGAGTAGTACAAGTGGTCTTTAAAAAAGAATTTTTTGATTTAGCAGTCATTCAGCTATAACAGACGCCCCCACCCTCCCATTAGTCCATAAAATCAAGGGTTTACTGTAG
Organism: Mastigoproctus giganteus; assembly: GCF_048544385.1. NCBI lineage: Eukaryota > Metazoa > Arthropoda > Arachnida > Uropygi > Thelyphonidae > Mastigoproctus > Mastigoproctus giganteus. The sequence goes on along the minus strand of NC_143578.1, from coordinate 197,423,795 downwards.
TTCTTTTTTAGAAGTGTTACTTATTCAAAGTGCACCATGTAGGTAACCTCAAAACAAGTGCCACATACATGGGTAACTTCATTATTGCTTAGTATCACTTCAGTTCTACAATGTTGCCATTTCAAATTTATTGAACCTATTGAACCTGGTAACTGATTTTAAGAAGATTATTCATGAGCAACGTCAGCTACATGACTGTCTAGTCTTTAGAATTTTTTTTTATTTTATTTTATTTATTTATTTATTTTTGACTGATGCAGAAAAAGTTCTCTTCCTTATATCATTTTCCGTATTAATGCTAAAATAATTCTAATGCACTAAACTACAAGAATGACAGTTGGACAATTTTATAGAACAATGTTTCTCAACCTTTTCATTTCTGCAGCACTTTTAATGATGCTAAAATTTTGCAGAGCACACTTTATAAAGACTCCAAAATTTTGTGGCACACTACACATTACAGTCACTACTAAACTCATATATTCACAAACTCATATATTCACACCTTACAATCACTATTAAACTCGTATATTCACAAACAGGAAGTAATTTGGGTATATTTAATAATACACTTTGTTTTAAATGCTTTTAATATCTCTTTTCTGAACATACATCCAGTTGATATAGATGGACAGTGCACTGTTGAGTCAGTTTGGTGTGACATAAGCACTGTGAAAGTAAAAATAAGAGTAGAAGTGTGTTATAGGTCTAATGACTCGAATAAGTACAATGAACAATTGTACAGAGAAATAGAGTGGGCTAGTAAATCAGAATGTCTTATAATGGGGGATTTTAACTTCCCAGATATTGAAGTAACATCTTCAAAAACAAAGCAAACAGCATCTAGTAAACCGTTGCACACTAGTAAGACTTCAGCAGTAAAAATCGGTCTGCATTTGCCTTCAGGAGACCCATCTAACACCTCAATCTTCACCCACATTTCAAAACTATACACTTTTCCTGGGAGACAGAAATGATAACAGAGCTGCCAAAGGAGGAGTGGCAATTTTGGTGAATACTAATATACCAACCAAGCAAACAACATTAAAAACCAACTTAGAAGCAGTGGCAGTGAGAATAGCCATCAGAATTTCTATCACAATCTCATCCCTTTATCTTCCACCAAATATTCCTCTCTCCAGATCGGAATTAAACGATCTTACTATGCAGCTTCAACCTCCCTATTGCCTTATGGGAGATATGAATGCTCATCATCATCTGTGGGAATCTCACATGGACAGTAGAGGTAACTTAATCGAAACTTTCCTAGATGATCAACAACTGAATTTACTGAATACCAGATTTTGCACTTATATTAGTTTTGCTACAAGTATCACTTCTGCAATAGACTTAACAATATGTTCTCCATCAACCATTCTATACTGAGATCTTTATTCCAGTATAGAATGGTTCGTATTAGATGATCCTTACAACAGTGATCATTTTCCAATAGTATGTTCCATACAGACACAATCAACTCTTACAAAAGAAACTAGAACAGTATGGAATTTTAAAAAAGCTAATTGGAGTAAATATATGCAATTAATCAAGCTGGATAATAGTGAAATTATAGTATCCTTATAATACCGTGATAAATCTGACTAAAAAATGAATAGCAAATGCTTAGAAAACGGTACTCACCTTGTATAAATCTGCAATAAAATTTTTTGGTAGATGGTGGTTAAATTTAGGTTGAAAGAAGCATTAAATAGAACTAAGGCGGGGAATGGGATGAAAATATTTTAAACAGATTTTAAAATGAGCGCAAGTAAGTAGAAATGCAGATCTCCAATCCTTGGTTGTCATAAAGAGGTTAAAAGACGTAAATGAAAAATGAAAAAAAGAGAGAAGACCGGTGGTGCCAATATAGTCGTTACGATGGACTTTCGTGAGTAAACCGTCATCAGTTGGCAAATGGAAGAGAAGTGAGCGCATGTTGTATTTTAAAGTTTATCTAAACTCCCATGATGCTCTTTTTGACACGTGGGAACTTTAGCCGCGAGAGGTTCCAAGCCGGTGAAAGGTTGAAGGGAAGTTTAGCGTTAATAATGTTGAGATCAGAATGGTGTCAGTACCATTCAATCCCATCAATGATCTCAATAACTTAATATATCTCATAAAATGCCAACCGAACTGCGACACCTGTTACATCGGCAGCACAACCACCAAATTCGGTTCCTCCACAACTTCCAATACCCGCGCATACTACCACTTCAACAGTTTCAAGACAAGTCAATCCTGCACTGAGTTAACAACCCATGCTCAAACCCACAACCACACCCTCCTTGTTGACTCTGCCATCACTATTATTAAACTTAGATCGAGCTACAGTATTCTTCAATATGAAGCCCTCACCATCGAATGGTACCGACACCATTCTGATCTCAACATTATTAACGCTAAACTTCCCTTCAACCTTTCACCGGCTTGGAACCTCTCGCGGTTAAAGTTCCCACGTGTCAAAAAGAGCATCATGGGAGTTTAGATAAACTTTAAAATACAACACGCGCTCACTTCTCTTCCATTTGCCAACTGATGACGGTTTACTCACGAAAGTCCATCGTAACTACTATATTGGCACCACCGGTGTCTTCTCTCTTTTTTTCATTTTTCATTTACGTCTTTTAACCTCTTTATGACAACCAAGGATTGGAGATCTGCATTTCTACTTCCTTGCGCTCATTTTAAAATCTGTTTAAAATATTTTCATCCCATTCCCCGCCTTAGTTCTATTTAATGCTTCTTTCAACCTAAATTTAACCACCATCTATCAAAAAATTTTATTGCCGATTTATACAAGGTGAGTACCGTTTTCTAAGCATTTGCTATTCATTTTTTAGTCAAGCTGGATAAGCAATTAATAGAAACCTTGCCAATAGATGATGCTGTCATATATATCAATGATCAACTGCTAGAAGCTTCAAAAGCTACAATACCTCAAATAAGTAGGGCAAGGCAGGCACGGTACAACTCTTATTGGAATGCAGAATGTGTGATGGCAAAAACAAAACAAAATCTGCATGGAATAGATTCCGAAAATATCCAACTACCCTCAATTTGATTGCATATAAAAAAGCCAAAGCCGAAGCGAGGAGAATTCAGAAAAAGGAAAAGAAAAATTCTTGGATCATGTTTGCTTCCACACTTACTAGGAACTTGAGTCCCAGTTTGGTGTGGAAAAAAATTCGGATTTTAAGTGGAAGATATCCAAGCATACAATCTCCAATCTTCCATTGGAAAGGGCAGGACGTTTCTACAACAGACGAGATATCAGAAATTCTGGCTGAATCTTTTGCTTCTACATCAGCTGTTACAAGCTACAGCACTGACTTTCAAAAATATAAAGAGCAAGCTGAATTTCTCTACCAAGACATCTTATTCCTATAATCTACCATTCCTAAAAGAGGAATTACTTAAAACCATTACAAAATTGCCTAATAGCGCACCAGGTCCTGATGGCATTTATGATACAACACCTAAACTCTGATTGTCTGGATATCCTACTAGCTCTATATAATAGAATTTTTCGGAACAACCTGTATCCATCCATGTGGCGGCATGCAGTTTTCCTTGCATTTCCCAAACCCAGAAAAGATCCTTCCTATACATATAATTATCGCCCTATTTCACTGACCAGCCAGCTGCTTAGGGAAAATCCTTGAATGAATGGTGCACAATAGACTTACATGGTTGCTGGAAAAAGAGAATGTTTTATCACCCCACCAATTTGGATTTAGGAAAAATAGATCAACACTTGATCCATATGTCAAAGTTGAAACAAATAATAGAAACTCATTTATAAGAAAGCAGCATATGGTGATGGTAAATCTAGATCTTGAAAAAGCTTTTGACACAACATGGAGATTCAGAATCCTACGAGGTCTATTTCAGTTAGAATACAGAGGACAACTTACACAATTTATAGAAAAATTCCTTACTGACAGAAGATTTCAGGTACGATATAAAGGCTGTTTATCTACAATATATATACAACAGGAAGGGGTTCCCCAGGGCTCAGTATTAAGTGCAACCCTGTTTGCACTGCAGGTGAACAATATCACAAAGGTTATACTTCCTTCACTGGAAATATATACGTACACAGATGATCTTTCCATTTCATTTCAATCACAAACCATGAACACGATTGAACGAAAGCTCCAATTATCCATAAACAAAATAGAAGCATGGACTAAAAATAGTGGATATAGAATATCTGAGAAAAAATCAGCTTATACACTTCTGTAAAATGTGTGGTCTTCATCATGAACCGGACTTATACTTAAATAAAATTGCTCTACCTGTTGTTCAAAATTTCTCCTTCTTAGGCTTAACATTAGATAGAAAACTAAACTTTCATGAACATATACTAAGACTTTGAACTAGTTGCCTCTCAAAACTTAACATCTTGTGCACAGTATCTTCAATATCCTGGGGAGTCGACAGGTACACATTACTACAATTATATAAAACTTTGATTAGATCTCGTTTGGATTATGGATCTCCTGTATATGCTTCAGCAAGAAGGAGCATGTTACATCGCCTAGATATCGTTCACCGTAATGCTCTCCATATAGCTCCAGGAGCATTTAGAACTTCACCAATTTACAGCCTGTATGCATATGCATTGGAACCCCCGCTGCACCTTTGACTCAATTATCTACTGTGCATGTATGCGGCAAAAATATACAGCCATCACATCCAAATTGGTCCATTATTCATGATCCACTATGGACGAGTAATTATAATTGCAAGCCAAATGAAAATAAACCAGTAGGTCTGCATCTCAGACACTTAGCTCGCATTTGGGAAATACATTTTCAGCACATTTCTGCAGTAGATATAAACTCAGAACCTCCTTGAATGCCGACTGTGCCTTTGTCCATATCACATTTTACAAACAGGAATAAAAAAGAGATCTCTCCAATTGTCATACAGAAGCTCCACGCACTGCACTGCACACTTTTGAAAATAGAAACAATCAGATTTACATGGATCGAACAACTCAGTAGGTGCCGCAGTAGTTTTACCGGAATATACTATATCTGTCTGCTTGCCTCATGTTTGCAGTATTTTCACAGCAGAATTATATGCTATTAAACTAGCACTGGATGATATTACCAAGCACCAACTTCTACCTGCTCTAATCTATACTGACTTCCTTAGTGCAGTAGCAGCTCTACAGAATAGCAAATATTCCTCAAATTCCTTGATTTAGCATCTTAAAAAAACAACTCAGAGTTTTGCATAAAGCAAGAAAACAAATGTCTATCTGTTGGATTCCCAGCCATGTTGGAATCCCAGAAAATAATCATGCAGACCAAGCTGCAAAAAATCCAGATCTTAATATACAAGATAACTTTCAGTTTGTACCATTTACAGATTATAGGGATGTATTTAGTACCAAATATACTTCCATTTGGAAACAACTTTGGAGGGACCAACCATGCAATAAACTCTGCAGAATAAAAAAAGATCTATGTTCTTGGCATTCTAGCTCACGTACAAATAGACATGGTGCCTCCGTAGCCAGGTGGGCAGGAGCAGCAGTGCATAACACACGCTTCTTGATTAGACCGGGGTTCGAGCCCGTGACCACCAAATACAGAGGATGCGGAAAGATCAGGGAATGACCACCGCATATCCCCGGAGCAATATGGCCTTAGTTGCTAATGCTCCTAAAAACCAAATAACAAACAAACAAACAAACAAATAGACAGGAGGAAGTTATATTGACAAGACTGCACATTGGGTATACCTTCCTCACTCACAAACATTTACTTCTAAGAGAAGATCCCCCACTCTGCTCTGTCTGTCAGATACAACTTACAGTAAGGCACATCCTGATTGATTGTCCATCCTATTCAGCCATTCAAACCACATCCTTCCAATCATTAGCAAACTTGCAAGCTCCTCTAACCCTCTTTCATATACTTGGTGACAAAGAAAACCTAAGTAAGCACTTTATATATATTAAACATCTTGGAATAATAAATACACTTTGATATATCCATAAATCATTAAAATGAACATAGTGACTCTGACAGACACATATTGGCCATAGTTGCCCTTGTGCCGTGAAATTTGCATAACAACAACAATGACGAAAAAACAATAAAACCAATTTGCACTTTCCAGTTTATTGGGCTTTTCTGTTAGCACAATCTATTATAAATGGGTAGTAAACTCAATCTTATTGCATTTGTGATATAATACCGATAACTGGAATTCTGTGGGTTTTTACTTTACAGTATTATGGTGAAATGAGTTCCCCTTTCACTGAAACCTTCAATCATATAAAAAAACAAATTAATTTTCAGAATCTTCTTTACATTCCTATTTACTTATTACAATGGGGAAGGGAAAGGGACCAACAGAATGTACAAGTGCTGGCAGTGCTAGGAAACAAAACAAAATCGATTTAGAAATGAAGATGATTAATTAAGAAGTACAAAGCAGGACAAAGTTTGTCATCTATTGCATGGAATTAGGTCTCGCTGCTTCAACAGTGAATACTATTTTAAGGGAGAGTGCACGTATAAAAGAACATGTTAAAGGATCAAAGAATTTAAGATCAACACTGATCACAAAACAACGTTCAGGTGCTATATCGAAGACAGAAAAGCTATTAATAATATGGATGAAAAATCAGATTCAGAAGCAAGTGTCCTGCGTCCAATGGCCATTCAAGCGAAAACAGAAGTATTTATGTTGATATTAAGGATAAGTATGGTGAATCCCAAGCCAAGTTCATGGCCAGCAATGAGTGGTTTAATAGGTTCAAGCATCATGCTGGTTTTCAAAACATCAAAGTTTTTGTGGTGAAGTCACCAGTACCTGCAACTGCAGAGAAATTTTGTGATGTGTTGGAAAAAACCCCTTCTAAATCTCCACAGCCCTCAACTTCTGCAGTGGCATGCTTATCACCTGGAGAGTTAATTCTGGCAACGATGCTCAAAAGGTAAAACTTGCTGATGTGTTATGCCTGCCTCCTTTCTCTTTTTGTAATTTTATAATTTCGAAATTTTTGTAATTTTGTACACTTTTGTTATATTTCCTGCGCATGAGATACATAGAGTTCTGCGGAACGCAACCTTGCATAAGTCAGGGAGTGGCTGTATTACTTCCCCTGCATCAATTAAAACCTAGGCCTCTTTAAAATTTGGGTGCTTTACTGCATTTGATTTTCAATCGTGGAATTATTTTGTTCTCGCTGGAGATCAAGGCTGAGTACACAGTATTAAGGCTTGGATCTGTGTTCAACTTGGAGACAATTATCATTATGCACAATTCTGCCTAAGTTGATAATTATCTCTTAAATTTTATAGTATCACCCAGAACAACACCCACCTTTAACAGTCCTGCAGTATTGTACGGCATACAGCAAATGCAGCCAGTTCTACAGTTCTACTGCTGCGTTCAAATGCAGCCAGTACAAGGTGGTAGATGACTCTCATCAACCGGTGCAATACCACCACTTTGCTTATTGGAGGCTTGAAGTGGTGAAACCCATGTTTAGTCTCTAGAGCAAAGTTTCTGGCATCCCCCCCCCCCTACTTCTCTTTCAACCCATGCACGGTACTAAGTACTATAGGTTTTGATACCTTTCATGTTTGGGGTTTTCATAAAAAAGTTCTAGGAATTAACAGTGCATATAATAGTATTTAAATGGAAGTTTTACTTCCATACCTACCTGGCTATTCATAATTTGGAATAAGCTTACTAATAACGATCACCCACCAGATAATGAGAAGCCAGTAAGCTTTAAAACAGTTACCCTTGCTGCATTTCAGATTTTTAAATGTATTGCAGATCCACTTTTTCAAGTGATGCTGTACAATTTAAAAAGATATTAACAACTTAAGCAAAGCCATGGCTAATGCTATTTGTCTGTAAGTTGAACAAAAAGCCAAGCCTTAAATTTCAAGTACTCTGCCAGACTGGGAATAGAGTGATCCACATGATTAAAAATTGAAGACACTAAAACATGCAAAGTTTATAATTTCAACTACTGCATTTGAAATATATCCTTTCAATATTATGGTATTGAACTGGCCTTTCTCTGTCACTGTTGACATTACTTTCTTCCAGACAGCTGCTAACTGTGTAAAAATTACAAATCTAATTTACCATGGAATATTGTTTTCAACATCTTGGATGGTCCCCTCAAATTATGTCCCCTTAAAATGATACTTTTTCCAGAAGAGAGCAGTCAGGTTAGTTAATAATGTCTCTCTCGCAAATTCACTTCAATTTTAAAAATCACATCAGTTTCATTCGATTTCTGCTGCATGCCTTTTTCTTTGCTATTTCCATGCAAATTCAGTAGGCATTGTTCTACTGAATTTGCATCTGTAATTCTGCCTTTTTTTTCCTAATCACTTTTGAATACATCCATTACTTAGCCACAACATCCATTTATAGTTCATCTCTAAATTCATTGAACTAAATTTTCTTTTACTTCATTTATCCCTTCTATATGTTCTGTTACGTGTCTCCTTCAATTTACAATCTACAAGAATTCGAGTCCAATGTCATCAGATACCTGTGTATTCTCAATCCATAGACAGTACTAAAGTACTACAAGTTCAAGTAACTGTTCCTATGTGAGATTACCAAAAAAAAAAGGAAAAAAAAAGCCAACTGTGCATTTCTGGGCAGCAAGGTTTAGAACCAATGTGAAAAGCAGGGCTAGGTTCATCAAATGATAAAGTGCTGACTCACTGTAGGTAACGTGTAGTCTACAAAACATTTTCTGGAAATAATCAAAATGTGAATTGTGAAATATAGGCATATGTGCTAAGATATATTTATTTACAAACTGAATCTCTGTCTCTTTCCCCTCTCCCTGAACAGGGTTATCTGATGTCCCAGGACAAGGCCTAGTGAAATTATATTGCCCTAAATGTACAGATGTTTACCATCCACAGTACGCTCGCTTTCAGACTACAGATGGTGCTTATTTTGGTACAGGATTTCCCCACATGCTGTTTATGATACACCCAGAAGCAAGACCTAGAAGGCCACATACTCATTTCATACCTAGGTAAATATTTTGGTGTTCTCTATATTATATTAATAATACTTTTCATTTTCAGTACAGTAAATCCTCGATTTTAGACTTTGATTTAACAGATGAAAAATAAATTTTACTTGGCACCAGAGCACCACTTTATGGTCGTGGCAAATTATCTTCTGCTAATTATTTACTACATATAAAGTCGAAGTGAATAAAAGTATGTTTTTTATTGTTTAACTTTAATTCAGTGTTTCTAATACAGTAGACTCCCAATTATCTGGGTAGAATGGAAAAAATTTGCCTGGTAATCAAGACATCTGATAATCCACAAAATGAAAAAAAAAACTGATAAATGTGAGAAAAGTGTAAATTTATTTTCATAAATACAACCACTCCCTGACTTACATAAGGGTTGCATTTCGTAAAACTCTACGTGAGTCGGAATTTCCCTAAATGCTTATGCAGCACTTGCAACTATGCGCGCTGAGTTTGATTGAAGCAAAAAATAAATGTTTGATGAACATGTAAATAGAATTATTTATTAAATTTTTTTATCTTGTGCAGGAAAAATTGCGAAAGTGTACAAAATTACAAAAATAGAGAGGAGACAGGCATAATGTCAGCAAGTTTTACCATTTGAGCGTCGTTGCCAGAATTAACTCTCCAGCTGATAAGCATGCTGCTGCAGAAATTGAGGGCTATGAAGATTTAGAAGAAGTTTTTTCCAATACATCACGAAATTTCTCTGCAGCTGCACAATTGACACTGGCAACTTCACAACATACTTTAATGTTTTGGAAACCAGCGCGATGCTTGAACCTATAAAAACAACCACCCGTTGCTTGCCACGAACATTGCTTGGGGTTCGCCATACTTATCCTTAATATCTTCATAAATACTTGTTGATCTTAAATGCATTGATCCTTTAACATGTTCTTTTATATGCGCACTGTCCCTTAAATAGTATTCACTGTTGAAGCAGAAAGACCTAATTCCGTGCAAGAGATGACAAACTTTGTCCTGCTTCGTACTTCTTAATTAATCATCTTCATTTCTAAATCAATTTGTTTTGTTTCCTAGCACTTCCAGCACTTGCACTTCCCGTTGGTCCCTTTCCCTTCACCATTGTAATAAGTAAATAGGAATGAAGAGAAGATTCTGAAAATTATTTATATTTTTTATATGATTGAAGATTTCAGTGAAGGGGAACTCATTTCACCATAATACTGTAAAGTAAAAACCCACAGAATTCCAATTATCGGTATTATCGCAAATGAAATAAGATCGAGTTTACTAACCGTTTATAATAGATTGTTCTAACAGAAAAGCCCAATAAACTAGAAAGTGCAAATTGTTTTTATTGTTTTATGGTTGTGACCTCCAGAAATGTGTTTTAGAAAAATATCACAAAGGCGTTCAAAATTGATTATTATAATGGAACATATGATAATGATGAAAGTATATTGCAATTTATCATTTTAAAAAACCTTTTAGAGAGATAAATAGCTTAGTTATATAGCGAAAATTTTAACTTCTGATGTCTTGGAACAAATTACCAAAAAAAAACAATGTTTTATTGGGTTCGCTTTATGATATTTTCACGATACCTCCATTTATTCCTATTGGATGCAAAATACGTTTCCACGATTTTTTTAAGTTTGCACCAGCTGGCAAAAACTTACGTAAAGTAGAATTTCCCTAAGTTGAATATTACATAAGCCGGAGAGTGGCTGTACTAAAAATAGTATTCATATTTATAAACGTATACTAAACATGAGAAGATTTAACAAAAAATTTAATGTGAAGATATACATGAATAACGTCTATGCTGGGGGTACCCTCTGGCATTCAGGCTGTCACGAAAAGTGAAACATCTAACCACTGTTATATCTCCGAAACTAATAGACAGTAGTATAAACAATTTATACTTATTTTTTCGAGTATATAATGCCGTCGACGAATGCACAATAAAAAATTAGAAATTTTAATATTTAATATAATTTTTTTCGGAACAACTAAAAAGTTCACATTTTGGTCATTTGCTGTTGTGCCTTGGTTACTTTCACTCTCAATAACTTCTAAACTATAATAGATAGACATAAACAGTAAGCAACAAAATTGTTCATTAGGAAACTTAGTTTTTTACATCTATAAATAGTTTTGATGTAGTTCTTATGGTCTCCAAGTAATAGCAATGCAAAGTTGAAAGAGTTGAAAAATTCTAGCATTTTAAAGTTTGTTTTTTCAATATCTTGAAAACTCTAAGTGTTAGACAAGAACAGTAAGCAACAAAATTGTTGCCCTTTGAGAGCTCTACAAGGATATATAACTAGATTTCAAATCGTGTTTTTAGTTTTCGAGAGTTGAACAACTCGTTAAAGTAACTACTTTGTTCAGTTACTTCGCATTTGTCGAGCAGTGTGGTTGTGTTTCATTTAGTTAAGTTGTGACGATGCTGAAAGTTACATCAACTAAATGTGTTCAAAGATTTCGACAAAATCAAATCTAATGTTGAAAAGCAAGCACCAAAGTCAGCGGCGGAATGCAAGAGAGAGAGAGAGTCATCTAGATTCACATTTCTGTGAATCTACGCTGGGCTGTAGATTTTGGCATGCATTGTACTTGTTGCATGCAGTGACACATCAAGTACAACTCATGCGCCCAAAAAAACTCAATTGTATGCAACAAGTGCAGTGACACAACAAGTGGCATACAATTGAGCAACAAAATTGTTGCCCTTTGAGAGCTCTACAAGGATATATAACTAGATTTCAAATCGGGTTTTTAGTTTTCGAGAGTTGAACAACTTGTTAAAGGTGATTTCAACATTGACGTTAAGCAACCTGAAAATGCTGCATTCCTCGACTTCATGGAATGAACATTCAATCTTAAACTCGCATCAGATCCTACAATATCTACTATGTGTGATCAATCATGTATCGACTTGGTCTTCAATCGCAGTGTTAATAGTTTGAATTGTTTCAACTATGTATCCTACTTTAGTTTCCACAAATCTTTATTGTTGATTGTGAATGAAAATACCAAATAAAATAAAACTGATTTTATTAAGCTTAAATTGTATTTTTTCATTTCACGTGACATTATTCACAGATCCACCTTCGGCTCCATGGAGTCAGTGTCAATTTTTTTTTTTAATGGAAAGCAGTGAAGTTTACTTTTGACTTGCCTTCCTGCAGCTGGTATTATGTAAATTTAAAAGCACAATCATGTCAGCAAAAGCATTGTCTCCTTGCTGTTCCAGGTAGTCAAGTAGGATAGGAACAGGATGGCCAAGGCATCCGGGCTGTGCTCATCACCTTGACAAACCAGCCAGTCTAACCCTGAGTAGAGGAGCTAAAGTGACAACATATTAAAGTCTGCACTTAGCACCTTTTTCACATTTATTGATGAAGTGGAATTTTTCTTCTAAAGAACAACTTTTTTCCATTTAAAGGTGATGAATGCACATGGATGCAATTAAAAAAAAGAAGAAGAAAAAAAAACAGAGAAGAGTGTTAAAATTAATTGTATAGGAGGTAAAGGACCATTACCAAATGTAAACAAGCAACACTTGTAACAGATTACATGTATTTCATTTATTATCCAACTAAGAGTTCCGTGAGTCGTAGAGACAAGATAATCCACCCTGGATAATCAAGGTTCTACCGTATATACAGAGTAACTCTAAATTTTTAATTTTGTGGACTACAGATGGTTTTGAAAAATAACATTTGATATTGCAGACATTCAGCAATAATGGATACCTCTGTCCTTCCCCCTAATAGTCTGTAAAACCAAGGATTTACTGTATCAGCATATTTTTAATAGTAAACACCTCGCAGGTGCCTAGTCTCCAGACACTGTAATTTGCAAAACTTAAGCCTTTTCTTCGTAAGAGCAACCCTTTGTTTCATTCACTAATCTTGTTGCCCTTCTTTCACTAGCTCCAGCAGCTCTTCATCCTTCCAAAAATGAGGCCTCCAGACCTGTATACAGTGCTCAAGGTGTGGTCTGACCATTGCCTTATACAAGGGGATAATCACCTCCATATCCCTGCTAGAAAAATTACTGTATATCATTGACAAGACACCATGAGCTACTCTTGCAGACCATCGGCACTGCTCAGAAAACTTCATATCTGCCTACACAATTACCATCAGGTCCTTATCATTATCTACCACTGTGAGTGTAGTACCACACAGTTGATATGTTACTCTGGGTTACTGCTTCCCATATTCAGTACTTTACATTTGTCAATGTTAAACTTCAGTTGCCACCTCTCAACCCATCTGCTCAACTTTTCTAGATCCTGTTGCAGCAGCGTACTGTCATTAGTAACCTTACCAACCTTTGTACCGTCTGCAAACCTAGACATTAAGCCTGATATACCATCATCAATATCATTAATAAATACAGAAAACAACAATGGACCCAACACTGAACCCTGGGGGACTCCACTAATAACATAAGTCCACGAAGAGCAGTGTCCATTGATTACCACTCTGTCTCTCCCACTCACCCATCCCTTTATCCATAGCAGCAGTTTGCCTGCAATGGCACATTGTTCCAATTTGTGCAGCAGTTTTTCATGTGCAACAGTATCAAAAGCCTTTCTAAGATCCAAGTACATAATATCAAAGATATTCCCTGCATCCAGTTCTTTTGTGACTGCATCATAGTATCCAATCAAATTAGTCAGGCAAGACTTCCCCTTAACAAAACCATGCTGTGTCAGAGCTATAACTGAAGTCTTGTCTAGATGATCCTGCAATGCTTCTTTAACCAGTACCTCTATTAATTTTCTTGGAACAGAAGTTAAACTCACAGGTCTATAATTATACTTATGTCAGCCTTTGATCCTCCTTTATGAATTGCGGTCACATTTGCTCATCTCCAGTCTGTGGGTACCTCCCCTGACTCCAAGGAAGCTCTCATAATTATGGCTAAGGGTTTGCTTACTTCCTTTGCTGCCTCCTTTAATATAACTGGATAGATCCCGTCCACCCCAGGTGCCTTTCTTATTTTTATCTTCAAAAATTTCTCCTCCACTTTACTCTCAGTTATTACAAAATCATCCAGCTCATTGCAAGAGTTGAACTCACCTCTGGCATTCCCCTCCCTGAATATCTCCTCATGTGTGAATGTCGATGCAAAATATTCATTTAGTTTGTTAGCTACATGAGCAGGATCATCAACAGTTGAAACATCGATATCAAGTGGACCAATCTGATTCATTCATCCCCTTCCTTCCAGAGTTTACATAAGTAAAGAACTCTTTGCTGTTTTTCTTTGCATCCCTTGCCAAAGATTTCTCGTAATCTGCCTGCGCCTGCCTAACCTCATTTGTAACATGGTTACAGATCAACTTGTATCTATCATAGGCGTCCATGTGTCCCATTAATTTATGTATCCCATTCATTTTTCTTCTCTGCCATGTGTCTCATTAATTCATCTGACATCCATTTAGGCCTAAACCTTCAACAATATTTCTTAGTTGGTATGTAAAGCCTAGTAGCTTCCAAGATAAGTTCTTTGAATGCATCCCATTTTGAATTTGCTGTTGGTAACATCATCAGTTGGTCGCACTGTAAAGAATTTAAATACTGTCTCAGTCCATTGTAGTCGCCTTTACGAAAGCAATAACTCTTCCCTTTACCCCTAATGGTAGTTAGGGGTAAAGGGAAGTGGGATTTACTCTTTGAGTAAATCCCACTTCAGCACACTATGATCACTTCCATCTAGTGGTTCATTTATCTGCAGATTCTTAATGCATGAAGAATCACTACTGATAATCAAATCAAGAGTATTACTCCCTCTAGTTGCCTCCCGAACATGCTGATGTAGAAAACAATCATCCAATAAATCCACAAAAGCCTTGCTAATGTGTGAGTGACCAGTCCCCAAATTCCAGTCAATATCTGAGAAATTAAAATCCCCCATTATAAGACTCTCTGATTTACTGGCCCACTCTATTTCCCTGTACAGTTTCTTATTATACTCATCATAGGCCTATAGCACACTCCTACTCTCAATTTTGATCTCCCAATGCTTTTGTCACACCAAACTGACTCGACACTGCACTGCCCAGCAATGTTGACTGGTTTCACTTCCTTAGATTTTATGTGTTTCTTAACTAATAGCATAACCCCTCCTCCCTTCCTATCCTGTCTATCCTTTCTGTAGACGTTGTACTTCCCAAATTCCAGTTCTGCATTCCTTATATCTGTGTGACACCATGTCTCTGATATCCCAACAATATTTGCCTTTGATGTTTTGAGCAATACCTCAAATTCATCATATTTATTTACTAAACTCCTAGCATTGGTGTACACGCAAGTATACATGCACCTATTTCTATTCTTAGCTACCCTAAGACAACCCATGTGTTTACTTGTACTGCAGTGACAGCAGTCTCTGAAATATCCTGCATCTTATTTTCCAGGCTGTGGCTCATTCCAATAGAAGCAGTGCAAGAATCTCTTTCACCTCTGCCAGTGGCTACTGTTAATCTATTAGTCTTTGTCTCCCCCCAAGCTAGCAGTTTTCCGACCCACCTAACACTGCCTCGATAGCATCAGCAAATATTCTTGCACCCTTTCTATTTAAGTGTATCCCATCCCTGTAGAAGCAGTCTCTCCTGTTAACAAGTACAGTCCAGGCTGAAAAAAATTCTACCCCTTGAGCCTTGCACAATCTTTCCAGGGCCGAATTGATCGACAAGGCTCTCATCATATACTCCCTCCTATCGTGTCTGGGCAGAATTGCAGACACTTTCAAATTCAACCCTAATTCCCGGCTTTATTTCAACAGTGACCTGTACTTGTTAAGTAATTCTGCCGGTCTCCTACTCTTAATATCATTAGTGCCAACGTGTACAACTATATCACCTTTTGTGCCCTTAAAAGATGATATCCGCTCTACAACGTCATCAACCTTTGCCCCTGGCAGACATACCCTGGTCCTGTTCCACCTATCCTTTTTACAAAGCATGTTCCTTGTTTCCCTGACAATAGAGTCACCAACAACTACTAGTTCCTGTGAGACCAGCGCATTCTGCCTTGGGGGTTGCTGCTGTGTTGCGTGATGACCAAGTGCAAGCTCTGACATTGATGTGGGCAGCTGAGAGCTTGATGGGCCCCTCAATTTAGATCCTTTGAGGGCATGCACCTTGTCCTTCAAGCTCTCATATAGGCCCATAACAACGCTGAGTTGTCACCTGATTTCCTTACACTCCTTACATCGCGCACACACAAAGACATCCCCCATGGCAATACCATGTTCCATTCCAGAGAGTTCGGCAAACATTTCACATGTTGCACATTTTTTTAGGCTGCGATGCATTGGAGAATTGCCCTCCTCAGTTCTACCCCGAGTCACAGCACACCTGCCACTTTGTGCCCGTTGCTTTGCTGCTCTAGTTTGGGGCATGATATTTTAAATTAATAAGATCGATAAATTAAATTAACTAAATGTCAATACTACGCTATCTAATAGAAACAGTGAAGCGTATTACGCTATATAATTATACGTTAGAGCTACCTAGTTACCTCATTTAAAAATTTGAATTCCCTATCACTATATACAAAAACAATGGATTCAAGATTCGAACGAAATAACGGTTTTACGAATATTAAGTAGTAATCCACAAAATCTCTTTATCTAAATTACATAAAAATAACCAGCATAACTATAACTATAAGACTACGTATAAAGTACAATATAAAATAACAATTATGTAAATAAAAAGGCAAACACTTATCGCTTTTTCGGAGCCTGTAATTCACAGCTTTTAAAGAGAGTCGTAACTAGGAATATATTCCTAGTTACTAAGTATCGTAACTAGGAATATAAAGCTACTTCTAGAAAATAAATTAATATGCTAATTTAATCAATAAAACAGGAAAAATTTAAGAAAACTTCTCAATTAGCCGGAGCCATAAAAACTTTGCCTGCACAAGCCAAATGTGGATGATTATTAGCATTAGCATTAGTAGAAGCATATGATGCAAGAAAGCAAGATTATGCAGAATTAGCCAAAAAAAAAAAAAAAAAAGCTCCCATTTCACCCCTCTGTTCTTTCCAAATACCTGTACAGCTCAACCTTAAATTTATTTAGGCTATCAACTTCCACAATAAAGAATGGAAGTCTGTTCCACCAACCAACTACCCGCTTGCTAAAGGCAAACTTCCGCACATCTATCTTATCTGTCATTCCGCAATTTGAATTTATGCCCTCTCAGGGAATTATTCTGAGCAAGAGGAAGAATCCCATCAGCATTGAGCATGCTCAAACCATTCAAGGCTTTATACACCTCAATCAGATCACATTGCAAGTGCCTAGTCTCCAGACACTCTAATTTGCAAAACTTAAGCTTTTCTTCGTCTGCACTACACAGAAAACTTCATATCTGCCTGCACAATTACTCCCAGGTCCTTTTAGTTCTCTACCACTGTCAGCGTAGTGCCACAGAGTTGATATGTTACTCTGGGGTTGCTGCTTCCCATATGTAGTACTTTACATTTTTCAATGTTAAACTTCATTTGCCACCTCTCAGCCCATCTGCTCAACTTTTCTAGCTCCTGTTATTAGGGACTCCACTAAAAACATTAGTCCACGATGAGCAGTGTCCATTGATTACCGGTACTTCCTTAGCAAGGTGGGCAGGAAGCGGCAGTGCATAGCACACGCTTCTTGATTAGACCGGGGTTCGAGCCCATGACCACCAAATACGGAGGATGCGGAAAGGTCAGGGAATAACCACCGCATATCTCCGGAACAATATGGCCTTAGTTGCTAATGCTCATAAAAAAAAAAAAAAAAAAAAAAAACAACCATTGATTATCACTCTCTGTCATCTCACACTCAACCATCCCTTTATCTATAGCAGCAATTTGCCTCCAATGCCACACTGCTCCAAGTTCAGCAGTCTTCCTTGTGCAACAGTATCAAATGCCTTTAAGATCCAAATATATGATATCAAAGTTATTCCCTTCATCCAGTTCTTTTGTGACCACATCATAGTGTCCAATCAAATTGGTCAGGCAAGACTTTCCCTTAACAAAACCATGCTGTGTCTGAGCTATAACTGAAGTCTTGTCTAGATGATCCTGCAGTGCTTCTTTAACCAGTGCCTCCATTAATTTTTCTGGAACAGAAGTTAAACTAACACGTCTATAATTAATTACTTTTGTCGCCCTTTGATCCTCCTTTATGAATTGGGGTCACATGTGCACATCTCCAGTCCATGGGTACCTTCCCTGAGTCCAAAGAAGCTCTCATAATTATGACTAAGGGTTTGCTTACTTCCTTTGCTGCTTCCTTTAATATAACTGGATAGATCCCATCCGCCCCAGGTGCCTTTTTTATGTTTATCTTCAACAATTTCTCCTCCACTTTCCTCTCAGTTATTACAAAATCATCTAGCTCACTCATCATCATCAGCCATTTTCAATCCACTGCAGGATGAAGGCCTCTCCAGCAACTTTCCAGTTCCTTCTGTTTTGAGCACTGGCCATCCATTTACTACCCAAAAACTCATGAATTTCATCTATCCATCTCCGCCTTTATCTTCCAGGTTTTTCTTCTAGCTCCTCTTGGGTACCATTCTGTTATTTTCTTAGTCCATCTGTCATCATGTCTTCGAGCTATGTGTCCTGCCCAAGACCATTTTAGTTCTTTAGTTTTGATAAGAATGTCCTTTATTTGAGTTTGCTGCCTAATCCATGTGTTTCTCTTCTTATCTAACAGTCTGATTCCCAATATAATTCGTTCCATTCTTCGCTGTGTAGTTCTGAGCTTCTCTTCCATTCTTTTGGTGAGTGCCCAAGTTTCACTTCCATAAGTCATGGTGGGGAGTATACATTGATTCATTATTTTACGTTTCAGACAAACTGGGATATTGCTCTTCAGCAATATTATATTATAATAACTTTATAATAAATAAATGGAAGTCAAGAGAAGAATAAATAAATTTATTCTTCTCTTGACTTCCAGCCATTTATCATTATTACAGCTAATAACTTGTCCCAGATAAGTGTATGACTCCACCTTTTCAATTACTGCTCCTTCAATCATTATTTCCCTTTCCGTGGCATACTTGTTCATCATTACTTTTGTTTTAGCCATATTCATCTTTAGTCCAAAATCCTTACTAACTGTGCATAACTGATTAAGATTTTCCTCTAATTCTTTGGGATTATGGCTTATGACCACAATGTCATCTGCAAATCGTAAATGGTTTAGGTACTCTCCGTTCACATTGACTCCTTTTTGCGACCAGTCTAACCTTCTGAAAGCTTCCTCAAGGGCGTAAACAGCTTCGGAGATATTGTGTCTCCTTGGCGAACTCCTTTCTCGATTTTAAATTTGCTACTGTCTTTGTCTAGTCTAGTAAAGGATGTAGCACTCTCATATATTTTCTCCAAAATCATAATATATGGAGTATCAATGCCTTGTCTTTCCAGTGCCCAAAACATTGCCTTATGCTGTATGGAGTCAAATGCCTTTTCATAATCCACAAATGCCAGGCATAATGGTGTTTTATATTCATTTGCTTTCTCCATTAGCTGTGATATTACGTGAAGGTGATCCATAGTTGAGAATCCTGTCCTAAAGCCAGCTTGCTCTTTCGGTTGATTCTCATCAAGTATTCTTTCTAATCTGTTAGTAATGACCCTTGTGAACAACTTGTAGATATGGGATAACAAGCTAATTGGTCTATAATTTCCAATTTCTGATTTATCTCCTTTCTTATGCAGCAAAACTATGATTGCATTATTCCACTGCTTAGGCATCACACCTTTTCTAATGCACTTTGTGAAGAGCCTTGCCAGTTTTTGTGTTATGTCTCTTCCTCCCAATTTTAACAACTCTACAGTAACTTCATCTTCCCCCGGCGCTTTCCGATTCTTCATTTTCTTCAATGCATGTTCTATCGGGTATGTCGTGTGTGTTGCTACTTTGCAATCCATGTTCCCCACTGCTGGTATCATTCCTTCGCTCCTTGTATAATTCTCTATAGTAGTCTTCTGCTATTTGAATTATGCCTTCTCTGCTGTTTATAAGTACACCATTGCTATTCTTCAGTTTCAGTATCATTTGTCTTTCTGTATTACTGCTCATGGCTGCTGATTTAAATCCTTTGTTTTCCCTTAATGCTTGTTCTACTTTTCTTGTGTTAAATCTTCTTATGTCCTCTCTGAGTCTCTTTCTAATGGCTTTGCATAACTCAGTATACTCAATTTTCTCCCTGTCAGTGTTTTTCTTGCTCTTCATTTGTCGTCTTTGGTTCATCATGACAAGTGTTTCTTGACTAATTTTTTCTTCTTTGGATTTCTGTTTCCCTATAGGTTTCTTGGGCTTTATCACTTTCCGAAAGTTGTAATATTCCTCGTCGATATCTTGGTCCTGAGCAGTCTGCAGAAGCTCAAACTTGTTCTTAAGTTCCAGTACATACTACTTTTTCTCCTCCTCTGTTATTTCAAAGACCTTTGTATTATTTACTCGAGTCAGTTTTTTCCTTTCCTTTCCTACATCTATATCAAGTGTACATCTTACCATTCTGTGATCACTTCCAACATTTACCTTATTCAGGACGGTAACATCATTCACAATATATCTTCTGTTACTGAGGATGAAGTAGATTTCATTAGTTGTTAATCCATTTGGACTCTTCCATGTCCACTTTTTGTTCACCCTTTTCTTGAAAAAAGTGTTCATTACTGACAGTCCTTGAGATGCTGCAAATTCCACAAGTCTTTCACCTCTTTTATTTCTTTCACCAATTCCAAAATTTCCTATAGTTCCTCTTTCTGTGCTGTTTTGCCCTTTTCCAACCTTAGCATTGAAGTCCCCCATAATAATAGTGTAGTCGGTTTTCTGCTCATCTAGAAGACTCTTGATTTCGGTATACATTTCTTCAACCTCTTCATCATCTAGCTCACTGCCAGAGTTTACGTCACCTCTGGCATTCCCCTTCCTGAATAACTCCTCATGTGTGAATGTAGATGCAAAATACTCATTTAGTTTGTTAGCCACCTGAGCAGGATCCTCAACTGTTGAACCATCAGTATCCAGTGGACCAATCTGATTCATCCCTTTCCTTCTAGAGTTTACATAGGTAAAGAACTCGTTGTTTTTCTTTGCGTCCTTTGCCAAAGATTTCTCATAATCTGCGTTTGTCTGCCTAATCTTCTTTGTGACTTGGTTACAGACCAGCTTAAATCTATCATAGGCTTCCATGTCACTTAATTTATATGTATCCCATGCATTTTTCTTCTCTGCCATATGTCTAATTAGTTCATCTGACATCCATTTTGGCCTAAACCTTGAACAATATTTCTTAGTTGGTATGTAAAGCCTAGTAGCTTCCAAGATAAATTCTTTGAATGCTTCCCATATTGAATTTGCTGTTGGTAACATCATCAGTTGGTCCCACCGTATGGAATTTAAATACTCTCTCAGACCACCATAGTTGCCTTTACAAAATCAAAAACTCTTCCCTTTACCCCTGATGGTAGTTACCTCTTTGAGTAAATCCCACTTTAGCACACTGTGATCACTTCCACCTAGTGGTTCCTTTATCTGCAAATTCTTAATGCAATCTGCAGAAGAATCACTACTGATAATCAGATCAAGAGTATTGCCCCCTCTAGTTGCCTCCCGAACATGCTGATGTAAAAAACAATCATCCGGTAAATCCATAAAAGCCTTGCTAGTGTGTTATTATGGATGATTTCAATTTACAGTAAACCCCCGCTATTCGCAGTATCCGTATTCGCGGTTTCACATATTCGCAATCGCTGATTTAATATAAAATGAAACCTAAAAAAAATGTAAATTTTAAAGCGCCGTGAATATTTTCCGCAATAAAAAAACATGGGCGTGGCTAAAATTATCTTTCCCGGTCAAAACAGCGTTCAGTGGGTGGGGGGGGAGGGGTGACAAAATCGCAATCGTGGATGTTTCTCACTAATCCTTGTTCAGTATGTGTTATGCGCTTGTCATGGAAGGTTTGGTCGTTTGCTTTTAATTTATATGCTTATAAATTGATATGCTTACAAAAGTGATAAATCTACCGTTTTGCAGTGTAAAACAGACTTTTTCGAGTGTGTTAACAGAAGAAAGTGCCTTTATTGTAGACAAGTTCTTTTTTACACGTACAAAAATATGGCTACGAATAACAAGGGAAATGTGAAAATCACAAAGAAGGTGATGACATTAGCGAATAAAATTGAGTTATTAGACAAAATTTCTAATGGTGAAAGTGTCTCTTCAGTGGCAAAACATTATAAAATCAATGAGTCAACGGTACAATCAATCAAAAAATCGGAAGAAAAAATCCGCCGTAGTGTCTGTGAAAATGCACTAATTGCTTCAAAAATTTGCTCTGTAACTCGTGATGTTAAATTAGAAAAAAATGGAAAGAGCTTTAAATCTGTGGATAGAAGACTGAACTCAAAATAAAATAAGGAGGTGATTATTCCATTGTATAAGGCAATGGTCAGGCCACACCTAGAGTACTGTGTACAGGTCTGGAGGCCTCATTTCAAGAAGGATGTAGAGCTGCTGGAACGAGTACAGAGAAGGGCAACAAGATTAGTGAATGGAACAAAGGGGTGCTCTTACGAAGAAAGGCTTAAGTTTTGCAAATTACAGTGTCTGGAGACTAGGCACCAGCGAGGTGATCTGATAGAGGTGTATAAAGCCTTGAATGGTTTAAGCATGCTCAATGCTGATGGGATTCTTCCTCTAGCTCAGAAAAATCACCTGAGAGGGCATAAATTCAAATTGAGGAAAGACAGATGTAGGATAGACGTGCGGAAATTTGCCTTTAGCCAGCGGGTGGTTGGTTGGTGGAACAGACTGCCATCCCTTGTGGTGGAGGTTGATAGCCTAAATAAGTTTAAGGCTCAGCTGGACAGGTATTTTGAACGAACAGAGGGGTGAAGTGGAAGTGGGTTTTTTTTTTTTTTTTTTGGCTGATGCTGCATAAGCTTGCTTTCTTGCATCAAATGCCTCTACTAATGCTAATGCTAATGTTAAAATTCCGTTAAGTTCCCTCATCATTCGTGAAAAGGCAAAACTCCTTTATCAACACTTCAGCGAAACTGGTGATAGCACTGGCGGGATAAGGTTTTTTGCTAGCAAAGGCGCTGGTTTGAAATTTCTAATAAATATTAAATTTAATATTAAATTGTTTCTTATTTTCATTTCGATGCCATATGCTTGCATTTCACTATGTACTGTTTATGTACATAGTCATATTATGAAGGTACATATAATACTTACGTAGACAAAATTTTAGACTAGTTTTTCTTATATATTTCATATTTTGGAACGGAACCCCTTTATTACTATGGGAGCCATAACTCAGTATTCGCGTTTTCAGTATTCTTAGCATTAGCATTAGTAGAGGCATTTGATGCAAGAAAGCAAGCTTATGCAGCATCAGCCAAAAAAAAAAAATAAAAATAAAGTAAAATAAATAAATAAAAAATAACCACTTCACCCCTCTGTTCGTTCGAAATACCTGTCCAGCTGAGCCTTAAACTTATTTAGGCGACACTTCTGAGGAACATAACCCCCGCGAATAGCGGGGGTTTACTGTACTTGTATTAATTGGAGCAAGTGGGGGGAAACTCACTTTGGGGACAAAATTTTTAAATAAACTAGATTACTTAGTTAATTAATAGAGCTTCTTAATGTACCATTATTTTGAAATTTGACTTAAAGAGAATAATAGCAAAGCTTAACTGACGGTACTCACATCAAATGGTCCACTTAGTTGTATGGTGTTTAAGGCAAAGTTATGGAAATTCAATTAAGTTGCATAGAAAAGGAATTTAAAAATAAATTGAGTAGAGATTATTAAAAACCTGTAATTAAAATTTGACCAAAGGGAAAAGTGCACCACTTCATCCCCTGGTTGTCCTATATAAATTGTTGAAACAATGAAGAACTAATAATAAATCTATTTATTTTAAATTCCATTTCTATGCAACTTAATTGAATTTCCATAACTTTGCCTTAAACACCATACAACTAAGTGGATTATTTGAGGTGAGTACAATTTGTTCTTTGCTATTTATTCTATTTATAAACTAGATTATTATTTGCATCAGCGTGTTAGAGAAAATATTATGGTTAAGAGTATTTTTGACCTGATCATTACCCAAAAACCTTTTGACATCATAGAGCTCACAGTATAGGAACCATTAGCAGGAAGTGATCACACAGTGTTAATTTGAAGCTGAAGGAAGAGGTCACAGTTATTAATGGTAAAGATGTATGATTTAATTTCAGGAAAGGGGACTGACAGTTTAAGATGTTACATGACCATTATGAACTGGGCAAATAGCAGAAGGAGGGTTGATACATTAGAATTACGGATTATCTTTAAAAGAATAATTACAGAAGCAATGAATGTATATATACTGTTTAAGAATATATAGTATCCTGAGATGATTAATACAGCAGAAAATGATAGCAAAGGACAGATCCAGAGCGATGAAAAATACTAATCCCTCTGAGGGCTACAAATTAATAGTACCACAGAAAAGAGTGGGTTGGTGAATGCTGAGTATCAGAAATCACTAAGAGAGCAAATACCAGGAACAAGGAATTTTTCATTTATATGAATACAAAAAAGATTGTTCGTTTGTTATTTGGTTTTTAGGAGCATTAGCAACTAAGGCCATATTGCTCCAGGATATGCAGTGGTCATTCCCTGACCTTTCTGCATCCTCCGTATTTGGTCGTGACGGGCTCGAACCCCGGTCTAATCATGTACTACGCATGCTGCTCCTTCCCACCTGGCTACGGAGGCGCCAATACAAAGAAGAGTAAAATTAATTGCATCAGATGCTTGCTTAATGAGTATGGAAAAGTTTTACTTAATCCGGCTGATGTTGCTGGTAAAGTGAAGGTAATTTGCACCGACCTTTACAGACCATTCATAATGAGCGAGGCTGAGCAGTAAAATTAGCAATATTGAATTTACAGATGATTGTTTATTCCAAAAACTTTCATGCCTAGAGGCAAGTAAGGATCCTGCAGATGATACCTAGTAATTTTGCAGGAGGTGCTGAGAGAATGCACTGAACCATTCAAATTAATTATGAGCACATCATTGAACGAGGAAGAGATTGTTCTACATTGGAGAAATGCCACTGTATCACCAATACATAAAAGCAGGTCTGAGATTGAAGGGGGATAACTACTCGTTATGACTTCAGTGGTAGGGAAAATCATGGGGTCAGTGATAAAGAGTACAATACAGGGATATTTAGATAGAAATGGAATTGAAGAATGCGCAACATGGCTTGTTAAGGGAAAATCATGTTTGACTAACCGGTTCAGTTATTTTGATGTGGCTACTGACAAGCTGGATGCAGTAAATAATTTCAGCATTGTTTCAATTTTAGCAAAGTATTTTATCCAATCTCTCATGAAAGTTACTCTTTAAGCTGGAATATGTTGGGATCATGGATTAAACTGTAAGATGGTTGTAAGACAGCAGCCTGCGATTAATGGTTATTCTTCAGATTGATTCACTGGTACAAGTGGGGGTCCACCAAAGATCAATTCTGGGGCTACTGCACGTTCTAATTTTCATAAAGATCATCAGTGAAGGGATAGAGGATGTGATGTCAAAATTTGTTCAGTAGATGTGAAAACTGAGAGCATGGTTAATGATCAGCACAAAGCAGCACTCCATCAGAATGACCTGGATAGGCTTCAATGATGGTCAGAAAAGTAGCAGCTACATTTTAATACAACAAAATGCAATTCTGACACATTAGCATTAGTAGAGGCATATGATGCAAGAAAGCAAGCTTATGCAGCATCAGACAAAAAAAAAAAAAAAAAACAATTCCATTTCACCCCTCTGTTCGTTCGAAATACCTGTCCAGCTCAGCCTTAAATTTATTTAGGCTATCAACTTCCACAACGAGAGATGAAAGTCTGTTCCACCAATCAACTACCTGCTGGCTAAAGGCAAACTTCCGCACATCTATCCTACATCTGTCTTTCCTCGATTTGAATTTATGTCCTCTCGGGTGATTATTCTGAGCAAGAGGAAGAATCCCATCAGCATTGAGCATGATCAAACCATTCAAGCCTTTATACACCTCTATCAGATCACCTCGCCAGAGCCTAGTCTCCAGACACTGAAATTTGCAAAACTTAAGCCTTTCTTTGTAAGAGCAACCCTTTGTTCCATTCACTAATCTTGTTTGCCCTTCTCTGTGCTTGTTCCAGCAGCTCTACATCCTTTTTGAAATGAGGCCTCCAGACCTGTATACAGTACTCAAGGTGTGGCCTGACCATTGCCTTATACAAGGGAATAATCACCTCCTTATCCCTGCTAGAAAAATTCCTGTATATCATTGTCAAGACACCATGAACTACTCTTGCAACCCCTCTGCACTGCTCAGAGAACTTCATATCTGCTCCTGCACAATTACTCCCAGGTCCTTTTCATTCTCTACCACTGTCAGTGTAGTACCACAGAGTTGATACGTTGCTCTGGGGTTGCTGTTTCCTATATGTAGTACTTTACATTTGTCAATGTTAAACTTCATTTGTCACCTCTCAGCCCATCTGCTCAACCTTTCCAGATCCTGTTGCAGCAGCAGAGCATCAGTAGTGTCCCTAACAACCCTGCCAACCTTTGTATCGTTTGCAAACTTGAACATTAAGCTTGATATACCATCATCAATATCATTTATAAATACAGAAAACAATAATGGACCCAACACTGAACCCTGAGGGGCTCCACTAATAACATTAGTCCATGATGAGCAGTGTCCATTAATTACCACTCTGTCTTCTCCCCTCAACCATCCCTTTATCCATAGTAGCAATTTGCCTCCAATGCCATACTGCTCCAATTTGTGCAGCAGTCTTCCATGTGCAACAGTATCAAAAGCCTTTCTAAGATCCAAATATATAATATCAAAGTTATTCCCTGCATCCAGTTCTTTTGTGACTGCATCATAGTAACCAATCAAATTGGTCAGGCATGACTTCCCTTTAACAAAACCATGCTGTGTTTGAGCTATAATTGAAGTCTTGTCTAGATTATCCTGCAGTGCTTCTTTAACCAGTGGCTCCATTAATTTTCCTGGAACAGAAGTTAAACTCACAGGTCTATAATTACTTGTGTCAGCCTTTGATCCTCCTTTGTGAATTGGGGTCACATTTGCATATCTCCAGTCAGTGGGTACCTCCCCTGAGTCCAAGGAAGCTCTCATAATTATGGCTAAGGGTTTGCTTACTTCCTTTGCTGCCTCCTTTAATATAACTGGATAGATTCTGTCCACCCCGGGTGCCTTTCTTATTTTTTCTTCAAAAATTTCTCCTCCACTTTACTCTCAGTTATTACAAAATCATCCAGCTCATTGCAAGAGTTTAACTCACCTCTGGCATTCCCCTCTCTGAATATCGCCTCATGTGTGAATGTCGATGCAAAATATTCATTTAGTTTGTTAGCTACCTGAGCAGGATCATCAACAGTTGAACCATCGATATCAAGTGGACCAATCTGATTCATTCATCCCCTTCCTTCTAGAGTTTACATAAGAAAGAACTCTTTGCTGTTTTTCTTTGCATCCTTTGCCAAAGATTTGTCATAATCTGCCTTCGCCTGCCTAACCTCCTGTGTAACTTGATTACAGACCAGCTTATATCTATCATAGGTTTCTGTGTCACATGTTAATTTATAATCCCATGCATTTTTCTTCTCTGTCACATGTCTAATTAGTTCATCTGACATCCATTTAGGCCTAAATCTTGAACAATATTTCTTTGTTGGTACGAAAAGCCTAGTAGCTTCCAAGATTAATTCTTTGAATGCTTCCCATTTTGAATTTGTTGTTGGTAACATCATTAGTTGGTTCCACCGTATAGAATTTAAATACTGTCTCAGACCACCGTAATCACCTTTATGAAAGCAAAAACCCTTCCCTTTACCCTTGATGGTATTTACCTCTTTGAGTAAATCCCACTTCAGCACACTGTGATCACTGCCACCTAGTGGTTCCTTTATCAGCAGATTCTTAATGCATGAAGAATCACTACTAATAATCAAATCAAGAGTATTACTCCCTCTAGTTGCCTCCCGAACATGCTAATGTAGAAAACATCATCCAATAAATCCACAAAAGCCTTAGTAGTGTGTGAGTGACCAACCCACATATTCCAGTCAATATCTGGGAAATTAAAATCCCCCATTATAAGACTCTCTGATTTACTGGTCCACTCTATTTCCCTGTACAGTTTCTTATTATACTAATCAGAGTCATTAGGCCTATAGCACACTCCTACTCTCAATTTTGATCTCCCAATGCTTATGTCACACCAAACTGACTTGACACTGCACTGTCCAGCGATGTCGACTGGCTTCACTTCCTTGGATTTTATGTGTTTCTTAACTAATAGCATAACCCCTCCTCCCTTCCTATCCTTCTATCTTTTTTGTACACATTGGACTCCCCAAATTCCTGATATTCTCTGATATCCCAACAATATCTGCCTTTGATTTTTTGAGCAATACCTCAAATTCATCAAATTTATTTACCAAATTCCTAGCATTGGTGAACAACAACAACAGCAAAATAACATATATACTTAGTAGGCTTGAATTAAAAACAAAGGAGAAGAAAGAAATTTGCGAGTTACAATATGATCAGACATGAAGTTCTCTATTAATCCTGGAAGACATCTACAAGCCTTCCTTATCATCTGAGAGAACTGCCATTAGCAGTTCTCTCAGATGATAAGGAAGGCCTGTAGGGTTCAATATCAATGATTTATTGAATATTTGTTTTTAGATACAGGGAGTTCATTAGGCAATTATATGATGGAATATGCAGTCACCATACCTAGACGTGGTAATCCATGTGTTCTACCTTGTCTAAGAATGAAGACTACATAAAAAAAAAAAAAACACATTAAGCTTGAAAGGGTCCAAAGAAAAGCAACCCACTTGGTGAAGTCAGCAATAGGGCATTCATATGTTTATGTGGACTACAGAGCTCTGAAAGAGGATAGTAAAATGTATAATGGTAAAATTTTCACTGTTATAAATAATTCCAGAACTAAGGCATTAAATTCAAATTGCAGGAAAATGATTTAGACTGGATTGTTGTAAGTTTTCTTTTAACCAGCAAGTTGTTAATTACTGGAATAAATTACCTCTGTGAGTAATTTAGGCTAACAGCTTGGGGAAATTCAAAGACCAGCTGTGTAAGGATGGAAACACATAGGTTGTTTATTTTTGTTTTTGTTTTTTATATATTTATTTTCATTGTTTATTTTTATATATTTTTGTTTAGCAAAGTAAAAACTTATGGCTTTTTTGCACTAATAAGACAATATTAATCCCGGAAGACATCTAGCCAGTAGAAGAACTGTGGAGAATTGTGAGTTTGATGATGAGAGGGTTTCAATGATCATAAAAAAAAAAAAAGTGAGGTGAAAGCAGCAAAGAAGAAGAGAATTTTGTTCTTGTTTATACTTCAGCACAATCACCAGTTCAGTAGAGTTTACAATAAATCATCAATACAAACGTTAATCTTATCTAACAGCCACAAGCTTGAACCCCAGTCCACTCAAAGAGCCTGTACTACTGCACTCTCACTCTTGAGCATTCAACTACGTGAGGCCTAAACCCTTGTTTATACTTCGGCATGACTACCAGGTCAGTGGAGTTCACAAAAAAATCATAAATACAAACATTAATCGTATTTAGCAGTCACAGGCTTGAAACCCTAGTCCACTCAAAGGGAGCGTGCTACGGCACTCTTGCTCATGACCACTTGGCTACATCGGGCTTATTATGTTTCAAAAATCTCACCTATCACTGAGTGACACTAATGGAGATTTTGGACATGTTTAAGGGTCTGCTAATAAGGATTTTGAAATGAACATTGATGGAATGTAGTCTAAAATCTAAGAGAGGATTGGCGACTCTTATTTCTCCTTACAAGGCAACTACTGGGATTTTCAGTGAAAATAAAGGAATCCTCTATAAAAAGAGACATAACTGTTGCACCTTCATCCTTGCCAGAACTCTGGCATATAAGTCCACTCCATTTTTTAGTCATCTTTCAACATGAAAGAATGAAACATTAAGGATTGCTATACTTTTTAATTCAGTTATTTCTATTCTTTCTTTTAAGAGTTTACATAGTGACATATTATTACTCTGCATAGTAAACTATAAAGAAAGCATAATTATATGGGGTGTTTCAAAAATGATGGTCAGTAATTTAAAGGTGAAATGTACAAACTAAAATAAGCAAAAAAGTCCCAGTGAACATCGGGCCACAAATGAACCGTTTTGGAGATAATGCACATTTTCTGTTAAGATCTGCTACTGACTATGGGAGCACTCTGGGAGGGTAGTCTGTATTACTGAGACCTTGTCCACACTAGATATGGTAGGGGTACAGTAATTGGCTATGTAAAATTCGCCACACACTGCTATGACTCAGTACACACTCTTGCAGAGCAACCCTCCTTGTCAAAATTCCTGGATTTTGTTCTATTCTTTCTAACACCCTTTTCTCAACATCAGGTGTTATGCTTTTTTTCTTTTCATCATAGATTTCTTTATTAAGAAATCTATGATGAAAAGAAAAAAGCCACCGGTCATCCATTAATATGTTCTTTCGTAAGGTTGAGCGGCCGACCCTTTCTAAATCTCCACAGCCCTTAAGCCCACAGCGGTGTACTTATCAGCTGAAGACATCAATTCTGGCAATGATGCTCGAGAGATAAAACTTACTGACATTATGCCTGTCTCCTCTCCTTTTTTGTAATTTTATAATTTTGAAATATTTTTAAATTCACGCTTTTGTAATTTTTCCTGCACATGAGATAAAAATTGAATAAATACAATAAATAATTCGATTTACATGTTCGTCGAACATTTCTTTTTGGATTCAATCAATTCAGCAAGCACAGTTGCGAGTGCTGCACAATTATGGGGGAAATTCCAATGCATAGCGTTCTGCGAAATGCAACCCTTACGTAAGTCAGTAAATTCCTGTAATAGTAGACTATTCCCAAGTTATGGCTATGTATTTTGCTGTTTTAACTTACATTATGTAATATTATACAGTTATATTACAAAAGTCATGTTTGTAATGTTATAAGTTTAGTTTATCGACTTAATAAAAACACCACTGTTTAATTATACTCCAATAGAATTACACACAAGTATACTAAGCATATATAGTGTTTGTATATTGATTCAGAACAGTGGCAGTAGAATTATGTTATTATTATTATTTTATTATTATTATTATTATTATTATTATTATTATTATTATTACTAGCATATGGTGCAAGGAAGCCTGAGGCTTATGCTGCATCAGCCAAAAAAAAAAATTAATTACCCTGAGAGAGAGAGAGAATAAGAATTAAAAGAGAATCACCAAGAAAGAGAAGAATGATGATATCCAGCTCAGGGCCCTGGATGTGCCAAGCCCATACTCACCAGATGTGAGCCCCTGGAGTTAAATATGTACTGTGTGATACAGGTGTTATAAAATCACATTTGTTTTATTATAAATTAATAATTAATAGTTTATAGACAAGGGATGCTTTTACCAGGAAAGGCTTCAGTTCTGCAGATTCCAGTGTATGGAGACTAGGCACCTGCGAGGTGATCTGATTGAGGTGTTTAAGGCTTTGAATGGATTGAGCAAGTTCAGTGCTGATGGGATTCTTCCTCTTGCTCAGACAATGCAGATGACAGGGCATAAATTTAAATTGATGAAGGATGGTTGCAGAATGGATGTGCAGAAGTTTGCCTTTTGCCAACAATGGTTGATTGCTAGAAGAAACTTCCATCTGATGTTGTGGAAATGGATAGCTTGAATAAATTTAAGGAAGAACTTAGACAAACTGTTGGAGGAGATGGATAGCTTAAATCAAAGGATTCTTTGGCTGATGCTGTATAAGCTTGCTTTCCTTCATCATCTGCCACTAATACTAATATTGATATTTTGAGGATGCCTTTGTTTGATATATGTATCATATAATTAGAATCATAATTAATTTAATACCCTAAGTACACCTTTTTCTGCATGCCTGAGTTTAAATTGAATTCTATTCAGTTTAAACTCAGTATCCACTTCATTGTGTTTAGTTATGTATGTTTCAGCAGAGGTTTCTTAACATTAAACCTCCTAGCAGAGGTTTCTTAACATTATACATTGTTGACCTTCTGCTACTGCACCCTGAATTTATTATTATAATTACTGTTTATTATTATTTGCTTAATATAATTACTTATGATTTATGAAATTCGGTTAAAATATCAAATGAAAATAAACTGAGTCTAATAATAATAATAATAAAGAAAGTTTTTATCATATTTTTTAGAATTTTCAATGTCACTCATTCTCTGGGTTGAAACATAGAAGCAACGTGAATGGCAGTGCTTTTAACAGTTGTTTGTGTTTAGCTGTCGAAACCATAGCTCTATGACAAGATACGACACCTGTCGCTGGCATCTGTTAAATGCCAAACAAAAAATTAATGTCTCATAATTCTTAGTATATTGAAATGAAAGCAGAAATTACTATATCATTACTTAGAGAATATTGGTAGGCAAAGACACATGGTAGTATTTGATTTCATTTACAAACTTAAAAAAACAACAGAAAAATGTACAGATCTGGCATCTGTCAGATGTCATACTAGCAGCATAAGGTTAATAAAGGTAATTATTTTGATGTATTATTTGTATTAAATAGCAGTTAATGCTAAATTGGCTAAACTGTTTTACTCGCATTTAAAACCCAGATTCAAGCAGCTGCTAAGAGTTTTTGTATATCCATGCTATTATGCAAATTTAAGTCTTTCTGATGAAAATTTTTCTTATTTTCATTTTTCAGATTATATGGATTCCAAATTCATCCAAAAGCCTACCAGTTGCAGCAAAAGGCTGGACATAATTTAAAAATATCATCAAAAGTTTAATAATGGACTTGAATAAATATACTCATCTTATGTGTATATATGACTTCACTGCCATTTTTGCCACCAGGCTCAACCCTCGGAATTTCATTGCAGTGTCAGTTGCTGACACTGAAATTTTCATTGCAGT
This sequence comes from Mastigoproctus giganteus, assembly GCF_048544385.1. Lineage (NCBI taxonomy): Eukaryota > Metazoa > Arthropoda > Arachnida > Uropygi > Thelyphonidae > Mastigoproctus > Mastigoproctus giganteus. The sequence goes on along the minus strand of NC_143578.1, from coordinate 197,390,654 downwards.
GGCACTTTGAATTTTTTTTTTTTTATAATACATACCTGTGTATATATACTGTAGAGCTCACAGTTACATACAGCAATGTACTACATATGTAAAAATAAAATATGGATACATAAATTTTGATTATTTTTGGTTATTTGTTATTTTTGTACTACAAATTTTTATAATTCTCTTAGAATTTATTAAAGATATTTCTGCAGACACATTGAAAATGTTTCAAAGTTGAACTTGGATTAAACTGAGGTTATGAATGTAGCAAAAATACAATATTGGAAACTAAAAACTATCCATGTGTTTTATTTGTTTAAGTAAAAGATATCAGAAAGTATGCACTTAGTCATGGCTTAATAAAAACAGCACTCACCTCAATGATCCGTTATAGTTACACGATTTGTGAAAGGGATATAGGAAAGTTTCTGATTAAAAACTAAAATAAAAAGTTAAGAATCGTAGATTAAAACTAGAAATTAAAAAATTAAGCTCAGAGGGGAAAGAGGTATAGGAAAGAAAGGGATATAGGAAAGTTTCTGATTAAAAACTAAAATAAAAAGTTAAGAATCGTAGATTAAAACTAGAAATTAAAAAATTAAGCTCAGAGGGGAAAGAGGTGCACCACATCATCCCCTAGTTGTCAATTATAAAACTGTGAAAGTTATGATAAATTAAAATAGGAATAAGGCCAATAGTCCTGAATGACAGACTTTCGTTAAGATCATCTTCAGTTGGCACTAGAAGAAGTTGAACAGGGAATCGGCATAAACTTTAAATACCCAAAATGATTTGCTGAACGTGGTATTTTAACGCGCATGAGATTCCAAATAGGGTAAAAGGAAACTGGAAGTTTAGTGTTTAGGACATATGGCAAGATTAGTGTTAAGATGGCACCATTCTGTTATGAGGGTTTTGTATTGAAGCAGCTTATAGCTTGAATTTAATATAATAATGGTAATTGCAGCATCGAATGAGGGGTTATGATTGTGAGTATACACATGCTATGAGAGCTCTGTATTAACATGATAGTATGCGTGTGTATTTGTGGTGGTGAATGATCCAAATTTGTTGGTAGTGCTGCCGTTGTAACACGCGTTGTAGTCAAACTGGCATTTGATTAAATAAACTACGTTGTTAATGTCTTTCGTGACGTATACATGAGTGTCTTTGTATTTGTTAAAGGGGGTTCCTAATTTGTTATATATAAGTGGAGAAAATCAAGGAAATATCTGTGTTATCGAAAACTTGACGTAGATATCTGGCAATCTGACAATGATAAGGGAGAATAACGCAAGTATTTTAAATATTAGGCATTTTTTATAATGGGATTATTAGAGTTATGAAATTTGTCCTTGACTGCTAAAATAGTTTGTTGAATTAATTTGATGGGATATTTCCTGATTGTAAATTTTTCTGTAAGATATTTTAGCTCAAAAGCCAAATCATCTTGTGAATAGCAGTATTTTAAGGCATTAAAGAACAGATTTTTTTATACTAAGGGGTGATGCAAATGCAAGTGTAGGTATTTGCCTGTGTTTGTTTTTTTCCTGTAGATTTTTGTACCTAGTCTATTGCCCAACTTATATATGGTTAAGTTTAAATTAATTGTTATTTGTTTCTAATTCCAAGGTATATTTTAATCTGGGGTGTATAGAATTAAACTTGGTAAGGAGATTGTTGATGGTGATTTTGTCTCCAATTATTATAACATCATTGGCATCAAACTCTCCAACCATTTTTAGCAGCTATTAAACTTTATATCCATTATGTCAACGATGTTCTAATAATTGGAGACAAAATCATCATCAACAATCTTCTTGCCAAGTTTAATTCTATACACCCCAGATTAAAATATACCTTGGAATTGGAAACAAATAACAATTAATTTCCTCAATTTAACCATATATAAGTTGGGCAATAGACTAGGTACAAAAATCTACAGGAAAAAAACAAACATAGACAAATACCTACACTTTCATTTGCATCACCCCCTTAGTATAAAAAAATCCGTTCTTTATAATCAGGTCTTTAATGCCTTAAAATATTGATATTCACAAGATGATTTGGCTTTTGAGCTAAAATATCTCAGAAAAATTTACAACCATGAAATATCCCATCAAATTAATTCAACAAACAACAAATTAATTTTAGCAGTCAAGGACAAATTTCATAACTCTAACAGTCCTCTTATAAAAAACCCTAATATTTCAAATACTCACGTTATTCTCCCTTACCACTGTCATAATGCCAGACATCTACATCAAGTTTTTGATAACACAGATATTTCCTTAATTTTCTCCATTTATAACAAATTGGGAACACCCTTTAACAAATACAAAGAAACTCACATATATGACATGAAAGACATTAATAATACAGTTTATTTAATCAAATGCCAGTCTGACTGCAACGCATGTTACATCAGAAGCACTACCAACAAATTTGGATCATTCACCACCGCAAATACATGTCATACTATCACGTTAATAGTTTCCTGACACATCAAGGAAATACGGAGCTCTCTCAGCATGTGTATACTTACAATCATAATCCCTCAGTCGACGCTGCAATTACCATTATTAAATTAAATTCAAGCTATAAGCTCCTTCAATACAAAACCCTCATAATAGAATTGTGCCATCTTAATATAATAATTATAATAATCAACTTAGATGTCCTAAACACTAAACTTCCAGTTTCCTTTCCCCCTATTTGGAATCTTGTGCCCGTTAAAATACCACGTGTTCAGCAGATCATTTCGGGTACTTAAAGTTTACGCTGATTCCCTGTTCAACCTTCTCTAGTGCCAACTGAAGATCTTAATGAAAGTCCATTGTTCAGGACTATTGGCCTTATTCCCATTTTAATTTATCATAACTTTCACAGTTTTATAATTGACAACTAGGGGATAACGTGGTGCACCTCTTCCTCCTCTGAGCTTAATTTTTTAATTTCTAGTTTTAATCTATGATTCTTAACTTTTTATTTTAGTTTTTAGTCAGAAACTTTCCTATAACCCTTTCACAAATCATGTAACTATAATGGATCATTGAGGTGAGTGCTGTTTTTATTCAGCCTTCACTAAGTGTGTACTTTCTGTCATAATTCTAGACATTTTAAACACTTGCTACTTAAACTACCGGTAAAAGATAGCATTAAGTATTCAGAAGGAAAAAAAATGTCAACTGTATGCAAAATTATATTTTGTGAAAATATCTAAATGATAAATGTCATTAGTACTTAAGTGATATATCATATTTATACATGTAATTGTCATCCTTTCATAATGGTCACACTATGAGGCTATTGTAACAAAAAAATATATATATTTATTTTCCCACCTTAAAGTTACATCATTGTTTTGTTAATCTTTCAGTTTTGCATTGCATTTAAGTATCATTTAATAGTGTTCTATTAAATGGTGTTCATAACTGACTTTTGCTTACGTTTTACATTTCTTCGGTTAAATCACATAAGCTTAAGTGAAGCAGTAGTATTAAATAGTAAGAAACTGGAGACTAAGTCATGAGCAGAAGGATTGCCATAGTTTCAAAAACCATCCTTAATGCCTTAGGCAGAACTAACATATCTCTGTAATACATATTTCTGGAGAAATGGTAAATGGATACCTTGCTTTCATTTCTAAGTTATCTTTTGTAAATGGTTAATGCTTTTTTGCATTTCTGAAGTGCAATCTTTGTTTTAAATAAAGTTTTTTAATTCCATTACACATTTCAGAATTCCTTGATAACTTTGTCTGCATTTATTCTTCAGGGGTAACATCGTTCATTATGCAATGTGTAGTGTATCAGTTTTTCAACGTCCAGTATGCTGGAGAATATGAAAACAGCAGTTACAACTTCACCTTGCCTGGACTTAAAATGGAAAATTTTACATGTTTGAACATTTGTTAGGATAATAAAACAGTTAACTTATATATGATGATCAGAACAGCATTCCAGAATCCACGTTGAGCTCTGCTTCTTGCCATTTATCCAGGAATCGGGAAACTGTGTATCATAAGATTGATTGTATTGATTTAGTTACCAACTTTTCATTAATTAAATAAGTTAAAAAAAAAATAGACATCAGAGTGTGACTTTTGTATAATCTAAATTTAATATATCAGGACTGTTCAATAAAGAATGATCATAATTTTTTTTTCACAACATACTTTTTTTAATCATCCATAATATGATGGTCCTTTTCACAGTAGTCCCCATTTGATGAAATGCACTTACTCTAACATTTCTGCCATCTTTCAAAAACATGTTGAAGGCTATTTTTTTACGTGCATTTGAGAATCACCTCTGATGTCTTTACTACTTCTTCTGACCATTGACAATGTTTTCCTTGCAGCTCCTTTAACTTTGAAAAAAAAAAGAAGGATGCAAGGTCAGGGCTTTAGAGGAGATGAGGAACACATTTGACATTAATTCTAGTAATTCTCATATTAAATGACAGTATGAGCAATGTGAGGTCTCACGTCATGATACAACATCCACCCACCTGCATACAGTTGTCATCATTTGTGACGAATGTGATCCCACAAAGTGTGTACTATAGATCTGTAGTGAGGTCATATGATGTGGCTCAACATGCTGGTAAACTATTCCTTGAATGTCAAAAAAAGAGAAGATGACGATGAAGCCATGTCTCGTCTGCCATTATCAGCTCATGTAGAACCTCATCATCTTCACTAACCATCTGTTGCAGCACCTGACAAACCTCGATGCAAACTTGCTATTGCTCAGGTGTGAGTACTCTTGTAACATATACACAGGGTGTCTCAAAAATACACGGCATAACTTCAGGAATGAGTTCCTCATATGTGGACAATAAAAATATTTTATATAAACATAGTTCCGGAAATGCTTGGTTCCCGAGTTATTAACCGGAATGTCTTATCTCCCGCAGGTGATTTCCTTCATCACAAGGTACTGACAGAATCTGATGGTTTTCCATTCCGACCATATCCTCAAATCAGGAGCAAGCGGATATGCACTTTATGTACGATTTGGCGGGTGGAAATGCCCTCGAGGCTCGTCGTTTGTACCACAAAAGGTTTCCAGAACGAAGATGTCCAGACAGGAAAACGTTTGAAGGTATCCATCGCCACCTTTGTGAACATGGGACCTTTACACCTCGTGCTGCTGACAGAGGACGACCAAGATCTATGACCCTGAAGTAGGGGAGGAGATTTTGGATGTTGTGCATGCCACTCCTGGAATCAACACACACAGAATAGCAATGCAACTGGCTGTTCAATATTCGACTATTTGGAGAGTGTTGCGAGAACACCAACTGTATCCTTACCATCTGCAATGGGTACAGGCCTTGTCACCAGCAGATTACCCTGCACGAGTAATGTTCTGCTGGTGGTTCTTGCAGCAGTGTGGTACAACTCACTTTCCTGCCTTAGTGATATTCACAGATGAACCACAGTTCACACGAGACGGAATCCAAAACTTTCACAATCAGCATGTATGGGCTAAGAAAAACCCACATGCAATTCTTCCATCGCATCACCAACAGCGGTTCAGCCTCAACATCTGGGCGGGTGTTTTTGGTGATAAGTTATTTGGGCCCCACGTACTTTCAAACAAACTCACAGGGTAGGCGTACAGAAACTTTCTGGAAAACAACATGCCTGATTTCTTGGACGACACGCCAATCATTTGTCAACAAGCACACTTCATGCATGATGGCGCTCACATTTCAGCTACCTAGCCCGCAATTACCTGAATCGAAGGTTTCCTGGTCGGTGGATAGGTAGAGGTGGACCAACTGCCTGGCCGCCACACTGATTTAAACCCACTACATTTCTTCTTGTGGGGCAATTTAAAGTCATTGGTGTATTCGACTCTGGTAGCTGATGTGGAAACACTCCACAATCGAATTGTGGCAGGTTGTGAGACAATACGAAACATGCCAGGAATTTGGCATTGTCTTCGCAAGTCCATGAGACATCGATGTGAGGCCTGTATTCAGGCAGAAGGTGGACATTTTGAACAATTACTGTAAGGTGATGCGAACAGTTAAGTGTCATAGACAGACCTTCAAAACTCGGAAACCAAGCATTTCCGGAACTATGTTGATATAAAATATTTTTATTGTCTACATATGAGGAACTCATTCCTGAAGTTATGCCGCGTATTTTTGAGACACCCTGTATAAATGATCATGGAGAATATCGTGTGTGCTGCCCACTGATAATTCTCAACATCACTGCTAGGTGCCTTACTATTATATGACAATCTCTCACAATTACAGAAGCAGAATTTATGGTTTCTGTGGTGATAGCAGTGCTTGGAGCTACTGGACTGCTGATTTTTGTGATTGAACCACATCCATATTTAAATATTCTAAACCACCTGGGAGCAGTGCTATATCGAAGCATAAATTCACCATAAGCCTGTTAAAATTTCATATGCTTCAGCTGATATTTTCTTGGGATGGAAACAAAATTTGAGAACAGCATACTGTTCCTCAAGTGTCACATCAATTGTTTCATAGATGAAGTGAACAGGCATAATCTTGACCAACAGCCAAGGTCACACCATGCACACAAGTCAGCTGTGCAGTTGATATGTGATGCAGCTTGGTTTCGTCTTAAATTTCACAACTCAGAAATAGCTAGCAGTACAGTTCATGAAAAATTATGACTATTCTTTTTTGGACAGTCCTCGTATCAGTACCCCTCTTTTATCAGTTTCTGAAGATTCCCACATAGGAATTTAAAGTCAGCCATAAAACAAAAAGGAAACTATCAGCTATAAACTCATGAAAGTTTTTAAGCATATATGCCTAATAACTTTCTCATCTGAATTGAGGAAGATATATAGAGATAAGTGATGATGTTATTCTAAGTACTGTCTGAACAGCAGAAGCTTCAGAGATTGTAAAGAGATTTGGCTCAGTGATACCCTCAAGCTCATTACAATAGCAATCCCCTCCATGACCTGTAGTTGCCATATTTCTATCACTAAATTGCATATTTCTTTACGAAGGGCATCACCTGTGGAGTTAAGTATGTTTCTTTCAAACAAATGCTTGAAAAATCAAATTTGCAGTTCACAAGAACTTGAAGTTCATATAACCTTTTGGAATGGTGATATAGCAAAGACAACTTTCACTGAAGAAGTGATAAGAAAATACTACAACACATTTTATTCCATTATATACATATTTTCAAATCATAAATAAACAGAATTAAACAAGGTAGGTTTGAGTGCTTTAATATCTTTGAATATCAAAGTTGTGCACATCTATTCTGCAGCCATCCTTCCTCCATTTGAATTTATGCCCCTCGTGTTCCTGTGAGGGGCATGTATTCAAATGCATAGTCTCAGCAAGAGGAAGAATTCCAATAGCATTGATCTTGCTCAATCCATTCAAAGACTTAAAACACCTCAGTCAGATCACTTCACAGGTGCCTAAATCTGCAATTTTCAGAATAGAATTTCTTGCCTTTCTTGGTAAGGGCAACCCACTTGTTCTTCTCACCAACCTCATTGCACTTATCTGCACACATTCCGGCAGCTCTACATACTTCACCTTGAGTACTGTAATACAGGCTACCAGAGCTCTATATACAGTACTGTATACAGGCTACCAGAGCTCTGTGCAGTACTCAAGATGTGGTCTGACCATTTCTTTATACAATGGGTTTACCATTTTATTCCTACTTCAAAATATCATTGACAAAACCCCATTAGCTGGCCTGACAGTCTCTTTATACCATTCAGGAAACTTCATATCTGACTGCAAATTTTATTCCCAAGTCTTTTTTTTTTTCTCTCCTACTAACCCAAGTATAGTACCGCACAGTTGATACATTAATATGGTTACACCATGCACACAAGTCATCTATGCAGTTGACATGTAATGCAGCTTGGTTTCATATTAAATTTCGCAACTCAAAAATAGTTATGGGATTACTTCAACCCATAAGTAGTACCTTGCATTTGGCAATGTTAAACTTCAATTGCCATTTCTGAGCCCATCTACCCTAATTGTTCTAGAACTTGTTCTAGAAAAATTAGGTAAATGGGATGAGAAATGGCAGTACAGCGGTTTCCAAACTACTGAGATTTACAGACCTATATATATATATATATATATATATATATATGCCCATATGTTTGTATTTATGTGTATATATGAACACTGGGTTTTCTTAAAAGAAAATTAAATGCGAAACTTTATTCTTATTTTTATACAGATATATAATAATATAACTTTATCATCAATTCGCTATACATAGAACGAATAATTTGAAATATGTATACAATTATATATACTAATCGTATCAAAAATAAGTAATGTTTTATACCGAAATTCGTTGTGATTCTATCAGTATATTTTTTAAGAAAATAAACATTACTTGATACCTTCTGAACGTTTTGCAGACCAAATGGAACTGGCCTACGCACCCCAGTTTGGGAAACACTGTTAACTAACCAATCAACCTTTATAGAATCTGCATACTTATACATTAAGCCTGATATACTTTCATTAATAAATACAGAAAACAAAATAGGCCCTGCGCAGAATGCTTGGGGATTCTACGAATAACAATCCATGAAGATCAGTGCCCATTGATAGCCATACTTTGTCTTCCCCCACTCAACCATTCCTTTATCCATAGCAGTTGTAGGGTTTTTGTGTGCATCAGCAACTTCGGACATATTGCACTCTATATAATATTTCTATAAATTACATGTGTTCTATGGTCACTTTGCTCTTTGTTAGACAAAAAATTCAGTTTCCTAAAGAAAGCCATTCTACTATCACTTGAGACCAGCTAACTCAACCACAATGTGAATAAGATTCACAAATATTCCTCATGTCATTCATCGTCCTTCCCACACCAGGTAGCCCTTGTGTGTAGCACAGTTGGTAGAATCACCATCCTACGCACACTGGGTGGAAAAGACCCAAGTTCAAATCACATCGATGATATGAGAAATTTTTATGAGCCTTTTCACAACGTGACTGAGTTAGTCTCAACGAGGGTAGCATAATTTTTTCTCCTGTAAATGCTGGATTTTCACGCAAAAAACAAACCAACCACAGCACACACGCAATTGTACATAGAGCAATATGGAATTAGTCTCTGATGTTCCTAAAATTACAACCCAAACCAGGTGGAAAATGATGCAAAGTCAGGTTTTGCATACAGGAAAACCGACTAAAAACATGCAGTTTAAACACCCAAGGCCCAACTACAGCTGAGTGGTTGCATAAGTGTGCATAGGTACACTTGCTTTGAGTGACCAGGGTTCAAGCCCATGACTGCAAAACAGAGTACTGTATTCTCTCTATTTTGTGAACTCCTGAATGTGTAGCCGTCCTGGAGTATAAACAGAATTTTTTTTTTTTTTTAATATTCATAGATTAATATTCATCAAGTTAGTTCTTGCATGGCCCTAATATGACGCTAGTTTGTTTGGCAGGCATGAAGTATATGTATATCGACTCAAATATTGGAGGAATCCTGGCTGTATTTGGCCAATTGTAGCCCCCCCCCCTTTAATTCCCCTTTGTGAATTGGGGATACATTTGTACATCTCTAATCTGTGGGACATCACCTGAATTCAAAGATGCTTTCATAATTATGGGTAAAGTTTTGCTTACTTTCTTTGCTGCCTCCTCTAATATAACTGGATAGATCCTAATCACTCCATGTGCCCTTCTTATTCAACTTCAACAATTTCTCGTCCAATTTGCCCTCATTTGTAAAATTATTTAGCTCCCTGTTGGAGATTGATAAGCTTCTGGCCTCCACTTCCCTTAAGAATTCCTCATGTGAATGTAGACTCAAAATACTCATTCACTTTGTCAGCTACCTGAGCAGGTCACAATAAGACTCTCGATATCAAGTATACTGATCTAATGCATCCCTTTACTTCTACATTTTACATAAATGAAGAAGTCCTTGGTGTTTTTCTTTGCATCATTTCCCAAATATTTATCGTAATCTGCCTTCCATTGCTTAACCTTCTTTGTGATTTGATTACCAACTAGCTTATATCTAACCTGGGCCTCTGTGTTGCCTGATAAATTTTGCGTATCCCATGCATTTTTCTTCTCTGCCATGAGTCTCATTAGTTCATCAGTATCTGTATTAGGCCTAAATCTTGAACAGTATTTCATAGTTGGTATAAAAATCCTAGTTGCTTCAAAGATTAATTCCTTGGCTCAGTGTTGAATCAAAGGGGGTGACCGGAGGGGGTTAACTCCGGTGGAATAACATTCCTCCACGTTGAATAATAGTAATTTTTATATTAATATTAGTTGAAAGAAGTTAAAATTTTCACTTTTTTTTTTTTTTTTTTGTCTAATTTCAATCGAAATTTTTTCCTTACTGCGTTCTTTTCGGTCATATTATCAGTTTACAAAATGTTGTAATTATAAAACACGAATTCAGTAAATATATACCAAACAAACACACCACAAAAAATCGATTCAACTAAAGCAGTGTTTCCCAAAGCGTGAAACTAAACCGCAGTAGTAAGTGGAAGGTTTTAAAATAATTAAATGCGCAATATTTCTGGCGCACAAATTGTAACTAAAAGCCACTGTTTAAAGTGTCTGTATTTTCGTTTTATGGTTTCAGGTTCCTTCCTTTTCACACAAACAATCACTTGAGAGTGTTTTACAAAAGGTCTACTTGGTACTAATTCTTTAGCATTAGCATTAGTAAAGGCATATTATGCAAGAAAGCAAGCTTATACTGCATCAGCCAAAAAAAAAAAAAAAAAAACCACCTCATTTCACCCATCCACTCACTCCAAATGTTTGTCTAGTTCTGCATTCTGCCGTCAATCTATTTAAAATATCAACTTCTAAAACGACAGAAGTTTCTTCCAGCAATCAACCACATGTTGGCTAAAGGCATCTATTCTACAACTGGCTTTCTCAATTTGAATTTATACCGTCTCAGGCAATTATTTTGAGCAAGTGAAAGAATCCCATCAGCATTAAGCATGCCCAAACCATTCAAGGCCTTATACACCACAATCAGATCACCTTGCAGGTGCCTAGTCTCTAAACACTGTAATTTGAAAAATTTCTTCATAAGAGCAACCCTTTTTTCCATTCACTAATCTTGTTGCCCTTCTTTGTACTTGTTCCAGCAGCTAGACATCCTTCTTAAAATGAAGCCTCCAGACCTGTATACAGTACTCAAAGTGTGGGCTGACCATTTCCTTATAAAAGGATATAATCACCTCCTTTTATTCCTGCTAGAAATATTCCTGTATATCATTGACAAGACACCATGAGCTACTCTTGCCGACCGTCTGCACTGCTCAATTAACTTCATAGCTGATTTCCCAAATACTTCCAGTTCATTTTCATTTCTAACACCCTCAGTGTAGTTCCACATTGATACGTTACTCTGGGGGTTACTGCTTCCCATATGCAGTATTTTACATTTGTCAATGTTAAACTTCAGTTGCCACCTCTCAGTCCATCTGCCCAACTTTCCTACATCCTGTTCCAGTAGCGTACTGTCATTAGGGCCATTAACAATCGTGCCAACCTTCGTATCGTCCACAAACTTAGACATTAAGCCTGATGTACCATTAATTAATACAGAAAAACAACAATGGACCCAACATTGAACCGTGGGGAATTCTACTAATAACATTAATCCACAAAGATCAGTGTCCGTTGATTACCACTCTCTGACTTCCCCTACCTACTTATGGGACGCTTGAAGTGGTGGAACCCATGTTTCGTCTCCAGAGCCATGTTCCAGTCAACCCTTCTCCATCTCTTCCATCATGGAGTATGACTTTTGAGGTTATGATGAACATCATGGCGAGATCCAATCTTCTTTACATTTCGAGGGGATCTAAAACGGTGTTCGAAGGCCGGCCGCTAGTTAGTACACTAGACTGACCCTATTGGTAACTCTCTAGGAGGCTTCCGGATCAGCTAGTGTATAATCTTGCTACCTCTACTCTGCCAGATAGTGACTGAAGGGAGTCCGAGTAGTGTGTATGCAGGGGGCATTGTGGAGGCCACGTTATGACAAGGATCTGCGTATATTCTTACCATGCGTGTGCCATATCCAAAAATTTCATTACTTCATACAGCATGTCCCCCCCCTCCACTTTTTCTTACTATTGAATACACCATGAATTGTCAAACTAATACAGTAAGCTTATCTGCGAAAAGATCTAAACCTCCCAAACACTTCCTAGTTCATTTCACAAATATATGTGATCTCAATTCTAATGACAACGATGCCCATTTCCACTTGCAGTCTGCCAAACCCCATGTACTTTTTCTGACAGAATATCAGTTATCGTTTGATTCAACTACTACTCATCTCAGTTGCCAAAATTATTTGCTGTATGATTCCTTTCGCCTCAACGGTGGTACTTGTGAACATGTCCGTTCCCACATTCCCTGTCAGAGACTTGGTAATTTTGAATCTCCTTTTTTCGATCTTCTCTGGCTTAAAATCTCTCTACCTCAATGGGTCAAATTCGTCTGTTGTCTCTACCGTTCTCCCACCTCCACTAATGCGACATTCCTGGCCAGTTGCAGAGGTAGAGGCTCTCCGTCAGCAATACAGAGAGAGAGACTAGAAATATATATACACGGCTACTATCAGGAAACGCAAGCAAACATCATGGGTACAACTAGTTTCCACAACAGGAAACACCGATCCCTGAGGTGTAGTCTATAAAATCACAACTAACAAACTCCCAAGAGGGGAAGTAATGACAGCAACAATAACCCCTCAAGGTAATGTAACAACCTCATGGGACAGATCCATCACTAACATATTGGATACAATTATCAAACCAGCAATAGATCCTAGAACAACTCAACAACAACAACTCTTCCAGGACAATAGTATATACAGTCCAGAACATCAAGAGCGGCCCTTCACTATTGAGGAGCTGCGCACCGCAACTGATAGACTCCCCAACAATAAATGTCCAGGATCGGACCTACTTGAACCAGAGATTATAAGGAAGACTGTGGAGCATTCCCCATACCTCATCCTCGACCTGTTCAATCACTGCCTGCAGACAGGAGTCTTCCAATCCGATTGGAAGACAGCTAACATACACCTGATTCGGAAAAACCCAACAAAGCCTCCAGAAATCCCATCTTCTTATAGACCGATTGCCTTGTTATCTGTGCTAAGCAAGCTTTTTGAATACATACTACGCAGTAGAATTACAGTACATTATAATGCAGAAAATTTATCCTCTACAAGCCAATATGGTTTCAAACAAGGATGCTCTACAGTTGACCCACTCCAGAATATCCTTACAACTGCCACAAACTCCAAATAGAAAATATTTCCTGATTATTACCATAGACTTTGCTGGGGCGTTCGACTCACTCTGGTGGCCGAGCGTCTTCAGCCGACTAATACGTGTCTGTCTTCCCGGAAACCTTTATAACACCATAAGAAGCTACTTCACAGCCAGGAAAATAATTGTCAATGCACCATACTACAGAGCCAAACGCCAGGTTTACAGGGGTTGTCCCCAGGGCTCGGTGCTGGGGCCGCTCCTTTGGAATGTTGTACTTGATAACTTCCTCTACACTAACCTGAATGAAGTTTTCACCCAGGCCTATGCAGATGATCTGATACTGACAGTGTCTGCAGACTGCAGAGTGAAGCTAGAAAATTCTACAAATTAGGCTCTCTTGATATTACAAAACTGGGCAAGGGATCATAATCTTCAAATCTTTTTAATGAAGGCTAATTCCATCTTTCTGGAAGGGTCCCTGAGATGACGTCCACAAATCAAGATAAACGAGACCACAATATGTTTCAATACTGAACTGAAATATCTATTGCTGCTGGGGTTGGTGCTGGGGCCGCTCCTTTGGAATGTTGTACTTGATAACTTCCTCTACACTAACCTGAATGAAGTTTTCACCCAGGCCTATGCAGATGATCTGATACTGACAGTGTCTGCAGACTGCAGAGTGAAGCTAGAAAATTCTGCAAATTAGGCTCTCTTGATATTACAAAACTGGGCAAGGGATCATAATCTTCAAATCTCTTTAATGAAGGCTAATTCCATCTTTCTGGAAGGGTCCCTGAGATGACGTCCACAAATCAAGATAAACATTAGCATTAGCATTAGCATTAGCATTAGTAGAGGCATTTGATGCAAGAAAGCAAGCTTATGCAGCATCAGCCAAAAAAAAAAAAAAAAAAAACCCACTTCCACTTCACCCCTCTGTTCGTTCAAAATACCTGTCCAGCTGAGCCTTAAACTTATTTAGGCTATCAACCTCCACCACAAGGGATGGCAGTCTGTTCCACCAACCAACCACCCGCTGGCTAAAGGCAAATGTCCGCACGTCTACCCTACATCTGTCTTTCCTCAATTTGAATTTATGCCCTCTCAGGTGATTTTTCTGAGCTAGAGGAAGAATCCCATCAGCATTGAGCATGCTTAAACCATTCAAGGCTTTATACACCTCTATCAGATCACCTCGCTGGTGCCTAGTCTCCAGACACTGTAATTTGCAAAACTTAAGCCTTTCTTCGTAAGAGCACCCCTTTGTTCCATTCACTAATCTTGTTGCCCTTCTCTGTACTCGTTCCAGCAGCTCTACATCCTTCTTGAAATGAGGCCTCCAGACCTGTATACAGTACTCTAGGTGTGGCCTCACCATTGCCTTATACAATGGAATAATCACCTCCTTATCCCTGCTGGAAAATTCCTGTATATCATTGACAATACTCCATGAGCTACTCTTGCAGCCCGTCTGCACTGCTCAGAGAACTTCATATCTGCCTGCACAATCACCCCCAAGTCCCTTTCATTCTCTACCACTGTCAGTGTAGTACCACAGACTTGATACATTGCTCTGGGGTTGCTTTTTCCCATGTGTAGTACTTTACATTTGTCAATGTTAAACTTCATTTGCCACCTCTCAGCCCATCTGCTCAACCTTTCCAGATCCTGTTGCAGCAGCATAGTGTCAGTAGTGTCCTTGACAACCCTGCCAACCTTTGTATCATCTGCAAACTTGGACATTAAGCTTGATATACCATCATCAATATCATTTATAAATACAGAAAACAATAATGGACCCAACACTGAGCCCTGAGGGACTCCACTAATAACATTAGTCCACGATGAGCAGTGTCCATTGATTACCACTCTCTGTCTTCTCCCCCTCAACCACCCCTTTATCCATAGCAGCAATTTGCCTCCAATGTCACACTGCTCCAATTTGTGTAGCAGTCTTCCATGTGCAACAGTATCAAAAGCCTTTCTAAGATCCAAGTATATAATATCAAAGTTATTCCCTGCATCCAGTTCTTTTGTGACTGCATCATAGTATCCAATCAAGTTGGTCAGGCAAGACTTCCCCTTAACAAATCCATGCTGTGTCTGAGCTATAACTGAAGTCTTGTCTAAATGATCCTGCAGTGCTTCTTTAACCAGTGCCTCCATTAATTTTCCTGGAACAGAGGTTAAGCTCACAGGTCTATAATTACTTGTGTCAGCCTTTGATCCTCCTTTGTGAATTGGGATCACATTTGCACATTTCCAGTCTATGGGTACCTCCCCTGAGTCCAAGGAAGCTCTCATAATTATGGCTAAGGGTTTGCTTACTTCCTTTGCTGCCTCCTTTAATATAACTGGATAGATCCCATCCACCCCGGGTGCCTTTCTTGTGTTTATCTTCAACAGTTTCTCCTCCACTTTACTCCCAGTTATTTCAAGATTCTGTAGCTTACTGCTAGAGTTGAATACACCTCTGGCATTCCCCTTGCTGAATAACTCCTCATGTGTGAATGTCGATGCAAAATATTCATTTAGTTTGTTAGCTACCTGAGCAGGATCATCAACAGTTGACCCATCAATATCAAGTGGACCAATCTGATTCATCCCCTTCCTTCTAGAGTTTACATAAGTAAAGAACTCTTTGCTGTTTTTCTTTGCATCCCTTGCCAAGGATTTCTCGTAATCTGCCTTCGCCTGCCTAACCTCCTTTGTAACTTGGTTGCATATCAACTTGTATCTATCATAGGCTTCTGTGTCATGTGTTAATTTGTAAGTATCCCATGCATTTTTCTTCTCTACCATATGCCTCATTAGTTCATCTGACATCCATTTTGACCTAAACCTTGAACAATATTTCTTAGTTGGTATGTAAAGCCTAGTAGCTTCCAAGATAAGTTCTTTGAATGCTTCCCATTTTGAATTTGCTGTTGGTAACATCATCAGTTGGTCCCACTGTATAGAATTTAAATACTGTCTCAGTCCATCGTAGTCGCCTTTACGGAAGCAATAACCCTTCCCTTTACCCCTAATGGTAGTTACCTCTTTCAGTAAATCCCACTTCAGCACACTGTGATCACTGCCACCTAGTGGTTCATTTATCTGCAGATTCTTAATGCATGAAGAATCACTGCTGATAATCAAATCAAGAGTATTACTCCCTCTAGTTGCCTCCCGAACATGCTGATGTAGAAAACAATCATCCAATAAATCCACAAAAGCCCTGCTAGTGTGTGAGTAACCAGCCCCCAAATTCCAGTCAATATCTGGGAAATTAAAATCTCCCATTATAAGACTCTCTGATTTACTGGCCCACGCTATGAGTGGGACCACAATATGTTTCATTACTGAACTGAAATATCTAGGAATAATCCTGGACTCAGGAATAACATTCCTCCCACATTTGAAACACCTGCAGACAAAGTTAAGGAACTAAACTGCCTTGCTCGCCAGATTTACGGGTCGGGATTGGGGCCTCAACCACTGCACTCTCTCGCTGTTCTACAAAGTATTTCTACCGGCGATTACATACGCTGAAGTGATATGGTATCCGAGAGCAAAAATAGCAGTAATCAGAGAGAAGCTCGAAACTATTCAAAGATTTATCCTCCTCACCATTACCAGGGCCTGCCAGGGCCATTACAAGGTGGCAGTGATCACAGCACACTGTGATCACTGCCACCTCGTGGTTACTTTATCTGCAGATTCTTAATGCATGAAGAATCAGTGCTGATAATGAGATCAAGAGTATTACTCCCTCTAGTTGCCTCCCGAACATGCTGCTCCAGAAAAGGACAGTATCTAATTTTGGTTGATGCTGTTGATACACTGCCAGTTCTATTGTATATAGCAGTGCTTTTCAAACTTTTTTGGATCACTGCCCCCCCTTGGTTGGATCACCATCCCCCTAAAAAAAGCCCTCGCCAGGGCTTTTTTTTAGCCTACCAATATAAAGTGGAGCTAAATAACTGAAATTAATATTTGTCTGTTTGCCTCCAAAAAGGTAAATGCAGCCCTGCGTGTATGTGCGTGAATTATAAATAAAACTATTTACTGAACTTTATTCCTTCTTCTTAAAAAATTGCAACTACATAAAAAAAGCTAGTTATAGTCATTTAAATTATGTCATAAAAATTAAAGTTAATTACATACATAAGTTATGATATGTTGTTATTAGGAGCATTAGCAGCTAAGGCCATATTGCTCCGGGAATATGCGGTGGTCATTTCCTGACCTTTCCGCGTACTCCGTATTAAACCCGTACGGAGTTCGAACCCTGGTCTAATCAAGAAGCGTGTGCTACGCACTGCTGCTCTTTCCCACCTGGCTACGCAGGCGCCCAAGTTATGATATTCGCCCAAGTTATGAAGTTATGATTACGCCCAAGTCGTAAATCGCCACGTTTAACAACATCCAGACAATTTCTTTGTTTTGTCAGCAATTGAGATACAGCACTGAAACCGGTTTCGACTAGATATGATGTTGGAAAAGAAATAAGTAATTTTTTTACAATGCCCCACAATGCAGGATAATGGTTAGGGAGTTTCTTTTGTAACCAAAATTCCTGATATGAATTTTGAAATTTTGGCTTCAGTTCAACTTCATTTTGTAACTCAATCAATTCTTCTTCTACAAAACGTTCACCATCGTCATTATTTAAAAAAGGATTTATAACCCAATCTGGAATTTTCAAATTAAGATCTTCGAACCTTTCCTGCATATCTCTGTGCAATATTTCTAGATGATTGCAAAACTTTAGTAGAGTTTCATCAGCTATTTTTTCTTTTTTTTTCTATTCCCAACAGATTTGGAAATTGATACAATTCACGTCGTCCTATGTTGCGCATAAAAAGCTTTAATTTTGAAATAAATGCTGAAATTTGAGTTTTCGCCTTAATAAGCGTTACATCTTGTCCTTGTAAATGTAAGGTCATTGAGTTGAATGTAGTAAATAAATCTGCAAGATAAGCAGTATCAGTTTTCATTTTCTTGAGATCATTACTAAGGTAAAAAACTCGACAACAGTATCAAAGAGTTCATAAAATCTGTTGAGACAGTTGCCTTTTGACAGCCACCGAACCTCGGAGTGAAGTAGCAATCGTTCAAAATCTTCACTGTTTTGATCACAAAGCTTTGGAAATATACGATCATTCAAAGAATGTGCTTTAATTTTGTTTATAGCAGTAATAACAGTTTGTAGAGAATTGTGCAGTTGATCACCAAGTTTTTTCGCAACTAAATGCTGACGGTGAATGACACAATGAACAGTAATAATATTTGGCACAGCATTTTTTAAATAAGCCATAAACCCTTGTAACGGCCAATCATTGATGGTGCTCCTCCTCCCCCCCTGTCGCCCCCTTTCATGCCTAACACCCCCCCCAGGGGGCGATGTTTCCCACTTTGAGAAGCACTGGTATATAGTAAAGAGAGAACTATTGGATCGCAGGCCATCACTAGGTTCGCCTGAATTGGTTCTCAGTGTCGGATGCTACTTGTTTTAGTGTCCCGCAGCTTTCAGGGGGAAGGCTAAACAATATCTGGGCAGAGAGAGAGAGGAGGCTACTCTCTCTGTCCACAGAGAGTAGACTACTATTTCAATCGTCGGTAGGCTTGCTTTATCGATTTCAGAATTCCTTTATCGTTTTCAGATTTCCTTTCTTTGTTTCTTTCTCAGCAAAGAGACTACTTGTGGACAATTCTTCCTTTGTTTTCCGCAAACATGACGGTTTGGTCGCAGCCTATAAACAATACATTTTATGATCTTTTTATTATATATGTACCTCTTCTGTAATATTGCAAGAGTGCATGAAGCTAAGCTTAGAAGGCCCAAATGAGTTAACGGAAAAATTAATAAATGAAGTGATTGAAACATATGCAAAGATAAAGAAGATTATTATAATACTTGCAATTTGTGATTTGTATGATTTATTTTGAGAATTTTAATCGGTGATTTTCATCTTCACACTATTATCATCACGGGACTCTCGCCACGTCCCTGTTTAGTGTAAACTGCGAAGTCGGTTGGAGAAGAAGAGTCACTGTAACGTAGGATGAGCAGATTAAAAATTTGATCTCGGAGTACTCATGCTTATGTTTGGAGTATTTATTCCTCGTTTAGGGGTACTCGCATTATATCTTAAGAAAACCGAACAATTTTAATAACAACCATTTTATTTCTATATTTTGTTGATTTTTACAAGTTCATGGAATGCAAAATTAGTGAAATTTTAATAAAATTAACCGAATTATTGCCCGTGCTTTAATTCGTTCAATTCGGAAAATTTTATTGCAGGAGTTATAAACACTAAAGGAAACTTTTTATAAATATTAACATCAAATGTTTTACCTAATTGTTTATAATACATATTCAATAAACCTGATTTATGTTATCAAAACGAAAATATTTACCTAGCAATAGTTTTCATTTCAGCGAATTTTCTTTAACAGTTTTTCATTTTTTTAGTGCATTTGCGTAAAATTCTTTGCATGACATATTGTGATTGGTTTTCGGCAACAGTTCTCCTTTAACATTCTTATTTCTATCCTTTTTCCACGAGTTAAACATTCAGCTAAATACCCGCTTACCTATTGCATTTGAGTGAGGCAAAGCAAAAAAAAAATATTTTTTTCTGTATTACATACTTCGTATGCATTTAAAATTTTTATCCAAACATCTGTGGTATTTTTGAGGTCTTTTATCGCAATATTTTTATGGAAGGATTTCAACAGAACGTATTCTTCATACAGCAAATTGATATTGATACGGGAATTTTAAATAAAAAAAAAAAAAGTTGGTTGCCTAAGCCTTAAACCATTACAACGAAATAAAAAAGAAGTCAAGCAGAATGTGAAAGGTTACAAAGTAGCATAATATAAATATTCTATAACCCTCTTCGTAAATAGGATAGAATGTTATTTTTTGAGTCTTTAATTAAGGATGCATTTCAACAACAACTTTATTGTCAGTTAATTCTTTCTTGTTAAATAATCATCTCAACAGGGTGTTTTATGATTTCTGCTTTTTTCAAATTCCCCAGTTCAAATGTTAAAAAGGGGTACCTTGGAAATTTTATTATAATTCCAAAATGGTACGTCTGGAAATCTGTAACGTTGTATATGTGTCATTCTCGTTGAGGAAAGCTGAAGCGAAATGAATTCTCACAGTCCATCCTCCTCTTCAGATTTTGAAGAAGATTTAGAAAATGTATGCGCTTTCCGTATAGCCGAGAAAACAAAAGAGAGTAAGGATTGGATACACGACATGAACTGGAAGAGAACAGAAAAAGGCGAATTCCATCATTTACTGCAGGACTTAGAAGAAGATGAAAATCATTTCAAGATGTACTTATGGATGAATAAAGAAGAATTTAATTTCCTATATAATCCAATTAAGGGTGCCATTCAAGGGAAAAATATATGCAATTTCAAAATTCAATCAGCGCTAAGGAAAGTTGAAATACTGCAAGTTTAATTTTGAATAAGGATTTATTCTGTCAAAATACGAAACAAAAATTTTTAAAGAAATTTAATTAAAACAAAAAACTACTTCTCAAGCCTAAAAATAACTTGTAAGATATTGTTATGAGTTGTGCAAATTGAAATGATCGACTTGATGGTCCTCTCATTTTGTTAATTGTAATTCTGTTTGTCTATTTTCCTCCTTTGTCCATTTTTGAGTGTCCCTGTGACTGGACATTTGTGGTGAGTATGCCGAGTAGCTGGTCGAAGTGGAGGGTGCTTCGGAATAGGCACAGGTGCAACGTCCTTGATGTTGTTGTTATTTGTTTTCGGATATTCTTACTTGGCGCTCAAAACAGATTATTTACTTCTAATTTAATGTTCTATTAGCATTTCCTCCATTTTTCTCTTGTCACGCCTAAAGAAATTTCTGTTCGAGCAGAAAAATCTGAGCTCCTGACAATGTCATTCGGCCTTGAAGCCAGACGTGTTATCTGGTGAATACAGCCAATGACAACAGTGCTCTCAGAGCAATAAACTAATTGGTAAATATAACTCCCCACATTTGACGTTAGACATGTACACAAGTGAAATCTCGTGAAGTGATAGTAATATGTTTCCGCCATTACTCCCTCATGTGACCTCTCCAATATGCTGCTGTAAAAAGCAATCATCCAAAAAATCCACGAAAAGCCTCGCTAGTGTGCAAGTGACCAACTCACAAATTCCAGTCAATATATGGGAAGTTAAAATCCCCTTTTATAAGACAATCTGATGTACTGTCCCACAATCTATTTCTCTGTACAGATCTCACTAGTCCTATAACACACTGGTACTCTTAATTTCCCTTTCCCGTTGTTTAGGTTACACCAAACTGGCTCAGTTTGGTGCTGTCCACCATTGTTAACTGGATGCAAATCCTTAAAGTATATGGGTTTCTTGAAACAGCATAACCTCTCCTCCCTTCCTTTTCCGGTCTATCCATTATACACATATTATTCTTCCCAAATTGCAATTCTGGATTCTTTATCTTTGTGTGATGCAACGTCTCTGATAACCCAACAATATCTGCATTTGATGTTTTGACCAGCAGACCAAATTCATCAAATTTATTTACTAAACTAATAGCATTTGTGAGTTTACATGCACATGTTTTTTGTTCTTTGCTATACACAGCCCATGAATTGACACACTCTGTGTTAGCACGCTTCTAATCCCCAGACCTTGTTTTCTGCCTCTGAATCTAATAGAAGCAATTCAAGAATCACTTTCATCTCTGCCTCCGGCTTTTGTTACTCTATTAGTCTCTGTATCCCACTGCAAGTCAGCTGTTTACTGACCCAGCTAACACCGTCTCCATAGCATCAGTAAATATTTTTGCACCCTTAAAATTTAAGTGCATGCCGTCCCAGGAGAAGCAGTCTCTCCTGTTAACAAGCACAGCCCACGCTGAAAAAAATTCTTCCTTCCCCATTACCCTTGCACAATCTGTCCATGGCAGAATTGATGATAAGATTCTCATCATATAATGTCTCCTATTAGGTCTGGGCAGAATATCATACATTTTTAAATTTAATCCTCATTCGCGACTTACTTCACAACATTGATCTGTGCTTGTTAAGTAAGACCGCAGATCTAGTAATAATAGTAATAGTGATGCAATAAAGCAAGCCTAAGAGCTTATTAAGCATCAGCCAAAAAAAAAAAAAAAAAAAAAACAATTTCACACATCCATTCCCTCTAAAATTATTTTGTCCAGTTCCTCCTAGAATTTATTTTTATCAACTTCCACAACGACAGATCGAAGTTTGCTCTAACAATTAACGAACCGCTGACTAAAGGCAAATTTCCGCACAACTGTTCTACAACTGTTTTTCCTCAATTTGAATTTATACTCTGCAGGTTCGTAATCTAAGCTAGAGGAAGAATCCCCCCAGAATTCGGCTTGCTCGGTCCATTCAAGGCTTATACCCTTCTATCAGACTAACTCGCTGGTGCCTAGACTCTAGCCGCTGCAATTTGCAGAACTTCAGCCTATCTTGGTAAAAGACACCTTCATTCCCGTCATCAATCCCCTTGCCCTTCCCTCTACCCGATCAATCGTTTCTACATCCTTTCTAAAAGGAGGCTTCCGGACATGTACGCAGTAATCAAAGCGTGCCCTTACCATTGCCTTATACAAAGGGATAATCACGTCCTTTTCCTTACTAGCAAAATTCCTGTATGTCATTGACAAACCCCATGACTTTGATCTGGCAGCCTGTCTGCATTGCTCAGAAAATTTCTTATCACTATGCACAATTACTCCCAGGCATTTTTCATTTTCTACCACCCCCATATGTAGTACCACACAGTTCGTGTCGTTTTTTGAGGATACTTCCACCCATATGCAGTGCTCTGCATTTGTCATTACTAAACTTCAGTTTTCAACTCTCAGCCCATCTGCGCAAATTTTGTAAATCCTGTTGCTGTATCACACTGCCATTACTGTGATTAACAGTCCTGCCCACATTTGTATTATCTGCAAACTTCGATATTAAGCCCGATATGCCTTCGTCAATATGAATGATAAATTTACAAAACAACAGTGGACCGAACACCGAACCTTGGGGGACTACATTAATAACATTAGTCAACGAATAGCACCGTCCATTAATTACCCCTCTTTATCTTCTCCAATACAAAGATGCTACGAAAACCAGCAAGGATTTCTTTACTTATATACTCTAAAAGGGAATGAATCAGATTACCATTAGCAAATAGTAGAGATATACGATGCAATAAAGCAAGCTTATTCAGCATCAGCCAAAAAACAAAAAAAAAAAAAAAACCCTCCCATTTCACCCTTCCATTCGTTCCAAATGCCTGTCCAGCTCAGCCTTAAATTTATTTAGGCTATTAGCTTCCACAACTGAAGATGGAATTCTGTTCCACCAATCAACTACCCGCTGGCTAAAGGCAAATTTCGACACATTTTCCCTACACTTCTCTCTTTCCTCAATTTGAAACTGTTCCCTCTCAGGTTCTTAGTCTGAGTAAGAGAAAGAATCCCATCAGCATTCACCTTGCTCCATCCATTCAAGGCCTTCTACACCTCGATCAGATCACTTCGCTGGTTCCTACTCTCCCGGCGATGCAAATTTGCAGAATTTAAGCCTTTCTTCGTAATAGCATCCCTTTCTTCCCCTCACTAATCTTGTTGCCTTTCTTTGTACTCGTTCTAGCAACTGTACAACCTTCCTAAAATGAGGCCTCCAGACCTCTACACAGTACTCCGTATGTGGTCTGACCATTGCCTTGTATAACGGGATAATCACCTCCCTGTCCTTACTAACAAAATTCCTATATATCATTTACAAGACTCCATTACCTACCCTGGCATCTGCACTGCTCAGCGAAATTCATATTTGACTGCACAATTACCCCGAGGTCTTTTTCACTTTCCACTATCCTCAGGATAGTACCACCCAGTTGGTAATTTTATCTTCGGTCATTGCTAGCCATATGCAGTACTTTGCATTTGTTAATGTTAAATATCAGTTGCCACTTCTCAGCGTATTTTCCCAACTTATCTAGATAGTTGGGAAAACTTATCCAGTTGGAGTACCATATTATTATTATTATTATTAGCTGTATGGTGCAAGGAAGCCTGAGGCTTCTGCAGCACCACCCAAAAAAAAAAAAAAAAATTCCAGAGTTACCCTGAGAGAGAGAGAGAGAGAGAGAGAGAGAGAGAGAGAGAGAGAGAGAGAGAGAGAGAGAGAGAGAGAGAGAGAGAGAGAGAGTCAAAAGTAGGAGGGAATTACCAAGAAAGAGAAGAATGACGATTTCCAGCCCAGGACCCTGTGCATACTCAACAGATGTGAACCCCTGGGATGATTATCTTTATTATCGTTAACAACACTACCAACCTTTGTATCATCTGCAATCTTGGACATTAAACCTGATATACCTTCATCAATATCATTGATAAATATACAAATCAACAATAGGCCCCACAGCGGTCGTGGGGAATTCCACTAATAACCTTTTTCCTCGACGAGCAGTGTCCATTGATAACCAATCTTTGTCGTCTCCCAATCAAGCATCCCTTTATCCATTGTAGCAACTTCCCGTTAATGCCATACAGCAGTCTTTCATTTGCAACAGTATCAAAATCTTTCCTGAAATCCAAGTATATGACATGAAAATTATATTTGGCACTCAGTTCTTTTGTGACGACATCACAATTTTCCAATCAAATTTGTCAGACAAGACCTCCCTTTAACAAACCCATGCTGTGTCTTATCTATTAGTGCAGTCTTCTCTAGATGATCTTGCAAGGCTTCTTTAACCAGTGATTCCATTATTTTCCCCCGAACACATGTTAAACTAATAAGTCTGTGGTTATTTATGTTACCTTTTTTACCCCCATTGCGATTTGGTGACACATTTGCACACCTTCAGTCAATGGGGATGTCACCTTAATCCAAGGATACTCTCATAAATATGGCTAAGGGTTTCCTTACTTACTTTGCTGCCTTCTGTAATATAATTGTATGATGCCGTCCACCACAGGTGCCTTCCTTACGTTTAACTTCAACAATTTCTCCTCCACTTTACTCTTAGTTATTACAAAATCACTTATCTCCCTGTTAGTGTTTGATAAACTTATGGCACCTCCCCTCATTCCATGACTCCTCATGTGTGAATGTAGATGCAAAACACTCATTCAGTTTATCAGCTACCTGAGCATGATCATCAATACTCAACCCATCTATGTTAAATGATCCAATCTGATTCAGCCCTTTCTCTCTAAAGCTTACATATGTAAAGAACTCTTTTTTGTTTTTCTTTGCATTCCTTTCCAAAGATTTCTCGTAATCTGCCTTCTCCTGCCTCACCTCCTTTGTAGTAGTAGTAATAGTAGTAGTAGTAGTGGCAAGTGATGCAAGAAACCATGTGTATGAGCTTATGCAGCATCAGCCAAAAAAAAAGAAAAAAAAAATCACACCATTCCCTCCAAATGCCTGTCCAGTTCCTCCTTAAATTTATTCAACCTATCAACTTCCACAACGACAGATGGAAGTTTGTTCCAGCAATTAACCACCCGCTGGTTAAAGGCAAATTTTCGCACATCTATTCTACATCTGTCTTTTTTTAATTTGAATTTATGCCCCCTTAGGTTCGTAGGCTCACATCTGGTGAGTATGGGCTTGGCACACCCAGGGTCCTGAGCTGAATATCACCATTCTTCTATATCATGGTAATTCCTTTCTACTTCACACTCTCTGGGTAACTCGGAAAATTTTTTTTGGCTGGTGCAGCATAAGCCTCAGGCTTCCTTGCACTATATGGCTAGTAGTAATAATAATAATAATAATAATAATAATAATAATAATAATAATAATAATAATAATAATAATCTGAACAAGTGGAAGGATCCCATCAGAATTCAGCGTGCTCAACCCATTCAAGGCCTTATACACCTCAATAAGATCACCGCGCAGGTGCCTAGTCTCCAGCCACGGCAATTTGCAGAACTTAAGCCTCTCTTGGTAAGAGGATCCCTTCGTTCCCCTCACCAATCTTGTTGCCCTACTCTGTACACGTTCAATCAAAATCTACATGCTTCCTAAAATGATTCCTACAGACCTGTACACAGTACTCAAGGCGTTGCCTGACCATTGCCTTATACAGAGGGATAATCACCTTCTCCCTGCTAGCAAAATTCATATATATCATTGACAAAACCCCATGACCTGCCCTGGCAGCCTATCTGCAATGCTCAGAAAATTTCATATCTGCCTGCACAATTACTCCCAGGTCTTTTTCATTTTCCACCACATTAAGTGTAGTACCACACAGTTGGTACGTTTCTCTGGGGTTACTTCTACCCATATGCAGTACTTTGCATTTGTCAAGGTTAACCTTCAGTTGCCACTTCTTAGCTC
This sequence comes from Mastigoproctus giganteus, assembly GCF_048544385.1. Classification (NCBI taxonomy): domain Eukaryota; kingdom Metazoa; phylum Arthropoda; class Arachnida; order Uropygi; family Thelyphonidae; genus Mastigoproctus; species Mastigoproctus giganteus. The sequence continues at coordinate 197,363,983 of NC_143578.1, read as the reverse complement.
ATCTGCCCAAATTATCTAGATCCTGTTGCAGTAGCACACTGCCATTATTGTCATTAACAACCCTGCCAACCTTTGTATCATCTGCAAACTTCGGCATTAAGCCTGATATACCTTCATGAATATTATTGAGAAATATGCAAAACAACAGTGAACCAACATCGAACCCTGTGGGACTCCACTAATAACATTAGTCCACGAAGAGCAGCACCCATTGATTACAAACCTCTGTTTTGTCCCACTTAACCATCCTTTTATCCATTTTAGCCACCAAGTCTTAATACCATTCTGCTCCAATTTGTACAATAGTCTTTCATGCGCAACAGTGTCAAAAGCTTTCCTGAAATCCAAATATATGATAGAAAAATTATTTTTTGCATCCATTTCCTTTGTAACCACATCAAAAATTCTATCAAATTTGTCAGACAAAACTTTCCCTTAACAAACCCATGTTGTGTCTGAATCATTGCTGCAGTCTTGTCTAGATGATCCTGCAATGCATCATTAACCAGTGACTCCACTATTTTACCCGGAACAGACGTTAAACTAACTGGTCTGTAATTACTCGTTTCACCCTTCGATCCCCCTTTGTGAATTGGGGATAAATTTGCACGTCTCAATCCTCCCCAGGGAACCTCCCCTGAGTTCAAGGATGCTCTCATAATTATGGCTAAGGGTTTGCTTAGTTGCTTTGCGGCCTCCATTAATATGACTGGATAGATCCCATCCACCCCGGGTGCCTTTCTTATGTTGAACTTCAACAACAATTTCTCCTCCACTTTGCTTTCAGTTATTACAAAATCATTAAGTATCCTGCTACAATTTCATAACCTTCTGCCATTTTCAAACCTTAATAATTCCTCATGTGTGAATGTAGATGCAAAATACTCATTCAGTTTGTTTGCTATCTGAGCAGGATCATGAACAGTCGAACCATCAATGTCAAGTGGACCAATCAGATTCACCCCCTTCCTTTTAGAGTTCATATAAGTAAAGAAATACTTTCTGTTTTTCTTAGCATCTTTTTCCATGGATTTCTCGTAATCTGCCTTCGTCTGGCTAACCTCCTTTGTGACCTGATTACAGACTAGCTTATATCTGCCATAGGCTTCTAAGTCGCTTGATAATTTATATGCATTCCATGCATTTTCTTCCCTGTTACGAGTCTCATTAGTTGTTTAGATAACCATTTAGGCCTAAACCTTGAACAATATTTCTTAATAGGTATGAAACTTTTAGTAGCATTCACGATTAATTCCTTGAATGCTTCCCACTTAGAATTTACTGTTGGTAACATCGTCAGTTTATCCCACTGTTCACAAGGTGGTAGTGATCACAATGATTTGTGACTTTATTACAGGCTAGTTTATACCTGCCATAGGCTTCTGTGTTACCTGATAATTTATATGCATCTCATACATTTTCTTTTCTGATACAAGCCTTGTTAATTCACCTGATCTCCATTTAGGCCTAATCCTTAAACAGTATTTCTTAGTTGGGATGAAAAGCCTAGCAGCCTTAAAAATTAAGTCCCGAATGCTTCCCATTTTGAATTCAACGTTGGTAACATCATGAGTTAGCATTAGCATTAGTAGAGGCATTTGATGCAAGAAAGCAAGCTTATGCAGCATCAGCCAAAAAAAAAAAAAAAAAAACCCACTTCCACTTCACCCCTCTGTTCGTTCAAAATACCTGTTCAGCTGAGCCTTAAACTTATTTAGGCTATCAACCTCCACCACAAGGAATGGAAGTCTGTTCCACCAACCAACCACCCGCTGGCTAAAGGCGAATTTCCGCACGTCTATCCTACATCTGTCTTTCCTCAATTTGAATTTATGCCCTCTCAGGTGATTTTTCTGAGCTAGAGGAAGAATCCCATCAGCATTGAGCATGCTTAAACCATTCAAGGCTTTATACACCTCTATCAGATCACCTCGCTGGTGCCTAGTCTCCAGACACTGTAATTTGCAAAACTTAAGCCTTTCTTCATAAGAGCACCCCTTTGTTCCATTCACTAATCTTGTTGCCCTTCTCTGTACTCGTTCCAGCAGCTCTACATCCTTCTTGAAATGAGGCCTCCAGACCTGTATACAATACTCTAGGTGTGACCATTGCCTTATACAATGGAATAATCACCTCCTTATCCCTGCTGGAAAAATTCCTGTATATCATTGACAATACTCCATGAGCTACTCTTGCAGCCCGTCTGCACTGCTCAGAGAACTTCATATCTGCCTGCACAACCACCCCCAAGTCCCTTTCATTCTCTACCACTGTCAGTGTAGTAACACAGAGTTGATACGTTGCTCTGGGGTTGCTGCTTCCCATGTGTAGTACTTTACATTTGTCAATGTTAAACTTCATTTGCCACCTCTCAGCCCATCTGCTCAACCTTTCCAGATCCTGTTGCAGCAGCATAGTGTCAGTAGTGTCCTTGACAACCCTGCCAACCTTTGTATCATCTGCAAACTTGGACATTAAGCTTGATAGCTTGATATACCATCATCAATATCATTTATAAATACAGAAAACAACAATGGACCCAACACTGAGCCCTGAGGCACTCCACTAATAACATCAGTCCACGATGAGCAGTGTCCATTGATTACCACTCTCTGTCTTCTCCCCCTCAACCACCCCTTTATCCATAGCAGCAATTTGCCTCCAATGTCACACTGCTCCAATTTGTGTAGCAGTCTTCCATGTGCAACAGTATCAAAAGCCTTTCTAAGATCCAAGTATATAATATCAAAGTTATTCCCTGCATCCAGCTCTTTTGTGACTGCATCATAGTATCCAATCAAATTGGTCAGGCAAGACTTCCCCTTAACAAAACCATGCTGTGTCTGAGCTATAACTGAAGTCTTGTCTAAATTATCCTGCAGTGCTTCTTTAACCAGTGCCTCCATTAATTTTCCTGGAACAGAAGTTAAGCTCACAGGTCTATAATTACTTGTTTCAGCCTTTGATCCTCCTTTGTGAATTGGGGTCACATTTGCACATTTCCAGTCCATGGGTACCTCCCCTGAGTCCAAGGAAGCTCTCATAACTATGGCTAAGGGTTTGCTTACTTCCTTTGCTGCCTCCTTTAATATAACTGGATAGATCCCATCCACCCCGGGTGCCTTTCTTGTGTTTATCTTTAACAGTTTCTCCTCCACTTTACTCCCAGCTATTTCAAGATTCTGTAGCTTACTGCTAGAGTTGAATACACCTCTGGCATTCCCCTTGCTGAATAACTCCTCATGTGTGAATGTCGATGCAAAATATTCATTTAGTTTGTTAGCTACCTGAGCAGGATCATCAACAGTTGACCCATCAATATCAAGTGGACCAATCTGATTCATCCCCTTCCTTCTAGAGTTTACATAAGTAAAGAACTCTTTGCTGTTTTTCTTTGCATCCCTTGCCAAGGATTTCTCGTAATCTGCCTTCGCCTGCCTAACCTCCTTTGTAACTTGGTTGCATATCAACTTGTATCTATCATAGGCTTCTGTGTCATGTGTTAATTTGTAAGTATCCCATGCATTTTTCTTCTCTGCCATATGCCTCATTAGTTCATCTGACATCCATTTTGGCCTAAACCTTGAACAATATTTCTTAGTTGGTATGTAAAGCCTAGTAGCTTCCAAGATAAGTTCTTTGAATGCTTCCCATTTTGAATTTGCTGTTGGTAACATCATCAATTGGTCCCACTGTATAGAATTTAAATACTGTCTCAGTCCATCGTAGTCGCCTTTACGGAAGCAATATCCCTTCCCTTTACCCCTAATGGTAGTTACCTCTTTGAGTAAATCCTACTTCAGCACACTGTGATCACTGCCACCTAGTGGTTCATTTATCTGCAGATTCTTAATGCATGAAGAATCACTGCTGATAATCAAATCAAGAGTATTACCCCCTCTAGTTGCCTCCCGAACATGCTGATGTAGAAAACAATCATCCAATAAATCCACAAAAGCCCTGCTAGTGTGTGAGTAACCAGCCCCCAAATTCCAGTCAATATCCGGGAAATTAAAATCTCCCATTATAAGACTCTCTGATTTACTGGCCCACTCTATTTCCCTGTACAGTTCCTTATTATACTCATCAGAGTCATTAGGCCTATAGCACACTCCTACTCTCAATTTTGATCTCCCAATGCTTATGTCACACCAAACTGACTCAACACTGCACTGTCCAGCGATGTCGACTGGCTTCACTTCCTTGGTTTTTATGTGTTTCTTAACTAATAGCATAACCCCTCCCCCCTTCCTATCCTGTCTATCCTTTCTGTAGACGTTGTACTCCCCAAATTGCAGTTCTGCATCCCTTATATCTGTGTGACACCACGTCTCTGATATCCCAACAATATCTGCCTTTGATGTTTTGAGCAATACCTCAAATTCATCAAATTTATTTACTAAACTCCTAGCATTGGTGTACACGCAAGTATACCTGCACCTGTTTCTATTCTTAGCTACCCTAACACAACCCATGTGTTTACTTGTACCGCAATGGCTCCCAGCAGTCTCTGAAATACCATGCATCTTGTTTTTCAGGCTTCTGCTCATTCTAATAGAAGCAGTGGAAGAATCTCTTTCACCTCTGCCAGTGGCTACTGTCAATCTATTGGTCTTTGTCTCCCCCCCAAGCTAGCAGTTTTCCGACCCACCTAACACTGCCTCGATAGCATCAGCAAATATTCTTGCACCCTTTCTATTTAAGTGTATCCCATCCCTGTAGAAGCAATCTCTCGCAGTTGATCTCACTGTACAGAATTTTAAATGTGTCTGCCACCCCCACTAGTCACCTTTGCGAAAGTAAAAGCCCTTCTGTTTAGTCTTGATAGTAGTTACATCTTTATGTGATTCCCACATCAGTACATTGTGATCACTGTCACCCAGTATTCCTTTACATGAAATTCTTAATGCATGAATAATCACTTCTGTTAATAAGATCAAGAATATTACTCCCTCTGATTGCCTCTCGAAAATGTTACTGTAGAAAACTGTCATTCAAGAAATCCACAAAATTCTTGCTACTGTGCGAGTGACCGATTTGCAAGTTCCAGTCAATATCTGGAAAGTTAAAATCCCCCATTATAGGACATTCTGATTTACTGGCCCACTCTATTTGTCTGCATAATCTCTCATTATACTATTCAGATTCATTTGGCCTATAATATATATCTACTCTCATTTTTCCTTTCCAAGTGCTTATATCAGACCACATTGACTCAATATTGCATTGTCCAGCAATGTCAACTGAATGCGCTTCCTTTGATTTTATGTGTTTCTTAACTAACAGCATAACCCCTCCTCCCTTCCTCTCCCGGCTATCCTTTCTGTACACATTGTACTCCCCAAATTCCAATTCTGCACAGCTTATATTTGTGTGACACCATCTGATATCCCAACAATATCTGTCTTCAATGTCTTGACTGGCATCAAGCTCATCAAATTTATTAACTCTACTCCAAACATTGGTGTATATGCAAATATTCCTACTCTTAGTTACCCTAACTCAGGCAATGTATTTACTTGTTCCACTAAGACTCCCAGCACTCCTGGAAAGGTCCATTAACTTGCTTTCCAGGCTGCTGCTCATTCGAGGAGTGTAGTGAAGAATCACTTTCGCCTCTGCCTGCGGTCACTGTTAACCTGTTAGTCTGTTATCCACCCATTCTAGCAGTTTTACGGCCCACATAACACATGCTTCGATAGCATCAGCAAATATTCTTGCACCCTTTCAATTTAAATGTACCCCATCCCTGTAGAAGCAGTCTCTCCTGTTAACAAGCACCGACCAGATTTAAAAAAAATTGTACCCCTTGAGCCTTGCACAATCTCTCCAGGGCCGAATTGATCGACAAAGCTCTCATCATATACTCCCTCCTGTCGTGTCCGTGCAAAATTGCGGACACTTTCACAATCAACACTAACTCGCGACTTTTTTTTCCTAAAATTGAACTGTGCTTGTTGAGTAAATCTGCAGATTTCTTACTCTTAGTGTAGTGGGATGTGATGCAAGAAAGCAAGTGTATGAGCTTATGCAGCATCAGCCAAAAAAAAAAAAAAAAAGTCACACCATTCCCTCCAAATGCATGTCCAGTTCCTGCTTAAATTTATTTAACCTATCAACTTCCACAGCGAGAAATGGAAGTCTGCAATTAACCACCCGCTGGCTAAAGACAAAATTCCGCACATCTATTCTACATCTGTCTTTTCTTAATTTGAATTTATGCACCCTTAGATTCGTAATCTGAACAAGTGGAAGGATCCCATCAGAATTCAGCATGCTCAACCCGTTCAAGGCTTTATACACCTCAATCAGATCACCAAGTGGCTGGAGAATAGGCAGGTGCCTATTCTCCAGCCACTGCAATTTGCAGAACTTAAGCCTCTCTTGGTAAGGGGATCCCTTCATTCCCTCACTAATCTTGTTGCCCTTCTCTGTACACGCTCAAGCAAATCTACATCCTTCCTAAAATAAGGCCTCCAGACCTGTACGCATTACTCAAGGCGTGGCCTGACCATTGTCTTATACAGAGGGACAATCATCTTCTTTTCCCTGCTAGCAAAATTCCTTTATATCATTGTCAAAACCCCATGACCTGCCTTGCCCGCCTGTGTGCATTGCTGAGAAAACGTCATATCTGTCTGCATAATTACTCCCAGGTCTTTTTTATTTTCTACCACCTTAAGTGTAGTACCACACAGTTGGTACAACGACATCACCTTTTTGCCCTTAAAAGGTGATATCTGCTTGCCACCGTTGTCAACGTTTGTCCCTGGGAGCTATACCCTGGTCTTGTTTCACTTATCATTCCTGCATAGAATATATTCCCCGTCTCTCTCTGACAATAATCACCAACAAGAACTAGTTCCTTTGGAACTAGTTATTGTTGCTGGGAGCTGGGTTATTGAGTTATTGTTGCTGGAGCTGGGAAGCTCAGAGCTTGATGGGCCCCTCGTATTAATTTCTTCGATGTCATTTACCCTACACCTCAAATCTCATAGATCTCCATCAGAACACTGAGTTGGCGCCTAATTTCTTCACACCCTAGACACCTAGCACACACAAAGGCATCCTTCGTGGCTTGATTATGTGCTGTTTTTGAACGGTCTGGAAACATTTCAAATTTTTTGAGACTGTGATGCGTTACAGAATCGTCCCCTTCGTTTCTCCCTCGCGTAACAGTACTTTTGTTAGTCTGTGATCTTTTCTTCGCAGCTCTAGTCTGGGTCATGAGTTCTGCTTAAAGACAATTTAATTAAGAATGAATTTTAATAAGATTAATATTATTTTTGATGAATTGATAATAAGCTAACAGATTCCTAATACAGTGTTTCCTATTACGCTATCAGTTCGAGATATTCAGGATGTCTCAAAAATATTGGTACAAGCATTTAGGGGAGGTAGATAACATCTAAAGTAATGTGAATGGCATAGGAACCCATAACCGGAAACTTCACGGGAAAGTAGTTGCAGAGGCACAAGAAGCAGAATTGACACAAGACAGTAATTAATGGCCAACATTTATTTGACATAATATTAAGAATGGAGTGCGAGATTTCATGGTGTTACAACAGATGCCCGAAGGTTCCACCATGAGACGCGATGCATGCGTGACACCGACACAGCATGGATTGGCGGACACGGTCGAACACTGGGGTTTCTTTGACAGTAGCAGCAGTGCAGACGAGTCTCGTTATGAGATCCGTTTCCGTCTCCACAGGCGACTCATACACGATAGATTTGAGGACCCCCACATAAAGAAATGAAGGCTCGATAAATCAGGTGAGCGTGGGGGCCAGGTAACGGGTCCACCCCGGCCAATCCATCGACGCCCAAAACGCACGTTCAAATGGTCACGAACACACCTTCCATAATGGGCACACCTTCCATAATGGGCAGTGATTTTTGGAAGTTACGACTAACGGTGTTGGCGCCTAACGGCGCCAACACCGTTAGTCGTAACTTCCAAAAATCACTGGTAAAATTCAAAATTTTATATTATTTAATATTTGTGTAAAACACAATGTATTATGTTAATTAATGAAGATTACGGTAAAATTTTAAAAATACTTATCCCTTTACAGCAGTGAAAATTGCAACAACTATTGTCTTCCGAGACCTGAGCGCCCTCATTTCCAATTGGGCCACTTAATATCGATCGTTCGACTGTTGATGATCCCGCTTAGATAGCAAACCAACTGAATGAGTATTTTGCCTCTACATTCACACAAGGAGCTATTAAGGAAGAAAAGTGCCAGAAGGTTATCGAATTGGTTGGTTGCTTTCAGGATTTTATGGCGATGGGATCTATCTAGTTATATTAAAGGAGGCGGCAAAGCAACTAAGCAAACCCTTAGCCATAATTATGAGAGCATCCTTGGACTCAGGGATTGTCCCCACAGTCCGAAGATGTGCAAATTTATCCCCAGTTCACAAAGGAGAATCAATGTATGACAGGAATAATTACAGACCATTCAGTTTAACTTCTGTTCCGGGTAAAATAATGGAGTTACTGGTTAAATATTCATTGCAGAATCTAGACAAGACTGCAGCAATAATTCAGACACAGCACGCGTTTGTTAAGGGAAAGTGTTGTCTGTCTATGATTGGATATTATGATGTGCATACAAAGGAACTGGATGCAAAAAATAATTTTGATATCATATACTTGGATTTCAGGAAAGCTTTTGACACTGTTGCGCATGGAAGGCTACTCTACAAATCGTAGCAGAATGGTATTAAGAGTAAGTTGCTACAATGGATAAAAGAGTGGTTGAGTGGGAGAAGGCACAGGGTGGTAATCAATGGTCGTTGCTCTTCGTGGACTAATGTTTTTAATGGTTTTTCACAGGGTTCGTTGCTGGACCCACTGTTGTTTTCTTCATATATATCAGTGATTTTGATGAAGTTATATCAGAATTAGTGTCGAAGTTTGAAGGTGATATCAAGGTTGGCAGTATTGACAGCAATGGCAGTGTACTACTGCCACATGATCTGAAAAATTATGGCAGATCGGCTGAGAAGTGGCAACTGAAGTTTAACATTGACAAATGCAACCTACTGCATATGGGTAGAAATAACCGCAGAGGAACATACCACATATGTGGTACTACACTTAGAGTGGTAGAAAATTAAAAGAGCTGGGCGTTATTGTGCAGTCAGATATGAAATTTTTGTGAGAAATGCAGACATGCTGAAAAGCAGGTCATGGGGTTTGTCAATGATATATAGGAATTTTGCTAGCAGGAAAAGGGAGGTCTTATCCCTTTGTATAAGGTAATGGTCAGACCATGTCTTGACCATTACCTTATGGATTCCTCATTTTAGGAGGGATGCAGACTTGCTTGAGCGTGTACAGAGGAGGCAACAAGATTGTTGAGGGGAATGAATGGATCCTCTTACCCAGAGGGACTTAATTTCTGTAATTTGAGCGTTTGGAGACTAGTCACCTGCAAGGTAATCTGCTTGACGTGTATATGGTCTTGAATGGTTTCAGCACGTTGAATTCTGGTGAGATTTTTCCACTTGGTCAGATTACGAACCTAAGGGGACATAAATTCAAATAGTGGAATGACAGTTGTAGAACAGATGTGCGGAAATTTGCCTTTTGCCAGCGGGTGGTTAATTGCTGGATCAAACTTCCATCTGTCGTTGTGGAAGTTGATAGCTTAAATAAATTCAATTAGGAACTGGATCTACTTTTGGAGTGAATGGTTGTGTGAATTTTTATTTATTTTTTTTGGCTGATGCTACACAAGCTTATGTGCTTGCTTTCTTGTCTCACATGCGTCTCTTACTATTACTATTTTTGTGTAAGAAGTGGGGAAAAGGTCCGAAATCCGGATCAGGTATAAATCTAGTTAGACAATGTATGGCGTACAATGGCTGCACTGTGCACTGTTTTTTCTATAATTTTAACTGAAATTTTGATAGAATACATTGTCACGCGAATTACGAATACGTACAAAATTTCCGCCTTTAGTGTAGTAGTAGTAGTAGTAGTGGCATGTGATGCAAGAAAGCAAGTGTATGAGCTTATGCAGCATCAGCCAAAAAAAAAAAAAAAAAAAATCATACCATTCCCTCCAAATGCCTGTCCAGTTCCTCCTTAAATTTATTCAACCTATCAACTTCCACAACGACAGATGGAAGTTTGTTCCAGCAATTAGCCACCCGCTGGCTAAAGGCAAATTTTCGCACATCTATTCTACATCTGTCCTTTCTTAATTTGAATTTATGCCCCCTTAGGTTCGTATCCGTCCCGAATTGGTGGCGTAAACTAATGTAACCTTCTTTTAGTAATCTAAAATGAAAATCGAGGTTAAAGTAGTAGTTTAAAGTCGTTTAAAATGAAAAACTATATTTCTTTTGTTTGAATAATCTAGCGCCAAGAGGGAGAAAAGGGTGTTTTCTCAATCTATGTATTTTTGCCCCCTTCGGGGAAACCCCAGGGGCTCACACCTGGTGAGTATTGGCTTGGCACTCCCAGGCTCCTGAGCTGGATATCAACATTCTTCTCTTTCTTGGTGATTCCTTTCTACTTTTGTCTCTCTCTCTCTTAGGGTAACTGGGGAATTCTGTTTTTTGGATGATACAGCATAAGCCTTAGGCTTCCTTGCACCATATAGCTAATAATAAAAAAAATAATAAGTGTCATAACACGCTAAACCTAGATTTGCAAGAAGGACGTCAGGCGCATTGATATACACCGTAGAACACAGAGAAGTAAGATATGTTACTAATCTGTGCCGTATAATGCAAGTATGCCAAAAAAAATTTAATAGGAAACTCTGTCAGAATTAAAGACCAAGCAAAAAAAAAAAAAAAAAGAAAAGAAAAAAGACATCTTTCTGAGGTGTAGAACTCGGTGCAGTTTTAGCAGTGATATTGTAATGAAACTGGTTACGATGAAACTTTGAAGGGTTATATTTGAAAAGTAGCTTTTAGTAAAGCTTATACGGGAAATTTCTATCGCTTAACATCCGGTTTCGTTTAACCACGGAGTAGTCTTTGCGTATTAGTGGGTGTACGGTGTAGTGCAAGATCTGGGGCTAGATGAATGGTGTTTTTTGTAGTATGTTTTTTTGTAAACTGTTGATTTTTCATTGGTTATTCACTCGTAACATATGGCTAATAATAATAAATATAATGAATATTTCTTCCGGCAATATATGATTTTTTTTAAAAAAAAATAATTTAAAAAAAAAAAATTTTTTTTTTTTAAAAAAATTTTTAAAATCAATAAAATCGAAGTAGCACTAAAATCAATGCATTTTGACCACCGGCACGCAGCCGGTGGTCAAAATGCATTGATTTTAGTGCTACTTCGCATGTGTACAAGCGGGTGCCCGCATTTTCTCAGACTGCTATTGCGGACGTCCCTGGAATACCGCCGTTGATATACATTCTGTGAGATGGCCGGTTGCTGAGTTCGAAGAAAAGCGCGGGCATAACGCCATTGAAGTCATGTGACCGGCTTACTAGGGCAATGGGCTGTCTCGTCAATTGTCTCCACACGCACGTATGGCACATGACCCAAACGTCATGTCACATGATCGGAAGTGACGTCATAAACATCACGTGACCCCTCCGGAGAAGCAACGCCTGTCAAACATGGCATCAGGCAGGCCACGCCCACTGAACATTCAAGGTATCCGTACCCTTCTGTAAACTTTAACCCCGTCCTGTGACAGGCCCAGATTTTAACTTTAATATATGAACATGTATTTTGTTTTTCGAGTTGTGCTTTTATTGTACTAATGATTGGCTACCTTTTACCAGTAAATTTCTATACGTATTAATTTCAGTTTTACCTTTAAATAAAATAAAAGTTTATTAATTATACTTACAAAGTTTCTGAAAAACATTCAGTATTCAAGGCTTAGTTTTAAATCAATGGCAGATGATCCAATGAGACATTATTATTATTATGAGTGATATGGTGCAAGGAAGCCTGAAGCTTATGCTGCACCAGCCAAAAAAAAAAAATTCTGAGTCACCTGAGAGAGAGAGAGAGGGAAAAAGAGAAGTAGAAGGGAATCACCAAGAAAGAAAAGAATGATGATATCCAGCTCAGGACCCTGGTTGTGCCAAGCCCATACTCACCAGATGTGAATCCCATGGAAGAGAAGAAAAATTCCTGAGAAATCTTTCGTAAGGGATGCAAAGAAAAACAGTAACGATTTTTTACTTATGTAAACACTAGAAGGAAAGGGATGAATTTCATTGGTCCATTTGATATCAGCCATCCATTTGTCAGCAATCCGAACAACTAAATAGTCATTTTCAGGGGTGTATTTACAAATAAGCTAAACAAGCTACCGCTTAGGTCTTCACATTACAAGGGGCCTTGCTCCATCTTAAAAAAATCCTTTTTTAATATTGTCACAGGTGAACTGTAAGAGAGAGAAGGGCCTCATACATGTTATAGCTTAGGGCGACAACAAGTTTAAATCCAGCCCTGGTTATTTTGCATCTGCATTCACACATGAGGAATACTTTAGGGAAGTGGATGCCAGAATTTTGTCAAACTAACAGGGAGCTAAATGATTTTGTAATAACTGAGAAGAAAATGGAAGAGAAATTGTTGAAGATGAACATAAAAATGATATCTAGGGCAGATGGGATTTATCTAATTATATTAAGGGAGGCAGCAAAGGAGATAAGCAAATCCTTAGTCATAATTATGAGAGCATCTTTCGATTCAGGGGGTTCCACGTGGACTGGGGTTGTGTGAATATATCCCAAATTCACAAAGGGGAATCAAAAGGTGACAGAATAATTGCAGACCTGTTGGCTTAATTTGAGTTCCATGTAAAATAATGGAGCCACTAGTTAAAGAAGCAGTGCAGAATCATCTAGACAGGAGTGCAGTTATACCCCAGTCACAGCATGGGCTCATTAAGGACAAAGGAACTGGATGCAAAAAATTATTTCGATATCATATACTTGGATTTCAGGAAATCTTTTGATACTGTTGTACTTAAAAGACTGCTGTACAAATTGGAGCAGTGTGGCATTAAGGACAAGTTACTGCATGGCTAAAGGGATGGTTGAGTGGGAGAAAACAAGAGAGTGGCTATCAGTGGACACTGCACTTCATGGACTAATATTATTAATGGTGGGCTTCTGTTTTCGGTGCTGGGTACATTGTTGTTTTCTGTGTTTATTAATGATATTGATGAAGGTATATCAGGCTTAATGTCTAAGTTTGCAGATGATACAGAGGTTGGTAACATGATTAATGACAGTATGCTACTGCAACAAAATCTAGAAAAATTATGCAGATGGTCTGAGAAATGGCAGTTGAAGTTTAATTTTTTTTTTTTTTATGAAAACCCCAAACACGAAAGGTATCAAAACCTATAGTACTTAGTACCGTGCTTGGGTTGAAGGAGAAGTATGGGGGAGGGGGATGCCGGAAGCTTTGCTCTAGAGACTAAACATGGGTTTCACTACTTCAAGCCTCCAATAAGCAAAGTGGTGGTATAATATTGACAAATGAAGCAAGGTACTGCATATGTAATAGTAATCCCAGAATAATGTACTAGCTGTGTAGTACTGCACTCAGGGTAGAGAAAAATGAAAAAAGGACTTGGAGGGTAATTGTGCAGTCAGATATGGAAAAAAAGAAAAGTTCTTGTTTATACTCCGCCATGACCACTGGGTCAGTAGAGTTTATAATAAATCATCAATACAAAATTTAATCGTATTTAGTAGACACAGGCTTGAACCACGGTCCTCTCAAAGAGTGTGTACCATTACACTCCTGCTCCTGACCACTCAGCTTCTCTGATCAGTGCAGAGAAGTTGGCAGGACAGCTCATTGGTATTTTGTCAATGATATGGAGGAATTTTTGCTAGCAGGTATTAGGAGGTGATTATCCCATTGTGTAAGGCAATGGTCAGGCCACATCTTGAGTACTTCATATAAGTTTGGTGATCTGATTTTTTAGGAAGGATGTAGAGCTGCTGGAATGGGTACAGAGAAGGGTAAAGAGACTGGTGAGGGGAACAAAGGGATATTCTTACCAAGAAAGGCTTCAGTTCTGCAAATTATTTAATCTGGCAACTAGCCACATGCTGGTTGGGATTCTTCCTCCTGCTCAGACTATCCACATGAGGGGACATAAATTCAAATTGAGGAATGATGGTTGCAGAATAGATGTGTGAATGTTCAGCCAATGGGTGGCTGATTGCTGGAACAAGCTTCCACCCATTGTTGTTGGAGGTGGATAGTTTGGATAAATTCAAGGAAGAATTAGACAAACTATTGGAGGGTAATGAAATGAGATTTTTTTTTTTTGTTGTTGATTCTGTATAAGCTTTCTTTCTTGCATCATTTGCCAGAAAGCAAGCTCATACAGAATCGACATTACTAATTTTAACAGTGGCTTTACATGCCCATTTAGGTTGGGTGCACATTTATTGGGGGGGGGGGGTTATGCAATCCCTGCTACAAAATTCATATGTTAATTTGAAAGTAAGATTGCATTTTTATAGACGTGTGAAAGTTTTAAGAGTACATAGTACAGCAGCGCACTTCTTAATTGGTCTAATGCAATTGTAGAATAATTTTGAATACTTTAATTTACTAACTAATATAATTTTAACTATACAGTCCATAATTATGGACAACATAAAGGTTCACCGTCAAATAAATAATAGCTAATGCGTTACGCACACCTTTATGTGAGAAGCACAGTGGGTTTACGCTTTGTGGTGAGAAGATTAGAATATCATTGAGGCATGCATGAAATATCTGTGATTTTTTTCCAACTTTTAAATACAACCATATAATATGCACAGAAATCTGAAAAATTAATCACTTGGGAAAGTATTATTTTTTTCCGGATTGAATCAAAGAAAGGCTTAAAAAACTAATTTTACATCAGTTCCAGTTCCTCTTTTGCCTTAGGAATTGTGTTAGCACATCTTCATAAAATGAAGGTACTTTCTTCACTTCCATCAGCAATGTCTTTTCAATGGCGAGTAAACTTAGTCTGCATAACCTTTCCTGCATTTGTGTTCTTCTATATATCACGTCTTTATTCTCTTCATAGCCGAAAAAGAATGCTCGACAGTAGCAGTAGAACTCGGAATCCTCATGATAAGTTCTTCTAATTTATAAATTTCCTTGAATGCAACCTGAAGTTGATTTTCTTGCATGAATTTTAATAGGTGATGCACTGGTTTCCTCACAAATTCATCAAAAGAAAAAGAGTACTTTTAGTTCATTTTTCAAGTGAATGTAGTCAAAAACTGATCTGTAGAAATCCTTTAATTTTTCTAGAATACTATCAGGAAAAGGTTTCGCATACTGATCATATCTTTCGCTCCAAAGGAGTTGAAAAAATAAAAAATTAAAGTTTCGAAAGTGAAGAGTATCTTTCCTCCATCTCCAGTCACATGCAATCGACTATTCCCTGGTATAACTGAAGGTATAATTCGCTCTCTTCTCCTCTTTTTCAGATCCTTTTCATTTTTTAGGCTTCATCTCCTCAACCATATGCTTTTCCTTTGCAGAAACCCAGATATTATCAACTCCATGTTTCTTGTCATACCTAACTTAAACTGTTTCATAGTATCATGCACCTTTTCACAACAGTACAATATGTCATAGGATGAAGTTTGCAGTGTATTATTCACATCAGTATAGCCGAACAGAACAGAAAAAATTTCTAACAACAAAATTGTTTGAAAATCTTGCAAGAAGTAGAAAAAATCACAAGCTTTGATTACAGCATCCATGTCCCATTCCCAGAATTCTCCATAATGTGTTCAAAAAATTTAATAAGTTGAATTTTGTGACGTTTTACTATGTTTGTTAAACGGGAAGTAAAGTTCCATCTGGTTGATGCGATGGAGGGTAATTTTTTAGCAACAAAATGTTCCAAAGCATGTACTCTTTCTGATGATTTAGAAAAATATGCTGCCAATCCACTGATAGTTTGGAAAAACAATCTACATTCCTTGATATTCAAGAGGCTTTGCTTCAGAACTAAGATCAAAATGTAGGTGTAGCAATGCGTAAATATTGCCAAAGGATAGGCCTTGATAACTTTACTCTGCAACCCATTAATATGTCCACTCGTGACACAGGCACTATCATAAATTTGGCTGACCAACTTGTCCTTAATATTAAATTCCTCATTTCTGTTTACAAAGTTTAAAAATACCACTAGATGTTCTGTCATTAATTATGTCTGTAAATCTGATGAACGTTTCTTGTATTTGCCCGTTATGGACAAAACGGAAAACAGTTCGATAGCTGCGATTTTGATATGACATCAGAAGTTTCATCCAGAAGAATGGCCACAAATGTAGCATAAGAAATTTCTTTCTTTATAACATCTTTATAAAGAAATAAAGACATTGCGTTAATGATATCATTTTGTACTGTGGAAGAAGTTCCTCGAAATGCAGTCAATGCCTTTAAATGACCGTCTAAAAGAGGATTATAATCACAGAGCACATTTAAAAAGTCTGTATAATTCCCTTGATTAGCTGAATCTTCAGTCTCATCATGACCTCTCAAAGGAATCTCTTGCTTAGCCAAATAACATACAGCATCAATTAATCTTTTTAAAATGTCTCTATTTTTCTTTACTTGTTTATTACGGCAGCTAATTTAAATTTTTCTTTGACTGTCAATGAGAGTGTCAATTCTTTGTTTTCCAAACATTTTAAGATTTAAAAATAACTGAACTTGTGGTTGGGAGCACTCATGTTTTTGCATTGCTGCAGCTAAATATTGAGATCAGAATACCCATACTTTTTCCAAACACCTTTCTCTTTGGAGAATAATAAACAACGCCAACAAAACGTCTTGACTGTACTTCACATCCAGTTAACCCTTCTACTGTATTATATTGTGAAACAGGAAATGTCTCATGTACTCAGTTTTTGCATATTTGTACTTGCACAGTAAATTTGAAAGAGGAGGACGAGGCTTACCTTGTTCGACTATGTGCATACAATTCACAAAATTTCTGGCATAAAATGGGACAACACTATTTCCCATTGGAAATATAGGCAAAAAAAGCTATAAATGATATCTAAAAAAATTATAAATGTATATTAAAAAAAATTGTGTAAATCAGTGTCATAAACACGTCGGTTCACACTTTACACATGCAAAACAGACAACTCAGAAAACAAAAACAGGAATTCATTAACTTTGGGTTCTGTTGTCTCAGCGCAGACTCTGCCATGCCTTCTGGATGGTTTAAAACCACCGTAAGACTAAGAATTTAACCTGCTGTACCATTTATATGTCTGTTTAGCAGGCTCAAAGGTGTCTGTAATTGTGACCACACACAATTACAGACTACAGGCTATTGACGCGAATGTGATACGATATTTATGCCTCAAAACTCCTCCTCTTCATGAAACATTGTATATTGGATTTAATTTTAGGAATCATGTGAAGCCAACAAACAATTAGGAGAGTCTTTAACAGAAAAAAATGCAAAAATATAATATCGGTGAAGTTAACAATTTGATGTTAACTTCAAATTGTTGAAGTTAACATAAGAAAAGCACCGTCCACCCCAGGTGCTTTTCTTATGTTAACTTCAACAATTTCTCCTCCACTTTGCTTTCAGTTATTACAAAATCATTAAGGATCCTGCTACAATTTGATAACCTTCTGCCATTTTCAAACCTTAATAATTCCTCAAGTGGACTCGATGTCAAGTGGACCAATCAGATTCATCCCCTTCCTTTTAGAGTTTATATAAGTAAAGAAATCCTTGCTGTTTTTCTTAGCATCTTTTGCCAAGGATTTCTCGTAATCTGCCTTCGCCGGCCTAACCTCCTTTTGTGACCTGATTACAGACTAGCTTATATCTGCCATAGGCTTCTGAGTCGCTTGATAATTTATATGCATCCCATGCATTTTTGTTCTCTGTTACGAGTCTCATTAGTTCATTAGATAACCATTTAGGCCTAAACCTTGAATAATATTTCTTAATAGATATGAAACTTTTAGTAGCATCCACGATTAATTCTTTGAATGCTTTCCACTTAGAATTTACTGTTGGTAACATCGTCATTTGATCCCACTGTACAGAATTTAAAAACTGTCAGAGACCACTGTACTCACCTTTACAGAAGCAAAAACCCTTTCCTTTACCCCTGATGGTAATTAAATCTTTAAGTAAATCCCACATCAGTAAACTGTGATAACTGCCGCCTAGTGGTTCCTTTATCTGCAATTTTTAATACATGAATGATCACTGCTGATAACCAGATCAAGAGTATTACTTTCTCTGGTTGCCTCTCGAACATGCTACTGCAGAAAACAATCATCCAATAAATCCACAAATGTCTGAGTAGTGTGTGAGTGACCAACCAACAAGTTCCAGTCAATGCCTTTGTGTATTGTATAGATAACTATAGACATGCAAATCTGACTTCAGTGGTAGAGAAACTTATGAAGGCAGTGTTTTAGAGTAAAATACAGTAACATCTAGGTAGATGTGGAATTCTGCAGGAAGTAATATATGCTTTCACTAAGGAAAAAATCATGTTTGATTGAATTCTGTTGTTGTAATGGGTGGTTAATGATCAATGTCAAGCAGTGCTTCTTCAGTGATTATAGACATAATTTTTATGATTATTAGATGCATAAGAGTAATTAAATTGCTTATTATTATGAATATTCTAAACTTCAGGAATAGTGCAAACCTCTTCCCCTGTAATTTGAATTTATGCCTGGGGGCCATAAATTCAAATTGCAGGGAGAAGAGGTTTAGACTAGATTGAAGAAGTTTTCTTTTAGGCAACATGTTGGCAATTACTTGAACAAGTTTCCTCAAAAGATAGTTGAGACTGTTTGAAGAAATTCATAGGTCATTTGGATAATTAATGAGGAGGGAAGTGTATAATTTATCTACTTTTTTTCTTTTGGCCGGTCAATGCAGCAATAGCCTGTCTTCCTTGCACTATATGGCTTATACTAATGCTAATTTAAATAATTTATCTGTTAATAATATTTGATTTTTTTTATTTTTGAACGGTTCTATTTCTTATGTAGTCCGTTTTTTTTTTTTTTCAGGATATTCTTTGGATTACAAAATGGAGATTGATACTCATGAAGAGTATGTGTATTTTTGATCTTATAGAAATGCTATTTGTGAAAAAATAAAATCCTATTATTAATTAGTGATAATAGTTTAATAAGTTTTTTTCCCTTTGTTTTGAAGGCTCCTCCGTAGCCAGGTGGGACGGAGCAGCAGTGCGTAGCACATGCTTCTTGATTAGACAGAGGTTCGAGCCCGTCGCCACCAAATACGGAGGATGCGGAAAGGTCAGGGAATGACCACAGCATACCCCCAGAGCAATATGGCCTTAGTTGCTTATGCCCCTAAAAACCAAATAACTAACTAACAAACAAACAAACCTTTGTTTTGAAGAGTTAATTTTTGTGATAATGTCAAGCTGATACCTTAAAAATTTTAAAAATGGAGTTCTGTTTTGCAATGTTAGTTTTTGCTATGACACAAGGCTACTGAAAACTGGTGAAAATTTTATAAAGAGAGTGCACTGTATCAATATTTGAAAGAGTAATAATAAATGTAAGCTAAAGGCAGTCATTTTAATTCATCACTGGTCATGCCCTCAGATGTAATGAAAATGGCCACACTATACTTTTTGTATTTTTGGAAAAACTGCAAAATTTCAAAACTATGTATCTTCACATATTTCTGCTTGTATTATTACAAATATAAATATTGTAAATTTTTTTACATATATAAATGTGTGTATGTGTATGCCATATTATTATTTTATGGGAAAGATTATAATAAGAGAATTATATTAAGAGACATACCTGGATAAATCTATAGAAAATGCATAGGTGAATTATGTTACACATATACAAAGGATAATATACAAAACTTTTCATTGTATACTACCTATAATCTGGATGACTTCATCTGTGGTTAATCACCCAAATTGAAAGGAAACAAACAACAATAAGAGGTTCATGATTACCTACCATATTACTCATTTAATATATATATATATAAGATGTATTAATATTAAATTAAATTAAGTATGCATAAATGGACGTGAAAGTGAATGATGAATTAAGTAAATTAAGGGCTGAATTTCCAAGACAATATAAAGTGGGGAAACTGTAAACTAAAATTAGTACAACAAAATACTAATAAAATGCAAATAAAATGAAAATGGTATAGCTATCATCAGATGTTGGGGGGGGGATCATTTTAATAAATGGTCTGATGTAGATAATGCAAAAATGCTTGATCTGATGTCAGCTGAAATAAATATTGATACATGATCAGGTATATTATCAGGGGACTACATCTGACCATGTATCAAGAACTGCATTTCTACACTTGTCCATAGTAGTAGAAGAAAAGTGAAAAGCCAAAAAGGAATGAAAATGAAATTAGCACTTTCTAATACAGTATGGACGAGGGTGAAATGAACATTCCCACTATCCTACTTCTATTGCTGTTTTTCGTCTTTATTTATTTAAATACTCCTTTTTCCCTTCCCTATCCTCAGTTTATTATTTCACCCTTATACCATTTGCTTGTTCCAAATTATTTTAAAATACATTGATTTCTTATCTATACAAAATTAAATCCTACACTAAATTCCACATATTTATATTAAACATATTGATATTAACCATTTTTATCCTGACTCAATGCTTATATTAAACATATTGATATTAACCATTTTTATCCCAACTCGATACTTATTTTTACCTAAATAAATTACTCTGCATTGGGGCTACCTTGTCCATACTGCATTAGAAAGTGCTAATTTCATTTTCAATCCTTTTTGGCCTTTTACTTTTCTTCTACTAATATGGACAAGTATAGAAATGCAGTTCCTGATACATGATCAGGTGTAGTCCCATGATGAAATACCTGATCATGTATCAATATTTATTCCAGCTGACATCAGATCAAGCATTTTTGTATTACCTATATTAGACCATTTACTAAAAATGTTCTCCCCCCCCATATCTGTTGACAGCTATACCATTTTCATTTTATTTTCATTTTTATTTGCATTTTATTAGTAATTTATTGTACTAATTTTACTTTACAGTTCCCCCCACTTTATATTGGCTTGGCAATTCAGCCCTTAATTTACTTAATTCATCATAACCTCTAGGATATTAACATTATTTCACCTTTCACTAATTTACTACTCTTCTTTTTTTACTTCCCTCACCCTTATAGTTACTGGCATCTTTTGTAACTTTCACATCCATTTATGCATACTTAATTTAATTTAATATTAATACATCTTATTAATACTCTCATCCTTTAATGCTGCTTTGCATTTTTAGGTGCATCTGTAGTACCTAATTTATTAATCTTGCATTCACTGAAACCATTTCATCACCTCTTTTCTATGTAACTCTTTAAACATTTCCTTTAAAGAGTTACATTGAATACCCATATATATATATATATATATATATAGACAAATGTATATTGGGTGTTGGAGCTGACCTGTCAAGTGTAATTACAATGGAATAAATTGAAAATGGGTCGGTAGCCAAAACTGTAGGAGCCACAGCAATAAGCAAGGTGTGTTTCTGTTATGAAGTGCATGTACGAAGCATATACACCATAGCCGACCCGACAGAAACCAAAAGGAAGGAATAAAAAGAAGAATATATATCTATGTATGACAAGGCGGCAATCTGCCGCCTTGTCATTCCATTTTCCAAAGTCGCTGGACATGGGCATCTTCAGATTTCAAATTTCTCCTTCTCATTTTTGATATGCACCTTCCTTCCATGTTTTTCTATGGCATCCTTGCTTTCTCTCTTCCCTTGTGGTATCCACTCATATATAATTTTAGGCCATCTCACTTCATTCATGCACAGCAGATGTCCAAACCATCTCAACCTCCTATTTTCTATTTGTTCTATAATATCTTCATCGGTGTGCATACGTCTTCTTATATCCTCATTCGTTATCCTCTCCAGCCTAGGAACCCTAGCACTTCAACATAGGTAGTCCATCTTTAGGGCTCTAAGCTTCTTTTTGTCACCCTCTTTCAGTGTTCACACCTCACATCCGTAGCAAAGTACTGATTCCACTTATGACTGTCCGACATGTTTTTTAGTTCTACGGGAGATATTGTTGTCCCACCATATAGAGTTTAGGGCATTAAGAATCTTCCTACTTTGATGAATTCTTGTGTAAACTTCCTCTTTCCCCAATCCTTCCTTAGTTAATCTACATCCAAGATATTTGAAAAAGTCAACAGGTTTTAGATGTATAGACTGTAACTTTCAATTTGTCAGGATATTTTGCTGTGCTTAGGTATTCTGTCTTTGTAAAATGGATATTGAGGCCCCATTGGTCATATGTAAAATGCAATTTTCTCAATATGTATTCTAAATCATAAGCTTCTTGTGCAATGAGAACCTGATCATTGGCAAAATTGACTCCAAAGATATCTGTCATTAATTGGTACTCCCATTCCATAACAGCTTCTTTTCCATTCTTGTAAAACACATTTCAAGAAAATATTAAACAATAAAGGTGATAGGCCACATCCACACAGTCCCTTTGTTGGACAGATTAGGTTAGATAAAGTATTCCCAACTTTAATATATGCCACGTTGTTATCGTACAATTCCCTAATCAGTTCCACAAGCTCTGAATCAGCTGACATATTTTGAAGGGCTTTCCATAATTCCTTTCTTGGAATGGAGTCATAAGCCTTTTCTAAGTCGATGAATGCAAAGAAGGTATCTTTATTCTTTGCTTTTCTTTTCTCCACCAGCTGTTGTAGAAAAAACAGATTGTCCACACAAGAGTGACCTGATCTAAATCCACATTGTTCACTTATCTTATCCTTTACCTCCTCTTGTAATTTTAACTGAAGCACTTTAGAGTATAGTCCGGACATAGTGCAATTAACACTTAAGCCTATATAGTTCCCCGATCCAGCTTATTTCCTTTTTTATATATGGATGAAATATAATTTACTTATCATTCATTTGGAGTTTTCTTTAGCTGTATACATCTGTTAATCAGCTGTGCTATCAGGTCGAAAAGACTTGGTGTTCCATATTTAATTAGTTCCGTCGCTATGTTCCCAGGGCCTGGAGATTTTTTGTTCTTCATTAATTTTGCACAGTCAAGAACTTGATGTTTTGTAATATCTATCTCCCTATTATCTACTGGTGAAGGGATAATTATGCTCTGATACTGTGAATGGCCTCCGTAGCCGAGTGGGCAGGAGCGGGGGTGCAGTAGCACACGCTCTTTGAGTAGATCGGGGTTCAAGCCCCTGACTGCTGAATACGGTCGATCTGCCAACCCGCACTGGACCAGCGTGGCAGATTATGGTCCATTTCCCTCAGCATGAATTGTTGAGGAGGCTTCCATCCTGCAGTGGGTTGATAATGGCTGCACTTTACTTTTACTGTGATCGTCTTTTGGTTAGGAGGTTATTATAATGATTTTCCCATGTTGGCGTATCTATAAAGTTCTTATTTGATCAAGATTCATTAGTTTTTAGTGTGCTCAAGCTTCGCCAGGTTTTGGATGACTGTGTTCCTCTTAATGAGCTGTCAATTTCTTGGCATCTTTTCTCACATGCTACATTCTTGGATTCAGCAATTTTCCTTTTAACTGCTCTATTACAACTTTTGTATTCTTCTCTATTTTCCTGATTTTTATACATTAACCATTTGTTATAGGCACTTTTCTTTCACCAAACTCGAAGAAGAAAAGAATATAAATCAGAAATAAATAAATAAGGGTAAAATGAATAATTATGCATTTTACCCTTAAGAGTGAAGGCAAAGCATCCTGTTTAATTCTCAAGTTGGGATGCCTTGCCTTCACTCGAAAGGACAGGAGGAATAGGACCAGGGTATGTCTGCCAGGGACAAAAGTTAATGATATTGTAGAGCAGATATCTTTTAAGGGCACAAAAGTTTATGATACTGTAGAGCAGATATCATCTTTTAAGGGCACAAAAGGTGATATTGTTGTACACGTTGGGACTTGAGCACTTAACAAGTGCTTGAAAAGCACTTGTTAAGAAGCAAGTTAGAAAACTTGCAAGAGTTTTGAGACTTGGCAAAAAGCAAGTTAGAAAACTTGCAAGAGTTTTGAGACTTGGCAAAAAGCAAGTTAGAAAACTTGCAAGAGTTTTGAGACTTGGCAAGAAGCAAGTTAGAAAACTTGCTGCTTTCCCTAATGGTAGCCAAGCATTCTGGTCTCTTGCCAAAGCTGTTGGCCGCAACTTTTGCCTGGTGCTTCCGTAGCCAGGTGGGCAGGAGCAGCAGTGCATAGCACACGCTTCTTGATTAGACCGGGGTTCGAGCCCATGACCACCTAATACGGAGGATGCGGAAAGGTCAGGGAATGACCACCGCATATCCCTGGAGTAATATGGCCTTAGTTGCTAATGCTCATAAAAACCAAATAACAAACAGCAACTTTTGCCCATCTCTGCTCCCACCTCTGTCAAAACCAGATGGTTCTGTTGTAACTTCAGCCAAAGATAAAGCTGACCTGCTAGCATCCCATTTTTCTTCGAATTCATGTATTAATGATCTTGGTAAAACGCCTCCTACCATTCCCAACAGCTCCATTCAATGCCTTCTGTGATCTTCCCTCAAAAGGATGTCAGAAGGATTTTGACGAATCTTGATGCTAAGAAAGCTCCAGGTCCTGATGGTGTTTCTCCACTTGTTCTCAGAACCTGTGCTCCTGAATTTTTGTTCTTTGTCTGCCCTTTTTCACTTTCTTATTCCAAAGGTATTTTTCCTTCTGCTTGGAAATTTTCTCATATCCAGCCAGTTCTTAAAAAGGGTGACAAATCCCTCCCATCCAATTATTGTCCCATTGCAATTACTTCTACTCTTTCTAAAGTAATGGAGAAACCAATTAAATGTCAACCCTTAAACTACCTAGAAACGATCGTCAGTATTGATTCCGACAGTGTCCATCCACTGGTGATATTCTGGCTTATGTTACCCATTTATTTACAAATTCAATGGAAAAGTTTGGTGAAACACAAGCAGTTGCTCTTGACATCTCAAAGGCTTTTGATCGTGTTTGGCATAAAGTTCTTCTAAACAAGCTTCCATCTTATGGTTTGCCAACTGTTTTTTATAATTGGTTATCCAGTTTTCTCTCGAATCGCTTACTGAGGGGTAATGGTAGATGGCTTTCTGTCTTCTAACTTCTCCACTAATGCTGGCGTCCCCCAAGGTTCAGTTCTTTCCCCCACTCTTTTCCTCTTGTATATTAATGACCTTCTTCCCTTGACTGGAAATCCTATCCATAGTTTTGCTGATGATAGCGTATTGCATTCCACTTTCCATTTTGAGAAACCTTGCCTTGCTCGATCAGCTTCAACTTCTCGAATATCTGCTACCAATTTCTTAAATGCCGATCTCCAGGTAATTCTCCAGTGTGGCAAAGACAGCTTAGTTGATTTCAATCCTTCTAAAACTCAGTCTTGTCTTATATCTCACAAAAAGGATTCTTCTGCTCCTATGCTTATCTTTGGTAACACTTCAATTTCTCTTTTGGGGATTACCCTGACTTCTAATCTCTCTCTGGGCACAAGCACATTACAAATATTGCTTCCTCTGCATCTAAAAAACTTGGGGTTTCCTCTTTCGCTCTTGGCATTACTTTTCTTCCAAACAGCTTTTCACTCTGTACAAATCGCAAATCCGCCCTACCGTGAAATACTGTTCCCACATCTGGGGCGGTACCCCCAAAACCTCTCTCAGGCTTCTATATTCCATTCAGAAGAGGGCAGTTAGGTTAATTAATGACTCCTCTCTAACAGGGTCTCTCCACTTGCTGTCTCACAGACGTACTGTTTCTGCTGCATGCCTTTTCTACAAATACTTTCATGGGCACTGTTCTTCTGAATTGGCTTCTATAATTCCTGCTCTCACTTTCAAAACAGTCCAAACGTGCCGCCAACATCCATTTACTGTCCAACTTCAAACTCACAGAACCAACTTTTCATCTTCCTCGTTTATTCATTCAACTGCTGTTTTCTGGAACAACCTTCCTTCATATGTATTTGCCGAAAATTACAGTCTACAGAAGTTCAAGTATAACGTCAACAAATATCTTCTTTTGTCTTCTCAACCTCCAACCCAAGCACAGTACTAAGTACAGGTCAACCGTCACTAATCCGGCAGCGTTGGGACCTGTGGGGGTGCCAGATTAGTGAGTTTATCAGATCAACGGTGGTTATTTTAGCAGTTTACCCAACAGCTAGCCACCTCATCCTACCTTTAACACGTTAACTGCCAAGCTAGTTTAAGAAAAAAATTCTCCAGGGGCCAAAGAATATTTAGCAAATAATTTGATTAGTAATTCTAAAATAAATATTGTTATGTCAGTGTTGTTGTTTTTTCACTTAAAATATATAAAAAAAAGCCTTGTTTTATATCGCGTATATAGGGCCAAATTGGCCCAGTAGGTTACTTTATTTCTTAAGAAGCTGTGTCGGCCACATGCGTGTGATGCTATTATGGCATACATATGAAGGTCGTTTGTGATTAGTTTATTGCACGCGTGGCGAGCGCTGCAATAAAACTAATTGCGATGAAATAAACTCTCAAATGTTGGAATAAGTTTGTCAGTATTATTAGAGATTTTGTGAAAACAAGTTTGTTAGCACACTGTATTATCCATCATATTGTGTTGTGTTATTCCGCAAGTTGTACAAGTGTGTTGTAAAAAAAAAAAAAAAAAAAAAATCTAAAAATAATGGCTTAAAGAAAATTACTAAAATAAGAGGAATTAATGGAATTTACAACTAAGCAGAGTTAAACTTCTCACAGACACACCTCTGTCGAGATTTTTCAGAAGTTCAACTTTATCTGTTATGGACAATGTACAGTGTTTGCGCTTTACACTACGAGAGGCATTTCCTTTATGCATTGGAGCTAAATGTGAGCAGGCTATAATAATAAATGCAAAAAAACAAGTAGGAATGGCTTGCCAGTGTTTGAGTTTGTGCCAACAGCTGATGTGCAACCAATGCCACCAAAACAGTAGCGGCAGGTCGGTACGCCAACCCAGGAAATTTGAAATTATGTTCAGGAAAATTATGTCCGAATTAGCGGTGGAACTGGATTACTGGTGGCCAGATTAGTGTTGGTCGACCTGTACTATAGGTTCTAATACCTCTCGTGTTTGAGGTTTTCATAAAAAAAAAATAAGTTGAAAAAATAAAAATGAAAAAAAAATTCACAAGTTAGGATTAAATTTGCAAGTGTCTGCAATTCTGCCGAAAAAGGTTAGGAGGAAGTATATTATGAGAACCTTGTCAATCAATTCGGCCCTGGAGAGATTGTGCACGGCTCATGGGGTAGAATTTTTCTCAGTGTGGTCTGCGCTTGTTAACAGGAATATTTGCTGATGCTATCGAGGCAGTGTTAGGTGGGTTGGAAAACTGCTAGTTTGGGGGGGGATTCACAGACTACTAGATTAACGGTAACCACAGGCAGAGGTGAAAGTGATTCTTGCATTGCTTCTATTGGAATGAGTAGTAGCCTGCAAAGCGAGGTACTGGGGATTTCAAGGGCTGTTGGGAGCCGTCATGGAACAGTAAATACACGGGTTGTGTTAGGGTAACTAAGAGTAAGAATAGGTGTATGTAGACTTGCATAGTACACCAATGCTAGGAGTATAGTAAATAAATTTGATGAATTTGAAGTGCTGGTCAAGACATCAAAAGTGGATATTGTTGGGATATCAGATGTAGTGCTACATGGATATAAGTAGTGCAGAATTGGAATTTGGGGAGTACAATGTGTACAGGAAGGATAGACAGGACAGGAAGGGAGGAGGGGTTATGCTGTTAGTTAAGAAACACATAAAATCTAAGGAAGTGCATCCAATTGACATTGGTGGACAATGCAATGTTGAGTCAGTGTGGTGTGACATAAGCACCGGGAAAGGGAAAATGAGAGTAGGTATATGTTATAGGCCTAATGAATCTGATGAGTATAATGAGCAGTTGTGCAGTGAAATAGTGGGCCAGTAAATCAGAATGTCTCATAATGGGGGATTTTAACTTTCCAGATATTGACTGCAACTGTAGTTGGTCGCTCGCACACTAGAAAGACTTTTGTGGATTTATTGGATGACAGTTTTCTAAAGTACTATGTTTGAGAGGCAACCAGAGAGAGTAATAATTTTGATCTGATTATCAGCAGTGATTCTTCATGCATTAAGAATCTGCAGATAAAGGAACCACTAGGTGGCAGTGATCACAGTGTACTGATGTGAGATTTACTTAAAGATGTAACTACCATCAGGGGTAAGGTGCAGGGTATTTTCTTTTGTAAAGATGACTATAGTTATTTCAGTGAGTTTTTAAATTCGATACATTGTGATCAAGGCGCCTCCGTAGCTAGGTGGGAAGGAGCAGCAGTGTGCAGCACACACTTCTTGATTAGACCGGGGTTCGAGCCCATCACCACCAAATACAGAGGATGCAGAAAGGTCAGGGAATGACCACCGCATATCCCGGAGCAATATGGCCTTAGTTGCTAATGCTCCTAAAAACCAAATAACAACAACATTGTGATCAACAGATGATGTTACCAACGGTGAATTCTAAATGGGAAGCCTTCAGAGACTTAATCTTGTAGGATACTAGGCTTTTCATGCAAACTAAAAAATACTGTTGAAGGTTTAGGCCTGTATGGATATCAGATGAATTAATGCGGCTTGTGGCAGAGAAGAAAAATACATGGGATGCATATAAATTATTAGGCGACACAGAAGCCTATGGCTTCTGTGTCGCCTAAGGACAGAAGCCAAAGGAGGTTAGGCAGGCGAAGGCAGATTATGAGAAATGTCAAAGGATGCAAAAAGAAACAGCAAAGAGTTCTTTTCTTATGTAAACTCTAGAAGGAAAGGGATGAATCAGATTGGTCCACTTAACATAGATGGTTTGACTATTGATGATCATGCTCAGGTAGCTGATAAACTGAATGAGTATTTTGCCTCTACATTCAAACATAAGGAGTTATTCAAGGAGATCAATGCCATAAGTTTATCAAATTCTAACAGGGAGCTAAGTGATTTGTAATAACTGAGAGCAAAGTGGAGTAGAAATTGTTGCATAACAAAGGTATAAGGAAAGCACCTGGGGCGGATGGAATCGATCCAGTTATATTAAAGGAGGCAGCAAAGGAAGTAAGCAAAACCTTAGCCATAATTATGAAAGCTTCCTTGGAGGTCCCCATGGACTGTAGATGTGCAGATGTGTTCCAAATTCACAAAGTTGAATCAAAGGGCGACATGGGTAATTACAGACCTGTTAGTTTAACTTGTGTTCCTGGGAAAATAATGGAATCACTGGTTAACGAAGCAATGCAGGATCATCTAGACAAATTGCAGTTATAGTTCAGACACAGCATGGGTTTGTTAAGGGGAAGTCTTGTCTGACAAATTTGATTAGATACTATGATGTGGAATTAGATGCAAAGAATAACGTTGATATCATATACATGGATTTTAGGAAAGCTTTTGGTACTGTGGCACATAGACAACTACTGTACAACTTGGAACAGTATGGCATTAAGGGCAAGTTGTTACAATGGATAAAAGGATGGTTGAGTGGGAGAAGACAGAGAGTGGTTATTGATGGACACTGCTCTTCATGGACTAATGTTATTAGTGGAGTCCCCCATTGTTCGGTGTTGAGCCCATTGTTGTTTTCGGAATTTATCAATGATATTGATGAAGGTATTTCAGGGTTACTGCCTAAGTTTGCAGACGATACGAAGGTTGGCAGGGTTGTTAATGACAGTAATGATAGTACGCTACTGCAACAGGATCTGGAAAAGCTGAGCAGATGGGATGAGAGGTGGCAACTGAAGTTTAACATTGACAAATGTAAAGTATTGCGGATGGGTAGCAGTAACCCCATAGTAATGTATCAACTGGGTGGTACATTTTGCAGTCAGATATGAAGTTTTCTGAGCAGTGCAAAACGGCTGCAAGAATAGGTCATGGTATCTTGTCTATGATATACAGGAATTTTGCTAGCAGGGATGAAGGGGTGATTGTCCCCTTGTATAAGGCAATGGTCAGGCCAAACCTTGAGTACTGTCTACAGATCTGGAGGCCTCGTTTTAGGAAAGATGTAGATCTGTTAGAACGAGTACAGGAAAGGACAACAAGATTTGTGAGTGTAACAAAGGGTTGGTGTTATGAAGAAAGGCTTAAGTTCTGCAAATTGCAGCTTCTGGAGTCTAGGCACCTGCGAGGCGATCTAATTGAGGCCTTTAATGGATTGAGCAAGCTCAGTGCTAATGGGATTCTTTCTCTTGATCAGATTACTCACGTGAGGGTCATAAATTGAAATTGGGGAAAGACAATTGCAGAATAGATGTGCGGAAATTTGCATTTACCCAGCAGGTGGTTGATAGTCGAAACAAACTTCGATCAGTTGTATTGGAGGTCATCAACTTAAATACGTTCAAGGCAGAACTAGACAAACATTTGGAGTAAATGGATTGGTGAAATGGGAAGGGTGTTTTTTTGGCTGATGCTATATAAGCTTGCTTTCTTGCATCATATGCCCCCTACTAATGCTAATGTGTAAACGTGCGTATGCAGAGTGTTTCAAGTAGAATGCACCAAAGGCTATTCCACTTATTTCTAGATTTAGGATATTTGTTAAATGACATTTAATGACATTTTTTGTCGTTTTTGGAATGAAATTTTTTGAATTTCATGTTAAAATTGGACAAAGTATTACTGCTTAGATTTTAAGCTTTCTAAATTTAAATTTTAGATAATCTGCTTTTTTTCTCACTGTGAAAGTTGTTCCCCTTCCTTGGTTTAATTTAAAATTGTTATCAGTTAGTGTGACAATAATAACACAGTAATGGCAGTGTAAAGAGACATGATGAAACTGTCCTGATACAACCAGTTATTCACAGCCGAACATACGTTTTGAAGGGTGAGAATCACATACACCTGTTGTCAGTTTTTTTTTTTTCCCTTCCTTCAAATAAAGTCAATTTACATTCATTTCAAAAGGACACTGCAATGTTTTTAAACTAAATCAAGGATGGAGAACAACTTTCTTGTTGAGAAAGAAAGAAGCAGTTGTTTATTCAAATTTTAAATTTAAATGAGTGAGTTATAAATGTTAATACTTAGTCCAGTTTAAAAGTCAAATTCAATAATTTTTAGCCCGAACACAAAGAAAGGTCTAGATGACAGATAGACTAAGTATAAAAAAAAGAAAAGGTAAATCCCAGTCCTTTTTAATTGTAACCCCACACTGTGTGTGTGTGTGTGTGTGTGTGTGTGTGTGTGTGTGTGTGTGTGTGTGTGTGTGTGTGTGTGTGTGTCATATAGTATGTTGATAATCATTAATATATGGAATTTGTGGGCTGGTGCCATTGTAGTGGTAGTTAGCATTAGCAGAGGAATATGATACAAGAAAGCAAGCTTGTACAGGATCAACCAAAAGACGTTCCCATTTTACCCATCCATTCACTCCAAAAGTTTGTATAGTTCAGCCTTGAATTTATTTAAGCTGTCTACTTCCACAACGACAGATGGAAGTTTGTTCCAGCAATCAACTACCAGCTGGCCAAAGGCAAATTTTCGCTCATCTAGTCTACAACTGTCTTTCCTTCATTTGAATTTATGCCCCCTCAGGTGTGTAATCTGAGCAAGAGGAAGAATCCCATCAGCATTGTGCTTACTTAAACCATTCAATGCCCTATTCACCTCAATCAGATCACCTTGAAAGTGCCTCTCGCCAGATCCTGCAGTTTGCAAAACTTAAGCCTTTCTTAGTAAGTGCAACCCTTTGTTCCACTTGCCAATCTCTTTTCTCTTCTCTGTACTTGTTCCAGCAGCCCTACATCCTTCTTAAATCGAGTGATAGTATGCAGTACTCAAGGTGTAGCCTGACCATTACCTTATACAAGGGAATAATCACCTCCCTATCCCAGCTAGCAAAATTCCTGTATATCATTGACAAGACCCTCATGGGCTGCTCAGAAAACTTCATATCTGACTGCACAATTACCACCAGGTGTTTTACGTTCCCCACTATCCAATTCTGCATTCCTTATATCTTTGTGACACCGTGTCTCTGATATCCTAACAGTATCTGTCTTTGATGTCCTGACTGGCACCTGAAATTCATCAAATTTATTTATTACACTGCTAGCATTGGTGTACATGTATTTATACGTCCTATTCTTACTCTTAGTTACTCTAGCACAGCCCATGTATTTACTTGTTCCATGACGAATCCCTCAGTAGTCCTTGAAATCCCCAGCCCCTTGCTTTCCAGGCTGCTGCTTATTCCATTAGAAGCAGTGCAAGAATCACTTTCACCTATGCTTGTGGCTACTGTTAATCTATTAGTATGTAAATCCCCTCAAGCTAGCAGTGTTCTGATCAACGTTACACTGCCTCAATAGCATCAGCAAATATTCTTGCACACTTTCTATTTAAGTGTATCCCATCCCCGTAGAAGCACTCTCTCCTGTTAACAAGCATAGACCACGCTGGGAAAAATTCCACCCCACGAGCCTTGCACAATTTCTCCAGGGCCGAATTGATTGACAAGGCTCTCATCATATACTCCCTCCTATCGTATCTGGGCAGAATTACAAACACTTTCAAATTTGACCCTAACTCGCAACTTTTTTTTTTCCAGCACTGACCTGTACTTATTAAAAAGATATGCTACGTCCAGTTCTTCAAATAGGCCTCTGAGGTTGGGTATACTCATACTATGATTTTTTTTTTTTTTTTAGTGTTTTCCACCAACCATGGAATAAAACGAAAGACGAAAAACCCAAATTTTTAAAAATGTTTAATATTTACAATAAATTATTTACAAACCAAATATTACTGATAGTAATTTTAAAATAAAACAACTGTGATATACAGGATAATAATAAAATGCCGAATTTAAAATGCAATAAAATATACTGGTTAAAAGCGCTAAAATACTAACTGAAGCTTTCAAAGGCTTCTGCCTTCTTTCTCAACAGTGTAATTTCTGTTCTGCGGTGCATCATTAAATACCAGCAGGTTCACGGTGCATCTCACGTGAACGTGTACTGTTCCCGTCAGAACCGGAAGTGGCTCGGGAGCGTTTCAGGCAAAAACGTTCATCCCCTCCAAGGATTACCGCCTCAAAGAGGGGATGAATACGTGTGCCCCTATCTCTATTTATATTTTTCTCAGTAGAACTAATTCTCAAGCTCTCAAGCCACTTGCGGTCCCAAAACAGACTATGGCAAATCCGCCGTAGCTGAACATTTCTGGGAGAAGCAACATCAAATCTCCCCAGATGAAGAGGTCATCACTGATCGGGCGCATAGATTTTGGGAAATTGCTGCTATGGATAAAGGGATGGTTGAGGGGGGAGAAGACAGAGAGTGGTAATCAATGGACACTGCTCTTCGTGGACTAATGTTATTAGTGGAGTCCCTCAGGGTTCAGTGTTGGGTCCATTGTTGTTGTTTTCTTTCTTTATAAATGATATTGATGATGGTATATCAAGCTTAATGTTCGAGTTTGCAGATGATACGAAGGTTGGCAGGATTGTTAATAACACTAATGATAGTACACTGCTGCAACAGGATTTAGAAAAGTTGAGCAGATGGGCTGAGAGGTGGCAAATGAAATTTAACATTGACAAATGTAAAGTACTACATATGGGAAGCAGTAATCCCAGTATCAACTCTTGTGGTACCACACTGACAGTGGTAGAGAATGAAAGGGATCTGGGGGTAATCGTGCAGGCAGATATGAAGTTTTCTGAGCAGTGGAGATGGTCTGTAAGAGTAGCTCATAGTGTCTTGTCAATGATATACAGGAATTTTTCTAGTAGGGATAAGGAGGTGATTATCCCTTTGTATAAGGCAATGGTCAGGCCACACCTTGAGTACTGTATGCAGGTCTTGAGGCCTCATTTTAAGAAGGATGTAGAGCTGTTGGAATGAGTACAGAGAAGGGCAACAAAATTAGTGAATGGAACAAAGGGTTGCTCTTACAAAGAAAGGCCTAAGTTTTGCAAATTACAGTGTCTGGAGACTAGGCACCTGCGAGGTGATCTGATTGAGGTGTATAAAGTCTTGAATGGTTTGAGTATGCTCAATGCTGATGGGATTCTTCCTGTTGCTTAGAATAATCACCTGAGAGGGCATAAATTCAAATTGAGGAAAGACAGTTGTAGGGTAAATGTGCGGAAATTTGCCTTTATCCTGCGGGTAGTTGGTTGGTGGAACAGACTTCCATCCCTTGTTGTGGTAGTTGATAGCCTAAATAAATTTAAGGCTGAGCTGAACAGGTATTTGGAACAAATGGAGAGGTGAAATGGGAGCTGGTTTTTTTTTTTTTTTTTGGCTGATGCTATATAAGCTTGCTTTCTTGCATCATGTGCCTTTGCTAATGCTATAACCGAACATAGCAACAGCTTTGTACGTAAGTCGTTTGTACATAACTAGAAGAGTGCCTGTACTGTATATGTTCGAGAATAAATAAAAAAGTAGTGCAACCAATTATATTATTTTCCATAGGTCATTAAGTTCGATTAGTGCAGCACTTTTGTGAGATGCATTAAGGTCACTAATTGAGGGATTAGTTTGCTTAATGTTCTTAACGTTCTCGACTTCTACTGCCGATACCGATAATACGCACCATCTGTTTACCGAGAATGTGGGGAGAAACTGCGGTAGCGACAAACCAGTTTGTCTTTTAAGCTTCTAATAGTTTGCCATGGTTCTTGTGTTAGCTTTCTTTAACTTTGCCACCCTAGGTATAACCCTGTGTGCAAGCCCTGAAATACGGCATCTAACATACTGGAGGGGGACCATCCAGGTGTGAGCCAATGTAAGAAGGGGTAGAGGTATGGTGCTCACACCATACTGAGAAATTTCGCTCCTCTGTGTTACCAAACAGTACTAGGCGGTAGTAGACTCTCATCAACCAGTGCAATACCTCCACTTTGTTTATTGGAGGCTTGAAGTGGTAGAACCCATGTTTCGTCTCCAGAGCAATCTCCCCATCTTTTCCATCATGCAGTATGATATGTCTTTTGAGGTTATGATGGACATCATGGCAAGATGCAATCTTCCTTACATTTTGAGGGTACAGCTTTGAAATGGTGTTTGTAGGCTGGCTGCTAGATAGTCCACCAGACTGAACCTCTTGGTAGCTCTCTAGGAGGCTTCCAGATCAACTAGTGTATGATCTCACTGCCTCTACTCTGCCAGTTAGCGACTGCAGGGAGTCCGAGTAGTGTGTAGGCAGAGGCATTGTCAAAGCCACATTATGTCAAGGAGCAGGGTATATTCTTGCCATGTGTATACCCTATTCAAATATTTCATTACTTCATACAGCATGTCTTTGCCTCCTTTTATTACTACCGAATGTATCATGAATTGTCAAACTAAAAGAACAAACTTATCCGTGAGAAGTTCTAAACCTCCCAAACATTTCCTCGTTCATTTCACAGATAGACTTGGTCTGAGTTCTAATTGCAATGATGTCCATTTCCTCTTAAAATCTGTGAAATCCCATGAACTTTTTCTTACAGAATCTCAATTATTGGTTGATTCAACCACTGCTCATCTCAATTGCCCCAATTATTTGCGGTATGATTCCTTTCGCTTCAAAGTGGTACTTATTAGTCCATTCTGATATTCCCTGTCAGGGACTTAGTAATTTGGAATATCCTCCTTTTAATCTTCTCTGGCTTAAAATCTTTCTACCACATTCTGTCAAATTCATCTGTTCCCTCTATCATTCTCCCAACTCCAGTAATCATTTGGAACTCTGTGGCTTTCTGTCTTTGAGATTTCACTTTCTCCAGTTCAACTTTCCAAACAGTGAGACAAGTTTCCTTGGCGATTTTAATGTTCATAACTTCAGCTGGCTTCCATTTTCTAGTCATACAGACCCAGCTGATCAAAATGCTGAGGCTTTTGCAATTACTAATGACCTCGCACAGATTGTTCATTTACCTACCAGAACATCAGATAGTCTTAACAACGCAGCCAACACACTTGATATTTTTCAGACAAACCCCCCCCTTATAAGTACACAGTCGAGGTGAGTGGTCCTCCAAGCACCTATCACAATTTCTTGATGGTCTTTTCTCTAATGGAGCCTTTCTCCTGTGGGCATTCTCAACCTCGTGTCATTTGGCATTACAGGAATGCAAAATGGGATGATCTGCAATTTCTTTTCTTTTTTGCCTTGGTTGAATTATTGCTTAAAGTCTTCTGATGTCAATGTTTGTCAGATCATGTCAGTGAAATTATTCTTGTAGGGATGAAATCCTTTATTCCACCCACCTTAAAATTTCATCCTTTATTTAAACCTTGGTTTTTCAATAAATATTATAAGGCTATTCAAGAGAAGAATGTTGCATATCACAATTGGTTTGTATCCAAATCTCTAGGTTCATTTTCTGCTCACACCATAGCTCGCAACAATTATAAAGCAGTTATTAATCAGTCAAAACTAGAAACTAAACTCTTGGCGTAAGCACGTTACAAATATTGCTTATTCTGCATCTAAAAAACTGGGTTTTCGCTTTCACTCCCGGCATTACTTTTCTTCCATGTAGCTGTTCATTCTGTGAAAATCACAAATCCACCCCACCATGAAATAACATTCCTACATCTGGGGAACCTTTCTCAGCCTTCTAGATTCCATTCAAAAGAGAACTCTCAGCATTACTTTTCTTCTGAACAGCTGGTCACCCTGTAAATGCACACTACCACGGAATATTGTTTCCATATCCAGGGCAGTGCCCCCAAAACCTCTCTCAGGTGTCTAGATTCCATTCAAAAAAGGACAGTTAGTGACTCATCTCTAACAGAGTCTCTCCATTCTCTGTCTCATAGATGTTCTGTTTCTGCTGCATGCATTTTCTGTAGATACTTCCATAGGCACCTGTTCTTCTGAATTGGTTTCTATAATTCCCATTCTCCCTTCCAAAACAGTCTGAACCAGGGCTCCCATGCCTGGGTTTTTCCACCCAGATCTGGGTTTTTTGATTGTCATCTGGGTTGATAGATTTTTTTCACAAAAATATCTCATTATCTGGGTTTTTTCAGTAATTTTTAATTTTAAGTCAAAATTTATTTTTATTTCTTGTAAATACAATAAAATTTAATACATTTAATAACAGTTTACAATTTTCTTAATTGTATATTCTAACAATACTGATCATAATTTGTAATATCTCAAGTGCTTGTATACAAAATACTACAAATGTAAAAGGATTTCAAAGTTTTCACAGGGTTCTACACTATGGTTTTTGTTCGTGTTACTAACATGTATGCGCAGCCTATTGAGCAGGCGGAAGGAGGTCTTTACTGCACAGTCTTTCATGATCGTTCGTGGTATTATTGCATTATTTGGTGTGATTTTTAAATTTATGTGTATACTACATACAGTGATATAATAAATTTAAATTGTAGTGACTATTTCTATTTTATGTTAATGGATTAGTGCTTTATTTTTTATTTTATAGAACATTTTTAAATAAGATAACTGCTAACTAGCCATACCCACAAATTGCTCACAATGTCTGAAACTTGTTCCCCACAGAGAAAGATGAGTAAACGGTGGTATACTCAAAATTTTAGGAATGAATGGTTAGAAGATCCGGAATTAAAGGATTGGTTGAAAGAAGTCAGTAATGAAAAAGGTGTGTCTTACTGTATTTGTTGTGAAATGAAATTAAAGAATGCCAATAAATCGATGGTACTAGCACATAAAAATACAGTTAAACATAAAAAAAGTGCAAATATTGCTAAGACAAGTTCAACGTTAGACACGTTCTTCACAAAAAGTAAACCTACAGAGAATGAAGAATTAGCAAAGGCAGAGTTAACAATTGCTGCACTAATTTCTGAGCATAATATTCCATTTGCGCAATGTGATCACCTTATAGAAGCATGTAAGAAAGCATTTCATAATAGCAATATTGCAAAACAAGTTCAGATAAAGGCGACTAAAGTCTCTTATCTTATACAAGATGGCATAGCCTATCATGAAAAAATATACATTTCTAACATATGCAGAAACAACAAGTTTTCAATGATAATAGATGAAAGTACAGATTTATCTTTATCGCAAGTTCTAGCTGTTGTTATTAGATATTTTGATATTCAAAAACTTGATGTTGTAGATGTATTACTTGACACTGTTTGTGTCGAAAATGGTACTTCAGAAGGGCTTTAGAAAGATCTTTTCATCGAAAAAAAACATTCAAATAAGTAATCTCGTTGGCTTTGGAAGTGATAATTGTGCCACTATGATGGGTACTAAGAGTGGATTCCAGTCATTGCTAAAAAAGGATGTACCATCAGTATTTATAATGGGATGTGTTTGCCATTCTTTTGCATTATGTGCTAGTCATTCAGTCAAGTACTACCCATCATATCTAGAAATATTTATAAAAGATATCTCTTGTTATTTTTCCCGTAGTAATAAAAGATTAAACGAGTTCAAAATGATTCAAGATGTTGTAGATACTGCTAAGCATAAAATCCCCAAATTAGCACAAACATGTTGGTTATCCCATGGCAATGTAATAAAAATTATTATTGAGCAGTGGGATGCATTAGTTCTTTATTGGCACCTCCGTAGCCAGGTGGGAAGGAGCAGCAGTGCGTAGCACACGCTTCTTGATTAGACCGGGGTTCGAGCCCGTCACCACCAAATACAGAGGATGCGGAAAGGTCAGGGAATGACCACCGCATATCCCGGAGCAATATGGCCTTAGTTGCTAATGCTCCTAAAAACCAAATAACAAACAAAAACAAACAGTTCTTTATTTTCAGTCTCAATCAAAAACTGACAAAATCGATGGTGGACGGAATATTTACAATACTATGATCACCAAAGGAACTAAGCATATGTTGTTGTTTTTAGGATATGTACTGGAGAAAATAAACTGCCTGAATATTGAATTTCAATCTGAGCATTTCAGATTGCACTTACTTCATTCAATGGTTTTAATTGAGTATAAAAATATTCTTAGTTTTTTCATAAAAGAAGTCATTACTTTGTACAAAGCTGGTTGAAATTGATCCAAGCAATGCAATAAATCATAAGCCTCTGAATAAAATATATTTGGGAGGCCGTTGTATGGCCTTATTAAATTCAACACCGCTTGGTCACAGTGAAAGCAGGTTTAAAAATGATTGTTTAAAATTTCTTGTTGAACTTTGTATGGAAATCAGAAAAAGATTTCCTCTAAATGACAATGGAATTATCGCCAGTCTCAATGTTCTTGGCCCAGCAGTGATACATCATTGTGCCAAATCGCCATCCTCAATTTTCCATTTAGCAATGCAGTTCCCTCACCTTGTTTCTGAAGACAAAATAGATCTTCTAGATGATGA
This sequence comes from Mastigoproctus giganteus, assembly GCF_048544385.1. Taxonomy (NCBI): domain Eukaryota; kingdom Metazoa; phylum Arthropoda; class Arachnida; order Uropygi; family Thelyphonidae; genus Mastigoproctus; species Mastigoproctus giganteus. The sequence goes on along the minus strand of NC_143578.1, from coordinate 197,324,562 downwards.
ATGGAGATCATTTCGTTTAAATCAAGATTTAGATCTCTCTTACAAAAACATCCCTGAGTTTTGGTATCTGTTATGTAATGTAAAAGATGGCTTTAATAATTCTAAATATGAGATTTTATCTAACTTTATGACCAGTCTAACTATTTTACTTCACTCTTCGGCAAGCATAGAAAGAATCTTCTCCCAAGTAAAACATATAAAAACAAAAGCCACAAACTCCCTTAAACCAGAAACTGTGAAAGATCGACTAGTGGCAAAACAGGCGATAAATAGATCTAATCAAAATTGCTATATATGGAAACCTAAATCAGAATTGGTAAAAGAAGTCATACAAGGAACTTGTCATAAAAGATAAGAAGAACGTTTGAAAAAAATGAAAGAACTTCAAAAAATAAATGTGGAGGGAACTGAATGGGATGAAAATTCTGATTACAATTAAATAAAAGATATTTATGCATGGTAAGTTTTATCTTGTTGTTGTTGTTGTTTGGTTTTTAGGAGCATTAGCCACTAAGGCCATATTGCTCCGGAATATGCGGTAGTCATTCCCTGACCTTTCCGCATCCTCCATATTTGTTGGTGACGGGCTCGAACCCTGGTCTAATCAAGAAGCGTGTGGTACGCACTGCTACTCCTTCCCACCTGGCTACGGAGGCGCCAAGTTTTATCTTATTTGTGTTGCTATACTATATGATGAAAACTAGGTTTTTTTTTGGGTTTATTTAAGTTGCAATCTAAGTTTTTTTAAAATTAGTGAGTGGGAGCCCTGGTCTGAACACATGCTGCAACCATTCAACATCCTTTTACTGTCTGACCTCAAACTCATAGAACCAAGTTTTCTTTTTCCTCATTTATTCATTCAGCTTCCATTTTCTGAAACAACCTTCCTTCATACATATTTCCTGAAAATTACAATCTTCAGAAATTCAAGTCTAATGTCAACAATTATCCTTTTTCATCTTCTCAACCTTCAGCTCATGCATGGTATTAAGTACTTAGGTTCGTAATACCTCTTGTGTTTGGGGTTTCATAAAAAAAAAAAAAAAAAGGTAAAAACTGCATGCGGCATGTTTGCCTCCAGAATGACTTGATGGTGACGATGAATATGGAGGAAGACTTTGATTGATCTGTAACATGTTTGTGGGAACTGAATTCTCTAGACAGTTACTGTTTCTTGGTATCATACAGTCCATGGTCGCCTTTGTCCCCTGAAGAGGATGCGGTACCATGTTTATTAGTTCTGACTTTTCTGTTTTGAATGCACAGTGATCCAAATAGGTGACAAGAGATTGAATGTTCCTGAATGGAGCTTTGTTGGCTGGATGCTAGTTGTTTGTTAAGTCTGTCTTGAAGTCTTTGGGATTTTCTGTGGATGGTAGTAAGCCAACCAAACCAAGCTCTGTTCATTAACAAATAAATCCCCTTGTCATTTTCCGTCATTTTGCACTGCATATTCAAAACTAACAAACCAGAGCCAATCATCGTAATACTACTTTCTCTGATCGCGCTGAGAAACAGTAATTGTTAAGAACATTTAGCTACCCATAGACATCTAAGACAGACCAATCACAGTGTTCCTTGTTCCTTTTCATTATCCAGTTTTTCTATGGAGTTAAATACGGCCTGTGAAGTTTTTACTCCAGTCTATAACTCCCAAAAATCTGCTGTTGAAGATTGTGACACTTTCGGAGAAATTGTATGGCAGGAAAAGTAGAGTTATTTTTAAGTAACTCTATTTCAGTATTCACTTGCATGCAGAATTCTGTTACTCAGCTTCTATTTCCTAGAGCAGTTCTGCTATTCAGTGAATTATTTTTTACTTCAAAATTTGCATAATACAGGTAACCCTTGTATAACACGGTAGTTTGGTTCCTACAAAATCTCGTGTAATGCAAAACCATGTTATACGGGACTAAGAACGAGTACAAAAACAGGGGGGTTACATTCCAAAAGCTAACAAAAATATACCATTTTTTCTATAACTATCAGAAACTTAATTTTTATAGTAGTAATAACTTAATATTTTAACTATTATTTTTATAATAGTTAATAGTAGTAACTTAAATAGTAGTAATACTATTTAAGTATTTATAATAGTAGTAACTTAAATAGTAGTAATACTATTTAAGTATTTATAATAGTAGTAACTTAAATAGTAATAACTGAACAAACGTCTTATCTTACAAACTCTGATACTTATATGTCAGATAATTAAGTACATTTCATTTTCTTTCTCTTCATCGCTGCTGAGCACAATCTCTTTTACAGCATCTAGATTTCGTGTACCTTCAGCTCTCTTTAAAAGTCATAAACTGCACCCTTTGAAGTCATATTTTTTATGGTCAAACAAGCACAAGTTCAATAGCACAAATAATAGCACCCAGGGATATCCCTACAATATACAGTGGATGCCCGCTTTAAAGATATAAAGCACAAATTTACTTTTTTACCTTACCAATTAACAAAGTTAAATGATACGTGAAAATTGGAAGAATATTTTCCAGTTAGCAAAATAAAAATAAATTTATGCTTACATACATATTTTAATTAATAGGTACAGTAATATGTACATACTAACTAATTGATATTTCTGTTCACTGGCTTTTTTTTTTTTTTGTTGTAAAATTTAAAACAGTAAAGATAAGCAATTAATAACAAAGCACAAGGCATTCACAAGTTTCAACAAACACGATATGCAGAAGTAAGGGATGGAGTAATAAGTTTCTGAAAATTTATGTTTTTTATATAATTGAATATTTCATGGAAGGGGAAACACATTTCACCATAATAACATGAAAACCCACAGAATTCCAGCTATCAGTATTATACCAAATGCAAGAAGATCGTGTTTATTACCCATTTATAATTGATTGTGCTAACAGAAAAGACCAATAAACTGGAAACTGCAAATTGTTTTTATTGTTTTATGGTAATGACGTCCAGAAATGTGCTTTACAAAAATATCACGAAGGCGATAACGACTAGCGAATGAACAGCAGGGAGTCACAAAAAGGAATGGAAACGTTGAAAATTACATCTAACATAATAGTAGGGTTTCCCCAGCTCTAAAGCTCAAAAATACCATGTTACACAAGATTTCCCGTAATTCTCAAACCATGTTAGAGTGAAACCGTGTTGTGCAAGAATTGCTGCAATTTATCAATCGTGTTAGAGCGAAACCGTGTTGTAGAATTACCATGTTATACGGGGGTTGCCTGTATAGTATAACTTTTATACTTCTTACATCCTATAATGTTGCTGACACACGCATACATGTGAGTGATTTATTCAAGATAAAAGCATTTTATTTTCACTCTAAAAACTAGCATTTCTATTTATCTTTTATAAAGACTTGTTTCTGTTTTGATCTTTATAAAATTGTTCTGAAAAAAGAACAAATGTGTAAAGCTTAATTTCTATCAACTAAACATGTAATGATTACAGAATAATATTCTGATAAAAAAAAAAAAGAAGTGAAGTATTTCTGGAATTTATTTATACATGGACTTTCTGTGTTTCATTCTTTACTGATATATATTTTGTTATTTTACGTATAATTTACATATTTTACTTGTTATATTTATCCAGGTTTTCCTGTCCAGATGTAGTTCTTCCTTCCATGCAGATTTTTCAGGTCCTCTCTTTTAAGTTTCATTTTTATTGTAGCTTCTTCTTTTGCATGCTTCATATCTTTTCATAATTATAATGCAGTAATTTTAAAGAATGATGCACTCCTACTGCTAATATTACATTTTTCCTGAATGAGAGGTATGATTGCTGTGGCATTCTAATAAAATTTTTCTGGTACATAGACCTAAATGATATTACATGGAATGTACCAGCTTCCTTCTTTTGCGTGATGCTTCTTTGATTTACTTTGCCTTGCACCACATGTTTATCTGGTATTCAGCTTAATTTTTATGATTGATATTTTATTATTAATTTTTTTTTTGACTAAAAAGAGTTTACGAAATAACATTAGCATTAGTAGAGGAATACGATGCAAGAAAGCAAGCTTATGCAGGATCAGCCAAAAAAAAAACAACCCTCCCATTTCATCCCTCCATTTGTTCCAAATGCCTGTCCAGCTCAGCCTTAAATTTATTTAGGCTATTAGCTTCCACAACAAGAGGTGGAAGCCTGTTCCACCAATCAAATACCCACTGGCTAAAGGCAGATTTCCGCACATCTATTCTACAACTATCTTTCCTTAGTTTGAAACTTTGCCCCCTCAGGTTCTTAATCTGAACAAGAGGAAGAATCCCATCAGCATTCAGCTAGCTCAACCAATTCAAGGCCTTATACACCTCAATCAGATCACCTCGCAGGTGCCTACTTCAGGGAGCTGCCCTTCTTTGTACTCTTTCTAGCAACTCTACATCCTTCCTAAAATGAGCCCTCCAGACCTGAACACAGTACTCTAGGTGTAGCCTGACCATTGCCTTGTATAACGGGTTAATCACCTCCCTGTCCCTGCTAGCAAAATTCCTATATATCTTTGACAAGACTCCATGACCTGCCCTGGCAGCCCATCTGCACTACTCAGCAAACTTCATATTTGACTACACAACCCCCCCCCCCAGGTATTTTTCACTTTCTATTTCCCTGAGTGTAGTACCACACAGTTGGTAAGTTTCTCTTCTGTTATTGCTACACTTATGCAGTACTTTCCATTTGTCAATGTTAAATTTCAATTGCCACTTCTCAGCCCATTTTCCCAACTTATCTAGATCCAGTTGGAGTAACATACTGTCTTTACTGTCGTTAACAACCCTGCCAACCTTTGTATCATCTGCAAACTTGGACATTAAACCTGATGTACCTTCATCAATATCATTGATAAATATACAAATCAACAATGGGTCCAACGTCGAACCCTGGGAAACTCCACTAATAACATTTGTCCACGAAGAGCAGTGTCCATTGATTACCACCCTCTGTTGTCTCCCGCTCAACCATCCTTTTATCCATTGTAGCAACTTACCCTTAATGCCAACATTTTGTACAGCAGTCTTCCATGTGCAACAGTATCAAAAGCTTTCCTGAAATCCAAGTATATGATATCAAAATTATTTTTGGCATTAAGTTCCTTTTTGATCACATCATAGTATCCAATTAAAATTGGTCAGACAAGACCTCCCTTTAACAAACTCATGCTGTGTCTTAACTATTACTGCAGTCTTGTCTAGATGATCCTGCAATGCTTCTTTAACCAGTAATTCCATTATTTTCCCTGGAAAACAAGTTAAACTAACAAGTCTATAGTTACTTCTCACCTTTTGAACCCCCCTTTGTGAATTGGTGATACATTTGCACCTCCAGTGAGTCCAAGGAAGCTCTCATAATTATGGCTAAGGGTTTGCTTACTTCCTTTGCTGCCTCCTTTAATATAACTGGATAGATCCCGTCCATCCCAGGTGCTTTCTTTATGTTTAACTTTAACAATTTCTCCTCCACTTTGCTCTCAGTTATTACAAAATCACTTAGCTCCCTGTTAGCATTTGATAAACTTCTGGCACTCCCCTCATTGAATAACTCCTCATGTGTGTAGATGCAAAATACTCATTCAGTTTATCAGCTAACTGAGCATTGATCATCAATAGTCAACCCATCTATGTTAAGTGGTCCAATCTGATTCATCCCTTTCCTTCTAGAACTTACATAAGTAAAGAACTCTTTGCTGTTTTTCTCAAGGCGCCTCCGTAGCCAGGTGGAAAGGAGCAGCAGTGCGTAGCACACGCTTCTTGATTAGACCGGGGCTCGAGCCCGTTACCACCAAATACAGAGGATGCGGAAAGGTCAGTGAATGACAACCGCATATCCCGGAGCAATATGGCCTTAGTTGCTAATGCTCCTAAAAACCAAATAACAACAACAACAACAGGTGTTTTTCTTTGCATCCTTTGCCAAAGATTTCTCATAATCTGCCTTCTCCTGCCTGACCCTTTATGACTTGATTACAGGCTAGTTTATACCTGCCATAGGCTTCTGTGTCACTTGATACTTAATATGCATCCCATACATTTTGTCTTCTCTGACACAAGCCTCATTAATTCATCTGACATCCATTTAGGCCTAAACCTTGAACAGTATTTCTTAGTTGGAATGAAAAGCCTAGTAGCCTCCAAAATTAAGTCCCTGAAGGATTCCCATATAGAATTCAACGTTGGTAACATCATCTGTTGATCCCACTACACAGAATTTAAAAACTGTGTGAGACCTCTAGTCATCTGTACGAAAGCAAAAGCCCTTCTCTTTAACTTTGATGGTAGTTACTTACATCTTTAAGTAATTCCAAAATCAGTACATTGTGATCACTGTCACCCAGTGGGTCCTTTATCTGCAAATTCTTAATGCATGAATAATCACTGCTGATAATCAGATCAAGAGCATTACTCCCTCTGGTTGCCTCTCGAACGTGTTGCTGTAGAAAATAGTCATCCAATAAATTCACAGAAGTCTTGCTAGTGTGCGAGTGACCAACTCACAAGTTCCAGTCAATATCTGGAAAGTTAAAATCCCCTATTATAAGACATTCTGATTTTCTTTTAAAAGACCTGGGAGTAATTGTGCAGTCAGATATGAAGTTTTCTGAACAAGCAGACAGGCTGCCAGAGCAGGTTATGGGGTTTTGTCCATGATATATAGGAATTTTGCTAGCAGGGAAAAGGAGGTGATTATCCCTCTGTATAAGGCAATGTTCAGGCCATGCCTTGAGTACTGCATACAGGTCTGGACGCCTCATTTTAGGAAGGATGTAGATTTACTTGAGCGTGTACAGAGAAGGGCAACAAGATTAGTGAGGGGAATGAAGGGATCCTCTTGCCAAGAGAGGCTTAAGTTCTGCAAATTGCAGTGGCTGGAGACTAGGCATCTGCGCGGTGATCTGATTGAGGTATATAAGGCTTTGAATGGGTTGAGCATGCTGAATTCTGATGGGATCCTTCCACTTGGTCAGATTACGAACCTAAGGGGTCATAAATTCAAATTAAGAAAAGACAGATGTAGAATAGATGTGCGGAAATTTGCCTTTAGCCAGCGGGTGGTTAATTGCTGGAACAAACTTCCATCTGTAGTTGTGGAAGTTGATAGGTTGAATAAATTTAAGGAGGAACTGGACAGGCATTTGGAAGGAATGGTGTGATTTTTTTTTTGGCTGATGCTGCATAAGCTCATACACTTACTTTCTTGCATCACATGGCACTGCTACTACTACTACTACTGGCCTACTCTATTTCTCTGCACAATTGCTCATTATACTCATCAGATTCATTAGGCCTATAACACACACCTTCTCTCATTTTTCCTTTCCCGGTGCTTATTTCACACCAAACAAACTCTACCCTGCATTGTCCACCAACATCAGTTGGATGCACTTCCTTAGATTTTATGTGTTTCTTAACAAACAGTATAACCCTTCCTCCCTTCCTGTCCTGTCTGTCCTTTCTGAACACATTGTACCCCTCAAATTCCAATTCTTCACTGCTTATATCTGTGGGACACTACATCTCTAATATCCTGACAATATCTGCCTTTGATGTCTTGACTAGCAATTCAAACTCATCAAATTTATTAGGTAGAGTTTATTAGTCATTAAATTATGTATACACTATATGACCAAAAACATTTATTTTCTTTCAGCAGCATGATTTCCAGTTTTTATTCTTTTCATTCTTTTCTTGATTTGTTTTCATTTTTTAACTGACAATGAATGATCATAACTGAATGCCTTTGTATTCATATTTAGCAAAACCCAGGTACTAAAGGCGTGCAGTTAAGTAAAGGGTGCCAATCTTGAAAAGAATTGAGCTGCATAAAGTGGATTATCTATCTGTCATCGGTAAGGGATGGTGACAAATGATTATGCCCCATTACCCACTATCTTTTGCTTCCACTCCCACTGAGCAGTAAACAATACAATTTTCATTATCTGTCCATTTCACTTCCATCAAAAATCACTTGATTCAGATTTTCAGTGAATTGTATGCATTGCTAAGAAAAAAGAATGTTCATTTCTGAATAAGCAAATGCAGTGAAATATTCACAGTCATGTTTCAATAAATATTGGTGATATACAGAATACTTATTTTTAGGCTGCTGCCAGATGAGCAAATAAAAACATTGATGTTAATAAAAACTGTTAGTAAAAACATTGAAGTTAATAAAAACTGTTAGTGAAAACATTGAAGTTAATAAAAATTGTTAGTAAAAACACTGATGACACTGTATTTATTTGCTCATCTGGCTGTAGCCTTAGAAGGTCTCAAGCTTTGGATTAAATATGCTGATAAACTGTGCATTTCAATTTTTGTTTCCCCCTTTTTATAAAAAAGTGCATGGGATATTAAATACGCTAATATTCTTTTCAACGTGAATAATTGTAAATTCCTCTGATGTATGTGGTCATGCTGGAATATAAACATAACACAGAAATAGTTAAGAACTACCCATGTGTTATGTTTATATTCCAGATGATGTCACTGGAATTAATATTCATTTCCTCTGCAAAGCAGTTGCCAGAGTTAGTTCGGAAGAGGTACATTTTGGCTACAATCTGGCACTCCAGTTCATCCCACAAGTCGGATTGAGTTCCAGTCTCATTAACAAGTCGGATTGAGTTCCAGTCTCATTAACAAGTCGGATTGAGTTCCAGTCTCATTAACACCTTTTGGGACTCCTCAGCATCGTTGTCCACCAATTATTCCTCTATAACTTTAGCTGTATGGCATGGAGTGATGGCATAGTGATATTGATGACCCATTTTAGTACTGCTGCAGTATAGGTACATATGTTAACCTTCTTGAAAAGTCCAAACAATGAGTTAAAGGCATTACTTACAAAAACAGTTATATCAGTTTGAAAGTCACTACAAAATAGTATTAGTAGTGCAAACAGCAAGCCAAGTAAACAATAAGTGAGGCAAGGAAACAGCATTAATCAAAAGAAAAAAAAACACTGCCTGCATTATCTGTCCATTCTCCTAATAATTTTTCTAATCCATCACTAAATTTCTTCAAACTACCCACCACTTCTACAATGCCAGATGGAAGATTGTTCCAACAATCAACTAACTGCTGGCTGAAAGCAAATTTCCACACACCTGGAACCATTCTTCCTCAATTAAAATTTATGCTCCTTCATGTGTGTGTGTTTTCTGGGATACCATTAGAATTGTTTACATAATTTTTAAACCTCACGAGTGCCTGTTACCAAGCACTACAATTTGCAGAACTGAAGTCTTTCATGGTAAGTATCCTTTTTTTTGTCTTTGACTAATCAGCCAACATCTGTTTTATTGTCCAACTTCATACTCACAGAACCAACTTGTCATCTTCTTCTTCGTTTATTCATTCAACTGCCGTTTTCTTGGAACAACCTTCCTTCTTACATATTTTCTGGCCGACCGGGCTAGCCGGGTGGGTAAAGTGCCTGCCTGGCAACCCAAAGGTCGCGGGTTCGATTCCCGCCTCGGGCTTGGATCAAAGTACTGCAAAAAAAAACCTTGGGAGGTGCATTATGGCCACAGAAGCCTATGCGCCAACAACTACCAAAAAAAAAAAAAAAAACATATTTTCTGAAAATTACAGTCTACAGAAGTTCAAGTCTAATGTCAACAAATATCTTCTTTCATTTTCTCAACCTCCAACCCATGCACATTACTAATATTATAGGTTATAATACCTCTCGTGTTTGGGGTTTTCATAAAAAAAAAAAAAAAAAATATCTCGTTACTATTTTATGTACTTGTTCTGACAGCTCTTCCTTCTTAAAATGAGTCTTCTTGACTGTAGTAGTAGTGGCAAATACCAACTTTGCAGTACTACACTGAGGTTAGGGAAGAATGAAAAAGACCTAGGGGTAAATGTGCAGTCCAGTCAGGCATGAAGTTTTCAGGCTGCAAAAGTAGCTCATGGGATGTTGTCAATGATGTATAGGCATTTTGCTAGCAGGGATAAGGAGCTGATTAATCCCTTCTATAAGGCAATGGTCAGGCCACACCTTGAGTACTGCACAAAGGTCTGAAGGCCTCATTTTAGGAAAGATGTAGAGCTGATAGAATGAGTACAGAGAAGGGCAACGAGATTGATGAGTGGAACAAAGGGTTACTCTTACCAAGATAGTAGTAGTAGTAATGGAGGCATGTGATGCAAGAAAGCAAGGATATGAGCTTATGTAGCATCAGCCAAAAAAAAAAGCCAATTTTCACACATCCATTCCCTCTTAAAGTTTGTCCAGTGCCTTCTTGACTTTATTTAAGCAATCAACTTCCATAACAACAGATGGAAGTTTGTTCCAGCAATTAACCACCTGCTGGCTAAAGGCAAATTTCTACACATCTATTCTACAACTGTCTTTCTTCAATTTGAATTTATGCTCTCTCAGGTTCGTAATCTTAGCAAGTGGAAGAATCCCATAAGAATTCAGCATGCTCAATCCATTCAAGACCTTTTACACCTCAATCAGATCACCTCTCAGGTGCCTAGTCTCCAGCCACTGCAATTTGCAGAACTTGAGCCTTTCTTGGTAAGAGGATCTCTTCATTCCCTTCACCAATCTTGTTGTCCTTCTTTGTACATGCTCAAGCAACTCTACATCCTACTAACATGAGGCCTCCAGACCTGTGCTCAGTACTCAAGGCATGGCTTGACCATTGCATTATACAAAGGGATAATCACATCCCTTTGTATAATGCAATACCCTACTAACAAAATTCCTGTATATCATTGACAGTATTCCATGACCTTCTCTGGTTGTCTGTCAGCACTTCTCAGAAAATTTCATACCTGACTGCACAATTACTCCCAGATCTTTTTCATTTTCTACCACCCTAAATGTAGTACCACACAGTTGGTACATTTCTCTGGGGGTTACTTCTACCCATATGCAGTACTTTGCATTTGTCAATGTTAAACTTCAGTTGCCACTCTCAGCCTATCTGCCCAAATTTTCTTGATCCTCTTGCAGTAGCACCTTGCCATTACTGTCATTAACAACCCTGTCAACCTTTGTATCATCTGCAAACTTCAACATTAAGTCTCATATACCTTCATCAATATCATTGATAAACAACAGTGGGCCCAACACCGAATCCTGGGGAACTCCACTAATAACATTATTCCACGAAGAGCAGTGTCCATTGATTACCATTCTTTGTCTTCTCCCACTCACCCACCCTTTTATACATTGTATCAACTCACCCTTAATACCATACTGCTCCAATTTGTACAGTAGTCTTCCATGCGCAACAGTGTCAAAAGCTCTCCCGAAATCAAAGTACAGTAAAACATCAGTTATCCAGAATAATTTGAAAGGCTGATCTTTTTTTTATTAACAATAGTACAGTAAGCTCCGGTTATAGTGATCATGTTTTCAAATTGAATTTTGATTATAATAAGCAAAATATTGAGTTTTGTACGAACAGAAAGCCCAGTAAACTGAAAACTGCAAGTAGTTTTATGGTTGTGACCTGTGGAATTCTATGACCTTCAGAAATGTGCTTTAGAAAAATATCAAAGACTACTGGGTTTTCTCGGAAACCATGAGTGAATTTCAGATTAGTTTAGCTCCAGATTCGGTAAGAATAATATTGGCCTGAAACTGTGCGATTTATTAATTTTCTCAATTTTTTACAGTAAAATGTGAATGAAAAGAAAATGCATAGTTTTAACATTGCAACAAAAAAACGAAAATTATTAATAGAATTAGAAAAGGTGAAAATTTAGGAAATCTCTCCAAAGAGTTTAATGTGGGGACTTAAACAATTTATGACATCAAGAAAAATTCCAAATGCAAATAGCAAATTATGAAAAGAAAACATTTATAGTGTTGATGAAACGGGCTTGTTATGGAAAGCATTACTGAAAAAAACCCTAGCCACTAAAAGAGAGCCTACACCAAATTTTAAGATGAGTAAAGAGCGAATTACAATTGCTATGTGTGCAAATACCACCGGAGGCGGCGCCTCCGTAGCCAGGTGGGAAGAAGCAGCAGTGAGTAGCACACGCTTCGTGATTAGACCGGGGTTCGAGCCCGTCACCACCAAATACGGAGGATTCGGAAAGGTCAGGGAATGACCACTGCATATCCCGGAGCAATATGGCCTTAGTTGCTAATGCTCCTAAAAACCAAATAACAAACAACAACAAACCACTGGAGGCACACAGATTGTCCGTGCTCGTTATTGGTAAGTCGAAAAAACTGAGAGCATTTGAAAATCTTTCTAATTTTCCTGTTTTGTATAAAAATCATAAAAATTGCTGGATGAATGTTTTTGTTTTCCAAGATTGGTTTATAATTTTTTTTTAATTTAATTAATCTTATTTAATTTTATCTTAGGTAAGATTAAATTTATTTTATTTAATTTTTATAAATAAGATTAAATAAATTTATTTAGATTAAATTTAATCTTACCGGAAAAATTTTCCGGTTCGATTATCCGGAAAATTTGGCTATTCGGAAGAGCTCTGGCACCAATTATTCCAGACAACTGACACTCTACTGTATATTGATATCAAAATTATTTTTTGCATCCAGTTCCTTTGTAACAACATCATAGTATCTAATCAAATTTGTCAGACAAGACTTTCCTTTAACAAACCAATGCTTGTCTAGGTGATCCTGCAATGCATCTTTAACCAGTGACTCCATTATTTTCCTCTGAACAGAAGTTAAACTAACTGGTCTGTAATTACTTGTGTCACCCTTAGATCTTCCCTTTGTGAATTGGGGATACATTTGCACATCTCCAGTCCTTGGGGAGTTCCCTCGAGTCCAAGGATGCTTTTATAATTATGGCTAATTTTTTGCTTGCTTCTTTTGCTGCATCCTGGGGTGGATGGATAGATCTCATCCACCCCAAATGCCTTTGTTATGTTTAACTTCAACAATTTCTCCTCCACTTTGCTCTCAGTTATTATAAAATCATTAAGCACCCTGTTACAGTTTGATTAACTTCTGGCATTTTCCTTCCTTAATAACTTCTCATGTGTGAATGTAGATGCAAAATACTCATTTTGATTATCAGCTATCTGAGCAGGATCATCAACAGTCGAACCATTGATATCAAGTGGTCCTACCTAATTCATCCCTTTCCTTCTAGAGTTTATATAAGTAAAGAAGTCCTTGCTGTTTTTCTTGGCATCCTTTGCCAAAGATTTCTCATAATCTGCTTTTGCTTGCCTAACCTCCTTTGTGATGTGATTACAGACTAGCTTATATCTGCCCTAGGCTTCTGTGTCACCTGATAATTTATATGCATCCCATGCATTTTTCTTCTCTGCCATGGGTCTCATTAGTCCATCTGACATCCATTTAGGTCTAAACTTTGAACAATATTTCTTAATCAGTATGGAAAGCCTAGTAGCTTCCACGATTAGTTCCTTGAATGATTCCCACTTAGAAAGTCTTAAGTTCTGCAAATTGCAGTGTCTGGAGACAAGAACCTGTGATGTGTATAAGGCCTTGAATGATTTGAGTGAGCTCAATGCTGATGGGATTCTTCCTCTTTCTCCGATTGCACACCAGAGGGATATTTAAATTCAAAAATTGAAATTGGCGAAAGACAGTTGTAGAATAGTTGTGTGGAAATTTACCTTTAGCCAGCAGGTGGTTGATTGTGGGAACCAACTCCCATCTGTTGTTGTGGAAGGTGACAGCTTAAATAAATTGAAGGCTGAACTAGACAAACTTTCAAATAGGTGAAATGGGAAAGGTTTTTTTTTTTGGCTGATGCTATAAAGGCTTGCATCATATGCCTCTGTTAATGCTAAATGATACAAGAAAGCAAGCTTATATAATAGAGCCAAGAAATATCCATACCATCCAAGAATTTGTCTATTTCTCCCTTGAATATATATCAAACAACCCACTTCCAGAAGAATAAATGGAAGCCTGTTCGAACAATCAACCACCTGCTGGCAGAAGGCAAACTTCCACACATCTATCCTGCAACCATCCTTCCTCAACTTGAATTTATGCCTTCTCATGTGAGTAGTCTTAGCAAGAGAAAGAATGCCATCAACATTTATTTTATTCAATCCATTCAAGGCCTTAAATATCTCAATCAGATCTCCTAGTAGGTGCCTAGACTCCAGACACTGCATTTTGCAGAACTGATGCCTTTCTTGGTAAGAGCACCCTTTTGTTCCCTTCATAGTTTAGCTGATGATAGCATATTGCAATCCATCTTCTACTTTGAGAAAACTTGCCTTGCAGCTATATCTGTCACCAATTTCTTAAATGCTGATCTCCAGGTAATTTTCCAATGGGAAAGATAACTTAGTTAATTTCAATCCATCTAAAACTCAGTCTTGTCTTATATTGCAGAAAGGAGCCTACTGCTCCTGTGCTTATCTTTGATGACACTCATATTTGTTGACAAGATCACAACTTTAAGAATTGCCTTGACATTAACATCTTTCTTTCTCTCTTGGCATAAGCACATCACAAATATTGCTTCCTGTGCAACTAAAAACCTGGGTTTTTTATTTTGCTCTCAGTGTTACTTTTCTTCTAAACAACTATTCACTCTGTAAAAATCTGAAATGTACCCTACCATGGAATATTGTTTCCACACCTTGGGTGGTGTCCCCCAAAATATCTCTCTCTGTCTGCGATGTCTAGATTCAGTTCAAAAGGTGACACTCAGTTTAATTAGTGATCCATCTTTAACAACATCTCTCCACTATGTTTCATAGATGTTCCCTTTCTGCCACATGCTTTTTCTATAGATACTTCCCTGGGCACTGTTCTTCTGAATTGGCTTCTGTAATTATCTCTCTCTCTCTCTCTCTCTCTCTCTCTCTCTCTCCCCCCCCCCCCCCCCCCGGCGCCTCCGTAGCTAGGTGGGCAGGAGCAGCAGTGCATAGCACACATTTCTTGATTAGACTGGGGTTCGAGCCCATGACCACCAAATATGGAGAGGTCAGGAAATGACCACCACATATCCCTGGAGTAATATGGCCTTAATTGCTAATGCTCCTAGAAACCAAATAACATAACAAACTCTCTCTTCCAAACTAGTCCAAACCCATGCTGCCACCAGTCAGCATCCATTTTCTCTCCAACTTCAAATTCACAGAACCAACTTTACTTCTTCCTCATTTATCCCTTCAACCTCAGTTTTCTGGCCAACTTTCCTCCATGTGCATTTCCTTAAAATCACAATCTTCAGAAATTCAAGTTTAACATCAAAAGTATTTTCTGTCTTCTCATCCTTCAATCTACACATGGTACTAAGTACTATAGGTTCTGACACCTTTCTTGTTTGCGATTTTTATAAAAAAAAAAAAAAAAAACCCAAAATACACACACACACACACACACACACACACACACACACACACACACACACACACACACACACACACACACAATATATATATGCAATAACCAGCAAGCCTTTTGTGGATTTTTTAGATGATTGTTTTCTAAAGCAGCATGTTTGGGGGCCAACTAGAGGGAGTAATATTCTTGATCTGATTATCAGGAGTGATTCTTCATGCATAAGAAAAAGATTAATAGTAGCCGCTGGCAGAGGTGAAATTGATTCTTGCACTGCTTCTATTGGAATGAGCAGTAGCCTTGAAAACAAGGTGCAGGGGATTTCAGGGATTGCTCGGAGTCATTGCAGAACAAGTAAATACATCGGCTGCGTTAGGGTAGCTAAGAATAGGAACAGGTGCATGTATACTTGCGTGTACACCAGTGCTAGGAGTTTGGTAAATAAATTTGATTAATTTGAGGTGTTGGTCAAAACATCAAAGACAGATATTGTTCAGATATCAGAGACGTGGTGTTACACAGATATAAGGAATGCAGAAATCGAATTTGGGGAGTACAATGTAGTATTAGTAGCAGTAGTGGCATGTGATGCAAGAAAGCAGTGTATAAGCTTATGTAGCATCAGCCAAAAAAAAAAAAAAAAAAATCACAACCATTCCCTCTAAATGTTTGTCCAGTTCCTCCTTAAATTTATTTAATCTATCAACTTCCACAACGACAGATGGAAGTTTGTTCCATCAATTAATCACCTGCTGGCTAAAGGCAAATTTCTGCACATCTATTCTACATGTCTTTTCTTAATTTGAATCTATGCCCCATTAGGTTTGTAATCTGACCAAGTGGAAAAATCCCATCAGAATTCAGTGTGCTCAACCCACTCAAGGCCTTATACACCTCCGTCAGATCACCGTGCAGGTGCCTAGTCTCCAGCCATTGCAATTTGCAGAACTTAAGCCTCTCTTGGTAAGAGGATCCCTTCATTCCCTTTCACCAATCTTGTTACCCTTCTCTGTACACGCTCAAACAAATCTACATCCTTCCTAAAATGAGGCCTCCAGACCTGTATGCAGTATTCAAAGCATGGCCTGACCATTGCCTTATACAGAGGGACAATTACCTCCTTTTCCCTGCTAGCAAAATTCCTGTATATGATTGACAACACCCCATGACCTGCCCTGGCAGCCTGTCTGCATTGCTCAGAAAACTTCATATCTGACTGCACAATTACTCACAGGTCTTTTTCATTTTCTACCACCTTAAGTGTAGCACCACACAGTTGGTATGTTTCTCTGGGGCTACTTTTACCCATATGCAGTACTTTGAATTTGTCAAGGTTAAACTTCAGTTGCCATTTCTCAGTCCATGTGCCCAAATTTTCTAGATCCTGTTGCAGTAGCTCACTGCCATTACTGTCATTAACAACCCTGCCAACCTTTGTATTATCTGCAAACTTTGACACTGTTGTTTTATACATTTTTCAATGATATTGATGTATACTGGAAGGATGGATGGAATAGGAAGGGAGGAGGGTGTTATGCTATTAGTTAAGAAACATGAAATCCAAGAAAGTATCACCAGTCAACAGGCACCTCTGTAGCCAGGTGGGAAGGAGCAGCAGTGCATAGCACACGCTTCTTGATTAGACCGGGGTTCGAGCCTGTCACCACCAAATACGGAGGATGCGGAAAGGTCAAGGGAATGACCACCGCATATTCCCCGAGCAATATGGCCTTAGTTGCTAATGCTCCTAACAACCAAATAACATAACCACCAGTCAACAAGGTGAACAGAGCGGTGTTGAGTCAATTTGGTGTGACAGAAAACTTGGGAAAGTAAAATTGAGAGTAGGAGTGTGTTACAGGCCTAATGACTCTAATGAGTATAATAAACAACTGTACGGAGAAATAGTTGGCCAGTAAATCAGAGTATCTTATAATGGGGGATTTTAATTTCCCAGATATTGACTGGAATTTGTGGGTTGGTCACTCATACATTAGCAAGGCTTTTGTGGATTTATTGGATGATTGTTTTCTGCATCAGCATGTTCGAGAGGCAACTGGAGGGAGTAATACTCTTGATCTGATTATCAGCGGTGATTCTTTATGCATTAAGAATCTGCAGATAAAGGAACCACTAGGTAGCAGTGATCACAGTGTGCTAAAGTGGGATTTACTCAGAGGTAACTACCATCAGGGGTAAAGGGAAGGGTTTTTGCTTTCATAAAGGTGACTTAGTGGTCTGAGACAGTATTTAAATTCTAAACGGTAGGATTAACTGATGATATTACCAACAGCAAATTCTTTGAATGCCTCCCATTCAAAATGGGAGGCATTCAAAGAATTAATCTTGGAGGCTTTTCCTACCAACTAAGAAATATCGTTCAAGGTTTAGGCTTAAATGGATGTCAGGTGAACTAAGGAGACATGTGGCAGAGGAGAAAAATGTATTGGATACAGATAAATTAACAGGTGACGTGGAAGCCTATGATAGATATAAACTGGTCTGTAACCAAGTTACAAAGGAGGTTAGGCAGGCGAAGGCAGATTATGAGAAATCTTTGGCAAAGGATGCAAAGAAAAACAACAAAGAGCCCTTTACTTATGTAAACTCTAGAAGGAAGGGGATGAAGCAGATTGGTCCTTTTGATATGATGGTTCAACTGTTGATGATCCTGCTCAGGTAGCTAACAAAATAAATGAGTATTTTGCATCTACATTCACACTAGTTATTCAGGGAGGGGAATGCCAGAGGTGAATTAAACTCTGGTAGTGAGCTAGATGATTTTGTAATAACTGAGAGGAAAGTGGAGGACAAATTGTTGAAGATAAACATAAGGAAGGCACCTGGAGTGGAATGGATCTATCCAGTTATATTAAAGGAGGCAGCAAAGCCATAATTATGAGAGCTTCCTTGGACTCAGGGGAGGTACCTATGGACTGGAGATGTACAAAAGTGACCCCAATTCACAAAGGAGGGTCAAAGGGCAGTACAAGTAATTAGAGATATGTTAGTTTAACTTCTGTTCCAGGGAAATTAATGGAGGTACTGGTTAAAGAAGCACTGCAGGATCATTCCGACAAGAATTCTGTTATAGCTCAGACACAGCATGGGTTTGTTAAAGGGAAGTCTTGTCTGACCAATTTGATTGGATACTTTGATGTGGTCACAAAGAAACTGGATGCAAAGAATAATTTTGATATCCTATATTTGGATCTTAGAAGAGCTTTTGATACTGTTGCACGTGGAAGACTGCTGCACAAATTGGAGCAGTGTGGCATTGGAGGCAAATTGCTGCTATTGATAAAGGGATGTTTGAGTGGGAGAAGACAGAGTAGTAATCAATGGACACTGCTGTTTGTGGGCTAATGTTATTAGTGGAGTTCCCACAGTTCAGTGTAAGGTCCATTGTTGTTTTCTGTATTTATAAATGATATTGATGATGTTATATTAAACTTAATGTCCAAGTTTGCAGACGATACGAAGGTTGGCAGGGTTGTTAAAGACACTAATGACAGTACGCTGCTGCAACAGGATCTAGAAAAGTTGAGCAGATGGGCTGAGAGGTGGCAAATGAAGTTTAACATTGACAAATGTAAAGTACTGCCTATGGGAAGTAGCAACCTCAGAGTAACGTATCAACTCTGTGGAATTACACTGAGAACGAAAAGGACCTGGGGGTAATTGTTCAGGCAGATATGAAGTTTTCTGAGCAGTGCAGATGGTCTGCAAGAGTAGCTCATGGTGGCTTCTCAATGATATACAGGAATTTTTCTAGCAGTAATAATGATGTTATTATCCCCTTGTATAAGGCAATGGTCAGGCCACACCTTGAGTACTGTATACAGGTCTGGTGGCCTCATTTAAAGAAGAATGTAGAGCTGCTGGAATGAGTACAGAAAAGTGCAACAAGATTAGTGAATGGAATGAAGGGTTGCTCTTACGAAGAAAGTCTTGCAAATTACATTGTCTGGAGACTAGGCACCTGCGATGTGATCTAATTGAGGTGTATAAGGCCTTGAATGGCTTAGAGGGGGAACAGGTTTTCTGTGTATCAGACACTCAGACTAAAACACTGATGGATCCAATATCTTTCTATTACAGAAGATTTAGGAGAAGTCCGGTTGGCCTGCCTCCTTAAAATCCACTCATCCACACCTCGATGGTAAGCCCTGTTACGTGACTTAGGTGGCAATGAATGTGTAGAGCGGTTCTCTTCAAGACGCCTGGTCAGTGTGAAGAGGAAAAGACCAAACCCTCCAGCATATGACAGCACGACGAAACAAATGGTCCTCAGTCCCTAGCGGCTTTCACTCCTCCTCTTACAACAGCGAGAGGATCAGAGTGGAAGCAGAGGGTGCTAAGAATCTCAGGGTACGACCAGGCTGCCATACATGGAAACTGAACTTGGGCTGTTACAACGTAAGATCACTCATTGGTGAAGACAGGATATTAGAGCTGGAAAAGGAATTAGAAAATGTGCATTGGAATTTTATCGGTTTGGCTGAAATAAGAAGAAGAAATGAATCACTTATAAGTTTATCAAGTGGAAATCTGCTGTACACCAATGGAAACAGTGAAAGGAGTGAAGGTGGAGTTGGGTTTCTGGTCCGTAAAGATTTAGAAAACAAAATTTTGGAATTCAAAAGTACATCACCAAGGGTGTCAAGACTAATACTCAAGATTTCTAAGAGGTACAAGCTAAAAGTTATGATTTATGCACCAACATCGAGCCATGATGAAGCGGTTGAAGAAATGTACACCGAAATTGAGTGTCTTCTAGATGAGCAGAAAACCCACTACACTATTATTATGGGGGACTTCAATGTTAAGGTTGGAAAAAGACAAAACAGCACAGAAAGGGGAACTATAGGAAATTTTGGAATTGGTGAAAAAATGAAAGAGGTGAAAGACTTGTGGAATTTCCAGAATCTCAAGGATTGTCAGTAATGAACACTTTTTTGAAGAAAAGGGTGAACAGAAAGTGGACATGGAAGAGTCCAAATGGATTAACAACTAATGAAATCGACTTCATGCTCACTAACAGAAGATATATTGTGAATGTTGTTACCGTCCTGAATAAGGTAAATGTTGGAAGTGATCACAGAATGGTAAGATGTAAACTTGATATAAATAAAGGAAAGGAGAAAACTGACTCAAGTAAATTATACAAAGATCTTTCAGATAACAGAAGAGGAGAAAAAGCAGTATGTACTGGAACTTAAGAACAAGTTTGAGCTTCTGCAGACTGCTCAGGACCAAGATATCGACGAGGAATATTACAACTTTCTGAAAGTGATAAAGTCCAAGAAACCTATAGGGAAAAAGAAATCCAAAGAAGAAAAAATTAGTCTAGAAACATTTGTTATGATGAACTGAAGGCGACAAATGAAGAGCAAGATAAACACTGACAAGGAGAAAATTGAGTATACTGAGTTATGAGAGGATATAAGAAGATTTAACACAAGAAAGGTAGAACAAGCATTAAGAGAAAACAAAGGACTTAAATCAGCACCAATGAGCAGTAATACAGAAAGACAGATGATACTGAAACTGAAGAATAGCGATGGTGTGCTTATAAACAGCAGAGAAGGCATAATTCAAATATCAGAAGACTACTATAGAGAATTATACAAGGAGCGAGGGAATGATGCCAGCAGTGGGGAAGATGGATCGCAAATTAGCAACACATACGACATACCCGATATTCTCCCTGATGAGGTAGAACATGCATTGAAGAAAATGAAGAATCAGAAAGCCCCAGGGAAGATGGTTACTGTAGAGTTGTTAAAATTGGAAGGAAAAGACATAACACAGAAACTTGCAAGGCTCTTCACAAAGTGCATTAGAAAAGGTGTGACGCCTAAGCAGTGGAATAATGCAATCATAGTTTTGCTGCATAAGAAAGGAGATAAATCAGAAATTGGAAATTATAGACCAATTAGCTTGTTATCCCACATCTACAAGTTGTTCACAAGGATCATTACGAACAGATTAGAAAGAATACTTGATGAGAATCAACCGAAAGAGAAAGCTGGCTTTAGGACAGGTTTCTCAACTATGAATCACCTTTACGTAATATCACAACGAATGGAGAAAGTAAATGAATATAAAACACCATTATGGCTGGCATTTGTGGATTATGAAAAGGCATTTGACTCCATACAGCATAAGGCAATGTTTCGGGCACTGGAAAGACAAGGCATAGATACCCCCATATATTATGATTTGAAGAAAATATATGAGAACGCTATCTTCTTTATTAGACTAGACAAAGACAGTAGGAAATTTAAAATTGAGAAAGGAGTTCGACCAGGAGACACAATATCTCCGAAGCTGTTTACTGGTGCCCTTGAGGAAGCTTTCAGAAGATTAAACTGGTTGCAGAAAGGAGTCAATGTGAATGGAGAGTACCTAAACCATTTACGATTTGCAGATGACATTGTGGTCATAAGCCATGATCCTAAAGAATTAGAGGAAAATCTTAATCAGTTATGCAAGTAAGTAAGGATTTTGGACTGAAGATGAATATGGCTAAAACTAAAGCAATGATGACAAGTATGCCACAGAAAGGGACATAATGATTGAAGGAGCAGTAATTGAAAAAGGGTCATAAACTTATCTGCTACAAGTTATTAGCTGTAATAATGATAAATGGCTGGAAGTCAAGAGATGAATAAATTTTGGATGGATAGCATTCAGGAAATATAGTCACATACCGAAGAGCAATATCCCAGTTTGTCTGAAATGTAAAATAATGAACCAATGTATACTCCCCACCATGACTTATAGAAGTGAAACTTGGGCACTCACCAAAAGAATGGAAGAGAAGCTGAGAACTACACAGTGAAGAATGGAACGAATTATATTGGGAATCAGACTGTTAGATAAGCAGAGAAACACATGGATTAGGCAGCAAACTCAAGTAAAGGACATTCTTATCAAAACTAAAGAACTAAAATGGTCTTGGGCAGGACACATAGCTTGAAGACATGATGACGGATGTCTGTCATCATGTCTGCTAGTCACAAAATAACAGAGTGGTATCCAAGAGGAGCTAGAAGAAAACCTGGAAGAAAACGGTGGAGATGGATAGATGAAATTCATGAGTTTTAGGGTAGTAAATGGATGGCCATTGCACAAAACAGAAGGAACTGGAAAGTTCCTGGAGAGGCTGTCATCCTGCAGTGGAATGAAAATGGCTGATGATGATGAAGGCCTTGAATAGTTTGAGCCTGCTCAATGCTGATGGGATTCTTCCTAATGCTCAGAATAATCACCGGAGAGGGCATAAATTCAAATTGAGAAAAGACAGTTGTAGGATAGATGTGTGGAAGTTCACCTTTAGCCAGCGGGGTGGTTGATTGCTGGAAGAAACTTCCATCTGTCGTGGAAGTTGATAGCTTAAATAGATTCAAGGCAGAACTAGACAAACATTTTGAGCTAGTGGATGGGTGAAATGAGGTTTTTTTTTTTTTTTTTGCCTGATGCTGTATAAGCTGGCTTTCTTGCATCATATGCCTTTACTGATGCTAATATAGCATTAATAATGCTATATTATCATTGGTATAGTGATAATAATAATGGTATAGAAACAATCAATATTTGGTCATTTTGTACGAGATTTCACACGATACTTGATACACTTGCTAGTTTTCCAATTTTAACACAAATTTAAATCTATATATATCCAGTGCACACTTATGTTTTGAAATATGCTAAGATGTTCAAATATAGCTTTGTTATTTTTCTTTTCAGTAACGGTGTGTCATAAGTGAGTAAACCGCCTACTGTGTGGAGGTGAAAAATGAGGTGTGACATACCAAAACATGTTTTGGTATGTCATGGTGTATTCTGTTGTCTCAACTTCTTAAGGCCATTTTGGCATATCAAATGCTGGATGCAATTCAACATTTATCATACTGAAATGACTTTAACCAACTATCTTTAACTGCCAGCATCTATCACAAGTATGCAGTAGTGTTGAAGAAAGGCCGCCGTAGCCTAGTGGTCAGGTGCACGGGTGCATAAATACACGTGCTTTACGTGACCGGGGTTCAAGCCCGTGACTGCTGAATATGGTGCTGTTTCTTGTATTCTGTCTATCTTGTGAACTCCTCTGACCGTTTGGTCGTCCTGGAGTATAACGTCTTGAAGAAACAAACAAACAATTAACATGCTCCCACCTCAGACCAAGAACTCAAAGAACTAGTGTTTACAGTTTTGACTAATCTTATTATTTTTTAATATTGCTTGACCATTTATTATTATTATTGTTATTATTATTTGACCGAAACTCATGGGGACCTGTTAATGATAGACCCTGAGCATATTAGACTTCCATTGTAACCTGGTTGTATTGCATTATAGCTTTAGTTGCTAATGTGCCAATAAAACCCAAACCAAACTTCCATGTGCTTAATGTGATATGGCTAATGCAGTAAAATAGGGGAAAAAAATGTGTAATTATATCTTCTGTTTCCCAGGTTTATTTGCAAACTAAGTGTAAGGCTAAAATACCATATAGTGCAACAAACTTTGAAAATATATCTGATAAAGTGCCATATATTTATTGCCTATAGCTCAGAAATGCCATTGGCAGCCATGAAATGTAAATTATCCCCCCCCTCCCAATTCTAAGAACTCCGATAATATGCCTAGCTGATTGTCAGGCCCAGAGGTATTAGTGGGTAGGGACAGAAGAGGTTACTGAACTTGCAAGGCACTGAAGCTGAAAGGGAGTGAGAGGCACCTAGATTTATCTTGTTTGCTAATGTGACAAACCAGACAAGCCTGTCTGCATTGCTCAGAAAACTTCATATCTGACTGCACAATTACTCACAGGTCTTTTTCATTTTCTACCACCTTTAGCATTATAGGGCAATGGTGCCTAACATTTTCTTATATTCAAACCCTTATTTCGACACACCCAACCTTTTAATCTGTGCATTAAGTTTTTATTTTATAGTCATTTATAACACAAGGTACCTTCAAAAAGTTCTGCGAATTTTACCATAAAAGTTTGAGTGAACAGTGGGGCTTATTAACGTAATCATCTTCAAAGTACCATCCTTCTACACGCATGCACACTTGCTCCATCATGCTTCCCAACCTTTGAAACATTTTTAAAATTGGTTTTTTAGCACACATAGGACTGCTTTGTATTTTCTTTGATGCCATCCACCGTAGCAAAACTATGACCTTGATGTCCCATTTTCAGTTTAAGGAATAGTCAGAAGTCAAATGGTGCAAGGTTTGAGGAGTAGGGGGGCTGCTGCATAATCGTTTTTTTTTTGCATTCAAGAACTGCTGAACTGCCATCACCATGCGACTGGACGCATTGTCATGGTGCAGGATCCAGCCATCTTTCCACTTTTTAGGTCGTCTTCACTTCACGTTCTCATGCAAATGGGTGAAAACCTCAATGTAATAAGCAGCAGTAATGCTTCTCCCTCTTTGGCGCCTCTGTAGCCAGGTGGGAAGGAGCAGCAGTGGTAGCACACGCTTCTTGATTAGACCGGGGTTCCAGCCCGTCACCACCAAATACGGAGGATGCAAAAAGGTCAGGGAATGACCACCGCATATTCCCGGAGCAATATGGCCTTAGTTGGAGCAATATGGAGGGCTTCATATAGTTGGCAGTGGTGCATGAGGTGCTCCCACATCTCTTGCTGTCCACAGTGGCAGAGAGCGGTGTTACTCAAACCGAAACTGTAGAGTTTTGCTCTTATTGTGCCGTGTCCCGTGAGTAGGTAAGATGTCAGCACTCCCGGTGAAAACCAGTTTGGGCTTTTGGGAAACGCTAGTTGATTATCCGGTATGAATCTTCGGGTGACTTCACCTTTTGTCAAAGTCGTCCAGCAGGTTTGTCAGGCCTGCTGTATGTGGGTGAGAAGGTGTTTTTTCTCGAGTTTACGATTGTTTGCCGGATTAACCCAAAGGTTGCGGGTTCGAATCCCGCCTCGGGCTTGGATCAGAGTAAAATTCAAAAACTTTGGGAGGTGCATTATGGCCACAGAAGCCGATGTGCCAAAAACTAACAAAAAAAATCAATATAGATTCTTTATATGAGCAGTAGAATTGCTTGGAATTATTTTCATGAATAGAATCTCTTGAACCCTGTTAAAATGAAATGAACGCTAACATAATTTCAAATAAAATCTTTATTCTGCGCTAAGAACGCACAGGGTGCTTTACGTTTCAAGAGGATTGCCCTATTTTTAATCTTGGACCATATAAACAACAACAACAGCTTCTCCCTCTAGTTACAAATTTGTGGTGCATTGTGCCCTCATCATAAAAAATATGATCAGCATGACATTGACTTTGGGTTTTGTTGCATGAGACTTCTTGGGCAGTGTGGATGTTTTGTGTGCCATTTGGATGATTCCACCTTGGCCTTGGGTCATAGGCGAATGCCCATCTCTCATCTCTAGTGACCACTTTTCTTAGGAAGCTCGGATCTTGCATTGATTTTTTCAAATAAATACACCTCTGATGGCTTTCCTGCAGTCCATTTGATCATCCAACAGCATGCATGGAACAAACATTGCACACACATGTGACACATTCTTAACTTTTGAATTGGGATTGTGTGTGCTAAGCCTAGAGACAGTCCAATTAATGAGCAGCCATGAATTAGGTTGCCTGTAGGCTCAACTGTCAATTCACCTGTTGTTTCACAGTGACGTAGCCGAGTGGTCAGGAGTGAGAGTGCATAGCACGTGTTCCTTGAGATGACCGGGGTTCAAGCCCGTGGCTGCTAAATATGATTAACATTTGTATTGCTTGACTTATTGTAAACTCCATTGACCTGGTGGTCGTGCCGGAGTATAAACAAGAAAATTTTTTTTTTTTTTTCTTTCACTTTTATCGTTTTGTGACATTGAAGGGTATCCATTGCAAAGTTAATCTTCCAATGTTTCTTGTCTATTTTTAAACTGATTAAACCACTAATATAGTGTTGGTTTCTTCAAAGTATCATCTCCATAAATGTTTTGTAAAGCTTGCAGCATCTGCATAGCATGTTTTCCTAAGTTTAAAGAAGAACCTGATGTTAGCACACCGTTCAAGCTGCAACATTCTGTAATCAGTCAGCTGTGACACACAAGTGAAGTGGTCAAGCCATTTCCTACTTGGCATGCATGCACACCAAGGTCAATGCCCCATGAAACTTTACAGCCATAGTGCAAACCATATAAATACCAGCATGCAATTCTGGGAACTTTTTTTTGAATGTACTACATATTTGTACACAACTGCTGTAGAGTTTGTTTACCCTAGGCACAGAGATTCCTTGCTATGGCACTTGTCATGCTTCATAATATAACAAAAGTATTAAATTATGTGAAATTCATTTTAATAAGAGATAATGGTTTGCACTCTTATGTGATAATGATAATTTATTATAATGAAAAAGTATTTTATGTTCTTAAAATTAATGATGAATAACAATTTTTTTTAAAAGTTAAATATTATATTTTTGCAATTCTTAAAGTAGCATTAACGAGAAGAGGAAATTTTAAGAGGAAATGCTCATATTTGGCTGGTATAAGTTACTGATGTGAGGGTTTTTTTTAAATGGCCTGTATAATCATTTAGTTATAAATAGGTCTGCATGACTGTCTCTTGGTTACTCCAAACACCCACTTTCTTTATTTTGATTTAACATATGAGATTGTTTTTATTAAGTTTATTTATGTGATATTGCTTCTCTATATTTTGTTTTGTTTATTTTCAGAATTGATCCATTTAACATGTTTGCTGTAAGTTGATTTTTTTTTTTACTTATCTGTTTGTTCTGTTCATTTTATTATTTTCATTTCAGTAGCTTATTTACTTGAAAGCTTATATCTTGTAATTAACAAATAAATGAAATCAAAAAATTAAAATGTATACAAATTCAGAAGTGTACAATAATTTATAAAATATTTTGCAGACCCTATAAACACAATTGATCAATATAGGAGCTGACCGGGCCAGCCAGGTGGGTAAAGTGCCTGCCTGGTAACCCAAAGGTGTATAGTGTGTTTAGGGTCTAACGGCACCAGGGGTTTCTCCCATCTCCACGTAGTATACATTGTGGTGTGATACAGAATACTGTCGAGGCTAGAGGTTTACAAGTGTATGGATATTGTGGTGTGTAATGTTTTGTACCGTTGTTCATCTGGTCTTGTAATGAGACCCACCATTGCCCACACTATACCTCGTGGAGGCATACCAGGTACACCAGTGTTTTAGAGATTTACTATTTACTGTGGCAGGTCCTGCCACCTAATTTCCTAAGATTTCAGTGGCAAGGACCTAAAAAAAAAAAAAAAAGTGTGGGGGAGAAACACTAGAAATTGGGTCAGGCGAAAGAGATATAAGTTGTGGGGGGGGTAGAGTTAAATTTTTTTTTTAGTGTGGGGCTTGTGTAGTTTTTACAAGGGTCAAATGCTAGTCGCAAGATAGCTAGAGAGGGAAGGGAGACTGAAGACTGGGGGGTGAAAGACAGAAATATGGGGTCAATAGTGAAGATAACCCCAAAAGTCGGTGGGGCAGGCCCATGTCTCACCAGGTGAAGATAGGGAATGGAAGGGTGGGAGGGTATAGAGTAACCATCTCCCTGCCAAGGGAAGGAAGTGAACTGAGTGAGGGTACCCGATTCAGATTGCCTAATGATGTTTCAGCAGCAAACTGCACACTGTCTCTGTTGGGTCTTCGTATGCCATTCCTGGGACATGTCGTCCTGTCGTGTGAGTGGTCAAGTCCAGATAATGACTTCAGTTTAAGCCAGTGGCCAGATCCAGGTTAAGTTAATGATTAGTTGGTCTTCAGATTGTACCTGTTAGGTTTTTGTTTAGTTGACACATCTAAGGATCTTTATTCTGGATGACGAGTGGTTGGTTTGTAGGAAAATTCCTGCTAAGGTTGTGGGTATGTTCTTCTTCTAGTAAAAAGATCCTGTGCAAACTGCGTTAAGGCTTTATAATTGTCCTCACTCTCCAGGAGATATTGTTCTTGGTTTATTGGTGAGAAACGTATTCTAGTTCTTAAGAGGCAGCGGAGGGCTTCATATAGTTGGCAGTGGTGCATGAGGTGCTCCCACATCTCTTGCTGTCCACAGTGGCAGAGAGGGGTGTTACTCAAACCGAAACTGTAGAGTTTTGCTCTTATTGTGCCGTGTCCCGTGAGTAGGTAAGATGTCAGCACTCCCGGTGAAAACCAGTTTGGGCTTTTGGGAAACGCTAGTTGATTATCCGGTATGAATCTTCGGGTGACTTCACCTTTTGTCGAAGTCGTCCAGCAGGTTTGTCAGGCCTGCTGTATGTGGGTGAGAAGGCGTTTTTTCTCGAGTTTACGATTGTTTGCTGGATTAACCCAAAGGTTGCGGGTTCGAATCCCGCCTCGGGCTTGGATCAGAGTAAAATTCAAAAACTTTGGGAGGTGCATTATGGCCACAGAAGCCGATGTGCCAAAAACTAACAAAAAAAATCAATATAGGATTCAATATAGATTCTTTATATGAGCAGTGGAATTGCTTGGAATTATTTTCATGAATAAAATCTCTTGAACCCTGTTAAAATGAAATGAACGCTAACATAATTTCAAATAAAATCTTTATTCTGCGCTAAGAACGCACAGGGTGCTTTGCGTTTCAAGAGGATGGCCCTATTTTTAATCTTGGACCATAATATGCAACTAAAATTATAATTAACCCCATCAGTGCATGCACAAAGATTGTTATACTTGTTGTAAACAAGTTGAACTCAAAGTGATCTGGTGCATGTGCAGTTTTATGTGCCGAATGATGTGCTGGCATATATATATACAGTTAGTCCCCGACTTACATAAGCCCAAGTTACATAAATTCAGACTTACGTAAATTTTTTTTTGGTAAAATCGTAAAGATACTTTCTGTAAAATTTTTAAGAGTGAAGTCGTCGAATAAAGGAACAATAAGTATGTTTTTATTTTCATTCCCATACAAACTATGTTGGATAATAATCTTCATTATAACTATAATCTACGTAAATTAATTTCATTTTCTGCTTTAAAAATTCTGAAGAAATATTCGACATGATATGACAACTTGTATGAGTGGAGTTTGGAAAAATCTTAATTCCTTTTATGTTTTCTTTTCTTGTGTGCCACTCCGGCTACTTAATCTCTGTCCCAAGATAAAGTTTTTAATTGTTTTAGTATATAACTGTTTTTCTTCATTCTTCTAAGGATATTATGTTGTTTTTGTAATTTTGACATATCATATAGTAGCAATATTTTATTGGTCATTCCCAAGTTACGTGTAAAACTTGACTTATGTAAGAAGTCCTGGAACGTGTTTCTTAAATATGTTGGGGATAGACTGTATTATATACAGGGTGTTTCAGTTAAACGTTTCAGAACTTCTAAGAGGGGTAGGGTACATCCTGACAACTCGAAATCATATAGCAATGTGGGGTCGGAAATGCTTTCCTGAAGCGGTGTTGTACACAGAAGCACCATAAAAAAAAGAGACCGTAAGTGAGAAATCGTTTTAATAATACATGAAAAGAAGCAAAAGGTACATGGATTAAAGTAAGTGTTCGAAGTTTCTTCCACGGGCTACAATGCACGTCTCACATCTCCGACGCATGGACATCCGAACATTCTGGAATACTCCAGGCGAATTTATTCGGCAGCTACTGCGATTCTTGCAACCAACTCTTCAGCATTGTCAACAGGGGTGTCATAAACTAGCGATTTCATATGACCCCAGAAATAAAAATCAAGACATGATAGGTCGGGTGACCGAGCAGGCCAACGCATGGGACCATCACGTCCGATCCACTGTTGACCAAATGTGACATCCAGGTAGTTACGAACATCTCCGCTATAATGGGCAGGGGCTCCATCGTGTTGGAACCACATTGTCTGTTGCATCGATGCAGAAATCTGTTCATCTCTCAAAAGTTGTGGCAATACTTGCTGCAGAAAGATCAAGTAGATAGGTCCGGTTAGACGACACGGTAACAGGTAAGGTCCGATGAGGTGATCTCCCATAATACCGGCCCATACATTGACCGAAAATCGAATCTGTGCTGCACGTCGTATTGCATGCGGGTTCTCGACCGCCCAGATATGGTCGTTATGCGTGTTGAAAATTCCTTCCCTTGTGAAGGATGCCTCATCGGAAAACAACACTTCAGCAGGAAAAAGGGGATTTGTAGCACATTTTCCAAGGTACCACTGTGCGAAAGCAATACGAGGTGCATAATCCTCCTGTTGCTGTGTCTGGACACGCTGCACGTGAAGCGGATGCATGTCTTGTTCTCGGAGAATCCTCCAGACGCTACAATGGGAAACCCCGACTGCGTTTGCTAGACTTCGTGTACTCGTTCTTGGATTCCCCTGTACATGCTGCAGTACATTCTGTTCGACGGCTGGAGTCCGTGCTGTTCTTACCCTCTCCCTGTCAGCTCTTTCAAATGAACCTCTCTCAGCTAACCTCTGGTGCAGTCTTGTAAAGAAATTATGACTGGGAATATGCCTCGTCGGATATCGTTCCGCGTACAAACGCTGTGCGGCTGGCCCACTACAATTTGCAGCCCCGTACGCCAAATGCATATCGGCTAACTCTGCGTTCGTGTAATCATCCATCCTACTAACTTGGCGTTCTTGTTCAAGAAATTTGAAATTCGCCTGGAGTATTCCAGAATGTTCGGATGTCCATGCGTCGGAGATGTGAGGCGTGCATTGTAGCCCGTGGAAGAAACTTCGAACACTTACTTTAATCCATGTACCTTTTGCTTCTTTTCATGTATTATTAAAACGATTTCTCACTTACGGTCTCTTTTCTTTATGGTGCTTCTGTGTACAAAACCGCTTCAGGAAAGCATTTCCAACCCCACATTGCTATATGATTTCGAGTTGTCAGGATGTACCCAACCCCTCTTAGAAGTTCTGAAACGTTTAACTGAAACACCCTGTATAAATATAATACAGTCTTATATATATATATATATATATATATATATATATATATATATATATATATATATATATATAAAATATTGATAGATAAAAATAATAGGATATAATGACTATACTTCTGAAAAGTGGCATATAACCTTAAACAGTTGCATTATAAATATAAATAATTACGCATATAACCAGTAAAATAAAATATCTTTAATCACAAGTAGATACCTGTAACTTTCGAGACTAAACGTGCCTCTTTGTCAACAGAAAATATGCATCCATTCTTACTTGGAAAGAAAAAAAAAATTGTGCTGCTCATTACAGACAGACTTTTTTTTTTTGAAAATTATATGCTTACAGAGCCTTACAAATATTATATATTTATATATAACATTATTATATATTATATGGGTGCCTCTGTAGCCAGGTGGGCAAGAGCAGCAGTGCGTAGCACACGCTTTCCGATTAGACTCTGGTTCGAGCCTGTGACCACCAGATACGGAGGATGCAGAAGGTTAGGGAATAATCACCGCATATCCCCAGCCCGGATAAAGGGTAAGTGTTGGCATCAGGAAGGGCATCTGGCCGTAACGAATTCATGCCAAAACAGTAAAAAAAAATGCTGACCTTATATATAATGGGAAAAAGGCGAGGACAAAAAAAAAAAATTATTATATATTATATATCCCAAATATTTATATTTCATATATAATATGAAATATATAATATATGATATTATATATATTATATTATATGATACTATATATTATATGAGAATATAAATGAATATACTGCGCAGAGAACTATCGGCTTTCATCTTTGGTCTCCGATGTAGCTCTGTATTCACCACACTCAGCTAATTTCACCGATTCCTGTCCAAGCATACAGTAGGTTGTCATAAACCTGACTTTACTCCATTCTCTTAAGTTACTTTGTTTAAATTTCAAACTGAATTTTGCCTTCTTATTTAATTCAATCTTTCATTCATTTTTCCTTTAAGGATTTAATTGGCATTATTTTAGCTTTTTAAATCTACTTTATTTATTTTTATTTTTATTTATGTATGAATTTTATTCCTTCCTTTTGGTCTCTCTTGGGTCGGCTATGATGTATACGTCTCTTATGTATACATCATAACAGAAACAATGACCCTGCTTATTGTGGCAGCTCCTATGGTTTTGGCTGCCTACCCTAAGAAGAAGAAGTAGTAAAAGTCCTAGGACCCACTGCATTAGGTACCATTTTTGTTATCATTATTATTTTTATGTTGATCTTAATTTCATTTAATTTCAGGTAATCTGCTTATACCTTGCAGGTTTTCTCAATTTTTTCCATGATAATTACACTTGACAGGTCAGCACCCCTACCTAATAAACTGATAATATACATTTGTCTATATATAATATTTCATATTATATATTAAATATATAATATTCGGGATATATAATATATAATAATATTCTATTTCATATAATAATATTTCATGTTATATATTAAATATGTAATATTTGGTATATATAATATTTGTAAGACTCTATAAGCATATAATTTTCAAAAAAACAGTCTGTTGTGATTAGCACATTTTTCTATTTTTAGCATTAGCATTAGTAGAGGCATACGATGCAAGAAAGCATCGTATGACTCTACTAATGCTAAAAAAACCCCTTCCCATTTCACCCCTCCATTCATTTCAAATGCCTGTCCAGCTCAGCCTTCACTATCAACTTCCACAACAAAAGATGGAAGTCTGTTCCAACAATCAACTACCCACTGGCTAAAGGCAAATTTCTGCACATCTATTCTACAACTGTTTTTCCTCAGTTTGAATCTGTGCCCCCTCAGGTTCTTAATCTGAGCAAGAATCCCATCAGCATTCAGCTTGTTCAACCCATTCAAGTCCTTATACACCTCAATCAGATCACCTTGCAGGTAGCTGACCGGGCTAGCCAGGTGGGTAAAGTGCCTGCCTGGCAACCCAAAGGTCGTGGGTTTGAATCCCACCCCGGGCTTGGATCAGAGTAAAATGCAAAAACTTTGGGAGGTGCATTATGGCCACAGAAGCCGATGCACCAAAAACTAACAAAAATGTAGGTGCCTACTCTCCAGGCGCTGTAATTTGCAGAACTTAACCTTTCTTGGTAAGGGTGCCCCTTTGTTCCCCTCACCAATCTTGTTGCTCTTCTTTGTACTCATCTCATTCTAGCAACTCTACATCCTTCCTAAAATGAGAACTCCAGACCTGTACACAGTACTCTAGGTGTAGCCTGACTATTGCCTTGTATAATGGGATAATCATCTCCCTGTCCCTGCTAGCAAAATTCCTATATGTCATTGACAAGACTCCATGACCTGCCCTGGCAGCCGGTCTGCACTGCTCAGCGAACTTCATATGCGACTGCACAATTACCTCCAGGTCTTTTTCACTTTCCACTTCCCTGAGTATAGTACCACACAGTTGGAATGTTTCTCTTGGGTTACTGCTACCCATATGCAGTACTTTGCATTTGTCAATATTAAACTTCAGTTGCCACTTCTCAGCCTATTTTCCCAACTTATCTTGATCCAGTTGGAGTAGCATACTATCTTTACTGTTTTTATCAACCCTGCCAACCTTTGTATCATCTGCAAACTTAGACATTAAACCTGATATACCTTCATCAATATCATTGATAAATATACAAAACAACAATGGGCCCATCACTGAACCCTGGGGAACTCCACCGATAACATTTGTCCATGAAGAGCAGTGTTCATTGATTACCACTCTCTGTCGTCTCCCACTTAACCTTTCCTTTATCCATTGTAGCTGGCGAACTATGGCCATAGTTGCCGATGTGCCTAATAAATAACTAAACAAACAAACAAACCATTGTAGCAACTTACCCTTAATGCCATATCTCTCCAATTTGTACAGCAGTCTTCCATGTACAACAGTTTCAAAAGCTTTCCTGAAATTCAAGTATAAGTTATCAAAATTATTTTTGGCATTCAGTTCCTTTTTGACCACATCATAGTATCCAATCAAATTATTCAGACAAGACTTCCGTTTCACAAACCCATGCTGTGTCTTAACTATTACTGCAGTCTTGTCTAGATGATCCTGTAATGCTTCTTTAACCAGTGATTCCATTAATTTTCCCGGAACACAAGAACATGTCTATAGTTACTTGTGTTACATTTTGAAACCCCCTTTGTGAATTGGTGATACATTTGTACACCTCCAGTACATGGGAACATCCCCTGAGTCCAAGGAAGCTCTTTTGCATCTACATTTTGCATCTACATTCACATCTACATTCACACGTGAGGAGTTATTCAATGAGGGGAGTGCCTCCTTTAATATAACTGGATAGATCCCATTCACCCCAGGTGCCTTCCTTTAATTTAACTACAACAATTTCTCCTCCACTTTGTTCTTAGTTATTACAAAATCACTTAACTCCCTGTTAGTGTTTGATTAACTTCTGGCACTCCCCTCATTGAATAACTCCTCACGTGTGAATGTAGATGCAAAATACTCATTCAGTTTATCAGCTACCTCAACATGATCATCAATAGTCAATCCATCTATGTTAAGTGGTCCAATCTGATTCATCCCTTTCCTTCTAGAATTTACATAAGTAAAGAACTATCTGATGTTTTTCTTTGCATCATTTGCCAAAGATTTCTCATAATCTGCCTTGGCCTGCCTAACCTCCTTTGTGACTTGATTACAGGCTAGTTTATACCTGCCATAGGCTTCTGTGTCACCTGATACTTAATTGCATCCCATACATTTTTCTTCTCTGTCACAAGCCTCATTAGTTCATCTGACATCCATTTAGGCCTAAATCTTGAACAGTATTTCTTAATTGGAATGAAAAGCCTAGTAGCCTCCAAAATTAAGTCCTTGAAGTCTTCCCATTTAGAATTCAATGTTCGTAACGTCATCAGTTGATCACACTGTACAGAATTTAAAAACTGTCTGAGACCTCTGTAGTCACCTTTACAAAAGCAATAGCCCTTCCCTTTAGCCTTGATGATAGTTACATCTTTAAGTAATTCCCACATCAGTACATTGTGATTACTGTCACCCAGTGGGTCCTTTATCTCAAATTCTTAATGCAAGAATAATCACTGCTGATGATGATCAAGAGTATTAATCCCTCTGGTTGCCTCTTGAACATGTTGCTGTAGAAAACAGTCATCCAATAAATCCACAAAAGTCTTGCTAGTGTGCAAGTGACCAACCCACAAGTTCCAGTCAATATCTGGGAAGTTAAAATCCCCCATTATAAGACGTTCTGATTTACTGGCCCATTCTATTTCTCTGCACAATTGCTCATTATACTCATCAGATTCATTAGGCCTATAACACCCACCTACTCTAATTTTTCCTTTCCCAGTGTTTGTCACAACAAACAGACTCAACATTCTACTATCCACTCGTGTCAACTGAATGCACTTCCTTAGATTTTGTGTGTTTCTTTACTAACAGCATAACCCTTCCTCCCTTCCTGTCCTGTCTTTCCTTTCTGAACACATTGTACTCCCTAAATTCCAATGCTGCACTGCTTATGTCTGTGTGACACCATGTCTCTGCTCTCCCAACAATATCTGCCTTTGATGTCTTGACTAGCACTTCAAGCTCATTGAATTTATTACCTATACTCCTAGCATTGGTGTACATGCAAGTATACATGCACCTGTTTCTACTCTTTGTTACCCTAACACAGTCCATGTATTTATTTGTTCCACTATCACTCCCAGCAGTCCTGGAAATCTCCATTGCCTTGCTTTCCAGGCTGCTGCTCATTCTAATAGAAGCAGTGCAAGAATCACTTTTGCCTCTGCCTGTGGCCACTGTTAACCATTTAGTGTGTGTATCCACCCCCCCCAAGCTAGCAGTTTTCCGACCCACCTAACACTGCCTCGATAGCATCAGCAAATATTCTTGTATTTTTTCTATTAAAGTATACCCCATCCCTGTAGAAGCAGTCTCTCCTGTTAACAAGCACAGACCAGGCTGAAAAAAATTCTACACCTTGAGCCTTACACAGTCTCTCCAGGGCTGAATTGGTCGACAAGGCTCACGTCATATACTCCCTCCTATTTTGTCTGGGCAGAATTGCAGATACTTTCACATTCAACCCTAGCTCGTGACTTTTTTTTCCAAAATTGAACCGTACTTGTTGAGTACCTGCAGATCTCTTACTCTTAATGTCATTAGTTCCAATGTGTACAACAATTTCACCTTTTGTGCCCTTAAAAGATATCTGCTCTACAACGTCATCAACTTTTGCCCCTGGCAGACATACCCTGCTGCTGTTCCACCTATCCTTCTTCCATAGTATAATCCCCGTCTCCCTGACAATAGAGTCACGAACAATAACTAGTTCTTTTGGGACCAGTGCATTCTGCCTTGGAGATTGCCTCTTTGTTGCCTGATGCACAGGAGTGAGCTCTGCCATTGAGGTGGGCAGTTGAGAGCTTGATGGGCCCCTCATATTAATTTCTTTGAGGGCATTTACTCTGCTCCTCAAGCTCCCATAGATGCCCATCAGAATGCTGAGTTGGCGCCTAATTTCTTGACACTCTAGACACCTAGCACACACAAAGGCATCCTTCTTGGCTAGATCATGTCCTGTTTTTGAAAGGCAAACATTTCGCACATTTTTTGAGACTGTGATGTATTGGAGAATTGCCTCCTTTGTTTCTCCCCCGAGTCACAGTACTCTCGCTCGCTATTCTGTGGTCTTTGCTGCATAGCTCTAGTCTGGGTCATGATTTCCACTTAAATACAATTTAATTAACAATGAAATTTAATAAGGTTAATAATATTTTTGATTAATTGACAACACTATAATAAGCTATTATTGAGTGCTATCTAGTATTATGCCATCTAGTTTTATTTCATACCTTATGCAATCAGTTTGGGATATACGTTATGCTATTTCTTATCAACTACAATATGGCGGCTAGTTCAACAATATTGGTGCCAACACTGGGAGTCGTAACTTCCAAAAATTGCTAGTTAAATTCAAAATAAGAAGCTAACGAATGCTACTAAACCTATTTAATATCTCTGTAAATGTAAATGTGCAAGATAAGAGTGGATAAGAGTTATTTTTTACATGATCACCCGCTCCGTAGCCGAGTGGTCAGGAACGGGAGTGCAGTAGTACATGCTCCTTGAGTAGACCGGGGTTCAAGCCCCTGACTGCTAAATACAGTCTATCTGCCAACCTGCACTGGACAGTGTGGCAGATTATGGTCCATTTTCCTCAACATGAATAGTTAAGGAGGCTTCCATCCTGCAGTAGGTTGATAATGGCTGCAGTTTACTTTTTTTTTTTTACCAACCACGCATCCAGGAAACACAATGCAGCAGTATTGTTCTCAATATACAATTCAGTGTGTGTGTATATATCACAAACTACGTTTTTTTATGCAAAGTGCAAAGTGCGAATTGTATCTATTGGCAGCTTTTGAAACAGCTGCCAATAGATAGTGTATACTGAAAAAATATATAATTCGTTTTAAAAAAACAATTCATTGTGAACAGTGTGCACACTGTTTCTGCACAAAGTAATAGTTATAACCTATGTCCTTTTTATTCTTGTGTAAACATGTGGGAGAATGCAGCTGCCTTAGCTGAGCAACTTGGATACTGCACACTTGTACTACCTTACATGCCAGAAAAACCCAGCAAGTGATGTAGCACCTTTCATAAGTGAGCCATAGCGAGGTCAACTTCCACCCGTTTAAATTTAAAACAAGTTCTTTGCATGATAACTAACAGAGATTTCGGGAATTTTCAGTGGAGAAATCAAAGAAAGCACTTTGGTTGAAGCTAAGTGGATAGAGTAGTTGAAGAGCATGAAATCACAGAAATTACTGTGGAGGCTCAAACCCTTGCATATTTTCCCCATGATTAAAAGTACAGGTATGAAGATATCTAAGAGAAGCAGACTAGTTTTCTTACTGAAGAAGAATTTTGTTTCTAAGATAGTTGTTAAGTGTGTGATTATGGGAGTGGTAAAAAATATTTATGTTTTATGATTAACATTGTCTGTTGCTTCTGGTGGTGATAGCTCTCTAGGTATAGGGTGGGGAGAGAGAAGACAGTTGGCTGTTGAAGCTAGTTTAGCTAGGATTACCAATAATCACAAACCTGGTTTTGGAATCTAGACTGTTATGGTGATCAGTATAGCCTTTGGTTTGAGAGATTACTGGATATGGACTTTTGTACACTGTTGCTCTGGGGATATGCGGTGGTCATTCCCTGACCTTTCCGCATCCTCTGTATTTGGTGGTCATGGGCTCGAACCCGGTCTAATCAAGAAGCGTGCGCTATGCACTACTGCTCCTACCCACCTAGCTACGGAGGCACCAACCAGCAATGCAAGCTTTAGTGAAAATTGGTGGTTCACCACTAGACCACCCTCCATACAGCTCAGACCTCGCACCATGTGATTTTTGGACTTTCCCAAGCCTCAAAAAAGAGTTGAGAGGAAAAAAATTTAACACAAATGAAGAAGTTAAATCTGCCACATCTGCTATCCTGCAATGTCTTTCAGAAAATGGACTGCAGCATGTGTTTTAGAAGCTAGTGAACCACTGTAAAAGGTGTATAGAATATGAAGGACACTATTTCAAAAAGGAGACCCATACCAACCTCCCAAGTGACTCAGACTCAGAGCAGTGATCTCAGTTTGGGTATTATTATTATTAGCCATATGGTGCAAGGAAGCTTGAGGCTTATGCCGCACCAACCAAAAAAAAAAAAAAGAAAAATTCACCGACTTACCCTGAGAGAGAGAGTGTCAGAAGTAGAAAGGAATCACCAAGAAAGAGAAGAATGATGATATCCAGCTCAGGACCCTGGGTTTGCCAAGCCCACACTCACCAGATGCGAGCCCCTGGGGTTAAATGATATCAAGGTACTCATTCCCATCATCCTCAGTCAAGACCTAGATCTGGTAAAAGAGGAAATTAACAACACTCACCGCAGTCACATCTTACCTCTGTCAGTTTGAGCTCAAGATCAATCCTGCTAAGTACGAATTCATGGTGTATTCACTGAAGCAAACTCCTTCATCTCTCCAGCCTTCAGTCGGCAACATCCTCATCCCAATTGTGTCCAGCCATCGTCATCTAGGCGTTGTGTTTGACTCCAAACTTCGATTTAATGCCCAATTAGACATGCTCCTCACACGTGCTTCAAGACTCCGGTGGATAGCAAAACAACATCTCCTACATATCACTGATAAAAAGACAACCGTGAAGTACACAAAAACAGTTATCTTTCCACCTTTACTCCATGCTGCTGAAATTTGGGCCTCAGTAGCATCGTCAATAAACAAACCACTCTTTGCAGCAGAATTCTGGCTCCTAAAGTGGGCCAACAGGAAGCAAAACGTTCCAGCTCTAATTTTCACCACGCAACTTGTCGACTATCTTGGGATTCCACGGCTTTCCACCTTAATCGACAACCAACGCCTCCTAGAAACAGTCAAGATGATAACAAGCATAATTTCAACCCCTTCATTCTGGGATACCTGTGGCTGGAGGATTCTCCTGCTGTCCTTAGGGCCAATCCCGAGCTCTACCCACGTTCAAAAAAACCCCCAAACTATTATGTCACCCGAATAATTAAATTGATCTCCCGTGCTGTGTCTTATGTCTGTTAATTGTGTTTGTTCTATGGTCGATTTGTCTGTTTGCTGGACGAAAAACCCCAGTTTCCTGGGGAAAAAAACCTTGCTATCTATGCTTGAGACCGACTAACAGCCACGGAGTGAAAAAAAGGCCATTAAAGTTCCTCGCGTCATCAACGGGATTCGAACCCGGGCCTTTTCCACCCGGTGAGGGGAGGACGGTGACGATACCACTGTGTTACCGCCAGACTCTACCCGTGTTCAGCACAACTCCATCTCTTGGCCAGATTCCTCCCTCAGCAGATGCTCAAGCAAACCCTGGCACTTGATGCCAACCTGAACAAATTCGCCGTTGACCGGACATACCGGAAAAAAATTATGACTAGTAGGACTAATCAGCAATGACTGATTTGTACCTTGCATCTGTTTCTGTCTGATTGAGCTGGTGCTCTTACCTTGATGTTAAGCCAGCTCAATTAGACGTAACCTCATGAGGAGTTCTCTCCTTTGTGTTGAAATATGTTTTCATTTATATAGTTACCTTTTTCATTTAGTAAATAATTGTTCGATTATCCCGGAACAGCCCTTTTATATATAGCACACACAGAGTAAACTTCCATTATAGTGTTTTGTGGGGGACTAGTCCTAAAGAGCACTGTAACTGGTTAAGTGTTGTTATTAAGCAAGTCCATCACATCCCACTTACTTATAACACTTTTATTTTACATATTTCAATATTTTGGAAGGAAACAGTGATTTGTCAGTTTATACTTCAATGGCCATTGAAGTATAAACTGTGCCCCTCAGCACATATGTGCACCTTTAAGTCAGACAATTCCAATATGCACATAAGGGATAGTTCTTGTTGATTCTGCATAATTTGGTATTTTGCAAGTAATGTATATAAAACTGAACTTCAAGAAACTAACAGGATTCATTGTTCTCTATTGTTTCAGTTTTTTTCTGTTTTACAGAAAGGAACAATTTGTTGATGCCATGTTAAACACACACAAGTACCAGTAAGGAAAACAGACGATGAATGTTGAGTTTGGGGGGGAGCAAGGCTGATTAACTGGCCAGACACAGAGTTATAAGATTTACTTTCTGAATGAATTCAAGGCATTCAGTTAAATATGAAATAAAAAATGTCATCTGCACTGGAAGCAAGAGGCACATTCTCCAAGTACAGCAGTACATTATTTTACAGAAAATTCCTTTAATATGCATCTGTTAAATTCTCCTGAACACCACATGGTTGATGATTACATTTAATTATCTTGTGCAAATTTTCTTGTGCCCAAGAGGTGAATAACTTTTGTTTAACCATTATGGATAAATTAAGCATCAGAATATCAGGCGGCATTTAGTTTTGCTTTCAGCCATTCACAAAATATACATGGCTGGGGTGAACTCCCAGGAAGAAGTGCTATATTCTTTGGGAGGTGATATGATTAAAACTCATCATTGTTCAAAATCCAGGCTTCCATACTTGCATCAATGCAATACCAGTTATAGAAATTCTGCATACACATGTATCTGGGGCGCCTCCATAGCCAGGTGGGGAGGAGCAGCAGTGCTCCTGCCCACGCTTCTTGATTAGACCGGGGTTCGAGCCTGTGACCACCAAATACGGAGGATGTGGAAAGGTCAGGGAATGACCACCGCATATCCCCAGAGCAATATGGCCTTAGTTTCTAATGCTCCTAAAAAACCAAAAAACAACATGTATCTGGATTTCACTGCATTGCAACCAGAAGTCTTCTTCAAGTTGTTGTTGCTGCTCACATTCTGGTTTAGCTTGTGGGGAACCAGTCTTCCTTAAAGTTCTATTTACAGTCTGAAAATGTGTGGAATTCTATAATGTGGATATTTTCTGGTACATTGTTGCAGCAGCTCTGTCATTTCCATTGCAGAAACCTTACATAAATAATGTTAACATATTCTTCAACAAAAAGAATAAAGTAATTTTACTCATTGTCAAGGGTGTTAATTTGTGGTTTTCTTTCCTTCCTAAATTATAGTAATTTCGTAGCTTCTAAATTCTAGATTCACTAAGGTGTTTGTTCACACAGCATATGTTTAAATAGATCTCGCTTTCAGAATGAACGTCCTAATTTCAGCGATTTATTGTGACAAAATAATAAGTTGCAAGTGAAATGCAAGTTAAATTTTGATTGCCAAATTAAATGTTTTTTTTTTTCAGTTTATTGAGTTTTGAGAATATCTATATTCATTTGTCATTTTTGACATCTCTAGAAGGCACTCTTGGACAAATTGTACTATATTAAAATTTTATATTGATATTTTGGGATGTACACATAAAGTCAAAGAAGTTTACAGAATGAGTAAAATAAGGTAACTTATATTAAGTATAATTATAATTCTATAAGAATATCATATTTTGTGGTTTTACAGATACAAACAGATGGTAATGCAGCTTAGAGTGATAACTAGACAAAGAAACTATTGATGAGGTTTTCATTCTGCAATCTAAAGAATTCTCAAATTCAGCAATATTCTAGTTCCATGGTTGCAGGATTTGAAGTTTTATTCTTTACCACGAGAACTGGCTTGGCAATTAACAATTCATATATTTTTCTTAGGTATTTGCATCTAAGGAGCAGCCTTTTATTTATTTATTTTTAAGTGTAATATATTAGTATACATTATGTTTAATTTTTCAAATAATAGCAACAGAGTGTGAGATATTGAGCATATGGCATTAGTTATAGAATGGATCTTGTTTTTAACAACACACAATAATATTTGATTTTTATGTCACTAAAAGTGAAAATTACATGTATTAAAAAATAATTGTTCCAGGATTTATATAATTAATTGAAATATCATAAAATGACTATTTCAGTATTATAGTTTCTGAAGTGACCCTTCATTTATAATTGAATGGCAGCTCACATTACACAATGTCGTTGTCACTGTTTTATTGGCGATTTATTACTAGGATCATCTGCTATAATCTGCATTAATTATATGATGCGTGACCAGCAGCAAGTCTCAAAACAGGTTCAAAGCATTCTCTCATCTTTTAAATAAATTGCAGATTACCCTTTTGGGTATGGCATTTGTCTTAAATTTAATTACCACTAAGGCAACTAGTGGTGAAGGGAGATAGCTTACAAATGTTAAAGTACTAAAAATTTACTTAAATCTTAAACTAAATCTTAAACTGCTAAACATATGAGTGGGCAGGATATCCCCTGTATTTTATATGATATAAGCAAAATTAATCTTGATACAAATCCTTCAAAAATTGAAAAAAATAATTTATTATTTGAGTACAACTGCAAACTAGAGTTACTATATTATTAAGTGATATTTTAAAGAATGGACATTAGTCTTATGAGTACAAATTTAAAATAAGGAAACATATTTTTCATTAAATTGTTATATTTTTATATCGATCCACTAGGTCCAAACAGAACCATTTCACTTGCTAAAAGTAACTGTAAAAGATGGACACAGCATTACCAAAGGATGGGTTGGAGATTTGGGTAAGGCTTTCCTTCTGTTATTTCAGAGAACCTGTGTTGTTTCTCACTTTTTAAGGAGAAAAATATGATAGCATCATAGAAATGGAATGTCGTTGTTGGAATTTCTCTTCCTTTTTTTTCCCCCCTGTATAATTTGTTTATTTATTATTCCAAATTTAATTGGGATAATAAATAAATAAATTAATTAAACCTTAAAGTATTTGTGCTCATTCCATTTCTGTGTAACCTTATAAACTGATTTAAAATTTTTATTGCTTAAATTTCAAACAGCAGTTTTAATAATTATATGTGGAAACACATAAGACATGTATGAAATTGTTGCTAACATGGAACTTTGCTTAATCCTTCATTCTATATATAAGTTGTGAACAAAAGGTTTGTACATGAAACTGATATTTTGGAAAATATCATTTCATGTACAGAATATCAGCTATTTGGATGAAACTCTTTTAAAGTTTGTTTGTTTGTTTGTTTGTTATTTGGTTTTTAGGAGCATTAGCAACTAAGGCCATATTGCTCCGGAGATATGCGGTGGTCATTCCCTGGCCTTTCCGCATCCTCCGTATTTGGTGGTCGCGGGCTCAAACCCCGGTCTAATCAAGAAGCATGTGCTACGCACTGCCGCTCCTGCCCACCTGGCTACGGAGGCACCTCTCTTTTAAAGTAGTCTCCTTAACACTGTATGTTGATTCCAACACTTATGAAACTTTTGGAAGCATTCCTGATGGACTTCTTTTGGAGTTGCTAATAGTCCCTCAGTTTTTGCAAATCATGTCCTGAATAATTTTCCTCAGCTGTTGCAAATCTGTGACCCAAGTAGCTTGCAAAATAAAAATAATCAT
The DNA here is from genome assembly GCF_048544385.1 of Mastigoproctus giganteus. Classification (NCBI taxonomy): domain Eukaryota; kingdom Metazoa; phylum Arthropoda; class Arachnida; order Uropygi; family Thelyphonidae; genus Mastigoproctus; species Mastigoproctus giganteus. Next base: position 197,280,348 of record NC_143578.1, on the reverse strand, counting down.
AAGGAGCTAAATGTGGTCTGTATGATGGATAGAAGACCACATTTATGGAGTCGTTTTTTTTTTTTTAAATTTATTGTACTAGGTGGTCCAAGCCAATTTTCCTGGCATCCCCACTACTAATCACAATACTGTACAGATAATTACAGACTTACAGCACTAATCGCTGCAGTTCGTATAAAATGAATTTGGAGTCCCTGCCACGAAAAGTAGCTAATGAGAAATTATGAAAGTTTTGTTTCATAATTTCAATCAGTGCATACAGTTTCAGTGTAATGTCCAGAAAAAAAAAAGTCTTTTTAATAAATGATAACCCGGAAAGCTGAATTCCACACCCTGGAAGTATTCTCCAAAGTAAACTGTAGTCAGACTGTGAAAGTATTCTCATCAGTAAATTGTAGTCAGAAGATGAACGCAGATCTGTTACAAGTGCATCTTCATTAAGCGTTGAAATATGCTTAGTTAGACATTGACATTTCCAGTGGACTCATTGAGTATGCCGACTTAAAAGACCAATTCAAAGGTCGCGGGTTCGATTCCCGCCTCGGGCTTGGATCAAAGTACTGCAAAAACCTTGGGAGGTGCAATATGGCCACAGAAGCCGATGCGCCAACAACTACCAAATCAAAAAAAAAAAAAAAAAAAAAAAAAAGACCAATTAGTGATAAAATGCACAACCTGAAGCACCTATCCTCGTTGAGTACTCAGACTTGAAAGACCACTCAGGGAAGCACTTGTCCTTCTCGAGTACTCTGCCTTGAAAGAGCATTTAGTGATGAAATGTGGGCTAACTAGGGATAAACTTTGCAAAAAATCGTTGAATGGAAAGTGCTGCATGTGCAGGTGCATTGTTGTGATGCAAGCAGTAATTCCTCAAAGCCCAACTTTTACAGCCATTTTTCTCCACACAGCATCACACAAATGCACAAATAGTGATGCTGTTTGAACATTTGAGTATGCAGGACAAATCCAAAATGAACAGTGCCCTGCAAGTATAATAATATGATAAGCACATTCTTCACATTTGATCAACATTGTCTTGCTTTTTTTTTGGGCTTTAGATAAGATAGGCCTACATTGAGAGGACTGGACCTTTGTTTCCAAGTCATAGCCTTAGACCCATGATTTGTCACCGTTAATGATGGAAGAAACAAATTGTGAGCCAGCAACAGCACATTGATGAAGATCTTGACATGGGAGAACTTGCTGCTCTCTCTGATCACCAGTGAGTATCTGAGGAGCAAACTTGGCTGAAATGTGTCACATTCCCAAACCTTGTGTTAAAATTGATTGACACGTCCCAAAAGGAAATACCAATTTCACCAGCAACTTCACAGATAGTTACATGTCAATCACTCCTGATCATACAAGGACCAGTACGAAAGTAATGCATCCTAATTTTTTGCTTTCAAATGTGGCACCATAGATCATTTTGCGTATCACTCAGTGGTCACTAGAGGTCTCCAGTTTCACCATACTGAGTAGCTCTGTGATTGTTCTCACGAGTGTAGCACATAGATAGTTCAAAATGGTGAATGTTACAGATATACTTATCAAGCAAAGAGTAGTGATTGAATTTCTTACCAAGGAAGAAGTGGGACACCTATCGAAATCCATACACATCTCAAAAATTTTTATAGTGACAATGCTGTAGATGTGAGTACAGTTAGACACTTTATTGGGTAAGACACTTTAAGAGTGGTGACAGTGTTTTGGGACAAAGATGGAGTCTTGCTTGTTGATTTCTTGGAGCATGGCACCAGAATCAACTTAGATCGATATGTGGAAATGTTAAAAAAAAGTTGAAAGCCCGCATCAGTAGAGTTAAGCCAGACAAAAACCTTAATGAGGTTCTTCTTCATGACAACACACAACCCCACATCTGTCTGTGCACGATGGAGGCCATTGCAAAACTGGGGTGCACTGTTCTTCCTTGCTACTGTCATAGCTGGATCTTGCACCTTTCATCTATCACCTCTTTGGCCCACTGAAGGATGCATTCCATGAACCCCATTTTGCAGATGACAACCAGCAAAGCCATCTGGAACAAGAGTAAGGACTTTTACAGGATTGGAATACAGCATCTGACTCAGAGATGGCAGAAGTGCATGGAATATGATGGTGACTTTGTGGAAAAAATAAGTGTGTTTATTAATGATTGAGGGATAATTTATGTAGTAGGCATAGCTGTAGGAATTAAATTTTCTGAGACAAAAATAGGAGGCATTACTTTTGTACTGCTCCTCATATCATGCACCCAAGTGAATGAATTATTGCCTTTTGAAGTTGAAAGGCAACCAGAGTGAGGGTCATGTTCGATGGACAAGCTTTGCAAGTGAGGGTCATGTTCGATGGACTCTTTAAACTTTGCAAATCACTGAAAAGTCATTGAATGACACAACATCTCTTTTGAAAGCTGTTTTTTTTTTTCATTTTGGATTTCTGTTGCACTTTGGCACAATTTGATACAAATTCACATCTTAGTAAAATCATTTTAAAATCTGGCAACATATAAATAACTTCTGATCATTGCACATAAATTTAAACAGACTGCAAATAAATTGTGCGATTCATGTATTACTGTGTCTAGATGAGTTAGTTACCAAACATATTTAAACTAGCTACAATTCCACAATTTCAAGGTACAGTCAGCCCCCAAATGTTTTGATCTCATCTTGGATAGGATGATTCAGAAAGTGGTAAAGACTTTCAGATATTTATGAAATACTATCCTTAAATATGATAATAAATTCTCAAATAGTAATTGATAGATAAATGCTGAAATTGGTTTTTAAGTACAGTCTGTCCCCGACCTATGTAAGAGATAAGTTCCAGGACTTCTTACGTAAGTCGATTTTTACGTAACTCAGGAATGGTCAGGCCATACCTGCATACAGGTCTGGAGGCCTCATTTTAGGAAAGATGTAGAGCTGCTAGAACAAGTACAGAGAAGGGCAGCGAGATTAGTGAGTGAAACAAGGGGTTGCTGTTACCAAGAAAGGCTCAAGTTCTGCAAGTTGCAGCATCTGGAGACAAATTATTTTTATTATTATTATTATTAGCCATATGGTGCAAGGAAGCCTGAAGCTTATGCTGCACCAGCCAAAAAAATTCCCCGAGTTACCCTGAGAGAGAGAGAGAGAGAGAGAGAGAGAGTCAAAAGGAATCACCAAGAAAGAGAAGAATGACGATATCCAGCTCAGGACTAGGCACCTGCGAGGTAATCTTGTTGAGGTGTATAAGGCCTTAAATGGTTTGAGCTCAATGCTGATGGGATTCTTTCTCTTTCTCTGATTCCGCACCTGAGGGGACATAAATTCAAATTCAGGAAAGAGAGTTGTTGAATAGATGTGTGGAAATTTGTCTTTAGCCAGTGGGTGGTTGATTCTGGAACAAACTTCCATCTGCTGTTTTGGAAGTTGACAACTTAAATAAATTCAAGGCTGAACTAGACAGACTTTTGGAGTGAATGGATGGGTGAAATGGGAAGTTTTTTTTTTTTTTTTTTCGATTTTTCAGATTTTACAGATTTTACTTTTTCGGATTTTTCTTTTTGCATATTCATTATGGTTGTATTCAGTCTGCTGATCCTGTATATAGATTGTATTGATTAATCTGATAAAAATTTATTTCCTGGTCTTTGCAAGGTAAGATCATATGCCTCTGCTAATGCTAATATCTAGGGTATGGTGAATGTGGACTTGGCTATACACATCAAATAAAGTTAAAAGACTTGGAATAGCTGAAATTATAATTTTTTTTTTAAATTGCACATTTATTACCTAAATTAATTTCAGCACCCTGTAGCTTTTATATAAAGCTACAAACTTTTGAATAATAACTTAATATGTTATAATTTAATTTTTTTAGTTATTATTATTCAATTTTAACCCACAGCAGTATTGATGGTATATCTTTATATTCAAAATTCCTTATGTTGAAACAATTGAATATGTTCCCGGATTTAAGGGAGGGGGGGACAGTAACCTTTAGCTTGGATCTATTTAGGACTTCGAGTTAACATAATGATACCAATATTTTAACATACTTTTCTTCATTTGTATTATCATTCCATTTTTCGAAATTTTCAGATTTTACTTTTTGCATATTCATTATGGTTGTATTCAATCTGCTGATCCTGTGAATAGATTTCTCTTTTTAAATATTATTATTTTAAAATGTATTGATTAATCTGATAAAAATTTAAATCCTGGTCTTTGCAAGGTAAGATTCATATATTTATTAGAGGTTCATTACCCAAACATTTAGTTTGGGTAATGAACCTCTTCTGAGCCTGTGTTGATGATGCAAAAGCTGAAAAATATATTAGGGACTTATGCTAACAAAGTCACATTTCCTCTGGTTGGTGTCCACAAGAATATTCTTTGCATCATGAAATTCATAAAAAAAACTGCTTATTATTATTATTAGCCATATTGTGCAAGGAAGCCTGAGGCTTATGCTGCACCAGCCAAAAAAAAATTCCCGAGTTACTCTGAGAGAGAGAGAGAGAGAGAGAGAGAGAGAGAGATCACAAAGAAAGAGAAGAATGGTGATATCCATCTCAAGTCCCTGGGTATGCCAAGCCCATACTCACCAGATGTGTGTCCCTTGGAGTGTGTGTATGAACACCTATAGGTATATATTTGTTGTCTGTATTGATGGTGCTTTGGTTCTAGGCAGATCTTTTACTCTGTTTGGACCAACCTTTGAATACTAATTGCATTTGATCCTAAAAATCCTAGATCATGTTTGGAACTAACTCTGATGATATATATTACTTTTTAGTAGTTAAAAGCAACAAGATAAATAAATGGGTACTATTTCAATATAGGTATTGAAATCTTACCTTGTAAGCAATATAGGTATTGAAATAGTTTGAGAAAATGATGCCACTCTGCATTTTATCTGTTTTTACTGTTTGGGGAAAGGCAAATTGCTAACAAAGTCACATTTCCTCTAGTTGGTGTCCACAAGAATATTGTTTGCAACATGAAATTCATAAAAAAAAACTGATTATGAATACCTATAGGTATACAGGGTGTTTCAGTTAAACGTTTCAGAACTTCTAAGAGGGTTAGGGTACATCCTGACAACTCGAAATCATATAGCAATATGGGGTCGGAAATGCTTTCCTGAAGCAGTGTTGTACACAGAAGCACCATAAAGAAAAGAGACCGTAAGTGAGAAATCGTTTTAATAATACATGAAAAGAAGCAAAAGGTACATGGATTAAAGTAAGTGTTCGAAGTTTCTTCCACGGGCTACAATGCACGCCTCACATCTCCAACGCATGGACATCCGAACATTCTGGAATACTCCAGGCGAATTTCGAATTTCTTGAACAAGAACGGCAAGTTAGTAGGATGGATGATTACACGAAAGCAGAGTTAGCCGATATGCATTTGGCGTACGGGGCTGCAAATTGTAGTGGGCCAGCCGCACAGCGTTTGTACGCGGAACGATATCCGACGAGGCGTATTCCCAGTCATAATTTCTTTGCAAGACTGCACCAGAGGTTAGCTGAGAGAGGTTCATTTGAAAGAGCTGACAGGGACAGGGTAAGAACAGCACGGACTCCAGCCGTCGAACAGAATGTGCTGCAGCATGTACAGGGGAATCCAAGAACGAGTACACGAAGTCTAGCAAACGCAGTCGGGGTTTCCCATTGCAGCGTCTGGAGGATTCTCAGAGAACAAGACATGCATCCGTTTCACGTGCAGCGTGTCCAGACATAGCAACCGGAGGATTATGCACCTCGTATTGCTTTCGCACAGTGGTACCTTGGAAAATGTGCTACAAATCCCCTTTTTCCTGCTGAAGTGTTGTTTTCCGATGAGGCATCCTTCACAAGGGAAGGAATTTTCAACACGCATAATGACCATATCTGGGCGGTCGAGAACCCGCATGCAATACGACGTCGTGCAGCACAGATTCGATTTTTGGTCAATGTATGGGCCGGTATTATGGGAGATCACCTCATCGGACCTTACCTGTTACCGTGTCGTCTAACCGGACCTATCTACTTGATCTTTCTGCAGCAAGTATTGCCACAACTTTTGAGAGATGAACAGATTTCTGCATCGATGCAACAGACAATGTGGTTCCAACACGATGGAGCCCCTGCCCATTATAGCGGAGATATTCGTAACTACCTGGATATCACATTTGGTCAACAGTGGATCGGACGTGGTGGTCCCGTGCGTTGGCCTGCTCGGTCACCCGACCTATCATGTCTTGATTTTTATTTCTGGGGTCATATGAAATCGCTAGTTTATGACACCCCTGTTGACAATGCTGAGGAGCTGGTTGCAAGAATCGCAGTAGCTGCCGAAGAAATTCGAAATTCGCCTGGAGTATTCCAGAATGTTCGGATGTCCATGCGTCGGAGATGTGAGGCGTGCATTGTAGCCCGTGGAAGAAACTTCAAACACTTACTTTAATCCATGTACCTTTTGCTTCTTTTCATGTATTATTAAAACAATTTCTCACTTACGGTCTCTTTTCTTTATGGTGCTTCTGTGTACAACACCGCTTCAGGAAAGCATTTCCGACCCCACATTGCTATATGATTTCGAGTTGTCAGGATGTACCCTATCCCTCTTAGAAGTTCTGAAACGTTTAACTGAAACACCCTGTATATTTGTTATCTGTATTGATATGGTTCATTGGTTCTAGGTAGATCTGTTACTCTGTTTGGACCAGCCTTTGAATACTAATTGCATTTGACCCTAAAAATCCTAGAACATGTTTGGAGCTAGCTTGAGCTTCATGCTCTTTAGAATTGTACATTTATCCAAGAGTCTGCTTTTCTACAAAAGAAGTTTTGGGGATGGGGGATACCAGAAGTATACCAAGTTAAAAGTAAAACTGTGAGCTGAATGATTTTGCGATACCTGAGAGAAAAGTGGAAGAAATTATTGAAGTTAAAGGTAAATAAGACATCTGGGATGGACAGAATCTATTCAATGATATTAAAAGATGTAAGCAACCTATAGTCATCATTATGAGAGAATCCTTGGGTTCAGGAAAGGTCCCCACAGATTCAAGATGTGCAAATGTCTCATCTATTCATAGAGCAGTTCAAATAGTGAAGTGAGTAATTACGAACCTGTAAGTTTGCCTGCTGTTCAAAGGAAAATAATGGAGTTGGTGGTTAAAGAAATAATGCATGATCATCTTGATAGAAATACAGTTTTATGGCAATCACAGATATGGGTGCCTCCGTAGCCAGGTGGGAAGGAGCAGTAGTGCGTATCACATACTTCTTGATTAGACCGGGGTTTGAGCCCATCACCACCAAATACGGAAGATCCGGAAAGATCAGGGAATGACCACTGCATATCCTGGAGCAATATGGCCTTAGTTGCTAATGCTCCTAAAAACCAAAACAACAACAATCACAGATATGAATTTATAAAGGGGAGATCTTTGTCTGACTAATCTTGTAAATTGGTCTTGCAAATTGCAGTGCCATCTTGATCATTTTGATAGAAATGCAGTTCTATGGCAATCATAGCATTGAATTTATAAAGGGGGGAGATCTTTGTCTGACCAATCTTGCAAATTGATCTTGAAAATTGAAGCGTCTGGAGGCCAGGCACCTGCGAGGTGATCTGATTGAGGTGTATAAGGCCTTAAATCCCATCAGCATTGAGCAGGCTCAGTGCTGATGGGAGTTTTACTCTTGCTCTGATTACGAACCTGAGGGGCATAAACTCAGATTGAGGAAAGACAGCTGTAGAATAGATGAGTGGAAATTTGCCTTTAGCCAGCACGTAGTTGATTACTGGAACAAACTTCTATTCCATCTGTGGCTGTGGAAGTTGATAGCTTGAATAAATTCAAGGAAGAAACTTTTAGAGTGAATGGATAGGTGAGATGGGAAGGGTTTTTTTTTTTTTTTTTGGCTGATGCTGTATAAGCTTGCTTTCTTGCATCATATGCCTCTGCTAATGCTAATGACTAATAAAATATTGCTACTATATCCCTGATATGCCAAAATTACAAAACCCACATAATATCCACAGAAGAATGTAGAAAAGTAGTTATATAACACACCATTTAAAAACTTTATCTGGGGACAGTGGTGAAGTAACGGAGTGGTGCATAAGAAAAGAAAACATAAAAGGAAGAAAAACACATGCTATTGTACTGTAAAAACTGATATGTATTTTGTACACCATATAGGCTTTATAAGGGCTACTAAGGGAATCAAAACCAAAGTGTACGTATTTAAGAAAATTGGTCCACACAATGAATCAAAGTCTATACACTTCAGGTTATGAACTGAAGATAACTTAAAATGAACCTGAAGCATTAATAAGACACATTAATCACAGGGTGTTGTAGGCTGAGTAGAGGTCAGGGAGGTAGTATGTGATATGAACTCTTTGATATGCTTTTTTTCCCTCTTCATAAATTTCATGATAAGCCGATAAGCAGCTTGAACTTTTCTTTCTATTTTCAACAAAAGTTTTCATTCATTCCATCAAACATAAAGAGACCTTTCTGAATTTTACGAAACGTTTCTGCCGTTTCCTTTAAATGGACTGCTTCTTGGGTTGCTCCGATTCCTCAATGGATTCAGCTCTCATTTGCTCCTGAACTCTTTGCACATTCAACTGGGCTATGTCTTCTGTTGTTAAATCTTTACCTTGTTCATCCACAAGCTCATCTACATCTTCATCCTCCAGGACTAGCTGAAACTCCTTAGCTAAGATTACAATTTATTTGGTAACAGAAGACATAAACTCATCTTTGTTGAAGCCTTTGTTGTTAGCCTCGGAATGTTTTAGAAGTTTTTTCCCAAACTCTGCTCATACAAGTTGTTAACACATCATTCCAGGCTCTTTAAATGTTGCATATTCCATCAAGGATGTTAAGCATCTTCCAAAATTGCTCCCGATCTATCTTCCCTTGCTCTGTTGCATTTAAAGCCTCAGAAAATGTTGTCTGTATGTAATAAGCTTTGAATGCGTGGATAACTCCCTGATCCATTGGTTGAATCAAAGCTGTTGTATTTTGGAGGGAAGTATACCACCTTGACGTCGTGCAGATCATCTGGATATTTAGGATGACCGGGAGCGTTGTCAAGGAGCATTAATGTCTTAAAAGGCACTGACATTTGTCAGCAATATTTTTCAACTTCAGGGACATACACAATTAGAAATCATTCTTTGAACATGGTTACTGTCACCCAAGCCTTTGAGTTAGCCCTGAAATTTACAGGAACCATTTCTTGTCACTGCCCTTAAAAGCCCATGGGTTAGCATTAGCAAGGGCACAAGATGCAAGAAAGCAAGCTTATATAGCATCAGCCAAAAAAAACAAAAAAAAACAACAGTTTTCTGAATGATAAACCACTGAAGGTTTAAGTTTTTAACCTGCTATGTTAATCCCCACTAAGGGAGTTACCCTGTCTTTAACAGCTTTAAATCCAGACATTGACTTTTCTTTAATAGAAATATAAGTTCTATTGGCATTTTTTCCAAGAAAGTCTAGTGTCATCCACATTAAATATTTGTTGCGGAAAATAACCACCACTTCTTATAATCTCATCCAATTTGTCCTTGAATTTTTCGGCAGCCTCGCCATCTGCACTTGCTGCTTCACCATGTATGGTAATATTATGATATCCGCTTTTCTTATAGAACCTATCAAACCAACGGTGACTCTCAACAAAAGTGGTTTCAGTATCATTGCTCTTCTTCTTAAGATCCTCAAAAATGGCACGAACCTTTGCTTTGATGAGGTGGAGGCTTAAGGGGGATGTGTTTTTGGACCTGGTCTTCCATCCACACAATAAGTGACTTTTCCATTTCACTTATGAGTCCCATTCTAGCCTTGGTTATTATAGTTGACTTCATTCTTGCTGATCCCTTCACTGTTTCACGTATTCTGTCTTTGGCTTTTATTATTGTGTTCACTGTTCACACTGACAAATCTAAATTACGCATGTTATTTGTTAATGGTTGACCATTTTCATATATCTTTGGATCAGAAAATAATTATTTTAATTTTCTGATCCAAATCAATCGCTTTCCTTTTCTTGGTAGATTTACTAGTACTGCTGTCATTTATTCTCTTAGTCGGCACCATGATAATGATCAAAATGAAATTTTCTGTAAAGAACTTCAATGGGTTAAGTTACAAGAGATGCTGTTATACCTTACGACATGTGCATGAAGCATGCACTACATGATGATAGTTTGACGCAAAGTCGTTGAAAATGGTAGGACAACATGAATTTCAACTTCACTACAATAGCCCAACATGTGTAACAGGGTTCGAGCCTGTCACCACCAAATACAGAGGATGCGGAAAGGTCAGGGAATGACCACTGCATATCCCGGAGCAATATGGCCTTAGTTGCTTATGCTCCTAAAAACCAAATAACAACAACAACATGTGTAACAAATATTACATACAAAATGCAACAAAAGCTCCCACTTCGCTCTCAAACAAAACTGAACTGACTCTACAATCCAGAAAGAAAGGATGTAGAGACAAAGGGCTAGAGAGTAATTTTTTGAAGAAATAGCTGATGGGACACAGTCCACATGGTTTGAACATTGTGAGGGGTTTCTCTGAGGTGCTTTGACATAGTTTACCTATCTCAAACACATGTTGTCGAATATTTCTTCAGAATTTTGTAAAACAGAAAATGAAATGTTAACTCTAGTTATTTACCTAGATTCTAGCTGCAGATTATTATCCAGAATAGTTTGTATGGGAACAAAAAACTTATACTTATTGTTCCGTCATTTGACTTCGCTCTTAAAAATTATACAGAAAGTATCTTTACGAGTTTACCAAAAACATTTACATAAGTCCGAAGTTACATAACTCAGGCTTAAATAAGTTGGGGACTAACTGAACTCACTGGCAGTGTAAATATCCACCAGTATAATGTTCATAACAACAATATGCTAAATTGTCATTGAGCTAAAAGTATTTTGTGGCATCTATTGCAAAGATAAATTTTGTGACTGATGTGCAATGTTGACTTCCATACACACTCCAAAAAAACCCACTAGAATATGTTTTTTCAAAGTTGATGTAAACAGTATGAATGTATCTGTAAGGGAAGAGTCGAAGTCACCTACATGCTGCTGTTGAAACTGCAATACATGAGAGAGTTTTATCACCAAAGCCCACAGATTTTCATAGATGACCATAGATGTTGAGCAGTCTGATATAGTATTTTCTGGAACTGTTTAATTTTGAAAGAGGTTTCGGTTAGTACAGGTACTAAAACTAAATGACAGACACGCAATTTGAGTTTTACTTTGAATTTCAATACAAAGTGGAAGAGAATTGCATTGCAATACAGCTTGTTTATAGTGATAATGCCACTTTTCAATGGAGCAGGAAGATCAACCACCATGAATTCAGGTGTGGGGTACTAAAAATCCTCACGATCAGAGAGAAAATAAATAGTTGTTGTGGAAACCCACCGAGAAACATTGAATAATGGATTTATACTTCATCTTCATAGAGATTTTGATTTCTCCTTCCATAAAGACAATGTATCTCTTCACTTTCATGTGGATATGCAAGAATGTCCTAGTAATACATTTCCTGAGTGATAGATGGAATGAGGTTCCAAAGATGAAATGCAGTGCCTCTATTCCCAGATCTCTGGACCCACCACCATATGATTTCTCTTTGTGGGGCTATGTATGAAAGATACCATGCTTGTATTATTGTTGGCAGATATTCCTGAACTGGAATACAGTTCATGATTATCTGTGCACAGTGTTATTGATTACCACACACACATATACTGAGAAAGGTTTAGGAAGAAAGAAATTGACTCCTTTTTTTTTTTTTTTTTTTCACAGGTGTGGCTCAGAGGAAGTGGGCAACTACAGACTTGTGGGTTTTTCTGTACCAGGGAAAATAAGGATTAAGACACTTATAGATCCATTCCTATCAAGATCATCTTGATAGAAATGGAGCTATAAGGCAATAGCACAGCAGGAAAATGGAGATCATTTAACAATCAAGTGTGAAAACCTTCCATGAGGTTTTCACACCGGCTGTAACTGGATGCAAAGAATAATTTTGACATCATATTTTGGCTTTGATTGTCCTCCATGGCTGCTTGGTCATTGTTATTTGGTTTTTTTTTTAGGAGCATTAGCAACTAAGGCCATATTGCTCCAGGGATATGCAGTGGTCGTTCCCTGACCTTTCCGTATTTGGTGGATCACGGGCTCGAACCCCGGTCTCATCAAGAAATGTGCTACGAACTGCTGCTCCTGCCCACCTGGCTACGGAGGCGCCCTGCTTGGTCAGTGTGATACATTGCTACAGCAGCATAATACATCATTTGATGTATTATGCTGCTGTATCATTCGATTCTAGTTTGTAACTGAATAAATTGTTTAGGCCTCTTCAATCAGGGCTAAACAATGCTAGTTGGTTTTTCTCTCTGTATAACATCATTTGGCTCATGAACACACATGTAGCGTGTATTAGAATTAGTCAACCAATATGGGCTGAAGTGGAAAATGTCTATGAAAGGAAGCAAAACTGCTTCCTTTCATAGACATTTTCCACTTCAGTGTGATACATTGCTACAGCAGCATAATACATCATTTGATGTATTATGCTGCTGTATCATTCGATTCTAGTTTGTAACTGAATAAATTGTTTAGGCCTCTTCAATCAGGGCTAAACAATGCTAGTTGGTTTTTCTCTCTGTATAACATCATTTGGCTCATGAACACACATGTAGCGTGTATTAGAATTAGTCAACCAATATGGGCTGAAGTGGAAAATGTCTATGAAAGGAAGCAAAACTGCTTCCCTACCTGCAACTGCAGTTATGCGGGAACCATATCAAATCATGTCATAGGAGATTTCAATAAACCTTTGATGTTGTTCCACATGAAAAGGATTGCTTGCCACTACTGCCACAATTGGAGCATGTGGCAGTAGTGGCAAGTTACTACTTTGTAATGTGGAAGAAATGCATTCCTAGATTTAATTATATTAATTTTTATATGTAATAAGATGTCACTATTTCTTCTGCAAGAACAAAATGGAAATATATTGTTTTTCTGATATTGTAAATGCATTAGTAAGCTTTTACTTGCTTAGAAAAGTTATGTTAAATTTGGAACTGTTATTTTGGCATAAATAACGTTGTATGGATTAATGTGCACATTATAGCCTTAGTTGTTGATGCGCCAGTAAAACCCCCTAAACAACATGGATTAATGTTGTACTTACATTTAGTAATGGAGATTGATTAATTCTTTTCATCTGAAAGATTTAATGCTGTGAACTTAGTGTGCACTTTTGTTTATTAAAATAAAATGATATGTTCTCCCAGCATTAAGAGTTAACAGTGAAACGTAGCATTTACTGGTATCAGTGATGTTTGAGCACATAAAAGAGCACATGTGATTATTGATAGTGCAATAGCTTGGTCACATGGAGCATGGCAATATAGAACACCATATATGCATAATATAGAATAGCTGTGGTCATTGAAAAATGTTGATTATGGTAAAGTGAAGTCTGTTATTTAGTTGTGTATAAGATTAATATTGGGTAATGTTTCTGTGTTTTGTTGCCATTTTGATAACCAACCAAAAAATAATAATAACTTGTTCATTAGAAAATAATAATAAAATAAAATAAAATAAAATAAATTACTTATTTGACTCCTTACTCGCATAGATACCTATCTAGCTGACCTTCGAATGTCTCCAAACTGTCAACATCAACCACCCATGGAAGCAACTTATTCTAGCAATTAACAATTTGCTGGCTAAAAGAAAACTTCCTCAAATCCAATCCAAAACTCTTCTCCTGTAATTTGAATTTATATGGCCCCTAGTTCCGGAATAATTTTTAAAAGTGAACATTTCACCCTTATTCATTTTATTTTTTTTCTTTTAGAGTCTTATACACCTTAATTAGGTCTCATCTCAGGTTCCTAGTTAATGAGCTTTTCTGTAGCCCACATTCAGTCTTTTCTCATACGGATGCCCGTTTGCTTATCTCATCAGATGTACTGCCTACTTTTTTTCGGTTGTTGTCTCCATACTTGAACGCAGGTGTGGTATTACAGTTGTTTTATATACTGGGATTATGGCTTCCCTGTCTCTATAAGGCAAATGTTTAGTAAATCATCTGTTGGGCAACATGGGCTCACCATGCCACTTATCTACGCAACTTAGAGAACTTCATGTCTGACTGCATCATAATTCCTAGATCCCCTTCTTCTTCTTCTCCTGTTTTTAATTCAACTCCACCAAATAATTAAGTTATTTTAGGGTTGCTGTTCTTCAAGTGTAAGATTTTCCATTTTGATGCATGAATGCCACTTCTTTTGACTATCCCTGAAGTCTAAATAAAAGTCATCCTGAATAAGTGCTACTCTACTGATCTTGGCATCTGCAAATTTTGACATTGCACCCTGTATATTTGTTGATGCCTTTTAGGAAAATCAAAAACAAGAGTGGTCCCACTATTACTGATCCTTGGAGAACTCCACTTCTTATATTAACCCCAACTGAAGAGTAACCATTAATCATATTTTGTCTCCCACACTGCAGCCACCTTTTCATCCATCTAAGAATTTTCCCTGTGACTGCAGCATATATATACCATAACCTCTCATGCTGTATTGATTCAAGTGCTTTGCTGAAATCCAAGTAAACAATACCAAAATTACTTCCTACATCTATGAATGGCTGTCAAAATAGCAAACAAGGTTGGTTAAACATGATTTTCCCTTTGCAAAACTGTGCTGTTTTTTTCAAAATTCCATTTTTCTTTAAATGATTCTGTGCTCCACTCTTGATCATTGCTTCTATGATTGCCTCTACCACTAAAGCTAGACTGACTGGCCAGTAATTACTTGCTTCACTCTTAGGACCATCTTTATGTATGGCAATACATTAGTACTTCTCCAAACCAAGGGAAACTCTCTCTCTCTCTCTCTCTCGCCTATTGATAGCCTCATAATTAACCTTAATGGTTCCATGCATTTTCTTGCCCACTCCCTCAGAATTACTGGGTATAGGTCATCAACACCCAAAAACCTAATATAGCCTTTCAGCTTAAAAGTTTTTCTAATCAGTAATCTGCTAAAATTTCAACATTGATATTTCTTGATTCCCAGCTTTAGTCACAATATCTCCACATTATGAAGAATCATTCATCTGTAAATATTGATGCAAAGTACTTGTTTAGTTCATCCACAACATCAGCTGGATTATCTAATACTTTTTCACACCCATTACAAAGGTCTAATCTGATTCATTTTTGTCTCTATTCTTTGCTCTCTAAGCCAGTGATTTCCCATAATCTGCCTTTGTCAGCTTAACTTTTACTGTGGTATGATTTCAGATCAATTTGTAACTGTTATAGGCTTTAGCCCTTTTGTTCACTTTGTCTTTCCCATGCCATCTTTTTCTGCTCAATTAAACTGACTAGTTCATTATTCATCCATCTTGGTTTCTCCTCATACTATAGTTTCTTAATGGTATACTAGGGGGCCTTGCTCCCTGCTCGTTTTGCTCACAACCCCCATGTATGCTTTTCTATGTAAAATGTAGAGGTATGACGGAGAAATCAAGTCTTTTCTACATTAAAGACACCTGTCAAAATGCACTGATTGAGATTTAATCAGGAAATGACCTTTGTAATTATTTACCTGTTCATTTGTAGTGACGTAATTGACCTGCCCACTTGTACCATGTGACCTGCATCCCTCTTCTCCTATTGGCTACCCCACCATGCGGCATTCTCAAGGTTGAATAAATATCACTATGTAATTATTTACCTCTATTTATATAGGTTGCTTAGGAAAAGGCCCTTTGCTTCGGGTTAAATAATGCATGAGGAATATCGTTGCATCCGAAAGAGCAGGACTAAAATAGTTAACCAAAATATTTATAAACTATACAAATATTTACAAAATACTAAACTATATTGAGATGATGGGTCCCTTCATCAGCTGACATTAATATACAAAAAGCATTACAACTGAACATCAAATGATGCCAAGTGTGTTCATGTAGTAGACAGGGATTCTCAACGGGGGCAAAAAATCATGGGTGTTACAATGGTTTGTGGCCCTCCAAAATTCAGCCCTACCCAATGACATCTTTTTCTTTAATATATAATTTCTCTCATTGGGTTTTATTTTTCACTGAGACAACTGATTTTTAACATTGGGTTTTCTTTTTCCCTGAGACAACTGATTTTTATAAGGTACAGTATATTATATCAGGAGTGAGTGAGAAATTTTGAAAAAAGGAAGATAGTGGGCATGATTTAAATAAACCACCTTTGCCTTTCATAGACATTAAATGCCTGTGCTTTCAGAGGTAATGCCTCCACAATCCTTGGCCTTTGCACCTTCCCGACAGCTGTGACCTTGGCGGGAGTGGTTTGTTTATTTATTCTTTTGTTTCATTGGTCAATGTATGAAGCATGGATGGGATGAGGAAATGTTTCAGTCTGTTGTTTCTACTTTCTGAGCCGCAATTAATATTTATTTATTATTTCCTTGTGGAAGTTGTTTATTTTTGATCCACAGTGCTTTTGTGAGTGACATAGGCTATGAGAGTTAAATAAAAAGTTTATATTTTATTATTTAATTCTTTGTAATTATTCAACCCATCATCAATCATATCAAGTGCTGAAAAGAAAAAGTGTAAACAGTATATTAGCATTAGCATTAGCAAAGGTACATAATGCAAGAAAGCAAGCTTATATAGCATTAACCAAAAAAAAAAAAAAAAAAAAAAACCATCTTAATTCACCCATCCACTCGCTTCAAATGTTTGTCAAGTTCTGCCTTGAATCTATTTCAGCTATCAACTTCTGCAATGACAGATGAAAGTTTGTTTCACAAATCAGCCACCCCTCTGGCTAAAGGCAAACTTCCAGGCATCTATCCTACAACCATCTTTCCTCAATTTGAACTTATGCCCTCTCAGGCGATTATTATTCTGAGGAAGAGGAAGAATCCCATCCACATTGAGCATGCTCAAACCATTCAAGGCTTTATACACCTCAGTCAAATCACCTCGCAGGTGCCTAGTCTCCAGACACTGTAATTTGCAAAACTTAAGCCTTTCTTTGTAAGAGAAATCCTTTGTTTCATTCACTAATCTTGTTACCCTTCTCTGTGCTCGTTCCAACAGCTCTACATTCTTCTTAAAATGAGGCCTTCAGACCTGTACTCAAGTTGTGGCCTGACCATACAGTACTCAAGGTGTGGCCTGACCATTGCCTTGTACAAGGCGATAATCACCTCCTTATCCCTGCTAGAAAAATTCCTGTGTATCATTGACAAGACACCATGAGCTACTCTTGCAGACCACTGCTCAGAAAACTTCATATCTGCCTGCACAATTATCCCCAAGTCCTTTTCATTCTCTACCACTGTCAATGTGGTACCAGAGAGTTGATACATTACTCTGAGATTACTGCTTCCCAGATGTAGTACTTTACTTTTGTCAATGTTAAACTTCATTTGCCACCTCTCAGCCCATCTGCTCAACTTTTCCAGATCCTGTTGCAGTAGTGTACTGTCAGTAGTGTCATTAACAACCCTGCCAAACTTCTTTAGTAGTCATTAACAGTAGTGTCAGTAGTGTCATAACAACCCTGCCAAACTTATCATCTGCAAACTTGGACATTAAGCCTGATATACCAGCATCAATATCATTTATAAATACAGAAAATAACAATGGACCCAACATTGAACCCTGAGGGACTCCACTTATAACCTTAGTCCACGAAGAGCAGTGTCCATTGATTACCACACTCTGTCTTCTCCCACTCCACCATCCCTTTATCCATAGCAGCAATTTGCCTCCAATGCCACACTGCTCCAATTTGTGTAGCAGTCTTCCATGTGCATCAGTATCAAAAGCTTTTCTAAGATCCAAATATATGATATCAGAGTTATTCTTTGCATCGAGTTCCTTTTTGACTACATCATAGTATCCAATCAAATTAGTCAGACAAGACTCCCCCCTTAAAAAACCCATGCTGTGTCTGATCTGTAACTGAAGTGTTGTCTAGATGATCCTGCAATGCTTCTTTAGCCAGTGCCTCCATTAATTTCCCTGGAACAGAAGTTAAACTAACAGGCCTGTAATTACCTGTGTCTCCCTTTGATCCTCCTTTGTGGATTGGGTTTACATCTGCACATCTCTTTAAGGGAAAGGGGATAGTATTAAATACACCAGCTGCCGTTGCAGATGAACTCAACAGTTATTTTGCATCGATTTACAAATGAAAAACCTTTTGTGGGAATGGGAAATTGTGGGAGCGAAGTTTAAAAATATGTAATTAATGATATTGAAATTTTGCAAGATTATTTAATGAAAATCTTTTCATGCCTACAGACCAGTAAGGGTCCTGGAATTGATGGAATATACCCTGTAATCTTAAGGGAGGTGGCAAGTGAGTGCATTGAACCATTAAGCTAATTATGCAAGCATCACTGGACTCTGGGGATATTCCCTAGCATTGGAAAAGTGCCAATGTATCTCCAATACATAAGGGTGGCTCTAAGACTGAAGTGGGAAATTATTGACCTGTCAGTCTGATTTCAGTGGTTGGGAAAATCATGGAGGCAATGATCAAGGGTGGAATTCAGGGTCATTTGGATCAAATTGAAATTCTCAAGGATACTCAGCATGATTTTGGAAAGGGAAAATCATGTTTAACAAACCTGGTTCGCTATTTTGAAAGTGTCACTCACGAGCTAGATTTAGGGAATAATTTCGACATTGTTTATTTAGATTTCAGCAAAGCTTTTGATTCAGTCCCACATGAGCAGTTGCTTTATAAGCTGGAACAGGTTGGAATCACTGGGAAAATCCTTAGATGGATAGCAGGATGGCTTCAGGGCAGGAAGCAGAGGGTTGTGATAAATGGCTATTCCTCAGATTGGGTTGATGTAAGAAGTGGGGTTCCCCAATGATCAGTATTAGGACCGCTGTTGTTTTTAATTTGCATAAACGACATCGATGAAGGGATAGAGGGCGTGATGTCTAAATTTGCAGATGGTGTTAAATTTGGTAGAGTAGTTAATGATCACTGTCAAGCTGAGCTTCTTCAGAGAGACCTAGATAGAATTCAGGAATGGTCAGAAAAATGGCAGCTATGCTTTAATCCAACAATGTGTAAAGTATTACACCTGGGAAACAGTAATCCCAAAATAACGTTTTCACTTGGTGGAGTTCAACTAAACCCAGTACTGGAGGAAACGGACTTGAGTGTTATGATACGGTCAAACCTGAAATTCTCTGAGCAGTAAAGAGGTTGCAAGGAAGGCCCATGGTGTCCTTTCGATGATCTATCGAACTTTTGCAATCCCATTATATAAGGCTTTTGTTAGACCACACTTGGAATACTGTGTTCAAGTATGGAGACTGCACCTAAAGAAAGACATTCAGCTTCTTGAGAGGGTGCAAAGATGGGTAACTCGCCTGGTGAGATCGGCAAAAGGGCGTCCTTATGAAGAAAGGCCTTCGAATATGTGGGTTGCAGAGTTTGGAAACTAGACATCTTAGAGGAGATTTGATTGAGGTGTTTAAGGCTCTGAGAGGCATCAGTAAAATCAATGAGGATGAAATTTTCAAGATTATAAATGATGCTAGAACTAGGGGACATAAATTCAAGTTACGGGGGGGAGAAATGTTTAGATTGGACTGCAAATAGTTTTATTTTAGCCAGCGAGTTATAAATTACTGGAATAAGTTGCCTACATGGGTGGTAGAGGCTAACAGTTTGGGTAAATTCAACGGTCATCTGGATAGTACCTTCGGGTCAAGGAAGTGCATAGGATGATAGGTTTAATTTCCTTTTTTTTTATTAATTATTATTATTTATTTATTTATTATTTTTTTTTTTTATCATTGTTTTTTTTTTTTTTTTTTTTTTTTTTTGGCTGGTGCAGCATAAGCCATAGGCTTTCTTGCACCATGTAGCCATTACTAATACTAATACTGATATCCAGTCCAAGGGTAGCTCCCCGGAGTCCAGGAAGCTCTCATAATTATGGCTAAGGGTTTGCTTACTTCCTTTGCTGCCTCCTTTAATATAACTGGATAGATTCCATCCACCCCAGGTGCCTTTCTTGTGTTTATCTTCAACAATTTCTCCTCCATTTTACTCTCAGTTATTACAAGATTATCTAGCTTACTGCCGGAGTTGAATACGCCTCTGGCATTCCCCTCGCTGAATAACTCCTCATGTGTGAATGTCGATGCAAAATATTCATTTAGTTTGTTAGCTACCTGAGCAGGATCATCAACAGGATCATTGATTGACCCATTGATATCAAGTGGACCAATCTGATTCATCCCCTTCCTTCTAGAGTTGACATAAGTAAAGAACTCTTTGCTGTTTTTCTTTGCATCCTTTGCCAAAGATTTCTCGTAATCTGCTTTCGCCTGCCTGACCTCGTTTGTAACTTGGTTACAGACTTGTTTATATCTATCATAGGCTTCTGTGTCACATGTTAATTTATATGTATCCCATGCACTTTTCTTCTCTGTCACATGTCTAATTAGTTCATGTGACATCCATTTAGGCCTAAATCTTGAACAATATTTCTTTGTTGGTACGAAAAGCCTAGTAGTTTTCAAGATTAATTCTTTGAATGCTTCCCATTTTGAATTTGCTGTTGGTAACATCATCAGTTGGTTCCACCGTATAGAATTTAAATACTGTTTCAGTCCATTGTAGTACCCTTTACGAAAGCAATAACCCTTCCCTTTACCCCTAATGGTAGTCAGGGGTAAAGGGAAGGGTTATTGCTTTCTTTGAGTTATTCCCACTTCAGAACACTGTGATCACTGCCACCTAGTGGTTCCTTTATCTCTAGATTCTTGATATATGAAGAATCACTACTGATAATCAGATCAAAAGTATTACTCCCTCTAGTTGCCTCCCGAACATGCTGCTGTAGAAAATAATCATCCAATAAATGCACAAAAGCCTTGCTATTGTGTGAGTGACCCACACCCACAAATTCCAGTCAACATCCGGGAAATTAAAATTCCCCCATTATAAGACACTAATTTACTGGCCCACTCTATTTCTCTGCACAATTCTCATTATACTCATCTGATTCATTAGGCCTATAACACACACCTACTCTCAGTTTTCCTTTCCCAGTTTTTTTTTTTTTTTTTTATGAAACCCCAAACACGAAAGGTATCAAAACCTATAGTACTTAGTACCGTTCATGGGTTGAAGGAGAAGTATGGGGGGAGGGGGATGCTGGAAACCTTGCTCTTGAAGTGCGTTTCACCACTTCAAGCCTTCAATAAACAAAGTGGTGGTATTTCACCGGTTGATGAAAGTCATCTACCACCTTATCTTATGTCACACCAAACAGACTCAACATTGCATTGTCCACCCACATCAATTGGATGCACTTCCTTAGATTTTATGTGTTTCTTAACTAATAGCATAACCCCTCCTCCCTTCCTGTTCTGTCTATCCTTTCTGCACACATTTTACTCCCCAAATTCCAGTTCTGCACTGCTTATGTCTGTGTGGCACCATGTCTCTGATATCCCAACAATATCTGCCTTTGATGTCTTGACTAGCACTTCAAGCTCATTGAATTTATTACCTATACGCCTAGCATTGGTGTACGTGCAAGTATATATGCACCTGTTTCTACTCTTAGTTACCCTAACACAGCCCATGTATTTACTTGTTCCACTATGACTCCCAGCAGTCCTGGAAATTCCCATTGCCTTGCTTTCCAGGCTGCTGCTCAATTGCATTTCAATAGAAGTAGTGCAAGAATCACTTTTATCTCTGCCGGCTACTGTTAATCTATTAGTCTGTGTATACCCCCCCAAGCTAGCAGTTTTCCAATCCACCTAACTCTGCCTTGATAACATCAGCAAATATTCTTGCACCGTTTCTATTTAAGTGTATCCCATCCCTGTAGAAGCAGTCTCTCCTGTTAACAAGCACAGACAAGGCTGAGAAAAATTCTACCCCTTGAACCTTGCACAATCTCTCCAGGGCCGAATTGATCGACAAGGTTCTCATCATATACTCCCTCCTATCATGTCTGGGCAGAATTGCAGACACTTTCAAATTCAGTATACAGCTAGGCCACGCATAACGCGAGTTCGATTAACGCGATATTCAGTTAACGCTATTTGAAAAATGATACCACTTTTCACTTACATGATGCAGATTTCCAGTTAACGTGATTTTTTTTTTTTATGCGATAGTTGAAAAAGATTTGAATCGAGCGTTAAGCTTACCGCGAGTCGTACGGTCAATAAAGAAACGTTTGTCTGCTGCCCGCCTCGGTGTGTTCCATCAACCATCGGAAGAAGACGTGTTTGTCTCCTGCTAATAAAGTCAATGCAGACTTGTATTTAAAAATTCAAATTTTTAAATGAGCCAGATGAAAATGTTTCCGTGAAGGAGATAACGGTAAAAAGAATTAGATTAAATCTTTCGTATCGCATAGAACCTCAAACAAAAAGTTTGATGTTCTCTGCGATATTTATTTCGCCAGGGCCCAGAGAAGATTGTTGTCGGCTATCGGAAATTGATTGATGAAAAGAGAAAGTCAACACTGTTCAAGTATTTCCGCAACAGTAATTTCTTCATTGTGTATTTTATGTCAGAGGTTCCCAAAATTTCTCGGTTCACAGCGCCTTTAATGTCTCAGTAATTTTTTCAAGGTGCACCCAAACCAAAAGAAATACCTAACAGTTTCGTTTAGTAGTTAGGTCCAAACAACTTAATAAGAAATGCTGAAACTGTGAACTACCTCGAGCTAGTAGTTCGCACAGTGTCCGACAGATATCGAGTATCGCTGCGTTTCCCTTGAAAATTTAAAATATTCTGCGGCGCACAGTTTGAGAACCGCTGTTTTATGCAATAAACATTTAATTCCATAATTATTTTCATTATCTTTTACATTATATGCAGTTAAAAAGTTATTTAAAAGGTATTTTTAAAATTCTTTATGGACATTCCAGAAGGTCAAGGTACCAATTATAATTTTTCCTATTGGTTATGATATTCGATTAATGCATTTGCGCAATGCGCTCGTGGGACGAATTAATTGCATTAATCGAGGCCTGCCAGTACATGCACCTGTTTCTACTCTTAGTTACCCTAACACAGCCCATGTATTTACTTGTTCCACTGGAGACAGTACGTGTTTTTCTGGGACTGGCCCACCTTCCCGTGGTGTGGACGAGTACCCAGAATCATCTGTCCAGGCCACTGATGCTTCTGGGTAGCCAAGTGGCCAGAACATAACAACAGAACACACACATAATACACACAAACGTACGTCACACACATATCTGGCCCATTTGTAGTGATACTGTTCTTCACAGAGACACAAGGCGGAGTTGAACAAACGTTCTAGGTGCCGCCCTTACATATACACATGTCCACTTGTTCCACTATGACTCCAAGCAGTCCTGGAAATTCCCATTGCCTTGCTTTCCAGGCTGCTGCTCAATTGCATTTCAATAGAAGTAGTGCAAGAATCACTTTTATCTCTGCCGGCTACTGTTAATCTATTAGACCTTACCCCCCCCAAGCTAGCAGTTTTCCGACCCACCTAACTCTGCCTTGATAACATCAGCAAATATTCTTATACCCTTTCTATTTAAGTATATCCCTCCCTGTAGAAGCAGTCTCTCCTGTGAACAAGCACAGACCAGGCTGAGAAAAATTCTACCCCTTGAACCTTGCACAATCTCTCCAGGGCCGAATTGATCGGCAAGGCTCTCATCATATACTCCCTCCTATCGTGTCTGGACAGAATTGCAGACACTTTCAAATTCAGCCCTAACTCATGGCTTTTTTTGAACATTGTCTTGTACTTGTTAAGTAATTCTACCGGTTTCCTACTCTTAATATCATTAGTGCCAACATGTACAACAGTATCACCCTTTGTGCCCTTAAAGGATGATATCTGCCTTGCAACATCATCACCGTTTGTCTCTGGCAGACATACCATATGAATTAATATCTAGCTTATGGTTTTATTGAAAGCCCATTCGACTCAAGGCAGCCTATGTGTCATATGTGTAATAGTTCATTTTCAAATGAGGCTATGAAACCATCAATACTTTTAGATCACTTAAAAAGGAAACATCCTACTAAACTTAGTAAACATATCGAATATTTTAAAAATTTAAAACAGAATTTTGAGCAAAATAACACTGTTACTTCTTTATTTAAGAAGAATATGCAAACAAATGACTGATTGTGAGTGGAATGATTGTGTCTTATAAAATTGCAGAACTCATTGCAGTAACCGGTAGTGCTAATACAGTGACTGGGACTGTTATACGACCCTCATCAGAGACTGCGATTTCAACAGTGATTCATCAAAGTCCTTCCAGTATTTTAAAAGCATTTCCATTGAGCAACGATTCAATTCAAAGACTAATCGATGAGATGTCAGTTAACATTGAAGAGCAGCTAATTGACAAAGTAAAAATGAGAAAATTTTCTATTTAGATTGATGAATCCACAGTTACTGACAATAAAGCCCTTCTAATGGCATACGTTCATTATTTCAATGATGGTTGTAAATTGCAAGAAGAGATGTTTGTAAAATATATAGAAACTGACTGTACTGGAGCATCCATTTTTGCTGCTATAAAAATGTGGTTTGATGAAAAACAAGTAATATTTGATAATTTGGTATTCTGTGCCACTGTTGCTACCTCCATGGTTGAAAACTAAGGTTTAAGTTTGAAAAGTAGGTATTCTGTGCCACTGATGGTGCTACCTCTATGGTTGGAGAACAAAGGTTTTGTAGCCCCCATAAAGGAAGTATGTCCCAAAGTTCGTGCAATACACTGCATTGTGCACTGACATAATCTGATTGCAAAAAATATTACTCCAGTTCTTTATCAATCTCTCAGTATGGTTATTAAACCCATCAATAAAATAAAATCACATAGCAAATATGATCACCTTTTCAGAAAATTTTGTGTTGATAATGAAGGAGTATATGAGGTTTCAGATTTTTAGGTTTATTTTCTTTTGAAGTGAAGCCATGGATGTTAGATCCAATTGGATGCTATGCCGGGCCTGCTAGTGAAGAAATTCAAGAATTCATTGAATTAAAATGTAATGAAGAATGCAAATATAAATTCGAAAAAAGTGAAATGGCTGATTTGTAGGGATCAAAAATTCTTTATCCAACAATGTGGTCTGAAATGGCCAAAGTACTTCTTTGTTTTTCAGTGTCTTATGTGGTTGAAAGCGGTTTTAGTTTAGTAAATAAAATATTAACAAAGGAAAGAAACAGAATTGTTATATGTTCAAGAGGAGACATTAAAATTAAACTTAATAACATCATACTGAACATTGAACTTTTACCTAAGAAGCATCAGGCTTTTTATTCCCACTGAATAAGAAGAGTAATTATAAAGTATTTTCTTGTTTAAAAGTTTCATGGGGGGAGGGAGATTATGAAAAAAAAATGTCTAAAAAAGCCTTTTAGGGGATGATAATTAAAAAAGTTTGAGAAACACTGTATTAGACAGTGAAGCATATGCACAAGGTTGGTGAACATTATGGAGGCAGTTGTCTTGCAATGCGACGTTCGGCATATTGCAAGACAATTGCCAGAGATGTATTAAATTCTGGCAGTGAGTTAAATGATTTTGTAATAACTGAGAGCAAAGTGGAGCAGAAATGGTTGAAAATAAACATAAGAAAGGCACCTGGGATGGATGGGATCTATCCAGTTATATTAAAGGAGGCAGCAAAGAAAGTAAGCAAATCCTTAGCCATAATTATGAGACCTTCCTTGGACTCAGGGGAGGTAACCATGGACTGGAGATGTGCAAATCTGACCCCAATTCACAAATGAGGATCAAAGGGTGACACAAGTAATTACAGACCTGTTAGTTTTACTTCCGTTCCAAGGCGCCTCTGTAGCCAGGTGGGCAGGAGCAGCAGTCCATAATTAGACCCCAGTCTAATTAAGTAGCAGACGCTTCTTAATTAGACTGGGGTTCGAGCCCATGACCACCAAATACAGAGGATGCAGAAAGGTCAGGGAATGACCACCGCATTAAGAATCTGCAGATAAATGAACCACTAGATGGCAGCGATCACAGTGTGCTGAAGTGGGATTTACTCAAAGAGGTAACTACCATTAGGGGTAAAGGGAAGGGTTATTGCTTCCGTAAAGGCGACTACGATGGACTGAGACAGTATTTAAATTCTATACAGTGGGACCAACTGATGATGTTACCAACAGCAAATTCAAAATGGGAAGCATTCAAAGAATTAATCTTGGAAGCTACTAGGCTTTACATACCAACTAAGAAATATTGTTCAAGGTTTAGGCCAAAATGGATGTCAGATGAACTAATGAGGCATATGGCAGAGAAGAAAAATGCATGGGATACTTACAAATTAACACATGACACAGAAGCCTATGATAGATACAGGTTGATATGCAACCAAGTTACAAAGGAGGTTAGGCAGGCGAAGGCAGATTACGAGAAATCCTTGGCAAGGGATGCAAAGAAAAACAGAAAAGAGTTCTTTACTTATGTTAACTCTAGAAGGAAGGGGATGAATCAGATTGGTCCACTTGATATCGATGGGTCAACTGTTGATGACCCTGCTCAGGTAGCTAACAAACTAAATGAATATTTTGCATTGACATTCACACATGAGAGTTATTCAGCGAGGGGAATGCCAGAGGTGTATTCAACTCTAGAAGTAAGCTACAAAATCTTGAAATAACTGGGAGTAAAGTGGAGGAGAAACTGTTGAAGATAAACACAAGAAAGGCACCTGGGGCGGATGGGATCTATCCAGTTATATTAAAGGAGGCAGCAAAGGAAGTAAGCAAACCCTTAGCCATAATTATGAGGGCTTCCTTGGACTCAGAGGTACCCATAGACTGGAAATGTGCAAATGTGACCCCAATTCACAAAGGAGGATCAAAGGCTGACACAAGTAATTATAGACCTGTGAGCTTAACTTCTGTTCCAGGAAAATTAATGGAGGTACTGGTTAAAGAAGCACTGCAGGATTATTTAGACAAGACTTCAGTTATAGCTCGGACACAGCATGGTTTTGTTAAGGGGAAGTCTTGCCTGACCAATTTGATTGGATATTATGATGCAGTCACAAAAGAACTGGATGCAGGGAATAGCTTTGATATTATATACTTGGATGTTAGAAAGGCTTTTGATACTGTTGCACATGGAAGACTGCTACACAAATTGGAGCAGTGTGACATTGGAGGCAAATTGCTGCTATGGATAAAGGGGTGGTTGAGGGGGAGAAGACAGAGAGTGGTAATCAATGGACACTGCTCATCGTGGACTAATGTTATTAGTGGAGTCCCTCAGGGCTCAGTGTTGGGTCCATTATTGTTTTCTGTATTTATAAATAATATTGATGATGGTATATCAAGCTTAATGTCCAAGTTTGCAGACGATACAAAGGTAGGCAGGGTTATCAAGGACACTACTGACACTATGCTGCTGCAACAGGATCTGAAAGGTTGAGCAGTTGGGCTGAGAGGTGGCAAATGAATTTTAACATTGACAAATGTAAAGTACTACACATGGGAAACAACAACCCCAGAGCAACGTATCAACTCTGTGGTACTACACTGACAGTGGTAGAGAATGAAAGGGACTTGGGGGTGGTTGTGCAGGCAGATATGAAGTTCTCTGAGCAGTGCAGACGGGCTGCAAGAGTAGCTCATGGAGTATTGTCAATGAAATACAGGAATTTTTCCAGCAGGGATAAGGAGGTGATTATTCCCTTGTATAAGGCAATGGTCAGGCCACACCTAGAGTACTGTATACAGGTCTGGAGGCCTCATTTCAAGAAGGATGTAGAGCTGCTGGAATGAGTACAGAGAAGGGCAACAAGATTAGTGAATGGAACAAAGGGGTGCTCTTACGAAGAAAGGCTTAAGTTTTGCAAATTACAGTGTCTGGAGACTAGGCACCAGCGAGGTGATCTGATAGAGGTGTATAAAGCCTTGAATGGTTTGAGCATGCTCAATGCTGATGGGATTCTTCCTCTAGCTCAGAATAATCACCTGAGAGGGCATAAATTCAAATTGAGGAAAGACAGATGTAGGATAGACTTGCGGAAATTTGCCTTTAGCCAGCGGGTGGTTGGTTGGTGGAACAGACTTCCATCCCTTGTAGTGGAGGTTGATAGCCTAAATAAGTTTAAGGCTCGGCTGGACAGGTATTTTGAACGAACAGAAGGGTGAAGTGGAAGTGGGTTTTTTTTTTTTTTTTTGGCTGATGCTGCATAAGCTTGCTTTCTTGCATCAAATGCCTCTACTAATGCTAATACCCCTGGAGCAATATGGCCTTAGTTGCTAATGCTCCTAAAAACCAAATAACAAACAACAAACAAAGAAACTTCCATTCCAGGGAAATTAATGGAGGCATTGGTTAAAGAAGCACTGCAGGATCATCTAGACAAGACTTCAGTTATAATTTGGATGTAGCATGGGTGTTTGTTAAGGGGTAGTCTTGTCTGACAAATTTGATTGGATACTATGATGTGGTTACAAAGGAACTGGACGCAAAGAATAATTTTGATATCATATACTTGGATCTTAGAAACACTTTTGATACTGTTGCACATGGAAGGCTGCTGTACAAATTTGAGCAGTATGGCATTAAGGGCAAGTTTCTGCTACGGATAAAGGGATGGTTGAGTGAAAGAAGAGAGAGTGGTAATCAATGGATACTGCTCTTCATGGACGAATGTTATTAGTGGAGTCCTTCCGGTTTCGGTGTTGAGCCCATTGTTGTTTTCTATATTTATCAGTGACATTGATGAAGGTATATCATGCTTAATGTCCAAGTTTGCAGAATGATGCTGTATAATAAGCTTACTTTCTCGCATCATATGCTGCTACTAATGCTAATGCTAACGTTGGCATGTGTCCCACGTACACATTCTACATTGTCAAAAGCAAGTGTGTGTGATTCTGCCTGGTAACATATATGTGTTCCTTCCCTTTAACGTTCACCAACCTCGTGCACATACTTCACTGTCTAATACATGACCACGCCCGGCATCATTTGATGTTCCATCGTAATGTTTTTTGTATATTAATGTCAGCTGATGAAGGGACCCATCGTCCCGATACAGTAGAGGTATGATTGTAAATAGTTTACTATTTTGTAAACATTTTAGTTTTTTTAACTATTTGTATAGTTTTGTTATTACAGTAGAATGACGGTTATCTGGAAGTCAGTTATCCAGAAATTCAATTATCCGAAATAATTTGAAAGGCTGGTTTTTCTTCTTTTTCTTTATATTAATGGTAGTATTTGAGACAAATGTGTATTATGTTACGAAAGTATTTCTGTCTGTTTTTTTTTCACGTCATATATCTGGTGAAATGTTGGATTAGGACTAATGGGTTTGCTTGGAAACCATGAGTGATGAGAGTTCAGTCATTCACTTCTCTGAACTAATTTTCCATGATATATTTGAAGATATATTGAATCTTCATATATTGATTCAATATTTCATATATTAAAATATTGAATAAATGAAGATATATTTTGTTCTCTTTGTTTCATATTATGTTTCATACCCAAAAATTGGGGCTGATCAGTTTCAGTACGGCTTGTATAATGTATTTAGGAAGGATAGGGTAGATAGAAGGGGTGGTGGGGTAATGCTTCTTATCAGAAGCAGCCTGAGTGCGACGATAGCTTTCCCGGATTCAGGTGTTTCACATGCTAGTATAGAATCTGTATGGTGTGAGATAGTTGGAAACAAAGGTATAATGTGAGTAGGAGTAATCTACAGACCAGGTGATTGTGAAGATTATGACGAAAGCCTCTACATGCAAATGGAATGGGCAAGTAAGCGTCAATGTCTTATTATGGGTGATTTCGATTTGCCTCTAATTGATTGGAGTAAATGGGAAGGAAACTCGACATGGGGAACAAAATTTTTAAATCAACTAGAATGACTGTTATTTGTATCAACATGTCAGGGAAAGTACTAGAGAAAAGAATATCCTAGACCTCATCATCACCCATGAATCAGATGACATAACAGGGCTGACGGTAGAGGAACCAGTAGCAGGAAGTGATCACAGAGTTCTACGGTGGATGATGATGATACTAATACTGATACTAATATTATGTTTAGTTTAGTTCCAAGTTCGGTAAGAATAATATCAGCCCGAAACTGTGCGATTTATTATTTTTCTCCGTAAAATGTCGACGAAAAGAAACAGCACTGAAATGGGCAGAAAATCAGGAAGAATGCGATATAATCAAATTGATATTATTAAGGAACTTGAGAGATTTATCAGCAAAAAAAAAAAGGTCACAACAAATGAAACAAAAAATGATCAAACATTATTTTAAAAAATTACTTTAAATGCCGACTGGGCTAGCCGGGTGGGTAAAGTGCCTGCCGGGCAACCCAACGGTTGCGGGTTCGAATCCTGCCTCGGGCTTGGATAAGAGAATTGCAAAAACTTTGGGAGGTGCATTATGGCCACAGAAGCCGATGCGCCAACAACTAACAAAGGAAAAAAAAATAAATAAAATACTTTAAATTTTTTTCCACATAAAATTTGCAGTAAAATACTATATGTAAATATGCGAATTTTTATGTATAAGTTATTCTTATTATTTTTTAATTAAATAAATTCATTTTTTTTCACGCTATTTAAAGTCTTTTTCTTTTACTTTATATTCTATTATCCGGAAATTTTGATATCCAGAAGAGGTGTGACATTAATTATTCCAGCTAACTGATGCTCTACCTTTGTATAATAATAACAGTATACCAATATACTAACATTATAACACATGGATCAAAATCTAACTTGTGCATTTGTAGTGATGCAATTGCCCCACCCTCTTCTCCCATTGGCTCGAATAAATATCACTAGAAGGAAAACTTTTTTAATATATAGATAGATATGCTTTCATGGTTTTTGACCATAGTTTTAAAGGTACACCATAATTTTAATGTATTTATGCTATGCCTCCAATTAATACAGGCCATTTATTAGCTTAAGCTGTTATAACCTCTTTCCTGAAATTAAAACCCTTTCCTTTGCCTTTAACAACAGCTGTGTAGTTGAGTGGTCAGGAATGGGAGTGCAGTAGCACATGCTCTTTGAGTAGATCAGGGTTCAAGCCCCTGACCAAGATCTTTCTTTGGGGTATTTGGACTCTAGGCAAAATATTTTTGAGGGCCCTACACCCTACTTTAATAAAAAAAAAAAAATTAACACTATAATCTGAAATTAGGATTATAGTCGATATAAAAATGTAAAGCAAATAAATTTGGATATATGCATATATTTCTAAGAGTAAAAATTAAGAATATAATACAGAAACACATACAAAACATTTATTTTTAGTATCAAAATCAGGTACAAGTATAAATATAAATACCATGATAATTTTATTTGTGAAATTTATAAGGAACACAAGTACTCATGCTCATTGTAAAGCTACGGAAATATCATTGATTTTGGCCGTGTCCATTGCCATTTATGGGCCCCACAAAGTATGGGCCCTAGGCACATACCTAGTTTGCCTAGGCCTAAGATAGGCTCTGCCCCTGACTACTAAATATGATCGATCTCTCAACTCGCACTGGACCAGCATGGCATTATGGTCCATTTCCCTCAACGTGAATCAGTGAGGAGGATTCCAGTGTAGTGGGTTGATAATGGCTGTAGTTTACTTTTTTTTTTAACCTCTCTCCTCATGATCCAACTTACAACTCCAGATCACTCCTTGTACTGTTAGCCGTATGATGTCACCTGCTTTATGTGTGATGATTATTTGTAGAATCTTATTACTTCTAGTACTTTCTCTGACATGCTGATACAAATAACAATCATCTAGCTGATTTAAAAATTTTGTTTCCTATGTTGAGTTTTCCTCTGATTTGCTCCAATCAATTTGGAGCAAACTGAAATTGCCAACAGGATGACCTTCACACTGCCTCATCCATTCTTCTTGTAGAGGCTCTTGCCACGGTATTTAATCTTCTGGTCTGTAGATTACTTCTACAATTCTAATTATACCTTTGCTTCGAACTAACTGACACCACACATTCTACAGGACAGAATTCATGGCGTTCTTGGGTAATGCGCCGCTATTACCCCACTCGCTAGTGGACGGACCCATCGCTTGACAGGTATATAGGTACACTGAATCACTGCATTCATGTAGTGGTAATTCAATGTCAGTATGGATAAACATCGTGAGTTAACCGACTTTGAAAGAGGAATGATGGCGGGTGCCCGATGCATGGGTAACTCTATTGCGTAGGTGGTACAGAAATTGTACAATCTCCATTCAAGGGTATCAAGAGTGTATCAGGAATACGGCATTTCTGGAATGACATCTCATCGTAGGCAGCTCTATGAGCGGAGAAGGGTGGTGGATGAATGTGGGCATTGACATCTGTTGCATTGTTTCAGCCAACTGGAGAGCAACAGTGGCACAAATCACTGCCGACTTCAATGAGGAAAGTGCCAGAAATGTCTCCACAAAGACCATCAGGCATAGGTTATGGGAGCTGCTGACCCACCAGAGTTCCATTGCTAACACCACTACTCAGTATTCTGTGCCTCAACTGACTGAAAGAACATTGGCACAAGAACTTAGATGATTGGAGACTGGTCTCCTGGTCCAATGAGTCCCTTTTCAAGTTGTTTCGAGCTGACAGAGTGTATCTGACAGAAACTGCACGAAGCTATGCCAACAAGGAACATGCCAAGAAGTCATGTCAAAAAGGAACTGTTCAGGCAGGTGGACAGTCTAGGGTGTGTTCATCTGGCACATGTTGGGACCTCTGGTACGTCTAGATTCATCTCTGCCCATTCTTGCAGACCATCTGCATCCCTTTGTTGTCGTTGTGCTCCCACAGGACAATGGACTCTCCTGGCAGGACAATGTGCCTCCCCACACAGCCGTGGTGACTTGAACATGGTTTGAAGAGCATTCCGCAGGTATTACCACCATGGAATGGCCTCCCCATTCACCGAACATGAACCGTGTGGAGCATCTTTGGGATGCTGTGGAAAGGTCTGTTTGAGCTTTGGATTCTCCACCCAAGAATGCAACGGAATTATGGACAGTGGTATAGCAAGCATGGATGGAAATACCCGTGGAACGCTTTCGTGAACTAGTGGACTCAATGCCTCGCTGTGTGACTACCCTTATCCAGGTGAAAGGTGGGCCTACCCATTACTAGATAGGTATCAAATGATTTTTGTCCACTCAGTGTAAACTATCATGTTTAACTTCTCAATGAGTAAAAATTAGGCACCAACTCGGCATTCTGATGGGCATCTTTGAGAGTTTGAAGAGTACGGTAGATGCCCTCAAAGGAATTAAAATGGGGGCCCATCAAACTCTCAGCTGCCCAACTCAATGCCATAGCTCACTCTTGTACATCAGGCAACACAGCAGCAACCTTCAGGGCAGAATGCGCTGGTCTCACAGGTGCTAGTTATTGTCAGTGACTCTGTTGTCAGGAAGATGGGAAATATATTGTGCAAAAATGATAGGTGGAATAGGACCAGGGTCAAAAGTTGATGATGTTGTAGAGCAGATATCATCTTTTAAGGGCACAAAAGGGTGATATTGTTGTACACATTGGTATTAGTGACATTAAGAATATATCTGCAAACTTACTTTACAGGTCAACATTGAAAAGAAGTCACGAGTTAGGGTTAAATTTGAAAGTGTCTGCAATTCTGACCAGATGCAATAGAAGGGAGTATATGATGAGAGAGTTGTCAGTCACTTTAGCCCTGGAGAGAGAGCAAAGCTCATGGGATAGAATTTTTCTCAGCGTGGTCTATGCTTGTTAACAGGAGAGATTGTTTCTACAGTGATGGAGTACGCTTAAATAGAAAGGGCGCAAGAATATTTTCTCATGTTATCGAGGCATTGTTGGGGGGGGGATTCACAGACTAATAGATTAACAGAAGCCACAAGCAGAGTTGAAAGTGATTCTCGCACTGCTTCTATTGGAATGAGCAGCAGCCTGGAAAGCAAGGTGCTGGGGATTTCAAGGAATGCTGGGTAATCAATATAATCTACTGCAACAAGATCTAGAAAAATTTGGCAGATTGGCTGAGAAATGACAGTTGAAGTTTAACATTGACAAATGCAAGGTGCTGCAGAGCATGCACGTGGTCATCCCGCAACACAGCGGCAGCCCCCAAGGCAGAATGTGCTGGTCCCAAAGGAACTAGTAGTTGTTGGTGACTCTATTGTCAGGGAAACAGGAAACATGCTTTGTAAAAAGGATAGGTGGAACAGGACCAGGGTATGTCTGCCAGGGACAAAGGTTGATGACGTTGTAGAGCGGATATCATCTTTTAAGGGCACAAAAGGTGATATAGTTGTACACGTTGGCACTAATGATATTAAGAGTAGGAGACCAGTGGAATTACTTAACAAGTACAGGTCACTGTTGAAAAAAAGCTGTGAATTAGGGTTGAATTTGAAAGTGTCTGCAATTCTGCCCAGACACGATACGAAGGAGTATATGATGAGAGCCCTGTCGATCAATTCGGCCCTGGAAAGATTGTGCAAGGCTTGAGGGGTAGAATTTTTTTCAGCCTGGTCTGTACTTGTTAACAGGAGAGACTGCTTTTACAGGCATGGGATACACTTAAATAGAAAGGGTGGAAGAATGTTTGCTGATGCTATCGAGGCAGTGTTAGGTGGGTTGGAAAACTGCTAGATTGGGGGGATACAAGGACTAATAGATTAACAGTAGCCACTGGCAGAGGAGAAAGTGATTCTTGCACTGCTTCTATTGGAATGAGCCGCAGCCTGGAAAATAAGATGCAGGATATTTCAGAGACTGCTGGGAATCACTGGGGTATAAATAAACACATGGGTTGTGTTAGGGTAGCTAAGAAAAAGAACAGGTGCATGTATACTTGCGTGTACACCAATGCTAGGAGTTTAGTAAATAAATTTGATGAATTTGTGGTATTGCTCAAAACATCAAAGGCAGATATTGTGGGGATTTCAGAGATGTGGTGTCACACAGATATAAGGAATGCAGAACTGGAATTTGGGGAGTACAATGTCTACAGAAAGGATAGACAGGATAGGAAGGGAGGTGGGGTTATGCTATTAGTTAAGAAATACATAAAATCCAAGGAAGTGAAGCCAGTCAACATTGCTGGACAGTGCAGTGTCAAGTCAGTTTGGTGTGACATAAGCATTGGGAGATCAAAATTGAGAGTAGGAGTGTGCTATAGGCATAATGACTCTGATGAGTATAATAAGAAACTGTACAGGGAAATAGAGTGGGCCAGTAAATCAGAGAGTCTTATAATGGGGGATTTTAATTTCCCAGATATTGACTGGAATTTGGGGGCTGGTCACTCACACACTAGCAAGGCTTTTGTGGATTTATTGGATGATTGTTTTCTACATCAGCATGTTCGGGAGGCAACTAGAAGGAGTAATACTCTTGATTTGATTATCAGTAGTGATTCTTCATGCATTAAGAATCTGCAGGTAAATGAACCACTAAGGTGGCAGTGATCACAGTGTACTGAAGTGGGATTTACTCAGAGGTAACTACCATTAGGGGTAAAGGGAAGGGTTATTGCTTTCGTAAAGGGGACTACGATGGACTGAGACAGTATTTAAATTCTATACAGTGGGACCAACTGATGATGTTACCAACAGCAAATTCAAAATGGGAAGCATTCAAAAAACTTATCTTGGAAGCTACTAGGCTTTACATACCAACTAAGAAATATTGTTAAAGTTTAGGCCTAAATGGATGTCAGATGAACTAATGAGACACATGGCAGAGAAGAAAAATGCATGGGATACTTACAAATTAACACATGACACAGAAGCCTATGATAGATACAAGTTGATCTGAAACCAATTTACAAAGAAGGTTAGGCAAGCAAAGGCAGATTACGAGAAATCTTTGGCAATGGATGCAAAGAAAAACAGCAAAGAGTTCTTTACTTATGTAAACTCTAGAAGAAAGGGGATAAATCAGATTGGCCCACTTGATATCGACGGTTCAACTGTCGATGATCCTGCTCAGGTAGCTAACAAACTAAATGAATATTTTGCATCGACATTCACACATGAGGAGTTATTCAGCGAGGGGAATGCCAGAGGTGTATTCAACTCTGGCAGTAAGCTAGATAATCTTGTAATAACTGACAGTAAAGTGGAGGAGAAATTGTTGAAGGTAAACACAAGAAAGGCACCCGGGGTGGATGGGATCTGTCCAGTTATATTAAAGGAGGCAGCAAAGGAAGTAAGCAAACCCTTAGCCATAATTATGAGACCTTCCTTGGACTCAGGGGAGGTACCCATAGACTGGAGATGTGCAAATGTGACCCTAATTCACAAAGGAGGATCAAAGGCTGACACAAGTAATTATAGACCTGTTAGTTTAACTTCTGTTCCCGGAAAATTAATGGAGGCACTGGTTAAAGAAGCACTGCAGGATCATCTAGACAAGACTTCAGTTATAGCTCAGACACAGCATGGTTTTGTTAAGGGAAGTCTTGCCTGACCAATTTGATTGGATACTATGATGCCGTCACAAAAGAACTGGATGCAAGGAATAACTTTGATATTATATACTTGGATCTTAGAAAGGCTTTTGATATTGTTGCACATGGAAGACTGCTGCACAAATTGGAGCAGTGTGGCATTGGAGGCAAATTGCTGCTATGGATAAAGGGGTGGTTGAGGGGGAGAAGACAGAGAGTGGTAATCAATGGGCACTGCTCATCGTGGACTAATGTTATTAGTGGAGACCCTCAGGGTTCAGTGTTTGGTCCATTATTGTTTTCTGTATTTATAAATGATATTGATGATGGTATATCAAGCTTAATGTCCAAGTTTGCAGACGATACGAAGGTTGGCAGAGTTGTCAAGGACACTACTGACACTATGCTACTGCAACAGGATCTGGAAAGGTTGAGCAGATTGGCTGCGAGGTGGCAAATGAAGTTTAACATTGACAAATGTAAAGTACTACATATAGGAAACAGCAACCCCAGAGCAACGTATCAACTCTGTGGTACTACACTGACAGTGGTAGAGAATGAAAGGGACCTGGGGGTGGTTGTTCAGGCAGATATGAAGTTTACTGAGCAGTGCAGACAGGCTGCAAGAGTAGGTCAATGGTGTATTGTCGATGATATATAGGAATTTTTCTAGCAGGGATAAGGAGATGATTATTCCCTTGTATAAGGCAATGGTCAGGCCACACCTAGAGTACTGTATACAGGTCTGGAGGCCTCATTCCAAGAAGGATATAGAGATGCTGGAACAAGTAAAGAGAAGGGCAACAAGATTGGTGAATTGAACAAAGGGGTGCTCTTACGAAGAAATCTTAAGTTTTGCAAATTACAGTGTCTGTGGACTAGGCACCAGCGAAGTGATCTGATAGAGGTGTATAAAGCCTTGAGTGGTTTGAGCATGCTCAATGCTGATGGGATTCTTCCTCTTGCTCAGAATAATCACCTGAGAGGGCATAAATTCAAATTGATGAAAGAGATGTAGGATAGACATGAGGAAATTTGCCTTTAGCCAGCGGGTGGTTGGTTGGTGGAACAGACTTCCATCCCTTGTCGTGGAAGTTGATAGCCTAAATAAGTTTAAGGCTCAGCTGGACAGGTATTTTAAACGAACAGAGGGGTGAAGTGGAAGTGGTTATTTTTTATTTATTTATTTTTTTTTTTTGGCTGATGCTGCATAAGCTTACTTTCTTGCATCAAATGCCTCTACTAATGCCAATGCGTGTAACAGTAATCCAGAATTCACATATCAGCTGGTGGTATTACACTCAGGGTAGTTGAAAATCAAAAGACCCTTGGGTAATTTGTGCAGTCAGATATAAAGTTTTCTGAGCAGCAGACAAGCTTCCAAGACAGCTCATGGGATTTTGTCAATGATATACAGAAAATTTGCTAGCAGGGATAAAGAGGTGATTATCCCATAGTAGAAGGAAATGGTTAGTCTATACCTTGAGTACTGCCTTCAGGCCTGGAGGTCTCATTGTATGAAGTATGTAGATCTGCCAAAATGGGTGCAAAGTAGGGCAATGAGATAGGTAATGGCAATCAAATGGTGTCCTTACTAGAAAAGGCTTCAGTTCTGCAATTGCAGTGTCTGGACTAGGCACCTGTGAGGAGATCTCATTAAGGTGGTTAAGGCTCTGAATGTATTGAGTGAGCTCACTGTTGATGGTATTCTTCCTCTTTATTCAACTACAAATAGGTGGGAGAATAAATTCAAATTGAAGAAGGATGGCTGCAGGAAAAATTTGTGGAGGGTGGCTCAGTCAGTGGGTAGTTGATTGTTGGAAAAATTTCCATTTTTTGTTGTTGTGGAAGTGGATAGTTTGAATAAATTCACAGAAGAGCTTAACAAATTATTTGGGAGATGGACTAATGATGTGGGAAACTTTTTTTGTTTGTTTGATTGCTTTCTTACAGTTTTTATTATTTCTTATTTGCCACTACTAATACTAAAACTGACCATTCTGTAAATTATAGCATTGGGACTAGAGGACATGAAATTAAGTTGAAAAAGGATGAAGGATGGTTGGTTACAAAATAAATATATGGAAATTTGCCTTCAGCTGGAGAGTGACTGTTAGAATGAATTTCTGCCTAGTGTTATGAACATGGGTAGTTCGAATAAATTTAAAGAATGACTGGAGAAATTGTTAGGAGTAGGCTAATGAAATAGGCCAAAGGATTTTGTTTGTTTGTTTATGTGATGATGCCGTTTAAATTTCACTTTTATGCTTCATTTTCCCATTAATAATCCTAATACACATTTCTTGAACCTTCTAAACAGAGGCAAACACTTCCTAATTCATTTCACAAATATACGTGGTCTCAATTCTAATCTCAATGATGTCCATTTCCACTTGTAGTCTGCCAAACCCCATGTACTTTTTCTGATCGAATCTCAGTTATCGGTTGATTCAACTACTGCTCATCGCAGATCTCAGAAGCTCAAATTATTCGCTGTATGATTTGCCTCAAAGGTGGTACTTGTGCATATGTCCGTTCTGATATTCCCTGTCAGAGACTTGGCAATTTGGAATCTCCTCTCTTTGATTTTCTCTGGCTTAAAATCTCTCTACCTCATTGTGTGAAATTTATCTGTTGTCTCTACCATTCTCCCAACTCCACTAATCACTTGGAGCTCTTTAACTTCCTCTCTTTGCAACTTGACTTTCTCCAGTCCAACTTTCCTAAAAGTGAGGTAATTTTCCTTGATGATTTTAATGTTCACAACTCCAGCTGGCTTCCGTTTTTCTAGTCACACCGACCCAGCTGGTCGAGATGCTAAGGCTTTTGCAATTACTAATGACCTTGCACAGATTGTTCATCTACCTACAAGAATACCGGACAGTCTTAATCATACAGCCAACACGCTTGATCTTTTTCTCACAAACAACCCTTCTAAGTACATGGTCAAAGTGAGAGGTCCTTTAAGCACTTCAGATCCCAACTTGGTGATTGTCTCTTCTCCCATGGAGCCTTTATCTCATGGCTATTCCCAACCTTGTGTTGTTTGGCATTACAAGAATGCAAAATGGGATGACCTGCGAGATTTCTTTTCCTTGGTCGGATTACTGTTTCAAAACTTCTGATGTCAGTGTTTGCTCAGATCGTGTCAGTGAAATTATTCTTGCAGGAATGGAATCCTTTATCCCACACTCCACTTTAAAATCTCGTCCTTTATCTAAACCTTGGTTTTCCAATAAATGTGCTAAGGCTGTTCAAGAGAAAAATGTTGCATATTGTAATTGGCTTGTTTCTAATTCTTCAGTTTCATTTTCTGCCTACACCAAAGCTCGCAACAATTGGAAAGCAGTTACTAATCAGCCCAAACTAGAGTTTGAACAGGCTAAGGGTAAAAAGTTGCTTCTTGCCCTAATGGTAGCCGACCAATCTGGTCTCTTGCCAAAGCTATTGGCCGCAACTTTTGCCCATCTCTGCTCTCACCTCTGTCCAAACCTGATGGTTCCGTTGTCGCTTCACCATGGGATTCTAGCAGGTCAGCATAAAGCTGACCTGCTAGAATCCCATTTTTCTTCCAACTCATGTATTAATGATCTTGGTAAAACACCTTCCCACCATTCCCAACACGCTCCATTCAATGCCTCCTGTTGTCTTTCGGCAAAAGGATGTGAGAAGGATTTTGACGAATCTTCATGCTAAATAAGCTCCAGGTCCTGATGGTATTTCTCCACTTGTTCTCAAAACCTGTGCCACTGAACTTACACCTATTCTTTGCCACCTTTTTTCACTTTCTTATTCCAAAGGTGTTTTTCCTTCTGCTTGGAAATTTGCTTATATCCAGCCAGTTCCTAAAAAGGGTGACAAATCCCTCCCATCCAATTATCGTCCCATTGCAATTACTTCTACTCTTTCTAAAGTAATGGAGAAATCAATTAACCTCCAACTCTTAAACTACCTAGAAACCTTCTGCGTGATCAACGATTGCCAGTATGGATTCCGTCAGTATTGATCCACTGGTGATATTCTGGCTTGTTACCCATTTATGGGCTAATTCAATGGAAAGGTTCAGTGAAACAAGTAGTTGCTCTTGACATCTCAAAGGCTTTCGATCATGTTTGGCATAAAGGTCTTCTAAACAAGCTTCCATCTTATGGTTTGCCAACTGTTTTTTGTAATTGGTTATCCAGTTTTCTCTCTGATCGCTCACCGAGGGTGATGGTAGATGGCTCTCTATCTTCTAACTTCTCCACTAATGCCTGTGTCCCCCAAGGTTCAGTTCTTTCCCCCACTCTTTTCCTCTTGTATATTAATGACCTTCTTCCATTGACTGGAAATCCTATCCATAGTTTTGCCCATGATAGCACACATTCCATTCCACTCCACTTTCCATTTTGAGAAACCTTGCCCTACTCAATCAGCTTCAACTTCTCGAAAATCTGCTACCAGTTCTTAAATGCCGATCTTCAGGTAATTTTCCAGTGGGACTAAGACAACTTAGTTGATTTCAAT
The DNA here is from genome assembly GCF_048544385.1 of Mastigoproctus giganteus. Lineage (NCBI taxonomy): Eukaryota > Metazoa > Arthropoda > Arachnida > Uropygi > Thelyphonidae > Mastigoproctus > Mastigoproctus giganteus. Next base: position 197,239,277 of record NC_143578.1, on the reverse strand, counting down.
CCTTCAAAAACTCAGTCTTGTCTTATATCTTGCAAAAAGGATTCTTCTGCTCCTATGCTTATCTTTGATGACACTCCGATTTCTAGGCAAAATGTTATATCTCTTTTGGGGATTATCCTGACTTCTAATCTCTCTTGGCATAAGCACATTACAAATATTACTTCCTCTGCATCTAAAAAACTTGGTTTTCTCTTTTGCTCTCGGCGTTACTTTTCTTCCAAACAGCTGTTCACTCTGTATAAATCGCAAATCTGCCCTACCATGGAATATTGTTCCCACATCTGGGGTGGTTCCCCAAAACCTCTCTCAGGCTTCTTGATTCCATTGAGAAGAGGGCAGTTAGGTTAATTTATGATTCATCTCTAACAGAGTCTCTCCACTTGCTGTCTCATAAACATACTGTTTCTGCTGCATGCCTCTTCTACAGATACTTCCATGGGCACTGTTCTTCTGAATTGGCTTCTATAATTCCCGCTCTCTCTTTCAAATCAGTTCGAACACGTGCAGCCACTAGCCAACGTCTATTTACTGTCCAACTTCAAACTCACAGAACCAACTTTTCATCTTCCTTGTTTATTCATTCAACTGCCGTTTTCTGGAACAACCTTCCTTCATACTTATTTCCTGAAAATTACAGTCTACAGAAGTTCAAGTCCAATGTCAACAAATATCTTCTTTTGTCTTTTTAACCTCCAACCCAAGCATGGTACTGAGTACTATAGGTTCTAATACCTCTCGTGTTTGGAGTTTACATAAAAAAAATATATATATATCACTCGAGTTATTTTAGTGTTTTTGTAAGCAGCATCTGTACAGCAACTTTGTATTTGATCAGGAAAAAAAAATATATATCAGATGATATAGGACAGCTTTATTTAAATTGGGTTCTAAACAGTTTATACTAGCATAGGGAAGTTGTGAACCAGTTTTGAATTATTATTATTACTGTCTGATACATAATGTTTTTGTAAGGGAGATGCTGTGCACATGAGATAAAATAATTAAATTTTTTGTGAGTCACTACAATGAGGAATATTCTGAATTTTTGCATTTTGGGTGGGAAGGACAGCACAAGTCGGCATGCTATATATGTAAAATTGAAATTGTGGTGTAACATTTCATTAATTTGATAATATAGAATTAAATCCTTTGTTTTAATTTTTAAATGATTTACAGGTTTTTTATTTGTCATTTTACAGTTGATACTCCAGATCCATATGTGATTCTTAGAATTCCAGGTACACCAAATGGAAAGAAACGGACAAAGAATGTAGATAATAACATTAATCCAAAATGGGAAGAAACCTTTTATTTTGTTCTTGATCCTGATAAGAAAAATGAACTTGGTAAGATTCTGTGAAGTATTATATAGTGTGTGTGTGTGTGTGTGAGTGTGTGTGTGTAAAGTATCTGTGAATAAAGTGTGAATCATTAGGAATACAGCAAAATAAAATTGCTAATAAAATTAGTACAGAATTTAACTGAAATCTTAAAAGGCTTTTGTTTAAATTCCCCATCTCTTTCACAAAATAAGTAGGATAATTATTATTAGAACACTTCACTATATAATTAGTATAAGAATTTAATAAATATTTGAAATCTAAACAATTACACTAAAAAACTTGAACATCATTTCAATCTCGTCATTGAGAACTTTAATTGAGGTAAGAAAATGAAGAAATAAACAGGATTGAGAAAAGTTCAGCAGACGGGCTGAGAGGTGTCAACTGAAGTTTAACATTGACAAATGTAAAGTACTGCATATGGATAGCAGTATCCCCAGAGTAATGTATCAACTGTGAGGTACTGCACTCAGGGTAGTTGAGAATGAAAAGGACCCGGTGGGTAATTTTGCAGTCAGATATGAAGTTTTCTGAGCAGTGCAAAAAGGCTGCAAGAGTAGCTCATGGAGTATTGTCAATGATATACAGGAATTTTTCCAGCAGGGATAAGGAGGTGATTATTCCCTTGTATAAGGCAATGGTCAGGCCACACCTAGAGTACTGTATACAGGTCTGGAGGCCTCATTTCAAGAAGGATGTAGAGCTGCTGGAACGAGTACAGAGAAGGGCAACAAGATTAGTGAATGGAACAAAGGGGTGCTCTTACAAAGAAAGGCTTAAGTTTTGCAAATTACAGTCTCTGGAGACTAGGCACCAGCGAGGTGATCTGATAGAGGTGTATAAAGCCTTGAATGGTTTGAGCATGCTCAATGCTGATGGGATATCTTCCTCTAGCTCAGAATAATCACCTGAGAGGGCATAAATTCAAATTGAGGAAAGACAGATGTAGGATAGACGTGCGGAAATTTGCCTTTAGCCAGCGGGTGGTTGGTTGGTGGAACAGACTTCCATCCCTTGTCGTGGAAGTTGATAGCCTAAATAAGTTTAAGGCTCAGCTGGACAGGTATTTTGAACGAACAGAGGGGTGAAGTGGAAGTGGGGTTTTTTTTTTTTTTTTTTTTTTGGCTGATGCTGCATGAGCTTGCTTTCTTGCATCAAATGCCTCTACTAATGCTAACAAGCGGGAAATGCAAGTAAAAAAATCTACAACCACTGTATAAGACACACCCAGTTTTAAGACCCCAAATTTTTTGGAAAAGGGTGCGTCTTATACATGGGGAAATATGGTATTTTGTATCTACATCCATGCATGATGAATTCTTTACGGAAGTGAGGCAGAAGTTTATCCAACTGTAACAGGGAGCAGAGCTGAATGATAGTAATAAGGGAGAAGAGAAATTGTTGAAGTTACACATAAGAAAGGCACCTGGGGTGGATGGGATCTATCCAGCTATATTAAAGGAAGCAGCAAAGAAAGTAAGTGAACCCTTAGTGATAATTATGAGAGCATCTCTGGATTCAGGGAAGGTCCCCACAGACTGGAGATGTGCAAATGTGTCCCCAATTCATAAAGGGGGATAGAAGGGTGACATGAGTAATTACAGCCGTGTTAGTTTAACTTCTGTTCCAGGTAAAATAATGGAGTCACTGGTTAAAGAAGAAATGTAGGCTCATCTAGACAAGACTGCAGTTACAGTTCAGACACAGCATTGGTTTTAGGGGAAATCTTGTCTGACCAATTTGATTGGATATTACGATGTGATATTATGTGGAATTATGAGATCTTTATTGAACTCATGTGAAATTCCTTTGGATTGGAGAAGAGCCAGTGTATTGCCAATGCATAAAGGTAGTTTTAAGAATGAAGCTGGTTACTACAAACCGGTTAGGTTGACTTCAGTGATAGGGAAAGTCTTAGAGGCAATGATTTAGAGTGCAATCCAGGGATATTTAGAAAAACATGGCATTTTGAGGGACACACAAAATGGGTTTGTTAGGGGAAAATCATGTTTAACTAACCTTGTAAGCTATTTTGACACAGTTACTCATGTATGTATAGAACAATTTCGACATAATTTATTTGGATTTTAGTAGGACATTTGATGCAGTTCCTCATAAGAGGTTACTGTATACGCTGGAACAGGTTCAGATTACTGCAAGGATTCTAAGATGGATTGCAGGGTGGCTACAGGGAAGAAGGCAGAGATTGTAATTAGTGGGTATTCTTCAGATTGGTGTAATGTCCAAAGTAGAGTCCCTCAAGGATCAGTTTTTGGACCACTGTTGTTTCTGATTTTCATAATTGACATGAAAGGGATGAAGGGCGTGATGTCAAAATCTTCAGATGATGTAGAGGTTGGGAGAGTCATTTATGATGGGTGCCAAGCAGTGCTCCTTCAGGATTACTTGAACAGACTTCAAGAATGGTCAGAAATATGACATCTGTGTTTTAATGCAGCAAAATGCATTTGGGGAATAGCAACCCCAGAATAAGTTATATAATTGGTTGGGTTCAATTAAAAACAGTAGAGGAAGAAAGGGATCTGGGAGTTACTATATCGGCAGATACGAAGTTTACTGAGCAATGTAAACAGGCAGCCAGGAAAGTTCCTTGTATCCTATTGATAATTTATTGAATATTATCCTGTAGAGAGGGAGGACATAATCCCACTGCATAAGGCAATTGATTGTATCCAAGTATGGAGACCTCATCTGAAAAAAAGCTGGCAACTCTCAAGGCGAGGTCAGTGAAATGGCAACTGTACACTATAGCTCACATAATTGGAAATACTCTGATTATGTGGGCTATAGAGGTTGGCAAACAGTCATCTTTGAGGTGACCTGACTGAGACTCTGAGGGGGATTAGTAAAATGAATGAAGGTGGAATTTTCACTTTTATAAAGAATTCCAAAACTAGGGGAGTCATAAATTCAAATTACAGGGGAAGAGTTTTAAGCTGGTTTTTAGGAAGTTTTCTTTTAGCCAGCAAGTTGAGTTACTTGAAGAGTTTGCCTCCATAGGTAGTTGAGGCTGACAGTTTGAAGAAATTCAAGGGTCAACTGCATAGTTACCTACATGAGGAGGGAAGTGCATAATTTGTATTTTTTTTTGTTTTGTTTTATTTTTGTGTGGTGCAGCAAAAGCCTGTAGCTTCCTTGTATTTTATGGCTAGTACTATATCAAATAATAAACGATATCAAAATTATTTCCTGCATTCAGCTCATGAATGACTCCCAAAATTGTTAAGCAGGTTAGTTAAACATGATTTTCCCCAAACAAAACCATGTTATATGTACTTCAGAATGTCTTTTTTATTTAAATGTTCCTGGATAACACCTTTTGTAACACTGAAATCAGATTGAATGTTTCCATTTTGCTCTTAGAGCTGCTTTTGCTTCATGTATTGGTGATACACTTCACCAGTCCAAAAGAATTTCTCCCAAGTCGAGGTATACTCTCATGATTAATCTCAATGGTTCAGTGCACTGTCTGACAGCCTCTTTCAAAATTACCGGATATATTCCATGAATATATCTGGTCTTACTTGAATTTCTGCGAAGTTTTTCTAATAAGCAATCATTTGTAATTTCAAATTTTTTTTATTTCATGTATCTCAACATCACTTACACAGCCTTTCTTCACCAAAAAGGGTCTTTTGTTGGTAAAGATCAATACACAGTACCTATTCAATTCATCAACATCAATTGGATTATCTAAGACTTTCTCATTCCCATCACACAAGCATCTGATCTGATTTGTTTTCTTTTTTGTATTCATATATGAAAAATCCTACCTTGCTCTTTGCTCCCTTAGCCATTGCTTTCTTATAATCAGCCTTTGCTGCACTAACACTGTTTTCTGTAGTACTATTACTGATCAACTTGTAGCTGTTGTAGGTGTCAGTATTTTTCATCCATACCATCCTTTTTTGCTCTATTAGACTGGCCGGCTGTATATTTATCCACCCCAGTATCCTCCTTTAGCTGTATTTTCTTACTGAAATACATATATGTATTCATGGCTTTGCTAACTATTACCTTAAAGGTATTCCATAATTCTAATGTACTCATATTCATCTTCCCTTTGCAATCTGCCCAGTTGATGGATGCCATGTAGCTTCTTAAACTGTCATAGTCCCCTTTCTTGAAATTAAAACCTTTGCTTAACAACTTTAACATCTTTCTTCATCTTCCAACTAGCAATTGCATGATCACTTCCTTCTGATGGTTTCTGTATTCCTGTACCGAGAACTTCATGATGCCTTCTGATTCTTGAGGTGTACAGTATGATTGACATCAAAGGGGTGAAGGGCGTGATGTCAAAATCTTCAGATGATGTAGAGGTTGAATTTCCACTTCTCTGTCATTTTTTTTAGATCTTGTTGCAATAACATATCCTGATTATTTTTATTAACCACCCTGCCAAGCTTCATATCATCTGCAAACCTAGACATTAAGCCTAATATATCATTATCATTAATAAGTAGAGAAAGGAATTATGGCCTAGCACTGAAAACATTAGTCTAAGAAGAGTAATGCCCAGTGAAAACTATTCTTCATCATCTCCAATTCACTTTATTTGTCTCTAGGGCATGCACTTGTTTCTTCAACTCAGATTTATCCAATAACACACCAAGTTTTAATTTGAGATTGGTACACCCCTTACATTGTAAATAAAAAAAGAATTGTCAGTTGAGCTTAGTTTGTGTACTAGACCAACCTTAGAATACATTCCACTGGCTATACACGCAATTAACTCATGACTCATATCAGAAAAAAAAAATACTTGTGATGATTTTGTCTGAGTTGTGATATCCTTAGATGAAGTATTGAAAGTGGAACTTGTATCAACCATCATTTTGATAACATTTGAACTTACAAAATATTACAGAATTTAAATTAACAAAATATTATAAGAGTTACACTGTTACTAGAACTTTATATACTACTGAAGTTAAAAATTTAGCTTTAGAAAAGGTAAGAATTAAATTTACTAGGAATTAAATAGAATTAAATTTTATTTCATTAATTCCACAAAATTACTGAAATAAAATTTACAAGGTATTTAAACAAATTAGGGAAAACAAAAATTTGTCTACTGTACACCTTGTCTTAATCCCCCATCATTTATTCCTCTGGAGCCAACTTGAAACATGTCCACTCTCTGCGACTGCTACAGTAGGATTGGGTTACCTTAATTCAATTAAATGCAGCTTATCTTCATCTGCATTACAGAATTCCAAACTGGACTCTGACATCAGCTGCATTTCCTTAGTACAACATTGTAATTATTCATCTACACACTCCTAGAAGCTGAGTACAGGAAATTCATCACTGTGGCATATTGCCAGTATGAGAGAGGAACTCATGGACCCGATCACTTGGTACTCTTCAAATCATAGGATTGCAAGTGGCATTGTTTTATAATTAGCACAACAGGTATAACATATATAGGGTATCCCGAATTTATTGTGATTTTTTTTTTTTTTTTTTATATATAAGCAGCAATTACTTTCTTTTGTGAGTTAACAGTATATTCATATATGCATAACAGAATGTGTGTAGAGAATTACAAAAATTTAGTGAAATTATTATTATTATTATTAGCTATATGGTGCAAGGAAGCCTGAGGCTTATGCTGCACCAGCCAAAAAAAAAAAATTCCCGAGTTACCCTGAGAGAGAGAGAGAGAGAGAGAGAGAGAGAGAGAGAGAGAGAGAGAGAGAGACAAAAGAAGGAAATCACCAAGAAAGAGAAGAATGATGATATCCAGCTCAGGACCCTGGGTGTGCCAAGCCCTTACTCACCAGATGTGAGCCCCTGGGGATAATGCAGTGCACATGTTCATTACTGCAGTTTGTGTAATGTTTAATGTTTTGTCTTGTTCTGTGTAATATCTTCTATACTACCAATGGTTAATATGCATGAAATGTATATTATACTAGCTGTTCTTTTACAGTATTTAAATTTTTTATGACATGTTTCTTTTGTTGAAAACAGGCATAGTTTGTATCATGTACCAAGCTGGATAAAGGTGCCTTTGGTAAAAAAAGAACTAATTGAATATTATAGAACCAGAAGAAATCTGATGTGATTTTTTGAACTTAGCATTGAAAAATGCAGAAATTACACCCCCATTTCATTATTTCAAAAGAAATCTGTTGTTCTACAATATCTTAACTTTTGCCCCTAGCAGATATATCTTAGTCCTGTTTCACTTGTCCGTGTTATGCAGTTTATTCACTGTTTCTACATCAGTTGAATTGCCCAGAATTACGACCTTTTATGGAACAAGTGTCCTTTTCATATTGCGATTTGTCCCTGAACCTAGATTCATGGGGGGGGGCATAGGCAACAATATTTTATTTTTTGATGGACTCCTGGGTGCCGGATGAGTCCCCTGATTTAATTTTCTCATCTATCATAAGAGGAATGGTGAACCTCTTACGAGTGTGCATATTACAGTAGATTGTCGAAATAACGGTGCCCCTAATAATAGAACATTCGAGCTAACGGCACATCGAGGTTGGATGTTTACATATAGTACAGATATTTTGCAGTGCTGAAAAAAGAAAATGACAAGTCACGTGATTATTGTATTTATTTACGTTCGCCAATTTGAAAGTGAATTCTGTACTGATATCGCAGATTATACCACTGTTTTCTATTTATTTTAAATTAAAAACCCCTCACTATGGCTCCTAAAGTTAATAAACCTCATACAGAGAAGAAAAGAACAATTTATAACATAACATAATTGGTTTTTATAACATAATTGCCAGACATTAGCATTAGTAGAGGCATTTGATGCAAGAAAGCAAGCTTATGCAGCATCAGCCAAAAAAAAAAAAAAAAAAAAAAAAACCCCACTTCCACTTCACCCCTCTGTTCGTTCAAAATACCTGTCCAGCTGAGCCTTAAACCTATTTAAGCTATCAACCTCCACGACAAGTGATGGAAGTCTGTTCCACCAACCAACCACCCGCTGGCTAAAGGCAAATTTCCGCACATCTATCCTACATCTGTCTTTCCTCAATTTGAATTTATGCCTTCTCAGGTGATTATTCTGAGCTAGAGGAAGAATCCCATCAGCATTGAGCATTCTCAAACCATTCAAGGCTTTATACACCTCTATCAGATCACCTCACTGGTGCCTAGTCTCCAGACACTGTAATTTGCAAAACTTAAGCCTTTCTTTGTAAGAGCACCCCTTTGTTCCATTCACTAATCTTGTTGCCCTTCTCTGTACTCATTCCAGCAGCTCTACATCCTTCTTGAAATGAGGCCTCCAGACCTGTATACAGTACTCTAGGTGTGGCCTGACCATTGCCTTATACAAGGGAATAATCACCTCCTTATCCCTGCTGGAAAAATTCCTGTATAAAAATTCCAGCCCGTCTGCACTGCTCAGAGAACTTCATATCTGCCTGCACAACCACCCCCAAGTCCCTTTCATTCTCTACCACTGTCAGTGTAGTACCACACATTTTAAGCAGCTTAGTGACAAACTTGATAGAATAAAGAAAATAGAACATGGTGTAAGCAGGAGTGTATTAATGGTAGAATATAATGATGGATCGTCAACATGTTTGTTTTTTATGTGTAGGTTAATAAAATTGCATTCTTAATCTCTATTTCTTAATTAGCCTTATTATTTCTGCATTAAATATATTAGAAATAAAACTTTCTAAATGACAGAAAAATAAAAATAACAGCACCTTGAATCCTCGAAGGTGCTGTTATTCTGAAAGTCTATTGTATTATTTATATTTTAAAATAAAACATAAATAAAAGATGTCATCATAATCAGCCATTGCCAATCCACAGCGGGATGAAGGCCTTTTCAATGCTTATTCAGCAACTGTGATTGTGTGCTTTCTGTTGCCATTGTACAAGAGCAAAAATATATACATATGGAAAACTCTATATAAAAGATATATGTATTTCTATAAATACATATAGAACTATGTATGTATGAACACAAGTATTTTTATGTATTTGTGTTCTGCAATGGCTGTCTAAAGTGATTAAACTCTAAAAATCCTAAAAGATAAGGATTTAATTTTAATTACATAGTCGAAATTAATGTTATTAATTTACAGTTATTATGAATAAATATTCTCTTATGATCTGGTTATCAAATGAATTGTTTTTCATATGAGAATGTACAATTTGTTAATTTTTGCTATTGCTTTCAATGACAGAGATAATATTAATGGATGCCAACTATACATTTGATGAGAAGCTTGGCAGTGAAAAGATTGAAATTAGTACTTTAATTTTGGATGAAGAAAGTGAAATTACTGTCAAAATTGCAAATGTAAGTGAAATCAGATAAATTTATTTTTATACAGTCAGTTTTTATTATTATCATTATTATTAGTAGCCATATGGTGCAAGGAAGCCTGAGGCTTATGCTACACCAGCCAAAAAAAAATTCCCAAGTTACCCTGAGAGAGAGAGAGAGAGAGAGAGAGAGAGAAGTAGAAAGTTAATCACCAAGAAAGAGAATGATGATATCCAGTTCAGGACCATAGGTGTACCAAGCCCATACTCACCAGATGTGAGCCCCTGGAGTTATTGTTTTTCAGAAAAAGTTAATTTATGCAACTTTAAAGCTGGGAGTAGTACTGGTCAAATTGAAATTTTCAATATTTAATTCCGGTCTCCATGCCAAAACTATTGGCCACAACTTTTGCGCATCTCTGTTCCAACCTCTGTCAAAACCAGATGGTTTTGTTGTAACTTCAGCCAAAGATAAAGCTGACCTGCTAGCATCCCATTTTTCTTCCAACTCATGTATTAATGATCTTGGTAAAATACCTCCCACCATTCCCAACACACTCCATTCAATGCCATCTGTGGTCTTCCATCAAAAGGATGTTGGAAGGATTTTGACGAATCTTGATGCTAAGAAAGCTCCAGGTCCTGATGGTATTTCTCCACTTGTTCTCAAAACCTGTGCTCCTGAACTTACTCCTGTTCTTTGCCACCTTTTTTTTACTTTCTTATTCCAAAGGTGTTTTTCCTTCTGCTTAGAAATTTGCTTATATCCAGCCAGTTCCTAAAAAGGGTGACAAATCCTTCCCATCCAGTTATCGTCCCATTGCAATTACTTCTACTCTTTCTAAAGTAATGGAGAAATCAATTAACCGCCAACTCTTAAACTACCTAGAAACCTTCCGTCTGATAAACGATTGCCAGTATGAATTCCGTCAGTGTTGATCCACTAGTGATATTCTGGCTTATGTTACCCATTTATGGACTAATTCAATGGAAAGGTTCGGTGAAACACAAGTAGTTGCTCTTGACATCTCAAAGGCTTTCGATCGTGTTTGGCATAAAAGTCTTCTAAACAAGCTTCCATCTTATGGTTTGCCAACTGTTTTTAGTAATTTGTTATCCTGTTTTCTCTCTGATCGCTCGCTGAGGGTGATGGTAGATGGCTCTCTGTCTTCTAACTTCTCCACTAATGCCGGTGTCCCCCAAGGTTCAGTTCTTTCCCCCACTCTTTTCCTCTTGTATATCAATGACCTTCTTCCATTGACTGGAAATCCTATCCATAGTTTTTCCGATGATAGCACATTGCATTCCACTTTCCATTTTGAGAAACCTTGTCCCGCTCAATCAGCTTCAATTTCTAAAAAATCTGCTTCGAATTCCTTAAATGCCGATCTTCAGGTAATTCTCCAGTGGGGCAAAGACAACTTAGTTGATTTAAACCCTTCTAAAACTGTCTTGTCTTATATCTCGCAAAAAGGATTCTTCTGCTCCTATGCTTATCTTTAGTGACACTCCGATTTCTAGGCAAAATGATATATCTCTTTTGAGGATTACCCTGACTTCTAATCTCTCTTGGCACAAGCACATTACAAATATATTGCTTCCTCTGCATCTAAAAAACTTGGTTTTCTCTTTCGCTCTCGGCGTTACTTTTCTTTCAAATAGTTGCTCACTCTGTATAAATTGCAAATCCACCCTGCCATGGAATATTGTTCCTACATCTGGGGTGGCATCCCCAAAACCTCTCTCAGGCTTCTTGATTCCATTGAGAAGAGGGCAGTTCGGTTAATTAATGATTCATCTCTAACAGAGTCTCTCCACTTGCTGTCTCATAGACATACTGTTTCTGCTGCATGCCTCTTCTACAGATACTTCCATGGGCACTGTTCTTCTGAATTGGCTTCTATAATTCCCGCTCTCTCTTTCAAAACAGTCCGAACACGTGCCGCCCCCAGCCAACATCCATTTACTGTTCAACTTCTAACTCACAGCACCAACTTTTCATCTTCCTTGTTTATTCATTCAACTGCCATTTTCTGGAACAACCTTCCTTCATACGTATTTCCTGAAAATTACAGTCTACAGAAGTTCAAGTCCAATGTTAACAAATATCTTCTTTCGTCTTCTCAACCTCCAACCCAAGTACGGTACTGAGTACTATAGGTTCTAATACCTCTCTTGTTTGGGGTTTACATAAAAAAAAAAAAAAAAAAAAAACCCAACCCTTTTCAAAAAAATACACAAAATTTATTTTAAATTCATAATGAGATTGCAGATCCTCTACAAGCAAAAATTACAATAGATTATTAGCAATTGTCAGATTATTCGTCAGATTATATGTCAGGGTCTCGACTACTCAAGTTGTCTGTCCAACTGTCTAATAAAGTTTCGAGACTTCAGGACCTCCACATATTTTTTTACTCTTTGTGAATGTAGATGTAGAATACTCATTCAGTTGTCAGCTACCTGAGCAGAATCATCAACTGTTGAACATGAATATCAGGTGAACCAATTTAATTTATTCTCTTCCTTGTAGAATTTATATAAGTAAAGAAGTCTTTACTGTTTTTCTTTGCATCCATTGTCAAAGATTTCTCGTAATCTGCCTTTGCTTGCTTAGCCTCCTTTGTGACTTGATTACAGATTATCTTATATCCACCATATACCTCTCAGTTGCCTTATAATTTATATCCATTTTTCTCCTGTGCTGCTAGTCTGATTAGTTCGTCTAACATCTAACATAAGGTTTTGGCTTAAACCTTGAACCATATTCATTCTTTTTTTTTTTTTTTACTTCATTCTTTCTTTCTTTCTTTGCTAATTCTACAAAAGTATTCAAAAGCTTTCTGCTCGAAATTTTACTTTGTCCAAATTAATGTTCCAAAGTGGAGTGTCTTCCCCTTTCCACACATTTCATTTTACTTTCCTACTGTGAAATAACCTTTATTTATTTATTTAATTACTCTCCTCTCTTGTTTCCCCTATAATGTATACTGCCCACTTACTACACTTACTAATAGTAGTAGTAGTAGTAATAGGCATGTGATGCAAGAAAGCAAGCTTATGAGCTTATATGAGCCGGAAAAAAAAACCCAATTTCACACATCCATTCCCTCTAAAAGTTAGTCCAGTTCCTCCTTGAATTTATTTAAGCTATCAGCTTCCAGAATGGCAGATGGAAGTTTGTTCCAGTAATTAACCACCTGCTGGCTAAAGACAAATTTCTGCACATCTATTCTACAACTGCCTTTCCTCTATTTTAAATTTATGCCCCCTCAGGTTCGGAATTTGAGCAAGTGGAAGAATCCCATCAGAACTCAGCGTGCTCAACCCATTCAAAGCCTTAATCACCTCAAACAGATTACCTCGCAGGTGCCTAGTCTCCAGCTGCTGCAATTTGCAGTACTTAAGCCTTTCTTAGTAAGAGGACTTCTTTGTTCCCCTCACCAATCTTGTTGCTCTTCTCTGTGCACGCTCAAGAAACTCTACATCCTTCCTGCAATGAGGCATGCAGACCTGTACCCAGTACTCAAGGTGTGGCCTGACCATTGCCTTATAGAAAGTGATAATCACCTTCTTTACCCTACTAGCAAAATTCCTGTGTATCATTAACAATACCCCATGACCTGCTCTGGCAGCATATCTGTATTGCTCAGCAAACTTCATATCTCACTGCATAAGCACTCCCAGGTCTTTTTCATTTTCTTCCACCCCAAGTATAGTATCACATGGTTGGTACGTTCCTCTGGGGTTACTGCTAGCCATATGCAGTACTTTGCATTTGTCAATGTTAAACTTCAGTTGCCACCTTTCAGCCCACCTGCCAAAGTTTTCTAGATCCTGTTGCAGTAGCATACTGCCATTACTGTCAATAGCATTAGTAGAGGCATATGATGCAAGAAAGCAAGCTTATGCAGCATCAGCCAAAAAAAAACAAAAAAAAAAAAAAAAAACGCTACCATTTTACCCCTCCATTCATTCCAAATTCAGTCCAGCTCAGCCTTAAATTTATTTAGGCTATCAACTTCCACAGCAAAGAATGGAAGTCTGTTCCACCAACCAACTACCCTCTGGCTAAAGGCAAATTTACGCACATCTATCCTACATCTGTCTTTCCTCAATTTGAATTTATGCCCTCTCAGGTGATTATTCTGAGCAAGAGGAAGAATCCCATCAGCATTGAGCATGCTCAAACCATTCAAGGCTTTATACACCTCAATCATATCACCTCGCAGGTGCCTAGTCTCCATATACTATAATTTGCAAAACTTAAGCCTTTCTTCGTAAGAGCATCCCTTTATTCCATTCACTAATCTTGTTGCCTTTCTCGTTACTCGTTCCAACAGCTCTACATGCTTTTCTTAAAATGAGACCTCCAGACCTGTATACAGACTCAAGGCATGGCCTGACTGTTGCCTTATACAAGGGGATAATCACCTCCTTATCCCTGCTAGAAATATTCCTGTATATCATTGACAAGACACCATTGACCTACTCTTGCAGCCTTTTTACACTGCTCAGAAAACTTCATATCTGCCTGCACAATTACCCCCAGGTCCTTTTCGTTCTCTACCATGATCAGTGTAGTTCCACAGAATTGATACGTTACTCTGAGGTTGCTACTTCCCATATGTAGTACTTGACATTTGTTCAATGTAAAGTTCATTTGCCACCTCTCAGCCCATCTGCTCAACTTTTTTATATCCTGTTGCAGCAGCGTACTGTCATTAGTGTCTTTAACAACCCTACCAACCTTCTTATCATCTGCAAACTTTCAACATTAAGCTTGATATTCCATCATCAGTATCATTTATAAATACAGAAAACAACAATGGACCCAACACTGAACCCTGAGGGATTCCACTAATAACATTAGTCCATGATGAGCAGTGTCCATTGATTACCACTCTCTGTCTTCTCCCACTCAAACATCCCTTTATCCATAGCAGCAATTTGCCTCCAATGCCACACTGCTACAATTTGTTCAGCAGTCTTCCATGTGCAACAGTATCAAAAGCCTTTCTAAGATCCAAATATATGATATCAAAGTTATTCCCTGCATCCAGTTCCTTTGTGACCATATCATAGTAGCCAATCAAATTGGTCAGGCAAGACTTTCCCTTTACAAAACCATGCTGTGTCCGAGCTATAACTGAACTCTTGTCTAGATGATCCTGCAGTGCTTCTGTAACCAGTGCCTCCATTAATTTTCCTGGAAGAATGCCATTTTTATGTTTATCTTCAACAATTTTTCCTCCACTTTCCTCTCAGTTATTACAAAATCATCTAGCTCACTGCCAGAATTTAACTCACCTCTGGCATTCCTCTCCCTGAATAACTCCTCATGTGTGAATGTAGATGCAAAATACTCATTTAGTTTGTTAGCTACCTGAGCATGATCATCAACAGTTGAACCATCAATATCCAGTGGACCAATCTGATTCATCCCTTTCCTTGTAGAGTTTATATAGGTAAAGAACTCTTTGCTGTTTTTCTTTGCATGCTTTGCCAAAGATTTCTCATAATCTGCCTTTGCCTGCCTAATCTCCTTTGTGACTTGGTTACAGACCTGCTTATATCTATTGTAGGCTTCCATGTTACCCATTAATTTGTATGATGATGCCTCTTCAAACTACAAACTTACAAAGTTTTTTCCATTTAAGAGTTTTCTATAGTGTATTTTAAGTAAGTGTTATTTACTGTTACTTAAAATACACTTAAAATAATTAAAGTTATGTACTTTAAGTGTTATTTACACCAATATTATATAGAATATTTATACTCTTAAACATATGATGCTTTATTGCATCAATCTTCCTTTTTTACATTATTATGTACACCTTCTGGCATCTCTCATATTGTGTGATTATTGCAGATGGTAAGGATACAGTTGGTGTTTGGTCTCGCAACACTCTCCAAATAGTCAAACGTTGAACAGCCAACTGCATTGCTATTCTGCATGTGCTGATTCCAGGAGTGGCGTGCACATCATCCAAAATCTCCTCCTCTACTTCAGGAGTCATAGATCTTGGTCATCCTCTGTCGGCAGCATGAGGTGTAAAGGTCCCATGTTCACAAAGGCGGTAACAGATACCTTCAAACGTTTTCCCGTCTGGACATCTTTGTTCTGGGATGCTTTCGTGGTATAAACGACGAGCCTCCAGAGCATTGCCGGCCGCCAAACCGTACTTAAAGTTTATATCCGCTTGCTCCTGATTTGAGTACATGGTTGGAATGGAAAACCACCAGATTCTGTCAATACCTTGTAATGAAGGAAATCACCTGCGGGAGATAAGACATTCCAGTTAATAACTCGGGAACCAGGCATTTCCGGAACTATGTTGATATAAAATATTTTTATTGTCTGCATATAAGGAACTCATTCCTGAAGTTATGCCATGTATTTTTGAGACACCCTGTATATATATATATATTTTTTTTTTTTTTGTTACAACTTGTCATTATTATTAATTATATATATATATATTTGCAACGATTTGTCTAGCAATTGAAATGCAGTGATTTCCTGACCATTATTGGCGTTGTGGTCCTCTGTTGATATGGGGCATAATGGTCAGTCTGTTTTTGTTTATTTTGGTTTCATTTTTATTGTAGTTAGTTAACGTCTCTATTTGCAACATTTCATGTAATTTGGACCTGGCACCCGTCTGGGAGGGCGCCGTTAAATTTCTGTATAAGTGGCATCGAAATTTAATTGATTTCTTTAATTTATTATTCATCGTTTAGATTTTCTGAATTTATTTTGGAGAATTTCTGCTACAATATATTTTTAGTCTTGTTACCTTTTCTCTTCATCCTTGTTGGTTTGATTATTATGTTTAATTTATTATTTTTGCTCTACGATTTTGCCATGCTGCTGGCATGAGTATTTATTTTTTAGTATCATTTCTTATTTTATTTTAGTTATATATATATATATATATATATATATATATATCATTAATAATAATGACAAATTATAGCAAAAAATCGGAACATCTAATGAAGACTGAAAAAATCAATAATATATTGTACTGTACTTGTTTATGAACACTGCTAGTAACAGCAGAAATACCCATCAACCATAATGAAATGTAGACAAATATATTAGGTAAGTGTATGAGTAGGGGGATTTCCTTTGGTTTTGGCTGCTGCCCTTGATGATGTAGTTAAAATCTTAGGATCTATAACACTAAGTACTATGTGTATATTTTTATTTATTTTATTTAATTTTATGTAATCTGCTTTTATTTTTCAGGTGCTTTTTAATAATTTTTTCCATTGTAACTACATCTGACAGGTAAGCACCCCTACTTATACACTTATTATTATTATTTGCCATATGGTACAAAGAAGCCTGAGGCTTATGCTGCGCCAACCAAAATAAAAATTTCTGAATTACCCTGAGAGAGAGAGAGAGTCAGAACAGAAGTAGAAGGGAATCGCCAAGAAAGAGAAGAATGATGATATCCAGCTCAGGATCCTGGGTGTGCCAAGCCCATGCTCACTAGATGTGAGCCGCTGGGGTAAATTTTACCTAATATATTTGTCTATATATAGAGGTCTGAAAACTTTTTCTGATTTTTGAAGAGGTCCGCAAACCTTTTCTGATTTTTGAAGGGGTTCGCAAACTTTTTTTCTTTTTTTTTTTTTTTTTGAAAGGGTCTGTAGATCTCAGTAGTTTGGGAACCACTGGTGTAGAATATAACATAATTTATGAAAAATATATATGCTGCATATATTAGAATTAAATTAGGTGACCATAATAAAAATTGTGCCTATCTATAAGGGTGCTATACAAGTGTGGAGGGCTTGCAGTTGTGAAAATGTGTTAAAAAAAAAAAAAAAAAAAAAAAAGGCCATGACATTTTCCATTTCCATGGAGTGAAGAAAATAGAAAATATTTAAAGACTGCTACTTTTGTTTATAAATTCATCAGGTTATAACACAAAGAATAAGCTGAGCATTATGTATCCCACAAAATTATTTCAGTTGTAAGCCCAGTATTCAAGTCCATGGCCCTGAACTACTGGTACCAGCTCCACCAGTTATTCATGACACATTGGAGAAGTAATTCTGAAGTTCAGAAAACCAGGCTGCAATATGAGTATCAAAGTACTCTATTTGCACTTTCATCTCAACTATTTCACAGAAAATTTAGATAGTTTCAGTGAAAAGCTGGGGGAAAAATTCCATCAATATATAAAAGAATTGGAAGAAAAGGTACTAAGGGGATGGAATGCTAGTAGGATGGCCAATATGAAGTAATATGATCTGCAAATGGAAGTGGACAGGTGCTGAAACTGTTATAAAATGACTCAGGAAACCTCTGATGGAATGCGTTAGGAAAGCCCTGTAAAGAATCATCCAATCAGAATGCATGTCGACATTGTCACAGCATACACGCATGTAGACATGTAAATATCCTATGTAAGGCGACTCCCAAAGGGCGCCTCCATAGCCAGGTGGGAAGGAGCAGCAGTGCGTAGCACACGCTTCTTGATTAGACCGGGGTTCGAGCCCGTCACCACCAAATACGGAGGATGCGGAAAGGTCAGGGAATGACCAACGCATATTCCCGGAGCAATCTGCGCAGGATCATGAACAGTTGAACCATCGATATCAAGTGGACCAATCTGATTCATCCCCTTCCTTCTAGAGTTTACATAAGTAAAGAACTCCTTGCTGTTTTTCTTTGGATCCCTTGCCAAAGGGCCCCGAGTGCCAAGCGATAGTGACAAGCGATTTTCTCAGTGATTTATAGAGTGCCCTTATTAAAGAAAAAGTTTTATTTGATTTCTAGTGTCTTTTTCTATTTCATTTACTTCCAGTTGTTCTGTGCTTAAAGTATTAAGTAAGAACACAGAAAGGAAAACAACCTTTCTTTATTTAGTATATATATTTTACTAATAACAAACAACTAACTTCTACAACTGCTTGGTCATTGGTGGCACCGCTCCTGCCTGCACGTGGCGGGGCTGGTAACCTGGGGGATAAGACAACCCCCCCGGGGCCAAAAGGAGCAGAGATGGAAACAAGTGATTTTCCACGCTTAGAGCCGAAGAGCTCTCAATTAAATGAGACACACGACACTGACCATGACTCCTCTATCTCAAAGAGAATGAAGAAAGACAGTGGCAGACAGGAATTACCAGCCTTCCTGATTATACATTCTCTGTCAACGCAACCTGTCGGCAAGCTCTCCCCCTTCATCATTCAGAGATGCCTAGAACATGCTGCAGGTTCACCGAAAATGGTGAAACGTCTTCAATCTGGAGATTTGTTAATAGAGACCACCAATTCTAGACATTCTGAGCTACTACTACGTCTGACATCCTTGAGTGGAATCCCAGTTCAAATCACACCACACACCACCCTCAATTCTTCAAAGGGAGTGATCACTGAATGGGATTTATTGAACGTCTCCGAAGATGAAATAGTTCAAGAACTTAAAGAACAAAACGTCACTCAACTCAAAAAGGATCATGATCCGAAAAGATGGCAATTTAGTCCCTACCTGGAGTATAATTTTAACATTCAGTTCTCCAAATCTACCATCTTCAGTCAAGGCAGGATATTTAAACTGTCGCGTTCGGCCCTATATCCCGAACCCTCTAAGATGTTTTAAATGCCAGAAATTTGGCCATTCCCAGATAGCATGCCGTGGAGATGCAACTTGTGCAAACTGTGGGTGTAAAACACATACACAAACAGAATGTAAGGCACCAACTCCACAGTGTCTGAATTGCAAAGGCAACCATCCCGCTTATTCCAAAGACTGCGACCTCTGGAAGTTGGGGAAAAAAATACAAAAATATAAAATTGAAAATAAGGTTTCCTATCAAGAGGCAAGAAAACAAGTAAAATTAAGTATGCCAAAACACACGTATGCTACTGCTACACACAGTCACCATTCAGTAGCATGTCAGACTGAAGTGACCATTCCTCCAGACACATCGATCTCCAACTGGGCTCGGTTAGTCCTATCTATTGAATATCCATCTCCACCAAACGTAGTAGACCAATGCAGTAATACACCACTAACAGTCCCATCCCAAAGACCTCCCCGTTGTCAAGCAGTAGATAATTTACAGAAATCAGATCCTGTTGAGGCAAAGCAATCTCATATATCAAGAATGGACACTGATGACATAACTAATCAGGATCTGCTTGAAATACATGCAGATGGAGATATGGAAGAAAGCAATGACTCAGAACGCCCTAATTTTTTAAGAAAAGAAAAATCGAAACTCGAAAGAGGTAAACAAGCCACCCACAAAAAACAGACAGATTCAACTTCCACCCACAGAACTAAATAATGGAACAGATCATACAGTGGAATTGCAGAGGTTTTCGCAGCAGTATTGACGATATTTATGAATTAATTCACCATTTCAAACCCGCTGCTATTTGCTTACAAGAAACAAATTTAACACCAAAAATCTCTGTTTCAGTCAAAAATTATACCATCTTCAGAAAAGATCGATCTGAAACTAACAGTCCTCATGGAGGAGTAGCTGTACTTGTGGAATCAAGAGTCCCTTCCAGGCACATTCCTTTGAAAACACCATTAGAAGCTGTTGCAATGCGTATAGTTATCGGTATCACATTGACAGTGGTCTCGATATATCTTCCGCCAAACCACCCATGCACATTTCAGGATCTGGAAACCTTATTTCTCAATTACCATCTCCGATCTGTCTATTAGGCGATTTTAATGGACATCATCCATTGTGGGGTTCACTGGTCTCAGATGGACGTGGGGAACTTATTGAAATGCCACTTGATAGAGAGAATCTGACACTGTTGAACACTGGCTTACCCACCTACATCCATTTTTCCTACTGGGTGAAGCACTGCTATCGATCTCTCAATCTGCTCTCCGATCCTGTTCCCAACAGGATGTCGTGTACTGTCCATAGAGTGGACAGTACACGACAATCCTCTAAACAGCGATCACTTTCCGCTGATTTGTAGCATTCAATCCACCCATTTCAAACAAACACAAACAAAAACTCAATGGAAATTTTCCAAAGCAAACTGGACAAAATTTACCAATCATGTATCTTTTGATGAGGATATCATTACATCTTTTCCTATTGACGCTTCCACCGAATATATTACAAAGCAGATACTAACAGCTGCAACAGCAGCCATCCCAAAGTCTCAAATAAGAAACCATCAGCATACCAATCACTGGTGGAATGGTGATTGCAATAAAGCGAAAAAGGAAAAAAATGCAGCATGGAATACCTTCCGCAAATATCCCACCACTGCCAACCTTATTAACTACAAGAAACTGAGAGCCAAAGCTCGTTTCATCTGGCGAAAGGCCAAAAAAGATTCATGGGTAAAATTCGCCTCCTCAATCAACAAAGATACTGATACCCGAATAATCTGGGAAAAAAATAAAGAAGCTAAGTGGAAAATATCATGTACCACCTTCTCCTATTATTAACTGGAATGGGAAGGAGATCTCTCCTGGAGAGATTGCCAATGCCTTAGGAACTGTGTTCTGTGAATTATCTGCCTCAAGTGCATATCAACAGTCTTTCCAAAAAATTAAAGCCGGAATAGAGAAAAGGAAACTGAACTTCAAAGCTAACTGCCATTTACCCTATAACCAACCATTAACAATTTCTGAACTGAAATAAGTTATGTATACCTCAAGAAACAGTGCCCCTGGCCCTGACAGAATTTACTATATAATGCTTCAACATCTCAATCAGAAATCACTATCTTTATTGCTTAAACTTTACAATCGGATATTCTCAGAACATATATTCCCGACCTCCTGGCAACATTCTTATATAATAGCTATACCGAAACCTGGAAAAGATCACTCGATTCCGCACAATTATAGACCAATTTCTCTTACCAGCTGCTTGAGTAAGACTTTGGAAAAAATGGTTCACCATCGTCTCACATGGTATCTTGAATCCCAAAACATAATCAGTAATAATCAGTTTGGTTTCCGAAAGAATAGATCATCCCTAGACCTCATGACCAAAGCCGAATCCAACATAAGAAATGCATTCATCAGAAATCAACATCTCGTCATGATATGCCTTGATATAGAGAAGGCTTTCGATACCACATGGCGATACGGCATCCTAAGAGATCTCCATTCTATTCATATGAGAGGGCACTTACCATATTTTATTCAAAGCTTTCTTCGACACAGGTCTTTCCAAGTTAAGTACCGGCAGGTTTTATCTCAAACATATATACAAGAAGAAGGAGTCCCACAGGGGTCTGTTCTTAGTGCCACTCTGTTCTCACTACGAATAAACAATATTACAAACTGCATTCCAAACACCGTTGACTCATATCTCTATGCGGATGACCTTACCATATCCTGCCATTCCCAGAATATGAACTATATCGAGAGGCATCTACAAATATCCATAAACAACATTGAATTATGGATGGCACAAAATGGATACAGACTGTCAAGTCACAAATCAACAGCCATACATTTCTGCACAAAGCACAGAATGCATCCTGAACCTGAGTTGCACTTGGCCAATCACCCTATACCAATCGTGAACAGTATTCGGCTCCTAGGGCTAATTTTTGATAAGAAATTAAATTTCCAGGAGCACATAAAATATCTAAGAACCTCTTGCGCAAGGAAAATGAATATACTCCGAGTAATCTCCAGTACATCTTGGGGTGCAGATCGCTGTACCCTGCTCCACTTGTATAAGTCCCTAATTAGATCTCGGCTAGACTACGGGGCACCTCTTTATGACTCAGCTAGGGAAAGCACCTTAGCGCGTCTTGTGCCCATCCAACATTTGTCTCTTAGGATAGCCCTAGGTGCATACAGAACATCACCGGTTCAAAGTCTTTACGTTGAAGCTCACGAACCTCCACTTAGCATCAGAAGAAAAATATTACTGATGAATTACTCAGATAAAATTAAAAGCCTGCCTACTCATCCTGTTTGGCCACTCCTGCATGATCCTCTGTGGAAAACTCACTATAGAAATAAACCCAGAACAATTCAGCCTGCTGGTATCAGACTGCAGATTCTATCAGAAAGCTGGAACATCCAATTCGATAATATCCTCAGAGAATCAAAAGATCCAGATCCTCCATGGTCTACTCTCACATTTTCTTCTCATGAATACCTTGAGCAATGGGGTAAAAGTTCCATAGCAAATATTAACATCCAACAACTACATTATGCTCATACACAAAAGCACCCACTTGATTGACAGACTTTGAACTGATGGTTCAAAGTCTGACAATCAAGTGGGTGCAGCTGCTGTCTTCCCTAATTCAACTATCTCATTTTCACTTCCAGTCGAATGTAGCAGTTATACCGCTGAGCTTCATGCCATTAAGCTTGCTCTTGAAAATATCTCACTGCTGTCAATAAATAAAAGTATAGTATATACCGATTCACAAAGTGCTATTTTAGCTTTGAAAGGTATTTCCTCACCTACCAATCCCTTATTAAAACTCATAAAACATAAGCTGATGCAGCTTCATGAGCATAAACAAACTGTTATCTTTTCTCGGGTCCCAGGCCACAGTGGAATTCCAGGAAATGAATGTGCAGATGATGCTGCAAAGCAATCTTCTAATATAGCCTCAACAAATGATCTAGTCCCATATCCTGATTACAGACACAAAATTCAGAAAACATGCATGGAACAATGGACACTTCTGTGGAAAATGCAAACAAATAACAAGCTATTTCAAATAAAATCTGAACCGCAATTATGGACTTCTAGTCTTCGTAAAAATAGAAAAGAAGAAGTAATCTTAGCCAGAATCCGAATAGGTCACACTCACCTCACACATCTCTATCTGCTTACAGGGAATGATCCTCCTCAATGTGCAAACTGCTCACAGCCACTTACAGTAAAACATATACTTGTCGAATGTAGCTTTTTTAACAATGCCCGACGAATGACTTTTAGTTCCATCTCAGATCTGCAACAACCTCTGTCTCTCAATTGCCTCATAGGCAAAGAAGCAAATCTCTCTGAATTATTTCTCTATTTAAAACAAATTAAAGTGTATGATCGTTTTTAACTGCTGTACAAGCAGTTCCTATGTAAAGTTAATTGATTTGGGAGGTGCAATATGGCCTATGTTGCCCTTGCACCAAAAAACACCACAACAACAACAACCCTTGCCAAAGATTTCTCATAATCTGCCTTCGCCTGCCTAACCTCCTTTGTAACTTGGTTACAGATCAACTTATATCTGTCATAGACTTCTGTGTCATGTTAATTTATATGTATCCCATGCATTTTTCTTCTTTGCCATATGTCTCATTAATTCATCTGACATCCATTTAGGCCTGAACCTTGAACAATATTTCTTAGTTGGTATGTAAAGCCTAGTAGCTTCCAAGATAAGTTCTTTGAATGCTTCCCATTTTGAGTTTGCTGTTAGTAACATCATCAGTTGTTCCCACTGTATAGAATTTAAATACTGTCTCAGACCATCGTAGTCGCCTTGACGAAAGCAATAACCCTTCCCTTTACCCCTGATGGTAGTTACCTCCTTGAGTAAATCCCACTTCAGCACACTGTGATCACTGCCACCTAGTGGTTCATTTATCTGCAGATTCTTAATGCATGAAGAATCACTACTGATAATCAAATCAAGAGTATTGCTCCCTCTAGTTGCCTCCTGAACATGCTGATTTAGAAAACAATCATTCAGTAAATCCACAAAAGCCTTACTAGTGTGTGAGTGACCAACCCACAAATTCCAGTCAATATCTGGGAAATTAAAATCCCCCATTATAAGGCTCTCTGATTTACTGGCCCACTCTATTTCCCTGTACAGTTTCTTATTATACTCATCAGAGTCATTAGGCCTATAGCACACTCCTACTCTCAATTTTGATCTCCCAATGCTTATGTCACACCAAACTGAGAGAATATCTAAGAATGCTTAGAGAATATCATTCTTAATGTCTAAGTTTGCAGGCAGAATTCCTGTATATCATACACAAAACTCCATGACCTGCTCTGGCAGCCTGTCTGCACTATTCAGAGAATATCAGGCTTAAGTTTGCTGACAATATGAAGGTTGGCAGGGTTATTAATGACACTAATGACAGTATGCTACTGCAACAGAATCTAAAAAAGTTGAATAGATGGGCTGAAAGGTGGCAACTGAAGTTTAACATTGACAAAGGTAAAGTACTCCATTTTGGTAGCAGTAACCCGAGAGTAACATATCAACTGCGTGGTACTATACTCAGGGTGGTAGAAAATGAAAAGGACCTGGCGTAATTGTGCAGTCAGATATGAAGTTTTCTGAGCAGTGTAGTCAGTTTGCAAGAGTAGTTCATAGTATCTTGTCAGTGATATACAGGAATTTTTCTAGCAGGAATTCATCTCCTTGAATAAGGCAATGGTCAGGCCACACCTTGAGTACTTTGTACAGGTCTGGAGGCCTCATATTAGGAAAGATGTAGAGCTGCTGGAACAAGTTCAGAGAAGGACAAGATTAGTGAATGGGACAAAGGGTTGCTCTTACAAAGAAAGGCTAAAGTTTTGATTACTGTGGCTAGAGACCCTTGTGGTGATCTGATTGAGGTGTATAAGGCCTTGAATGGTTTGAGCAAGATCAATGCTGATAGGATTCTTTCTCTTGCCCAGATTAATCGCCTGAGGGAACATAAATTCAAATTGAGGAAAGACAGTTGTAGAATAGATGTGTGGAAATTTGCCTTTAGCCAGGAGGTGGCTGATTTCTGGAACAAACTTCCATCTGCCATTGTAGATATTGACAGCTTAATTAAATTCATGGCAGAACTAGACAAAAATTTGGAGTGAATGGATGGGTGAAATGGGAAGGGTTTTTTTTTTTTTTTTTTTTGGCTGATGCTGTATAAGCTTGCTTTCTTGCATCATATGCCTCCACTAATGCTAATAAAGGTAACCTACTAGCAAGAGAAAGTATTTCAATGGACTGAATGGATTGACAACATTAGGACAGTGTGAGTCCCCTCTGTGATGAAGGGGCCTTATCACTGAAATAGTTGTAGCAGTGAAATTCTCTCAGAAAATTGTGATGTACTTCTTTGAAATACTGCTTATTTGAAAGTAATTCAGTGATACAAATTGCAGTAAATGAAAGTTGGCGAATTAAAGGGTGGAGGGGATCCAAAACCAATATAAAAAATTCCAGGCCATTTCTTGGACTTGGATAGTTGTTTGTTTGTTTGTTTGTTTGTTATTTGGTTTTTAGGAGCATTAGCAACTAAGGCCATATTGCTCCGGGAATATGCGGTGGTCATTCCCTGACCTTTCCGCATCCTCCGTATTTGGTGGTGACAGGGCTCGAACCCCTGTCTAATCAAGAAGCGTGTGCTATGCACTGCTGCTCCTTCCCACCTGGCTACGGAGGTGCCACTTAGATAGTAAAAAGGAAGGGGAATTTTTTTTTTACATGAATTTATATGGTGTGGCTGATGTGTAGTAATATTTAATATTATTATTAGTAATGGAAAATGATGCAAGAAAGCAAACTTATACAGCAACAATCAAAAATAAAAAAAAATAAAATAAAATAGCACATCACCATCTCAGCAATACTTTCTAGTTCTTCCTTGAATTTATTCCTAGTACCACTTCCTTCAACAACAACAACAACATTGATGAAAGGTAACCTTTTGGACATCTGCCTTTCACCCATCCTTCCTCAATTTGAATTTGTCTGTCTGTTATTTGGTTTTTAGGAGCATTAGCAACTAAGGCCATGTTGCTCCAGGGATATACGGTGGTCATTCCCTTACCTTTCCACATCCTCCGTATTTGCTGGTGACGGGCTCGAACCCCGGTCTAATCAAGAAGCGTGTGCTACGCACTGCTGCTCCTTCCCACCTGGCTATGGAGGCACCCTTTGGGAGTCGCCTTACATAGGCGACTACGGAGGCCCCATCAATTTGAATTTATACCCCCTTGTGTGTAGTCTGAAGTAGAAGAATGCCATCAGTATTGAGCTTGTTCAATCCTTTCAAAATTATTAGTAGACGAGGGCATGTGATTGTGACTCTACTTACATTGGATCTACCAAATGTGTATTAAACTCAAGGGTTAAGCACACAAACTTCGTTAGTTTCATTCCACTCTGTAAACATGACATGCCGAAAAGTTTTGGTCCACTTAAGGTAGGAAATTTTAGTGGATTTTACATTTATTGATTTTATCATACTTTTTATCCTATTTTAGTAGTATTTCACTCATATTTTCAATTCGAGATTATGACAAAACATCTTTCGTCACTAAAGGTTAAATGAGGGTTTGATATTTCTTGGGTCGAATTGGCGTTCACCACTGTGATCCTGTGGTATGTGACTACCCATGTGTTAATAGTGAGGAACACATTATGGAGTTTTAAATTTAAATCTTTTTTAAAATTATTTTAATATTATTTTGATGAATCATTTTATAATTTATTCGTATAAGGAGAGTTTGTTAATAAGAAATCCTACTGACTGAATAAAAGATAACTCCTTGTTTATTCCTAAAATATTAATAGAATTAGGAAAAATTGAGCATATGTTAGCTCTCATTTATTTAGTAGAAAATATTAGTAAAATTTGTATATTTTACAATAAATGTTATGGATAAAATTTTATCTAAGAACATTTTCCAATCTTGTACTACTCTGAAAACTAATTCTTAGTTTTACTTGAAGGAAAGAAAAAAAAAGTGTGACGTGAATCATTAGTTATGATTCTAAAATCGTTTATTTTCAAGTGGTGCTTGCATATGTAAATTGATAATTTCTCTAATAATCTGTGTAATTAATCTATACAACTAACTTTAATTGAAAGCAACTTTTTTCTGTCTCTGATGCTCTCATTTTTAATTCGTACTTTTTAAAATATTTACATATCATTATATATTTCATTTGCTAGGGCTCAGAAATTAATCTTTCTTTGATGTTGACTGTGGAGTAAGTAGTGAATGTTTTTTGCTCTTTAAATTATTTTGAAATTTTGCCTATCAGTTTGTATAAATGTTTTTTGTGTTTTTTATATGTTAATCAGTGGTCTCATCAAAATCATTTAATTACAGTCCCCGAACTTTTTTTTTTCTTGGTTTTTAGTACATTAGATGTCATTTGATAGTATATGACAGAGCTGTGATGCTCAATATGTTCCATGTTGATATCAGTATTTGTAGAAGAATAAGAGAAATTTGCCTTAATATGATACGTAGAAAACTTCCGTATGATACTCTCCAGAAATTTTTTTTGGGGTGCCAGCTGTGATTTTGATCATTTTCTAGTGTGAACCAGACTGAAGTATAAAATAGCCTAGTAACAAGAGGAAAGGCTGAGAAAATAAGCGGTGAAATTGAAAGATAGACTCGTTATTCATTTTAATTTCTGGAGATATCATACGGAACTGTTCTACGAATCGTATTGAGGTAAATTTCTCTTATTCTTCTACAAATTAGATGTCATATATTGAAATCTAGGAAACTCACTTTCCCTAGCACTATGCCCTTAAACTATTTTTCTAGTAACTTAAGGCCACCATAGCCTAGTGGTCAGGCGTGCAGGTGCATAAGTACCATGCCTTGAGTGACCGTAGTTCAAGCCTGCGACTGCTAAATATGGTGCTGTTTCTTGTATTCTGTCTATCTTGTGAACTCCTCTGACCGGTTGGTTGTCCTGGAGTATAAACAGAAAATTTATTTATTTATTTATTTATTTCCTAATCCTTAAACTATTTTCCAACTTTAGTCATATAGCAACTAAAACTTGAAAATAGTGTAGTATTAGTACTACTAGATGATGATGATGAAGAAAATAGTGCTAGATGCAAAGAAAATAGTACAGTCTGATTGAGTTAATTATAGTAATACAATGTGCTTAAATTTTTTTCATATTATAATTAACTTCATCACCATTTATTAAACCATTGAAGTTAATTATGAAGGCATCTTTTGACTTGAGAGAGATTCCTTTGAATTGAAGAAGTGCCAATGTATCACCAATACATAAAGATGGTTCTAAGAGTGAACATGAGTGACTACTACAGACCAGTTAGTCTGACTTCAGTGGTAGGAAAAATCTTACAGACAATGATTGAGTGCAATCCAGGGACATTAGATAAATACAGGTAGTTCTAACTTTATGAGTTAATTCATTCCTAGTGCCCGTGCTCATAAAGCAGGAATTTATTTCATATAGACATAATGTTAAAAATAGGGATTACATTCTCAACAGTGCAGTTTGACCATGGTAATGTTAAATAAAGGTCAACAAAACAGTAGTTGATGCTTAAACAATGATTTATTTGTCCAAAGAAATGAAAATATAGCCTTTAAAATCAAGCAAATCATAATAATAAAGAAATTATGTCATATAAATGTTAACCCTTTGCCTGTCCACATATATTTCGCATGTACTAAGCCATACGTTCGTTTGAAATAGTTACTTTTATCATGGCATTCTAGAGTAATTTTTTACGTATCTAGTAGGTCAGGGTACATGTAACAGACCAAGGATATGCAAGGATGTGTACATCCCATATGATGCACAGATCGAAAAAAGTTCAGAAACATTTATTATCTGCATGCTTTGTGCATCACATGTGATTCACACTAGAATTACCGCCGCCTCCCACTTCTTTATATTATATTCGCACCAAACCGTTAGAACACGTGCACAAGTGGTCCAGTGTTTGTTATTACCTCGCTGTAATAAGTTCTAAATATGAACCCTGCAATGTTTTACGGGAAAAGAAAACAACCAACTAGCAATAAAGAAAGTAGTTCTGAGGATGAGATTTTTTATGATGGCCAATATTCCGACAATGGCAGTGAAGATGAATATGTACAGTCTAATGAAGAAAGCGACTCAAAGAATTCTTTCTCTTCTTCGGAGTCATCTGTAGATGAAAATGTACAGCCTAACCGCAATAATCCACAAAATATGGCTACATGGGGAACCAATTTTCAAGAATCATCAAGAATTAATTTCACTAGAAATTCTGGTGAAAATACGTATTTCTCCAGCCAATGGCATCGTGCAACCAATTGATATTTTTGAGCAGTTTATTGAAGAGGAAATTATAAAACTAATGGTGATCGAAACAAATAAGTACGCACAGCAGCATTTAGCAAGATATCCTCTTCGACGTACATCACGTATGCAAAGATGGTCTGATGTAACAGAAAAAGAAATGAGATAATTTCTTGGCGTGATTTTTGCCACAGGCCTTATTAGGTATCCAAATCTAGAAGATTACTGGAAGAAAGATGAGTTATATTATCATCCCTGTTTGCACAAAATTTGTATGAGCTATAACAGATTTACCTCGATTTTGAAAAACTGGCATGTCGCAGACAATCAAGCAGTGGTACCAGGCAATAGGTTATATAAAATTTCTAATTTCACAAAACTCTATAAAAAAAATTCAAGAAGTTTATACCCCCATTTCCCCCGATGAAACTATGATTTCCCACAGAGACAGACTTCAGTTTCATCAATGTAACCCAGGAAAAGCCCATAAATACGGGATTAAATTATTTGAAACTATGTGAAATGACGGATTATATATGGAATTTCTCAGTTTACTGCAGCCAAGGAACTTCTAATTTATTACCAGGCCTGGATCATTCCGGATCTGTAGTATCCTTAGCTGAACCACTGCTAAATGAAGGCAGAATTTTGGTTGCAGACAACTGGTACAGTAGTATACCTTTAGCAACTTACCTGAAGAACAAAAATACAGATTATTGTGGAACTTTTAAAATCTAATAGAAAAGGGCTGCCCAACGAAGTAAAGTCAAAGAAATTAGAGAAAGGAGAAGTAGTAGGAATGGTAAATAATGACGGAATACACGTTATGAAATATAAAGACAAGAAAGATATATATATGATTTCAACTTACCACAGTACAAATAAGAAAGCTGTTGAAAAAGAAGAAATGCAGAAGAGGCCATTGAAAAGAAAAACTGAAAAGGAGAAACTATTTCAAAACCTGCAGTTATAAAAGAATATAACAGAATAAAAGGAGGAATTGATCTTTCAGATCAAATGATCTCATATTATAGTCCGGCCAGAAAGAGTGTAAAATGGTATTGAAAAGTCTTGTTTGAATGCTTAGAAATTGCTGTAGTGAATAGTTGGGTTATCTATAACAAGTTTTGCTCAAATAAAACAATCCAGCTAGTAGCATTTTCAAAAGCTGTTACGATGTCTCTGTTGGGTATGGCCAAAAAAAGTTCTATAAATAAACCAATTAAAAAGGCACACACATTATGAAATATACCAAGAAGAGAAGACTGAAAACTCATTCGGAGAAGGTGTATTTGTTGTTACACAAAAATCATATTGAAGGAAAATTGCAAAGACACAATGAAAAAATCTAAACAAGTCTCAACAGAATGTGTCAAATGTGACAAACCATTTTGTCTACCTTGTTTCAGTGAATACCATAAATAATATTATGTTGTGTATTGAATGAGAAATAAAAGCTACTTTATTTATATTTGTGCATTTTTTATATATTTAGTAACTCCACCATATTTCAGATAATTCACATTCTTGCACTTTGTGAATCAGATGTGATGCACACTCACTGATTTGGAAGACATAAACTATAATATGTTTAGATCGAAAAACTGAGTGAGTTTCAAACGTTTATCGAAAATTTATCGTATTTAAAACTCCAGTAAGTGTGTATCACATGCGATGCACAAGCGTATAGAAAAATATGTCGTGTGTATCATGTGATGCACGGGACAGGCAAAGGGTTAAAGAATGTTTTTTCTTTATCATCATCATCATCATCACTAAATGCACACTCATTGATTGGTTGTCACTTGATGATTCATCACTTTTTGTTGGCTCAGCACTTGTTGGTTCTTTAGAAGTACAAGGAGTCATCTTCTTCTTCAGAAATGCTTCAAGAGTGGTTTGTTTCCAAGACAGTCTTCTCTTTTCTATATAAATTTCACGATAGCATGCATAAGCATTTTTTAAATCTGTAGTAACTTTTCTAGTGCACCCAAAATTTGAATCTTTGTGTCTCAAAAATCTCAATTCCTTTTTCTGTGTGTTGAAAAGCTTTGTCAAGCCCCTTGAGAGTGAAGGAGCGAACAGGACTTTCAGCTATTAAATCTTCTTTTTCTTCAGCTTCTTCACATTTTACCATTTCAAGGAGAACTTTGTTTCTGAACTCTCCGTTGTATGCTTGAAGCAAATTAGTGTCAGTTATAGAAACCTCAAGCTGCAGTTAGTTAGCAATATTAACGACCGCTTCTGTTTCATTTTGTATGATCTCTCCTGTAGTAGTACTGTATTGTATACAATACAATATACAATACAAAGCAGTACTACTATATGTACTGTATTGTATACCATACAGTACATAGTAGTACTGCTTTGTATAGCTATGTGCATGGTTTGAAATGCCATATTTATGAATATATGGCATTTATTTATTGCAATTAATGTTCATATTTTCGATATTGTTGATACTTAATACTAGAAAAAAATAACTCGTGAACACAGGAACTCATAAATGGGGAACTGCCTGTATAGCATTCAGAATAACATACAATGTAGGGAAAATCTTGTTGAAACAACCTAGTAGGCTATTTTGAGCTGGATGTAGGGAACAATTTCGACATAGTTTATTTGAATTTTAGCAAAGCATTTAACTCAGTCCCTCGTGAGAGGTTACTGTAGAAGCCTGAATTGGTTGGGATTACTGGTAAGATGCAGGACTGAAGGTAGAGGGTTGTGATTAATGGATATTCTACAGGATGGTGTAAAGTTAGAAGTGGGGATCCCGTCCCCCACAGATTGGTTCTTGGACTACTGTTATTTCTGAATTTCAAAAATAACATCAACAAAGCAGTAGAAGGCGTGATGTCAATATTTGCAGACAACGTAAAGATTGGTAGAGTAGTTATTGATTAGTACCAAGCAGCACCTTCAGGATAACTTGAACAGACTACAAGAATGGTCTGAGAAGTGGCAGCTGTGATTAATGTAGCAAAATTAAAGGTCTTGCACTTGGTGAATAGCAACCCCAAAATAAAGTATACACTTGGTGGGGTAGTATTAAAAACAGTAGAGGAAAAAACGGATCTGGCTGTTATATGAGCAGATATGAAATGTTCTGAGCAGTGTAAACAGGCAGCCAGGAAAGCCCATGGTGTCGTGTAGTAATAGTAATAGCAGCATGTGGTGCAAGAAAGCAAGTGTATGAGCTTATGTAGCATTAGCCAAAAAAATAAAAAATAAAGATTTTAAAAAATAATAAAAAAATTTTAAAAAATTCACACAACCATTTCCTCTAAAAGTTTGTCCAGTTGCTCCTTGAATTTATTTAAGCTATCAACTTTCACAACGACAGATCCAAGTTTCTTCCAGCAATTAACCACCCGCTGGCTAAAGGCAAATTTCCACACATCTGTTCTACAACTGTGTTTCCTCAATTTGAATTTATGCTCCCTTAGGTTTGTAATCTGAGAAACTGGAAGAATCCCATCAGCATTCAGCATGCTCAACCCATTCAAGGCCTTATATACCTCAATCAGATCACCTCTCGGGTGCCTAGTCTACAGCCGCTGCAATTTGCAGAACTTAAGCCTGTCTTGGTAAGAATAACCCTTCATTCCCCTCACCAATCTTGTTGCTCTTCTCTGTATATGCTCAAGCAAATCTACATCCTTCTTAAAATGAGGCCTCCGGACTTGTACACAGCACTCCAGGTGTGGCCTGACCATTGCCTTATACAAAGGAATAATCACTTCCTTTTCTCTGCTAGCAAAATTCCTGTATATCATTGACAAAACCGCATGACCTGCTCTTGCAGCCTGTCTGCATTGCTCAGAAAACTTCATATCTGACTGCACAATTACTCCCAGGTTTTTTTAATTTTCTACCACCCTAAGTGTAGTTCCACACAGTTGGTACGTTCCTCTGGGATTACATCTATCTGTATGCAGTATTTTGCATTTGTCAATGTTAAACTTCAGTTGCCACTTCTTAGCCCATCTGCCCAAATTTTCTAGATCCTGTTGCAGTAGCACACTGCCATTACTGTCATTAACAACCTTGCCAACCTTTGTATCATCTTCATACTTCAACACTAAGCCTGATATACCTTCATCAATATCATTGATAAATATACAAAACAACAGAGGGCCCA
This sequence comes from Mastigoproctus giganteus, assembly GCF_048544385.1. Lineage (NCBI taxonomy): Eukaryota > Metazoa > Arthropoda > Arachnida > Uropygi > Thelyphonidae > Mastigoproctus > Mastigoproctus giganteus. The sequence goes on along the minus strand of NC_143578.1, from coordinate 197,205,488 downwards.
ACACCAAACCCTGTGGGACTCCACTAATAACATTAGTCCACAAAGAGCAGTGTCCATTGATTACCACTCTCTGTCTTCTCCCACTCAACAGACATTGATTACCACTGTCTGTCTTCTCCCACTCAACTAATTATCCATTGTAGCAACTTACCCTTAATACCATTCTGCTCCAATTTGTACAGTAGTCTTCCGTGCGCAACAGTGTCAAAAGCTTTCCTGAAATTAAAGTATATGCTATCAAAATTATTTTTTGCATCCAGTTCCTTTGTAACCACATCGTAGTATCCAATCAAATTTTTCAGACAAGACTTTCCCTTTACAAACCCATGCTCTTTCTGGATTATTGCTGTAGTCTTGTCTAGACGATCCTGCAATGCATCTTTAACCAGTGACTCCATTATTTTATCTGCAACAGAAGTTAAACTAACTGGTCTGTAATTACTCGTGTCATCCTTCGATTCCTCTGTGAATTGGGGATACATTTGCACATCTCCAGTCCATGGGAACTTCCCCTGAGTCCAAGGCTGCTCTCATAATTATGGCTAAGTGTTTGCTTAGTTCTCCTCCTTTAATGTAACTGGATAGATCCCATCCACCCCAGGTGCCTTTCTTATGTTTAACTTCAAAAATTTCTCTCCTCCACTTTGCTCTCAGTTATTACAAAATCATTAAGCACCCTGTTACTATTTGAGAAACGTCTGGCATTTTCCTTCCTTAATAACTCCTCATGTGTGAATGTAGATGGAAAATACTCATTCAGTTTGTTTGCTATCTGAGCAGGATCATCAACAATTGAACCATCAATATCAAGTGGACCAATCTGATTCATCCTCTTCCATTTTAAAGTTGATATCAATGATTTTTCGAACATTATCCTGTTAAGATAAGGAAGTCATACTCCCATTTTATAAGGTAATTGTAAGATCACATTTGGAATACTATGTTCAAGTATGGAGATCTCATTTGAAATAAAACAGAGCTTCTTGAAAGGATCCAAAGATGGGCAACTCGCATGATGAGATTGGCAAAAAGGCAACCATACAAGGATGGACTCAGATTATGTGAGCTAGAGCTTGGCAACCACGCACCTCAGAGATGACCTGATCGAGGTTTATAATACTCTGTGAGGGGTTAGTAAAATGAATGATGGTGGAATTTTCACTGTTATAAAGAATTCCAGAACTAGGGAGAATACATTCAAATTACAGGGGAAGAGGTTTAGACTAGATTGTAGGAAGTTTTATTTTTGCCAGTATGTTGTTGATTGCTGGAACAGGTTTCCTTCAGAGGTAGTTGACACTGACAATTTGAATAAATTTAAAGGTCAACTGGGTAGTTACCTATGTAAAGATCAAAGCAAATAATTTGTATTTTCTTATCTACTCGTTTTCCCCACTGGCAATTGCAGCAGTAGCCTGTGGCTTCCTTGCACTATATGTCTATTATTGTCACCATTCGGCATAAGGCTTTAAATAATCCATCTCCTTATTTAAATCTGTACTAATGCCTTTAGAGATGCCATGTCAAAAACACAGCCCGATAATATTATTTTGGCAACCTGTTGTATTGGTAATGCCATGCAATGTAGTGCGACTCAACATAATTCAAATACTCTGATCCAGATATTAGAAGCATGCATACATACGTATCAAGTATACACATTGAGTTCATATCCATTGTTTGAGTTGTTTTAGATTTTCTAATTAGTTATAAAGTGGTATTGGTAAAAAAAAACCCAATTGTTGGTAACAGTAATTAGTCTGTACTTTTTTTTCATTGAAACCAGACATTCACCTAGTTATTTTTATCTCTGTATATTTTTATCTTATAAAATCTGTTGGATACTATTATTAGTATCTAAGCATGAGATTGAGAACTGGTACATTGTTTCAATGAATTTTATTTAATTGTAGTGTGATTTTACCTATGTGAACTTCGTGTACAAGCAGAAAAATGGGGAATTTTTTTGTCATTCAACAATGCATGTTCGTATACTGTATATTGTTCAGTGATGTGGATATAAAAACAAGGTGGCAAATTTGTGTTTAAGACCATTGATAATATGATGAGCTCAAAAATGAGCTGTATTAACTATTCATTCACTTTCTGATTTTTAAAGGATACCTTGCTATAAAATTAATGCAGTCTATCCACATATGAGTCATCAATTTTAGCATAGGTAAGGAAATTTGCTAAATTCATTCGCAATTTATCTTTTGCAATATTTGCTCACTGTCCACTTTGACAGAATAACCTATCACATAATTCTTTTGGTGCATAATTTTATTTATTGAAGTTATAAATTTCACTAAATTAAATCCTGTGATTAACAAGCATTTGCTAATCGTTCCAATAAAAGTGTAAAATTTGTTGAACCACCTGCCGTACGTCTTTCTATACATTAAAAAAAGTTTTCCTCCTGGCGATATTTATTCGAGCCATTGGGAGAAGAGGGATGCGGGTGACGTGATACAAGTAGGCAAGGCAATTACGTCACTACAAATGTGCAGGTAAATAATTACATAGGTGATTTTGTGATTAGATTTCAATCAGTGCATTATAATGTTAGTATATTAATATAATTACAAGAGGGGTGTAGAAGATTTGACTTACTACATCATACCTTTACATTTTATGTGGGACAAAACAGGAAATAAGTGGCGTCGACGTAAAAATGTGTGTAAAGTGGTCGCTCGGTTGAAAAGCGTCTCACCACCAGATGTCGAAAGGTTTCATTTGAAATTATTGTTATGTGAAGTGAAACACCTAAGGCGTTTTGAAGATGTGAGAACTGTGAACAGAGTACTGTACAAGATTTTTCAAGAAGCCGCTCGAGTGGCAGGTGTAAGCTTGTTTGTTTGTTTGTTATTTGGTTTTTAGGAGCATTAGCAACTAAGTCCATACTGCTCCGGGTATATGTGGTGGTCATTCCCTGACCTTTCTGCATCCTCCGTATTTGGTGGTCACGGGCTCAAACCCCGGTCTAATCAAGAAGCGTGTGCTATGTATTGCTGCTCCTGCCCATCTGGCTACGGAGGTGCCGGCATGTGTAAACAGATCGGTCGATCATGTGAAGGAAACTCTTTCCGAAGCGGTTTCAGTAACGATGCAGAGAAGGACAAGACATTTTTTTGTCTATTTTGTGTTGGCTGGGGCAAAGTGAACAGGGGGCAGAACCTCTAGTTCACATTAAAACTGAAATTGTTTTACTAATGTGATAAACATTCAAATAAAACTACCTGTTCACATTATCCAATAATTGTTCTACTTTGTGTAATGTAATCATTCAAAAATATAAAAGTTCTTCATCGCAGAACTATTCGCTAAATAAGCAGTGACAATTTTGAGTTTAAAATATTAATTCAAAAGTTGTTTTGCAGTATCCATTTTCATGTCAGTAACAGCCAATCAAATATGCAGGGATTGAATGATGAATATGAGGTGACAAGCTGCAAAGGTAACAAAACTGATCTTGTAATGATAAACTTTTGGCAATAAAAATTTACACTTACATATAGTGTTAGTAGTGGCATATGACAAGAAATCAAGCTTATAAAGCATCAGACAAAACACACACACACACACACACACCTGTTTTTCTAGGTCTTGTTTAGCATTAGCATTAGTAGAGGCATATGATGCAAGAAAGCAAGCTTATGCAGCGTTAGCCAAAAAAAAAAAAAAAAAAAACCCCTTCCACTTCACCCCTCCGTTCGTTCGATACCTGTCCAGCTGAGCCTTAAATTTATTTAGGCTATCAACTTCCACAACAAGGGATGGAAGTCTGTTCCACCAACCAACTACCTGCTGGCTAAAGGCAAATTTCTGCACATCTATCCTACATCTGTCTTTCCTCAATTTGAATTTATGCCCTCTCGGGTGATTATTCTGAACAGAGGCAGTATCCCATCAGCATTGAGCATGCTCAAACCATTCAAGGCTTTGTACACCTCTATCAGATCACCTCGCCGGTGCCTAGTCTCCAGACACTGTAATTTGCAAAACTTAAGCCTTTCTTCGTAATAGCAACCCTTTGTTCCGTTCGATAATCTTGTTGCCCTTCTCTGTACTCGTTCCAGCAGCTCTACATCCTTCTTGAAATGAGGCCTCCAGACCTGTATACAGTACCCAAGGGCGGCCTGACCATTGCCTTATACAAGGGAATAATCACCTCCCTATCCCTGCTAGAAAACTTCCTGTATGTCATTGATAACACACCATGAGCTACTCTTGCAGACCGTCTCCACTGCTCAGAGAACTTCATATCTGCCTACACAATTACCCCCAGGTCCTTTTCATTCTCTACCACTGTCAGTGTAGTACCACAGAGTTGATACGTTTCTCTGGGGGTTGCTGTTTCCCATATGTAGTACTTTACATTTGTCAATGTTAAACTTCATTTGTCACCTCTCTGCCCATCTGCTCAACCTTTCCAGACCTGTTGCAGCAGCATAGTGTCAGTAGTGTCCTTGACAACCCTGCCAACCTTCATATGGTCTGCAAACTTGGACGTTAAGCTTGATATACCATCATCAATATTATTTGTAAATACAGAAAACAACAATGGACCCAACACTGAACCCTGAGGGACTCCACTAATAACATTAGTCCACGATGAGCAGTGTCCATTAATTACCACTCTCTGTCTTCTGCCACTCAACCATCCCTTTATCCATAGCAACCATTTGCCTCCAGTGCCACACTGCTCCAATTTGTGCAGCAGTCTTCCATGTGCAACAGTATCAAAAGCCTTTCTAAGATCCAAATATATAATATCAAAGTTATTCCCTGCATCCAATTCTTTTGTGACTACATCATAGTATCCAATCAAATTAGCATTAGCATTAGCATTAGTAGAGGCATATGATGCAAGAAAGCAAGCTTATTCAGCATCAGCCAAAAAAAAAAAAAAAAAAAAAAAAACAACCACTACTCCCATTTCACCCCTCAATTCGTTCGAAATACCTGTCCAGCTGAGCCTTAAATTTGTTTAGGCTATCAACTTCAACAACAAGCGATGGAAGTCTATTCCACAAACCAACTGCCCGCTGGCTAAAGGCGAATTTCCGCACATCTATCCGACATCCGTCCTTCCTCAATTTGAATTTATGCCCTCTCAGGTGATTATTCTGAGCAAGAGGAAGAATTCCATCGGCATTGAGCATGCTCAAGCCATTCAAAGCCTTGTACACCTCTATCAGATCACCTCGGCGATGCCTAGTCTCCAGGCTCTGTAATTTGCAAAACTTAAGCCTTTCTTCGTAAGAGCAACCCTTTGTTCCATTCACTAATCTTGTTGCCCTTCTCTGTACTCGTTCCAGCAGCTCTACATCCTTCTTGAAATGAGGCCTCCAGACCTGTATACAGTACTCAAGGTGTGGCCTGACCAATGCCTTATACAAGGGAATAATCACATCCCTGTCCCTTCTAGAAAAATTCCTGTATATCATTGACAAGACACCATGAGCTACTCTTGCAGCTCGTCTGCACTGCTCAGAGAACTTCATATCTGCCTGCACAATTACCCTCAGGTCCTTTTCATTCTCTACCACTGTCAGCGTAGTACCACAGAGTTGATACATTGATCTGGGGTTACTGTTTCCCATATGTAGTACTTTACATTTGTCAATGTTAAACTTCATTTGCCACCTCTCAGCCCATCTGCTCAACCTTTCCAGATCCTGTTGCAGCAGCATAGTATCAGTAGTGTCCTTAACAACCCTGCCAACCTTTGTATCGTCTGCAAACTTGGACATTAAGCCTGATACACCATCATCAATATCATTTATAAATACAGAAAACAACAATGGACCCAACACTGAACCCTGAGGAACTCCACTAATAACATTAGTCCACGTTGAGCAGTGTCCATTGATTACCACTCTCTGTCTTCTGCCACTCAACCATCCCTTTATCCATAGCAGCAATTTGCCTCGAATGCCACACTTCTCCAATTTGTGCAGCAGTCTTCCATGCGCAACAGTATCAAAAGCCTTTCTAAGATCCAAATATATAATATCAAAGTTATTCCCTGCATCCAGTTCTTTTGTGACTACATCATAGTATCCAATCAAATTGGTCAGACAAGACCTGCCCTTAACAAACCCATGCTGTGTCTGAGCTATAACTGAATTCTTGTCCAGATGATCCTGCAGTGCTTCTTTAACCAGTGCCTCCATTAATTTTCCTGGAACCGAAGTGAAACTAACAGGTCTATAATTACTTGTGTCAGCCTTTGATCCTCCTTTGTGAATTGGGGTTACATTTGCACATCTCCAGTCCATGGGTACCTCCCCTGAGTCCAAAGAAGCTCTCATAATTATGGCTAGGGGTTTGCTTACTTCCTTTGCTGCCTCCTTTAATATAACTGGATAGATCCCATCCACCCCGGGTGCCTTTTTTATGTTTATCCTCAACAATTTCTCCTCCACTTTCCTCTCAGTTATTAGAAAATCATCTAGCTCACTGCCAATGTTTACTTCACCTACGACATTCCCCTTCCTGAATAACTCCTCATGTGTGAATGTAGATGCAAAATACTCGTTTAGATTGTTAGCCACCTGAGCTGGATCCTCAACTGTTGAACCATCAACATCCAGTGGACCAATCTGATTCATCCCTTTCCTTCTTGAGTTTAAATAAGTAAAGAACTCTTTTCTGTTTTTCTTTGCATCCTTTGCCAAGGATTTCTCATAATCTGCCTTTGCCTGCCTAATCTCCTTTGTGACTTGGTTACAGACCAACTTATATCTATCATAGGCTTCCACGTCACCCATTAATTTGTATGTATCCCATGCATTTTTCTTCTCTGCCATATGTCTCATTAGTTCATCTGACAACCATTTAGGCCTGAACCTTGAACAATATTTCTTGGTTGGTATGTAAAGCCTGGTAGCTTCCAAGATTAGTTCCTTCAATGCTTCCCATTTTGAATTTGCTGTTGGTAACATCATCAGTTGGTCCCACTGTATAGAATTTAAATACTGTCTCAGACCATCATAGTCGCCTTTACGAAAGCAAAAACCCTTCCCTTTACCTCTGATGGTAGTTACCTCCTTGAGTAAATCCCACTTCAGCACACTGTGATCACTGCCACCTAGTGGTTCATTTATCTGCAGATTCCTAATGCATGAAGAATCACTACTGATAATCAGATTAAGAGTATTCTTGATCTGATGATCAAGAGTATTACTCCCTCTAGTTGCCTCCCGAACATGCTGGTGTAGAAAACAATCATCCAATAAATCCACAAAAGCCTTGCTAGTGTGTGAGTGACCAACCCACAAATTCCAGTCAATATCTGGGAAATTAAAATCCCCCATTATAAGGCTCTCTGATTTACTGGCCCATTCTATTTCCCTGTACAGTATCTTTATTATACTCATCAGAGTCATTAGGCCTATAGCACACTCCTACTCTCAATTTTGATTTACCTATGCTTATGTCACACCAAACTGACTCAACACTGCACTGTCCAGCGATGTCAACTGGCTTCACTTCCTTGGATTTTATGTGTTTATTAACTAATAGCATAACCCCTCCTCCCTTCCTATCCTGTCTATCCTTTCTGTAGACGTTGTACTCCCCAAATTCCAGTTCTGCATTCCTTATATCTGTGTGACACCACATCTCTGATATCCCAACAATATCTGCCTTTGATGTTTTGAGTAATACCTCAAATTCATCAAATTTATTTACTAAACTCCTAGCATTAGTGTACACGCAAGTATACATGCACCTGTTTCTATTCTTAGCTACCCTAACACAACCCATGTGTTTACTTGTACCGCAATGACTTCCAGCAGTCTCTGAAATATCCTGCATCTTGTTTTTCAGGCTTCTGCTCATTCCAATAGAAGCAGTGCAAGAATCTCTTTCACCTCTGCCCGTGGCTACTGTTAATCCATTAGTCTTTGTCTCCCCCCAAGCTAGCAGTTTTCTGACCCACCTAACACTGCCTCGATAGCATCAGCAAATATTCTTGCACCCTTTCTATTTAAGTGTATCCCATCCCTGTAGAAGCAATCTCTCCTGTTAACAAGTACAGTCCAGGCTGAAAAAAATTCTACCCCTTCAGCCTTGCACAATCTTTCCAGGGCCGAATTGATCGACAAGGCTCTCATCATATACTCCCTCCTATCGTGTCTGGGCAGAATTGCAGACACTTTCAAATTCAACCCTACTTCACGGCTTTTTTTCAACAGTGACCTGTACTTGTTAAGTAATTCCGCTGGTCTCCTACTCTTAATATCATTTGTGCCAACGTGTACAACTATATCACCTTTTGTGCCCTTAAAAGATGATATCTGCTCTACAACGTCATCAACCTTTGCCCCTGGCAGACATACCCTGGTCCTGTTCCACCTATCCTTTTTACAAAGCATGTTCCCCGTTTCCCTGACAATTGAGTCACCAACAACTACTAGTTCCTGTTGGACCAGCGCATTCTGCCTTGGGGGCTGCCTCTGTGTTGCAAGATGACCAAGTCCAAGCTCTGGTGTTGATGTGGGCAGCTGAGAGCTTGATGGGCCCCTCAATTTATTTCCTTCGAGGGCATCCACCCTGTCCTTCAAGGTCTCATATAGGCCCATAACAACGCCGAGTTGTCGCCTAATTTCCTTGCACTCCTTGCATCGTGCACACACAAAGACATCCCCCATGGCAGTATCATGTCCCGTACCCGATTGCTCCGCAAACATCAAGCAAACTGTGCATCTTAAAAGGCCGTGATTCAGGGGGCAACCGCCCCCCTCAGTTCTCCCCTGAGTCACAGCACTCCCATTAGCTTGAGCCTTTTGCTTTGCTGCTCTGGTCAGAGTCATGATTTCGATTTAAATGTCAATAAAATTACAATTTCAGAACAAAATTAAAACCTTAAACTTGTATCTTAACACAGTTATAACGCTATATTTATTTTTCGGTATCGAGTGTTATCTACGAGTTCCCTTTATATAACTTCCGTGTCAAGTATGTATTAATTATTTGTTACGTTTGTACTCTAAGTCGTTATATATATATAGTTAAAGGTACAATTTAATTGAAAATTGGTCAGGTAAGACCTTCCCTTAACAAAACCATCCTGTGTCTGAGCTATAACTGAATTCTTGTCAAGATGATCCTGCAGTGCTTCTTTAACCAATGCTTCCATTAATTTTCCTGGAACAGAAGTTAAACTCACAGGTCTATAATTACTTGTGTCAGCCTTTGATCCTCCTTTGTGAATTGGGGTTACATTTGCACATCTCCAGTCAGTGGGGGGAGAGAGAGAGAGAGAGAGAGAGAGAGAGAGAGAGAGAGAGAGAGAGAGATAATCTTTAAAGCCCTTCACGGCCAAAAAGCCAGGAGTTTACATTTTTACAGCCTCCCAAAACTTCCGGGAAAATAGAACAATTAATTTACAAAAACAGGTAATTTTACAAATGAAAACATTTTGATACAAAGGAGAGAACTCCTTACGAGAGTTAGGTCTGATTGAGCTGGCTTAACATCGAGATAAGAGCACCAGCTCAGTCAGACAGGAACAGATGCAAGGTACACATGTCATTGCTGATTAGTCCTACTAGACATAATTTTTTTCCTGTAAGTCCGGTCAACAGCGAATTTGTTCAGGTCGGCGTCAAGTGCCTGGGTTTGCTTGAACATCTGCTGAGGGAGGAACCTGTCCGAGAGATGGAGTCGCGATGAATGCGCGTAGAGCTCGGGACTGGCCCTAAGGGCAGCAAGGGGACTCCTCCAGCCACAGGTATCCCAGAATGAAGGTATTGCGATTATGCCTGTTATCATCTTGACTGTTGCTAGGAGGCGTTGGTCGTCGACTAAGGTGGGAAGCCGTGGTATCCCGAGAGAGTTGGAAAGCCGTGGTATCCCGAGAGAGTTGGCAAGCTGCGTGGTACGAATCAGAGCTGGAAGGTTGTGCTTCCTGTTGGCCCACTTTAGGAGCCAGAATTCTGTGGCAAAGAGTGGTTTCTTTATTGATGGTGCCACTGACGCCCAAATTTCAGCAGCATAGAGTAAAGGTGGAAAGATGATTGTTCTGATATGAAGGAGATGCTGTTTTGCTATCCACCAGAGTCTTGAAGCACGTGTGAGGAGTATGTCTATGTCGGCGTTGAATCGAAGTTTGGAGTCGAATACAACGACCAGATCACGATGGCTGGATACAATTGGGATGAGGGTGTTGCCGACCGAAGGCTGGAGAGAAGGAGGAGTTTGCTTCAATGAATACACCATGAAATCGGACTTAGCAGGATTGATCTTGAGCCCGAACTGGTAGAGGTAAGATGTGACTGCAGTGAGAGTGTTGTTAATTTCCGTTTTTACCAGATCAAGGTCTTGACCAGGGATGATGGGAGTAAGTATCTTGATATCATCTGCATAGCTCAGTAGACATTGAGAATGTGCAACTAGTGGGAAGATAATAGAGGAGAACAGAAGGCCGGAAAGGACCCCTCCTTGTGGGACTCCTGCGGTGACGGATCTAGTAAGGGTGCAATCTCCTGTATGAAGCTTTATAACTCTGTTATTCAGAAGAGAGGAGAGAAAGCATAATATGTTCCCTGTGATCTGGAAGTGGCATTCCAGGAGAGTGAGTAGTTGGTTTACTTGGACGGCATCAAATGCAGCCTAAATGTCTAAGTAAGTAACAGCTAGTTCATGCCTTTTCTCGAATGCTGACAAGATAGTATTCGTGGTGACTAGCAGATTTGTGATCGTTGATCTGTTTGGAAGGGAATAGTGAATTTGGGCTGGATTACTGGGCAAGATCTGCTTGGTGAGGATCGGGAGTAAGGTCTTCTCCAGGAGCTTCAGCAGGCTGGAGGAGTTGGAGATGGGTCGGAAGTGTTTAGGTTTCGATGGCGACTGAACTTTGGCTAAAGGTTTGATGAGATAATTTTCCCATTGCTGTGGGAAAATCTGGTTCGAGAGTAACTGGTTGAAAATAATTAAAAGTGGCTGAATAATGTACGGACTTAGGCATTTGAGCATGAATTGGGGAACTCCATCATCACCAGTGGTTGACAATGCAGGTAAAGAATTGATGGCGACGATCAGCTGTTGTTTTGTGATCTGAATGGTGTTCAACACTTCTTGCTGGGTGGGCTCTGTTAGTAGAGCCAGATCTGAGTTTGGCATAGGATTACGATTAAATCTTGTGACGAAATCAAGCCACAATTCAGGATCAAGTTGCAAAGGAAAATGAAGGTTCACTTTCTTGTATGGAATTTTTCCTTTAGCCAGATCTCGGTTAGCGTATAATTTGATTGCCTCAGATTTCAGGCGATTAAATTGAGCTGTGCCCTTGAATAAACGATGCAATCATTGACATTTTGCGACTGTTTCCATGTGCGATGGAGCTGTTGCTTCAGCTGGAAACTCATTTTTAGTTCTGAATTCCACCAAAGTCTTGTATATGGACTGATTGTGATTTTTTTAGAAGCGGCATATTTGGCAACCGTGTTGATCCAGTTTGTGAGAATGTTCACAGCTAGCTCTGGGTCGCAAGTCTCTAAGGTCACCCAGGGAATGAGAGAGGCGGCTCTGATGCACTTATCTACATCAAGTAAGTTGGGACTGCTGATGTCAACCTTTTTTGTTGTCCTTCTGGTTTCTGATTTGGGGGCTGGCAGATATGCAGTCACATGTATTGGGACATGATCAGAGTCGAATGACGTTTCTGCAATGTAATCAAGAGTGCAAGGGATAGAGGCTAGAACTAGATCTAAGAGGTTATTCCCCCTGGTTGGAGCTTCATTAATAAGTTGTAGATCAGCACATCTCAAGTGTGCCAGAAGATCTTTTTTCAGATTAGATAGCTGAGGAGGTAAATTGAAATCACCACAAACTAAGTGAGAAGCTGTGGGATGCAAGCTGATTGATTATCCAGTTGGAAACTTCAAGGATGATTTGCTGGGAAGGCGTTGGAGGTATGTACACCACACAGATGTCAAACGTCACGAAGTTGTATCTTAACGTAACGAGGATTGCTTCATAGTTAGGGGAGTTACTGGATTTATTATCCAATAGCTTGAAAGTGGATTTCTTGTAAAATATTGCGATGCCTCCACCCTTGCATGCAATCTGAGATGTGAATACGACCCCATAAACATCTGGGGCAGCTGCTGCTAGGAATTCTTCATCTTCATTGAGCCAGGTTTCGGTGATGGCGAGCAGGTCAAAATATCCGGGGAGCAGAATTTGCTCCATAGTGTCAAGCTTGTTCCTAAGACTACGCACATTCTGATAAAATATGGTGCAGGCAGGTACTCTAGGTACTTTGATACGGACGGGTGGTCTCTGACATAGCACTACTCGATTCAGCGGGGTGTGTCTAGGACTGATGAGCACAGGGATCGGCATATTGGTGTTCCGTGTCTGTGGTTCTGGTTGCGGTAACGAGATCTGGGATTGCTATGAATCAGAGTACCATTGGCGGGAGTCCTTTCCATTACTTCTATATCTCTGCCCTTTATGCCAGAGATAGGGCATAACAAGAGCTCCAGCAAGCCAGATTTCAGGATTGAAGAGTGCTTCAAAATCTGCATCAGCTACATCGATCTTAAAGGAGGCGTAGGTGGGATATTTTGTGAATAGCTTGGTGACTCTACCATTCATTTTTAATGCAGCAAGAAGGTTTTCCACACCATCAGCTGTGGTAGCAGGGGAGAGCCTACTAATGAAGACATTACGGATCCACTTGCTCATCCTTCCAGTGTTCACAATTTGCATCTTGCTGAAGCGCGAATTCCAATAACTTTAAGATTGAGGCTCAGTTCCTTAAGAGTTGGATTACGGGTCAGTGTTTGTTCTTTTGTTCGTTGGCTTGCAATCATTGCATACGTTGTAGTGTCTCTATGGATCTTTACATTAGATACAATCGTAGTCCCTGCATAATGGTTACCTCTCATGTTTGAGGCGGAGCCACAATTGCGATGTACTTCAGCAGCCAAAGCATTATCCGGTTTCGAGCGCCCCCATATGCGCCCCCACATATGAGGACCCCATATGTGAGTTTTGTGAACGCGAATAGGTGCGATTTGGCAGATTTTGCTCCTGATGAATTCTTTGGATCTTCTGTGAGGCAGTATTTCCTGAGTATCCGTTGGCATCTGCTGTGATTTCAGCATATACTGGTCTAGTGCTACGTTCAGGGCACACAACTTTAGACTCACATGTTATAAGAATGGGGGATGGAGAGGGGTCATGTGGTAATAAAGATGGGGTGGTTTGAGTAGGAGCTCTCGGTTTCGCGTGAAAGTGTTCGTCCGGAGGCTGCTGCTCGTGATGGTTAGTTTGAACAGCAAGATCACAAACCGATTGCTTCAGGTCATCAAAATTTTTCCCCAACACCTCCACTGTTTTGTGTATGCATTCATTGTGTTCTCGTAGTCGCTTGTTTTCAAGCAATAGGTCTGCGAGGATATTATGAATTGGCGACAGCTTTATACATAGTTGTCTCGATAATTGTGAGGAGCGAGACCAGGAGTGGACTGTGTTCGAGTGATGTTTGATTAATTATTGCGGAGATCTCTGTTGATAGGGTGTTATCCTGTTGGGAGCTACTAGCTTTTTGCATGATGAGATCTGAAAGGCCATTTTGTTCTGCCAGTAATGAGTCAGGTGTCAATTCCACATGTACATCTGGCGATCTCAATTTTTCCGTGTCTCCCTCAGGTTCGTGTTGGGTCCTGTGCTCAGGTGAATCCGAAATTTGGTTAACGTCGTTAAAAGTTTCACCAGTTGTTCCGAGTGAATGCATATAATTTTTTCCCTTACAGGGGGGGGGGACACTGCCAAACTTTCCGTCGCTGCTTCCCGAGCCTCTTTAGGTCAACGAGAGACATTCACTTCCATATGTCTTGAGACAGGAAGTACATTTTATAGCTACGTCCGGAACAATTCCACAAATTACACAGCTTTCATTATTTTGGTGATCTTGCTTTAAAGGCATTTTCAGATTTTAGGCGCAGATAAAAGGATTACGAGTGGGCTGGAAAAGAGTTTACAATTGTGTTTAGTAGTTGCCTTAACTACGTATCGTATTCCAAGTGATACGTTTACCGATCAGATACAAAATAAGTCAAAAATGACAGCTTATTTTAGTTGGCTAGACTTGTTACTGTTGGATGTAGAAATCCGCTTGTACGGGGCGTGGATAATTGCTAGAAGGCAGTAAATGATGCGTGTCGCCATGGTCACCTGACCGAAAGTACAAACTCATAGCACATTTGCCTGACCTTGACCTGTAGCCAGAAGCGGTAGATATCTCTGGTCAGCCGTGAGTAGCAAAACAGCAAATTTTGCAGTTTAAGAAAACTATAAATAATAAATACCTGGATGTCCAGGTTGCCACACAATGGATATCCTCTTGTTCAGCATCAAATTAGGAATACACCAACATCAAAATCATCATATAAACCTAAGCATAATTCTGTTAATTTAACTGATTAACCGGAGCAACAAAGACACACAGCCGTACAACTGAAAAGCATACACATTCTCCCTCCCCTGAGTCCAAGGAAGCTCTCATAATTATGGCTAATGGATTGCTTACTTCCTTTGCTGCCTCCTTTAATATAACTGGATAGATCCCATCCACCCCAGGTGCCTTTCTTGTATTTATCTTCAACAGTTTCTCCTCCACTTTACTCTCAATTATTACAAGATCATCTAGCTCACTGCCAGTGTTTACTTCAACTATGGCATTCCCCTTCCTGAATAACTCCTCATGTGTGAATATAGATGCAAAATATTGATTTAGTTTGTTAGCTACCTGAGCAGGATCATGAACAGTTGAACCATCGATATCAAGTGGACCAATCTGATTCATCCCCTTCCTTCTAGAGTTTACATAAGTAAAGAACTCCTTGCTATTTTTATTTGCATCCCTTGCCAAAGATTTCTCGTAATCTTGTTTCGCCTGCCTAACCTCCTTTGTAACTTGGTTACAGATCAACTTATATCTATCATAGGCCTCTGTGTCACATGTTAATTTATATGTATCCCATGCATTTTTCGTCTCTGCCATATGTCTCATTAGTTCATCTGACATCCATTTTGGCCTGAACCTTGAATAATATTTCTTAGTTGGTATATAAAGCCTAGTAGCTTCCAAGATAAGTTTTTGAATGCTTCCTATTTTGAGTTTGTTGTTGGTAGCATCATCAGTTTGTCCTACTGTATAGAATTTAAATACTATCTCAGACCATTGTAGTTGCCTTTAAGAAAGCAATAACCCTTCCCTTTACCCCTGATGGTAGCTACCTCCTTGAGTAAATCCCACTTCAGCACACTGTGATCACTGCCACCTAATGGTTCCTGTATCTGCAGATTCTTAATGCATGAAGAATCACTACTGATAATCAAATCAAGAGTATTGCTCTCTCTAGTTGCCTCCCGAACATGCTGATTTAGAAAACAATCATCCAATAAATCCACAAAAGCTTTGCTAGTGTGTGAGTGACCAACCCACAAATTCCAATCAATATCTGGAAATTAAAATCCCCCATTATAAGACTCTCTAATTTATTGGCCCACTCTATTTCCCTGTACAGTTTCTTATTATATTCATCAGTCATTAGGCCTATAACACACTCCTACTCTCAATTTTGATCTCCCAATTCTTATGTCACACAGGCGCCTCCGTAGCCAGGTGGGAAGGAGCAGCAGTGCGTAGCGCACGCTTCTTGATTAGACCGGGGTTCGAGCCCGTCACCACCAAATACGGAGGATGCGGAAAGGTCAAGGAATGACCACCGCATATCCCGGAGCAATATGGCCTTAGTTGCTAATGCTCCTAAAAAAAAAACCAAAATCTTATGTCACACCAAACTGACTCGACACTGCACTGTCCAGCAATGTCGACTGGCTTCACTTCCTTGGATTTTATGTGTTTCTTAACTAGTTTTAGTTAAGTTGTAGTCTTGTTAAGTTAAGTTAGTTAAGTTGTAGTCTTGTTGTAGTAGCATACCTGAATTACTGTCATTAACCACCTTGCCAACCTTTGTATCATTTGCAAATTTAAACATAAGTCTGATATACCTTCATCAGTACCATTAGTAAATATAGAAAGCAACAATGGGCTCAGCATCGAACCCTGGAAGGCTCCACTAAATATGTTAGTCCACAAAAATATTGTTCATTAATAACTGCTCTGTCTGTCTTCTCAGTTTGTCAGCAACCTGAGCAGGACCATCAAAATCAAGTGGTCCACGTTCATTCAACCCCTTCTTTCTACAGTTAATATAAGCAGAAAAATCTTTGTTGCTTTTTCTTTGCATTCTTTACCAGAGTCTTCTTGTAATCTTTCTTAGCTTACCTAACCTCCTTTATTACTTGATTGCAAACTAGTTTATATCTACCATAGGCTTCCGTATCACATGATACTTTATATGCATTCCATGCATTTTTTGTCTCTGCCAAAAGTCTCATTAGTTCATGTGACATCCATTTAGTTCTAAGCCTTGAACAGTGTTTGGCACTTCTGTAGCCAGGTGGGCAGGAGCAGCAGTGCGCAGTACACGCTTCTTGTTTAGACCGGGGTTTGAACCCGTGACCACCAAATACGGAGGATGCGGAAGGGTCAGGGAATGACCACCGCATATTCCTGGAGCAATATGGCCTTAGTTGCTAATGCTCCTAAAAACCAAATAACAAACAAATGAACAGTGTTTTTAGTTGGTATGGAAAACTTAGTAGCTTCTGTGATTATTTCTCTGAATATTTCCTATTTAAAATTTGCTGTTGGTAGTATCATCATTATTATAATTTGATAATCAGATTAAAAATATTGCTTCCTCTTGTTGCCTCTCTAGCATGCTATTGTAGAAAACAGTCATCCAATAAATCCACAAAAGTCTTGCTAGTGTGTAAGTGACCAATCCACAAGTTCCAATCAGTATTTTGAAAGTTAAAATCCTCCATTATAAGACATTCTAATTTACTGGTCTTCTCTATTTCTTTGTTATACTCATCCCAGTTGTTAGACCTATAACATATTTTACCCTCATTTTTGTTTTCCCAGGCTTATGCTACACCAAACTGACTGAACATTACATGGCTACAGACATTGCACTGGATGCAGTGCCTTAGATTTAATATGCTTCTTAATTATAAGCATAATCCAACCTCCCCCCCCCCCTCCTGTGCTGTCTATTCTAACAAATGCCCTTCAGGTCATCTTGGGTTTGCTTTCCCTGGACTTATATATTGTATACAGAGGTATGGTATATAACAGGGGTGGCCATAGTGTGGCTCGTGAGTTGCATGAGGCTCGCACAGGCTTATGGTGTGGCTCTCATGCAGATATATTTTGATTTTTATTTATATCAAAATTTTATATATAACACTGATTAAAGTTTAAAAATAACTATTTTTTAAGTAAGCATATTTCTTGTTACCATGTTTTTTTTTCAAAACCATAAAAAAATGCACAAATTTCTCAAAATACTAGTTCTGACAGACAATACTTCACAGAAGATATTTACATATTAAGTTTGCTTGTCAATGCCTTACGGGTGTTGTCCATCTTAGCAGTTAAGATGGACAAGTTTGGTTGATGACTTGTTAGGGCAGTATGTACAAGTCCATTTAAATGCTCAACAGTCAAAACAGACCGATACTTAGTTTTAATAAATTTAAGTGTTGAATACAAAGACACAAGAATATGCTGTACCGAAAATAGAGATTAATCTCTGCACACACTCTTTTGTTTTAGGATATTGTTCCAGAACCTGCTTCCAAAACTCAGTATTCGAGCAGCCACTTCCTTTTAGTTGTTTTTTATCCTTCATTCTCTTGGAGCTCCAGTAGCTCCAACTGTACACCTGCTGTATCTCCAGCAATTGGTGGCGGGAGGGAACAGCCATTCTTCATAATGTCAACAAGAAGACGATTTTCCATAGATGCAAATGATAGTTTAAGTGCTCTTAAATCACGAAATTTA
This sequence comes from Mastigoproctus giganteus, assembly GCF_048544385.1. Taxonomy (NCBI): domain Eukaryota; kingdom Metazoa; phylum Arthropoda; class Arachnida; order Uropygi; family Thelyphonidae; genus Mastigoproctus; species Mastigoproctus giganteus. Next base: position 197,187,547 of record NC_143578.1, on the reverse strand, counting down.
TCATTAATTTCTTCTGCCAGTCCGTGTCACTTGCATACATAATCCCTTCTAGTTATTATTTCAAATCCTGGTAGAGTTTGCAAAGTTTTATTCAAACACATGAAATGAGTGAAGGTTTTAGAAACTATGTCCTTTTCGAAGAGTTTCAGTTTGTTATGGAAGCTGAACACACTCTGTTCAGCTAGATCAGAAATAAGTTTTCCTTGTCCTTGTAGAGATACATTTAATGATTGTAAATGCTGAACAACATCTGTGAAAAATGCTATATCTATTAACCACTGGGCATTCTCAAGTTGAGGGAAAGGTTTCCCTTTTTCTTTGAAAAATTGTTTGATTGGTTCCATCAAGTGAAAGAACTTTAGAACATTGCTTACCGGGAGCCACCTTACTAAACAGAACCACAATATGTCATCTGGAAGCTGATCGTTGTCTATTTCTTCCACGAAGACTTTGAACTGTTGATATGTTTGATGCTTTAGCATATGTAGTTAACAATTTTCAGAACTACCTCCATAAATGTTCATATATAAAACATTTAGATGGTAGGTGTTTCATATGAATAATGCAATGGACAGGGATAAAATCGGGTAAAAATGCAACAGCAGTTAAAAGTCCCATAAGCCCTCAGTTGACATCTCTCATAGCCGGGGTGCCTTCAGTTGCAACACTGACTATCTTCTTAATGGTAAAGAAGCTTTGCAGTGCAAGATCAACAGCTTCTTTTATGTCTGAAACTCTAGTCGTATCCTTCAATGCAATCAGATCTAATAGTTCTTCTTTCACATCGTGATTATTTTTTACAAAATGAACAAATATGGCTAGTTGTGGTTTATCTTCAATGTCTGTAGATATTGAAGATAAACTCAATGCTAAGCAATTGAATTTATCAATGCTAAGCAATTCTTTAAATCATGTTGCAAGTTATGCTGTGCCAGTGCTGATTACAGAAATTCTTCTTTCCACTGTATGTCTGGACATAGGGATTTGTTAAGTCATTTTGTGCAGTTTTCTATTTTCAGGGTCTAAAACTGAAATTACTTCAGCAATATTTTTCTTAGTGAACTCTCCTTCCGCATAGGGTGCTTTGCCCGAGCGATATTGAAGACCAAAATAAATCTAACCTCTGTTGTTACATCTGCCTCTTTAATAAACATTAACATAATCTTGGTTTGACTATTAAATTTTTCTTTTAAAGACAATGTTTTAGTTTGCCTTAACACAGAACTAGCAGAAAATTGTTGGGTGAAAGAACTGTGATTCATTTTGTAATGGTGCTTAAGATTACCGACTTTGAACTGTGACAGTGTTACTTGATACAAAAGACACATTGGTTTACCATTTCTCTCCATAAAAACAAACTCCTCCTCCCACTCTGCCTTAAATCCCCTATTCTCGTCTTCATATTTACGTTTCCCTGAGACCAAACTTTTAAAGGATCTCACTTAAAAAGAAACTGACAATTTTGACACAAATTAACTTGTGCACTATAAAAAACTGATTGAACCACACTTACATCTGAAGCGTTTTATCCTAGAGATGCTACACATGACAGATGGTGCCATCAGCTTGTGGAAATGTACATACGTGTTTTATTATATAACTCTTTCCGATATGCCTTCCACTATTGCGGCTCCCAAAGGTCATCTAGCTGGCCACCCCTGGTATATAATCTTAAGATCTGTCTACTAGATTATTAAATATTGAAAGTAACCCAATTATAGACCTAAAGTAAGAAAAACAAAACCTTTTGACACAAGTTAAGTAGTTAAATCGAAAAGACAACTAGACACTTCATTGGAGATATACTCTTCGCACACAACAAGAAGGATAAAGCCTGGTTTTACCCTTCCATATAATGGAAGGGTAAAACCATGACCACTTCTTTCATCTTAATGGATCATGGATCTCTTAAATACAAACTCTACAAACTAGGCCTTGAGACCTCTCTCTCCTGTGTTTTTGTGGAGATAGGGAGGACTGGAGGCATGTTTTGTTGTCCTGTCCTGCCTATCAAGAAGAAAGAATGGAATTGTTCATTTCTGTTCCAGTAGTTAGTGTGCTTCTTGAAGACTCCACTAATTTTATGGTTCTACAGTGATTCTCAGACTGGATTTTCAAGAAGGGACTTGTTCTTATAGCATGCTCATTGTGATTTTTCTAACGAACATAATTAAGTGTTGTGTGTGTGTGTTGAAATGGAATTTGTTGATGTTAATGCATTGCTGAACTATGGATGCTAGTGCATTTCTAGCTTTGGAGTAGCCTGAGAGAGTATTTTGTTCCTTGGCTACTTTTAGCATGTTTTGATTTGTTTATAGATGTATATTTATCATGGTTACAAAGTTTATAAGTATTTTCATTGTAGGAAATGGCTTTTTGTCATTAGTTTTATGGTTTTGGCATCAAGTTATAATACTGCTAGGTGGTTTTTTTTTTTTTTTTTGCAGGTACCCAGTTTGGGCAACCTGGATGCGGGATTTTATGCATTGCACACAGACAGTTGAAAAGTCCCGTTGTTACGACAGTATGGTATTCAGGACTGGGCAATCTGAGTATGGGATCAATGTATTCACTTATTGTGCACTAACTCCAGTGGATGCAATAAAAGACAGGAAACAGGTCTGGCTCCATGTGCTGAGGACGGGCACTGGACAGCAGTTGTTCAGGTGACGGCTGCTTCCTGGTGGCAAAGAGGCCTGACACATACTTCAGAACATTCATTATCACTGCACATACATTTATTGACCACATGTCAGACCTGTTTTACAGAGTTTCTGTATTTTATCATAGTGACACACTAGGTGGATATGGACATACATGTTCCATCTAATATAAAAAATAAAAAAGTCCTTTCTGTATTTACTCCCTACGGTGACTAAGAGGCCAGTCCACAACACAACAAAAGGACATGGCTGGCTTTGTCCTAAGGCTGCAGCACATAAAGGGGGGGAACCCTGGGTTCCACCTATGATTTGGACATACATACATGCATATATTTCCTTTCTGTACACATTGTTCTCTCCATATTCAAATTCTGCATCCTTTACGTCTGAGTGACATGACATCTCCAATATCTCCTACTCTGTCTCCATATGATTTCTTAACCTGTACTCCAAATTCATAAAATTTATTTACTGTGCTCCTAGCATTAGTGTATATGCACCTGTTCTTATTCTTATCCGAATGCATCCCATGTATTTACTTGTTCCATGAGGACCCCCAGCAGGCCTTGAAATCCCCCTCACCATGCTTTTCAGGCAGCTGCACCTTCTAGCAGAAGCAGTACAAAGCTCACTTGCATCTTGTCTGTGGCTGTTGTTAATTAGTCTGTGTATCCCCCCCCCCCCAAGATAGCAATTTTCAAGCACACCTAACACTGCCTTGATAGCATTAGCTTTCTATCTATTTAAGTGTATCCCATCTCTGTAAAAACGGTGTATCCAGGGCAAAATTGATTGTCAATTCTCTTAACATGTAGTTCCTCCTGTTGTATCTGGACAGAATTGCAGATACTTTCAATTTTAATCTTAACGTGGAGCTTTTTCCCATCATTGCTCTGTACTTGTTAAGTAAGTCTTTAGCTCTCCTAATCTTAATATCATAGTGCCAGCACATAAAACAGTATCGCCTTCTGTGCCCTTAAAAGATGATATCTGCTCATCGTCTACCTTGCCCCTGGCAGACATACCCTGGTCTTATTCCACTATCCTTTTTGCACAATATATTTCCTATTTCCCATTTCCCAGACCAGCAATAACTACCTCCTATGGGAGCAGCACATTCTGCCATGAGAATTGCTGCTCTGTTGCCTGATGCACAAGTGTAAACTCTGTCATTGTTTTGGGAAGCCAGAGTTTTATGGGCCCCTATTTTAATTCTTTCAAGAGCATCCACTCTATTCCTCAGGCTCCCATAAATGCCCATTAGAATGCTGAGTACACTGAATTAATTTCCTTATTCCCTTTACACTGAGCACACACAAAGATCCCTCTTGGCTATATCATGTCCTGTTCTACATGATATAGCCCTTCACTTTGCTGCTCTAGTCTGAGGCATGATTTTCGTTTAAATTCTGTGTAATTTAAGAATACTACACTAAAGTAAAAGACTAAATTCAGTAATATGTATTACGCTGTCAAGTTTACATTGTTTTACACTGTATGTTACATTCATAGTTTTAAATTAGTTATTCCCTTACTGGAAATAGAATTTCTTATTTCTAGTCAGTCATATAAGAGTATGGTGTTATTGCTAAACCTTTGCAAATGGTAGTGTTGTTCAAGTGTTTTAAAGTTTATAAGTTCAGATACAAGGTGAGGGACTTGTATTTTGAGAGAGCTGAGAAGATGACTACTTCTGTACACATGTAAAAAACAACATTGTGTGTTTTATTTGCCAAAACAAGTGAATATTTATAAAGAGTACAACATTAGGAGTCATTTTTATCTCTTCCATCTCTTCTATCTCTTCCATCATGCAGTATGATTGATGATTTTTGAGGTTATGATGAATGTCGTGGCGAGATCCAATATTCCTTACATTTCGAGGGTACAGCTCTAAAACGGTGTTCGCAGGCCGGCCGCTAGTTAGTACACCGGACTGAACCTATTGGTAACTGTCTAGGAAGCTTCCGGATCAGCTAGTGTATAATCTTGCTACCTCTGCTCTGCCAGATAGTGACTGGAGGGAGTCCGAGTAGTGTGTATGCGGGGAGCATTGTCGAGGCCACGTTATGTCAAGGATCTGGGTATATTCTTACCACATGTACGCCATATCCAAAAATTTCATTACTTCATACAGCATGTCCCACCCACTTTTTCTTACTATTGAATACACCATGAATTGTCAAAATAATAGAACAAGCTTATCTGCGAAAAGATCTAAACCTCCCAAGGACTTCCTAATTCATTTCACAAATATACGTGGTCTCAATTCTAATCTCAACGATGTCCATTTCCACTTGCAGTCTTCCAAACTCCATGTACTTTTTCTGACTGAATCTCAGTTATCAGTTGATTCAACTACTGCTCATCTCAGATGTCCAAATTATTTGCTGTATGATTCCTTTCGCCTCAAAGGAGGTACTTGTGCTTATGTCCGTTCTGATATTCCCTGTCAGAGACTTGGCAATTTGGAATCTCCTCTCTTTGATCTTCTCTGGCTTAAAATCTCTCTACCTCATTGTGTCAAATTCATCTGTTGTCTCTACCGTTCTCCCAACTCCACTAATCACTTGGAGCTCTTTGACTTCCTCTCTTTGCAACTTGACTTTCTCCAGTCCAACTTTCCTAACAGTGAGGTAATTTTCCTTGGTGATTTTAACGTTCACAACACCAGCTGGCTTCCGTTTTCTAGTCACACCGACCCAGCAGGTCGAGATGCTGAGGCTTTTGCAATTACTAATGACCTAGCACAGATTGTTCATTTACCTACAAGAATACCGGACAATCCTAATCATACAGCCAATACGCTTGATCTTTTTCTCACAAACAACCCTTCTAAGTACAAGGTTGAAGTGAGAGGTCCTTTAGGCACTTCAGATCACAACTTGGTGATTGCCTCTTCTCCAATGGAACCTTTATCTCATGGCTATTCCCAACCTCGTATTGTTTGGCATTACAAGAATGCAAAATGGGATGACCTGCGAGACTTCTTTTCTTCTTTTCCTTGGTCTGATTACCGTTTCAAAACTTCTGATGTCAACGTTTGCTCAGATCGTGTCAGTGAAATTATTCTTGCAGGAATGGAATCCTTTATCCCACACTCCACTTTAAAATCTCGTCCTTTATCTAAACCTTGGTTTTCCAATAAATGTGCTAAGGCTGTCCAAGAGAAGAATGTTGCATATCGTAATTGGCTTGTTTCTAATTCTTCAGTTTCATTTTCTGCCTACACCAAAGCTCGCAAAAATTGTAAAGCAGTTATTAATCAGTCCAAACTAGAGTTTGAACAGGCTAAGAGTAGAAAACTTGCTTCTTGCCCTAATGGTAGCCGAGCATTCTGGTCTCTTGCCAAAGCTATTGGCCGCAACTTTTGCCCATCTCTGCTCCCACCTCTGTCCAAACCAGATGGTTCTGTTGTCACTTCAGCCAAGGATAAAGCTGACCTGCTAGCATCCCATTTTTCTTTGAGCTCATGTATTAATGATCTTGGTAAAACACCTCCCACCATTCCTAACACGCTCCATTCAATACCTCCTGTGGTCTTCCGTCAAAAGGATATCAGAAGGATTTTGATGAATCTTGATGCTAAGAAAGCTCCAGGTCCTGATGGTATTTCTCCACTTGTTCTCAAAACCTGTGCTCCTGAACTTACTCCTATTCTTTGCCGCCTTTTTTCACTTTCTTATTCCAAAGGTGTTTTTCCTTCTGCTTGGAAATTTGCTCATATCCAGCCAGTTCCTAAAAAGGGTGACAAATCCCTCCCATCCAATTATCGTCCCATTGCAATTACTTCTACTCTTTCTAAAGTAATGGAGAAATCAATTAACCGCCAACTCTTAAACTACTTAGAAACCTTCCGTCTGATCAACGATCGCCAGTATGGATTCCGTCAGTGTCGATCCACTGGTGATATTCTGGCTTATGTTACCCATTTATGGACTAATTCAATGGAAAAGTTCGGTGAAACACAAGTAGTTGCTCTTGACATCTCAAAGGCTTTTGATCGTGTTTGGCATAAAGGTCTTCTAAACAAGCTTCCATCTTATGGTTTGCCAACTGTTTTTAGTAATTGGTTATCCAGTTTTCTCTCTGATCGCTCACTGAGGGTGATGGTAGATGGCTCTCTGTCTTCTAACTTCTCCACTAATGCCGGTGTCCCCCAAGGTTCAGTTCTTTCCCCCACTCTTTTCCTCTTGTATATCAATGACCTTCTTCCATTGACTGGAAATCCTATCCATAGTTTTGCCGATGATAGCACATTGCATTCAACTTTCCATTTTGAGAAACCTTGTCCAGCTCAATCAGCTTCAAGTTCTCGAAAATCTGCTGCCAATTCCTTAAATGCCGATCTTCAGGTAATCTTCCAGTGGGGCAAAGACAACTTAGTTGATTTCAACCCTTCTAAAACTCAATCTTGTCTTATATCTCGCAAAAAGGATTCTTCTGCTCCTATGCTTATCTTTAGTGACATTCCGATTTCTAGGCAAAATGATATATCTCTTTTGGGGATTACCCTGACTTCTAATCTCTCTTGGCACAAGCACATTACAAATATTGCTTCCTCTGCATCTAAAAAACTTGGTTTTCTCTTTCGCTCTCGGCGTTACTTTTCTCCCAAACAGCTGCTCACTCTGTATAAATCGCAAATCCGCCCTGCCATGGAATATTGTTCCCACATCTGGGGTAGTGCCCCCAAAACCTCTCTCAGGCTTCTTGATTCCATTCAGAAGAGGGCAGTTAGGTTAATTAATGATTCATCTCTAACAGAATCTCTCCACTCGATGTCTCATAGACGCACTGTTTCTGCTGCATGCCTCTTCTACAGATACTTCCATGGGCACTGTTCTTCTGAATTGGCTTCTATAATTCCTGCTCTCTCTTTCAAAACAGTCCGAACACGTGCCGCCACCAGCCAACATCCATTTACTGTCCAACTTCAAACCCACAGAACCAACTTTTCATCTTCCTCGTTTATTCATTCTACTGCCGTTTTCTGGAACAACCTTCCTTCATACATATTTCCTGAAAATTACAATCTACAGAAGTTCAAGTCCAATATCAACAAATATCTTCTTTCGTCTTCTCAACCTCCAACCCAAGCACGGTACTAAGTACTATAGGTTATAATACCTCTCGTGTTTGGGGTTCTCATAAAAAAAAAAAAAAAAAAAAAAAAAAAAATTTTTAGAACACACAAGGAAAGGTAATACAGTTCACCTTTTCTGAATATATGTAACATATATTAAGAAAAGCAGCACATTGTAGAAATATGAACTATGGCTATCACATAGAACAATCAGGGATAGATTCCATAAAAGCTATAACTTGTCAGTACTTATTGCATTTTCAAACTTATTTTTATCAATACATATTACGTCACGGTTAGTAAATAACACGTTAAAACTTGCAGGTTATTAAATGAAAATTTATTGAAATACACTATACATAACCAATATTGTTTTGTTTTTGATAGTTGATTTTTAAATCAGAGGAGAGAGATCTTCTTATATTTTTTAAAGAATGAATGTAAGATTAGTTGCTTATTTTTTATTTATTTATTTATTTTTCTCTTCTAAAATAAATCTGCAGCCACCCATCAGATCATCCAATTTCTTCCAAACTTCTTTTGATGTCCAGATTCACGTCAAAAACCATTTGTGTTGGTGTTTGACCACATAAAGTTTCAATTTTGATAAAAGATCTTTAATCGGAAAATGTACTCTTCACCATCATTTTCAAAAGCCTCTACACAAACATTCATTGTAGGGATCTGTTTCAAGCACACTAGTGTCAAAGTTAAACTTCAAATTATTATTCTTTTAAATGTCAGTCACACGGAGTTTGAAGCATATGTGCAGTGTGCATTACTTTTGGGATAACCTTCTCATATTATATTTGTTATATATGTAATGCACTTGTGGACAACCATAAATTGAAATAATACTAGCAACAAACATGGAGGCATTTCATGGGCATAATGCAGACAAGATATCAAATGAATATGCCTGTAACTTTAAATGTGCATTGTACCACATTTCATGTTATATCAAGGTTAATATTTATAGCAGGATGAGCTGTATTTGTTTATAAGTAAGTATAAAACCTGCTATATTTTAATTCTTGAATTTAACATGTTCACTGCTGGCTTTAACTATGACTTTAATGAACCAAATTCAAAAATTATAGGATTGAATCAGTTTGGATTGAGGAGGGCATAGACATTGGGTTTCTTTTGGGCTTTCTTCTCATTATGGCTGAATTATTTAGCCACTGACAAAAGTTGCTTGACAAAAATATCCAGTCTTTCTTCCATAAAATTGGAATAAAATCTTTCTTAGAGTCATATAGTTTTCATCCAGTTGGATCAGAAATCCCTTCACACAGTTAATCTGTTAAGGTATCCTTTAACCAGTGAAATATGTTATTTAACATCAGCGGTGCAACTGAATCAGTTGTAAAATCCAATTATGTTTTGGAAAATTTAATTGCAACTGATTCAAAACCTTTCACAGGTGGCCAGTTTATTCAAAAATGTTGTTTGAGACACCTAAATTTATGTAGCAGAAAAAGTCAGTCTTCAAAAACCTCAATAGAAACACAATAGCTGAACCTGTCAATGACAGCTAATGACTTAAGCAGTCGTTAAGCACTATTAGTAAAGATTTTTATAGCTACATTTTATTTTATAGCTTAATTCAGAGGTTCCCCAACTTTCTCCGTTCACGGCACCCTTAGTTCTCAATAATTTTTTCACGGCACCCCTAGGCCAAAACAAATACCTAACAGTTCTATTTATTAAGTAGTTAGGTCCAAACAACTTAGTAGCAGTTTAAAAAAATAATACACATAAATTGAAAGAAAAAAATAATATTTTTATTTCATTCTTAAAAAACCAAAATCACTTATGCACTTATTTTCCCTTGAAAATTTAAAATATACCACGGCATCCCTGTGAGTTCACTGCGGGCTTAATCCATAGTTATGACAACAGCACAGATAGGAAAGATATAGCTTAGCTTGCAGTGTTTATTTGCCTTTGCACTATGAATTTGGTAATAATGGAAGAACTTTTGGAGATAATTCCCATCCATGGGACCACAATTAGAGAAATTTTTGAAGAGGTTAGTTTATATACTTAAAAATATATGAACTTCCACTAAATAAACTTGATTCCACATTGTTCCAGTTTGTAATGCAGTCTTTTATGTGCAACAGTATCAATAGTAGGTTCTGTTGTAGGTCAGCAAACATTAAAGAAACCTTAAAAGTACAACACTGCTCTTGTAATTTATACCTTGACTTTTAAGATGAGTAACAGAAACAAAATTTAAACAGAAATGATCCACCCATTGAGTGAAGTAAGTCCAGTTAAAGATGTGGAATTCATTTGTCACATTAGTTGACTTGAAATACTTCCTTTTAAATTGATAAGCCACCAGATGGAATTGTCAACCAATAAATTGTAAAAACAAGTGGACCAAATTCTGGGCATATTTCTTATATTTCTTCCATTTATGAACACCATGTGCTCTTTACCCATTGTAGCAAATTGGAACATGGCAGAACATTGCGTTAAATAAAAGTTGCGTTAAATAAAAGTACCTTTGGACAGTACATCCTTTACAATAACTTTATAATAACAGAAGAATTGAATTAAACAGTATCATTATTATAATACAGTAATCCCCCGCTATTCGCGGGGGTTACGTTCCTGAGAAATGTCGCGAATATCAAAAATGCGAATACTGAGTTATGGCTCCCATAGTAATAAAGGGGTTCCGTTCCGAAGTATGAAATATATAAGAAAAACTAGTCTAAAATTTTGTCTATGTATGTATTATATGTACCTTCATAATTGACTATGTACATAGAAAGTACATAGTGAAATGCAAGCATATGGCATCAAAATGAAAATAAGAAACAATTTAATATTAAATGTAATATTTATTAGAAATTTCAAACAAATCTTTCAGACCAGCCCCTTTGCTAGCTAAAAAACTTATCCTGACAGTGCTATCACCAGTTTCGCTAAAGTGTTGATAAGGGAGTTTTGCCTTTTGGTGAAAGTGAGGAGACACTTTCACCATTAGAAATTTTGTCTAATAACTCAATTTTATTCGCTAATGTCATCACTGTCTTTGATCTTTTCACATTTCCCTTGTTATTCGTAGGCCACTCGAAAAAGTCTGTTTTACACTGCAAAACGGTAGATTTATCACTTTTGTAAGCATATCAATTTATAAATTGATAAATTTATTCAATTTATAAGCATATAAATTAAAAGCAAACGACGAAACCTTCCATGACAAGCACATAACACATACTGAACAAGGATTAGCGAGAAACATCCACGCTCGTGATTTTGTCACCCCTCTCCCCCCACCCACTGAGCACTGTTTTGACCGGGAAAGCTAATTTTAGCCACACTCATGTTTTTTATGGCGGAAAATATTCACGGCGCTTTAAAATTCACATTTTTTTAGGTTTCAATTTATATTAAATCAGCGATCGCAAATACGCGAAACCGCGAATACAGATACTGCGAATAGTGGGGGTTTACTGTATTATATATGAATTATTATGTTACTGTAAAAAATTTAATATATTGAATTTTTATGTTACGATTTCCATCCCAGTACTCCATGCCATGTGCAGTGGTATTTATAAAGCAAGGAAATTATCACTTTTATATTGAGATGTTTCCACAGGACAAAGTATTACTGCAGTGCGTAGCACATGCTTCTTGATTAGACCGGGGTTCGAGCCCGTCACCGCCAAATACAGAGGATGCGGAAAGGTCAGGAAATGACCACCGCATACCCTAGAGCAATATGGCCTTAGTTGCTAATGCTCCTAAAAACCAAATAACAAACAAACAACAAAATATTACTGGTTTGCCTACACAATGAAAACAATCATAGGGTCATTAGTACCCAGTCTGCTTTCTGTGACATCCACTCCACAGAGGAGACCAGATACTAAGATAATCACTGGGAATTTTCCCAATTCCTGGCCTCTGCATTTATCAAATCTCATCAAAGTTAAATTTTCTGAATTATATGTGCTCTTCAATAATGAGTGTTGAAAGTCAGCTTGGCTCATTACTTTTAAATAACTTTCTAATATTAAACCATTTATTCCAGATGTAGCACTGATTTGAGATATAGTCTTGCACTATGTGACAAAGAAAAGGAATTTAAAAAAGTGAGAAGGAAAGTTGTGATGGAAAATATGACTGGCCTTTTAGGAGATGATCAGCCAAAGGCACTTTCAGAGGTAAGTTATATTTAAGTAAATGATTGTAGATATCATAAAAGAAACATGAGCAACTACTTTCCAGTGTTGAAAGTTGCATGAAATGTTTTTTAAAAGTTGTTGCCAGAATAAGGTTTCATCAAATTTCTGTTATGTATAAAATGTTTAAACCAAATGGTACTCAAAGTCATAATACACATGGTGGTTTTTTAAAAATAAAGTTTTGTTTTTTGATTCTGCTTTGTCTACCATTTTTTGATCTTTTACTAATTGAAGTGAAATACTTAACGTGCCTCCGTAGCCGAGTGGTCAGTAGCGGAAGTGCAGTAGCACACGCTCTTTGAGTAGACCTGGCTGCTGAATATGGTCAATCTGCCAACCCGCACTGGACCAGCGTGGCAGATTATGGTCCATTTCCCGCAGCATGAATTGTTGAGGAGGCTTCCATCCTGCAGTGGGTTGATAATGGCTGCACTTTACCTTTTTACTTATTAACACGTTCGCTGCTACCAGTATTTGAGAGAATGCATTCCATGTGTTGTTAGTGTATTTATAATATTAGCATTAGTAGAGGCATATGATGCAAGAAAGAAAGCTTATATAGCATTAGCCAAAGGGGGAAAAAAACCTTCCTGTTTCACCCATCCATTCACCCCAAAAGTTTATCTAGTTCAGCCTTCATTTTATTTTAAACTATCAACTTAAATACTAGGTACTTTCCCATCTATTCCAGCAATCAACCACCTGCTCTCTAACAGCAAATTTCCGCATTTTTCTACAACTCCTTCCTTAATTCGAATTTATGCCTCCTCAGGTGCAGAATCTGACCAAGAGGAAGAATCCCATTAGTATTGAACTTGCTCAAGCCGTTCGAGGCCTTATACACCTCAATCAGTTCACCTCGCAGGTGCCTAGTCTCCAGGCACTGCAATTTGCAGAAATTAAGCCTACCTTGGTAACAGCAACCCTTTGTTTCACTCAATAATCTCATTCCCTTCTCTGTACTCGTTCTAGTAGCTCAACATCTTTCCTAAAATGAGGCATCCAGGCCTGTATGCAGTACTCAAAGTGCGGCCTGTCCATTTCCTTATACAAAGGGATAATCACCTCCTTATCCCTGCTAGCAAAATTCTTTTATATCATTGACAAGGCAGAAACGACATGAGCTACTCTTGCAGCCTGTCTACACTACTCAGAAAATTTCATATCTGACTGCACAATTAACCCCAGGTCTTTTTCATTCTCCACTACCCTGAGTGTAGTACTGCACATTTGGCATGTTACTCTGGGGTTACTGCTACCCATATGCATTTGTAAACGTTAAACTTCAGTTGCCACCTCTCAGCCCATCTGTTCAACTTTTCGAAATCCTCTTGCAATAGCGTACCTTCCTTAATGTCATTAAAACCTTTGTATTGTCTGGAAACTTGGACATTGAGCCTGATATACCTTCATCAGTATCATTGATAAATACAGAAAATAAGAATGGGCCCAACACGGATCCCTGGGGAACTCCACTAATAACATAAGTCCATGAAGAGCAGTGTCTGTTGATTACCACTCTCTGTCTTCTCTCACTCAACCATCCTTTAATCCAGTAGTTTCACAAACTGTGTTCCGTGAGATGTGAACAAGTGTTCCGTGAAAAATCGTAATTAATAATTCAAAAAATAATAATAAAAAAAATAAATTTTGCATATTTGTAGCGTACACCACTTTTGTATCATTTTAATATTTAACATAATTTATTTTTGGTTATTAATATACTGGTATAGACTAATAACCATGTAAACTGCAGAACACTTTATTTTGGTGGGCTTTGCATAGAGAAGTATGTGTAGAGGTAATGCCACCTACGAAAAAGTAAGAATGTGCCATTCGTATGTGATTTAGCCTGGAGTACACTGGTTGAAGGAGAGGAGGAAATGAACCGATATCGTAACTAAACTCGCTTCTTTGTATAAATATTTTTAATAACTACAGGTCGACCATCACTAATCCATCCAACGCTAATTCGGACATAATTTCTGCAAACGTAATTTCAAATTTCCCAGGTCGGCGCACTGACCTGCCGCTACTGTTTTGGTGGCAGCATCAGCTGTTGGCGTGAACTCGTAAATACTGGCAAGCTATTCCCATCTGTTTTTCTGCATTTATTATTATAACCTGCTCACATTTAGCCCTAGCCATGGTTCAAATGCATAAAGGAAGTGCCTCTCGTGAAAGCGCATACACCGTACATTGTCCATAACAGATAAAGTTGAACTTCTGAAAAACTTGACAGCGGTGTGTCTGTGAGAAGTTTAACTTTGCTTAATTGTAAATTCCAGCAGTTTCTCTCAATTCCTCTTATCTTAGTAATTTTCTTTTAAAAATTCCTTTTTAGATTTTTTTTTTTACAACACACTTATACAAACTTGCGGAAAAACACAACACAATATGATGGATAATACAGCGACTAACGAACTTGTTTTCACAAAATCTCTAACAATACAAGTTAGTGAACGGAACAAAGGGTTGCTCTTACGAAGAAAGGCTTAAGTTTTGCAAATTACAGAGTCTGGAGACTAGGCACCGGCGAGGTGATCTGATATAGGTGTATAAGGCTTTGAATAGTTTGAGCATGCTCAATGCCAATGGGATTCTTCATCTTGCTCAGAATAATCAGCTCAGAGGGCATAAATTCAAATTGAGGAAGGACGGATGTCGGATAGATGTGCGGAAATTTGCCTTTGGCCAGCGGGTGGTTGGTTGGTGGAACCGACTTCCATCACTTGTTGTTGAAGTTGATAGCCTAAAAAAATTTAAGGCTCAACTGGACAGGTATTTCGAGGGAACGGAGGGGTGAAATGGGAGTGGTGTGGTTTTTTTTTTTTTTTTTTTTTTGGCTGATGCTGAATAAGCTTGCTTTCTTGCATCATATGCCTCTACTAATGCTAATGCTAATACTGACAAACTTATTGCGATATTTGAGAGTTTATTTTATCGTAATTAGTTTTATTGCAGCGCTCACCGTGCGTGCATAAACTAATCACAAATGACCTTCATATGTATGCCGTAATCACAGAGTAGTATCTTACTTCTCTGTGGCCGTAATAGCCTCACATGTATGTCGCCAACACGGCTTCTCAAGAAATAAAGTAACCAACATATGTGGGACATATATGCGACATAAAAAAAAAAAAAAAAAGACTTTTTTTTTTTAATATTTTAAGCCAAAAAACAACAACACTGACATTACAATATTTATTTTAGAATTACAAATCAAATTATTTCCTAAATATTTTTTCCCCTGGGGAATTTTTTTCTTAAACTAGCTTGGCAGTCAACATGTTAGAGGTAGAAGGAGGTGGTTAGCTGTTCGGTAAAATGTATGTGGTAAAATAACCACCAGTGATCCGGCAAACTCACTAATCCGGCGCCCTACAGGTCCCAACGATGCCGGATTAGTGATGGTCGACCTGTATTAGTATTTCGAAATATTATTATTAAAATATGTGACCATGGATTTGTGGTTGGAACTTTAAAATGAGAAGCAAAGTACTTCTAGTAGTGCAACTGTAGTCGATGAAAACGAAAGCAATATTTCACATGTCAAAGTGAGGATGAACAATCGCAGCCTTTTGTTCCCCAAAAATCCAAAGGGAAAAAACAGGAACCAACTAATAAAAGACCAAAACAAAAGTATAATGACAGTTATTTGAATTTCGGCTTTACATGTGTGTGTTGGAAATAAAGATGCTCCTGATACACAGTGCATCTTATGTTATAAAATATTACCTAAAAGTTCTTTGGCTCCTGCTAAACTTGTGTTTTGCAAGTGTTCCATGAATATATTGTGAGAAGAAAAGTGTTATGTGAATAGATGTTCCTCAAATAACCTTTACGAAAGCACAAACCCTTCCCTTTAGGCCTTTACCCCTGATGGTAGTTACATCTTTGAGTAAATCTCACATCAGCACACTTAGATCACTGCCGTCTACTGGTTCCTTTATCTGCAGATTCTTAATGCATGAATAATCACTGCTGATAATCAGATCAAGAGCTCCCTCTGGTTGCTTCTTGAACATGCTGCTGTAGAAAACAATCATCCAATAAATCCACAAGCTTTCTAGTGTGTGAGTGATCTATCCACAAGTTCCAGTCTATATCTGGAAAGTTAAAATCCCCATTATAAGTCATTCTGATTTACTGGTTCACTCTTATTTCTCTGAACAGTTGTACTCATCAGAGTCATTAGGCCTGTAACACACACTCCTACCGTCAACTTTGGTGTGACATAAGCACTTTTCCAGTGCTTATGTCACCAAACTGATTCAATACTGTGCTGTCCACCCATGTCAACTGAATACACTTCCTTAGATTTTATGTTTCTTAACTAACACCATGACCCCTCCTTCCTTTCTATCCTGTCTGTCCTTTCTGTACACATTGTACTCCCCAAATTCCAATCATGTGTTCCTTATCGCTGTGCAACACCACTCTCTGATATCCCAATATTATCTGCCTTTGATGTCTTCACCAGCACTTCAAATATATCAAATTTATTTACTATACTCTTAGTTACCCTAACACACATTTACTTGTTCCATGTTGACTACAAGCAGTCCTTCAAATCCCCAGCACTTCACTTTCCAGGCTGTTACTCATTCCAATAGTAGCAGTGCAAGAATCACTTTCACCTCTGCCTGTGGCTACTATTAATCTATTAGTTTGTGACTCCCCTCAAGCTAGCAGTTTTCTGACCCACCTAACACTGCCTCGATAACATCATCAAATATTCTTGCACCCTGTCTATTTAAGTGTATCCCATCCCTGTAGAAATCTCTCTTGTTAACAAGCACAGAAATTTTGATTGTATATCATTCTTCAGCAAGTCTCTTTAGGAATAAAGTGTTTTCCTCCCCCTTCTCAACACTTAAGAAAGTGTTGCATATTTGTGTCACCAGACAGGGAGTAATCTTTGCTGAATGCATGTTCAACACCCATCACAGGTAGCAGATTATTTATAATCTGGTTTGTGAATCCAGACTTTTTTCACTGTGTGGACTCAAATGCCAGCAAGATCGGCTCTCGTTTTAGCAACTTTTTATTTCACACCAACTGAATTATGCAGGGAAAAACCGTGCCACCTTGGCCAATAGCAAGGATTGCATGGTTTTTACCTTGCTGAAACTTGGGTTTTTCATCTAGCAAAATATACAAAGCAACCATAGAATACACGCAATTTACAGACACAATACACTGATGCATTATAGTCTTAGTTGCTTTCGTAAATAAACAAACACAAGCATTTTGAATAAAATCACCTTAGTTTTTGAAGAAAATTTTTCTGGTTTATTATTGATCAATTATATTACTTATTCAACTTCACTTTATATTTCACTGTATCTCTTTTTGATAATCACCAAAGCAGTCGAAATAAAGTACTGGCTTCTCCAGACAGTTCTTGCCATACTATATTGTTTCTTTCCTTTTGCCAGACTGGGGGCATGAACTTTTTTTCTCATTACATTTCCCTTCATATTTAGAAGGAATTTCCAAGTGTGTGTGAAATGTTCTTCAGCATTCTTCTAGTGACAGCAACCTGTGAAGGGTTAGTAGGGTATACCCAACATTGTGACAAGCTTTCTTATGACGACAATGCAAAAGTCATACAAATTCATTTTATTTCCCAAGTACATTTTGAAAAGATGAGAGGTGTTTGGAAGCATAATTTGAAAAATATGAATTGCCAGTGTTTTGTACTAATGAACTGTCTTTCTTTCATTTGGATAGTACGACATCATTTAGTCTTTACAACCTACTCCAGACATCTGTTGTATTCAGTAACAGCTTTGGGTTAATTTTTGTTTGTCTTCTTTTGTTTCTGATTTCTTTCATTTCATGCTCAA
The DNA here is from genome assembly GCF_048544385.1 of Mastigoproctus giganteus. Lineage (NCBI taxonomy): Eukaryota > Metazoa > Arthropoda > Arachnida > Uropygi > Thelyphonidae > Mastigoproctus > Mastigoproctus giganteus. Next base: position 197,169,735 of record NC_143578.1, on the reverse strand, counting down.
ACTTGATAGTTTCCCCCCCCCCCTCCCCCCTCTCCATTTTTAAATAGCCACACTGTTGGCATACCTGCATATACTTTCACTCTATTTTAGCTTTGATGTCTTTTCTGTCAGCATATAGTGTACCAGCACAGTACATTTTGGTCTCAAGTAATTGTGTTGCAAAAGTATAGGAAGTAGTAGTAGTAGTAGTAGTAGTGGCGGCATGTGATGCAAGAAAGCAAGTGTATGAGCTTATGCAGCATCAGCCAAAAAAAAAAAAAAAAAAAAAAAATCACACCATTCCCTCCAAATGCCTGTCCAGTTCCTCCTTAAATTGTAAAAGTTATCCATATACAAAGAATGTCCAATGTACATCTTCTTTTCCATAAGTTTCAGTACTACATTTTGTGGCATGCCCTTTACTTCCTATCTCATCTAATGCTCCTTTGTATACTAGACACTTCAGTACTTGGCTGTTTGGTTCAGTCAGCACGTACAGTTTTATTCCATACTTGTACCTTTTATTTCAAATATATTGTCTAAAAAGTAGATGGCCTCTCCAAGATCATGGATTTGTTTAGTGACAGGTGCTGTTTTAGAGGTGGTCTAGTAAAGGCCCACTTTTACAAAGACATCTCTAGGCAGTTTGAGATTTTGTGCAAAGTGCAGACATCTCATTATTAGTAAAAGTCTGCTTTTCTAGTAATCTTGAATTCTTGGCGCATAAATTGTCCCCATGTGGACAACCAAGAAAATTTCAGAGTTTTCACACCTGTATAGGCTTTGTAAGCATTGGTTTTGTTTACAAGGAACTATAAAATTCATCAGTTGCAAGTACATCATTTGGATTGAAAAGAGTTGGATTATTTTTTGTAGGCACTGGAACGAATGGGCACTGTATTTTAGTAAATGGAAGAGATTTTATCTGTGAAGGATTATCACTCTAATGGCATCTAATGTTTTTAGCATTCTAACATCATCAGATGAACTAGATTCAGATTCCACATTGCTTGAATAAAGTTCTATTTCAGTTTCAGATCACATGTTATAAAGAGGTGATTCAATGTAATCAGTTTCAATATATTCTCCATCCCTGTCCCTGTTCAGTACTGATATTGCAGGCTGTGGATTCATTATATAACAACCTTTTAGAGTAAAATTTTTATTGGAAAAAACTTTTTAGACAAAATTATAAGCACGCGTACACACACATAAAGGATGATGGTTAATTTTTTACATACTAAAGAATTAAAATTCAGCAAGCAATAATTTAAAAAATATTTTACTTTTTTTTTTCTTGTGGAAAATACTAAACTAGATAAACTAACTTCAGCACAAGCAAAGAACAAATGAAACTGTGAATCAAGTATACAGCTTTTATAGTACTCTCTAGACAGTGTGATTGATGAAAAGCAAAATTAAAGCCATAATGCAAATAGCCCATAGTCAAATCAGTGTGCCAATATCAATCAGTTGTTAATTTCATGTGCCTTTTACTTTTACAGCACTTGTTCACTGACTGCTTAAGAATGACTGCATATCTGCATTATGGCACAACACTTCAGTATCGTTTTGATGCACGTATGCATCAGGGCAGCGAACGTGTTAAAGGTAAAAGTGTTTTTGTTTTTTTTTTCTTTTTTTTTTTTTCTTTTTTTCACTTGTATTTAAAAAAAATTTATTAATTCTGTTAAAAAATACTATAAACATGAAATTATTGTCCACTTCCATTTTTTCTGTCTTCCCAATTTCACTAAATAGTACTGTGTGGACAACACATTTCACTTTCCAACAAACTATTCAAGTAAAACTTTGTATATCTAAAAGCTATTCAGAAGAGCCATTATTCTCAGCCTGAGGAATTAAAGTGCAAGAGATATTTTTCATTAGTCCTTTAAAGCCCTTTACCACTGCCACCATTGAAAAAAAAAGGGGGGGGAAGGTTACTTAAATAATTACATAAAATGTTCTGTCATTCAGTTAAAAATATAACATTATTTAATGGTGCAGTACCTTATAAAAATATTTGATGTGATCGTTTTGGCTGAATTTGCTTGACCTGCACATCTAAATTTGCTTCAGGTGTTAATTATAATTATGTCTTGGGTTTTGCAAATTACATATGCAAAATGAAATTCTAAAATTGTTTGTATTTATAGGTACTTTCACAGACAGGCAAATTATCTAAAGCAGCTTAATTATTGTATAGCTTTGCATAACGCTGGATATAATCATATTCAAATTTTGATACATCCATATGATTCAGTGCATAATGAGAAGTGTCTGTATTCTCACTGAGTTCAAACGAATTAATAGCATGTGATATAGTAGCCATGTCTCATATTGCCAAACTAATCTGTTTGTTGCTACCATCAAAGAGTGCTGCTGTCAAGTGGACAACCTGCAACATTGATTTCAGTATGAAGGAAAAGTATTGTTATTGCAGTACATGAGGTCTATAAACTTGGCAATAAGTTCCATATTTGTGCAATAATATTTTGTCTTAGTGTGGGATGCTCAACAGTGTTATATTGTTTGAATTTATTCATTAATGCCTATTTTATGTTTATATTTATATTTATTTATGTTTATATTTACTGAAGATGGCTTAAAAAATTCTTGTTACTATCTTTGATTATAAACAAAAATGAAATGGAAGGTATTTTTTTTTAAACAATCAGACTGCTGTATACCCCAAGATAACTTTGCATTAGGAACACCTACCTAGTACCTGGTTGTTGATTCCTTTAGTGCACAGCACAGCCTGGATATGATGTGGCATATTTCATGAGGTGCTGTAGAGTGTGGTGTCCACATGCACGGTAATTTATACCAAATACTACATCTCGCAGTTGTTGGATCTTTGATGATATTGGACCTGGTCACCAAGTGGTCCATTCCATGACGTTCCACTCATGATCATTTGGGTATTCTCCATGAGAGAATGGAAAACATGTTGGAATGCTTGTAAAACTAGTTGTTGCAACTCTGTGACACAAAGCATTTATCTTGTTGATCCAAGAAGTCAGTCACCTTAAACAGATCCATATAGTGAGAAATGAGAAATAATGGACCTCTAGGAGTTTCCAGTGAAGTGTTGATTTATAAATAACAGGGATCCAATGTCTCACAATCAGACATGTCTCATATGATTATGCTGCCTTCATCAGCCTGTACGATCCCCTTCAGCAGGATATGATAGCCTTTATTTGAATACACCACACCATCTTCTGCATGGTATAGTTGGAAATAAGATTCATGAGACTAGTAAAATCAGCAATCTGATGTTGCAGTTACCCCCCCCCTATGCTCACTATAAGTACATTTGCATACAACAGATCATGATAGTTAAGTGAGGTTTATTAGTTACAATAGCTCATCTGCACTAATGTCTGATGCATCATCATCAGCCATTTTCAATCCATTACAGGATGAAGGCCTCTCTAGCAACTTTCCAGTTGCTAGAGAGGCCATCCATTTACTACCCATGGACACGTGAATTTCATTCATCCATCATTTTCCAGGTTTTCTTTTAGCTGCTCTTGGGTACCATTCTGTTATTTTCTTAGTCCATCTATCACCATGTCTTGGGCAGGCACATGTCTTCGAGCTATGTGCCTGCCCAAGTCCATTTCGGTTCTTTAGTTTTGATAAGAATGTCTTTTATTTGTGTTTGCTGCCAAATCCATGTATTTCTCTTCATATCTAACAGTCTGATTCCTAATATAATTCATTCAATTCTTCGCTGTAGTTTTCAGCTTCTCTTCCATTCTTTTGGTGAGTACCCACGTTTCACTTCTGTAAGTCACGATGAGGAGTATACATTGGTTCATTATTTTATGTTTCAGACAAATTGGGATATTGCTCCTCATTATGTGACTATATTTCCTGAATGCTGTCCTTATGAAATTGATTCTTCTCTTGACTTCCAGCCATTTTCATTATTACAGCTAAGTATAAGTATATGAATCCACCTTTTCAATTACTGCTCCTTCAATTATTATATCCAGTTCTGTGGTATACTTGTTCGACATTACTTTTGTTTTAGCCATATTCATCTTTAGTCCGAAATCCTTACTAACTCTGTATAACTGATTAAGATTTTCCTCTAATTCTTCAGGATTGTGGCTTATGATTACAATGTCATCTGCAAATTGTAAATGGTTTAGGTACTCTCCATTCACATTGACTACTTTTTGACGAACAAGTATGCCACAGAAAGGGATATAATCATTGAAGGAGCAGTAATTGAAAAGGTGGATTCATATACTTATATGAAGCCTAATCTTTGGAAAGCTTCCTTAAGGACAGTAGTAAACAACTTCAGAGATATTGTCTCCCCTTGTCAAAATCCTTTCTCAATTTTAAATTTGCCACTGTCTTTGTCTAGTTTAATAAAGGAGGTAGTGTTCTCATATGTGTTCTTCAAAATCATAATGTATGGGTATCTATGCCTTGTCTTTCCAGTGCCAGAAACATTTTCTTATGCTGTATGGTGTCAAATGCCTTTTCATGATCTACAAATGCCAGACATAATGGTGTTTTATATTCATTTGCTTTCTCCATTAGCTGCAATATTACATGAAGGTGATCCATAGTTGAGAATCCTGTCCTAAACCAGCTTGCTCTTTTGGTTAATTCTCATCAAGTATTCTTTCTAATCTGTTAGTATCCCACATCCACAAGTTGTTCACAACTTGTGGATGTGGGATGACAAGCTAATTGGTCTATAATTTTCAATTTCTGATTTATCTCCTTTCTTATGCAGCAAAATTATGATTGCATTATTCCACTCCTTATGTGTCACTTCTTTCCTAATGTATTTTGTGAAGAGTCTTGCCAGTTTCTGTGTCCTGTCTCTTCTTCCAAGTAACTTCATATTCACCTGGGGCTTTCTGATTCTTCATTTTCTTCAATGCATGTTCTACGTCATCAGGAAGTATATTGGGTATGTCATATGTGTTGCTAATTTGTGATCCTTCTTCCCCACTGCTGGCATCATTCCCTTGCTCCTTATATAATTCTTTATAGTAGTCTTCTGCTATTTCAATTATACCTTCTCTGCTATTTATAAGTATACCATCTCTATTCTTCAGTTTCAGTATCATTGGTCTTTCTCTATTACTGCTCGTGGCTGCTGATTTTATCCTTTGTTTTCCTTTAATGCTTGTTTTACTTTTCTTGTGTTAAATCTTCTTATATCCTCTCTCAGTCTCTTTCTAATGGCTTTGCATAACTCAGTTACCTCAATTTTGTCCTTGTTAGTGTTTATGTTGCTCTTCATTTGTCATCTTCAGTTCATCATGACAAGTGTTTCTTGACTAATTTTTCCTTCTTTGGATTTCTTTTTACCTATAGGTTTCTCAGGCTTTATCGCTTTCAGAAAGTTGTATTCCTTTTCGATGTCTTGGTCCTGCAAGGTCTGCAGAAGTTCAAACTTTTTCTTAAGTTCCAGTGCATACTGCTTTTTCTCCACTTCTGTTATATTAAGGACCATATTATTTACTCGAGTCAGTTTTTTTCTCTTTCTATTCTTACATCTATATCAAGTGTGCATCTTACCATTTTGTGATCACTTCCAACATATACCTTGTTCAGGATGATAACATCATTCACAATATATCTTCTGTTTGTGAGGATGAAGTCGATTTCATTAGTTATTAATCCATTTTGGCTCCTTCATGTTCACTTTCTGTTCACCCTTTTCTTGAAAAAAGTTTTCATTACTGACATTCGTCAAAATTGTGCAAATTCCACAAGTCTTTCACCTCTGTCATTTCTTTCACCAATTCCAAAATTTCCTATTTTTCTGTGCTGTTTTGTCTCTTTCCAACCTTAGCATTCAAGTTCCCCATAATAATGGTGTAGTGAGTTTTCTGTTTTTCTTCAACCTCTAGTCCCTTTTTAATCAAATATTGAATGACTTCACGGTTACTGATTTTGTACTTCATTCACACATCTTTGTTGACTTTGGGAACTGTAATTAAAAATCGACGTTATCGATTTCTTCAACCTCTTTATCATCACAGCTCGATGTTTGTGCATTATAATTCATTATAACCTTTAGTTTTTACCTCTTAGAAATCCTGAGGTGCCTCTGTAGCCAGATGGGCAGGAGCAACAGTGCATAGCACACACTTCTTGATTAGACCGGGGTTCAAGCCCGTGACCACCAAATACAGAGGATGGTCAGGGAAGGTCAGGGAATGATCGCCGCATTTCCCCGGAGCAATATGGCCTTAGTTGCTAATGCTCCTAAAAAAAAAAAAAAAAAAAAAACCCAAAATAAGAAATCCTGAGAAGCAGTCTTTGACACCCTTGGTAATGTACTTTTGAATTCCAAAATGTTGTTTTTTTATATCTTTATATACCAGAATGCCAACTCCACCTTCACTCTTTTCACTGTGTCCATTAGTGTATAGCAGATTTCCACTTGATAAACTTATAAGTGATTAATTTATTCTTCTTGTTTCAGCCAAATCGATGATATTCCATTTCACATTTTCCTAATTCCTTTTCCAGCTCTAATATCCTATCTTCACCGATGAGCGATCTTGCATTGTAACAGGCCAAGTTCAGTTTCTGTGCATGGCAGCCTGGTGGTACCCAGAGATTCTCAGCACCCTCTTCTTCTACTCTGATCCTCTCACTGCCATAAGGGGCGGAGCAAAAGCCACTGGGGACTGAAGGTCATTTGTTTCATTATGCTGGAGGCTTTGATCTTTTCCTTATCACACTGATCAGGCACCTTGAAGAGAACCACTCTACATGTTCGTTGCTACCAAAGTGACGTAACAGGGCTTACCATCGAGAAGATGTGCATGAGTGGATTTTAGGGAGGCAGGCCAAAATCTTCTCCTAAATCTTCTAAAATAGAAAGATATTGGATCCATCAGTGTTTTACACTGAGTGTGTGAGAACACACAGAATGCCTGTTCACCCTCTAAGCCCCTTATGCTGTATGGAGTCAAAAGCATTTTCATAATCCACAATGCATAATCCATGCTAAAATGAGTCATGACACTATGCTACTCAGTGTTATATTGTGTACCCAGTTATTCCACTATGACAAGTCTGAAGTCTGTTCCAGAAGAGTTAGAGGAAGATCCAATGTGGCTGGATGTTAGATTGTATCTTCCCCTAACCCCTTTGGATAACATGTGGCTGGCCTACGTGGAAATTTTCTGTTGGTTCTTCCATGGTTGCTCCACTCTTGATGCATACACGGCCATGTAATGTATGCATCAAGAGGGTACACTAGACAAAAGTGCTGTGTCTGAGATGCTCATCTTTACTTATCTGGCCCTAATGATCATCCCCACTGGGAACTTAATTGGATCACCTCCAGTCCCTTCTTCATGTGTAGAATACCCTTCTGCTGAATTCTGTAGTAGCAAGCTCTATATAGAGACAGTGCATTTTGTGGTGGCAGTAGCTGCAGATGCTACACATGAAGTTGTGGTTGGAATGTTTCTCATGCAAAGCTGTCTCTGTTTATATGAATAGCACTCTCATTTATAACACTACTGACAAACTGTGCAACAGACAAAACAACCTTTTAGATGGGTGGTCACATTGGTTTTTCACATATGCTTTCATGTATGGAGTAACTGAATGAAGTGTTTTATATTTTTAATAAAATGGTTTGCCTATCTTCTGCTTACTAACAGGCACAATGTTTTTTCCATTTTATTTTACAAAATAAATCTAAAAAGTTATAGTACAAATATGAAGAGAAATTACTATCATTATTATGGGCAAAGTGATGTAAGAAATCAAAAATGCATATATATTATCAGCCTTTAAAAAATAATAAAATAAATAAAAATTCCACTAAAGCTGTAGAAACCTTCCTTTGTTTCTTTTAGTTATTCATCTAAGTATTTTTGCTGATGTATGAGTTAAGCACGTGAATGTCATTTGTTTTAAGAGGCATGCTTGTAGTCAAGTAATCAAATATGCAAGTAGAGTCATATATAACATTGTTGAATTCACTTGTACCACAAAATACAGTAATATTCTTGTAGTACCCATCTTCTAAATGCACTGGTCATATGATGCCATCCCAGAGTATAAATTGATTTTTATTTTATTTTTTTATTTATCCAGTCCTGTGAAGTTAAATAAGTTTTCCAGTTACAGAGGATTAAAAGACTTTTATGTCAATAACCAATTACTCTTTCTGATGCCTATTCTGCAGTTATTTCTTATTTAACCTGGCAGTAGGTATGCTTCTTATTGTAAGTGGAACAAAAAAGTCATACTACAACTCATGCACCTGTCAGGTGCATGAGTTTGTTTTATTTCTGATATATATATATATATATATATATATATATATTTTTTTTTTTAATTCTGCTTGGAGTTTGCCAATCTATGACACCATTATTAATGGATTGCATTAATTTTTGTATGAAATTTTTTTAATGAAAAATTTGAAAATTTAAAAATGTGTTTTTAATATATCTGATTTTCAGTGAAACAAATCTTTTATTAATTCTGTTCAGGTAGTTCCTTCTCCAAAAAATGCCTGTCACCTCCCTATAATTTTGGTTGTGCTTAGATGGCAGAAAAAATAAACCAATCGAGCATTTACCGATGATACCAGCTAACATGTTCGAACGAAACGGTTATGTTTCAGTGGCAATTATGAGAATTTTCCCCATGCCATTATAGATTGTAAAAATTCATAATGGCATCTTTTGTGTGAATTGTGAGTCATGAAAAGTAGATAATGGAGTAAAAGAAGTTTAACAGAAGAAGCTATTGACAACACAACTCATCAGAAAATCATCTTGTGATAGGGCTCACATTCACTGCACATGGTATGGTTAGAGTTGCTTCATATGAAGAATTTTTTATACAGTTGCTACTACATTTCTCATAACTGTAAAAGCTGTACGAAAGAGATAGAAATGAAAACTACAATCAGGACTCACCAACACTACAATTGATTCAACTGATTGTCTGGGATGCTGTTCTCATTAGGGTATATTTCATAAAATTGACACTGTTTTGACTTCTCAGTTTTCCACATGATTTCAATCTAACTGTTTTTTTTTTCTCTTCAACATGAGTATCAAAATATTTAAGTATTAAAATTAATTTAAAATTATAACTGTTCCCTCTTTCTCAAAAAAAGTAAAATAATAAATTATTGATTAATTTCTAGAGCTGCAGCATCCAATGTCTCATCTTATATCAGAAGCATATACTTTACACCTTTGCTTCAGCTATTATACCCCTACTGTGGCTCTAACTGTATTTTATAAAATTTGAAAATATGAAAATCAATATAATTGTCTTAGCTCATTTGAGGGAGAGGAAATGGCAAGGGAGAAGAGAGAAGGTATGGAGAATGCCCTGCCCTTCTGGTCACTTTCACTTTCAAATATATTATGATATTCTCTTGAATAGTTTATTGTACTCATGCAGACTATATATTCTTGTTTTTTTTTTTTTTTTTTTTTGTTTTTTTTTATATTTTGGGGAAAGGGTAATGCATAGCAGAAGATATATTTTGCTCTATAAACAGGATAGATGTCATTATTCATACCACAGCTATTTTATTTTAAATCATCACATGCCTTTTTGTAATTTTATGTTGTTCCCTTAAATGAAATTTATAAAATTTTAATTTTGTACAGTTTATTCAAATTAGCTTAGTTAATATAGTTTCACATTTAAAATTCATTTCATACTGTCTCTTTTTTTAAAATGAATTAGGTGCCTACTATTGGAATTATAGGTTCTGGAGGAGGTTTTCGAGCCATGACTGGCCTGAGTGGAGCACTTAAAGCATTATCAGATACTGGAATTTTGGACTGTGTTACTTATATTGCCAGTCTTTCTGGATCTGCTTGGTAAGATGTTTTACTTAATTTAAATGTGATTTATATGATTTATTTTTAACACATAAGTGTAATAAATACGGGACAAATACTTCCTTCATTAAAAAGACCTTTCTTTCAAATCATTTAGGAAATATGTCGAAAACAACCAATCATAATGTAGTTAGCTGCAATATATATTAAAATTCACTTTCACCATAGCAGTGCTATTTTATCATAAATACAACATACTTGTAAGATTTTCAGCTTAGTTATTTTTGTACATGAAGCCTTGACAGAAGGGGTAATGCTTTTAATTTCCAGCATATAGATTCAAGACAAGCATATATAATAGTTAACTATATTGAATCAATATGGTGCCACATAAGCATTGAGAAAACAAAAATGAGAATAGGAGTTTGCTATAATGAACATCTTTACAGACAAATAGAATGGACCAGCAAATCAGAATGTCTTAGTATGGGAGATTTTAATTTTCCAGAATTTACTAGAGCTTGCAGTTTGGTCACTTACAGAGTAATTCAGTATTTCTGGAATTGCTGGATGGCTGCTTGTTATGTCAGCTTGTTAGAGATAATACAAGGGAAAGAAATATTCGCAACCTGGTTATCGGCAAGGAGCCATTAAATATTAACACAATTCGCATCCTCTTGTGTCCAGTGGACCCAGTTCAAAATTAAATTAATAAATTCTGTAATTTGTACTCTATCAACACAGCTGAAACTCGCTATGGCTGAAGCCAGGACTGTTTTCTTCGATTTTCCCACTTCAAAATTTCAAAAATTTCTATTGAATTTCTCACAAACAACAAAAATGTGACATCAAGTGTGCATTTTTCATTAAGCCTTTTCAGTTATTTTTTACACCCCTGCCCTAACTAGCCTAAGGCTCATGAAATGCAATACTTGATTCATTTGTTATTTTAGCAAACGTGCACCTCTTTTTACAGAGAAGATTTTCATTTATGGAGCGAAGAGTGAGAACGCTTTGCCAATTCTCCATATAGCTCTATCAAGAAGGCAAAAAAAGACAAATGCAAACTACTGTTTCTTGGCACAAGAAACAAAGAAAGAATTGCAACAATAGTTTTAGAAAAAGAAAAAAAGACCGTATTCCTTTCTTTAGTGTGTACTGCATCTACTCACACAAAATCGAGGAAATTCATCTATCGAAAGCCACACTGAAAACAAGAAAAACTGATCACTACAATGTGCATTTGATAGAAATAAAAAAGTTTGCTTTGTAATTGTTTTTAGGGAACTACATCAGAACAGCAGTTTCCTGGATGTATATTTAGCTTCTAACGAAATTTCAAGAAAATATTTCTATTGATAGCTGCATTATAAAGTTCGAAAACCGGTGCACAAAAGAAGAAAAAAAAATCATCCACTATGAATAATGGATTGTTTCATTAATGTGTATTGTTCACAAAACTGCAATATTTTCTAACTATACAAAGCTAATGGCTAACTACAGCTAATGGGCTGTTCAAAAAGTATTGTTAGAAAATATTTCCTTGTATGCATTTGATGTTATCAGAAAGGGAAAAATTCTGTTTTAGTACACAAGCCAAATAAATTCACTATCCACAGTCATATGCTGTTTTAGTTCTGAGGTGCAATAAAAAGATATAGCTCATATAAAAATAGATTTACTCCTTATCTCTTCTTTTGTTTTTACTGTGGGAAGGTTATTGCACACAATCAACCCATGACTGTTTCTTATATTCTCTCTCTATCTTGGGATCTCCTCTGACCCAGTGGTCATCCCGGAATATAAACCAAAAATTTGTTTGTCGTAATGCTGCCCAGAGTTGATAATTGGTGCCCAGATGGCACCAGTTATCAACTCTTTTGCTGTCCTTCTAATTTACATTGTGCTCAGATGATCCCCATTTGAGAAAATTCGAAAGTGCTACATCAATTAGAAGCAAATCCGTTTCCATCCCCCACCATAATGAAATGCTTTAGGTGCAATAAAGGATCAGTATAAGGCGAAAACATGCAGTCACTCCTTTACGATAGTCATTTGCATTCAAGGACAAGAACTTCTGCATCCTAGGATGAAGCTGACTAAGAGCTATAATGCAAAATATTGTTTCCCTAAAACAATTACAGTAAAGCAAAGTGTTTTTTTTATCAAATGCACACCAGCAAACAGTGTTTCCTCATATTTTAGTAGTCAAAAAAGACAATGCTAGAACCAGTTGTTATAGGAGCATATTGAAATTAGTTTCTTCATTAGGGCATACAAGCTGATTCATCACATCCAGACATGTTTGAAAAGTTGTCTGACTTTTGTATTCCTACATAAATCTCCATATTTGGTGTGTATTAAATCATCATATTTGCATAATGTAGTATGCAGTTCATATTTTGCTATTTCAGTGATATGTATTCGGGGAAAAAAAAGAGCGTTTATTGTTGAACGAAACTAGCTGTTTATCTTTAGAATATTCCGAACATATGTAATTTCTTGGGCATCTATCTAAAAACAAAAAAATCTGTAAATACTGCTAATCGGTCTGTTTCTTTCTCTTTTGAGTCTCTTACTTCTGACCAACCATTATTATTCCACATATTTTCCAAGTTTTAACTTCCTGAATGATACATTCCTAAAAAAATTTGTTAGAAAGCTAATTTGATTGTCATCTGTTCTTCTACCATCTGGTATGAATCACTATGTGGATTAACATTACATTTTTGAAAGGACAATCCTGTAGTGATTGGTGTTCTTGCTGCAGCCCTCGTACCTGGCAGATGACATAACGTTCTGGGCTGTGTGTGTGTGGATATTTTGGAGGCCAACAGTTTTTCTTCATTTGGTGACTTTGTTCTTTTTGATATAGTCAAGCTTTCAGTTTATGCTGCTGTTGATATTCACTTTATCAAAACTCAACTTCATCAATGAATTTTGTCCAATTTCCCAGTTCCTATGCATCTAATAACAGTCCACAGAATCTGGAATTATAGATTTTAGATCATATCTGTTGCTTTTATTCTTTCATCCGTTGATGAAGTTGGCACTTATGAGAACTTCGACATCTGTGATGAAACAGACTTATTAGAACTTGAGCATCCGCTGATGAAACTATTTTTTATTTGAACTTCGGCATCCGCTGATGAAACTATTTTTTATTTGAACTTCGGCATCCGCTGATGAAACAGACTTATGAGAACTTCGGCATCTGTGATGAAACAGACTTATGAGAACTTCAACATCCATCATAAAACAGACTTATTAGAACTTCAGCATCTGTGATGAAACTGACTTATTACAACTTCGGCATCAGCTGATTAAACTGACTTATTACAACTTCGGCATCAGCTGATTAAACTGACTTTTCAGAAATTTGGCATCTGTGATGAAACAGACATATTACGACTTTGGCATCTGTGATGAAACAGACTTATTAGAAAAGTTGTAAAAATTATTATGAACAGAAATGTTCTTGATAATTCATAATATTTTTTTTTTTTATTAATTTCAAACTTTTAACATATTATGATAACAATTAAAATAATTATTTGAACTTCTTTTGGTTTTACTGTGTTTAAAATATGACAGTAAACTAAATTTACTGATTTTATTTTTACTTTTTTGAAGAAAATATCAATAAATTACAGCCACTACAATTTCATAAACAAGAGACAAATTAAGTACTACAATAAAAAAAGTAAAAAAGAAAGCACAATCAGATCTTGGAAAGCCTTGCCTTTTCAGCTGAAACTCAGTAAGAGGAAACAGGAAACAACCATCCTTGCAGGACAAGACTTTAACATCCAGTATTATAATTCAGTTGCACAGGACAAGAATACACTGCACAGAAACCTTATTCATGACAAGATTGTTTATTGATAAAATTGCTCAGATATCATGATAATATAATATATTGTTTACTTATAAATAATAATTACACTACTTTTATAAAATTTCCAAAGATCAGGATTTCATTTGTAATAACATTGCCAAGTTAGAGACTGTAACCACTTCAAAGTAGTTACAGCTCTGGACCTTTGACAATCTCCTGGCCTTCTCCCCACCAAAGAAATGTTTTTATTTTTTTTTCTCTCTGTTTCACTTTCCTTAGGGTCAGACTCCCTCCCCTAAGGAGTTTTTTTCCCCAAGTGAATGAAGGGAACTGGAAATTTCAGTAAAATGAACCCTGTTTTCCTTCGTTCAGTAAACAGCTACTCTGTCAGTGCAAGAGAAATAACTCAAGAAATGAAATTACATTTGCAGCTCAGAATGAAATTCAAGCACCCAAACATATGATATTTTATGGTGAATTTTTTTCGGCATGTGTGTGATAATGAAAATAGAATTTTTCCCTTGAAATATGTTGATGGTATCAAATGCATATCAAGGAAATATTGATATGCATTCAGTAACAATACAAATTTGTGAAAACAGTCTGTTACTTGTAACATAATTTTTTCTTCGTTTGCACACAAGTTTGCATGCGAAGTTTCTTCGACATCAGTTTTCGAAGTTTATAGAAAATATTTTCTGGAAATTTCATTAGAAGATAAAATATACATTCAGAAAATGTCCTGCACACCGATATTGTTTGCTACAACAATTACTTAAAGCAATAAAGCAAAATATTGTAACAGAGCGATAATGCAAAATATTGTTCCCAAAAACAAGATTTTGCATTATTGCTCCCAAATATTGTTCCCAAAATTGTTTTTTTGTTTTTTTTTATCAAATGCACATTGTGTTATCAGTTTTACACCGGTTTTTTTTTTTTTTTTTTTTCGTTTCCACTGTGGCTTACAATAGATGAATTTCCTTGATTTTGTGTTAGTAGATGTACATATTGAAGAAAGGAAATATGATATTTTTTGTTTTTCAAGAACAATTCGTTGCAATTCTTTTGTAATTGTTGTGAACAACAATTACAAAAGAATTTTCCAAGGAACAGTTGCTTACATTTTTATTTTCTCCTTGGATCACCTTGGTAATGCTAGTGATGTAAGCTTGACCAGTCAATTATGTCTTTGTGTGCATTGATTTGTTTTATCCAGCGGTGCCGTGATGATGCACGAAATTCAAACGAATGCAGTGAGGTGTTATATAATCAAAGAGAACAGCCTCTTGTTTTTTGCGATCATAATCTCATAAAATGATATGTGATCATACTTCTTTTTTTTTTTGCTGCAATTTAAAGGAAGGAAATCAAAGAATATACTTCTGTTTATGTATAGAGTTTCAATTTTGTAAATTTGAGTAGAAATTACAGAAATTATTAGTTTTTTTAAGTGGGGGTCAATTTTTAAGTTTGGATTAAAATAGGCTTATGGGACCAGACCAAATCAGGATTAAGAATCTTCAAATAAAAAAATTGCTAGCTATAGAAACTACTGTGAGAGGAATGGGAATGTGTTTGTGTGTTCACAAAAGGATATTACATAGTCTTAGACATCATTTAAGCTCTTTTCAGTGGGACCAAATGGCAACTTGAACAAATACAAATTAAATATAAATTCTAGATAGGAAACATTTAAAGAAGTTATTCTGGAACCTATTATGCTTTCAGAATGACTTCTGGAAAAAAATGAAAAAGAATTGTTCAATCCATAGACCAAAATAGATAACAAAAGGACTGATGACCTTTAATGGTAGAGAAGAAAGGTGCATTGGATGAATATAAATTGTCAGTGGGTCCCAACTTCTCAGATAAATATAAATTAGCCTGTAATAAAGTTATTCAGAGGGTTAGGAAGAATGCCAAGACACTTTATGATAAGTCTTTAACTACTTGTGCAAAGAACAACATCAAGGATTTCTTAAATTTTGAAGAAAACTGATGACATCCTTTAGTAGTAAGAGGAAATGAATAAAACACATTGGTTCACTTGATATCAGTAGTAACAATATTAATGATCCTTAGCTGGTATTTTGCGTGGATATTTATTGATGCAAAATATCGTGGTTGATATTTGATCGTGGATGCAAAATATTTATTCAGTTCTTATGAACTGAATAAATATTTTGCATACCACGATCACATGTGAGGAAGTTTTTCAAGATGAGGATACCTTCATCTAGCTCAGCGGTTCCCAAACTACTGAGATTTACGGACCCCTTCAAAAATCAAAACTGACAGCGGTAGTTGACACTGACGAATGAAAAGGACCTGGGGATAATTGTGCAGTTAGATATGAAGTTTTTTGAGCAGTGCAGACAGTCTGCAAGAGTAGCTCATGGTGTCTTGTCAATGATATACAGGAATTTTTCTAGCAGGGATAAGGAGGTGATTATCCCCTTGTATAAGGCAATGGTTAGGCCTCACCTTGAGTTCTGTATACAGGTCTGGAGGCCTCGTTTTAAGAAGGATCTAGAGCTGCTGGAACAAGTACAGAAAAGGGCAACAAGATTAGTGACTAGAACAAAGGATTGCTCTTAAGAAGAAAGTTGAAATTTAAAAACTTTCTTACCGTGAGAGTCCACTAGTTGACTTCTTTAGTTGAGAACACTTTTTATGGCAATAACTATAATTAAAACGCATATTTAAGCACATTTTTCTTTAGCGTTGATCAGCACGTCCGACTAGTCACTTGATCGATGCAGTTGGAGGAATTTATTGGTGGCCACAACAGCTCCTCAGAGAATAGTCTGCTGACGAGGCTACTAGTGACGGTCGTGTTCAAAGCCGCTAAGTGGATTTTTCTTATTTATTGATTTGAAATTATTGTTTTTCTAAAACTTTTGATTTAAATTTAGTAGTATAACATTATTTTGGGATTTTTTGATTAATTTCGTGTATTTATTCTTTACTCGGCCTTGTAAAAGTATCGGTAAGGGTTTCCACGTGTTCGTTACCGTTAGTAACTTTCCCGCCATTGTGATACCGTACTAGATATACCGTACTAGATAGCGTTAGTTGAACTTCGTTAGCAGTTAAATTGTAGGTTTAAATAAATACATATAACGACTTAGATTACAAACGTAATATAATTAATAACATAACATAATTAATTAATAAATTAATAGAATCATGACTCAGACCAGAGCAGCAAAGCAAAAGGCTCAAGCTAATGGAAGTGCCGTGGCTCAGAGCAGAACTGAGGGGGGCAGTTGTCCTCTGACTCACAGCCTTATAAAATGCACTGTTTGCTTGATGTTTGCAGAGCAATCGGGTACGGGACATGATACTGCCAAGGGGGATGTCTTTGTGTGTGCGCGGTGCAAGGAGTGTATCGATATCAGGCAACAACTCGGCGTTCTTGTGGGCCTATATGAGAGCTTGAAGGACAGGGTGGATGCCCTCGAAGAAACTAAATTGAGGGGCCCATCAAGCTCTCAGCTGCCCACATCAACGCCAGAGCTTGCACTTGGGCATCGCGTGACACAGAGACAACCCCTAAGGCAGAATGCGCTGGTCCCGAAGGAACTAGTAGTTATTGGTGACTCTATTGTCAGGGAAACGGAGAACATGCTTTGTAAAAAAGAGAGGTGGAACAGGACCAGGGTATGTCTGCCAGGGGCAAAGGTTGATGACGTTGTAGAGCGAATATCATCTTTTAAGGGCACAAAAGGTGATATAGTTGTACACGTTGGCACTAATAATATTAAGAGTAGGAGACCGGCAGAATTACTTAACAAGTACAGGTCACTGTTGAACAAAAGCCGAGAATTAGGGTTGAATTTGAAAGTGTCTGCAATTCTGCCCAGACACGATAGGAGGGAGTATATGATGAGAGCCTTGTCGATCAATTCGGCCCTGGAAAGATTGTGCAAGGCTCAAGGGGTAGAATTTTTTTCAGCCTGGACTGTACTTGTTAACAGGAGAGATTGCTTCTACAGGGATGGAATACACTTAAATAGAAAGGGTGCAAGAATATTTGCTGATGCTATCGAGGCAGTGTTAGGTGGGTCGGAAAACTGCTAGCTTGGGGGGAGACAAAGACCAATAGATTGACAGTAGCCACTGGCAGAGGTGAAAGAGATTCTTGCACTGCTTCTATTAGAATGAGCAGAAGCCTGAAAAACAAGATGCATGGTATTTCAGAGACTGCTGGGAGCCATTGCGGTACAAGTAAACACATGGGTTGTGTTAGGGTAGCTAAGAATAGAAACAGGTGCAGGTATACTTGCGTGTACACCAATGCTAGGAGTTTAGTAAATAAATTTGATGAATTTGAGGTATTGCTCAAAACATCGAAGGCAGATATTGTTGGGATATCAGAGACGTGGTGTCACACAGATATAAGGGATGCAGAACTGCAATTTGGGGAGTACAACGTCTACAGAAAGGATAGACAGGATAGGAAGGGAGGAGGGGTTATGTTATTAGTTAAGAAACACATAAAAACCAAGGAAGTGAAGCCAGTCGACATCGCTGGACAGTGCAGTGTGGAGTCAGTTTGGTGTGACATAAACATTGGGAGATCAAAATTGAGAGTAGGAGTGTGCTATAGGCCTAATGACTCTGATGAGTATAATAAGGAACTGTACAGGGAAATAGAGTGGGCCAGTAAATCAGAGTGTATTATAATGGCAGATTTTAATTTCCCTGATATTGACTGGAATTTGGGGGCTGGTTACTCACACACTAGCAGGACTTTTGTGGACTTATTGGATGATTGTTTTCTACATCAGCATGTTCGGGAGGCAACTAGAGGGAGTAATACTCTTGATTTGATTATCAGCAGTGATTCTTCATGTATTAAGAATCTGCAAATAAATGAACCACTAGGTGGCAGTGATCACAGTGTGCTGAAGTGGGATTTACTCAAAGAGGTAACTACCATTAGGGGTAAAGGGAAGGGTTATTGCTTCCGTAAAGGCGACTACGATGGACTGAGACAGTATTTAAATTCTATACAGTGGGACCAACTGATGATGTTACCAACAGCAAATTCAAAATGGGAAGCATTCAAAGAACTTATCTTGGAAGCTACTAGGCTTTACATACCAACTAAGAAATATTGTTCAAGGTTTAGGCCAAAATGGATGTCAGATGAACTAATGAGGTATATGGCAGAGAAGAAAAATGCATGGGATACATACAAATTAACACATGACACAGAAGCCTATGATAGATACAAGTTGATGTGCAACCAAGTTACAAAGGAGGTTAGGCAGGCGAAGGCAGATTACGAGAAATCCTTGGCAAGGGATGCAAAGAAAAACAGCAAAGAGTTCTTTACCTATGTAAACTCTAGAAGGAAGGGGATGAATCAGATTGGTCCACTTGATATTGATGGGTCAACTGTTGATGATCCTGCTCAGGTAGCTAACAAACTAAATGAATATTTTGCATCGACATTCACACATGAGGAGTTATTCAGCGAGGGGAATGCCAGAGGTGTATTCAACTCTAGCAGTAAGCTACAGAATCTTGAAATAACTGGGAGTAAAGTGGAGGAGAAACTATTGAAGATAAACACAAGAAAGGCACCCGGGGTGGATGGGATCTATCCAGTTATATTAAAGGAGGCAGCAAAGGAAGTAAGCAAACCCTTAGCCATAATTATGAGAGCTTCCTTGGACTCAGGGGAGGTACCCATAGACTGGAAATGTGCAAATGTGACCCCAATTCACAAAGGAGGATCAAAGGCTGACACAAGTAATTATAGACCTGTGAGCTTAACTTCTGTTCCAGGAAAATTAATGGAGGCACTGGTTAAAGAAGCACTGCAGGATCATTTAGACAAGACTTCAGTTATAGCTCAGACACAGCATGGTTTTGTTAAGGGGAAGTCTTGCCTGACCAACTTGATTGGATACTATGATGCAGTCACAAAAGAACTGGATGCAGGGAATAACTTTGATATTATATACTTGGATCTTAGAAAGGCTTTTGATACTGTTGCACATGGAAGACTGCTACACAAATTGGAGCAGTGTGACATTGGAGCCAAATTGCTGCTATGGATAAAGGGGTGGTTGAGGGGGAGAAGACAGAGAGTGGTAATCAATGGATACTGCTCATCGTGGACTGATGTTATTAGTGGAGTCCCTCAGGGCTCAGTGTTGGGTCCATTATTGTTTTCTGTATTTATAATAGATATTGATGATGGTATATCGGGCTTAATGTCCAAGTTTGCAGACGATACAAAGGTTGGCAGGGTTGTCAAGGACACTACTGACACTATGCTGCTGCAACAGGATCTGGAAAGGTTGAGCAGATGGGCTGAGAGGTGGCAAATGAAGTTTAACATTGGTAAATGTAAAGTACTACACATGGGAAACAGCAACCCCAGAGCAATGTATCAACTCTGTGGTATTACACTGACAGTGGTAGAGAATGAAAGGGACTTGGGGGTGGTTGTGCAGGCAGATATGAAGTTCTCTGAGCAGTGCAGACGGGCTGCAAGAGTAGCTCATGGAGTATTGTCAATGATATACAGGAATTTTTCCAGCAGGGATAAGGAGGTGATTATTCCATTGTATAAGGCGATGGTCAGGCCACACCTAGAATACTGTATACAGGTCTGGAGACCTCATTTCAAGAAGGATGTAGAGCTGCTGGAACGAGTACAGAGAAGGGCAACAAGATTAGTGAATGGAACAAAGGGGTGCTCTTACGAAGAAAGGCTTAAGTTTTGCAAATTACAGTGTCTGGAGACTAGGCACCAGCGAGGTGATCTGATAGAGGTGTATAAAGCCTTGAATGGTTTGAGCATGCTCAATGCTGATGGGATTCTTCCTCTCGCTCAGAATAATCACCTGAGAGGGCATAAATTCAAATTGAGGAAAGACAGATGTAGGATAGACGTGCGGAAATTTGCCTTTAGCCAGCGGGTGGTTGGTTGGTGGAACAGACTTCCATCCCTTGTGGTGGAGGTTGATAGCCTAAATAAGTTTAAGGCTCAGCTGGACAGGTATTTTGAACGAACAGAGGGGTGAAGTGGAAGGGGGTTTTTTTTTTTTTTTGGCTGATGCTGCATAAGCTTGCTTTCTTGCATCAAATGCCTCTACTAATGCTAATGCTAAAGGCTTAAGTTTTGCAAATTACAGTGTCTGGAGACTAGGCACCTTTTTGGTGATCTGATTGAGGTGTATAAAGCCTTGAAAGGTTTGAGAATACTCAATGCTGATGGGATTCTTCCTCTTGCCCAGATTAATTGCCTGGGGGTGCATACATTCAAATCAAGGAAAGGCAGTCGAAGAATAGATGGTTGGAAGTTTGCCTTTAGTCAGCGGGTGGTTGATTGCTGGAACAAACTTCCATCTATCATTGTAGAAGTTGATAGCTTAAATAGATTCAAGGCAGAACTAGACAAACATTTGGAGTGAGTGAATGGATGAAATGAGAAGGGTTTTTTTTTTTTTTGGCTCGTGCTATATAAGCTTGCTTTCTTGCATCATGTGCCTTTGCTAATGCTAAAGTTTGCGGACCTCGTGTGTGTGTGTGTGTGTGTGTGTGTGTGTGTGTGTGTGTGTGTGTGTGTGTGTGTGTGTGTGTGTGTGTGTGTGTGTGTGTGTGTGTGTGTGTGTGTGTGAACATTGGGTTTTCTGAAAAGAAATTTCAAAATTTTATGTGTAAAACAACTCAACTTTATTCTTATTTTTGTACAGATATATAATAGTAACTTTATTTATCATCAGTTTGCTATTTATTTATTTTTATTTATCATCATAGAACGAATAATTTGAAATATGTATACTAATCATATACATATTTCATATTTGATACTAATCGTATCAAAAGTAAGTATAATGTTCTATAACAAAATTCATTGTGATTCTATCAGTATACAGCAATACCCTGCATAGCACTGATAATTGGTACCGAAACTATTCTGTGTTATGTGAAACCGTGCTGATTGAGGTTTAATTATAATGGGTTTTAATTGAATGCATACCGGAGAAACAGTCTACAAACAAATTATAATAAATCTATAAACAATTTGCACTTGATAGCCAATTAAAAGGATTTGAAATTTAAAAACATACTGCAAAAATTTTATTAATGAAAAGGTAACATCATGAGAGATGAGAAAAAAACTTTATTGTTTATTTAGGTATTTCAATAATGAAGTGTGGTGAAGCTGTCTCTTCTTTTTCTCGGCGTACACGTCTTTTTAGCATCGAATCCCGTCTTATAAAATTTGTCATATCTCGATGCTACATTCAACATTTGGATCTACATTCTTAATCACCTCGCAGGCCATGTCAATCCCCCCAAACAACTTTCTCCAGTTCTTCTGTTGAAAATTGTTTTGGTGGCACTTCAGTGTTATCCACTTCAGAATTGTTTTCCTCTTCTGCATATGCAGTTTGCTCGTCAATTTCAAGGAGAGTTTGCATCATCTAATTCATTTACATGCAAGTCAGTGCAGTCACGCACATTGGCAGCGTCCAAAGTTTCTAATCCCAAGTCTTTTCCGACCTTCACAATGTCTTCGGAAATTATCTGAACTTGCGATTCAAAACCAGTGAAATCATTTACCAAATGAGGCAAAACATGCTGCCAAACAGAATGCATGTTTTTGGCAGTGATTTCTAGCCAAGATGCAGATATATTTTCAATCGTATTTAAAGGGGTAAAAAATAAATTTTGAAATGAAAAGTTTGAGAAACCATCATGTCGTCTTGTCAGGACAGAATTAAGAATACCGAACACTGTTGCACGTTGCAGCTGACTGCCTGAAGGGAACTAAAGTACCATGTGCATGGTAGACAATAGAGTTGGCACTGCAGCATATATTTATAGTACCTGGCTACGACAACGCACTATATATGTATAGTACCTGTCTACGCTATTAAATGAGTTTTAATATGTACAATAAATTTTCGACTTAAACTTAATTGAAAACCGTGTTATAGTGAAACCTGTTATAAGTGAGGTATTGCTGTTTGGGAAACACTGGTCTAGCTAATATTAATTGGGAGTTGAATGGTTTTAGGATAAAGGAGGGATTATTAGCATATTTATTACAATTAAAAGTGAACAAGGCAGTAGGAGCTAATGGAATCTATCCAGGAAGCAGAAAAAGTTGTAAGAACCTTTGGCTGTTATAATGATGGCATTCTTGGATTCAGGATGCTCTTATAGATTGGCAATGTTCAAACATCTCTCCTATTCAGAAAAGTGGCTCAAAGGATGAAAAATGAGAAGCTACAGACTTGTCAGTTTGGCTTCTGTTCTAGAGAAAGTTATAGAGCCCTTATCTGAGGATTCAATACATCTTCTGGAGAGTTGTAGGATCAGAGTATGGCTTTATTAAGGACAAAGCACATGTGACTAATCTAATTAGCTACTGAGATTGTTATTAAAGAATTGGATAGAAGGAATAACCTTTTAAATGGCTTCTGCTGTAAGGACTAATATTATGAATGGGGTTTCGGAGAATTTGATCCTTGGTCTTTTACTGTTTCTGATATTCATTAATGATATTGATGTAGGCATTTCAAGTTTAATGTCTAAGTTTGCTGATGATGCAAAGGTGGATAAGTTAATTAATGACGGTAAATAGGATATGCTGCTTTAACAAGACTTAGTTAAATTCTTTGGATGCGTTGAGAAATTTCAGCTGAAGTTTAGTTCTGGAAAATGTACAGTCTTGTATCTAAGTAACAGTAACCCTAGAGTAATATACACCAAACAAGATTGTAGATAATGTAAAGACTTGGGAGTAACTTACAGGCTGATATGAAGTTTTCTGAACAGTACGAGGAATATTTGAAAAGTTTGTGGTCTGAGTATGAAGGACTTATATGAGGAGTTTGGTAACATTAATTATCAACATAGTTCCCCTTGGGCTCAATGTACTTCTGCCACTGATGCTGCAATGCATTGATTCCAGCTGCAAAGAATTCTCTTGAGCCACGACAAATGCATCCACTGCAGAAATGACATCACTATCAATGAGAAAATGGATGCCAACCAGATATTTTTTCAAATTAAGAAATAGATAAAAATCCAATGGCGCTAGATCTGGTGAATATGGGAGATGGTCCAGGATTTCGAAGCCACACTCATGCAGTGCATCTTTGAAATCCTGGCACTTGGAAATGCACTTAAAGCAGCCATGGAAATGACAGAGTTATGAGCATGCACATTGTCCTGATGGAACAAGACACTTTTGCTGAGTTTTTCTCAGCATTTTTCTTTAATGTTTTCACAAAAACCCCTCACATGGTTTGTATAATATGTTCCTGTGACTATCTTGGCTTTCTGAAGGTAATCCACTAGCAATGCTCGATCAGTGTCCCAAAAAACTGATGCTATCACCTTGCCGGCAGAAGAAATCAACTTGGCTTTCTTTTTTTTGGTGGGGGGGGGGGGAAGAGCTATTTCCACTGCTTGGATGGCTCCTTTCTCTCTGATTGAAAGTGATGGACCCCACATCCCATTCATGGTCAAACTTTGCAAGGAAATTTGCTGGATCTACTTGAAAATGATGCAAATGTTCATTTGACTTGTGACAACTCTTGTGCATTTTTGATCTGTCTGTCAATAACTTTGGGACCCCTCATGCTGACACCTTTTTTCTTAGCAAGAACCTCTGTTATTTTGTGGCACAGATAAGTTCAGATAAGATTCACAAGATGCTTGCAATGTACTGAACTGTCACTCATTGATCACTCATCACCAGATCATGCACACTGCCAACAGCTTCTGGACTGATGGATGTTGCAGGTCTTCCACAGCATGGGTTACCTTCCAGGCTCTTCCTCCTGTGTTTAAATTCTGCTGCTCACTTCTTAAACTTGGAATATAAAAGAGCATCCTTCCCAATGTTGTAATCCTATCCTTATGAATTGCCTTTGATGCTAGCCCCTTTTTAGCCAAATATTGGCTAAAAAGGAATTCACACATCTTTGTTGACTTTGGGAACTGTAATTAAAAATCAACGTTATTGAAACTGCATAATACTTGATTGGTTAATATTTGAAGGGTTATACATTAACTTACAGATACTTCCATGGAGGACTGTTCTTCTGAATTGGCTTTTATAATTCCCTCTCCCTCTTCCAAACCAGTCTGAACAAATGCTGCAACCAGTAATCATCCTTTTACTGTCCAACTTCAAACTCACAGAACCAACTTTTCTTCTTCCTCATTTCTTCCTTTAGCCTCTATTTTCTGGAACAACCTTTCATCTTCCCAGTCTACAACCCACATTCAATCATACATGATTTATAAATAGGGTAACGATATCGTATATAACACGAACCGAATTCACTTATGCATGATTCACCTTTGTGTTTACAAGAAATGGCAGTCAAATGCGGAATCACCCCAACTGAATGCAACACGATAGGAATGAAGGGAAGATTCAGAAAATGTATTTATGTTTTTTATATCAGTGAAGGGGAAACACATTTCACCATAATAATGTAAAAACCCACATAATTCCAGCTATCGATATTATCGCAAATGCAATTAGATCGAGTTTACTACCAGTTTATAACAGATTCCACTAGCAAGAATGCAACTGGAAGTTGTTTTTATTGTTTTATGCTAATAACCCCCCCCCCCAGAAATGTGCTTTAGTAAAATGTGATCTAGTGAGGTGTTAATAGTGTGTCTCTGCCTTTACGGTGTTGTTTATTCAGTTGCTACACTGTGCAGCTTTGTTTATGTGTATCAAACTTGGCTCCTCATTTTGTAATTGTGCTTTATTCCTTAAAAATGAGTAAAAAGGAAGCATCCTGGTGAAGATACTACAGATTCAGAGAGAAAAAGAAAAGCAGTATCGATAAACAGAGGTGGACTGGGTAAAAAAATTCTTACCCAGGAAAATTTGTAGTGGCCTCATACTAGCATTTATGGTCAAAATCACACTGGCCTTCGGCCTACTGAGGTTTCCCCACTAAGGCTTATGGCCAGTCCGCCTCTGTCGATAGAGAAAAAATATGAAATTGTGAAACGCTTTGAGCAAAATGAAAGACTATGTGATATTGCACGTGCTACAGGCCTAAATGAGGCAACACCAAGAATTAGAAAGAATGCAGAGAAAATTAAAACAACTTTCATAGCAGGAACAATGGCGCCTCCGTAGCCAAGTGGGAACGTAGCAGCAGTGCGTAGCACATGCTTCTTGATTAGACCAGGGTTCGAGCCCATCACCACCAAATACGGAGTATGCAGAAAGGTCAGGGAATGACCATCGCATATCCCGGAGCAATATGGCCTTAGTTGCTAATGCTCCTAAAAACCAAATAACAAACATTAGCATTAGCATTAGCATTAGTAGAGGCATTTGATGCAAGAAAGCAAGCTTATGCAGCATCAGCCAAAAAAAAAAAAAACCCCCTTCCACTTCACCCCTCTGTTCGTTCAAAATACCTGTCCAGCTGAGCCTTAAACTTATTTAGGCTATCAACCTCCACCACAAGGGATGGCAGTCTGTTCCACCAACCAACCACCCGCTGGCTAAAGGCAAATTTCCGCACGTCTATCCTACATCTGTCTTTCCTTAATTTGAATTTATGCCCTCTCAGGTGATTTTTCTGAGCTAGAGGAAGAATCCCATCAGCATTGAGCATGCTTAAACCATTCAAGGCTTTATACACCTCTATCAGATCACCTCGCTGGTGCCTAGTCTCCAGACACTGTAATTTGCAAAACTTAAGCCTTTCTTCGTAAGAGCACCCCTTTGTTCCATTCACTAATCTTGTTGCCCTTCTCTGTACTCGTTCCAGCAGCTCTACATCCTTCTTGAAATGAGGCCTCCAGACCTGTATACAGTACTCTAGGTGTGGCCTGACCATTGCCTTATACAATGGAATAATCACCTCCTTATCCCTGCTGGAAAAATTCCTGTATATCATTGACAATACTCCATGAGCTACTCTTGCAGCCCGTCTGCACTGCTCAGAGAACTTCATATCTGCCTGCACAACCACCCCCAAGTCCCTTTCATTCTCTACCACTGTCAGTGTAGTACCACAGAGTTGATACATTGCTCTGGGGTTGCTTTTTCCCATGTGTAGTACTTTACATTTGTCAATGTTAAACTTCATTTGCCACCTCTCAGCCCATCTGCTCAACCTTTCCAGATCCTGTTGCAGCAGCATAGTGTCAGTAGTGTCCTTGACAACCCTGCCAACCTTTGTATCATCTGCAAACTTGGACATTAAGCTTGATATACCATCATCAATATCATTTATAAATACAGAAAACAATAATGGACCCAACACTGAGCCCTGAGGGACTCCACTAATAACATTAGTCCACGATGAGCAGTGTCCATTGATTACCACTCTCTGTCTTCTCCCCCTCAACCACCCCTTTATCCATAGCAGCAATTTGCCTCCAATGTCACACTGCTCCAATTTGTGTAGCAGTCTTCCATGTGCAACAGTATCAAAAGCCTTTCTAAGATCCAAGTATATAATATCAAAGTTATTCCCTGCATCCAGTTCTTTTGTGACTGCATCATAGTATCCAATCAAGTTGGTCAGGCAAGACTTCCCCTTAACAAATCCATGCTGTGTCTGAGCTATAACTGAAGTCTTGTCTAAATGATCCTGCAGTGCTTCTTTAACCAGTGCCTCCATTAATTTTCCTGGAACAGAAGTTAAGCTCACAGGTCTATAATTACTTGTGTCAGCCTTTGATCCTCCTTTGTGAATTGGGGTCACATTTGCACATTTCCAGTCTATGGGTACCTCCCCTGAGTCCAAGGAAGCTCTCATAATTATGGCTAAGGGTTTGCTTACTTCCTTTGCTGCCTCCTTTAATATAACTGGATAGATCCCATCCACCCCGGGTGCCTTTCTTGTGTTTATCTTCAACAGTTTCTCCTCCACTTTACTCCCAGTTATTTCAAGATTCTGTAGCTTACTGCTAGAGTTGAATACACCTCTGGCATTCCCCTTGCTGAATAACTCCTCATGTGTGAATGTCGATGCAAAATATTCATTTAGTTTGTTAGCTACCTGAGCAGGATCATCAACAGTTGACCCATCAATATCAAGTGGACCAATCTGATTCATCCCCTTCCTTCTAGAGTTTACATAAGTAAAGAACTCTTTGCTGTTTTTCTTTGCATCCCTTGCCAAGGATTTCTCGTAATCTGCCTTCGCCTGCCTAACCTCCTTTGTAACTTGGTTGCATATCAACTTGTATCTATCATAGGCTTCTGTGTCATGTGTTAATTTGTAAGTATCCCATGCATTTTTCTTCTCTGCCATATGCCTCATTAGTTCATCTGACATCCATTTGGCCTAAACCTTGAACAATATTTCTTAGTTGGTATGTAAAGCCTAGTAGCTTCCAAGATAAGTTCTTTGAATGCTTCCCATTTTGAATTTGCTGTTGGTAACATCATCAGTTGGTCCCACTGTATAGAATTTAAATACTGTCTCAGTCCATCGTAGTCGCCTTTACGGAAGCAATAACCCTTCCCTTTACCCCTAATGGTAGTTACCTCTTTCAGTAAATCCCACTTCAGCACACTGTGATCACTGCCACCTAGTGGTTCATTTATCTGCAGATTCTTAATGCATGAAGAATCACTGCTGATAATCAAATCAAGAGTATTACTCCCTCTAGTTGCCTCCCGAACATGCTGATGTAGAAAACAATCATCCAATAAATCCACAAAAGCCCTGCTAGTGTGTGAGTAACCAGCCCCCAAATTCCAGTCAATATCTGGGAAATTAAAATCTCCCATTATAAGACTCTCTGATTTACTGGCCCACTCTATTTCCCTGTACAGTTCCTTATTATACTCATCAGAGTCATTAGGCCTATAGCACACTCCTAGTGTGCTACTCTCAATTTTGATCTCCCAATGCTTATGTCACACCAAACTGACTCAACACTGCACTGTCCAGCGATGTCGACTGGCTTCACTTCCTTGGTTTTTATGTGTTTCTTAACTAATAGCATAACCCCTCCCCCCCTTCCTATCCTGTCTATCCTTTCTGTAGACGTTGTACTCCCCAAATTGCAGTTCTGCATCCCTTATATCTGTGTGACACCACGTCTCTGATATCCCAACAATATCTGCCTTTGATGTTTTGAGCAATACCTCAAATTCATCAAATTTATTTACTAACCTCCTAGCATTGGTGTACACGCAAGTATACCTGCACCTGTTTCTATTCTTAGCTACCCTAACACAACCCATGTGTTTACTTGTACCGCAATGGCTCCCAGCAGTCTCTGAAATACCATGCATCTTGTTTTTCAGGCTTCTGCTCATTCTAATAGAAGCAGTGCAAGAATCTCTTTCACCTCTGCCAGTGGCTACTGTCAATCTATTGGTCTTTGTCTCCCCCCCAAGCTAGCAGTTTTCCGACCCACCTAACACTGCCTCGATAGCATCAGCAAATATTCTTGCACCCTTTCTATTTAAGTGTATCCTATCCCTGTAGAAGCAATCTCTCCTGTTAACAAGTACAGTCCAGGCTGAAAAAAATTCTACCCCTTGAGCCTTGCACAATCTTTCCAGGGCCGAATTGATCGACAAGGCTCTCATCATATACTCCCTCCTATCGTGTCTGGGCAGAATTGCAGACACTTTCAAATTCAACCCTAATTCTCGGCTTTTGTTCAACAGTGACCTGTACTTGTTAAGTAATTCTGCCGGTCTCCTACTCTTAATATCGTTAGTGCCAACGTGTACAACTGTATCACCTTTTGTGCCCTTAAAATATGATATTCGCTCTACAACGTCATCAACCTTTGCCCCTGGCATAGCAGGAACATAGCAGGAACAACTCAAAGCGTAATTAAAATCCATTAGATCAAGACAAAGAATTGGAAGAGATGGAATGGCTGTCATCTGTTTGGATAGAAAATGAAGTGAAGAACAAGTTTTCTTATGATAGAAGCAAAAGCATTAGCAATATTTTATTACGTAATAGTCATAATAAAATACGTAAGTATTTTATTATGATTATTTATTGTGTTCGGTAATGTTTTGGTTACAAATGTGTGGTCGATCTTGGGTGTTTGGCACCTAACCCTATTTTTCCCATAGGTCCTGTTGTTTATATTGCACGATTTTTCGTTGCACGAGGGTTTCAAGGAACACAACTATCGTGCTATATGAGGACTGACTGTACTACAGGTTCTAATACCTTTCTTGTTTGGAGGTTTTCACCACAAAACTGAAGTTTGCACTAGCTGCTACCAGAAGTAGTTTCTACAATTTCCCCACTTCAGATTTCTGAAATGTCTATTAATTATCATGCAAATAGTAAAAATCTACAATTAGTAGGTATATTCTTAAGCCTTTTTTAATTTTCCTCGAGAAAAACAAGTAGACATTGCCCTCGCTAATTGAACGTGCTACCAAGTTTGAATCTCCCATGTGTGGGTGCTGACCGCTTACCAAAGCGAATTATAATACAGTAAATTTAAAATGCAGCTCTTCACTCTGAAGGTGTTTCTTCTATACTGCATGCTGCTCTGCTTTATTGGGAATAAAGGGAAAAAAAAGACTGCAACTGTTTCTTGGCATAAGAAACATAACCCAAAGAATCATAATGAAAAAGATAAAGACCATTCTTCTTTCTTCAGTGTGTATTGCATCTACAAAAAAAAAATTCAAGGAAATTCATCTATTGGTAGTCACATTGGGGCGCCTCCGTAGCCAGGTGGGCAGGAGCAGCAGTGCGTAGCACACGCTTCTTGATTAGACCGAGGTTCGAGCCTGTGACCACCAAATACGGAGGATGCGGAAAGGTCAGAGAATGACCACCATGTATCCCCAGAGCAATATGGCCTTAGTTGCTAATGCTTCTAAAAACCAAAATAACAATAACAACAACAACAAGTCACATTGGAAACTAATGATAACACACTAAGCATTTGTAAAAAAAAAAAAAAGAAAAAAAAAAAAAAAAAGGAAACGTTTGCATTATTAGTAATTGTTTTTCGGAAACAGTGCAGCATGTTTTCTCCACATTCTCCACTCCTTGGTCTTCTAACGAAATTTCAAGAAAATATTTCTGTTGATAGCTACGTTATTAAACTTCAAAAATTAGTGTCAAATAAACTTAGCATTCACATTATTTTTTGTGCAAAGGAAGTAAAAAAAAAGCATGAGGTACAAATTATAGATTGTGTTTTGGAATTTTTATTGTCACAAAAGACCTCAATATTTCCTTGATGTAATCACAAATTTTCAATGAAAAAATTCTTTTTTAGTTATCACACATGCCGGAGAAATTAACCATCAAGTATCATATGCTGCTACAACTGTTTTTTCCCATTGGAACTAAAACTTGGGAAAAGGTTGTTTCACATAAATGCTGTACAGATGACCATAATTGCCACTTTATTGTCTTTTAAGCTGCACTGTCTTCAAATTACTTGCCAATATTCTCTTTAGGAATACTGTCAAGTACTTACTATGTATTAAAAGCAGAAAACATTCGCCACTCCCATACTGTAGTGAAAGTAATTCAGTACAGTATGGGAGTGGCGAATGTTTTCTGCTTCTAATTTGGATAAGAATGAGTTTCTATTGCTTGTTTTCCCTGCAAGGATAAAACACTTGTTTGTCTTCAGATCACTTGCCAATATTTCCAGAGAGATTTTATTGGTAAGCACTTACTACATATTAGAAGCGGAAAAAAATCTCCACTCCTGCATCGTAACTAATATCTTTTCAGTACAATGAAGGGTTACTACTCTTTGATTTCGCAGAAAGGTACTATCCAGAATAAAACATCTGTGCAAGGCGAGAACATTCAATCAGTCAAAAACAACAATGATCATTTGCATTCATAGACAAAATAAAATTCAAACATTGGTGTTTGAAATGTGTAATGCAGCTTCCAATAGAAAAATGTCTTGAATTTTTGTTAGTAGATGCAGTATACAAAGCATCCCCCCCCCCATAAATACAATATGTTGTGAGTACAGTGCAATTTTTTTTCCCTTTGGATATAGGAAAACCACTTGGCATGCTGGATAAAAAAAGCTTGCATTATTTTAATTAGTTTTTGGAAACCTTATCAGTATAGCACATTTTATGAATGTATATTTGATCTTCTGATGAAATTTCAAGAAAATATTTCTATTGATAGTTGCATTATAAACTTTGAAAATAGGTATGGAACCAACTTCACTCTTATTATCATTAGCGGTGGCAAGTGATGTAAGAAAAGAAGTTTATACAGCATCGGCCAAAAAAGAAAAAAAGACACCTCCCATTTCACCTATTCATTTCCTTCTTTCTTGAATTTATTAAAACTGCCAACTTCCATAATAACGGATGGAAGTTTATTCCAGCAATCAACCACCCATTGGCTAAAGGAAAACTTCCACAATCTATTCTGCAATCGTCCTTCCTGAGTTTGCCCACTCATGTGTGTCTGAGCAAGAGGGAGAATCCCATCAGCACTGAGCTTGCTCATTCCATTCAAAGCCTTAAACGCCTCAATCATCACCTTCCAGGTGCCTAGTCTCCAGAACTGAAGCATTTCTTGGTAAGAGCACCCCTTTGCTTTGATCCCCTCACCAATCTCGTTGCCTTTCTCTGTACTAATTCTAGTATCTCCACATCCTTCTAAAAATGAGATCTCCAGACCTGTATGCAGTACTCAAGATGTGGTCTGACCATTGCCTTATTCAATGGGATAATCACCTCCTTATCCCTGCTAGCAGAATTTCTGTATGTCATTGACTAAGCTGATGAGCTGTCCTAGCAATCTGTCAGAGAACTTCATACCTGAATACACAATTACTTCCAGGTCTCTTTCATTCTCCACTAACCTAAATGTAGTACTATGCAGTTGGTACGTTACTCTAGAGATACTGCTACCCATATGCGGGACTTTGCATTTGTCAATGTTAAACATCAGTTACCACCTCTCAGCCAATCTACCCAACTTTTCTAGATCCTGTTGCAGCAGCATACCATCGTTACTGTCATTAACCCTGCCAACCATTGTATCATCTGCAAACTTGGACATTAAGCCTGATATACCGTCATCAATATCATTGAAATACAGAAAACAACAATGGGCCCAACAGCAAACCCAGAGTACTACACTAATAACATTAATCCACAAAGTCCATTGATTACCACTCTGTCTTCTCTCACCCAACCACCCCCTAAGTTCTGTGCAAAAGAAGAAGAAAAAAGCATGCACTATGAATAAAGGATTGTTTTTTGGAATTTGTATTGTTACAAAATACTTCACTATTTTCTTGATATGCATATCATGTAATTTGAAGTCTGCATTTCATGTTCTGAGCAGCAATAAAAAGAAGTGCTGATCAAGGCATCAAAGGCAGATATTGTTGGGATATCAGAGACCTGGTGTCCCACAGATATAAACAATGCAAAATTGGAATTTGGGTGGTACAATGTGTATAGAAAGGATAGACAGGGTAGGAAGGGAGGAGGGGTTATGCTGTTAGTTAAGAAACACATAAAATCTAGGAAGTACATAAAATCACTGTCCATCTGCATCCAGTTGATACAGATGGACAGTGCAACGTTGAGTCTGTTTGGTGTGACATAAACACTGGGAAAGGGAAAATGAGATTAGGGTGTGTTATAGGACTAATGACTCTGATGAGTACAAAGAGCAGTTGTGCAGGGAAATAGAGTGGGCCAGTAAATCAGAATGTCTTGTAATGGAGGGATTTCCAGATATTGACTGGAACTTGTGGGTTGGCCACTTGCACACTAGCAAGTCTTTTGTGAATATATTGGAGGATTGTTTTCTACAGTAACATGCATGTTTGAGGGGCAACCAGAGGGAGTAATACTCTTGATCTGATTATCAGCAGTGATTATTCATGCATTAAGAATTTGCAGATAAAGGAACCACTAGGTAACGGTGATCACAGTGTACCGATGTGGGATTTACTTAAAAATGTAACTACCATCAAGAGTAAAGGGAAGGGTTTTTGCTTTTGTAAAGGAGACTACAGTGGGATCAGCTGATGATGTTATTAACGGTGAATTCTAAATGGGAAGCCTTCAGGGACTTAATCTTGGAGGCTACTAGGCTTTTCATATCAAATAAGAAATGCTGTTCAAGGTTCAGGCCTAAATGGATGTCAGATAAATTAATGAGGCTCGTAGCAGAGAAGAAAAAGGCATGGGAGGCATATAAATTATCAAGTGACACAGAAGCCTATGGCAGATATAAGCTAGTCTGTAATCAAGTCACAAACGATTAGGCAAGTGAAGGCAGACTAAGAGAAATCTTTGGCAAAGGATGCAAAGAAAAACAGCAACGAGTTCTTTACTTATGTAAACTGTAGAAGGAAGGGGATGAGTCAGATTGGTCCACTTAACATAGATGGTTCGACTATTGATGATCCTGCTCAAGTAGCTGATAAATTGAATGAGTGTTTTGCATCTACATTCGCACCCATGAGGGTTGAAATCAAGGAGGGGAATGCCAGAAATTTATCAAACTTTAAAAAGGAGCTAAGTGTTTTTTATAATAACTGAGAGAAAAGTGGGAAGAAATTGTTGAAGTTAAACATATAAAAGGCACCTGGGTAGATGGAATCTATGCAGGTATATTGAAGGAGGCAGCAGGGAAAGTTAGCAAACCCTTAGCCATAATTATGAGAGCATCCTAGATTCAGGGGATGTCTCCATGGATTGGAGATGCGCAAATGTATCCCCAATTCACAAAGGGGATTCTAAGGGTGACCCAAATAATCATAGATCTGTTAGTTTAACTTCTGTTCCAGGGAAAATAATGGAGTCACTGGTTAAAGAGGTGATACAGGATCACCTAGACAAGACTGCAGTAATAGTTCAGACACAGCATTGGTTTGTTAAGGGAATGTCTAGGAGACTGGGCATCGGCGAGGTGATCTGATAGAGGTGTATAAGGCTTTGAATGGCTTGAGCATGCTCAATGCCGATGGGATTCTTCCTCTTGCTCAGAATAATCACCTGAGAGGGCATAAATTCAAATTGAGGAAGGACGGATGTCGTATAGATGTGCGGAAGTTTGCCTTTAGCCAGCGGCCAGTTGGTTTGTGGAATAGACTTCCATCACTTGTTGTTGAAGTTGATAGCCTAAACAAATTTAAGGCTCAGCTGGACAGGTATTTCGAAAGAATGGAGGGGTGAAATGGGAGTAGTGGTTGTGTTTTTTTTTTTTTTTTTGGCTGATGCTGAATAAGCTTGCTTTCTTTGCATCATATGCCTCTACTAATGCTAATGCTTTGTCTGACCAATTGGATTGGATACTATGATGTCACTACAAAGGAACTGGATGCAAAAAAATAATTTTGATATCATATACTTGGATTTCAGGAAAATTTTTGATACTGCTGCACATGGAAGACTGCTGTACAAATTGGACCAGTATGGCATTAAGGGCAAGTTGCTGCAATGCATAATGGCATGGTTGAGTGGGAGACAGCAGAGAGTGATAATAAATGGACACCGCTGTATGTGAACTGATGTTATTAGTGGTGTCCCGCCAGGGTTCGGTGCTGGGCCTATTGTTGTTTTTGTATTTATCAATGATATCGATGAAGGTATATTAGGCTTAATGTCCAAGTTTGCAAATGATACAAAAGTTAGCAGGATTGTTAATGACACTAATGACAGTATGCTACTGCAACAGGATCTAGAAAAGTTAGGCAGATGGGCTGAGAAGTGGCAACCGAAGTTTAACATTGACAAATGCAAAGCACTGCATATGGGTAGCAGTAACCCAAGAGAAATGTTCTAACTGTGTGGGACTACACTCAGGGAGGTGGAGAATGAAAAAGACCTGGGGGTAATTGTGCAGTCAGATAAGAAGTTCTCTCAGTAGTGCAGACGGACTACCAGAGCAGGTCATGGAGTTTTGTCAGTGATATATAGGAGTTTTGCTAGCAGAGACAAAGAGCTGATTATCTCTTTGTATGAGGCAAAGGTCAGGCCATGCCTTGAGTACTGTGTATAGGTCACATTAGGGGTAAAGGGAAGGGTTATTGCTTCCGTAAAGGCGACTACGATGGACTGAGACAGTATTTAAATTCTATACAGTGGGACCAACTGATGATGTTACCAACAGCAAATTCAAAATGGGAAGCATTCAAAGAACTTATCTTGGAAGCTACTAGGCTTTACATACCAACTAAGAAATATTGTTCAAGGTTTAGGCCAAAATGGATGTCAGATGAACTAATGAGGCATATGGCAGAGAAGAAAAATGCATGGGATACTTATAAATTAACACATGACACAGAAGCCTATGATAGATACAAGTTGATATGCAACCAAGTTACAAAGGATGTTAGGCAGGCGAAGGCAGATTACGAGAAATCCTTGGCAAGGGATGCAAAGAAAAACAGCAAAGAGTTCTTTACTTATGTAAACTCTAGAAGGAAGGGGATGAATCAGATTGGTCCACTTGATATTGATGGGTCAACTGTTGATGATCCTGCTCAGGTAGCTAACAAACTAAATGAATATTTTGCATCGACATTCACACATGAGGAGTTATTCAGCAAGGGGAATGCCAGAGGTGTATTCAACTCTAGTAGTAAGCTACAGAATCTTGAAATAATTGGGAGTAAAGTGGAGGAGAAACTGTTGAAGATAAACACAAGAAAGGCACCCGGGGTGGATGGGATCTATCCAGTTATATTAAAGGAGGCAGCAAAGGAAGTAAGCAAACCCTTAGCCATAATTATGAGAGCTTCCTTGGACTCAGGGGAGGTAACCATAGACTGGAAATGTGCAAATGTGACCCCAATTCACAAAGGAGGATCAAAGGCTGACACAAGTAATTATAGACCTGTGAGCTTAACTTCTGTTCCAGGAAAATTAATGGAGGCACTGGTTAAAGAAGCACTGCAGGATCATTTAGACAAGACTTCAGTTATAGCTCAGACACAGCATGGATTTGTTAAGGGGAAGTCTTGCCTGACCAACTTGATTGGATACTATGATGCAGTCACAAAAGAACTGGATGCAGGGAATAACTTTGATATTATATACTTGGATCTTAGTAAGGCTTTTGATACTGTTGCACATGGAAGACTGCTACACAAATTGGAGCAGTGTGACATTGGAGGCAAATTGCTGCTATGGATAAAGGGGTGGTTAAGGGGGAGAAGACAGAGAGTGGTAATCAATGGACACTGCTCATCGTGGACTAATGTTATTAGTGGAGTCCCTCAGGGCTCAGTGTTGGGTCCATTATTGTTTTCTGTATTTATAAATGATATTGATGATGGTATATCAAGCTATCAAGCTTAATGTCCAAGTTTGCAGATGATACAAAGGTTGGCAAGGACACTACTGACACTATGCTGCTGCAACAGGATCTGGAAAGGTTGAGCAGATGGGCTTGAGAGGTGGCAAATGAAGTTTAACATTGACAAATGTAAAGTACTACACATGGGAAACAGCAACCCCAGAGCAACGTATCAACTCTGTGTTACTACACTGACAGTCGTAGAGAATGAAAGGTACTTGGGGGTGGTTGTGCAGGCAGATATGAAGTTCTCTGAGCAGTGCAGACGGGCTGCAAGAGTAGCTCATGGAGTATTGTCAATGATATACAGGAATTTTTCCAGCAGGGATAAGGAGGTGATTATTCCATTGTATAAGGCAATGGTCAGGCCACACCTAGAGTATTGTATACAGGTCTGGAGGCCTCATTTCAAGAAGGATGTAGAGCTGCTGGAACGAGTACAGAGAAGGGCAACAAGATTAGTGAATGGAACAAAGGGGTGCTCTTATGAAGAAAGGCTTGAGTTTTGCAAATTACAGTGTCTGGAGACTAGGCACCAGCGAGGTGATCTGATAGAGGTGTATAAAGCCTTGAATGGTTTAAGCATGCTCAATGCTGATGGGATTCTTCCTCTAGCTCAGAAAAATCACCTGAGAGGGCATAAATTCAAATTGAGGAAAGACAGATGTAGGATAGACGTGCGGAAATTCGCCTTTAGCCAGCGGGTGGTTGGTTGGTGGAACAGACTTCCATCCCTTGTGGTGGAGGTTGATAGCCTAAATAAGTTTAAGGCTCAGCTGAACAGGTATTTTGAACAAACAGAGGGGTGAAGTGGAAGTGGGTTTTTTTTTTTTTTTTTGGCTGATGCTGCATAAGCTTGCTTTCTTGCATCAAATGCCTCTACTAATGCTAATGCTAAGGTCTGGAGGCCTCATTTTAGGAAGGATGTAGAGTTGCTGGAACGAGTACACAGAAGGGTAACAAGTTTGGTGAGAGGAACAAAGAGTGTGCTCACGAAGAAAGGCTTAAGTTCTGCAAGTTGCAGCATCTGGAGACCTGGCACCTTCGAGGTGATCTTATCGAGGTGTATAAAACCTTGAAAGGTTTGAGCAGGCTCAATGCTGATGGGTTACTTCCGCTTGATCAAATTAAGTACCTTGAGGGGGCATAGATTCAAATTGAGGAAAGACGGTTGTAGAATAGATGTGCAGAAGTTTTCCTTCAGCCAGTTCGTAATTGATTGCTGGAACAGACTTCCATCTGTTGTTGTGGAAGTTGATAGCTTAAATAAATTTAAGGCTGAACTAGACACATTTGTAGTGACTGGATGGGCGAAATGGGAAGGTGGTTTTTTTTTTTTTTTTGGCTGATGTTGTATAAGCTTGCTTTCTTGCATCATATGCCTCAACTAATACTAATATGTCCTATTGAAAAATAGATTCTCTCTTTTGAGTGTACCAAGTGTTATCGACAGGGGGAAAAAGTGCTTGATCACAGTATATTATTTTTTGGAAAAAACATACTTTCTTCCATCAATATGTGTACTGCATCTATATTTCTTTTTATTGCTGCTCAGAATATGAAATGCAGGATCGTAGCAGCATGTGGGTTCTTGATGGTGAATTTTTTCAGCTTGTGTGGTAATGAAAAAAATAATTTTTCCTTCGAAATTTTATGATTACGTCCAGTGCATACCAAGGAAATATCAAAATATTTTGTAACAATACAAATTTCAAAAAACAAACCGTTATTCAAAGTGCATGTTTTTTTTAATTTTGCACAGAACATATGACTATTGCAAACTTTGTTTGAGACCAGTTTTTAAACTTCATAATGCAACTATCAACATAAATATTTTCTTTAAATTTTGTTAGAAGATCAAATGTATATCCAGAAAACATGTGGTGCTAATATTGTTTCCCAAAAACAATTACAATAACAAAACTTAACTTCTTTTTTTTTTTTTTTTTTTAATTTTTTTCAATTAATATCCAATAAATTAATTTCCTTCAATTTTTGTATATAGATGCAATACACATTGCAGAAAGAAAGGATGGGTCTTTTTTGTTTTTCAAAAACAATTCATTGTAATTGTTTGGGTACTTGTGCCAAGGAACAGTTCACAGGGTTTTTTTTTTTTTTTGTTTGTTTACTTTATTCCTGATAAAGCAGCTCACCTTATGGAGTGAACAAAGCTACAACTTACACTTGCTGCAATATTTGCTACTGTAAGCAGGCAGCACACACATGGGAGATTCAAACTAATGCGGAAGCATGTTCAATTAGCAAGGTAACATTTATTTATTTTCCTTGGAAACAATTAAAACAGGCTAATCTGAACAGTTTGTGCATAGGCATATTATGTATTTAAACACTATTGTAAGGTATTGAAGATCCTTTTACCATGTTGCTCCCAAAAAAGAAGCGCTGTCTATATTTGCAAGCTTGCAGATGATATAAAGATTAAAAAGATTATTTAACATTGGGATTTATTTCTTCTGTCCTGGAAACAAATTAGTACCACTATTTCTTTTGTGAGAAAACCTTTCGGAACAATGCTATAAAACCATCACAGATGAAGACCACCTGGAAAGGATGCATCCTGGTGCAAAAGCCTAAGGATTTTGAATATTTCAGATGTCGTAAAGATAAATTTATAAAATATCCTACAATGACTTTGGAATAATTTTTGAAAGCTTCAGTTTCTAGAAATGTTGATGTCGAATTGGAAACCTCTTATGTATTAGTCTTAATTGCAAAAGTAGGGTACCCTCACACAATTGGATAACAATTGATGTGCTTTCATGAAAATGGATCTGGATCCAATAGTAAAGAACATTCTGTTGTGTAACCATACAGTTCGATGTCACAGTGATGAAATGGCTGAAGATATCCAAAAAACTGTAGTTTCTGAATTTCAGACAACCAAATTTACAGTTGGATGAGGGAACATTTGGAACTTTAAGCATCCTTATGGCATATGTGCATTATTACAGCCCAAGAAAAAGGACAATAACAGAAGAATTTCTTTTGTCTGAAGGATTAAAGATGTATACAACAAGAGAAATGATTTTTTGATCTGTAATAGTACCACAAATGAGGTCAGGGAAGCTAAGGCTGCGTATGAGAAAGCTTTAGTTTAAAAAAAAGCAAACAATGGGAACAAGGAATTTTTTGTGTATGTGAACTTATAAAATTGATGAAGAAAAAAGCAAATCAGATTGGACTCTTGGGCACTTGGGGTGGGAAAGTCTTAGATAACCCATCTGATGTTGCTGATGAATTAAATAGTTGCCTTGCATTGGTCTTGACTGACAAAAGACCCTTCATGCTGAGAAGAGGCCGATTTCATATGGCTGAGCCATATGAAACTAAGGATGTTGTAATTACAGGTGATTGTTTATTAGAAAAACTTTTGAGTATAAAGGCAAATAAGGCTCCTGGATTTGATGGCATATACCCTGTAGTTTTTGAGGGAGAGCATGAGAGAGTGAATTGAACCATTGAGGTTAATTATGAGGGCATCTTTGGACTCTAGGGAGATTCCTTGATTGAGGTTAATTATGAGGGCATCCTTGGACTCTAGGGAGATTCCTTTGGGTTGGAGAAGTGCCAATGTACTGTCAATACATAAAAGCTGTTCTAGGAGTTGGTAACTACAGGCCGGTTAGTCTGACTTCAGTTGTAGGAAAAATCTTAGAGGTAGTGATTAAGTGTGCAATTCAGGGACATTTAGATAGATATGGCATTCTGAACAACACACATGGCTTTGTTAAGGGTAAATAATGCTTAAATAACTTAATAACCTATTTTGACACAGTTACTCATGAGCTGGATTTAAGAAACAATTTTGATGTAGTTTATTTGGATTTTAGCAAAGTATTTGACTCTGTCCATCATGAGAAGTTGTTGTATAAGCTAAAACAGGTTGAGATTATTGGTAAGATTCTAAGATGGGTTGCTGGGTGGCTGCAGAGCAGAAGGCAGAGAGTTGTGATTAATGGATATCATTATCATTATTAGGCATTCTTCAGATTGGTGCAATGTCAGCAGTGGGGTCCCTTAATGACAAGTTCTTGGACCATTGTTGTTTCTCATTTTCATAAATGACATTGATGAAGGGTAGAAGGGATGATATCAAAATTTGCAGATAATGTAAAGATTGGCAGAGCTGTTAATGATTGGTGCCAAGCAGCACTCCTTCAGGATGACTTGAACAGACTTCAAACATGGTCAGAGTAGTGGCAGCTATGTTTTAATGTTGCTAAATTACAATTGGGAAATAGCAACCTACAAATAAATTATGCACCTGTGGGGGTGAATTAAAAACAGTGGAGGGGGAAAGGGATCTGCGAGTTACAATAGGGGCAGGATTAAGTTTTCTGAACAAGCTGCCAGGAAAGCCATGGTGTCCTATCAATGATTTATCAAATGTTATCCTTTAGAGATAGATAGGTCATAATCCCACTGTATACAACAATTGTAAGACCACATTTGGAATACTGTGTTCAAGTATGGAGACCTCATCTGAAAAAAGACAAGATTCTTGAAAGGGTCCAAAGATAGGCAACTCGAATGGTGAGATCGGCTGAAGGATGACCTTATGAGGAAAGATTGATTATTTCGACTACAGAGGTTGGCAACTAGGCACCTGAGAGTAGTGCCGGATTAAGGCATGGGCTAGTAGGGCCGTTGCCTGGGGAGCCAATCTTTTAGGGGTGCCAAAAACAAAATGATGAGGCAAGAATATATATATATATATATATATCCTTAGTAAGAGGATGTCGAAAACCCTTTCTGCCCAGGGCATGAAAATACCTTGGTCCAGCTCTGCCTGAGAGGTAACCTGATTGAGGTTTATAAGGCAATGAGAGGGATTAGTAAAATGAATGAAGATGGAATTCTCACTGTTCTAAAGAAATGCAGAACTAGAGGTCATAAATTCAAATTACAGAGTTTGATGTTTAGATTAGATTGTAACAAGTTTTTTTTAGCCAACGAGTCATTGATAGCTGGAACAGGTTGGCCTCGCAGGTAGTTGAGGCTGACAGTTTGAATAAATTCAGAGATCACATGTGTGAGGAGTGAAGCATATAATTTGTGTTTTCTTATATACTTGATTGTATTTTTGTTTTATTTTTTGCCAGTGCAGCAAAAGCCTGTGGCTTCCTTGCACTATATGATGAATACTGTTACTATTACACTATAATAAAATCAGACTGTGATGTATTTTTATATTTGACACTAGTTTTGCTGAATATTTCACGGCTATCTTTTATTTACTAATATTTCTATATGCATGGCATCAGTCTAAACAATGTTCAGGCCGCCAGTTTCTGACATTTAATTTAAAAAATTGCTTGTTTATTAATGAAATTCGTTAACCGTCTTGAGAAATGAATCTGTCTTCCAAATTTTGTGGGCCCCTTTCAATCTGGTTCCCTAATGCCACTGCATTTCTTTATTACCATTGGCACGTTATGCCACTGGTAATAAAGAAACTTTCATATTTCCTTAAGTAATATACAGTGGTGCTCAAAAAATTGATCACTTGCAAAATTCACCGAATTTCTGTGAAATTTGGAAACTATATGTATTTTGTAATAGCATTACTCTATTGCATCATCAGAATGGCCAACCATCCTGATATGGCCAGAACTGTCCTGATTTAGAACTTTAAGTCCTGCTTCTCGATAATACCATAATTTGTGCTGATAAGAGAGAAAAAATCTTAATTTATTTATTTTACGTATTTTTAATTAATTCTTATTGGAATCTAACAGATGTGTTAAAAATTAATTCTAATAACAAGAGAAAAATGAGAAAGTCTGAAGGCATTTTGTTTGTCACTGAGTAATGAAGAAAATAAAATGCATGTTGATAAAAAAATGGGTGCAATATTTCTCAAAATTTTCGCAGGCAAATAATTTATCTCAAATTGTAAGCTCCATATTAAGCATTCCACATACATTCAAATGCTTCACCAGAAAGAGTTTTCAGCTTAATGAAAACTGCTTGGCAGAAAGAGAGAAACTGAATTTTATTAGAAAATTTAGAAGCCAAACTTATGGTGAAAGAAAACTATAACATGTCCTGTTCAGAATTTAAAAAACTTTAAAATCTTCAGAGGAGAAGAAATTTTAAAACTAGTGAAATCTAAAGAAAAATATATAAAGTAAAAGCAGTCTTCTATGCTAATTTTAAAATAACTGTTATAAATAATATTTTAGTTTATATAGGACAAATACATATTA
This sequence comes from Mastigoproctus giganteus, assembly GCF_048544385.1. Classification (NCBI taxonomy): domain Eukaryota; kingdom Metazoa; phylum Arthropoda; class Arachnida; order Uropygi; family Thelyphonidae; genus Mastigoproctus; species Mastigoproctus giganteus. The sequence goes on along the minus strand of NC_143578.1, from coordinate 197,126,570 downwards.
ACAACAATCATATAACAAATAAATACTATGATTGATTGATTGATAAAAAAATGTATTTTAATTGTAATTTTATATTTTTCTTTTACTTTTTGAAGGAAAAAATGCTATACTACACATTTCGTTTCAAGTTGTCCCACTTACCTTCAAAATATGGCCATCCTGTGCAGCATCCATCTCTAACAAGCTGTTTTAGATGTCACATGCCATACATGGTTGCATCACCATAACAGCAGTATAAATACAGTATATATGCCATGAGTCCAGTATTCTGTGCTATTGCAATAGCTAAGTTTTTGCAATTAATACCATGTAGGAAAAGTGTGGGTGCTGTGTCAAACATAGAGGTCATTCTACACATGGAATAGCTAAAGGATTCACAGTAATCAGACAGCAAATTTATTACAAAAATTATCAGAAACTGGCAGTCTAAACAGAAAGAAAGAAAGGTAGTAGACATCCAAGAATATCTTCTGAGCACAGGACAGGTTTCTGGACCATCTGTATGTCCGGAACTGAAGATCCACATTGACAGATCTCAAAACAGCACAGGAGGATACAGGAGTAAAGCAAGTACTGCTACAGTACGTAGATACCTTTTCTCATCGGCATTAGTAGCAAATCACCCAAAAAAAAAAAAAAAAACAATGAAACATTCTGAATCTCAGATGATATGGGGCAGTATTTCACATAGAGGAGTGGCCATCTTGGTATTTGTGAAGGGTACAGTGAATGCTAGGTGTACAAGGACATTCTTGAGACAAAATTACTTCACACGTTTAGAAATCACTCTGAGTATATTGCCAATTGCATGTTTCAGGATTTATTTTGCTTCACATCATAAAGCTAGACCCATAAGTACTTCTTCATAAAATTAGGAAAAGTTTTAAATTTATGACACGTAGCACTCTTACTTAAATATAATTTATTTTGCTGTCTTTACTGTCCACAAATGCAAAAATGGTTGAAGGATTAATCGATTCGCACAATAACAGTACAGACCTCAATACAATTGAAAATTTTTGGAACAAAAGGGTTTGTTTCAGTAATACAAAAGAAACCAAAAACACTTAGAGAGCTTCAGGAGACATTGATCTGTGTTTGGTATCATGACATTTCCCAATAATACATTCAGAACCTTATCCATTTGATCCCACAACGATGTGCAGCAGTCATCAAAGCAAGGGGTGGGCCAACAAAATGTCAGTATGCATTTTGTTTTTTGGTTATATAGCTGCCTGTCATACTAATATGAGCAACACAATGAAAATAAATCACTTAATTTTTTAATAGAATTTTTGTTATTATATGAACCATAAATAACATACTGTTATTTTGGAGAAAAATATTTATTTCATTGTATATTTACCCATAAGACAAAAAATATACATTTTTCTGTGCAATTAATTAGCTGCCAGTATAAGGAGAAACAACCTAAAAAATTAGGCAATGCAGTTTTTTTGAGCACTATTGTATGTATTTGTAATATAAATATACAAAAATAAATAATTTTTATATAATAAATTATATTTATTTTCAACAGGAGTTCTAATGATATCCCTGAGTTTGTTGTGACTCAGCTAGGTACTCCAGTAGTACTCCAGTTATCAGTGTGACAAACTAAATTTCTCTGCAAATTTATTTCTAAACCGTCTCCATTATAAAAAATACTGATCTAAATCATAATTCGAAAGATGTGGTAAGGCCATTTTGGATAAGGATATAGCATATTACATTTAGCTTGTATCCAAATATCTAGCTTCATTTTTTTGCCTACATCAGTTACAATGATGTGAACAAGTTATTCATTCAATGTGAATTTCAAAAAGTTCAAAAGTAGGAGATTTGCCTCTCATCTAAATGGTAATATTGCCAAAACCATTGAGTGCAACTTCAATCCATTGATACTTCCACTTCTTTTATGTTCTAATACATCTGTTGTATTTTCTTCTCAGAATAAAACTGACTTAGCATTAACATTAGTAGAGGCATATGATGCAAGAAAGCAAGCTTATACAGCATCAGCCAAAAAAAACCCTCCCATTTTACCCATTCATTCACTCCAAATGCTTGTCTAGTTCTGCCTTGAATGTATTTAAGCTGTCAACTTTTACAACAGATGTAAGTTTGTTTAAGCAATCAACCACCCGCTGACTAAAAGCAAATTTACGCACATCTATCCTACATCTGTCTTTTCTCAATTCGAATTTGTGTACTCTCGGGTGATTAATCTGGGCAAGAGGAAGAATCCCATCAGCATTGAGCTAGATCAAACCATTCCAGGCATTATACACCTCAATCAGATCACTTCGCAGGTGCCTAATCTCCAGACACATAATTGTTATTTTATATTGTACTTAATACGTAGTCTTATATTTATAGTTATGCTGGTTATTTTTATTTTAATTTAGATAAACAGTTTTTGTAGATATACATAATACTTAATATACGTAAAACCGTTATTTCCTCCGAATCTTGCTGCCATTGTTTTTGTATATAGTGGTAGGGAATTCAAATTTTTAGTTGAGGTAGTTAGGTAGCTCTAACGTGTAATTTATAGAGTAATACGCTTCATTGTTTCTATTAGATGGCATAGTATTGACATTTAATTAATTTAATTTATTGATTTTATTGATTTAAAGTATCATGCCCCAAACTAGAGCAGCAAAGCAACGGGCACAAAGTGGCAGGAGTGCTGTGACTCGGATTTGTGTACTCTCGGGTGAGTACACAAATCCAGGGGAGAACTGAGGGGGGCGATTCTCCAACGCATCAGAGCCTAAAAAAATGTGCGACTTGTGAAATGTTTGCCGAACTCTCTGTAACGGAACATGATATTGCCATAGGGGATGTCTTTGTGTGTGTGCGCACGCGATGTAAGGAGTGTAAGGAAATCAGGTGACAACTCAGCGTTGTTATGGGCCTATATGAGAGTTTGAAGGACAGGGTGGATGCCCTCGAAAGATCTAAATTGAGGGGCCCATCAAGCTCTCAGGTGCCCACATCAACACCAGAGCTTGCACTTGGTCATCATGCAACACAGCGGCAACCCCCAAAGCAGAATGCGCTGGTCCCACAGGAACTAGTAGTTGTTGGTGACTCTATTGTCAGGGAAACGGGAAACATGGTTTGTAAAAAGGATAGGTGGAACAGGACCAGGGTATGTCTGCCAGTGGCAAAGGCTGATGATGTTGTAGAGTGGATATCATCTTTTAAGGGCACAAAAGGTGATATAGTTGTACACGTTGGCACTAATGATATTAGGAGTAGGAGACCGGCAGAATTACTTAACAAGTACAGGTCACTGTTGAACAAAAGCCGAGAATTAGGGTTGAATTTGAAAGTGTCTGCAATTCTGCCCAGACACGAAAGAAGGGAGTATATGATGAGAGCCTTGTCAATCAATTCAGCCCTGGAAAGAATGTGCAAGGCTCAAGGGGTAGAATTTTTTTCAGCCTGGACTGTACTTGTTAACAGGAGAGACTGCTTCTATAGGGATGGGATACACTTAAATAGAAACGGTGCAAGAATATTTGCTGATGCTATCGAGGCAGTATTAGGTGGGTCGGAATACTGATAGCTTGGGGGTATAAAAGGACTAATAGTTTAACAGTAGCCATAGGCAGAGGTGAAGGTGATTCTTGCACAACTTCTATTAGAATAAGTAGCGACCTGGAGCGTGGGGTGTTGGGGGTTTCAGGGACGGATGGCAGTCATCCTGAAATAGGTGGGTATATGGGATATGTTAGGGTAACTAGGAACGGAGTAGGAGCATGTATGCTTGTATGTATACCAATGCTAGAAGTATAGTAAATAAATTTGATGAATTTGAAGTGTTGGTCAGGACATCAAAGGCGGATATTGTTGGGATAGCAGAGACGTGGTGTCACACAGATATAAGGAATGCTGAACAGGAATTTGGGGAGTACAATGTGTGTACAGAAAGGGAGGAGGTGTTATGCTGTTAATTAAGAAAAACATAAAATCAAAAGAAGTGCATCCAGTTGATATAGATGAACAGTGCACTGTTGAGTCAGTTTGGTGTGACATAAGCACTGTGAAAGCAAAAATAACAGTAGGAGTGTGTCATAGGCCTAATAACTCGAATGAGTACAATGAACAATTGTACAGAGAAATAGAGTGGGCTAGTAAATTGGAATGTCTTATAATGGGGGATTTTAACTTCCCAGATATTGACTGGAACTTGTGAGTTGGTCACTCACACACTAGTCAGACTTTTGTGGATTTATTGGATGATTGTTTTCTGCAGCAGCATGTTCGAGAGGCAACCAGAGAAAGTTATACTCTTGATCTGGTTATCAGCAGTGATCATTCGTGAGTACAGTGTAAAGTGTAAAGGTGAGTACAGTGGTCTCCGAGAGTTTTTAAATTCTGTACAGTGGGATCAACTGACGATGTTATCAACAGTAAATTCTAAGTGGGAAGCATTCAAGGAATTAATCGTGGATGCTACTAAAAGTTTCATACCTATTAAGAAATATTGTTCAAGGTTTGGGCCTAAATGGTTATCTAATGAACTAATGAGACTCGTGACAGAGAAGAAAAATGCATGGGATGCATATAAATTTATCAAGCAACTCAGAAGCCTATGGCAGATATAAGCTAGTCTGTAATCAGGTCACAAAGGAGGTTAGGCAGGCGAACGCAGATTACGAGAAATCCTTGGCAAAAGATGCTAAGAAAAACAGCAAGGATTTCTTTTCTTATATAAACTCTAAAAGGAAGGGGATGAATCTGATTGGTCCACTTGACATCGATGGTTCGACTGTTGATGATCCTGCTCAGATAGCAAACAAACTGAATGAGTATTTTGCATCTACATTCACACATGAGGAATTATTAAGGTTTGAAAATGGCAGAAGGTTATCAAATTGTAGCAGTATACTTAATGATTTTGTAATAACTGAAAGCAAAGTGGAGCAGAAATTGTTGAAGTTAAACATAAGAAAAGCACCTGGGGTGGAGGGGATATATCCAGTTATATTAAAGGAGGTGGCAAAGCAACTAAGCAAAAACCTTAGCCATAATTATGAGAGCATCCTTGGATTCAGGGGAGGTCCTCACGGACTGGAGATGTGCAAATGTATCTCCAATTCACAAAGGGGGATCGAAGGGTGACACGGGTAATTAGAGACCAGTTAGTTTAACTTCTGTTCCGGGTAAAATAATGGAGTCACTGGTTAAAGATGCAGTGCAGGATCATCTAGACAAGACTGCAGCAATAATTCAGCATGGGTTTGTTAAGGGAACGTCTTGTCTGACAAACTTGATAGGATATTATGATGTAGTTACAAATGAACTGGATGCAAAAAATAATTTTGATATCATATATTTGGATTTCAGGAAAGCTTTTGACACTGTTGTGCATGGAAGACTATTGTACAAATTGGAGCAGAATGGTCTTAAGGGTAAGTTGCTACAATGGATAAAAGGATGGTTAAGTGGGAGAAGACAGAGGGTGGTAATCAATGGGTGCTGCTCTTCGTGGACTAATGTTATTAGTGGAGTCCCACAAGGTTCGGTGTTAGGTCCACTGTTGTTTTGTATATTTATCAATGATATTGATGAAGGTATATCAGGCTTAATGTCGAAGTTTGCAGATGATACAAAGGTTGGCAGGGTTGTTAATGACAGTAATGGCAGTGTGCTACTGCAACAGGATCTAGATAATTTGGGCAGATGAGCTAAGAAGTGGCAACTGAAGTTTAACCTTGACAAATGCAAAGTACTGCATATGGGTAGAAGTAACCCCAGAGAAACGTACCAACTTTGTGGTACTACCCTTAAGGTGGTAGAAAATGAAAAAGACCTGGGAGTAATTGTGCAGTCAGATATGAAGTTTTTTGAGCAATGCAGACAGGCTGCCAGGGCAGGTCATGGGGTTTTGTCAATGATATATAGGAATTTTGCTAGCAGGGAGAAGGAGGTGATTGTCCCTCTGTATAAGGCAATGGTCAGGCCACTCCTTGAGTACTGCGTACAGGTCTGGAGGCCTCATTTTAGGAAGGATGTAGATTTACTTGAGCGTGTACAGAGAAGGGCAACAAGTTTGGTGAGGGGAATGAAGGAACCTCTTACCAAGAGAGGCTTAAATTCTGCGAATTGCAGTGGCTGGAGACTAGGCACCTGCACGGTGATCTGATTGAGGTATTATTATTATTATTATTATTAGCCATATGGTGCAAGGAAGCCTGAGGCTTATGCTGCACCAGCCAAAAAAAAATTTCTTGAGTTACCCTGTGTGTGTGTGTGTGTGTGTGTGTGTGTGTGTGTGTGTGTGTGTGTGTGTGTGTGTGTGTGTGTGTGTGTGTGTGTGTGTGTGTGTGTGAGAGAGAGAGAGAGAGAGAGAGAGAAGTAGAAGGAAATCACCAAGAAAGAGTAGAATGATGATATCCAGCTGAGGACCCTGGGTGTGCCAAGCCCATACTCACCAGATGTGAGCCCCTGGGGTAGATATATAAGGCCTTGAATGGTTGAGCACGCTGAATTCTGATGGGATCCTTCCACTTGTTCAGATTACGAACCTAAGGGGGCATAAATTCAAATTAAGAAAAGCAGATGTAGAATAGATGTGCGGAAATTTGTCTTTAGCCAGCGGGTGGTTAATTGCTGGAACAAACTTCCATCTGTCGTTGTGGAAGTTGACAGGTTAAATAAATTTAAGGAGGAACTGGACAAGCATTTGGAAGGATTGGTGTGATTTTTTTTTTTTTTTTTTGGCCGATACTGCATAAGCTCATACACTTGCTTTCTTGCATCACATGCCACTGCTACTAGTACTACTACTTTTCATTTTCTAGCACCCTCAGTGTAGTAGGCATTTTATGGTATTTTATATATTTTTTTATATTTTACCACACAGTTGATACGTTACTCTGGAGTTACTGCTACCCATATGCAGTACTTTACATTTGTCAATGTTAAACTTCATTTGCCACCTCTCAGCCCATCTGCTCAACTTTTCGCCATCCTGTTGCATTCTGTCATTAGTGTAATTAACAGCCCTGCCATCCTTCGTATCATCTGAAAACTTAAGACATTAAGCCTGATATACCTTCATCAATATCATTAATAAATACAGAAAACAACAATGCACCCAATGCTGAACCCTGGGGGACTCCACTAATAACGTTAATCCCCATAGACCAGTATCCATTGATTACCACTGTCTGTCTTGTCCCACTCAACCATCCCTTTATCCATAATAGCAATTTGCCTCCAATGTTACACTGCTCCAATTTGTGCAGCAGTCTTCCATGTGCAACAGTATCCAAAGCCGTTCTAAGATTCAAATATATGACATCAAAATTATTCTTTACATCCAATTCCTTTGTTACCACATTATAGTATCCAATCAAATTGGTCAGACAACGCTTCCCCTTAACAAATCCATGCTGTTTCCAAACTATAACTGAAGTCTTGTCTAGATGATTCTGCAGTGCGTCTTTGACCAGTGCCGCCATTAATTTCCCCAGAACGGAAGTTAAAATAACAGGTCTGTAATTATTTGTGTCACTCTTTATTCCTCCTTTGTGAATTGGGGTCACATTTGCACAACTCCAGTCCATGGGTACCTCCCCTGGGTCCAAAGAAGCTCTCATAATTATGGCTAAGGGTTTGCTTACTTCCTTTGCTGCCTCCTTTAATATAACTGGATAGATCCTATCCACCCCAGGTACCTTTCTTATGTTTATTTTCAAAAAATTCTGTTCCACTTTGCTCTCAGTTATTAGAAAATCATTTATCTCACTGCCAATTTAATACACCTCTGGCATTTCCCTCCTGAATAGCTCCTCATGTGTAAATGTATGCAAAATACTCATTCAGTTTGTTAGCTACCTGAGCAGGATCATCAACAGTAAACGATCAATATCATTTGGACCAATCTGATTCATCCCCTTCCTTCTAGAGTTTAATAAGTAAAGAACTCTTTGCTGTTTTTCTGTACATCCTTTGCCAAAGATTTCTCATAATCTACATTTGCCTATCCTCCTCTGTGACTTGATTACAGATCAGCTTATATCTGCCATAGGCTTCTGTGTCACCTGTTAATTTATATTTATCCCTTTCATTTTTTTCTTTGCTATATGTCTCATTAGTTCATCTGACATCCATTTAGGTCTTTGAATGCTTGCCATTTAGAATTTGCTGTTGGTATCATCATTAGTTGGTCCCATTGTATAGAATTTAAATAGTTTCCCAGACCACCGTAGTCAACCTTATGAAAGCAAAAACCCTTCTCTTTACCTCTGATGGTACTTACCTCTTTGAGTAAATTCCAAATTGAGCACACTGTGATCACTGCCAACTTGTGGTTCCTTTATCTGCAGATTCTTAATGCATGAAGAATCACTACTGATAATCAGATCAAGGGTATTACTCACTCTGGTTGCCTCCTGAACATGCTGCTGTAGAAAACAATCAATCAATTAATCCATAAAAGCCTTTCTAGTATGAGTGACCAATCCACAAGTTCCAGTCAATATCTAGGAAATTAAAATCCCCCATTACAAAACTATATGAATTACTGGCCCACTTTATTTCTCTGTATAGTTGTACATTATACTCATCTGAGTCATTAGGCCTATAACACACTCGTACTCTCAATTTTGCTTTCGCAGTGCTTATGTCACACCAAACTGACTCAAAACTGCACTGGACCAAGTCAACTCGCTGCACTTCCTTAGATTTTAAGTTTCTTTACTAATAGCATAACTCCTCCCCCCTTCATATCCTGTATATCCTTTCTGTACACGTTCTACTCCCCAAATTCCAATTCTGCATTCTTTATACCTGTGCGACACCACATCTCTGATATCCCAACAATATCTGCCTTTGTTGTTTTGACCAACACCCCAAATTCATCAGATTTAATTAGTTAACTCCTAGCATTGGTGTATATGCAAGTATATATACATCTGTTCTTATTCTTAGCTACCCTAACAGCCCATGTATTTACTTGTTCTGTAATGACTCCCAGCAGTCTCTGAAATCTCTTGCACCTTGTTTTCCAGGCTGCTGCTCATTCCAATAGAAGAGGGGCAAGAATCATTTTCTCTGCTGCCAGTGGCTACTGTTAATCTGTTAGTCTGTCTATTTCCCCCCCCCCCAAGCTAGTAGTTTTCCGACCCACCTAACACTGCCTCGATAGTATCAGCAAATATTCTTGCATCCTTTCTATTTAAGTGTATCCCATCCCTGTAGAAGCAATCTCTCCTGTTAACAAGCACAGTCCAGGCTGAGAAAAATTCTATCCCATGAGCCTTGTGCAATCTCTCCAAGGTTAGAATTGATTGACGTCTCTCTCTTTCTCTCTCTCTCTCTCATCATATACTCCCTCCTATTGTGTCTGAGCACAATTGCTGACACTTTCAAATTCAACCTAACGTGCAGCTATTTTTCAACATTGACCTGTACTTGTTAAGTAATGGTGCAGACATACTCTATCCAGTTATATTGAAGGAGGCAGCATTGGATGTAAGAAAACCCTTAGCCATAATTATGGGAGCATCCTTGGAGTCAGAAGAGGTATCCATGGACTAGAGATGTGCAAATGTATCCCCAGTTCACAAAGGGGATGCAAAGGATGACACAAATAATTATAGACCTATTAATTTGACTTCTGTTCCAGGGAAAATAATGGAGTCAATGGTTAAAGAAGCATTGCTTTCTTTGTATAATGTTGTGTAAACTTGCTCTCTCTCTCTCTCTCTCTCTCTCTCTCTCTCTCTCTCTCTCTCTCTCTCTTCTCCTCTCTCCTCTCTCTCTCTCTCTCTCTCTCTCTCTCTCTCTCTTCTACATATATAATCAACTGTTCTTGTGATTTGTTATTTCAGATTTTTTATTTAATATTTAAAATATTAATATATATTTTATTGAAGTGAAAAATGTTTTTTAAAATATTTTTGCCATTTTTATAACATTTACTAGCTATTCCTTCTTGTATTTATGGATATAATATTGTTAATAACAGGTATCTATCTACACTCTATTCTCAACCCTGAGTTCCCAGAAAAAAAGCATGAAGAACTGCAGGAAGAAATAAAACATAGCATAAGCTACAGTCCATTTTGGTTGCTTGCTCCCCGAAGCTTGTATCGCTACATAACAAGTATAAGGGAAAAATACAAAGCAGGACAGCCTGTTAGCTTTACAGACTTTTTTGGACATCTTCTTGGAGATACACTTCTTAAGGGAGTGAGTAATGATTGTTTTATGCACAACCCAAAATTAGTGAATAGTTAATTATTCAAGACATCTAACTCCATGCAGATAGATGTCCTGACTTAGTATTACTAGTGGCAAATATTCCAAAAATAAATTATTGTCTGACTGAAAACAAAATTTTGCACATCTGTTATCCAGCAATCCTTTTACAATTTAAATTTGTGTTCCATATATATATATTTGTCCTAGAAAGAGTAAAGATGCTATCAACATTTAGTTTATTCAGTCACTTTAAACACCCTTCAATCAGGTCTCCTCACAAATGCCTAGTTTCCAAGCACTTCAATTTGCAGAACTGAAGTCTTTTATGGTACAAGTAACTTTTGTGTCCTTTACTAATCTGGTTGCTCTTCTGCAGGAATTCGAAGAGGTTCATATTCTTTTTAAAATGAGAATTCGAAACCTGCCTAATAACATGGAGTAATTACCTAACCATTGCCTTCTAAAATAAGATAATCAATTCCTTGTTTCTTTTGGCAAAATTTATGTATTATCATTGAAAGAACCCCCTGAGCTGTTCTAGCAGCATGTCTGCACTGCTCCTGGATTACCCCTGGATCTCTTTCAATATCAGTCACCTTGAGTCTGGTACCAATTCATTGGTGTGTTATTCTGGGATCACTGCTGGGATCACTCGTTTGCAATACATGCCATGTATCTATGAATGCTAAACCTCAACTGCCATTTCAGAGCTCATCTCTCTAATTTCTAGGCTTGTTGCAGTAGTATGCCTTGATTCCTGTCTTTAACCAGCCTACCAACCTTCGTATCATCTCCAGACTTATATAGTAAGTTGATATATCTTCATTAATATCATTAATTAATTCTAAAAACAGTAAGGAACCCAGCACTGAACCCCAGGGAACATCATAATTCATAACTTTTGTCAAAGATTTGCTTACCTTTTTGCAATTTCTCTTCCACTTTCTTCTCAGTTGTTCCGATATGGCAAAATCGTTTATCCCCAGTAATAAATTTGTGTACTTCTGGTATTGCCATCCCTGAAAACTTGTGTGTGTGTGTGTGTGTGTGTGTGTGTGTGTGTGTGTGTGTGTGTGTGTGTGTGTGTGTGTGTGTGTGTGTGTGTGTGTGTGTGTGTGGATACCAAATAATTATAGTAAACCCCCGCTATTCACGGGGGTTACGTTCCTGAGAAATGTCGTGAATACTGAGTTATGGCTCCCATAGTAATAAAGGGGTTCCATTCCAAAGTATGAAATATATAAGAAAAACTAGTTTAAAATTTTGTCTATGTATGTATTATATGTACCTTCATAATATGACTATGTACATAGACAGTACATAGTGAAATGCAAGCATATGGCATCAAAATGAAAATAAGAAACAATTTAATATTAAATGTAATATTTATTAGAAATTTCAAACCAGCATCTTTGCTAGCTAAAAAACTTATCCTGCCAGTGCTATCACCAGTTTCGCTAAAGTGTTGATAAAGAAGTTTTGCCTTTTCAAGAATGATGAGTGAACTTAACGGAATTTTATTTTGAGTTCGGTCTTCTATCCACTGATTTAAAACTTTTTCCATTTTTTTGAATTTAACATCACGAGTTACAGAGCAAATTTTTGAAGCAATTAGCACGTTTTCACGGACACCACTGCGGATTTTTTCTTCCGATTTCTTGATTGATCGTACCATTGACTAATTGATTTTATAATATTTTTCCACTGAGGAGACACTTTCACCATTATAAATTTTATATAATAACTCAATTTTATTCGCTAATGTCATCACCTTCTTTGATCTTTTCACATTTCCCTTGTTATTCGTAGCCATATTTTTGTATAGGTTAGAAAGAACTTGTCTCCACAATAAAGTCACTTTCTTCCATTAACACGCTCGAAAAAGTGTGCTTTACACTGCAAAACGGTAGATTTATCACTTTTGTAAGCATATCAATTTATAAATTAATAAATTTATTCAATTTATAAGCATATAAATTAAAAGCAAACGATGAAACCTTGCATGACAAGTGCATAACACATACTGAACAAGGATTAGCAAGAAACATCTATACACGCGATTTTGTCACCCCTCTCCCCCCCACCCACTGAGCACTGTTTTGACCAGGAAAGATAATTTTAGCCACGCCCATGTTTTTTTATGGCGGAAAATGTTCAATGCGTTTTAAAATTCATATTTTTTAGGTTTCATTTCATATTAAATCAGCAACCATGAATACGCGAAACCGCAAATACAGATACCGCAAATAGCAGGGGTTTACTGTATTTAGTTTTTCAGCAACCTAAACATCAGTTATGCTGTCATAAATAGTTATGCCATTCATATCTAGTTATGCTATCATCGTCATCATCCTGTCTGTCGCTGATGGATTACACCACTCTGCATGATTTTCAATGTTTGTAAACTAATAGCTGTTTTTAATTCAGTTTTTTATGCTCATTTCAGAAATATTATTTTATTTTATTTTTTCTGTGAGTACTATTTTTTTTCACAAATCACTTATGTTGATGTCATGAGTTGTATTATTGAATATATTAAATTAGGAGTAAATGCTGGAAATTTATAAACTAAATCTTCACATGTTGGTAACACATTACCTTCATTCATTTGTTTCTTGACCTCGAGAGCTCCCTGCAGCAGTGTTTATCAGTGTGAGATCAGTTTATTTTTGAGGTTAGCATGTCAAATCTGTGCTGAAAAGTGAGTAAAATCTCTTCACTCAAGTGTATGAACAGTCCCAACTTATTTTGTTATATCTGTGGAATTTGTGTAGCCCTCAAGCAAAGACAAGATATTACAGAATTTGTAAAAAAATATGTGTATTGTGCCTTTCTTTTCTCTATGAATTGAATTGTTTTATTCAAAATCCAATATTTGCACTGCCTTTGCTTAATGCCCAGATTTTTTTAGCTGTACTTGTGTATACAAGGTATGGCAATAAAGTACCTAGACTGGTGCTACAAAAAGAAGACAAAGTTAAGGAGCTCGAAAATGTTTTTATTTTTATTCAAAGTAATCACTACTTGATTGAATTCACTTATTAAACTGTTCTAAAAGTTTCTGAATAGAGTCAGCAAAGGCATCTAAAGAGATGATGGTTAGTTCATTAGTTAAGTTTTTCTTTATTTCCTCAACATCTTCAACATGTGCAATACCATGTTTCATCAGATTGTCTCACATATAAGTGTGGAATCAGTGGAGATATCGTCCCACAAGAAGAACCAGCAGCCATTCCCTCAAAACTGCTGACTTGCCCAGCAACTGCACGTCAATAGTCTTTGAAGTGCTTGTACATAAAATGCAGCACTGACACTCTCTCCCACCCACCACTGCCCTCTCTCCTTCAGGTACAGATTCCTTGTGAACCATACCCTATTTGTTGAATAACATGATCAGCATAGTATCAATCACTTCTGTAAATGAAACTTTTTGGGTCTTGGTGATGATTGGGAAGGCCTTTGCATGCTCTGATGTTTCATCTCTGGTTTGTACTGAAACAGCAAATGCTCATCTCCATTGATAATCCAATCAAGGAAATTAGCATTAGTATTAGTGGCGCCTCCATAGCCAGGTAGGCAGGAGCTGCAGTTCGTAGCACACGCTTCTTGATTAGACCGAGGTTTGAGCCCATGACCACCAAATACGGAAGATGTGGAAAGGTCAGGGAATGACCACCGGAGCAATATGGCCTTAGTTGCTAATGCTCCTAAAAACCAAATAACAACAGCATTAGCATTATTAGAAGCATATGATGCAAGAAAGCAAGCTTATGCAGCATCAGCCAAAAAAAAAAAAAAAACCCTCCCATTTCACCCCTCCATTCGTTCCAAATACCTGTCCAGCTCAGCTTTAAATTTATTTAGGCTATCAACTTCCACAACAAAGGATGGAAGTCTGTTCTACCAACCAACTACCCGCTGGCTAAAGGCAAACTTCCGCACATCTGTCTTTCCTCAATTTGAATTTATGCCCTCTCATGTGATTATTCTGAGCAAGAGGAAGAATCCCATCAGCATTGAGTTCAAACTGTTCAAGGCTTTAAACAACTCAATCAGATCACCTCGCAGGTGCCTAGTCTCCAGACATTGTAATTTGAAAAACTTAAGCCTTTCTTCGTAAGAGCATCCCTTTGTTCCATTCACTAATCTTGTTGCCCTTCTCTGTACTCGTTCCAACAGCTCTACATCCTTCTTAAAATGAGCCCTCCAGACCTGTACACCGTACTTAAGGTGTGGCCTGACCATTGTCTTATACAAGGGGACAATCAACTCCTTATCCCTGCTAGAAAAATTCCTGTATATCATTGACAAGACACCATGAGCTACTCTTGCAGCCCATCTGCACTGCTCAGAAAACTTCATATCTGCCTGCACAATTACCCCCAGGTCCTTTTCGTTCTCTACCACTGTCAGTGTAGTTCCACAGAGTTGATACGTTGATCTGGGGTTACTGTTTCCCATATGTAGTACTTTACATTTGTCAATGTTAAACTTCATTTGTCACCTCTCAGCCCATCTGCTCAACTTTTCTAGATCCTGTTGCAGCAGCGTACTGTCATTAGTGTCTTTAACAACCCTGCCAGCTTTCGTATCATCTGCAAACTTGGACATTGAGCTTGATATACCATCATCAATATTATTTATAAATACAGAAAACAACAATGGACCCAACACTGAACCCTGAGGTACTCCTCTAATAACATTAGTCCACAATGAACAGTGTCCATTGATTACCACTCTCTGTCTTCTCCCACTCAACCATCCCTTTCTCCATAGCAGCAATTTGCCTCCAATGCCACACTGCTCCAATTTGTTCAGCAGACTTCCATGTGCAACAGTATCAAAAGCCTTTCTAAGATCCAAATACATGATATCAAAATTATTCCCTGCATCCAATTCCTTTGTGACCACATCATAGTATCCAATCAAATTGGTCAGACAAAATTTTCCTCTTAACAAAACCATGCTGTGTCTGAGCTATAACTGAAGTCTTGTCTAAATGATCCTGCAATGCTCCTTTAACCAGTGCCTCCATTAATTTTCTTGAAACAGAAGTTAAACTGACAGGGCGCCTCCATAGCCATGTGGGCAAGAGCAGCAGTGCGTAGCACATGCTTCTTGATTAGACCGGGGTTTGAGCCTGTGACCACCAAATACGGAGGATGCGGAAAGGTCAGGGAATGACCACCGCATATCCCCAGAGCAATATGGCCTTAGTTGCTAATGCTCCTAAAATCCAAATAACAAACAACTCACCCTTTGATCCTCCTTTGTGAATTGGGGTCACAGTTGCACATCTCCAGTCTGTGGGTACCTCTCCTGAGTTCAAAGAAGCTCTCATAATTATGGCTAAGGGTTTGCTTACTTCCTTTGCTGATTCCTTAGAACAAGTACAGAGAAGGGCAACAAGACTGGTGAAGGGAACAAAGGGCTGCTCTTATGAAGAAAGGCTTAAGTTCTGCAAAATTGCAGCTTTTATAGACTAGGCACCTGCGAGGCATTCTGATTGTATAAGGCCTTGAATGGATTGAGCAGGCTGAGTGCTGATGGGATTCTTCCTCTTGCTCAGATTACAAACCTGACAGTTGTAGAATAGATGTGTGGAGGGTTGCCTTTATCCAGCGGGTAGTTGATTGCTGGAACAAACTTCCATCTGCTAGTGTGGAAGTTAATAGCTTAAATAAATTCAAGGCAGAACTAGACATACATTTGGAATGAATGGATCAATGAAATGGGAAGGTTTTTTTTTTTTTTTTTTTTTGCTGTAAGCTTGCTTTCTTGCATCATGAGCCTCTACTAATGCTATTGCTAATATATAAAGCAGGCATGTGTTTTGCTGTTGACACAAACAGAGGAGCTAAAAAAAATCTGTAGACTGAACAACTAAAGAAGTAAATCAACATAAAGTACTGTTAACATAAGAAAAAGCCCAGAGTCAAAAGAAACACACATGGAAACATGTATAACATGGTAGTTAGGTTACTATAAAATCTCGTGTAGTTCGAAACCATGTTATATGAAACTAAGAACCAGTACAAAATGGGGAGGGGTTCGTTCCAAATGCTAACAAAAATACACCATTCTAGATTTCGTGTATCTTCTGCTCTCTTTAAAAAATCAGTAATCTTGGTTTGTTTGTTTTTGCTTGATAGAGCTTTGTAAATTTCATTGTATGGAACTAAGCATTTTTGAAGCTCCCTTTTGAACTTTGTGGTTCTTTTGGTCAAAGAATCTGCATTCAAAAAATAAGATTCTAACTGCCTGGCTAAATTTATGCCTTCCTGTATTGTCAAATGTGTAATTTGACAATTTTATTGTCAAATTTGTAAGTTCAGAATTTTCATCTGTGCTATCATCCTCTGAATTGATTTGGTTTACCTCTAATGTGATTTCCACTAAATCTGCTTTGCCCGTCTCTTTTTTCTATCAGTAATTCTTGAAAGTCTTCAGTAATCGTATCTTTTTTTTTTTTTTTAGGAACATTGGTAACTAAGGCCATGTTGCTCTGTGTATATTGTCTATAAATTACATGTGTTCTGAGGTCGATTTTCTGTTTTGCTGGACAAAAAACCCGAGAGTTTCCAGGAGGAAAACACATGCTACCTTCACTTGAGACCAACTAACTCAGCCATGTTGTGAAAAAGACCCATAAAAATTCCTTCTGTCATCAACCGGATTCGAACTCAGGTCTTTTACACCCAGCACGGGAAGGATGGCGTTTCGACCAGTTGTGCTACCAGTGAGGGCTTCAGTAATCATATCATCAAAACTGTCCCTCCTACTGTCTTAGCAAGTTCTGCTATCACAACCGATTCCATTTTCTTTCCTTTCCATTATATTTTCTGAATGAACTGACTCTGGCCATACATTTTTCTAACACGCATTTAAAGTTGACGATTTTATTTCTTTGAGCGATAAAGCTATGATTCTGATACGGTCCACAATTGAAAAATATTTCCATGCCTCCATCACTTCAATAGATTCAGAATCAAATTTTCCAAAATCCATTGTAACGACTTTCTGATGTAATGAGTTTTAAAAGTAGATTTAATGCCTTGATCTAATGGCTCAATTAAAGAAGTTGTAATAGGTGGTAGGAACATTACTTCAACATTTGGATGAATTAAATCTTTTGGATGGCCTGCCACATTATGCAATAGTAATAAAACTTTGAAATCTAGATTTTTCCACAAATTCAACAAGCACAAGTTCAAATGCAGAACCTAAAATGGGGATTTCCCAACAAAATAAAATATGGGGATTTCCCAATAATTTTTTTTGTATAACGACTAGCGTATCATCAGCGGGGATTAACAAAAAAGAATTGCAATGTTCAAAAATTACATTCAACATAATAGTAAGGTTTCCCCCTCATAAAAGCCAAAAATGCTGTGTTTTGTGAAGTTTGCTGCAATTCTATAAGTGTTGTTAGAGCGAAACCATGTTATATAAGTACCATATTGTGCGAGGATTTCCGCAATTTATCAATTGTTTTAGAGTGAAACAATGTTGTAGAAGTACCGTATTATACAGTGGTTGCCTGTCCATAAAGCCAATGGAAGGAGAAAACACAGGAAAAAGAATAGACAAAATGGTTGAAGAATTTACTTAACATAATGAATGATTAACATGAAATGAAAGGAACGATTAAAATAATACACTGTATAAGCTTGCTTTCTTATATCATATGCCACTGCTAATGCTGATATAGTGTCTCTGTTTCTAACACAAAGTACATGCTATAGCCTAGCAAAATTAATAAAGTGAATTAAGGAAAAATAAGAACATTTAAATTTAGAGTAGAACATAGTTTAGATAGCATTAACATTAGCATTAGTAGAGGCATTTGATGCAAGAAAGCAAGCTTATGCAGCATCAGCCAAAAAAAAAAAAAAAAAAAAAACCACTTCCACTTCACCCCTCTGTTCGTTCAAAATACCTGTCCAGCTGAGCCTTAAACTTATTTAGGCTATCAACCTCCACTACAAGGGATGGAAGTCTGTTCCACCAACCAACCACCCTCTGGCTAAACGCAAATTTCCGCACGTCTATCCTATATCTGTCTTTCCTCAATTTGAATTTATGCCCTCTCAGGTGATTATTCTGAGCTAGAGGAAGAATCCCATCAGCATTGAGCATGCTCAAACCATTCAAGGCTTTATACACCTCTATCAGATCACCTCGCTGGTGCCTAGTCTCCAGACACTGTAATTTGCAAAACTTAAGCCTTTCTTCGTAAGAGCACCCCTTTGTTCCATTCACTAATCTTGTTGCCCTTCTTTGTACTCGTTCCAGCAGCTCTACATCCTTCTTGAAATGAAGCCTCCAGACCTGTATACAGTACTCTAGGTGTGGCCTGACCATTGCCTTATACAAGGGAATAATCACCTCCTTATCCCTGCTGGAAAAATTCCTGTATATCATTGATAATACTCCATGAGCTACTCTTGCAGCCCATCTGCACTGCTCAGAGAACTTCATATCTGCCTGCACAACCACCCCCAAGTCCCTTTCATTCTCTACCACTGTCAGTGTAGTACCACAGAGTTGATACTTTGCTCTGGGGTTGCTGTTTCCCATGTGTAGTACTTTACATTTGTCAATGTTAAACTTCATTTGCCACCTCTCAGCCCATCTGCTCAACCTTTCCAGATCCTGTTGCAGCAGCATAGTGTCAGTAGTCTCCTTGACAACCCTGCCTACCTTTGTATCGTCTGCAAACTTCGACATTAAGCTTGATGTACCATCATCAATATCATTTATGAATACAGAAAACAATAATGGACCCAACACTGAGCCCTGAGGGACTCCACTAATAACATTAGTTCACGACAAGCAGTGTCCATTGATTACCACTCTCTGTCTTCTCCCCCTCAACCACCTCTTTATCCATAGCAGCAATTTGCCTCCAATGTCACACTGCTCCAATTTGTGTAGCAGTCTTCCATGTGCAACAGTATCAAAAACCTTTCTAAGATCCAAGTATATAATATCAAAGCTATTCCCTGCATCCAGTTCTTTTGTGACTGCATCATAGTATCCAATCAAATTGGTGAGGCAAGACTTCCCCTTAACAAAACCATGCTGTGTCCGAGCTATAACTGAAGTCTTGTCTAAATGATCCTGCAGTGCTTCTTTAACCAGTGCCTCCATTAATTTTCCTGGAACAGAAGTTAAGCTCACAGGTCTGTAATTACTTGTGTCAGCTTTTGATCCTCCTTTGTGAATTGGGGTCACATTTGCACATCTCCAGTTTATGGGTACCTCCCCTGAGTCCAAGGAAGCTCTCATAATTATGGCTAAGGGTTTGCTTACTTCCTTTGCTACCTCCTTTAATATAACTGGATAGATCCCATCCACCCCGGGTGCCTTTCTTGTGTTTATCTTCAACAGTTTCTCCTCCACTTTACTCCCAGTTATTTCAAGATTCTGTAGCTTACTGCTAGAGTTGAATACACCTCTGGCATTCCCCTTGCTGAATAACTCCTCATGTGTGAATGTCGATGCAAAATATTCGTTTAGTTTGTTAGCTACCTGAGCAGGATCATCAACAGTTGACCCATCAATATCAAGTGAACCAATCTGATTCATCCCCTTCCTTCTAGAGTTTACATAAGTAAAGAACTCTTTGCTGTTTTTCTTTGCATCCCTTGCCAAGGATTTCTCGTAATCTTCCTTCGCCTGCCTAACCTCCTTTGTAACTTGGTTGCATATCAACTTGTATCTATCATAGGCTTCTGTGTCATGTGTTAATTTGTAATTATCTCATGCATTTTTCTTCTCTGCCATATGCCTCATTAGTTCATCTGACATCCATTTTGGCCTAAACCTTGAACAATATTTCTTAGTTGGTATGTAAAGCCTAGTAGCTTCCAAGATAAGTTCTTTGAATGCTTCCCATTTTGAATTTGCTGTTGGTAACATCATCAGTTGGTCCCACTGTGTAGAATTTAAATACTGTCTCAGTCCATCGTAGTCGCCTTTACAGAAGCAATAACCCTTCCCTTTACCCCTAATGGTAGTTACCTCTTTGAGTAAATCCCACTTCAGCACACTGTGATCACTGCCACCTAGTGGTTCATTTATCTGCAGATTCTTAATGCATGAAGAATCACTGCTGATAATCAAATCAAGAGTATTACTCCCTCTAGTTGCCTCCTGAACATGCTGATGTAGAAAACAATCATCCAATAAATCCACAAAAGCCCTGCTAGTGTGTGAGTGACCATCCCCCAAATTCCAGTCAATATCTGAGAAATTAAAATCTCCCATTATAAGACTCTCTGATTTACTGGCCCACTCTATTTCCCTGTACAGTTTCTTATTATACTCATCAGAGTCATTAGGACTATAGCACACTCCTACTCTCAATTTTGATCTCCCAATGCTTATGTCACACCAAACTTACTCAACACTGCACTGTCCAGCGATGTCGAATGGCTTCACTTCCTTGGTTTTTATGTGTTTCTTAACTAATAGCATAACCCCTCCCACCTTCCTATCCTGTCTATCCTTTCTGTAGATGTACTCCCCAAATTCCAGTTCTGTATCCCTTATATCTGTGTGACACCACATCTCTGATATCCCAACAATATCTGCCTTTGATGTTTTGAGCAATACCTCAAATTCATCAAATTTATTTACTAATGGTCCTTGAGGTTGTCACAGACATTCTCTCAGATATGCCAGACAAGCTGTTCTTGCTACCTGGGAGTCTAAAACGCTGATGGAACTGATATTCGGGTGACAAGTCAAGTGGACCCAATTTCGGCGAAATCCGGACGGTCTATGACAGCCAAATCCTCTGCTTGCACCTTCACGATGGTGGGACTGTTAGTAATCCTGGGTATAACCTCCATTCACAAGTACATGGTGGGTGACCACCCAGGTGTGAACCAACGTAAGCAGGGGTCGAGGTGTGGCGCCCACACCACATGGAGGAACGCCGCCCCTCTATATTACCAGGCAGTACTAGGTGGTAGATGACTCTCATCAACCGGTGAAATACCACCACTTTGCTTATTGGAGGCTTGAAGTGGTGGAACCCATGTTTAGTCTCTAGAGCTAAGTTCCGGCCAACCCTTCCCTATCTCTTCCATCATGCAGTATGATTGATGATTTTTGAGGTTATGATGACTGTCATGGCGAGATCCAGTATTCCTTACATTTCGAGGGTACAGCTCTAAAACGGTGTTCGCAGGCCGGCCGCTAGATAGTACACCGGACCAAACCTATTGGTAACTCTCTAGGAGGCTTCCGGATCAGCTAGTGTATAATCTTGATAACTCTACTCTGCCAGATAGTGTCTGGAGGGAGTCCGAGTAGTGTGTATGCGGGGAGCATTGTCGAGGCCACGTTATGTCAAGGATCTGGGTATATTCTTACCACATGTACGCCATATCCAAAAATTTCATTACTTCATATAGCATGTCCCACCCACTTTTTCTTACTATTGAATACACCATGAATTGTCAAAATAATAGAGCAAGCTTATCTGCGAAAAGATCTAAACCTCCCAAGGACTTCCTAATTCATTTAACAAATATACGTGGTCTTAATTCCAATCTCAACGATGTCCATTTCCACTTGCAGTCTTCCAAACCCCATGTACTTTTTCTGACTGAATCTCAGTTATCAGTTGATTCAACTACTTCTCATCTCAGATGTCCAAATTATTTGCTGTATGATTCCTTTCGCCTCAAAGGTGGTACTTGTGCATATGTCCGTTCTGATATTCCCTGTCAGAGACTTGGCAATTTGGAATCTCCTCTCTTTGATCTTCTCTGGCTTAAAATCTCTCTACCTCATTGTGTCAAATTCATCTGTTGTCTCTACCGTTCTCCCAACTCCACTAATCACTTGGAGCTCTTTGACTTCCTCTCTTTGCAACTTGACTTTCTGCAGTCTAACTTTCCTAACAGTGAGGTAATTTTCCTTGGTGAGTTTAACGTTCACAACTCCAGCTGGCTTCCATTTTCTAGTCACACCGACCCAGCAGGTCGAGATGCTGAGGCTTTTGCAATTACTAATGACCTAGCACAGATTGCTCATTTACCTACAAGAATACCGGACAATCCTAATCATACAGCCAATACGCTTGATCTTTTTCTCACAAACAACCCTTCTAAGTACAAGGCACTTCAAGGTCCTTTAGGCACTTCAGATCACAACTTGGTGATTGTCTCTTCTCCAATGGAACCTTTATCTCATGGCTATTCCCAACCTCGTATTGTTTGGCATTACAAGAATGCAAAATGGGATGACCTGCGAGACTTCTTTTCTTCTTTTCCTTGGTCTGATTACTGTTTCAAAACTTCTGATGTCAACGTTTGCTCAGATCGTGTCAGTGAAATTATTCTTGCAGGAATGGAATCCTTTATGCCACACTCCACTTTAAAATCTCGTCCTTTATCTAAACCTTGGTTTTCCAATAAATGTGCTAAGGCTGTCCAAGAGAAGAATGTTGCATATCGTAATTGGCTTGTTTCTAATTCTTCAGTTTCATTTTCTGCCTACACCAAAGCTCGCAAAAATTGTAAAGCAGTTATTAATCAGTCCAAACTAGAGTTTGAACAGGCTAAGAGTAGAAAACTTGCTTCTTGCCCTAATGGTAGCCGAGCATTCTGGTCTCTTGCCAAAGCTATTGGTGCAACTTCTGCCCATCTCTGCTCCCACATCTGTCCAAACCAGATGGTTCTGTTGTCACTTCAGCCAAGGATAAAGCTGACCTGCTAGCATCCCATTTTTCTTCCAGCTCATGTATTAATGATCTTGGTAAAACACCTCCCACCATTCCTAACACGCTCCATTCAATGCCTCCTGTGGTCTTCCGTCAAAAGGATATCAGAAGGATTTTGATGAATCTTGATGCTAAGAAAGCTCCAGGTCCTGATAGTATTTCTCCACTTGTTCTCAAAACTTGTGCTCCTGAACTTACTCCTATTCTTTGCCGCCTTTTTTCACTTTCTTATTCCAAAGGTGTTTTTCCTTCTGCTTGAAAATTTGCTCATATCCAGCCAGTTCCTAAAAAGGGTGACAAATCCCTCCCATCCAATTATCGTCCCATTGCAATTACTTCTGCTCTTTCTAAAGTAATGGAGAAATCAATTAACCGCCAACTCTTAAACTACCTAGAAAACTTCCGTCTGATCAACGATCGCCACTATGGATTCCGTCAATGTCGATCCACTGGTGATATTCTGGCTTATGTTACCCATTTATGGACTAATTCAATGGAAAGGTTCGGTGAAACACAAGTAGTTGCTCTTGACATCTCAAAGGCTTTTGATCGTGTTTGGCATAAAGGTCTTCTAAACAAGCTTCCATCTTATGGTTTGCAACTGTTTTTAGTAATTGGTTATCCAGTTTTCTCTCTGATCGCTCACTGAGGGTGATGGTAGATGGCTCTCTGTCTTCTAACTTCTCCACTAATGCCGGTGTCCCCCAAGGTTCAGTTCTTTCCCCCACTCTTTTCCTCTTGTATATCAATGACCTTCTTCCATTGACTGGAAATCCTATCCATAGTTTTGCCGATGATAGCACATTGCATTCAACTTTCCATTTTGAGAAACCTTCTCCTGCTCAATCAGCTTCAAGTTCTCGAAAATCTGCTGCCAATTCCTTAAATGCCGATCTTCAGGTAATTCTCCAGTGGGGCAAAGACAACTTAGTTGATTTCAACCCTTCTAAAACTCAGTCTTGTCTTATATCTCGCAAAAAGGATTCTTCTGCTCCTATGCTTATCTTTAGTGACACTCCGATTTCTAGGCAAAATGATATATCTCTTTTGGGGATTACCCTGACTTCTAATCTCTCTTGGCACAAGCACATTACAAATATTGCTTCCTCTGCATCTAAAAAACTTGGTTTTCTCTTTCGCTCTCGGCGTTACTTTTCTTCCAAACAGCTGCTCACTCTGTATAAATCGCAAATCCGTCCTGCCATGGAATATTGTTCCCACATCTGGGGTGGTGCCCCCAAAACCTCTCTCAGGCTTCTTGATTCCATTCAGAAGAGGGCAGTTAGGTTAATTAATGATTCATCTCTAACAGAGTCTCTCCACTCGCTTTCTCATAGACGTACTGTTTCTGCTGCATGCCTCTTCTACAGATACTTCCATGGGCACTGTTCTTCTGAATTGGCTTCTATAATTCCCGCTCTCTCTTTCAAAACAGTCCGAACACGTGCGGCCACCAGCCAACATCCATTTACTGTCCAACTTCAAACCCACAGAACCAACTTTTCATCTTCCTCATTTATTCATTCAACTGCCGTTTTCTGGAACAACCTTCCTTCATACGTATTTCCTGAAAATTACAATCTACAGAAGTTCAAGTCCAATGTCAACAAATATCTTCTTTCATCTTTTCAACCTCCAACCCAAGCACGGTACTAAGTACTATAGGTTCTAATACCTCTCGTGTTTGGGGTTCTCATAAAAAAAAAAAAAAAAAAAAAAAACTAAACTCCTAGCATTGGTGCAGGCGCCTCCGTAGCCAGGTGGGAAGGAGCAGCAGTGCGTAGCACACGCTTCTTGATTAGACCGGGGTTCGAGCCCATCACCACCAAATACGGAGGATGCGGAAAGGTCAAGGGAATGACCACCGCATATTCCCGGAGCAATATGGCCTTAGTTGCTAATGCTCCTAAAAACCAAACAACAACAACAACCTAGCATTGGTGTACATTCAAGTATACCTGCACCTGTTTCTATTCTTAGCTACCCTAACACAACCCATGTGTTTACTTGTACCGCAATGGCTCCCAGCAGTCTCTGAAATATCATGCATCTTGTTTTTCAGGCTTCTGCTCATTCTAATAGAAGCAGTGCAAGAATCTGTTTCACCTCTGCCAGTGGCTACTGTCAATCTATTGGTATTTGTCTCCCCCCAAGCTAGCAGTTTTCCGACCCACCTAACACTGCCTCGATAGCATCAGCAAATATTCTTGCACCCTTTCCATTTAAGTGTATCCCATCCCTGTAGAAGCAATCTCTCCTGTTAACAAGTACAGTCCAGGCTGAAAAAAATTCTACCCTTTGAGCCTTGCACAATCTTTCCAGGGCCGAATTGATCGACAAGGCTCTCATCATATACTCGCTCCTATCGTGTCTGGGCAGAATTGCAGACACTTTCAAATTCAACCCTAATTCTCGGCTTTTGTTCAACAGTGACCTGTACTTGTTAAGTAATTCTGCCGGTATAAGTAAAAGTAGACAAGACCATTAGTCAAAAGACTCGTGTAGGTGAATGTATTCCCTATAAGGATGATGACAGAATTAGTATTAATATTGGCCATATGGTGCAATGCTTATACTGCACCAGCCAAAAAAAATAAATAATAAGTATAAAAAATAATAATAAAATAAAGTAAAATAAATAATTAATAAGTAATAATAAGAGAAAAGGAAATAGACAACATATGCATTTCCCTCCTCCTGTGGGTAACTATCCAGCTGACCTTTGAATTTCCCCAATCTGTCAGCCTCTACCACCCATGTGGGTAACTTATTCCATTATTTTATAACTCTAAAATAAAACTTCCTTCAATCCAGTCTAAACATCTCTCTCCCCATAATTTTAATTTAATGCCCCTAGTTCTAGAATCATTTAAAACCGTTAAAATTTCATCCTCATTCATTTTACTATTGCCTCTCAGCCTTGAACACCTCAATCAAGTCTCCTCTAAGGTGCCTAGTTCACGAGCTGTGCAGCCCACATATTCGAAGTGTTTCTCCATAAGGACGTCCTTTTGCTGATCTCACCAGGCAAGTTGCCTGTCTCTGGACCCTTTAAAAACTTCAAATGTCATTTTTTAGGCGTGGTCCAAGTGTGGTCTAACAATAGCCTGATATAATGGGATTATGGTGTCCTTATCTCTACTAGCAAATGTTTAATAAATCATCAATAGGACTCCATCAGCCTTCCTTGCAACCTGTCTAAAATGCTCAGAGAACTTCATGTCTGATGTATTGTAACCCCTAAGTCCCTTTCTTCCACTACTAACATTAGTTCAACTCCACTAAGTGTACAGTAGTGACTTCAAGCAGTCAGAATTGTGTGTGGAAGGAATACATATCTAATTATATTTTTTATTTTTTGAATATTATAAATTGGAGGAAAAAAATAGCCAAAATCGAATGCTAGAAGAAAAAGAATCTAGATAGGCACCTGAGCCACATGCCAAAGCCGAAAAATGTAAAATATCACCAATAAGATGCAGTAATCTAATCACAATGTGAAAATATAAAGAGAAGTTATAAAAAAAAAAAAAAAAATGTGTTATAAACAGAGGACACTATATTGTTTTTTCTTGCAATTTTGGTGGTTGACATTTGAGGAGATGCCAGGATTGTGCAATATGCAACAATATATTTTTATATATTTTTTTATCTTATACATAAAATAAAATTTTTTTTCTTATGCTTTTGCCCTTTTTCATTATCTATACTTTTTACTTTTTCTATACCTGTACTTCCTCCATTTGCTTGTTCTCATCTTCCCCTTATGGCTTCCCCACCCCATTTCTCTTTTTTCTTTTCTCTTCAACTTTCATTAATACTTAACATATATTTATTATGGTCATTGGGCACTTTCTATATATCAGTGGACCATATCCATAAATCCCCCATCTTCTTTTTCTCTTCCCCCCTTTTTAAGTATATAGAAAGTGCCCAATGACCATAATAAATATACAGTGAAACTTCCCTTTAACGGACAGCCATGGGGAACGAAAATATGTCCGTTAGAGAGAAGTGTCCGCTAACAAGAAGTCTGAGGGAGAAAAAAAAAAAAAAGAAAAATCGTTAAACGTTTAATGTAAAATTAAATTAAATTATATACAGATTTTGCACAATATTTTTGTAAATAATATACATACAATTGTGCTATGCATATTATGACTTTATCTTAAGAAAAATACATACAGTAATCACTTATTTTCTTCTGCACCTTCTTCCGGCTGATAATTTTGTTTTCAACATTTGTTTGGAGTGAAGAAACCATCGAAAGTCCTTCAGTATCTTCTTCAGCGGCGAAAAACATTTTGAAGCGATTGATTTGTATGAGCGCTTCTATTTTCATCGGTGGTTCGTCGTTAATATGTTCTTCGACAGAATGACCTCCTTCCATTTCTTCATCCTCAATGAGGAACTTCTTGAAAAATATTAATGATAATGTCGTTGATATCTAGAGCACCATCTTCTGTAGTGAGGTTCGAGTCTATATCTTTGTAGCCAAGATCACTTGTAGCTGAAGTATCGTACATTATCAATAAATGTTGAAGTTCTTGTTCTTTTTGGTGCTCCACATTGCTGTTCACAACTTCAATTTTTGCGTTTGAGAAGCCAGACTTTACAAAACAGTTCACAACAGTTTGTTTTCTAATTGCGTTTACTGAAGAGGAAATCCATTGAATCACATCCAGGATGCTGATTTTCTTTGCAAGGTCACTCGCACATGTTCAATCGTTCATGTTTGCAATGAGATGTCTTAAAACACGTTTTCTGTAGTGAAGTTTAAAATTTTTTATTATCCCTTGATCCAAGGGCTGACACTCTGCAGATGTGTTTGGTGGCAGAAAAACGATTTGAATGTTGGACAATTCAATGTGAGGGTGAGATGCAGCATTATCCATGAATAGAATAATTTTTCTGTTTTGTTGAATCATGTTTTGGTTAAAGTGACTTATCCATTTGCTCATGATATCTCGTGTCATCCACGCTTTTTTATTAGACTTCCAGTCAACATTCAAAAGATTCAACTTTATGCCCTTGAAACAACGAAGATTTTGTGGTTTTCCTATAACAAGAGGTTGTTCAAAGTCTCCCAGCATATTTGTACACAATAGTACAGTCAAGTGTTCCTTAGAAATTTTTCCGCCCTGGCACTTTTCGTTTTTTAGACTCATTGTTTTTTCAGGAAGAGCTTTAAAAAACAACCCTGTTTCATCACAGTTGTAAATATCCTTAACTTCAAAATCACGACATAAATCTTCCAATTTAACGGTCCACTCTGTTACAACCCCAGTATCAACAGATCCACCTTCACCACTTATGGTTTCCAAGAAATTTTATGCCGAGTTTTGAACTTGTCTACCATCCCACAGAAGCTTTGAACTCATTTACTCCCATAGATTTCGCAACCTCCAAAGCCTTTTCCCTAATAATAGGCTCATTAATGGGAATTTTTTTAGCACGTGCGCCGACAAAACCACTCATACGTAACATTGTCAATTTGAAGTCCAACAGTTTTCGGGAATGATTTTTGAACCTGATCATTTCCGTGTTGCCAAAATTGTTTGAGCAGTTCATTTTTTTTCTTTAGGATGTCGCTTACCTGCATCTTCCCGATTTTGAATTTTGCAGCGAGATTGCGAACACTATTTTTTTGCCGATCATACGCATTAATGAGTTCGGCTTTATCTTTTAAAGTTAAATGTTTACGAGAAGACATTGTACACTTCACACGACACTGAGCAAAACTGAAACTGAAAAGACCGACCAAATTCCCCCTCCCTGCACACACGGAATTCATCAGAAGTTTTACACGTGCCTTAAAATTCTTGAAAAAGGGTTTAGAACCACAACCTAAGCCTTGATAAAATTCAGAGAATCGGAAATAGAAAATAAACACACGATTGAGGCAATACATGGAAGAAAAGTTCCTAGAAAAAGGGCCGTGAGCTCTCCTGCAGTCTGTTATGGGAAGATCAAATTAAGTGCTATTCTAAACGAAACAGTGCAGATTGCTTGTCCGCGTCCGTTACAGAGAATGTCCGTTAGACAGAAGCTGAAAACACGTTAAAACCAATAGAGGTGAGTTGGGGAATTTGAAAATGTCCGTTGTAGAGAGATGTCCTTAAAGAGAGGTGTCCGTTAGGAGAGGTTTCACTGTATATAAATATATGCCATCAATATTTCGATCATCTTTGCCCTCATGCATATTTTTAAAGGCCGCTACCCGGTACCCAGTAGACTGTAGAAATAATTTGATCAACTATTGTATATCAGAACTTTGAAACATGAGTTAAATTGTGTTAAGGAACGTCACAGAATTTTTTTTTTTTAACCTATTCCATTGTACTTTGGGACTGCCATGAGGCTAGAAAAGTTTTACTTGAATAAATTGCACACTAAACAGCACATCATGCTGTTTAGTGTGCAATTTATACAGCTTCAGTTATCAGGGTGGTCTGCAGATAGAAAAATCAAAGTTCAAAGGTAAAAAAATCCCTACAACCTCCATCTCAGAACAACTAATTCCTGAATGGGGAGAAGGAATTAAGTAACAGATTATGTCTAATGAGATATGTATAATTGACACATACTTATAAATGATCATGCATATGCAGTTTATGCTTTGTTACATCATTTTAGCACAGAATGCTGTGCAAATAATTCCTAAGCAGAATGTCATAATGCATATTGGGAATTTCCGGTTTCCAGATTGGTTCTGAATAAATCAGTAATATGATTTTTCATTAGTTATGGTGTGTGTGTGTGTGTGTGTGTGTGTGTGTGTGTGTGTGTGTGTGTGTGTGTGTGTGTGTGTGTGTGTGTGTGTGTGTGTGTGTGTGTGTGTGTGTGTGTGTGTGTGTGTGTGTGTGTGTGTGTGTGTGTGTGTGTGAGATTGAATTCAATTCAATTGCATTTTCATTCTATTAAATGGCAATTCTAATAAGCAAAATCAAAGGAATGCTATCCACAGGCTATAAAAATGAAGACATACAGCACAAATTTACTCTTTAATTACCTTACCAATTAACAAAATTAAATGATATGTGAAAATTGGTGAATATTATCCACAGGTTATCAAAATAAAAGTAATTTTATGCTTACATACATAGTTTAATTAATATACATACATCATCACCACCACCACCACCAGCAGCCATTCTCAATCCACTGCAGGATGAAGGCCTTGCCAGCAACTTTCCAGTTTTTTCTCTTCTGTGCAATGGCCATCCATTTACTACTCATGAACTCATGAATGTTCATCCATCTCTGTTGTTGTCTTCCGGGTTTTCTTTTAGCTCCTCTTGGGTACCATTCTGTTATTTTCCTAGAAGACATGAAGACATGATCTGTCATCATGTCTTCTAGCTATGTGTCCTGCCGAAGTCCATTTAAGTTCTTTGGTTTTGATAAGAATGTCCTTTATTTGTGTTTGCTGCCTAATCCCTGTGTTTCTCTTGTTATCTAATGGTCTGATTCATAATATAATTCATTCCATTCTTCACTGTGTAGTTTTCAGTTTCACTTCCATTCTTTTGGTGAGTACCCAAGGTTCACTTCCATAAGTCATGGTGGGGAGTATACATTGATTCATTATTTTATGTTTCAGACAAATTGGGATATTGCTCCTCAGTATGTGACTATATTTTCTGAATGCTATCCATCAAAAATTTATTCTTCTCTTTATTTCCAGCCATTTATCATTATTGCAGCTAATAACTTGTTCTAGATAAGTATATGAATCCACCTTATCAATTACTGCTCCTTCACTGATTATATCCCTTTCTTTGGCATAATTGTTCATTTACTTTTGTTTTAGCCATATTCATCTTTATCCTTACTAACTCTGCATAACTGATTAAGATTTTCCTCCAATTCTTTGTGATCATGGCTTATGATCACAATGTCATCTGCAAATCGTAAATGGTTTAGATACTCTCCATTCACATTGACTCCTTTCTGTGACCAATCTAGCCTTCTGAAAGCTTCCTCAAGGGCAGTAGTAAATAACTTCAGTGATATTGTGTCTCCTTGTCAAATTCCTTTCTCGATTTTAAATTTGCTACTGTCTTTGTCTAGTCTAATAAAGGAGGTAGAGTTCTCATATATTTCTTCAAAATCATAATATAATGGGTGTCTATGCCTTGTCTTTCCAGTGCCCGAAACATTGCCTTAAACTGTATGGAGTCAAATGCCTTTTCATAATCCACAAGTGCCAGGCATAACGGTGTTTTATATTCATTTTCTTTCTCCATTATTTTCAGTACATACTGCTTTTTCTCCTCTTCTGTTATCGCAGAGGCCGTTGTATTATGTACTTGAGTGAGTTTTTTCCTTTCTTTTCTTACATCTATATCAAGTGTGCATCTTACAATTCTGTGATCACTTCCAACATTTACTTTGTTCAGGACAGTAACATCATTCGCAGTATATCTTCTGTTAGTGAGTTCATTAGTTGTTAATTCATTTGGGCTCTTCCATGTCCACTTTCTGCTCACCCTTTTCATGAAAAAAGTGTTCATTACTAACATTCCTTGAACTTCTGCAAATTCCACAAGTCTTTCGCTTCTTTCATTTTTTTCACCAATTCCAAAATTTCATATAGTTTCCTTTTCTGCATTGTTTTGTCTCTTTCCAACCTTAGCATTAAAGTCCTTCATAATAATGGTATAGTGAGTTTTCTGTTCATTTAGAAGTTGCTCAATTTTGGTGTAGATTTCTTCAGTCTCTTCATCATCATGGCTCGATGTTGGTGCATAAACCATTAAGTCACCAACAACTAGTAGTTGTTGGTGACTCTATTGTCAGGGAAACGGGGAACATTCTTTGTAAAAAGGATAGGTGGAATAGGACCAGGTTATGTCTGCCAGGGGCAAAGGTTGATGACGTAAAGCGGATATCATCTTTTAAGGGCACAAAAGGTGATATAGTTGTACACGTTGGCACTAATGATATTAAGAGTAGGAGACCGGCGGAATTACTTAGCAAGTACAGGTCACTGTTGAAAAAAAGCCGTGAATTAGGGTTGAATTTGAAAGTGTCTGCAATTCTGCCCAGACACGATAGGAGGAAGTATATGATGAGAGCCTTGTCTATCAATTCGGCCCTGGAGGGATTGTGCAA
This sequence comes from Mastigoproctus giganteus, assembly GCF_048544385.1. NCBI lineage: Eukaryota > Metazoa > Arthropoda > Arachnida > Uropygi > Thelyphonidae > Mastigoproctus > Mastigoproctus giganteus. The sequence goes on along the minus strand of NC_143578.1, from coordinate 197,094,487 downwards.
GGCTCAAGGGGTAGAATTTTTTCAGCCTGGACTGTACTTGTTAACAGGAGAGATTGCTTCTACAGGGATGGGATACACTTAAATAGAAAGGGTGCAAGAATTTTTGCTGATGCTGTCGAGGCAATGTTAGGAGGGTCGGAAAACTGCTAGTTGGGGGGATACAAGGACTAATAAATTAACAGTAGCCACTGGCAGAGGTGGAAGTGATTCTTGCACTGCTTCTATTGAAATGAGCAGAAGCCTGAAAAACAAGATGCAGGATATTTCAGAGACTGCTGGGAGTCATTGCGGTACAAGTAAACACATGGGTTGGGTTAGGGTAGCTAGGAATAGAAACAGGTGCATGTATACCTACGTGTACACCAATGCTAGGAGTTTGGTAAATAAATTTGATGAATTTGAGGTATTGCTCAAAACATCCAAGGCAGATATTGTTGGGATATCAGAGACGTGGTGTCACACAGATATAAGGAATGCGGAACTGGAATTTGGGGAAAACAATGTGTATAGAAAGGATAGACAGGACAGGAGGGGTTATACTATTAGTTAAGAAACACATAAAATCCAAGGAAGTGAAGCCAGTCGACATCGATAGACAGGGCAGTATCGAGTCAGTTTGGTGTGACATAAGCATAGGGAAATCAAAATTGAGAGTAGGAGTGTGCTATAGGCCTAATGACTCTGATGAGTATAATAAGATATTGTACAGGGAAATACAGTGGGCCGGTAAATCAGAGAGTTTTATAATGGGGGTTTTAATTTCCCAGATATTGACTGGAATTTGTGGGTTGGTCACTCACACACTAGCAAGGCTTTTGTGGATTTATTGGATGATTGTTTTCTACATCAGCATGTTCGTGCGGCAACAAGAGGGAGCAATACTCATGATCTGATTATCAGTAGTGATTCTTCATGCATTAAGAATCTGCAGATAAATGAACCACTAGGTGGCAGTGATCACAGTGTGTTGAAGTGGGATTTACTCAAGGAGGTAACTACCATCAGAGGTAAAGGGAAGAGTTTTTGTTTTTGTAAAGGCGACTATGATGGTCTGAGACAGTATTTAAATTCTATACAGTGGGACCAACTGATGATGTTACCAACAGCAAACTCAAAATGGGAAGCATTCAAGGAACTAATCTTGGAAGCTACCAGGCTTTACATACCAACTAAGAAATATTGTTTATTTAATATTGTTCAAGGTTTAGGCCTAAATGGTTGTCAGATGAACTAATGAGACATGTGGCAGAGAAGAAAAATGCATGGAATACATACAAATTAATGGGTGACATGGAAGCCTATGATAGATATAAGTTGGTCTGTAACCAAGTCACAAAGGAGATTAGGCAGGCAAAGGCAGACTACGAAAAATCCTTGGCAAAGGATGCAAAGAAAAACAGAAAAATTCTATACAGTGGGACCAACTGATGATGTTACCAACAGCAAACTCAAAATGGGAAGCATTCAAGGAACTAATCTTGGAAGCTACCAGGCTTTACATACCAACTAAGAAATATTGTTTATTTAATATTGTTCAAGGTTTAGGCCTAAATGGTTGTCAGATGAACTAATGAGACATGTGGCAGAGAAGAAAAATGCATGGAATACATACAAATTAATGGGTGACATGGAAGCCTATGATAGATATAAGTTGGTCTGTAACCAAGTCACAAAGGAGATTAGGCAGGCAAAGGCAGACTACGAAAAATCCTTGGCAAAGGATGCAAAGAAAAACAGAAAAGAGTGCTTTACCTATTTAAACTCAAGAAGGAAAGGGATGAATCAGATTGGTCCACTGGATATTGATGGTTCAACAGTTGAGGATCCTGCTCAGGTGGCTAACAATCTAAACGAGTATTTTGCATCTACATTCACGCATGAGAAGTTATTCAGGAAGGAGAATGACGTAGGTAAAGTAAACATTAGCAGTGAGCTAGATGATTTTGTAATAACTGAGAGGAAAGTGGAGGAGAGATTGTTGAGGATAAACATAAAAAAGGCACATGGGGTGGATGGGATCTATCCAGTTATATTAAAGGAGGCAGCAAAGGAAGTAAGCAAACCCCTAGCCATAATTATGAGAGCTTCTTTGGACTCAGGGGAGGTACCCATAGACTGGAGTTGTGCAAATGTAACCCCAATTAGAGGGGAACAGGTATCCTGTGTGTTATCAGACACTCAGCCTAAAACACTGATGGATCCAATATCTCTCTATTTCAGAAGATTTAGGAGAAGTCCGGTTGGCCTGCCTCCCTAAAATCCACTCATGCACACCTTCTCGATGGTAAGCCCTGTTACGTCACTTAGGTGGCAACGAACGTGTAGAGTGGTTCTCTTCAAGATGCCTGGTCAGCATGAAGAGGAAAAGACCAACCCCTCCAGCAATATGAAAGCACGACGAAACAAATGGCCCTCAGTCCCCAGCAGCTTTCACTCTCCCTCTTACGGCAGCGAGAGGATTAGAGTGGAAGCAGAGGGTGCTAAGAATCTCTGGGTACGACCAGGCTGCCATGCACGGAAACTGAACTTGGCCTGTTATAACGTAAGAACACTCATCGGTGAAGACAGGATATTAGAGCTGGAAAAGGAATTAGAAAATGTGAATTGGAATATCATCGGTTTGGCTGAAACAAGAAGAAGAAATGAATCACTTATAAGTTTATCAAGTGGAAATCTGCTGTACACCAATGGAAACAGTGAAAGGAGTGAAGGTGGAATTGGGTTTCTGGTCCATAAAGATTTTAAAAACAACATTTTGGAATTCAAAAGTACATCACCAAGAGTGTCAAGACTAATACTCAAGATTTCTAAGAGATACAAGCTAAAGATTATAATGATTTATGCACCAACATCGAGCCATGATGATGAAGAGGTTGAAGAAATGTACACTGAAATTGAGAGTCTTCTAGATGAGCAGAAAACCCACTACACTATTATTATGGGAGACTTCAATGCTAAGGTTGGAAAAAGACAAAACAGCACAGAAAGGGGAACTATAGGAAATTTTGGAATTGGTGAAAGAAATGAAAGAGGTGAAAGACTTGTGGAATTTGCAGAATCTCAAGGACTGTCAGTAATGAACACTTTTTTCAAGAAAAGGGTGAACAGAAAGTGGACATGGAAGAGTCCAAATGGATTAACTTCTAATGAAATCGACTTCATCCTCACTAACAGAAGATATATTGTGAATGATGTTACCGTCCTGAATAAGGTAAATGTTGGAAGTGATCACAGAATGGTAAGATGTACACTTGATATAGATGTAGGAAAGGAAAGGAAAAAACTGACTCGAGTAAATAAACAAAGGTCTTTGAAATAACAGAGGAGGAGAAAAAGCAGTATGTACTGGAACTTAAGAACAAGTTTGAGCTTCTGCAGACTTCTCAGGACCAAGATATCGACGAGGAATATTACAACTTTCTGAAAGTGATAAAGCCCAAGAAACCTATAGGGAAACAGAAATCCAAAGAAGAAAAAATTAGTCAAGAAACACTTGTCATGATGAACCAAAGACGACAAATGAAGAGCAAGAAAAACACTGACAGGGAGAAAATTGAGTATACTGAGTTATGCAAAGCCATTAGAAAGAGACTCAGAGAGGACATAAGAAGATTTAACACAAGAAAAGTAGAACAAGCATTAAGGGAAAACAAAGGATTTAAATCAGCAGCCATGAGCAGTAATACAGAAAGACAAATGATACTGAAACTGAAGAATAGTGATGGTGTACTTATAAACAGCAGAGAAGGCATAATTCAAATAGCAGAAGACTACTATAGAGAATTATACAAGGAGCAGGGGAATGATGCCAGCAGTGGGGAAGATGGATTGCGAAGTAGCAACACATACGACATACCCAATATTCTTCCTGATGAGGTAGAGCATGCATTGAAGAAAATGAAGAATCAGAAAGCCCCGGGGGAAGATGAAGTTACTGTAGAGTTGTTAAAATTGGGAGGAAGAGACATAACACAAAAACTGGCAAGGCTCTTCACAAAGTGCATTAGAAAAGGTGTGACGCCTAAGCAGTGGAATAATGCAATCATAGTTTTGCTGCATAAGAAAGGAGATAAATCAGAAATTGGAAATTATAGACCAATTAGCTTGTTATCCCACATCTACAAGTTGTTCACAAGGGTCATTACTAACAGATTAGAAAGAATACTGGATGAGAATCAACCGAAAGAGCAAGCTGGCTTTAGGACAGGATTCTCAACTATGGATCACCTTCATGTAATATCACAGCTAATGGAGAAAGCAAATGAATATAAAACACCATTATGCCTGGCATTTGTGGATTATGAAAAGGCATTTGACTCCATACAGCATAAGGCAATGTTTCGGGCACTGGAAAGACAAGGCATTGATACCCCATATATTATGATTTTGAAGAAAATATACGAGAGTGCTACCTCCTTTATTAGACTAGACAAAGACAGTAGGAAATTTAAAATTGAGAAAGGAGTTCGACAAGGAGACACAATATCTCCGAAGCTGTTTACTGCTGCCCTTGAGGAAGCTTTCAGAAGATTAGACTGGTCGCAGAAAGGAGTCAATGTGAATGGAGAGTACCTAAACCATTTACGATTTGCAGATGACATTGTGGTCATAAGCCATGATCCCAAAGAATTAGAGGAAAATCTTAATCAGTTATGCACAGCTAGTAAGGATTTTGGACTAAAGATGAATATGGCTAAAACAAAAGTAATGATGAACAAGTATGCCACAGAAAGGGAAATAATGATTGAAGGAGCAGTAATTGAAAAGGTGGAGTCATATACTTATCTGGGACAAGTTATTAGCTGTAATAATGATAAATGGCTGGAAGTCAAGAGGAGAATAAATTTTGGATGGATAGCATTCAGGAAATATAGTCACATACTGAAGAGCAATATCCCAGTTTGTCTGAAACGTAAAATAATGGACCAATGTATACTCCCCATCATGACTTATGGAAGTGAAACTTGGGCACTCACCAAAAGAATGGAAGAGAAGCTGAGAACTACACAGCGAAGAATGGAACGAATCATATTGGGAATAAGACTGTTAGATAAGAAGAGAAACACATGGATTAGGCAACAAACTCAAGTAAAGGACATTCTTATCAAAACTAAAGAACTAAAATGGTCTTGGGCAGGACACATAGCTCGAAGACATGATGACAGATGGACTAAGAAAATAACAGAATGGTATCCAAGAGGAGCTAGAAGAAAACCTGGAAGACAAAGGCGGAGATGGATAGATGAAATTCATGAGTTTGTGGGTAGTAAATGGATGTCCAGTGCTCAAAACAGAAGGAACTGGAAAGTTGCTGGAGAGGCCTTCATCCTGCAGTGGATTGAAAATGGCTGATGATGATGATGATGATGAACCCCAATTCACAAAGGAGGATCAAAGGCTGACACAAGTAATTATAGACCTGTTAGTTTAACTTCTGTTCCAGGTAAATTAATGGAGGCACTGGTTAAAGAAGCACTGCAGGATCATCTAGACAAGAATTCAGTTATAGCTCAGATGCAGCATGGTTTTGTTAAGGGCAGGTCTTGCCTGACCAATTTGATCGGATACTATGATGTAGTCACAAAAGAACTGGATGCAGGGAATAACTTTGATATTATATATTTGGATCTTACAAAGGCTTTTGATACTGTTGCACATGGAAGATTGCTGCACAAATTGGAGCAGTGTGGCATTGGAGGCAAATTGCTGCTATGGATAAGGGGATGGTTGAGTGGCAGAAGACAGAGAGTGGTAATCAATGGACACTACTCAATGTGGACTAATGTTATTAGTGGAGTTCCTCAGGGTTCAGTGTTGGGTCCGTTGTTGTTTTCGGTGTTTATGAATGATATTGATGATGGTATATCAAGTTTAATGTCCAAGTTTGCAGATTTTACAAAGGTTGGCAGGGTTGTTAAGGACACTACTGACGCTATGCTGCTGCAACAGGATCTTGAAAGGTTGAACAGATGGGCTGAGAGGTGGCAAATGTAAAGTACTACATATGGGAAACAGTAACCACAGAGCAACGTATCAACTCTGCGGTACTACACTGACAGTAGTGGAGAATGAAAAGGACCTGGGGGTAATTGTGCAGGCAGATATGAAGTTCTCTGAGCAGTGCAGACGAGCTGCAAGAGTAGCTCATGGTGTCTTGTCAATGATATACAGAAATTTTTCTAGCAGGGATAAGGAGGTGATTATTCCCTTGTATAAGGCAATGGTTAGGCCACATCTTGAGTACTGTATACAGGTCTGGAGGCCTCATTTCAAGAAGGATGTAGAGCTGCTGGAACGGGTACAGAGAAGGGCAACAAGATTAGTGAATGGAACAAAGGGTTGCTCTTACGAAGAAAGGCTTAAGTTTTGCAAATTACAGAGTCTGGAGACTAGGCACCGGCGAGGTGATCTGATAGAGGTGTATAAGGCTTTGAATGGTTTGAGCATGCTCAATGCCAATGGGATTCTTCATCTTGCTCAGAATAATCACCTCAGAGGGCATAAATTCAAATTGAGGAAGGACGGATGTCGGATAGATGTGCGGAAATTTGCCTTTGGCCAGCGGGTGTTTGGTTGGTGGAACCAACTTCCATCCCTTGTTGTTGAAGTTGATAGCCTAAACAAATTTAAGGCTCACCTGGACAGGTATTTCGAACAAACGGAGGGGTGAAATGGGAGTGGTGTTTTTTTTTTTTTTGGCTGATGCTGAATAAGCGTGCTTTCTTGCATCATATGCCTCTACTAATGCTAACCTTTAGTTTGTACCTTATAGAAATCCTGAGAAGCAGTCTCGATACCCTTGGTGATGTACTTTTGAATTCCAAAATGTTTTTTATATCTTTATTGACCAGAAAGCAAACTCCACCTTTGCTCTTTTCACTGTTGCCATTGGTGTACAGCAGATTTCTACTTGATAAACTTATAAGTGATTCATTTTTACTTTCTTGTTGGCGCACTATGGCCATAGATTCCGATGTGCCTAAAAAATTCCCAAACAAACAATCTTCTTCTTGTTTCACCCAAACTGACGGTATTCCAATTCATATTCTATAATTCCCTTTGCAGCCCTAATATCCTATTTTCACTGATGAGCAATCTTATTTTGTAACAGGCCGCATTCAGTTTTTATGCATACTGTACCAACTTAAACATAACACTTTGTAATCTGATATTTCTGTTCACTGACTTCTTTTTTTTGGGGGGGAGGATTTAAATCTAAAACTCTAAACAAAGACAAGCGTCAATTAATAACAAAGACCATGGCATGCAGAAATTGAAAATAACACAATGTGTGCAAGTGAGCTGTTGAGTAAAAAGTTTATGAAATTTAGATATAGGAATGAAGAGAAGATTCTAAACATTTACATTTACAGAGTTTTATTTTACTGTTCTGTAGTTATGGTGTTTTCTTCTTCTTTTAAAAGGAAGAAGAAATTTTTAATAATTAAATTGAGATTTAATTTAACATTTTGAGATTTAAATTAAATTTTAGATTTTAATTGAGATTTTAAACAGACTTTCAAAGGGAGAAAGTGGGTCTTCGTTACAGATATTAAAATTTTTTCCTGGTTGTTTTTAAAGTTCACATCAAAACTTGATTCAGATGATGTAAAAAAAAAAAAAAAAAAAAAAAACTATGAGAACGGTTAATGACTATCCTTCAAAGATGCTGTTTGTTGTTGTTGTAGTAGGTTTTAGGAGCATCAACGACTAAGGCCATATTGCTCCGTGTAGATGTGTAGACAAGTGTGTAAGTTGCATGTGTTCTGTGGTCAATTTTCTGTTTTCCTGGATGAAAAACCAGAGTTTCCATTAGTAAAAACCATGCTGCCTTCACTTGAGACCGACTACTCAGGCCACGTTGTGAAAAAAGGCCCAAAAAAAAATTGCTCACATCATTGACGCACTTGAAATCGGGTGTTTTCCACTCAGTGTGTGGAGAATGGCGATTCTGCTAGCTGTGCTAACCACAAGAACTTGGTACGAGAAACAAATTGAATGCTGTCCAAATCAAATTACTCTTGCTGAAAACAGTGAGAGATGTGGCAGCAAAGAAACGAAGTTCGAAAATCGTGCAGCAAAATATAAGGAATTATTTTTGTTGAAGGACCTATATATATGTGCTGTCGTGGTTGAAAATTACATTCGTTTTGTTACCTATGAATAAAAATACATGAGTACAATTTAGTGTTTTTATTTATAAACTTAACTAAACTTTTTTTTTTTTTTTTTTTGCCTCCAGAATAGTATTTTTGATAAGTTCGAAAATCCAAACAAATCGGAAGTCCAAACTACCTCCAGTGCCAATTAGTTCAGATTATCGGCACGCTACTGTACTTAAGATAACCACTCAGCTTCAGACAATCTCAAATGGCTGTACTATGAACATTTAAATTTTACACATTTAAATGTTCTTAAATTTAAAAATAAGCATAATACCGCCCAGCTTCAAACTTTTTTTTTTTTTTTTTTTTTGATATGGTAGTTGTTGGCGCATCGGCTTCTGTGGCCATATTGCACCTCCCAAGGTTTTTGCAGTACTTTGATCCAAGCCCGAGGCGGGAATCGAACCCGCGACCTTTGGGTTGCCGGGCAGGTACTTTACCCACTCGGCTAGCCCGGTCGGCTGCCAGCTTCAAACAATCTCAGATGACTGTGCTATGAAAATTTATGTAATAACATTTAAATTTAACAAATTTAAATGTTACTACATCGTGCCTATTTGAATAAAGAAAATCCTTGTCATATGACATCATAATCATCCAAAATCTTAGGGCAGTGCTTTCTGGATGTAAATTTTTTTATCAATTATTCATTAATTGTATTTTTAATCAATCAATTACATTGTTATATGCAATTAAAGAAAATCAGATTGTAAACAATTCTGATTTGAAGATATAATAGTGGTGACACTCTTTGGTACTAGACAACACCCACTTTGGAAAGCTCTAACTTTTTGCAGAGAAAGGTTATAAACAGCTGCTATTATGTGGTGCAATAGTACAAGCTAGTGTTTACAATTTGTATTATCCCAATTTTCATTTATATGTAAAATGCATGAGAATAGGAAAATGGTGTCCTCCAATCACCTCAATTTGGATTTTAGTTTTGAAGGTGACTTACACAACTTTTCCTTCATCTTGTATAATACAGGATGACTCACACCACAATCCTGAATTAAACTGAAATCTATATGCTGCTTTTTAGTATGTATTGTGTATGTATTGTGCCATTGATTTGCTATTATGTAATTATTTTCCATATAGTTAGAACCAGAATAAGAAGTAAGAGGCAAAATGTATTTTCTAGTAAATTATTATTTCCTAAACCTAATGTTATATTTCAGAGGACACAAAGCCGCCTTTCTGATCAACAAATAAAAGTAGATAGTGGCAAAGTTCCAATGCCTCTCTATACTTGTCTCCACGTTAAGAGTAATGTCTCTGCCAGAGTATTTCAAGGTATAAATTTCTTCAAAGCATCTGTTCTGTTAATTTTAGATTTAATTATCAGTATTGATTTTTGAAAATGTATAATTCTGTTATAACTACTTTCAATGAGGAGTTCTCTGGGGGGGACAGTGAACAACATACCTGCATAGTTGAGACTGCACACCTTGCATCATGATAAATATGAGCTATTTATTAGAAACTAGCATTTACAATATTATGTTAATAGTTTTTTCAGTTCCTTAATCGTACAGTATTGCCTCTGAATGACCAGAACATCATCATACTGACCATCTTCATATGGAGAACTAGACCCCAGCTGTTACAAGATGAGAGTTATTAATCTAATGTAACAGATGGAAGTAACAAGTAACATTAGTCTAGTAACAGTTGGCGCCTTCGTAGCCAGGTGGGAAGGAGCAGCAGTGCGTAACACACGCTTCTTGATTAGACCGGGGTTCGAGCCCGTCACCACCAAATACGGAGGATGCGGAAAGGTCAGGGAATGACCACCGCATATCCTGGAGCAATATGGCCTTAGTTGCTAATGCTCCTAAAAAAATAAAAAATAAAAAAAAAATAAAAAACCTAGTAACAGTTGCTAATAACAAGTAACATTAATCTAATAGCAATATTTTTATATTTACAAAATCAATTGTGTATTATTTGAATTCTTAATGAGATTCACTAATCCTCAACTTGTATTGACCAGATGTAAAAAAAGGATTCCCATTACTCCACCAAAGCCTGTTTACCCATTGTTCTTTTCGAGACAGCCATATGTTATTCTTATACAGAGATTTTTGGAACTAATATCATGATACACTTTTAATTTTTACTAAAATATTCATTTTTATTATTTAATGATCCTGAAAAAAAATTTATGGCTCATAAAAAGATATGCAAAAATTGAAAAATTATGTTGTTTTACCTCACTGAAATCAATCCATTCTTTTTAGCACATTTTTGCAAACTTTCAAATATAACAGTTCACCAGATATGTTATGTTCATTTTTTGGCAAATTCTTTGGTTTTCCTAGTTTTCAGTTTTCTTCAATACAAGGCTTACTAAAATAAACATGGTCTTTTAAATAGCATCACAGAAAAATTCTCTGGCGGTTGATTCTGGTGACTTGGGAAGCCAGTTGCAGTGCCACAATACCGATCCATTTATTTGATAATAAATGGACCAGTATTTATCATTTAATTTTGAGGGAATAATGTGCAGAACCACCCTGCATGAAAGAAAGAAATCTTTTCATTCAAATTTTAGGGTAAGCAAAATCCTGTAACATCGATAAATAGCTGTCTGTAGTTATTCCTGTTTTTAAAAAAATAAATGGCCAAAAAATCTCCTCCTAAACGATAACACCTTGAGAGTTTAATTCCTTTTCATTTTTGGATGTTAGGGTTCTGAGTAGCATGATAAATAGTCGTGTCAGTTAACTTGACCATTTTTTTTTTTTTTTTTTTTTTTTGAAAATTGCCTCATGCAGACCACAAGCTTTCATTGGGAAAATTTATTTATTTTTCTCATCTTGAGAAACTTTTCTTAAAATTCACATGTCTGGATTATCCTCATTAAGTATAATGCAATTTATAATGCCACATCTTCCAATTGAAGTAGTGCAATAATCATTTTCACCTATGACTGAGGCCCTAGTTAATCTATGAGTCTTTGTATCCCTCAAGCTAGCAGTTTTCTGACACTTCTAGCACTTTCTCGATAACATCAGAGAATGTTTTTGCTCCCTTCTATTTAAATATATACCATCCCTGTAAAAAAGTCTCTCCTGTTAATAAACACAGACCATGCAGAGAAAACTTTTACCCCAAAAAAGGCCGATAACTTTTTTTGAATAATCTGCCAACCAAACTGAAAGAGACACTTTGATTGGCAATAAAAATGTAGTGCACAGTTTTTTTTGGGAAACAGTAAATACCCAGATTATTAGATGAACATGAGTGATGTGCTGGAGAGGTTCATAAAACTAGGGTGTAATATGAATGTTAATGAAAACTTGCACTCTTATTTCAACTATTTCCCAGAAAAGTTAGATAATTTAAACAAAGTGCAGGGGGAAAGATTCCATCAGGATATAAAAGAAATGGAAGGATATAAAAGAAAAGATACCAAGGCAGATGGAATATCAACATGATGGCCAACTATTACTGGATGCTAAAAAGAGATACAGCCACTGAAACTAATTGCCTCTGGAATCAAAACGGCACAATTTCAACCCAGTGTAGTGTATAAAAATTTGGTTTGTGGCCATCTATGCTTGACATGAAGGTATAGCCTTTGATATTTCTGTTTTTACATATTTTGAATGATATTTTTATATAAAAATAACCTATTCGTTAATTCTCTAAAAATACAAATGAATCAGATGCACCCCCACCAATATTTTTTTTGTTTGTAAAAAATTCTGACATGATAATGCAGATTTAAAGTAACCTTTTAAGTTTTCGTTAAAATTTGTACTTCAGATTTTAATGGAAACTTACTTATCAGCAGAGAATTTTTTTTAAATGCAAACCAATGTAATGTATATTATGCTTAATATACAGTGATATTTGTAGTGTATATATATATATAAAAATAAAAAAAATAATAAAAAAGTATGAGATAGTGAGAATGGTAAAAGTGGGATAAATGGTAACAACAACAAAAATATATATATAATGAGAGATAAATAATTATAAAATTGACATAATAAGAATGTAGTAGTAGTGGCGGCATGTGATGCAAGAAAGCAAGTGTATGAGCCTTATGCAGCACCAGCCAAAAAAAAAAAGAATCACACCATTCCCTCCAAATGCCTGTCCAGTTCCTCCTTAAATTTATTTAACCTATCAACTCCTACGGCGACAGGTGGAAGTTTGTTCCAGCAATTAACCACCCGCTGGCTAAAGGCAAATTTCCGCACATCTATTCTACATCTGTCTTTTCTTAATTTGAATTTATGCCCCCTTAGATTTGTAATCTGAACAAGTGGAAGGATCCCATCAGAATTCAGCGTGCTCAACCCATTGAAGGCCTTATACACCTCAATCAGATCACCGCACAGCTGCCTAGTCTCCACCCACTGCAATTTGCAGAACTTAAGCCTCTCTTGGTAAGAGGATCCCTTCATTCCCCTCACCAATCTTGTTGCCCTTCTCTGTACACGCTCAATCAAATCTACATCCTTCCTAAAATGAGGCCTCCAGACCTGTATGCAGTACTCAAGGTGTGGCCTGACCATTGCCTTTTACAGAGGGACAATCACCTCCTTCTCCCTGCTAGCAAAATTCCTATATATCATTGACAAAACCCCATGACCTGTCTGCCCTGTCTGCATTGCTCAGAAAACTTCATATCTGACTGCACAATTACTCCCAGGTCTTTTTTATTTTTTACCACCTTAAGTGTAGTACCACACAGTTGGTACGTTTCTCTGGGGTTACTTCTACCCATATGCAGTACTTTGCATTTGTCAAGGTTAAATTTCAGTTGCCACTTCTTAGCCCATCTGCCCAAATTATCTAGATCCTGTTGCAGTAGCACACTGCCATTACTGTCATTAACAACCCTGCCAACCTTTATATCATCTGCAAACTTCGACACTAAGCCTGATATACCTTCATCAATATCATTGATAAATATACAAAACAACAGAGGACCCAACACCGAACCCTGTGGGACTCCACTAATAACATTAGTCCACGAATAACATGTTGCCATGTAACTTACAAAACTGGCTTCTCGTTGGATGTCAATGGCACGGGATTGACACTTGACAAGGGGTCAGTTTTGTAAGTTATGTGGCAACATCCATATTTTGTCAATTTTATAATTATTTTTCTCTTATGCATTTTTTTGTTTTTGTTGTGTTTTTTTTTTTTTATGTAAACCCCAAACACGAGAGTTATTAGAACTTAGTACCATGTATGAGTTGGAGGTTGAGACGACGAAAGAAGATAATATCTGTTGACATTAGACTTGAACTTCTGTAAACAGTAACTTTCAGGAAAAACGTATGAAGGAAGGTTGTTCCAGAAAACTGCAGTTGAACGAATAAACGAGGAAGATGAAAAATTGGTTCTGTGGGTTTGAAGTTGGACAGTAAATGGATATTGGCGGCACGTGTTCAGATTGTTTTGAAAAAGAGAGTGGGAATTATTATATTCCATGGTAGGGCAGATTTGTGATTTGTGCAGCGTGAACAGTTGTTTGAAAGAAAAGTAACGGCGAGAGCAAAAGAGAAAACCAAGTGTTTTGGATGCAGAGGAAGCAATATTTGTAGTGTGCTTGTGCCAAGAGAGATTAGAAGTCAGGGGAATCCCCAAAAGAGATATATCATCTTGCCTAGAAATTGAAGTGTCACCAAAGATAAGCATAGGAGCAGAAGAATCCTTTTTGTGAGACATAAGACAGGACTAAGTTTTAGAAGGATTGAAGTAATGTATAGGTTAGTGCAAAAGCATAATTTTAACATAGCCATCTACCAAAGTAGTTAAATTAATTAAATCTCGTATTCTGAATGTCTTCACAACAAGTTGCCACGGTATTGTACTACCTCGAATAAGTAACACTTCACCAGTGGAGAAGACTACTGTTACTTACAGTAGATTCCACCACCCAGACGGCACCATTTCAAAGCTTGTTGGCTTCCCCTTGGTGGGTGGGCAGGTACCCTGATGTTGCAATAGTGGCAACCCAGTTATGAAATATAACTTCACAATATGACAGATGCGTGATGGTGTGCAGTGATATAGACAATAAAATATTTAAGGGCAGAGGCCTCATGCTACGAGGTAGAATGACTAACATATAGGTTAGTGCAAAAGCATCATTTTAACATAGCCATCTACTAAAAGTAGTTAAATTCATTAATTAAATTGGCATCATTTTAGTTATATCTCATATTGTGAATGCCTTCACAATGAGTTGCCATGGGATTGTACCACCTTGAATAAGTAACACTTCACCAGTGGAGAAGACTACTGTTACTATTCTCAGCAGATACCACCACCACCACCACCACCCAGATGGCACTGTTTCAAGGCTTGTTGGCTTGAAGGATTGAAGTCAACTAAGTTTTCTTTGCACCAATGGAGAATTACCTGGACATTGGCATTTAAGGAGTTGGGAGCAGATATTTAAGAAGTTGAAGCTGATTGAGTAGGGCAAGGTTTGTCAAACTGAAAAGTGGAATGCAATCTGCTATCATCAGCAAAACTATAGATAGGATATCTGGTGAATGGAAGATGGTCATTAATATACAAGAGGAAAAGAGTTGGGGAAAGAACTGAACCTAGGGTTCATCAGCATTAATGGAGAAGTTAGAAGACAGAGAGCCATCATCCTCAGTGAGCGATCAGAGAGAAAACCGGATAGCCAATTACAAAAAACAGTTGGCAAACCATAAGATGGAAGCTTGTTTAGAAGACCTTTATGCCAAACACGATCGAAAGCCTTTGAGATGTCAAGAGCAACTGCTTGTGTTTCCCCGAAATTTAAATTGAATTTGTCCATAAATGGGTAACATAAGCCAGAATATCACCAGTGGATTGACACTGACAGAATCCATACCATTGATCATTGATAAGATGGAAGGCTTCTAGGTGGTTTAAGAGTTGGCAGTTAATTGATTTCTCCATTACTTTAGAAAGAGTCGAAGTAATTGCAATGGGATGATAATTGGATGGGAGGGATTTGTCACCCTTTTTAGGAACTGGCTGGATATGAGCAAATTTTCAAGCTGAAGGAAAAACACCTTTGGAATAAGAAAGTGAAAAAAGGTGGCAAAGAACATGAGTAAGTTTGGGAGCACAGGTTTTGAGAACAAGTGGCAAAATACCATCAGGATCTGCAGCTTTCTTAGAATCAAGACTATTCAAAATTCTTCTGACATCTTTTAGATGGAAGACCACAGGAGCCATTGAGCGGAGCATACTGGGAATGGTGGGAGGTGGTTTAGAAAGATCATTAATACACAAGTTGGAAGAAAAATAGGATGCTATCAGGTCAGCTTTATCCTTAGCTGAAGTGACAATAGAACCATCTGGTTTTGACAGAGGTGGGAGAAGAGATGGGCAAAAGTTGCATCTAATAGCTTTTGCAAGTGACCAGAATTCTTGGCTACCGTTAGGGCAAGAAGCAAGTTTTCTACTCTAAGCCTGTTCAAAATCTAGTTTGGACTGATTAATAACTGCTTTACTATTGTTGCAAGTTCTGGTGTAGGCAAAAAATGAAACTGAAGAATTGGAAACAAGGCAATTGCAATATGCAACATTCTTCTCTCAAACAGCCTTAGCACATTTATTGGAAAATTAAGGTTTAGATAAACGACGAGATTTCAAGGTGGAATGTGGAATAAAGCATTCCATTCCTACAAGAATAATTTCACTGACACTATCTGAGGAAACGTTAAAATCAGAAGTTTTGAAACAGTAATCCAAGGAAAAGAAGAAAAGAAATCTCACAAGTCATCCCATTTTGCATAACACCAAACAATACGAGGTTGGGAATAGCCATGAGGTAAGGCTCCATTGGAGAAGAGACAATCGCCAAGTTGTGATCTGGGGTGCCTAAAGGACCACTCACTTCAGCCTTGTACTTAGAAGGGTTGTTTGTGAGAAAAAGATCAAGTGTGTTGTTGGCTGTATGGTTAGGATTGTTCGGTAATCTTGGACATAAGCACAAGTACCACCTTTAAGGCAAAAGAATCATACAGTGAATAATTTGGGAAACTGAGATGAGCAGTAGTTGAATCAACCGATAACTGAGATTCTCTCAAAAAAAATACATGGGGTTTGGCAGACTGTAAGTGGAAATGGACATCATTGAGATTAGAACTAAGACCATGTATATTTGTGAAATGAATTAGGAAGTGTTTGGGAGATTTAGATCTTTTCGCAGATAAGTTTGCTCTATTAGTTTGGCTATTCATGGTGTATTCAATAGTAAGAAAAAGTGGGGGAGAGACATGCATGCTGTATGAAGTAATGTTTTTGGATATGGCATAAACATGCTAAGAATATACCGAGATCCTTGATATAACATGGCCTCGACAATGTCCCCCCTGCTTACATGCTACTCGGACTCCCTCCAGTCACTATCTGGCAGAGTAGAGGTAGCAAGATTATACTCTAGTTGATCCGGAGGCCTCCTAGAGAATTACCAATCAGTTCAGTCCAGTGTACTAACTAGCTGCCGGCCTGCAAACACCGTTTCAGAGCTGTACCCTCAAGATGTAAGGAAGTTTGGATCTCGCATGGTGTTCATCATAACCACAAAAGACATCAATCATGCTGCATGATGGAAGAGATGGGGAAGGGTTGACCGGAACTTAGATCTGGAGACTAAACATGGGTTCCACCACTTCAAGCCTCCAATGTTGTTGATTTTTTTTTTTTTTTTTCACTTTATTGTCCATGCTCTGCATAGGTTTAGCATTTGCTGCCTTTAACTACATTAGTCTAGTTACTCTCTTTTCCATTTTTCAGCCTTCTTGTTTCCACTTTCTTGTTATTCTAGTCAAAAAAAAAAAAAAAAATATATATATATATATATATATATATGTCTGATGATTAAAATAAATCTGATATTTAAAATAAAATAAAAAACATCAGCCAGTAGTACGGCAAAAATGCAGAGCGAAACGAAACGTAAAATAATATAAAATAAACAAACAGGGAAGGAAAAGTAAAAATAAGTCGATAATTTTGTCTTATCTTTACTTTTCCTTCCCTGTTTGTTTATTTTATTTTATATTATTTTACGTTTCGTTTCACTCTACATTTTTGCCGTACTACTGGCTGATGTTTTTTATTTTATTTTAAATATCAGATTTATTTTAATCATCAGATATAATTAGGCTTCATGTGGAGGATGTGCATTTGCTGCCTCTAATGATAGCTTCATATTTATATTTATTTTTATTACTTTTGCCTAACTTTTACATTACATTATATATATATATATATATATATATATAAAATTACATCAGTATGTAAGATAAGGATATTGAATAAAAGTACAATATAGTACAATAAAAGTATTCATAGTAAGCCATTAGGTCAAAAGAATTGAATAAGTACAATAAGAGCCTTCAAAATAAGCCATTAGGCCAAAAGAACAAGGATTTAGAATAAAGGTATGCCTAGTAAATATTCAAAGTGAGCCATGTGGCCTAAAGAACCCATAAAGGCTAAGATAGCCTGAGTTGGTTTTATGCATTATGCCCTATAAAATTAATAATATAATAATAAAGTAAAGGTAAAAGTAAAATAATCATGATAAGGCCAATTATTGAAAATAGAATTATTGAATACATTGAATGGCATGTTGATGAGGGCTAGCACTATTCAATACATCCAAATGTTTCTGTTTGGCATTTGCAAGTATGGTAAGGTCGAAATCATCAAAAAATTATATTAACATAATATTAAAATTTAGTAGCATAGTGGCAGAATAACAGCTAACCTGACAGATAACAGTGAGGCAAATAATACGATACATATTATTTGTTTTACTGTTATCTGTCAAGAAATTATTGGTATTAGTAATGGCCATATGGAGCAAGGAAGCCTAAGTGTTGCTGCAGCAGTCAAGAAAAAAAAAAAAAAATAAATAAAATAATGATAAAATTAATAAATAATAACAGAAAAGAGGAAATATACAACGTATGCATTTCCCTCCTCCTGTAGGTAACTATCCAGCTGACTTTTGAATTTCCCAAAACTGTCAGCCTCTACCACCCACGTAGGTAATTCATTCCAGTAATTTATAACTCGCTGGCTAAAATAAAACTGCCTGCAATCCAGTCTAAACATCCCCCCCCCCCCCCCCCGAAACTTGAATTTATGGTCCCTAGTGCTACAGTTGTAGAAATAGTAGTAGTAGCAGTAATGGAGGCATGTGATGCAAGAAAGCAAGGTGCATGAGCTTATATAGCATCAGCCAAAAAAAAAAAAAAAAAAAACCAATTTCATACATCCATTCCCTCTAAAAGTTTATCCAATCCCTCCTTGAATTTATTTAAGCTATCAACTTCCACCACAGATCGAAGTTGATAGCTTAAATTCAGCGTGCTCAACCCATTCAAGGATTTATACACTTCAATCAGATCACCGCACAGGTGCCTAGTCTCCACCCACTGCAATTTGCAGAACTTAAGCCTTTCTTGGTAAGTGGACCCCTTCGTTCCCCTCACCAATCTTGTCCTTCTCTGTACATGCTCAAGCAACACTACATCCTTCCAAAAATGAGACCTCCAGACCTGTACACAGTATTCAAGTGGCTTGACCATTGCCTTATACACAGGGATAATCAACTCCTTTTCCCTACTAGTGAAATTACTGTATATCATTGACAATACCCCATGACCTGCTCTGTCTATTTTGCTCAGAAAACTTCATATCTGACTGCACAATTACTCCCAGATCTTTTTCATTTTCTACAACCCTAAGTGTAGTACCACACAGTACTTTTCTCTGGGGTTACTTCTTCCCATACGCAGTGCTTTGCAGTTATTTATTTATAACATTGAAAATTGAATTGAACATTGAATCATTTATAACAGTGAAAATTTCGTCCTCATTCATTTTACTTTTGCCTCTCAGAACCTTCAATGCCTCAATCAAGTCTTTACTTGTATGAGTGCCCTTTTGCTGACCTCACCAAGCTAGTTACCTATCTTTGGATCCTTTCAAGAAGTTTTTTTTTTTTGTTTTAGGTGCAGTCTCCAGACTTGAACACAGTAATCCAAGTGTGGTCTAACAATAGCCTTATATAATGGGAATATGATGTCCTTATCTCTGCTAGCAAATGTATGATAAATCATCAATAGGACACCATGGACTGTCCTTGAAACCAGTCTACAATGCTTGCAGATGGAGGCGGACTGACCATAAGACTTAATGGGAAAACCCTGGTGGGCTGGAAGCCGGTGTGATTTTGGCCATAAACACTAGTATGAGGCCACTACAAGTTTTTCATGGTAAGAATTTTTGACCCACCTCTGCTTGAAGAACTTCACTTCTGACCATTGTAACTCCCAAGTCCCTTTCTTCCACTAAATGAGAACCAACCATAATTTACATGTGGAGTGTTTACCGGTGAACAAATATTTAAGCTATTTAAGTTATTTACCAGTGAAGGAAGGCTGGGCTTAAAAAGAAACGCTTTGCTGATAGGATAATCCTGGTCTGTTGTGCGGGATTATCTTATCCGTTATTATGGCGCGGCCATAATAACGGATAAGATAATTCCATTAATCCTAGTGGCTGCAAAGGCAACACAGTATAGAGCTGTGTGGATGGCTTCCAGTTTGCACCATTATTATTATTATTGCTTTTATATTATTTCTCCCTGATTGGGGGTTCCACCTAGTGACGTGTATTGCTATCAGGGTGGTTATGTTTAGTGTTACTGTTGATTGAGGAACTATCTGACTGTCCTACAGGTGTTCAGGATTGTGACTTTCTGGAGTTCCTTGTAGGCTGGAAGATCTATTGCTGCTAGGTTGATTTGTAGGGTCTTTGGCACCTTACTGGTGTTGATACGATGATTGGGATGGTCGTTGCTTGTTGCATATGCCACATCTCTTTGATCTCCTGTCTTAGGTTTATGTACTTCCTGATTTTTTCCTCATGGGTTTTCTGGAGAATGCCAGTGTTGGGCTCCTCTGTGTCAATCAGATAGGTAGCCTTTTCCTTCTTGTCCATAGCAGTTATGTCTGGTCTGTTGTACGAGATTGTCTTATCCGTTATTATGGTGCGGTTCCAGTACAACTTGTGGGTTGAGGTCTTTAGTACCGCCTGGGATTTGTACTTGTAGTATGGTACACTTTCTTTGATTATCTGGTATTTCCTTTCTATCTTCTGATGTATTATACTGGCTACCTGGTCATGTCGATGAGCATACTCAATCTAAGTCAGTGTTTCTCAACCTTTTTTTAATTTTGCCCCCTTATTTAGGGCTTTTTTAGACAATTATTTTTCCTAATCACCCCCCATGAAATTTTAAACGAGAAAATACTTCATACTTATTCTTTTTATTCAATGGGATCCCTGAGCATGATTCTTCTTAGCTAAAAGTTCAATGTCCAGTATGATATTAGAAAAGTTAGTTCTAATATCTCCTCTTGAATCTACATCAATTCTGTTTCTTTCCTTTGTTAATATTTTATTTACTGAACTAAAACCACTTTCAATCATATAAGACTTTGGAAAACAAAGAAGTGCTTGGGCCATTTCAGGTCACGTCGTTGGATAAAATTTAGTTGTTTTTGATCCCCACAACTCAGCCATTCCACCTGTTTTTAGAATTTATATTTGCATTCTTCAGTACATTTTAATTCAATGAGTTCTTCTTGAATTTCTTCACTAGCAGACCCAGAATTGCTTCCAATTGGATCTAACATCCATGGTTTCAGTTCAAAAGAAAATAAATCTGAAAATCTATTTTTCATTTCACCTTTTTAAGAACACAGCTGATCTGAATAATTCTTAAGATCATTCTTAGTGAGAGATTCATTAATTTCAGCTAACTCTTGCATACTGTGAAATTGTTTTCTCATTAAATTGCTTTAAAATATTTCCAGTTTTTCATTGAAGGCTTTTAATACACATTTGCAGTCTGTCACCACAATCAATTTCCCTTGAAGAAGTGATACTTCATTAAGTTTTCGAAAAATCCAAGCCATATAGTATACGTTGTTTTTGTGGTTGCTAATCTCCTCTGCTAAATCTGTCTTCACTTTCTAAAAAACTAATTATCGTATCAAAAAGATTTACAAATCTTCTTAGACAGTTTCCTTTAGAAAGCCATCTGACTTCTGTATGTAAAACAAGCCTTGTATATAGTTCTTCATTATCAACACAAAATTTTCATAAAAGGTCACACAGCATATCATATTTGCTATAAAAAAAAAACGGCCTCCGTAGCCGAGTGGGCAGGAGCGGGAGTGCAGTAGCTATACGTAACTTTATTTTATTGATGGTTTTAATAACTATACTGAGAGGGAGATTGATAAAGAACTGGACTAATATTTTTTGCAGCCAGATGATGTCGGTGCACAATGCAGTGTATTGCAATAACTTTGGGACATACTTCCTCTAAGTGGGCTGTTAAACCATGGAGGTAGTACCATCAGATCAGTGGCACAGACAACAAATTTTCCAATGATACTCGTTTTTCATCGAACCATGTTTTTACAGCAGCAAAAATTGATGCTCCAGTACAGTCAGTTTCTATAGAATTTACAAACAACATCTCTTCTGGCAATTTACAATCATCCTCGAAATAACGAACATTTGCCATTAGAAGAGCCTTATTGTCAGTAACTGTGAATTCATCAATCTGATTAGAAAATTTTCTCATTTTTTGTTTGTCAATTAGCTGTTCTTCAATGTTAGCTGACATCTCATCAATTCATCTTCAAATTGAATCGTTGCTCAGTGGCAATGCTTTGAAAATACTGGAAGGATTTTGATGTATCACTGTTGAAATTTCAATAATTAGCATTAGCATTAGTAAAGGCATATGATGCAAGAAAGCAAGCTTCTATAACATCAGCCAAAAAAAAAAAAAAAACAAATCTAATTTCACCCATCCCATTGCTCCAAATGTTTGTCAAGTTCTGCCTTTAATCTATTTAAATTATCAACTTCTACAACAACAGATGGAAGTTTATTCCAGCAATCAACCACCCACTGGCTAAAGGCAAACTTCCGCACATCTATCCTACAACATTCTTTCCTCAATTTGAATTTATGCCCTCTCAGGCGATTATTCTGAGCAATAGGAGGAATCCTATCAGCATTCAGCATGCTCAAACCATTCAAGGCTTTATACACCTCAATCAGATCACCTCGCAGGTGCCTAGTCTCCAGACACTGTAATTTGCAAAACTTAATCCTTTTTTCGTAAGAGCAACCCTTTGTTCCATTCACTAATCTTATTGCCCTTCTCTATTCTCGTTCCAGCAGTTCTACATCCTTCTTAAAATGAGGTCACCAGACCTGTATACAGTACCCAAGGTGTAGCCGAACCATTGCTTTATACAAGGGGGATAATCACCTCCTTATCCCTGCTATAAAAATTCCTGTATATCATTGACGAGACACCATGAGCTACTTTTGTAGACCATCTGCACTGCTCAGAAAAGTTCATATCTACCTGCACAATTATCCCCAGGTTCTTTTCATTCTCTGCCACTGACAGTATAGTACCACACAGTTGATACATTACTCTGGGGGTTACTGCTTTCCATATGCAGTACTTTTGATTTGTCAATGTTAAACTTCAGTCGTCACCTCTCAGCCGATCTGCTCAACTTTTCTAGATCCTGTTGCAGCAGCGTACTGTCATTAGTGTCATTAACAACCCTGCCGACCTTTGTATTATGTGCAATCGTGGACATTAAGCCTGGTATACCATCATCAATATTATTTATAAATATAGAAAACAACAATGGACCCAACACTGAACTCTGAGGGACTTCATTAATAACATTAGTCCAAGAAAAGCAGTGTGCATTGATTACCACTCTCTGTCTTCTCCCACTCAACCATCCCTTTATCCATAGCAGTAATTTGCCTCCAATGCCACTCTGCTCCAATTTGTGCAGCAGTCTTCCATGTGCAACAGTATCAAAAGCTTTTCTAAGATCCAAGTATATAATATCAAAGTTATTCCCTGCATCCTGTTCCTTTGTAACCACATCATAGTATCCAATCAAATTGGTCAGACAAGACTTCCCCTTAACAAAACCATGCTGTGTCTCTAATTTGAGTTGTATAACAGTCTCAGAAACTGTATGAGCACTACCAGTTTTTGCAATAATTTCTTCAGTTTTATAAGATGTAATCATTCCATCGTCATTTGTTTGTGTGTCCTTCGTAAAGGAAATAGCAGTGTTACGTTGCTAAAAATTGTGTTTTAAATTTTGAAATATTCAATATGTTTGTCAAATTTAAAAGGATTTTTTTCTTTTTAAGTGATCTGAAAGCTTGATGGTTTCATAGCCTCATTTTAAAAAGAACTATTACACATAAGACACATTGGCTGTCTTTAGTCGAATGGGAATTCAATAAAACGATAAGTTGGATATTTATCTAGATACTATCGATACTTTTTATTTTCAGCACTTGACATGATTGATGATGGGTTGAATAAATACAAAGAATTAAAAATGAAATATATAAATTATTGTTATTTAACTTTCATGTCATTCACAAAAGCACTGTGGATCAAAAATAAACAACTTTAGCATTAGCATTAGCAGAGGCATATGATGCAAGAAAGCAAGTTATATAGCATCGCCATAAAAAAAAAAACTTTTTGATTTCACCCATTTATCCACCTCAAATGTTTAGTTCTGCCTTGAATTTATTTAAATTCCCGACCTCCTCTTCGACAGATGGTAGTCTGTTCTGACTATGTACCCCCCCCCCCCCGGCTAAAGGCAAATTTCTGCACATCTATTCTACACTTGTCTTTCCTCAATTTTAATTTGTCTCCTTGTCAGTAATCTGAGCAAGAAGAAGAATCCCATCAGCATTGAACTTGCTCAAACCCATTCAAGGCCTTATACACCTCAATTAGATTAGATCACCTCGCAGGTGCCTAGTCTCCAGATTTTGCAATTTTCAGAACTTAAGCCTTACATGGTAACAACAACCCTTTGTTCCACTCACCAATCTCGTTGCACTTCCCTGTACTCGTTCCAGCAGCTCTACATCCTTCCTAAAATGAGGCCTCCAGACCTATATGCAGTACTCAAGGTATGGTCTGACCATTGCCTTATACAAGGGAACAATCATCTCCTTATCCATGCTAGCAAAATTCCTCTATATCATTGAAAAGACACCATGAGCTTCTCTTGTCTGCACTGTTCAGAAAACTTCATATCTGACTGCACCATTACCCCCAGATCCTTTTATTCTCCACTACTCTGAGGTAGTACCACCCAGTTGGTACATTACTCTGGGGTTACAGCTACTCATATACAGTACTTTACATTTGTAAATGTTAAACTTCAGTTGCCACTTCCCAGACCATCTGCTCAACTTTTCTAGATCCTGTTGCAGTAGTGTACTGTCATTACTGTATTAACAATCCTGTGAACCTTTGTATCATCTGCAAACTTAGACATTAAACTCTGATATACCTTCATCAATATCATTGATAAACAACAATGGGCCCAATGCCGAACCCTGGGGGACTCCACTATTAACATTAGTCCACAAAGAGCAGAATCTGTTCATTATCAATCTGTCTTCTCCCACTCAACCATCCTTTTATCCATTGTAGCAACTTGCCCTTAATGCCATACTGCTGCAATTTGTACAGTAGTCTTCCATGTGCAACGGTATTAAGTGTATAATTTCCACAAGGAAACAATAAATCAATACTAATTGTCACTTAGAAAGTAGAAACAATAGACCAAACTGAAACATTTCCTCCATAATGTCTCCCCAAGGATTGGGGAGACATTACCTCTGAAAGCACTTAGGCATTTAATGCCTATGAAAAGCAAATGTGGTTGAATTAAATCATGCCCGCTATCTTCCTTTTATCAAAATTTTTCATTCTCTCCTAATATAATATACAGTACCTATATATTAAAAATCAGTTGTTCCAGAGGAAAGGAAACCCCAATGAGAGAAATTAAATATTAAGGAATAAGATGTTGTTGGGTAGGGTAATCTTTGGAGGGCCACAAACCATTCTAATTTCCGTGTTTTTTATTGCCCCTCAAAAACTAATTTTTCCTTCCTTGGGGGTGATATCATCCCCTTCATTGAGAACCCCTGGTCTGGGTGATTACCTTGCATCCTGCAGTGATGTGTTGGATCGTTTTTGAAGCCAGGTGCATCATCAACACATGTCATCTGACACTCCTGTTGCTCAATGAGTTCTATCAAGCTCCTTCCACCCCCTTTCCGAGCTGTTATCAATCTCTCCACGGCTGATGTCTGGTGGTGTTGGTGGCTCTTGGTCATCACTGTACTTGTCTTTCTCATGATATACAGCACCTCCGTAGCTAGGTGGGCAGGAGCAGCAGTGCATAGCACACGCTTCTTGATTAGACCAGGATTCAAACCCATGACCACCAAATACGGAGGATCCAGAAAGGTCAGGGAATGACCATCGCATATCCTCGGAGCAATATAGCCTTAGTTGCTAATGCTCCTAAAAACAAAATAACAAACATAACAACAAACTCATGATATACTCCAACCTGGCATTAGTTCAATCTATGACCCTGAAGGAGTTTGTTAGCTCTGGGGCTGCATACGTGTTTATGGCTTTAACTGTGTTCCTTCCATTCAGCAGGTTTATGAGTCTGTGATGGTATTTTTCAGTCAGGCAGGCCTTGATTTCCTTGCTCTGTAACTGCTGAGTCTAAATCATCCTCAGTTAATTGTAGGTCTCTCCCTATGTCGTGGCTTCAATCTCTTTATCAAACTGGTGGTTCCTGTCAACTAATTTTCACTGGTGCAATCCATCGATTGCACCAGTCTAGACCAAATTCCATCCTGATATCATTGCTGAATTTTTCGGTGATTTGGAGTAGTTGCTGAAGTTGCTTCTTGGTTGCAGTGTAGAACTTGATGTCATCCATATATATCAGGTTCTTCTTTCCTTCTTTGAGGTTATAGCCATACTTGCTGCTGTTGAGCCTGGTGGATAGCGGGTTGAGTGCTAGACAGAACCACAGTGGACTCTGGGCATCGCATCTCGCTGACAGATTCCTCTCCTAATGGGGATTGGTGATGCTGTGATGGTCTCACCCATAATGGTGGTACTCCATTTCTCCATCATTGCTCCTAGGAAGTTTGTCATTATTGGATGGACTTTGTAGATCTTCAACATCACTATTAGCCAGCTATGAGGCATTGAGCCTAAGGCCTTGTGGTAATCGATGTAGGCTGGATACAGGTTGCTGCACTCCTTGTAGGCTTGCTCTATAACTGCGGCATCTATGGTTAATTGTTCCTTGCATCCCTTGCTCATCCGCTTGCATCGTTTCTGCTGTTGAGCCATTATGTTCTGGCTCTCCAAGTGGTCTGATATCTTCTTGGTTATGCAGCTGGTCAGGATCTTGTATGTCGTTGGGAGGCAGGTGATTGGCCTGTATTTCCCTGGGTTTCTTGTATCATTGTCTTTAGGCTTCAGATATGCAATTCCTTGAGTGAGAAACTTTGGGATTGTTTCTGGGTAGCTTATCATTCTGGTGGACTGCTCTGCCACATGCTTGTGTGTGTGCAAGCGATCTTCTTGTACCAGTAGTTCTGGACAGTTCTTCCGGCATATTCAAACCATCCGGCATATTCAAAAAATTATGAAATGTGGAAAGTGGGGAAAGAAATACAAAAATACAAAACAGAAAACAAAGTAACGTATCAGAAAGCCAAAAAGCACATCATGCAGTTTATGCCGAAACGCACATATGCACAAGCAACCCAACACAATCATTCTATTGCTACTCAAACTGACATTGCAGTCCCTCCAAACATTTCTTTTGCAGATTGGGCCAGGTCTGTGCTTAATGCTAAGTCACAACCTGCCAAACACAAGCAACTGGAACAAGGAATTAATACTCCAATTTCAGTTCCGCCTAACATGCCTGAAACTACAAAAAAAAGCAGAAAAAACAGTACCAACAGATCATGCTCAGACCAAGAAACAATTCCCTATACATATGGATGTTGACAACAAAACTGACCAAGAAGAAACTATATTAGAACTTCATGCAGAAGAACACATGAATGCAGAAAGAGACCGGTTTTCCCCAAAAAAGACAGAAATAAATCAGATCGTTACAAACAAACTGCTTCAAAAAAACAGACAGATCAAAACATAACTCCTAAAAGCAAGTATTGCAGCACATACTTCAATGGAATTGCAGAGGCATACAAGCCAATATTGATGATATATATGACCTGATTAATAAGTACAATCCAGTGAGTGTTTGTCTGCAAGAAACAAATTTAACACCACAGGTAACTCTCTCAATTAGAAACTTCACAATGTACAGAAAAGACAGGAATACTGCAAAATCCGCACATGGAGGAGTAGCAATACTAGTTAACTCTAAAATCCCAGTTCGACCTATCTCTCTACAGACTGACTTAGAAACTGTTGCTGTGCGTATTGCACTTGGAATAACACTAACTCTTGTTTCAATATACCTCCCACCAAACAGACTTTTCATGCTTAAAGAACTAGAAGATCTTGTAGCACAATTGCCAGAGCCCTTCTGCCTTTTTAGAGATTTCAATGGGCATCACCCGTTGTGGGGATCTTCAAGCATGGATAAAAGAGGACATATGATAGAGACATTACTGAATCAACAGCAGTTAACCTTGCTAAATACTGGCCATCACACTTATGTCCATCTACCCACAGGCTCCACTTCAGCAATTGATCTGTCAATCTGTTCTCCCATACTGTTCCCCAGTATGGAGTGGTCAACCTTATATGATCCACACAACAGCGATCATTTTCCAATTATATGTAAAATACAAACAAAACAATCCCACTCTCCAGATTACAGAGTAAAATGGAAATTCACAAAAGCGAACTGGACAAAATATTCATTCTGTGTTTATTTTGATGATCAATTTATTAAAACACAACCAATAGATAAAGTCACAGAGCACATCACCGCACGAATTTTGGCAGCAGCTTCTGAGGCAATTCCTCAATCCTCTGCAAACCAAAAAAGACATGCAAAACACTGGTGGAATGAGGCCTGTAACAGTGCAAAACGAGAAAAAAAATAAAGCTTGGAACCTATTTCGTAGATTTCCTACAACAGCCAACCTCATTTTATATAAAAAACAAAAGGGCACGGGCACGAAAAACCAGAAAACAATCCAATAAAGAATCGTGGATAACATTTGCCAGCACCATCACAAAGAATACCAGCAGTCGACTAATATGGAAGAAAATCCAACAATTAAATAATAAGTGCATTCCCTTTTCTGCTCCAATCTTGATTAAGAATGGACGAGAACTGTCCTCCCCAAAGGAAATAGGCGTTGGAGAGACCTTCAGTCAAATATCATCAGCTTCAGCGTACGACAATCCTTTCCTGAAAATCAAAACCTCTGCAGAAAAATATAAATTAAATTTCAACACCACCCAATCCCTTCCTTATAATCAACCATTCATCCTAGCTAACTCCAAGAAGCTCTGAACAGATCAGCAAACAGCTCAGCAGGACCGGACGGAATCTACTATATAATGCTTAAACACCTAAATAATACAGCTTTAAGATTATTACTAGTATTCTACAACCGGATATTTCTTAAATGTGTTTATCCTTCCTCATGGCATCATTCTGTAATTCTTGCATTTCAAAAACCAGGAAAGGATCAATCACTTCCACAAAACTACCGACCAATTTCCCTAACCAGCTGTTTGAGTAAAACACTAGAAAAAATGATACATAGGAGATTAAAATGGATACTAGAAAGCAAAATGCTACTAAATATCAACCAATATGGTTTCCGACAAAACAGATCCTGCTTGGACCTTATGTTAAGAGCCGAAACTAACATTCAGAATGCATATGTTAAAAATGAACATCTGGTAGTGGTGAGTTTAGATATTGAAAACGCATTCGATACCACATGGAGGTATGACATTCTTTGAGAGCTGTATACCCTAGGGTTGAGAGGACACATACCTCAATTCATCCAGAACTTTCTCAAGTGCAGAAATTTTCAAGTTTGTCACCAGAATGTACTTTCACAATATTTTATTCAAGAAGAAGGGGTGCCTCAACGGTCTATACTTAGTCCTACTCTCTTCGCAATTAGACTAAATATCATGACGCAGAATATTCCCAAAACCGTAGAAATATATATGTATGCTGACGATCTTTCTATATTATGCCATTCACCAACCATTAACAGTATAGAGAGACAGTTACAACTTTCCATAAATAAGTTAGAGACATGGACTGTACAAAATGGTTATTCCCTGTCAAAATAAAAGACAATTGCAGTTCATTTCTGTAAAAAGCGCAGATTACATCCAGAGCCTGAACTTAAATTAAAAATCCAACCAATCCCTCTTGCCAGCAATATCCGCTTTTTAGGTTTAATATTAGATACTAAACTTAATTTTTCCATGCACATAACTTATCTCAGAACTCTCTGCTTGAAAAAACTCAATATACTCAGAGCCATCTCTGCCATGGCATGGGGTGCAGATAGATGCACTCTCCTGCATTTGTATCATTCGCTCATCAGGTCCCGTCTAGATTATGGTTCAATAGTATATGACTCAGCTAGAAAAACTGTACTTACAAGACTGAATACAATTCAGCACAGTGCTCTTCGCACTGCTCTTGGAGCTTTTCGAACATCAGAAGACAGAGAGTGCTAATTAATGGACACTGCTCATCGTGGACTAATGTTATTAGTGGAGTCCCTCAGGGTTCAGTGTTGGGTCCATTGTTGTTTTCTGTATTTATAAATAATATTGATGATGGTATATCAAGCTTAATGTCCAAGTTTGCAGACGATACAAAGGTTGGCAGGGTTATTAAGGACGCTACTGACGCTATGCTGCTGCAACATGATCTGGAAAGGTTGAGCAGATGGGCTGAGAGGTGGCAAATGAAGTTTAACATTGACAAATGTAAAGTACTACATATGGGAAACAGCAACCCCAGAGCAACGTATCAACTCTGTAGTACTACACTGACAGTGGTAGAGAATGAATAGGACATGGGGGTAATTGTGCAGGCAGATATGAAATTCTCTGAGCAGTGCAGACGGGCTGCAAGAGTAACTCATGGTGTCTTATCAATGATATACAGGAATTTTTCTAGCAGGGATAGGGAGGTGATTATTCCCTTGTATAAGGCAATGGTCAGGCCACACCTTGAGTACTGTATACAGGTCTGGAGGCCTCATTTCAAGAAGGATGTAGAGCTGCTGGAACGAGTACAGAGAAGGGCAACAAGGTTAGTGAACGGAACGAAGGGTTGCTCTTACAAAGAAAGGCTTAAGTTTTGCAAATTACCGTGTCTGGAGACTAGGCACCGGCGAGGTGATCTGATAGAGGTGTACAAAGCCTTGAATGGTTTGAGCATGCTTAATGCTGATGGGATACTGCCTCTTGCTCAGAATAATCACCTGAGAGGGCATAAATTCAAATTGAGGAAAGACAGATGTAGGATAGATGTGCGGAAATTTGCCTTTAGCCAGTGAGTAGTTGGTTGGTGGAACAGACTTCCATCCCTTGTTGTGGAAGTTGTTAGCCTAAATAAATTTAAGGCTCAGCTGGACAGGTATTTCAAACGAATGGAGGGGTGAAGTGGAAGGGTTTTTTTTTTTGGCTGATGCTGCATAAACTTGCTTTCTTGCATCGTATGCCTCTACTAATGCTAAAATGCTAATGCTAATTTCCGGTCCAAAGTCTCTATATAGAGGCAAATGAACCACCACTTCACCTCAGAAGGAAAATGTTACTCCTCACCTATGCAGCCAGGATTTAAAGCCTTCCAGATCATCCGAATCAACCGCTACTTTTCAATCCTGAAAAGGTAACATTCTATAAAATAAACCCACTGAAAATAGACCAACTGGTATTAGACTACAAGATTTGATGCATTGCTGGAATGTTCATTTTGAAAACACGCTCAAAGAAACCAAAATATCGGATCTATCTTGGTCCTCAAACCCACCTTACTGTGATACCTATTTCCAACAGTGAGGAAAAAAGTCCATGGAAAGCTGTTACATCAAGCAACTGCACGAAGGGCATGCCTCTAGCAATGTGCAGAGCTGCTTAATATATGCTGATGGCTCAAAATCAGATGATGCTGTAGGTGCTGCAGCAGTCTTTCCCACATTTACAGTATCTCTCCCGGCTGAATGTAGCAGTTATACTGCAGAACTTTATGCAATCCACCTAGCTGTATACAATATCAATATCTGTCTCAACACTAATAGTTTAATATTAGTGTTGAGACAGATATGAAGTGCGCTTTCCGCAGTAAGTAACAATTTCTCAACCCCACATCCCATAGTAAAAGAAATCCGGTCTCATCTAAATCATATGAGGAATCTGAATCATACCATAAGTTTCTGTTGGATTCCAGGGCATGCTGGAATCAGGTAACGAAACAGCAGACCAGGCAGCCAAGCACCCAAAGAGCAACGCACCTCCATCTTACCAAGTACCCTATATAGATTTACTAAAACATATCTGACGTATCTGTAGGCACCAATGGTTAAACATTTGGAAGACACAGGTAAACAATAAATTATTTGAAATTAAACAAGAACCACAAATATGAAGCTCGAGCTTGAGGAAAAACAGGCACGAAGAATATCATCAGCTGGCTATAATAATGGCAAGATTGCGCATAGGGCACACACATACCCTCCTTTCTCTGACACAAATGCAAGAACCTTTATCACTAACCCCCTATTGGGAAACATTGCCAATCTGGATGAGCTTTTCGCTTATCTAAAACAAATCAGACTTTATGAATATATTTAATAACAAATAAGGCAAACTCCGGTACCATTCCAAATATTTGAATAGGCACATTTTGGCCTCAGTTGCCCTTGTGCCGAAAAACCTCTACACCAACAACAACAGCTCTTTGGTCCTCATCAAAGATTCGGTTGTTTATTTTCCTCTGGGAGTCTCTTTCTCAGTGTGAGGCAGTTCTTCTTCAGTGTGTCCAAGTATTCTCCTATTCTCTGATTTTTGGTCTCATGTTTGGTGTGGTTTCTATCTCTCTTGAAGATGCTCTTCACTTTTCCAATCAATTTTTTACTCCTATTACCCCATTGGTACTGGATGAATTGGCCTATCTTGACTTGTAATTCTTCTGTCTTCTGCCAATGTCTTCTTTCCCAAGCTGGTGGTTCCTTGTGTTTTCAATTCTTTTGCTGCTGGTCTCTCATTTCTCCTCCTTTAATCCTAGTGGCTGCTTTAGCAGCACAGTATACTGCTGTGCGGATGGTCTCCAGTGTTGTACCATTGTCGTCCATGTCATGAGGTATTATTTCCCAGTGGTGGACTGGATGGTCTTGCCATTCTCTTGTGGTAGCCATATGGGGCACCGTGCCACTTGCTCTCCACTCTCATCCTCGGGAGACTATCTCCGACTTTTCGGACCAACGCCTCTTCCTAAAGCCTGAATGCGATTCACTTTATCCTGCACCACACTCGATGCAGTATGAATATTATTTCTCTTCAACATCATCCATCTATGGAGGTGGACCTGTTTAGCTTCAGATTATGTCCAGTGGCAATGCTGGTTCTTGGGAGTGACACCAGACACAAGATCTTCCTTAGCTGTCACTCTGACCTTGGGGAAAGTAGAGTCCGCTGGAGCAACTTTTGCAACTTTTTAATTTTTTTTTATTTATTATTTATTTATTTATTTATTATTATTATTATTCAAATTTATTGCTATTATTATACCAGTCTTCCGCCGTGATGGAACTGCATTGGCTTCTGCCGAAGAAGGGCTCGAAGCTGGGTCCATCAGGCTGGTAGTCCAGTGTCGTAACCACTGGGCCATCGTGCCCCTTTTATTATTATTAGCAGCAGCCATATGGTGCAAGGAAGACTGAGGCTTTTGCTGCACCAGCCAAAAAAAAAGTTCTTAGTTACCCTGAGAGAGAGAAAGAAAACAAGAGTCAGAAGTAGAAGAGAATCACCAAGAAAGAGAAGAGGGATGATATCCAGCTCAGGACTCTGGGTGTGCCAAGCCCTTACTCACCAAATGTGAGCCCTGGAGATATTTTTATCTTACATACTGATGTAATTGTTTTACAGACCGATATAATGCTTAATCAATAATTTTATGGCATTAATCTAGCGGGACACTTTTCCTACCTTTACATTCACACATCTTGCATTTTATTATTGTTCGTTTCTTGAATGATTAAATATGTATATATATATATTTTTTTTTTTATGTATGCTTGTATTGTATTGTTAATTGTGTACATGTATAATGCCTACTTGTATTATTAATACATCATGTTAACAGTTTAAAGTATTAAATATTTAATAAAAATGGTAATATTATATTAAAATTACCAAATTTATCCAAATACCATACTTTTTTCTTTCTAAAATTTTTTTTGCATTACAGCCTTGATGCACATCTTATATGAGCTTTTGTACTCTGGGATACCATTGTGTGTTATAAGTAATTATTATAGCACCTCACAAAAAGGAGGTTCATCAACACATTTCTGTGCTTCGTTTCTCTTGAGCTGTAGGTGATATGTGAATTCATACTTGCATCTCAGTAAAATCATGTATCCTATCGCAGATTAGAAATCTGAGCTAAACACCAGTGATTTTCTGAAAACTAATCAGGCACGTAACTGATTTAAATCTAAAAGTCATAAAAAGAAGCTGAAAAAGTTGTGAATCAAGCCATGGAAAAAAGGTACAATTTGAGTGAAATTTATATCAGAAATCAGAGAAAGGAATATATATTCTATTATTCTTAGGATTACTGGGTTGCAAAATGCATTTTTGCAACCCTTAGCCTTAGGACAAAGGCTAAGGGTTGCAAAATGCATTTTGCAACCCTTAGCCTTTTTCCTGCGTATTCATTTCCTGTACAAAGATGTACAGGAAATGAATACGCAGATCAAGCCTCTAAACATCCAATCATTGCAAGATCTCCTAACTACCAAGTGCCATATACAGACTACAAATCAGTCATAAAAAACGTGTGTGAAGAGCAATGGTTGCAAATCTGGCAGGCTCAGTGCGGCAATAAACTGCTTCAACTTAAACAGGAACCTAAGTTGTGGCCATCAAGCATGCGATCAAATAGGCAAGAGGAGGTAATCCTGGTAGGACGTGTATTGGGCATACGTATCTAACCCATATTTATCTACTCAAGGGGGAAGATCCGCCTATTTGTACATTTTGTCAGACTACACTTATGGTGAGGCATATTCTAATAAATTGCAATCATTATAATAATTATCGAAACAAAATTTTCAAATCGCTTTCACATCTGCAAGAACCTTTGACATTACCCCACCTGATTGGAGACAATGCAAATCTAGCTGAGTTCTTTTATTTCTTAAAGCAGACGGGATTATTTTACAGATTTTAATTGGTAATTGCACTACCAAATAGAATCAGGCACAATATGGCCTTTGCAGCCCTTGTGCCATTAAACAACATATCAACCAACCAACAGTAATACTATACTTCATCATTACTAACAGAAAAGTGACTTCTGTTCATCATTCTAAAAGGAAGCTATGCATTCTTATTTTGTATTAAATGAAGTAATTTATTTATTTTTTATTACCCTCAAATGAATAAAAGAAGGAAACAGTTTTTTATAGTCTATAATTTTTTCTTGTTTCTAGACTGGATTGAATTTTCACCTTATGAAATTGGCATAGCGAAATATGCTACTTTTATGAAGACAGAACACTTTGGCTGTAAATTTTATAGAGGGAAAATTGTAAAACCTTACCAAGAGTTCCCACTTCACTATTTACAAGGTAACATGAGTTGATTTACTGTTTTTATACCTATATTCACATTTGTTTCTATTATTTTGTATTCTTTATACCAGTATTGCTCAACCTATAGGATGTACTCCACTACTGTACATTTTTTAATTGGAAAATATGTACAGTAGTTTGACTCGAGTATGGTAATACTTATTTTTATTTTCATGA
This sequence comes from Mastigoproctus giganteus, assembly GCF_048544385.1. Taxonomy (NCBI): domain Eukaryota; kingdom Metazoa; phylum Arthropoda; class Arachnida; order Uropygi; family Thelyphonidae; genus Mastigoproctus; species Mastigoproctus giganteus. The sequence goes on along the minus strand of NC_143578.1, from coordinate 197,059,331 downwards.
AAACTTGAAAAGCAGTTGTCTCTCTTTTAGTGCCTGTAAGAAAACAGATAATTTGGTAATCCCTAACATGTAAAGTGAAATCATTTGCTCTTAGCTATGGTTCTTCAAACTTATGAGTAGACATCACTCAATGTTAGTCAAGATGGCCCCAAGTGCCAAGTAATTTAGTGACTAAGCAATTTCTACTGTGATTTATAGTGAGCTCCATATAGAATACAATACTATAACTTTAAAAAGATATTAAAACCAGATCTCTCTTTAATAATAAAGTCTAAGGGAAAGCAACCAAAACCAAAGGAAAATCATCTTCTGTTAATTTCTTTTTTGTTCATTAACAAAAGCAAGACTAATCACTAACCCACTAACTTCCAACTGGGGAGGGTCGATAACCCTTGAAAAGTGTACACTAACAGGGCCAAAAAGGAGAAGTCATAGAACACTAAAATCCAGCTCAGGTTAATCTCTCTGACTCAGATTCGAAAGACAGACAACAAAAAGGCAGTTGCACTCCCAGTGCAAAAAGACGAAGGTCTGATATAAACCAATTCCACAGTCCTAATTTCCTTATTTTGCATTCCCTGACTGATCAAAGTAAATTCTTGCACTTTGTTATATAAAGGTGCCTAGAGACTATAGAAGGAATGCCTCAAATGGTTTGCAGATTGAAGTCAGGAGATCTATTGAAACATTCCATTACAAACACTCACTAATGTTGCTCAGTTCCACAGTATTTGAGGGTTCCACCAGTCAAAGTCACTCCACACACACAACTTTGAACTATTCAAAAGGGCTAATAACAGAATTTGACTTGATAAATAGTACAGTAGAAGAAGAAGAAGAAATAGTCCAAGAGTAGTCAAACCCAACACAATGTTAACAAATGCCACAAGTTTGGTCATTTGCAAAGAGAGAGTGCAGGGGAATAGCTGTATTTGCCTCTTGTGGATCAAAGGAGCACTTGCACAGTGAATGCAGACAGAACCATTTGGCCTTCTCCAAAGACTGAAATATGTAAAAGGGAGAAGGAGATCCAGAAATAGGTGGAGCACAAGGTTACTGATAAAAAAAAAAAAAAAAAAAAACCCAAAAAACTCATTTATGTTTTACAAAGTTCATATGTAGCAGTAATTCAAAAAATTGTATGCTAGTATGCTATTGTATTGGATTATTATCACTATCCAATTGCATATATTCTACTGCCTCATCAGAAACAGAAGTCTCAGTACTGCCAATTTACTAATGGGGAATATCACTTGACATATCTGGTAAATCTTATTTATATGCATCACTTCTTGCTTAATTTAAATCTGTCACATCCTAATTTGTGTAGCCTAAGAAAGAGAAGAAATATCAAAAATATTTATTTACTAGTCCCTTTTTATAGCCATAGTGGTTAGTGGTTCTACTGTCCTATTATTTCAGTTTCTGAGTTTTATGTAAAAATCATGAAACTCTGAATAATCCATTGCTTATCAATGACTTGTTACTCTTCTTCATTAAAATTAGACCAGTGATTCTCAATCTGGGTGTCCATGAACTTCTTAAAAGGACGCTACAAGATTAACAAAATGTGGTCCTTGAAGTTGTCACAGACATTCTCTCAGGTTTGACAAGCTGGGCTTGGGAGTCTAAAATGCTAATGGAACTGATATTCAAGTGACACTTGAGTCAGATGAGCTGAATTTTGGCAAAGTCTGGTTATTCTGCAACAACCAAATCCTCTGCTTGCATCTTCATGATGGTGGGACTGTTAGTGACCCTGGGTATAACCCCTGTGTACTATACTAGGTGGTAATGACTCTCATCATCCAGTGTAATACCACCACTTTGCTCATTGGTCTTGTCAGTGATATATATAGGAATTCATTGATATTAATTGTTATATGGGAATATGAAATATTGTAAAAAGGATAGGTGGAATAGGACCAGGGTATGTCTGCCAGGGGCAAAGGTTGATGACGTTGTAGAGCGGATATCATCTTTTAAGGGCACAAAAGGTGATATAGTTGTACACGTTGGCACTAATGATATTAAGAGTAGGAGACCGGCGGAATTACTTAGCAAGTACAGGTCACTGTTGAAAAAAAGCCGTGAATTAGGGTTGAACTTGAAAGTGTCTGCAATTCTGCCCAGACACGATAGGAGGGAGTATATGATAAGAGCCTTGTCGATCAATTCGGCCCTGGAGGGATTGTGCAAGGCTCAAGGGGTAGAATTTTTTTCAGCCTGGACTGTACTTGTTAACAGGAGAGATTGCTTCTACAGGGATGGGATACACTTAAATAGAAAGGGTGCAAGAATTTTTGCTGATGCTGTCGAGGCAGTGTTAGGTGGGTCGGAAAACTGCTAGTTGGGGGGGGATACAAGGACTAATAGATTAACAGTAGCCAGTGGCAGAGGTGGAAGTGATTCTTGCACTGCTTCTATTGAAATGAGCAGAAGTCTGAAAAACAAGATGCAGGATATTTCAGAGACTGCTGGTAGTCATTGCGGTACAAGTAAACACATGGGTTGTGTTAGGGTAGCTAAGAATAGAAACAGGTGCATGTATACCTGCGTGTACACCAATGCTAGGAGTTTGGTAAATAAATTTGATGAATTTGAGGTATTGCTCAAAACATCAAAGGCAGATATTGTTGGGATATCAGAGACGTGGTGTCACACAGATATAAGTAATGCGGAACTGGAATTTGGGGAATACAATGTGTATAGAAAGGATAGACAGGACAGGAGGGGAGGAGGGGTTATGCTATTAATTAAGAAACACATAAAGTCCAAGGAAGTGAAGCCAGTCGACATCGATGGACAGGGCGGCGTCGAGTCAGTTTGGTGTGACATAAGCATAGGGAAATCAAAATTGAGAGTAGGAGTGTGCTATAGGCCTAATGACTCTGATGAGTATAATAAGATATTGTACAGGGAAATAGAGTGGGCCAGTAAATCAGAGAGTCTTATAATGGGGGACTTTAATTTCCCAGATATTGACTGGAATTTGTGGGTTGGTCACTCGCACACTAGCAAGGCTTTTGTGGATTTATTGGATGATTGTTTTCTACATCAGCATGTTCTTGAGGCAACAAGAGGGAGCAATACTCTTGATCTGATTATCAGTAGTGATTCTTCATGCATTAAGAACCTGCAGATAAATGAACCACTAGGTGGCAGTGATCACAGTGTGTTGAAGTGGGATTTACTCAAGGAGGTAACTACCATCAGAGGTAAAGGGAAGGGTTTTTGTTTTCGTAAAGCCGACTATGATGGTCTGAGACAGTATTTAAATTCTATACAGTGGGACCAACTGATGATGTTACCAACAGCAAACTCAAAATGGGAAGCATTCAAGGAACTAATCTTGGAGGCTACCAGGCTTTACATACCAACTAAGAAATATTGTTCAAGGTTTAGGCCTAAATGGTTGTCAGTTGAACTAATGAGACATGTGGCAGAGAAGAAAAATGCATAGGATACATACAAATTAATGGGTGACATGGAAGCCTATGATAGATATAAGTTGGTCTGTAACCAAGTCACAAAGGAGATTAGGCAGGCAAAGGCAGACTATGAAAAATCCTTGGCAAAGGATGCAAAGAAAAACAGAAAAGAGTTCTTTACATACTTGAACTCGAAAAGGAAAGGGATGAATCAGATTGGTCCACTGGATATTGATGGTTCAACAGTTGAGGATCCTGCTCAGGTGGCTAACAATCTAAACGAGTATTTTGCATCTACATTCACGCATGAGGAGTTATTCAGGAAGGAGAATGATGTAGGTAAAGTAAACATTGGCAGTGAGCTGGATGATTTTGTAATAACTGAGAGGAAAATGGAGGAGAGATTGTTGAGGATAAACATAAAAAAGGCACCTGGGGTGGATGGGATCTATCCAGTTATATTAAAGGAGGCAGCAAAGGAAGTATGCAAACCCCTAGCCATAATTATGAGAGCTTCTTTGGACTCAGGGGAGGTACCCATAGACTGGAGATGTGCAAATGTAACCCCAATTCACAAAGGAGGATCAAAGGCTGACACAAGTAATTATAGACCTGTTAGTTTAACTTCTGTTCCAGGTAAATTAATGGAGGCACTGGTTAAAGAAGCACTGCAGGATCATCTAGACAAGAATTCAGTTATAGCTCAGACACAGCATGGTTTTGTTAAGGGCAGGTCTTGCCTGACCAATTTGATTGGATACTATGATGTAGTCACAAAAGAACTGGATGCAGGGAATAACTTTGATATTATATATTTGGATCTTAGAAAGGCTTTTGATACTGTTGCACATGGAAGACTGCTGCACAAATTGGAGCAGTGTGGCATTGGAGGCAAATTGCTGCTATGGATAAGGGGATGGTTGAGTGGCAGAAGACAGAGAGTGGTAATCAATGGACACTGCTCAACGTGGACTAATGTTATTAGTGGAGTTCCTCAAGGTTCAGTGTTGGGTCCGTTGTTGTTTTCGGTGTTTATGAATGATATTGATGATGGGATATCAAGTTTAATGTCCAAGTTTGCAGATGATACAAAGGCTGGCAGGGTCGTTAAGGACAATACTGATGCTATGCTGCTGCAACAGGATCTGGAAAGGTTGAACAGATGGGCTGAGAGGTGGCAAATGAGGTTTAACATCGACAAATGTAAAGTGCTGCATATGGGAAACAGTAACCCCAGAGCAACGTATCAACTCTGCGGTACTACACTGACAGTGGTGGAGAATGAAAAGGACCTGGGGGTAATTGTGCAGGCAGATATGAAGTTCTCTGAGCAGTGCAGACGAGCTGCAAGAGTAGCTCATGGTGTCTTGTCAATGATATACAGGAATTTTTCTAGCAGGGATAAGGAGGTGATTATTCCCTTGTATAAGGCAATGGTAAGGCCACATCTTGAGTACTGTATACAGGTCTGGAGGCCTCATTTCAAGGATGTAGAGCTGCTGGAACGGGTACAGAGAAGGGCAACAAGATTAGTAAATGGAACAAAGGGTTGCTCTTACAAAGAAAGGCTTAAGTTTTGCAAATTACAGAGTCTGGAGACTAGGCACCGGCGAGGTGATCTGATAGAGGTGTATAAGGCTTTGAATGGTTTGAGCATGCTCAATGCCAATGGGATTCTTCATCTTTCTCAGAATAATCACCTCAGAGGGCATAAATTCAAATTGAGGAAGGACGGATGTCGGATAGATGTGCGGAAATTTGCCTTTGGCCAGCGGGTGGTTGGTTGGTGGAACCGACTTCCATCACTTGTTGTTGAAGTTGATAGCCTAAACAAATTTAAAGCTCAACTTGACAGGTATTTCGAACGAACGGAGGGGTGAAATGGGAGTGGGGTTTTTTTTTTTTTTTTTGTCTGATGCTGAATAAGCTTGCTTTCTTGCATCATATGCCTCTGCTAATGCTAATGCTAATGAAACCCATGTTTAGTCTTCAGAGCAAAGCTATGGCAACCCTCCCATCTCTTCCACCTGCAGTATGATTGATGTCTTTTGAGGTTATGACGAACATCATGGCAAGATCCAATCTTCCTTACATTTTGAGAATACAGCTCTTAAACGGTGTTCGCAGGCTTGTAGCTAGGTAGTCCACCAGACCAAACCTATTGGTAACTCTCTAGGAGGCTTCCAGATCAGCTAGTATATTCTCACCGCCTCTATTCTGCCAGATAGTGACTGGAGGGAGTCCAAGTAGTGTATATGCAGTGAATATTGTCAAGGCCACTTTATGTCGGGGAGCTGGGCATATTCTTGTACGGCATAATCCAAAAATTTCATTACTTCATAGAGCATACCTTTGCCACCTTTTCTTACTACTGAATATATCATGAACTAATATCAAACTAATAGAATAAACTTATCTGTGAGGTGCCTTCGTAGCCAGGTGGGCAGGAGCAGCAGTGCGTAGCACACACTTCTTGATTAGACCAAGGTTAAAGCCCGTGACCACCAAATACGGAGGATGCAGAAAGGTCAGGGAATGACCACTGCATATCCCCGGAGAAATATGGCCTTAGTTGCTAATGCTCCTAAAAAAAAAAAACAAATAACAATAACTTATCTGTGAGAAGATCTAAACCTCCCAAACACCTCATTCATTTCACAAATATACTTGGTCTGGGTTCCAATTGGAATGATTTCGATTTCCACTTATAGTCTGCCAAACTCCATGAACTTTTCTGATAGAATTTCAGTTATCAGTTGATTCAACCACTGCCCATCTCAGTTACCCAAATTATTTGCTGTATGATTCCTTTCACCTTAAAAGTGGTACTTGTGCATATGTCCGTTCTGATATTCCCTGTCATAGACTTGGTAATTTGGAATCTCCTCTTTTCAATCTTATCAGGCTTAAAATCTCTCTATCACATTCTGTAAAATTCATCTGTTCCCTCCATCATTCTCCCAACTCCACTAATCACTTGGAACTCTTTGACTTTCTCTCCTTGAAAATCACTTTCTCCAGTCCAACTTTCCTAACAGTGAGGTAATTTTACTTGGTGATTTTAATATTCAGAACTCCAGCTCGCTTCCATTTTCTAGACATACAGACCCAGCTGATCGAGATGCTGAGGCTTTTGCAATTACTAATGACCTTGCACAGATTGTTAGAACTATTAGACAGTTCTAACCATGCAACCAACACTCTTGATCTTTTTCTGACAAAAAACCCTTAAAGTTGAGGTCCTCAGTCAGTCGAGTTGAGTGGTCCTGCAGGCATCTCAGATCACAATTTGGTGATGGTCTCTTCTCCAATGGAGCCTTTCTCTCTGTCCATTCTCAACCTCATGTTGTTTGGCATTACAGGAATTCAAAATGTGATGATCTGCAATTTCTTTTCTTCTTTTCTTTTGTTGGATTACTGTTTCAAATCTTCCGATGTCAATGCTTGTCAGATCATGTCAGTGAAATTATTCTCGTAGGGATGAAATCATTTATTCCACCCTCCACCTTAAAATCTCATCCCTTATCTAAACCTTGGTTTTCCAGTAAATGTGCTGAAGCTGACCAAGATAAGAATGTTACATTTTGTAATCGGCTTATACCCAAATATCCAGGTTCATTTTCTGACAACAACAAAGCTCGCAACAATTGTAAAGCAGTTTTTAATCAGTCCAGACTAAATTTCAAACAGGCAAATTTCTAGAGTAGAAAACTTGCTTCTTGTCCAAATGGTAGTCGAACATTCTGGTCTTTTGCTAAAGTTATTGGCCTCAACTTTTGCACATCTTTATTCTCACATTGGTCAAAACCAAATGAATCTATTACCACTGAAGCCAAAGACATATACTTTTCTTCCAACTTGTGTATTGATGATCTTGGAAAACCACCTTCTACAATTCCCTGTACACTCCATTCAATGTATCCTGTACTTTTCCTTCAAAAGGATATCAGAAGGATTTTAAACAATCTCAGTGCTAAGAAAGCTCCAGGTCCTGATGGTATTTCTACACTTGTTCTCAAAACCTGTGCTCCTGAGCTTACTCTTGTTCTGTGTCGCCTTTTTTCATTTTCCTCTTCCAAAGGTGTTTTCCCTTCTGCTTGGAAATTTGATCATATCCAACCAGTTGCTAAAAACGGTTGACAAATCCCTCCTCTCCAATTATAATTGGAGAGGAGGGATTATAATTATCCAACAATAATTATAATTGCGCTTACTGCTGCTCTTTCTAAAGTAATGGAAAAATCAATTTATTGCGAACTCTTAAAACTATCTAGAAACCATCCAGCTGATCAATGATTGCCAGTATGGATTCTGTCAGTGTAAATCCACTGGCGATGAACTGTTACTTTGGGCAAATTCAATGGAAGAAATGTTTGGTGAAGATCAAGCAGTTGCACTTAACGTTTCAAAGGTGTTTGATCGTGTTTGGCATTAAGGTCTTCTAAATAACCTTTCATCTTATGGTTTTTTGGGTATCCAGTTTTCTCTCTGACCGCTCACTGTGGGTGATGGCTCTCTGTCTTCTGACTTCTCTACTAATGCAGGTGTCCTCCAAGGTTCAGTTCTTTCTCCCACTCTTTTCCTCTTGTACATTAATGACCTTCTTCCATTGACTGGAAATCCTATCTGTAGTTTTGCTGATAATAGCACGTTACTTAATAAACAAATTAGGTTACTTAATGAACAAATTGGAAGGTGGGATGCATCATTTGTTGCATTCCACCTTCAAATCTTGCCCTGCACATACAGTTTCAATTTCTCTAATACCCACTAACAATTCCTTAAATGCTATCCAGGTAATTCTCCAGTGAGGCAAAGATAACTTAGTTGATTTCAATCCTTCTAAAACTCAGTCTTGTCTTAAATCTAGCAAAAAGAATTCTATTCCTGTGCTTATCTTCAGTGATAGTCCGATTTCTAGGCATGATCATATACCTCTATTAGAATATATGATCTATAGAGGTATATACCACTATTAGGGTATACCCTGACTTCTGATCTCTCTCTCTCTCTCTCCCCCCCCTCTCCCCCCTCACCCCCCCTCTCTCTCTCTCTCTCTCTCTCTGCATAATCACGTCACAAATATTGCTTACTCTGTATCTGAAAAACTGAGTTTTCTCTTTCGCTCTTGGCATTACTTTTCTTCTGAACAGCTAGTCACACTGTAAATACCTCCTACCATGGAAAATTGTTTCCACTTTTTGGAGGTGCCCACAAAACCTCTCTCAGGCCTTTATATTCCATTCAAAAGAGAATATTTAGGTTACTTAATAAAAAAAAATTGCTAGCCAGGATAGGGAAATGATTATTCCTTTGTATAAGACAGAGGTGGGCACGCATGAGGTCAGTGAGAGCCACATTCAGTTTTTCATATATTATAAAGAGCCACACCATAGTTACATAGTATTAAATACACAAATTCAAATTTAATTTAATTTAATTTAATTAATATGATTACATATTCTACACAGGTCTTAAGTGCTATGTAAAGCATACATATATAAGAAAATATAATTAAGAGAAAGAAAATACAAAATAATTATTTCAAAATTTTAATAATAAAAATGCATTAATAAAAAGTATAACATTTAACGAAGACCTTTGGTCAAATCTGTGAAATTTGATGTAAAATTTGTTAAAGCTGTTTGCAACAATTCAATGAGATGATGATTGGTCAACTATGAACGATATTTCGACTTCACGAACTTCATTGTGGAGTACAAAGATTCACAGCAATATGTTGTACCAAAAATTGAAATTAGACGGCAAGCAGCTTTCCTTAAATGTGGATATTTTGATTCTGGCACGAGTTTCCAAAATTTAATTATAGAAGTAGATTTGTGCTGCATTTGCAATGCCTGATCCTCTTTCATCTCTAATAACTCCAATTCCCCAGCCTCTTTTTCAACAAGTATTATTTCAGAAATTGGAAATCCATCTTCAATAATATCACAAATAAATGGGTTCACAAAATATACAAATAGATTTCAAACTTTTCAAATCTTCAAACCTATGTTTGAAATCTGCTTGCAATTCTTCCAGTTTTTCCTTGTATTCATCTAACTTTTCTTCTTTGATATTAATTATATTTGCTTTTACTCGTGGAAAATGATTAAATATTTTGTTCTTAAGATCGTACACAAAAAGCCGAAGTTTAGCTTCAAAACTAAATACAGTTTGTGACAAATCAATAATAATTTTTTCCTTTCCTTGTAAAGCCAAATTAAGTGGTTGCAAATGTTCTATAATGTCTGTAAGGAACATTAAGTCAGAAAGCCAAGTTTCATTTCCTAATTCTGGGTATTTTTTTCTATTTTCTTTTGTAAATGTTATGATAGGATTTAGGAGTTACACAAAATGGCTCAAAACATTAAGTTGACAGCCATCTTACAACACACCATAGGGATAAATCACTGGGCAATTCATCTGTTTTGTCATTCACTCGCAACTCCTCTAAAATGTTCTTAAATTGACGATGTGTTTTGGCATTTGTTCTAATTAAATTCACAATCTGCAAAACAATCTTCCACACATTTTCGTATTTGAAGTACATCGCTATGAGATGCTCGCAGTGAATTGTGCAGTGAAGAGGTAAGAAATGTGAAATTGTAGGATCGTTGTTTAAATGACCAATGAGACCTTGGTTTTTCCCTATCATTGCAGGCACTCCATCAGTCGCAACACTTATAAGTTTATCACGAGGAAATTCAAACCTGTTCATTACTTCATCAAGCGCATTTCTAACATCGATACCGTGAGTTGTTTCGATAAGAGCTACTAGGTCTAACATTTCTTCCTTCACATTTACGTCTGCAGATACATATAGCGGACAAAGATGGCAAATTGTGGAACATCCTGAATGTCTGTAGACTCGTTGAGAGGTAAACTAAATGCTGTACAATTTTTCAAATCGCACATCAAACTATTTTCAACATTTTTACTAATTGCACCAGTATGACGCTCAGTTGTACGGCGTGACATAGGAACCTGTGCGATCAGTTTATGCAGTTTTGTATTATCTGGATCCAAAACTTTAACCACTTCCAAGTTTCTTTTAATAAATTCTCCTTCTTATGGACGTTTGGCACGAGCAATATTCCAGGCTATCAAAAAACTAGCTTCGTTTGCTCTGTCATCTTCGTGACTAAAAGAAGACAAGAGTCCTTGTTGCAAGGACTTAAGTTTCTTTGTTCGCAATTTTGAATTGAGTGGATATTGAGTTGAAAAGTGGGGATGACTTATTTCGTAATGTCTATGTAAATTGCTTACTTTGTAGTTTGCAATTGTAACTTTACAAATAAGACACGACTTTCCATTATTGTCAATAAAAGCAAAATTTTCTACCCATTCTTCTTGAAAGATTCTATTTTCTTGTTCGTATTTTCGTTTTTTGATATTTTCTGAGGTCATGTTATCAAAAAATTTTAATAAATTTAATTCCAAAGTCTGAAATTGAAACAAAATAATTAAATTATTTTACAGCGCGGAAAAATTACACTCATAATTTTTACGCACAAGTCCGCTGATGCCTCCAGCAGTGTAAATGCACACAGATTTATTTATAATCAAAATAAAAATAGCAAAATATCTAGACATAAAAAAAATAAATAAACACAACATAAAATCTGTATAACAAAATATTAGTTACTTAATTTAACAAGATTCAGTGAAAAAAGTTCTGAAATAATAAAAAAAATGAATTTAAATTTTCAATGGGAGCCGCACTTAACTCAACGAAGAGTTAACCGATTATTTGGTATCTTATACCAACCACCGTTGGTATAGGATAATGGTTAGGCCACATCTTGAATAGTTCACACATGTCTGGAAGCCTCATTTTAGAAAAAATGTTGATCTGTTGCAGGTACAGAGAAGAACAAAATTGGTAAGGGGAGAAAAAGAGTGCTCTTACCAGGTTAGGCTACAGTTTTGCAGATTGCAGTGTCTGGAGACCAGGTACGGGCAAGGAAATCTGATTTATTTAAAGTCCTAAATGGATTGATAGAATCCTTCCTCTTGCTCAGACCACCATGAAGGGGCATGCATTCAAATTGGGGAAGGATGGGTGCAGGTTTTTTGTGCAGAAATTTGCCTTCAGCCAGAGGGTGGTTAATTGTTGGAGCAAACTTCTATCTCATGTTGTGATGATGGATAATTTTAAATAATTGAAAAATGAACTAGATAATCTGTTAGAAGGGATGGACAAGTGAAATTGGAAGTGTCTGTTTTTTTTTTTTTTTTTTTTTTTGGCTGATGTTGAGCAGCATCGTATGCCACTGCAACTACTACTAATAATATTATTATGAAAGATGGAATCAGAAGAAAGAAACTAATCTGTGAGTAACAAAAAATTGAAATTTACTTTGAAATCCACAGTTCTCCTTCTCATCATGTGACATGTTCTCCTTCTCATCATGTGACATCATGTATTCTGAATTCTTTTTAAACCACTCAAACTGTCTTACGACAGCATCTTTATTCGTGTGACTTTCCATGCAACATTATTTTTCCAAATCTAAAGAACTCTTTAAAAGTACAATTCTTTTAAGCAGAAGTTAATATTAGTAGTGGCAAAAGATAGGTGGAATCAAGCTGATACAGTATCAGCTGGAAGGGGAAAAAAAAAACTTCATTTGCCCATCCCGAATAATAATTTTTCCAGTCTGTCTTTAAATTTATTCTAACTAATCCCTTCCACAACACCAGATGCATGTTTGTTCCACCAATCAATTATTCTGTGATTGAAAGCAGATTGCTTTCAATAATAATTTTACAGAATAATAATATTTCTGTAATTCTGTATTTCAATAATAATTTTACAGAATAATTTTACATTTCTCCTGCAGCATTCTTTTCCAACTTAAATTTATATTGCCTTGTATACAACTTCTGAAAAAAAAAAAAAATGCCATCAGTATTTCGTTTACTTATTTCATTCAAAGCCTTAAATGCTTCATTCAGGTCTTCTAACAGATGCCTGGATGCTGAAATACAAGCATTCAAGTACTCTTGGTAAAAGTACACTTTTTGTGTCCCTGACTTGTTTTGTTATTTGCTGCACTGCTCAAGGTATGTGTAAAAGAGCATCAAGAAAAATCTTGGGAAGTATATGGAAAATAAGTATCAAGAAAATGTCTGGCCATTTGATTAAGCATAGAACAATGGGGAAAAACAATAACTTAGGTAATCAAAAATGATAAGGGCAAACTTGTAACAGAAGGAAGGCTGTTTTAGATGTGTGAAAGTAAATATTTTGATTATTTTTGCTAAATGAATTTACTGATGAAATCACTGAAGTAGAAGAAAATATTGAAGTGGAAGGCTCTTATCTATACTGAAATAGAAAGGGCCATGGAAAATATAAAGTATTGAAAGGCAGGAAGTTTTAAGTAACAGAATGTTGAATGATCCCTACTCATAAATGGCACTTGTCCACTCAGAACTCTGCCATAATTCCACTTTTTGTTCTCTACTAGTTAACTACCTCTTTACTATTATTTTATTATTATTATTATTTTATTTTATTTATTTATATTTTTTTCACACTGAGACAGGGGTCAGTATCAAGTGCATGGGTTGGTTGATTGTGTCTAGTTACTATTGTTATTACTGTTGGTCGAGGAACTCTCTGACTATCCTACAGGTGTTCAAGATTCCGACTTTCTGGAGTTCCATGTAAATATTTTCTTAGGTGCACTGTGTACTTCTTGATCTTAAATCTATACTGTGTCTTAGGTCTCTGTACTTCTTGATCTTTTCCTCGTAGGTTGTTGGTGTTGTGCATTGCTACATCGATCAGGTAGGCAACCATTTCCTTTTTGCTGAAGAGGGTTATGGTTGGTCTGTTGTTGAAGGATCACCTTGTTCATTATTATGGTGTGGTCCTAGTGTAGTTTATGAATAGGGTTCTCATACTTGTAATGTGGTAAACTTTATTGATCAACTGGTATTTTTGCACCAGCTTCTGATGTGTTATCCTGACATCTTGGTCATGTCTATGAGTGATTGCTTTTCTCCACACCCATTTCAAGAAATCCACATCTTTATTAAAATGAGTCTTCCAGACCTATAGACAGTACTCAAGATGTGTCTTAACAGTTATCTTATACAATGAGATGAACATCTTGTCCCTGCCAGTAAAGTTCTTGTACATCCCTGACAGCACCCCATGAGCTGTTATAGCCACCTGTCTGAACTGCTCAGAGAACAACAATTACTCTAGGTCTCTTTCATTCTCTACCACCTTGAGTGTGATACCACGTTATTGTTATGTTATTCTGGGATTACTGCTGCTTATATTCAGTGCCTTGCATTTAACAATGTTAAACTTCAATTGTGACTTCTCAGTCCATCTGCCTATTTTTTCTAGTAAGTAATTGCAATGTGACGATAATTGGATGGGAGTGATTTGTCACTCTTTTTAGGAACTGGCTGGATACGAGCAAATTTCCAAGCAGAAGGAAAAACACCTTTGGAATAAGAAAGTGAAAAAAGGCAGCAAAGAACAGGAGTAAGTACAGGAGCACAGGTTTTGAGAACAAGTGGAGAAATACCATCAGGACCTGGAGCTTTCTTAGCATCAAGATTCGTCAAAATCCTTCTGACATCCTTTTGATGGAAGACCACAGGAGGCATTGAATGCAGTGTGTTGGGAATGGTGGAAGGTGTTTTACCAAGATCATTAATACACGAGTTGGAAGAATAATGGGATGCTTGCAGGTCAGCTTTATCCTTGGCTGAAGTGACAACAAAACCATCCAGTTTTGACAGAGGTGGGAGCAGAGATGGGCAAAAGATGCGACCAATAGCTTTGGCAAGAGACCAGAATGCACAGCTATCATTAGGGCAAGAAGCAAGTTTTCTACTCTTAGCCTGTTCAAAATCTAGTTTGGACTGATTAATAACTGCTTTACAATTGTTGCGAGCTTTGGTGTAGGCAGAAAATGAAGAATTGGAAACAAGCCAATTACGATATGCAACGTTCTTCTTTCGAACAGCCTTAGCACATTTATTGGAAAACCGAGGTTTAGATAAAGGATGAGATTTTAAGGTGGAGTGTGGAATAAAGGATTCCATTCTTGCATGCAAGAATAGTGATACCTTCCTACTTCTCTCTCTCTCTCTCTCTCTCTCTCTCTCTCTCCTACGTTACCCATGATTCTTATCCATAGGTTATTACTGGTACATAATATGATCTATAATAGCATTAGCCAAGGGCACATGATACAAGAAAGAAAGCTTATATAGCATCAGCTAAAAAAAAAAAAAAAAAAACCCCTTATTTCACCCATCCCATTGCTCCAAATGTTTGTCAAGTTCTGCCTTTAATCTATTTAAATTATCAACTTCTACAACAACAGATGGAAGTTTATTCCAGCAATCAACCAGCCACTGGCTAAAGGCAAACTTCCGCACATCTATCCTACAACATTCTTTCCTCAATTTGAATTTATGCCCTCTCAGGCGATTATTCTGAGCAATAGGAGGAATCCTATCAGCATTCAGCATGCTCAAACCATTCAAGGCTTTATACACCTCAATCAGATCACCTCGCAGGTGCCTAGTCTCCAGACACTATAATTTGCAAAACTTAAGCCTTTCTTCGTAAGATCAACCCTTTGTTCCATTCACTAATCTTGTTGCCCTTCTCTGTTCTCGCTCCAACAGCTGTACATCCTTCTTAAAATGAGGCATCCAGACCTGTATACAGTACTCAAGGTGTGGCTTGGCCATTACTTTATACAAGGGGATAATCACTCCTTATCCCTGCTAGAAAAATTCCTGTATATCATTGACAAGACACCATGAGCTACTCTTTCAGACCATCTGCACTGCTCAGAAAAGTTCATATCTACCTGCACAATTATCTCCAGGTCCTTTTCATTCTCTACCATTGTCAGTGAGGTATTACAGAGTTGATACATTACTCTGGGATTACTGCTTCCTATATGCAGCACTTTACATTTGTCAATGTTAAACTTCATTTCCCACCTCTCAGCCCATCTGCTCAACTTTTCTAGATCCTGTTGCAGCAGTGTACTGTCATTAGTGCCGTTAACAACCCTGCCAACCTTCGTATCATCTGCAAACTTGGACATAAAGCCTGATATACCATCATCAATATCATTTATAAATACAGAAAACAACAATGGACCCAACACTGAACTCTGAGGGACTCCACTAATAACATTAGTCCACAAAGATCAGTGTGCATTGATTACCACTCTCTGTCTTCTCCCACTCAACCATCCCTTTATCCCTAGCAGCAATTTGCCTCCAATGCCACACTGCTCCAATTTGTGCAACATGATTCTACTCTGCAACAGTATGCAAAAAGTATGCATGTGCAACAATATCAAAGGCTTTTCTAAGATCCAAATATATGATATCAAAGTTATTCTTTACATCCAGTTCCTTTGGCCTGCATCATAGTATCCAATCAAATTAGTCAGACAAGACTTCCCCTTAACAAACCTATGCTGTGTCCAAGCTATAACTGAAGTCTTGACTAGATGATCGTTCAATGCTTCTTTAACCAGTGCCTCCATTAATTTCCCTGGAACAGAAGTTAAATTAACTGGTCTGTAATTACCTGTGTCTCCCTTTGATCCTCCTTTGTGGATTGGGGTCACATTTACACATCTTCAGTCCATGGGTACCTTCCCTGAGTCCAGGGAAGCTCTCATAATTATCGCATCATCTTGCATATCATCTTGCACTTCTCAGGTACCTCTTTTCTCCAAACTAAATTTTTAACACATTTATAAAATAATCTTTCTTGGTCTGCTCTTTTGCTTTTCTCCTTATCAATTCTCCCTTTTTTTTCTATTATATCATTGTCATTGACATAGTAGAAACTACAAGTCATCAGAAAACATCATCACTTTTAATTTTTTCTGTTCTAGTTCTTTTCTCCTAAAGTCTTTGCTACATCATTCATTACAAACGTGAATAGCACCTCTCTGTGTCAAATCATTATTGATTTCAAACCAGCCTGTTTCCAACCATTGTTTAATCACAGCTTTTAATCCCTCTGTACGAACTTTTAATACTCCCTATCAGTGCTTTTCCTACTCCCATTTTCCTTAACACCTTCCATACCTCTCATCTCCCGACTCTGTCATACATCTTTTCTATATCCAAAAAGCTATACACAGATCCCTTCCATACTCTTATTTTCTCATCATTTGTCTCACACAAAATAGGTCCATGCTCGATTTTCCTCTCCTAAAGTCACACCGCTCTTCCCTCATCCCACTTTCAACCTTTTCTTGTTCTCTCCTGTCTACTTTTCTTTCATAAATTTTTCCTACTTGATTATTCAGAATTATCCCTCCATAATTTTCTGTCTCCTTTTTTACATATAAGCACAATCAATTCTCTTTCTAGTTCTCAGTACCCCCTTTTATTCCTCCAATACTACTTTTATTACTTTGTATGCCCTTGTGCCACGGCACCTCCATAGCCAGGTGGAAAGGAACAGCAGTGCGTAACACACGCTTCTTGATTAGACCAGGGTTCGAGCCCATCACCACTAAGTACGGAGGATGCGGAAAGGTCAGGGAATGACCACCGCATATCCTGGAGCAATATGGCCTTAGTTGCTAATGCTCCTAAAAACCAAATAACATACACAACATATCCTTGTGCCGCAAAGCCTATAAACAAACAAAGAAACAAACAAGCATTACTTTATACATCCATTGCAGCCTCGCTTATCCAGCATATTTTACCATTTCTATAGTCACTTTATTGCACCCTGGTGATTTACCTCCTTTCATCTTTTCCACTGATGCCTTCACTTTTGGATCTCTCTCTCTCTCTCTCTCTCTCTCTCTCTCTCTCTCTCTCTCTCTCTCTCTCTCTCTCTCTCTCTCTCTCTCCCCCCCTCCCCACCTCATCTTCCACTGTATTTCTTTTTACTCTTATGTTCAATAGTATCTTAAAATAGTCTTTCCATCCCCACTTTATTTCTTCCCATCTTCATTATACAGTTAATTTTGTTCCTACCCTATCTCTCCTCCAATTCTTCACTAATCCATATAACAACTTTTTACCATTATTAATATCCTCTGGATCATGCAATCTCTCATCCATTTCTTCTCTTCTTTATCTGTTCTCTTTCCATTCTTTTTTGCTTCTTTACTCTCTCTCTCTCTCTCTCTCTCTCTCTCTCTCTCTCTCTCTCTCTCTCTCGTCCACTGGGTTTTTATATCACTTCCTGTTTTCTTCCTTAGAGTAGCATCTCTTACTCTCTTGTTCCACCACTATCTCTCTTTCCATCTCCTTTCACTACATATTCTCCCATATGCTTCCTCTGCAATGAGAACCAAAGACTTTTTAAACTTCACATTTTTCCTCTACTCCTTGTACTTCATTCTTAGGTCTTGGTTTCTCTCTACACATCTTCATTTTTCACCTTCCATATCTTAATCATCTTCAATTGTCCTCTTCTCTTATTTCTCTCTTTCAGTGATGCAAGTACCCCTATAAGCACACTATGAAAACCAGCCTTCAAAAATGGAAAAAACTAGCAATGCCCCTGGCCACAACCTCCTAGAGGTAGAAATTATTAGGAAATTTGCTAACTCATACCCTCATTTTCTACTCCAACTTTTGACAATAAATGCCTACAATCTGTTGCTTTCCTCCATTCCTGGAGGAAAGCATCACTGTGACTCATTCCCAAGGGACCTGACAAGCCTCCCACAGACCCAAGATCATATAGGCTGATAGTGCTGCTTTCAATCCTAAGCAAAATCCTTGAGCTTCTGATCCCCTTAAAGTTTTCCTCATACTGTTCCATGGCCCAACTTTCATCAAACAAACAGGATGGTTTCAAGCAGGACCCGGACACGGAGGATGCTGTCCATAGAATTCTTCCAGCAACCACCAACTACCCTGACTTATAGCTAATCACGTCTATCAATTTTGCCAGAATTTTCGACTGCATATGGTGGGAAAGTATCATTAGGCATCTTAGATCAATCCTACCTATACCATATTCCAGGAATACCTGCAGATCAGATCTGTCATAGTAAGAACAAGATAGCAATAGTAATAGCCATGTAGTGCAACAAAGCCACAGGCTTTTTCTGCACTGGCTGGGAAAAAAAAAAACGAATAGATAAAATGTAAATTATTTGCTTCCCGCCTCATATAAGTCACTATCCATTTGATTTTAGAATTTTTTCAAACTGTCAGCCCTCAATTACCTGTTCCAGCAATCAATGACTCACTGGCTAAAAGAAAACTTTCTACAATCTAGTCTAAACCTCATCTCCTATAATTTGAATTCTAGTTTGCATCTATTTTTGGAATTCTTTATAACAGCAAAAATTCCATCTTCATTCATTTTACTAACCTCTTTCAGTGCCATATAAATCTCACTGAGGTGCTTGGTTACCAAGCTCTGTAGCCCACATAATCTGAGTCTTTCCTCATATGGTCACCCTTTTGTTGATCTTAGCATGTGAGTTAGTAGTAGTAGTAGTGGCACATGATGCAAGAAAGCAAGTGTAGGAGCTTATGCAGCATCAGCCAAAAAAAAAAAAAAAAAAATCATCACGCCATTCCCTCCAAATGCCTGTCCAGTTCCTCCTTAAATTTATTTAACCTATCAACTTCCACAACGACAGATGGAAGTTTGTTCCAGCAATTAACCACCCGCTGGCTAAAGGCAAATTTCCGCACATCTATTCTACATCTGTCCTTTCTTAATTTGAACTTATGTCCCCGTAGGTTCGTAATCTGAACAAGTGGAAGGATCCCATCAGAATTCAGCGTGCTCAACCCATTCAAGGCCTTATAGACCTCAATCAGATCACCGCGCAGGTGCCTAGTCTCCAGCCACTGCAATTTGCAGAACTTAAGCCTCTCTTGGTAAGAGAATCCCTTCATTCCCCTCACCAATCGTGTTGCTCTTCTCTGTACACGCTCAAGCAAATCTACATCCTTCCTAAAATGAGGCCTCCAGACCTGTACGCAGTACTCAAGGCGTGGCCTGACCATTGCCTTATACAGAGGGACAATCACCTCCTTTTCCCTGCTAGCAAAATTCCTATATATCATTGACAAAACCCCATGACCTGCCCTAGCAGCCTGTCTGCATTGCTCAGAAAACTTCATATCTGACTGCACAATTACTCCCAGGTCTTTTTCATTTTCTACCACCTTAAGTGTAGTACCACACAGTTGGTACGTTTCTCTGGGGTTACTTCTACCCATATGCAGTACTTTGCATTTGTCAAGGTTGAACTTCAGTTGCCACTTCTTAGCCCATCTGCCCAAATTATCTAGATCCTGTTGCAGTAGCACACTGCCATTACTGTCATTAACAACCCTGCCAACCTTTGTGTCATCTGCAAACTTCGACATTAAGCCTGATATACCTTCATCAATATCATTGATAAATACACAAAACAACAGTGGACCCAACACCGAACCCTGTGGGACTCCACTAATAACATTAGTCCATGAAGAGCAGCACCCATTGATTACCACCCTCTGTCTTCTCCCACTTAACCATCCTTTTATCCATTGTAGCAACTTACCCTTAATACCATTCTGCTCCAATTTGTACAGTATTCCATGCGCAACAGTGTCAAAAGCTTTCCTGAAATCCAAGTATATGATATCAAAATTATTTTTCGCATCCAGTTCCTTTGTGACCACATCATAATAACCAATCAAATTTGTCAGACAAGACTTTCCCTTAACAAACCCATGCTGTGTTTGAATTATTGCTGCAGTCTTGTCTAGATGATCCTGCAATGCATCTTTAACCAGTGACTCCATTATTTTACCCGGAACAGAAGTTAAACTAACTGGTCTGTAATTACTCGTGTCACCCTTCGATCCACCTTTGTGAATTGGGGACACATTTGCACATCTCCAGTCCGTGGGAACCTCCCCTGAGTCCAAGGATGCTCTCATAATTATGGCTAAGGGTTTGCTTAGTTGCTTTGCCGCCTCCTTTAAAATAACTGGATAGATCCCATCCACCCCAGGTGCCTTTCTTATGTTTAACTTCAACAATTTCTCCTCCACTTTGCTCTCAGTTATTACAAAATCATTAAGCACACTGCTACAATTTGATAACCTTCTTCCATTTTCAAACTGTAATAATTCCTCACGTGTGAATGTAGATGCAAAATACTCATTCAGTTTGTTTGCTATCTGAGCAGGATCATCAACAGTCGAACCATCGATGTCAAGTGGACCAATCAGATTCATCCCCTTCCTTTTAGAGTTTATATAAGTAAAGAAATCCTTGCTGTTTTTCTTAGCATCCTTTGCCAAAGATTTCTCGTAATCCGCCTTCGCCTGCCGAACCTCCTTTGTGACCTGATTACAGACTAGCTTATATCTGCCACAGGCTTCTGCGTCACCTGATAATTTATATGCATCCCATGCATTTTTCTTCTCTGTCACGAGTCTCATTAGTTCATTTGATAACCATTTAGGCCTAAACCTTGAACGATATTTCTTAATCGGTATATAAAGTCTAGTAGCTTCCACGATTAATTCCTTGAATGCTTCCCACTTAGAATTTACTGTTGGTAACATCATCAGTTGGTCCCACTGTATAGAATTTAAATACTGTCTCAGTCCATCGTAGTCGCCTTTACGGAAGCAATAACCCTTCCCTTTACCCCTAATGGTAGTTACCTCTTTCAGTAAATCCCACTTCAGCACACTGTGATCACTGCCACCTAGTGGTTCATTTATCTGCAGATTCTTAATGCATGAAGAATCACTGCTGATAATCAAATCAAGAGTATTACTCCCTCTAGTTGCCTCCCGAACATGCTGATGTAGAAAACAATCATCCAATAAATCCACAAAAGCCCTGCTAGTGTGTGAGTAACCAGCCCCCAAATTCCAGTCAATATCTGGGAAGTTAAAATCCCCCATTATAAGACATTCAGATTTACTGGCCCACTCTATTTTTCTGTACAATTGTTCATTGTACTCATTCAAGTCATTAGGCCTATAACACACTCCTACCCTTATTTTTCCTTTCGCAGTGCTTATCTCGCACCAAACTGACTCAACAGAGCACTGTTCATCTATATTAACTGGGTGCACTTCCTTTGATTTTATGTTTTTCTTAATTAACAGCATAACACCCCCTCCCTTTCTGTCCTGTCTATCCTTTCTGTACACATTGTACTCCCCAAATTCCAGTTCTGCATTCCTTATATCTTTGTGACACCACGTCTCTGCTATCCCAACAATATCCGCCTTTGATGTCTTGACCAACACTTCAAATTCATCAAATTTATTTACTATACTTCTAGCATTGGTATACATGCAAGCATACATGCTCCTATGCCTATTCCTGGTTACCCTAACACATCCCATATACCCAACTATTCCATGATGACTGCCATCCGTCCCTGAAACCCCCAACACCCCTCGCTCCAGGTCGCTTCTTATTCTAATAGAAGTTGTGCAAGAATCGCCTTCACCTCTGCCTGCGGTTACTGTTAAACTATTAGTCTTTGTATCCCCCCAAACTAGCAGTTTTCCGACCCACCTAACACTGCCTCGATAGCATCAGCAAATATTCTTGCACCCTTTCTATTTAAGTGTATCCCATCCCTGTAGAAGCAATCTCTCCTATTAACAAGTACAGTCCAGGCTGAAAAAAATTCTACCCCTTGAGCCTTGCACAATCTTTCCAGGGCCGAATTGATCGACAAGGCTCTCATCATATACTCCCTCCTATCGTGTCTGGGCAGAATTGCAGACACTTTCAAATTCAACCCTATTTCACGGCTTTTTTTCAACAATGACCTGTACTTGTTGAGTAATTCTGCCGGTCTCCTACTCTTAATATCATTAGTGCCAACGTGTACAACTATATCACCTTTTGTGCCCTTGAAAGATGATATCCGCTCTACAACGTCATCAACCTTTGCCCCTGGCAGACATACCCTGGTCCTGTTCCACCTATCCTTTTTACAAAGGATGTTCCCCATCTTTGGACCCTTTCAAGAAGCTCAATGTCTTTTGTCAGATAAGGTCTCCATAACCTGAACACAGTATTCCAAATGTGACCTTATACAGTGAAATTATAACCTCCATATTTCTTATGGGAAAATATTTGATAAATCATCAATAGGACACCGTGAGTTTTCCTGGATGCCTGTTTACACTGCTCAGAAGACTTCATATCTGTCCATATTATAACTCCTAGACCCCTTTCTTCCTCTACTGATTTTAATTCAACTCCACAAGTGTAAGGCCTTGCATTTTGCATCATTAAAACATAGCTGCCACTTTTCTGACCATTCTTGTAGCCTGGTCAAGTCATCCTGAAGGAGCACTACTTGGTACTGATCATCAACTCCTCTACCAATCTTTATGCCATCTGAAAATTTTTTACATCAAGCCTTCTATCCCATCATCAACGTTGTTTATGAAAATCAGAAACAACAATGGTCTAAGAACCAATCCTTGGGTGACCCCACTTCTGACCCAAACTCTTAACTAAAAAATTGGTCAGAGACTGTCTGCAGGGCTCCATACTTGGTCCATACTTTTGGAACATGGTATTGCATGAATTTCTTTCCGTGGAGCTCGATATTGTGGATGTGATTGCCTTCACGGATGACCTCACGCTCCTTATAGGATCAAATATCCGAGCCAGGCTAGTAGAACAAGCAAATGCTTCATACGTGGGTTTCTGCACATAAGCTGATTATATCTGATAAAGAAAACCAAGAGCATCCTACTAAAAGGTTGGTGGTCTGGAAGCACTGAGTGCTTCCAGACCACCAACTATCAGACTCCCTGGAGGAAAAATCAACCAAGTATTAGAACTCAAATAACTTGGCATAATACTAGACCACAAACTATTGTTCGTGTTCCATGTCAAATACATTGCAAAAAAGTCAACAGATATGTCAGCCTTATATATAGGGTATTTAGAACTGAATGAGGCTTTGTTGCAGAACCCTAGCATTGATCTGTAAAAGAATATTTGTCTCAATTATTACTTACAGAACTAGCATATGGTTCCAATGAACAGCACTAGTGGCTATTGGAAATAAACTTGAATCTATTAATTGCATCATAATGCTTACTATAACATGAGCATGCCAGATGGTCTCCTCCCCAGCCCTTCAAGTTTTTACTGGCACTTTGGATGTCATAGTTATCCAACAAGACATGACATGACATGACATGACATACTGTAATCACAGAGGCACCCCAGTTTACTTCCTCAGCATCACTCCTAACCTAGCACAGAGAAATAATGAACAACAGATGAAAACTGCACAAAACTGGCAAGAAAGATGGACTACAGCAGAAAATTGACAAGTAACTAAACTATTCCTCCCTGATGTTATCATGACAGTTAACAAGACCTTCCCCTTGTTTTTCCAGGCCTATATGTTAACTTCATACGTATAAGCCATGTGTCATTAAATGCTAAATTATTTTCCTTTAGGCTTGGAGAGAGTGACACTGTACATGCAGTGCAGATGAAGATCGGTTACATATTATGTGACAGCCCACAATACCATCAGTAATGGGCCACCCTCGTTTCTAAGGTAGCACCCTTCCATATGGAGAGGAACATCTGCTCATTATTGAGGAAGGCACTTATAATGCATTAACTGAATTTGCTTAAGCTGTTTTTTTTTTAACTCAGACTCAATAACAGGTGACAAACTCTCTAAGTTACTCTGGTGAATCCCATCCCTCATCTACAGACATAGCTAAAGAGAGAGAGAGAGAGACTACCAGAATTTACACCTATCACAAATGCAAAAAAATCTGCAATGCAGCATCGATCTCCATCACATGGATCATTCTGATCTACAACTACAAATCCCCAGCTCCTGACCCTCTGCCTCTATACTGCACAAGACCAAGGTATTCCCTGACCTTAGAAGAAGCTCCAACAACTAATAATGAATGTAACTGCCATTGAGTTCACTAGCTCTGTAAACATCTTCCATTTGATAGGTATCTCTTATTTTTTTTATTTATTTATTTATTTTTTTTTTTATGAAAACCCCCAAACGTGAAAGGTATTAGAACCTATAGTATTTAGCACTGTGAATATAGAAGCATGAGAGAGATTTGGGGGGGTACTGCCCCAGATGTGGGAACAATATTCCATGTTAGAGCAGATTTGCTATATGTATATTGTTGTTTGTTTGTTATTTGGTTTTTAGGAGCATTAGCAACTAAGGCCATATTGCTCCAGGGATATGCAGTGGTCATTCCCTGACCTTTCCACGTCCTCTGTATTTGGTGGCCGCAGGCTCGAAGCCCGGTCTAATCAAGAAGCGTGTGCTATGCACTGCTGCTCCTCCCCACCTGGCTATGGAACGCCGCTATATATATAGAGTGAGCAGCTGTTTAGAAGAAAAGTAATGCCAAGAGCAAAAGAGAAAACCCAGTTTGTTAGATGCAGAGGAAGCAGTTTTTGTAATGTGCTTATGTCAAGAGAGAGAGAGAGAGAGAGAAAGAGATTAGAAATCAGGGAAATTCCTAATAGAGATATGTGATCTTGTCTAGAGATCAGAGTGTGATTGAAGATAAACATAGGAGCAATAGGCTCTCTTTTGTGAGATATAAGACAGAACTGAGGTTTAGAAGGATCGAAATTGAGTTATCTTTTCTCTATTGGAGAATTACCTAGAAATTAGCATTTAAGAAATTGGTGGTAGATATTCAGATGCAGCTGTTTGTGCAGAGCAGGATTTTGCAAACTGCAAAGTGGAATGCAGTGTGCTATCATCAGCAAAACTATGGATTGTATTGATTATCACCAATCCTTTCCATTGAATTTGTCCATAGATGGGTAACATAAGCCAAAATATCAGCAGTGAATCGACCCTGATAGAATTCATAGTGACAATCATTGATCAGATGAAAGGTTTCTAAATTGTTCAGGATTTGGCAGTTAATGAATTTCTCCATTACTTTAGAAAGTGCAACAATAAAAGTAATTGCAATGGGAAGATAATTGGATGGGAGAGATTTGTCACCCTTTTTAGGAACTAGCTGTATAAGAGAAAATTTCAAGCTGCACAAAAACACCAATGGAATAAGAAAGAATAAAAAGGCAACACAAAACAGGATTAAGCTCAAGAGCACAGGTTTTGAAAACAAGTGAAAAAATACCATTGGGACCAGGCACTTCCTTGACATTGAGACTGTTCAAAATTCTTGTGATATACTTTTGATGGAAGACCACAGGAGACATTGAAGGAGCATACTGGGAATGGTAGCAGGTGATTTACCAAGATCATAGATACAAGAGTTAGAAGAAAAGTGGATGCAAGTAGGGGTTGGCTTTAACCTTAGCTGAAGCGGCAATAGAACCATAAGGTTTTAACAAAGGGAAGTAGAGATGGGCAAACGTTGCTGCCAATAACTTTGGCAAGAGACCAGATTCCTCGACTACCATTAGGACAAGAAGCAAGTTTTCTCCTCTTAATCTGGGTGATGATGGATGGTGCCATTATTCAAACTAACACCCAGACTAGGTTATGAAGGATGGTACCCTTTAGCAGCTTATTGTTTTAATTCAGGTTCAAACATTGTAATTATATTTTATCAATTGCTGTGATATTCATTGTAAAAAGAAAATCTCTTTTTCATATGATAGCAGCAAAGATGCAGTTTGTCTTTTTCATCTTCAGACAGAATGTGAATACACACTGCAATGCAATTATTTTCTACCCCAAATGTTAAAATTGTATAAGTTGTACCATGATTGATGCCAACAAGATATTCAGTTTCATCACATGTAGTTTGTAATCCTCTTGGAACAGTTCTTGGATTTTTTTAAATAATCCTTTCAGTTGTGATATGTTGAGATCTTTCAGATCAAAGTTTGCCTTTGCACTGGATTCTCCACATGAGAAAATGATGTTTTCAGCAAGAGATTGTAGTACCTGCAAGAGGAGTATTTAAGGAAACCTCTTGCTTAGAATGGTGGATTTCATGTGCTGTTTCAATTTTAACAAATGCCACATGGCCATCATCAAGTAATATGTATTCACATTTGTAGGTTATACAAGGCAACAGAGAAAATTATATCACTGAGATTTTCTGTGTATAGTCCTAATTGTTCAAAAACCAAAATATTAGATAAACACAATTTACACTACTTATATTTTAGGACTTGGGAGCTGTGCAGAACTTATTGACTGATCCTTATATGTTTTTTTCCCTGTCTCTGTTTCCACTCCTATTTGTTTCCACTATCTAAATCCACAGTCTAATTTGTGAAGTCTCCTCATCTGGTGGGGGGGAAGCACAAGCTAAACTCACCCAAAAACATCAGGAAAAGAGATTGCTGGGAAGAAAGTGGTCTCACGGTCTGTCTATGCATAATACATAGTGCATATTCAGAGCTGTATATCTTTGACAGAGGAACTGGGATAAAATTCTTGAAAACCTTATGATACTTTTTAGGGGTGCACTTAGTCCTCAGTTGTATATAATGGGCAATTGTGCTTACCCTCCCCACCCACATCAAACTGGTGTTTGATGTGAGTGGGGAGGGTAAACAACTTAAAATCCATTCACTAGCGCATCCCACATATTTTCAAAAGATTTCAAGTTTGGAGATTACTACTATCTCCAGACCTGAGATTTCTCACATCTTGCAAGTATTCTCATTCTGAAGAAGGTTTGTATCCTATCCTTAGCCTGTACCCTAATTCGATTTATTGTGGTAAGGGGATAACCCCCTGTTTAAGAACCTGCTATGGGCTCAGAAATACAAATATTAACTAGCAGGTTCTTAAACAGGGGTTATCCCTTTGCCACAATAAACCGAATTAGGGTACAGGCTAAGGATAGGATACAAAATACTACACCAACCAACAATAGTAATATATCAAAAAATACTTTTATTTCTGTCCCATATGTTGAACAGTGGCACAAACAGCTTAATAGATTCTTTAAAGATACCGAATTTAAAATTGTGGCCAGGCCAATACGGAAATTACACACTATACTGAACAATCGCTCGGTTCTTTCCGCGTTCGCAACACAAATTAATGACCTGGTATACAACATTTCTTGCGGTGACTGTGACTCGTCTTCAAGGTTTGACCCGTTTTTCTCTGAATATTCGTGTAAATCAACATGAAACCTCAGTTCGTGCTTCTCGTTCAGCAGCATCAAAATTAGCCTTTCATGCCATTAACGAAAAACATACTTTTTTATTTAACAAGGCCAAGGTACTTAATGTCAAATGTAATTATACGTGACTATTAATTTCAGAAACTGTAGAAATTAAATTACACAAGAATTCTGTTAGAATTTGTCGGCCATATTTGATCTCCGATGCGTGGACCATTACGCGCATGTGCGAAGACAAATAATCACTATTTAAGTTTCATGTTCACCCCTATTTGGTAATTTTCATTCCTGTGATCACGACATATAGTCGAAAAGCAATGTCAGCTTCATGAAGGAAAATCGTTTTGAATATTTTTGCTAAATTCTTTTTAATATTTTTAATTGTGTTCAATTTATTTTTAATTGTGTTAAATTTATTTTTAATTGTGTTAAATTTATTTTTAATTGTGTTAAATTGATTTTAATTGCATTAAATTGGTTTTTAATTATTTTTTACTCTAATGTAAGTTTTTCGATTTTTTTTTCATTTTAATTTCTGGAGAGTATCATACGAAAGTATTCTATGTACTATATTGAGGTAAACTCCTCTTATTATTTTACAAATATTAATATCAACGTAGAGCTTATTGAGCATTACAGCTCTGATTCATGCTATGTAAATTAATTATGTACAATAGGAGCCAATAAAGGAAACTCTGGGGTCAGCCACAACAATACATGAATGTCCCTGTCTTGTCTTTGTGTGATCCATTTGATTAGCTTTTAGCAATGCAATATTTTAAAAATTTCTTCTTTTGAAGTATTTTCATCAGTAGTTTCATGTTTCAGTTAATTAAATTAGACCAAAATTTTCAGCAATGTATATTGTGTGTGGTTTAGTATATATTGAATGAAATGTTCTGTTTTCAGGTGTTTGGGGAAGTGCCTTTTGTATTCTTTTCAAGCGTCTCATTCAACAAAGAACAAGAATTTCATTAGATATTACACCATCCAGTGATAACTCTGAAGATGAGTCTGAGGACTCTGAAAAATTTCCTGCTCAAGGAAAAGAGGAAGAATATATTAGAAATGCATTAGGTAATAGTGTGTTTTTTGTTTTTAGTGTTATCACAAGCAATTTCTATTGAATATTTTTATATTACTTTTATGGAATTATCAGTTTATATTCTGATTGAAAATTTCTCTTCAATCAGATTGAAGGTTTCTCTCCTAAGGGTATGCTGAAGATGGACATTTCAATGTCAGAAAGGTTGGCAGACATCAGTGTACTTGCCCATTGGGCTGGTGGGAGGAGTCTACTTTGACAATTGAATTTGAAAGGTTATTCTTTGACATGCCAGCAATAAAGCAATGCACCAACTCAAGTCATCAAAAGAATCCAGTTGCACAAGTGTTGGCTGCTTGAGGAATGAAGGATTTAATTTTGCAAGTTAACCTGCTTTCAGTTATTAATTATGTGTAAATTAATACTGTATGCCATTTGTCTGCTTGCTAGAAAAAAAAAAAAAAAGAAATAAAAAGAAAACAGGACAGAAGTTGCTGTATAAAACAGCAAAGGAACTTGAACATAAACTATAAAATACATATGTATGTTTCTGTAACTACAAAGTTTCATTTATTTCATTAATGCCTTAACTTGGCATGCAAAATATAATAAAAAATCTTATATAGTGTCAAGAAATTAGGTGCCAACTCAGCATTCTGATGGGCATCTAGCTTGAGGTGTAAGGTAAATGCACTCAAAGGAATTAATATGAGGGTCCCATTAAGCTCTCAGCTGCCCAGCTCAACGCTGAGCTTACTCCTGTGCATCAGGCAACACAGAGACAATCTCCAAGGCAGAATGCGCTGATCCCAAAGGAACTAGTTATTGTTGGTGACTCTGTTGTCAGGGGGACAGGGAATATACTATGCAAGAAGGATAGGTGGAACAGGACCAGGGTATGTCTGCCAGGGGCTAAATTTGATGACGTTGTTGAGTAGATATCATCTTTTAAGGGCACAAAAGGTGATATTGTTGTACACATTGGAATTAATGACATAAGAGTAAGAGATCAGCAGATTTACAACAAGTACAGGTCAATATTTAAAAAAAAGTCACGAGTTAGGTTTGAATGTGAAAGTGTCTGCAATTCTGCCCAGACACGATAGAAGGAAGTATATTTGATAGGATATTATGATGTGGTTACAAAGGAACTTGATGCAAAAAATAATTTTGATATCATATATTTGGATTTCAGGAAAGCTTTTGACACTGTTGCGCATGGAAGACTATTGTACAAATTGGAGCAGAATGATAAGGGTAAGTTGCTACAATGGATAAAAGGATGGTTGAGTGGGAGAAGACAGAGGGTGGTAATTAATGGGTGTTGCTCTTCGTGGACTAATGTTATTAGTGGAGTCCCACAGGGTTCAGTGTTGGGTCCTCTGTTGTTTTGTATATTTATGCAAAAAAATTTATTTATACATAAAAATATATTTATACATAAATGTATATTTATACATAAAAATTCTTCCCATCATTGACAGAATTTGAACTCGGGTCTTTTCCAGCCGGTATGGTGAGGAGGGCGATTCTATCAACTGTTCTACTCACGAGGGCTTCAGTAGTCATGTCATCAAAACCTTCCCCTCCTACCAACGTAGCAAGTTCTACTATCGCTCCGATTCCTTTTTCTCCCTGTTCGGCCATATTTCCTGAATGAACTGACTTTGTCCATACGTTTTTCCGCACGCATTTAACGTTGACGGTTTTACTTCTTTCAGTGATAAAGCTATGATTTTCATACAGTCCACTGAGAAATGTTTCCATGCCTCCATTACTTCAATGGATTCAGAATCAATTTTTTCCAAAATCCATTGTAACGATTTTCTGATCTAATGAGTTTTAAAGGTGGATATAATGCCTTGATCTTATGGCTGAATGAAAGAAGTTGTATTAACCTAGTACAACTGTGGTGGTAGGAACATAACTTCAATGTTTGGATGACTTAAATCTTTTGGATAGCCTGGTGTGCTATCCAATAGTAATAAAACTTTGAAATCTAGATTTTTCCACAAGTTCAATAGCACAGAATGTAACGTGGGGATTTCCCAACAAAATAAAATACAGGGATTTCTCAATAATTTTTGTTTTGACTAGCAAGTTTAACAGTGGGGATTCAAAAAAGAGTGGAAATGTTGAAAACTTATGTCCAACATAATAGCAGGGTTGTTATTGTTTGGTTTTTAGGAGCATTAGCAACTAAGGCCATATTGCTCCAGGGATATGCGGAGGTCAGACAAGACCTCCCTCTAACAAAACCATGCTGTGGCTTAACTATTACTGCAGTCTTGTCTAGATGATCCTGCAATGCTTCTTTAACCAGTGACTCCATTATTTTCCCAAGAACACAAGTTAAACTAACAGGTCTATAGTTACTTGTGTCACCTTTTGAACCCCTTTGTGAATTGGGGATACATTTGCACACTTCAAGTCCATGGGGACCTCCCCTGAGGCCGAGGATGCTCTCATAATTATGGCTAGAGGTTTGCTGACTTCCTTTGCTGCCTCCTTTAATATAACTGGTTAGATCCCATCCACCCCTCTGCCTTTTTTATGTTTAACTTCAACAATTTCTCCTCCACTTTGCTCTCAGTTATTACAAAATCACTTAGCTCCCTGTTAGAGTTTGATAAACTTCTTCTGGCATTCCCCTCCTTGAATAATTCCTCATGTGTGAATGTAGATGCAAAATACATATTCAGTTTATTAGCTATCTGAGCATGATCATCAGTAATCAAACCATCTATTAAGAGTTTACATAAGTAAAGAACTCTTTGCTGTGTTTATTTGCATCCTTTGCCAAAGATTTCTCGTAATCTACTTTTGCCTGCCTAACCTCCTTTGTGACTTAATTACAGACTAGCTTATATCTGCCATTGGCTTCTATGTCACCTATTAATTTATATACATCCCATACAGTCTTCTTCTCTGCCACGAGCCTCATTAATTCTTGTGACATCCATTTAGACCTAAACCTTGAACAGTATTTCTTAATTGGTATAAAAAGCCTTGTAGCCTACAAGATTAAGTCCCTGAAGGCTTCCCATTTAGAATTCACCATTGGTAACATCATCAGTTGATTCCACTGTATAGAATTTAAAAACTGTCTGAAAGCAAAAACCCTTCCCTTTGCCCTTGATGGTAGTTACTTCTTTAAGTAAATCCCACATCAGTACACTGTGATCACTGTCACCATTTGTGATAAAGAGTTACAAGTATGCACTAATATGGTGTTGGGCCTCCCTTTGCTTTTAAAACAGCTTGTATTCTACGTGGAATAGATCCATATAAATCTTGAACTGTCTTAAGAGGAATATTGGACCATTCTACATGGAGGAATGTTTCAAGCTCCTTGAATAATGAAGGTGGAGGAAATCTGCTTCTCATTCTGCTCTCCAATTATTTCCACAGTGGTTCAATAACATTTAATTCTGATGATTGTTCTAGGCCATGAAAGATTCTTAGTCTCAGTTTTGTGCTCTTCAAACCGAGATTGGAAACATCTGGCTGTGTGTATTGGAGTGTTGTCTTGAAACATGGCATCATTTGTGGGAAACAATGATCTAATGATCTAATCACTCAAAATATCAAGGTAATCAGTGACAGTAATTTGACCATTCAAGATGATGAATAGGACCTAAAGAATACCAAGATATTGCTCACCAAACCATTGTTGATCCTCTTCCATGTTTGACAGTTGGCTCAAGGCAGTCAGCATGATGCACTTCCTTTGGCTTTTGCCAAACATAAACTCTCCCTGATATTGGAAAAAAGTGTGAATGATACAAGGAATGATTCGTCTTAAATGTGACATGTTTCCAATCTTCAAGTGTCCAGTTTTTTGTACCTTACACCATAAGTGGATTCAGGGTAGGGGCACGTGCCCTCACCTGTTGTTTTTTGGAGAATATACCATCATTTAAATTCCCTTTAGCTACAAAAAAAAAAAAAAAAAAAAAAAAATTATTTTTAATTTTTTTTATTGTTCACATAGGATTTTATCCATTTTTGCATTGTGGCTCAGCTATTTTCAACTGACTACAGTTGGCAACACTGATGCTGATGTGGTCACCATTCTAGTTTGAGGCATCATGCAGTTTGGTCATGCGTAATGTTTACTTAAAAGTAATTCAGAATTTAGCTGTGTATCTGTGTCCCCCAGTCACATTATGTTTGAGTATCATACTTGTTTTGTTCTGTGCATTATTTTGTGCTTTGTTTGTGCACAAACAAGACACAAAATGGTGTCCCCCATCACAAATAGTACCCCTCCTGTCATTTTTTTCTGGATCTAGCATTACCACCTTCAGCAAAAGGTGGCTTGGTAATAGTGGCTCTGCCATAAATGTCAGCTTTATGAAGCTCTCACTGAACTGTTTTGTTAGAAACTGGAGTGCTGAGACTCACATTAAGTTCTGCAGTTATTTTTGAGGCAGTAGTAGATAACATAAATGCCTTACATAAATATTAGTATTAGCAAAAAGATCCAAGAAAGCAAAGCTTATATAGCATCATTGGACAAAAAAAATCACATATTTGTCTAGTCCTTCTTTATATTTATTTGAACTACCTACTTCCACAATATGAGGTGAAAGTTGTATTACAGCAATAGATTACTCTCTGGCTTAAAGTAAATTTCCACATATTTATTCTGCATGTTTAAGAAACCTCCTCTTTAGATTTAAATTTATATCCCCTTGTACAAGGTGTGGTAATAAAGTTCCCAGAAATTTATTGCCACACCTGGTGCCTTGTACATTTGTACATTGCCGCACCTGGTGCCATTGCAGTAATGTTCAATGAGTTGAAATAAACAGAAGTGGTATGCTGTAGCTCAAACTTCCTCTAACAGATGGTGGTTCAGAGATTGTTGTCCAGTAGGCTGACAGGTTGCAAGTGACCACCAGTTTCATTAGTAGCATTACCATTCCATGTCACAATTTTTCAACGAAACAACAAATGAATATCAATTTTTTTTCTTTAAACTAAGAAAATCTGCAACAGAAATGTATGAAATCATATAAACTATTTATGGTCATAAAATGTTAAGTCATACCAGTATGTTTGAATGGTATAAGCAGTTCAAGGACAGACATGAGGATGTTTACGATGATCCAAGAAATTGGCATGCGTCAACCTCTCAAAATGAGGATAGAGTTCAAAAGTTCAGGAAATTGTGGAAAGAGATTGTTGTTTGACCCTCAGAATGATGACCGATGAGCTAGATATAAATAAGGAGATGATTTGTCAAATTCTGCATGAAGATGTGGTGAAAGGGAAGGTCTGTGCAAAATTTTTGCTCCACAGCTTCATGGATGAGTAGAATCAACAAAGAGTGTCACCAAAAAGATTTCATCCAGACTTGTCAAGACAATCCAAATTTCCTCAGCTGTATTGTCACTAGAAATTAGTGCTGGGTGTTTCAGTATAACCCAGAGATGAAGTGTCAGAGCATGCACTGGACCTAAAAAATCATCACCAATCCCCAAAACATTTCAGTTACAGAAGTCCAGGATCAAGACGATGCTGATCATGTTTCTTAAAAAAAAAACAGTGTAATTCGTAAGGAATTTGTACATGAAGGGGAGAGGGTCAGTGATGTGTTCTATGTACAGGTGCTTCAAAGACTATTTAAACACATTTCCTGAGTAAGGCCACAATTTAGAGAAAAAGGTGGCTGGTTCTTGTTGTCACGACTGTGCCTCTGCCCAATCGACACTTGTGGAGACATTTCTGACAAGGCATTATACATATCAACCATCCACTTTACTCTTCTGTCTAACACCAGCAGACTTCTTCCTCTTTCCCAAAGTGAAAACTGCCCTCAAAGGAAAGAGATTTCAGGAGGTTGAAAACATAAAGAAAAACATAACTACTGAACTGAAAATTGTCATCTCTTTGGATGCCTAATTTCCTTGACTGACTTTTCAGAAACTTTTAATAAGTGCATTCAATCAGGTGGTGATTAGTTTGAATAAAAATAAATCCATTTTTGAGATCTTTCACTTGGTGTTCTTTTTATTGCACCATCCAGGAACTTTATTGCCACACCTCATATGCCTGTCATCTGAAAAAGGGTAAAGATGCTATCAGCATTTAGTTTACTTAATCCTTTTAAAGTCTTATACATGTCATTTGGGTCTCCGTGAACATGCATAGTTTCCATAAAAATATCCTTTTGTAACCCCCCCCCCCCCCACAACTGATCGTGTTACTGTTCTCCATACCATCTTTTTCAACAGATCTGTGTCCTTCCTAAAATGGTTTAGGTCAAATTGCCTTGCCATCGTTAAATTTTAATATCAGATCCATCTATCATTTTCAACATTTAAGCATCATCATCATCATGCAGATGAAATGTGTATGTGAGGTGCTAATCAGTTCGGTTTTTCTCTTTCTTACTTCTTTCAACTCCTGTTTAACAACCTCCTCCCCCACCCTGCTCCTAAATATAAAATTTGTCATCCTTTGCATCACCTGCATTGCCAGTTCCTCTAATCTTCATTTGCCCGGCAATGAGGCAAGAAATCCATGAAAACATGATGTTTTATAATAAACTGTTCAAGGAAACGTGATGGTTGTTAAAATTAAATAAAATTACCATATACCAAAAACCAATAAAAATTGCATAAATGAAATTGTACGCATGATTACATAACCTTTCTTCATTATATTTCAGATCTAGAATTAATCCCACCCCCCCCTATATTAGGAAACACCCTATACATAATGGTTATTGTTCACCAGTTTGTACAATAATAATACTCTCACAGCCTATTGGCCGATGGTTCACATTATAGAGTATTACTTCTATTTATTATATGTTGTATTAAATTGATTATTTGTTGCTAAATTAGAAATCAAATAACTTATAAAGGAAAAATCTATCCTATTTCTTCCCACACAATTTTTTCCTGAATTTTTGATTATCTAAGTACCTTAGATGATAAGTGTCAAGCTCCTGAGCTTGTTTGTACATCTGGTGTGGGAGGAAACATTTTGTTTTCTCAAGCCTAAAATTTTTATGGGTTCGGTCTGGTTTTATCTTAACTGTTGGCCCAGATAAACCCTAGTGCCAAGTTTTCCAGAAGGATGGAGTGTCAATAATCCTTACTATCATTTTGATTTGTCATTTCTAATTTTGTTTATAGTGTTAGATAGATTTTCTCGTAGAATATTGAGGTTGAGGATGTCTATAAGTTGTGAAAATGTGGAGTATGTAATTGTTTATGCAAACTTAAGTTTTTAGGAAATCCATTGCATAAGCTAAAAATATTCTCTTGCTGTTGGATTTGGATGGAGCAGCCAATGCCCAGAAAATCCCTTCAGTATAATGTAACTGGATGCATTATATAATACAGATATTCTCCATAGTTTTCAGACCTTCGTTATAGAGTAGATATTATTTTGCCTTTCATCACATTCTCAATATTTTTATGTGAAGGGATTAAATAGCCTTATTAAAGCTTAGTTTTTAATTACATATGATAACCAAGATCTTATTAGTTATTTGCATTCCCAATCATATTCTCCTGCAGTTGTGATGAGATGAATAGGTATTATTTTTTGTAAGAAGGCTAGGTGAGCAAATTTATTTAGATTAATCATTAATGGAACTACTCAAGAAAAGCTTCTACTTGTACCGTCTTTAAATTAGTTTTGATGCTTTAAATCATCTCTTTGCCGCATGGCCCTGATTAAGCTTTATTTTTATCAGTAGAGGAGATAATGGCATTACTGTTTGCTGAGAGTAAATGTGAAGAATAGGCTGATGATGAATAGATTGATGTGAAGAATAGGCTGAAAAGTAACTTGTGACATTCCAACTTCAAGGTTGGTGAAAGGAAACTTAGAGCATTTCTTTAATATTATAGTAGGTTCATGTAAATTTTGAGCAAACTTAATTTGCTCATAAGTTTATACAAAACTGATGCTATTGCTCTACCAGTAGAATAATGTTCTATATTTGAGGACGAGAGTTTCCTGTGCGGATGTGCCTTTCTGCCGCTCTTGGAACAGAGAAGTTTTTTCTGATTTATTTTCTGCTTTATTAGTTTAAATTGACATATTAACTTATTTCTAGAGTAGCTTTATATTCCTATTTACGGTACTTAAAGTTAAAGTAACTTAGATAGAGATTTGTAGGTATTACTTAGTATCGGAAAGGGTATCAAATCCACGTGTTTACCGTTCATAAACAGCCGCCATTGTTACGTGAAAATTAATCAGTAAAATCTATTAATCTTGTTGAACTTCATTGGCAATTAAATTGTACTTTTAACTATACATATAACCACTTAGGTTACGGAACATAAATAATTAGTAAAAATAAATAATTAATACATAACTTGATACGGAAGTTATATAAAGGGATTTCGTAGATAACACTCGTTACTGAAACGCGATACAGCATATCCGGAATTCGATAGCATTAGCTTTGTATAGTATAGTGCATAATATAATATCGTCAATTAATCAGTAGATCTATTAATCTTGTTAAACTTCATTGTCAATTAAATTGTACTTTTAACTATATATATATAACGACTTAGAGTACAAACGTAACAAATAATTAATACATACTTGATACGGAAGTTATATAAAGTGAACTCGTAGATAACACTCGATACTGAAAAATAAATAAAGCGTTATAACTGTGTTAAGATACAAGTTTAAGGTTTTAATTTTGTTCTGAAATTGTAATTTTATTGACATTTAAATCGAAATCATGACTCTGACCAGAGCAGCAAAGCAAAAGGCTCAAGCTAATGGGAGTGCTGTGACTCAGGGGAGAACTGAGGGGGGGGGGCAGTTGCCCTCTGAATCACAGCCTTTTAAGATGCACTGTTTGCTTGATGTTTGCGGAGCAATCGGGTACGGGACATGATACTGCCATGGGGGATGTCTTTGTGTGTGCACGATGCAAGGAGTGCAAAGAAATTAGGCGACAACTCGGCGTTGTTATGGGCCTATATGAGACCTTGAAGGACAGGGTGGATGCCCTCGAAGGAAATAAATTGAGGGGCCCATCAAGCTCTCAGCTGCCCACATCAACGCCAGAGCTTGCACTTGGTCATCTTGCAACACAGACGCAGACCCCAAGGCAGAATGCGCTGGTCCCACAGGAACTAGTAGTTGTTGGTGACTCTATTGTCAGGGAAACGGGGAACATGCTTTGTAAAAAGGATAGGTGGAACAGGACCAGGGTATGTCTGCCAGGGGCAAAGGTTGATGACGTTGTAGAGCAGATATCATCTTTTAAGGGCACAAAAGGTGATATAGTTGTACACGTTGGCACTAATGATATTAAGAGTAGGAGACCAGCAGAATTACTTAACAAGTACAGGTCACTGTTGAAAAAAAGCCGTGAAGTAGGGTTGAATTTGAAAGTGTCTGCAATTCTGCCCAGACACGATAGGAGGGAGTATATGATGAGAGCCTTGTCGATCAATTCGACCCTGGAAAGATTGTGCAAGGCTCAAGGGGTAGAATTTTTTTCAGCCTGGAATGTACTTGTTAACAGGAGAGATTGCTTCTACAGGGATGGGATACACTTAAATAGAAAGGGTGCAAGAATATTTGCTGATGCTATCGAGGCAGTGTTAGGTGGGTCGGAAAACTGCTAGCTTGGGGGGGGGAGACAAAGACTAATGGATTAACAGTAGCCACTGGAAGAGGTGAAAGAGATTCTTGCACTGCTTCTATTGGAATGAGCAGAAGCCTGAAAAACAAGATGCAGGATATTTCAGAGACTGCTGGAAGTCATTGCGGTACAAGTAAACACATGGGTTGTGTTAGGGTAGCTAAGAATAGAAACAGGTGCATGTATATTTGCGTGTACACCAATGCTAGGAGTTTAGTAAATAAATTTGATGAATTTGAGCTATTGCTCAAAACATCAAAGGCAGATATTGTTGGGATATCAGAGACGTGGTGTCACACAGATATAAGGAATGCAGAACTGGAATTTGGGGAGTACAATGTGTATAGAAAGGATAGACAGGACAGGAGGGGAGGAGGGGTTATGCTATTAGTTAAAAAACACAAAATCCAAGGAAGTGAAGCCAGTCGACATTGATGGACAGGGCAGTATCGAGTCAGTTTGGTGTGACATAAACATAAGTAAATCAAAATTGAGAGTAGGAGTGTGCTATAGGCCTAATGACTCTGATGAGTATAATAAGATACTGTACAGGGAAATAGAATGAGCCAGTAAATCAGAGAGTCTTATAATGGGGGATTTTAATTTCCCAGATATTGACTGGAATTTGTGGGTTGGTCACTCACACACTAGCAAGGCTTTTGTGGATTTATTGGATGATTGTTTTCTACATCAGCATGTTCGTGCGGCAACAAGAGGGAGCAATACTCATGATCTGATTATCAGTAGTGATTCTTCATGCATTAAGAATCTGCAGATAAATGAACCACTAGGTGGCAGTGATCACAGTGTGTTGAAGTGGGATTTACTCAAGGAGGTAACTACCATCAGAGGTAAAGGGAAGGGTTTTTGTTTTTGTAAAGGCGACTATGATGGTCTGAGACAGTATTTAAATTCTATACAGTGGGACCAACTGATGATGTTACCAACAGCAAATTCAAAATGGGAAACATTCAAGGAACTAATCTTGGAAGCTACCAGGCTTTACTACCAACAAAGAAATATTGTTCAAGGTTCAGGCCTAAATGGTTGTCAGATGAACTAATGAGACATATGGCAGAGAAGAAAAATGCATGGGATACATACAAATTAATGGGTGACATGGAAGCCTATGCTAGATATAAGTTGGTCTGTAACCAAGTCACAAAGGAGATTAGGCAGGCAAAGGCAGATTATGAGAAATCCTTGGCAAAGGATGCAAAGAAAAACAGAAAAGAGTTCTTTACCTATTTAAACTCAAGAAGGAAAGGGATGAATCAGATTGGTCCACTGGATGTTGATGGTTCAACAGTTGAGGATCCAGCTCAGGTGGCTAACAATCTAAACGAGTATTTTGCATGTACATTCACACATGAGGAGTTATTCAGGAAGGGGAATGTCGTAGGTGAAGTAAACATTGGCAGTGAGCTAGATTATTTTCTAATAACTGAGAGGAAAGTGGAGGAGAAATTGTTGAGGATAAACATAAAAAAGGCACCCGGGGTGGATGGGATCTATCCAGTTATATTAAAGGAGGCAGCAAAGGAAGTAAGCAAACCCCTAGCCATAATTATGAGAGCTTCTTTGGACTCAGGGGAGGTACCCATGGACTGGAGATGTGCAAATGTAACCCCAATTCACAAAGGAGGATCAAAGGCTGACACAAGTAATTATAGACCTGTTAGTTTAACTTCGATTCCAGGAAAATTAATGGAGGCACTGGTTAAAGAAGCACTGGTTAAAGAAGCACTGCAGGATCATCTGGACAAGAATTCAGTTATAGCTCAGACACAGCATGGTTTTGTTAAGGGCAGGTCTTGTCTGACCAATTTGATTGGATACTATGATGTAGTCACAAAAGAACTGGATGCAGGGAATAACTTTGATATTATATATTTGGATCTTAGAAAGGCTTTTGATACTGTTGCGCATGGAAGACTGCTGCACAAATTGGAGAAGTGTGGCATTGGAGGCAAATTGCTGCTATGGATAAAGGGATGGTTGAGTGGCAGAAGACAGAGAGTGGTAATCAATGGACACTGCTCAACGTGGACTAATGTTATTAGTGGAGTTCCTCAGGGTTCAGTGTTGGGTCCATTGTTGTTTTCTGTATTTATAAATGATATTGATGATGGTGTATCAGGCTTAATGTCCAAGTTTGCAGATGATACCAAGGTTGGCAGGGTTGTTAAGGACACTACTGATACTATGCTGCTGCAACAGGATCTGGAAAGGTTGAGCAGATGGGCTGAGAGGTGACAAATGAAGTTTAACATTGACAAATGTAAAGTACTACATATGGGAAATAGTAACCCCAGATCAACGTATCAACTCTGTGGTATTACGCTGACAGTGGTAGAGAATGAAAAGGACCTGGGGGTAATTGTGCAGGCAGATATGAAGTTCTCTGAGCAGTGCAGACGAGCTGCAAGAGTAACTCATGGTGTCTTGTCAATGATATACAGGAATTTTTCTAGCAGGGACAGGGATGTGATTATTCCCTTGTATAAGGCATTGGTCAGGCCACACCTTGAGTACTGTATACAGATCTGGAGGCCTCATTTCAAGAAGGATGTAGAGCTGCTGGAACGAGTACAGAGAAGGGCAACAAGATTAGTGAATGGAACAAAGGGTTGCTCTTACGAAGAAAGGCTTAAGTTTTGCAAATTACAAAGCCTGGAGTCTAGGCATCGGCGAGGTGATCTGATAGAGGTGTATAAGGCTTTGAATGGCTTGAGCATGCTGAATGCCGATGGGATTCTTCCTCTTGCTCAGAATAATCACCTGAGAGGGCATAAATTCAAATTGAGGAAGGACGGATGTCGGATAGATGTGCGGAAATTTGCCTTTAGCCAGCGGGCAGTTGGTTTGTGGAATAGACTCCCATCGCTTGTTGTTGAAGTCGATAGCCTAAACAAATTTAAGGCTCAGCTTCACAGGTATTTCGAACAAACGGAGGGGTGAAATGGGAGTAGTGGTTGTTTTTTTTTTTTTTTTTTTTTTTTTGGCTGATGCTGAATAAGCTTGCTTTCTTGCATCATACGCCTCTACTAATGCTAATGCTAATATCTCTCAAACACCTAAAGCCTTGCCCAAATTTTACTTGGGTCTCTCACACCTTGCATCATCCACAGTGATATCATTTCCATCTTCAAACAGCCATCAGCCATTTTCAATCCACTGCAGGATGAAGGCCTTTCCAGTTCCTTCTGTTTTGTGCAATGACCATCCATTTACTACCCACAAACTCATGAATTTCATCTGTCCATTTCCGTCATTGTCTTCCAGGTTTTCTTCTAGCTCCTCTTGGGTACCATTCTGCTATTTTCTTAGTCCATCTGTAATGGCCCCGGGTGCCAAGCGATTGTGACTGAGCGATTTCTCTGAGCTTTCACTGCGATTCTCAAAAGGTGAATTCTAGTTCTTCTCCTTAATAAATCCTTTTATTTAATAGCAGCTCTTTTTTCAAAAGTACTGATCGAGAGCAAGAAAGGAAAGTAACCTTTCTTTTTTCATATTTAATAGACTAACCTCTACTGACTTCGCTTGGTCACACCAGGCACTGCTCCTGCCTCCACGTGGCGGGGGCCGGTAACCTTGGCAGAAAAGTTCATCTGCCAGGGGCTAAGAGGAGCCAACATGGAAAAAAATATGTTTCCATCAATAGAGTCGACAAGCTGTCGGCCAGATACTGAACATAAACATGATTCGTCACAAGCAAAGAGGTTGAAAACCAATCCCTCGGTGACAGACTTACCAGCATTTTTAATAATGCACTCACTATGAGAACAGCCTCTCAGTAAGCTATCCCCTTTTCTAATCCAAAAACATCTGGAAAGTATTGCAGGGTCTCCCAAGACGGTTAAGAGACTGCAATCAGGGGACTTACTTGTTGAAATTCTAAACCACAGGCATTCTGAAAAACTACTAAAAATTGCAAATTTGCTGGTATTCCAGTTAACGTTACTCCACATGCAACCCTAAATACATCAATGGGTGTAATATCTAGTTGGGACCTGATGAATGTGACGGAGGAAGAAATTAAAGAAGAGCTTAAGGAACAAAATGTAATCGCTGTAAAAAGAATTATGGTCAAAAGAGACAATATACTCACACCTACCAGAAATATAATTCTCACCTTTAACAGTCCAAATCTGCCCTCATCAGTAAAAGCAGGATATCTTCTTTGCCGCACTAGTCCTTTCATATCCAATCCGTTGAGATGTTATCAATGCCAAAAGTATGGCCACTCTCAAACGACATGCAGAAGCAACCCAGTTTGCCCCAACTGTGGATCCTCTGATTACATTCAAAGTGATTGTTCGGTGAAAGAAATGATCTGTCCCAACTGCAAAGGCAACTATCCGGCCTACTCTAAGACATGTGAGAGATGGAAAACAGAGAAACAAATTGTGAAATATAAAGTTGAAAATAAAGTTAGTTATCAGGAAGCAAGAAAATTAATTGCACCCAGTATACATAACCGTACCTATGCCAGTATTGCAAAAAAATATCAGACAATATTCACACAAACCGATGTTACCATTCCACATAACATATCAATCTCCGACTGGGCTCGAGTTGTCCTCTCTCAGCAAGAGTCCAATACCCAGAAGCACTCAGACCAAGCAAGTAATACGCCTCTTAAGATTCCAGTAAAATCTC
The DNA here is from genome assembly GCF_048544385.1 of Mastigoproctus giganteus. Lineage (NCBI taxonomy): Eukaryota > Metazoa > Arthropoda > Arachnida > Uropygi > Thelyphonidae > Mastigoproctus > Mastigoproctus giganteus. Next base: position 197,016,427 of record NC_143578.1, on the reverse strand, counting down.
CTCCTCCACCAGTGATTGCTACTACTTCAAATAATCCTAGTTCATCTTCAAAAAAGATTATTCAGGACACATCGATGCATTCAGAGTATTCATCCAAAACAGGAAGATCCGATTCTGGAAATATTTGTAGAAGAAGAAGAAGAAGAAGATATGGACACAGGTCGCCCTACATTTCCAAAAAGAGACAAACCAAAGCCAGAACGCCATAAGACAGCCACGTCAGGTACAGCTTCTTCTTCTAAATTCAAGTAATGCCTAACATCTTGCAATGGAATTGCAGAGGCTTTTGTGGCAACATCGACGACATTCATTACTTAATTCACCGCTACTCTCCAGTTGGTTTCTGCCTGCAAGAAACCTACTTAACTCCTCAAATTTCCATCTCCATAAAAACTACTCAGTCTATCGACTAGATCGGAATACATCCAATTCTGCTCGTGGTGGTGTAGCTATTTTAATTAACACAAGGATTCCAGCTAGGCAAATCACTCTCCAAACCCAAATCGAAGCTGTTGCTGTGCGTCTAATTACTCAGACTGCTGTAACTCTAGTCTCAGTTTATCTCCCACCAAATAATACTTACTCTTATAATGATCTTAAGTAACTTTTATTACAGCTACCCTCACCTATCTGCCTGCTAGGGGATTTCAATGGCCACCCCCCTTTATGGGGATCATCTAAATTAGACAGACGCGGCCGACTGATCGAAACTTTACTGGAAAAACAAAACCTTACTCTTCTTAACAGTGGTTCGCCCACCCATGTACAGTTACCTAATGGACAGACTTCTGCCATTGACTTATCGATTTGCTCCCCGATACTGTTTTCAGTCATGCAATGGTCCGCTCTGGATAATCCCATGGGCAGCGATCATTTCCCAATTGTTTGTAATCTGATGACTACACAACCACCATTAGATGAACCCTGCAGGAAATGGAAATTCTCTAAAGCTAATTGGGACAAATTTCAGTCAGCAATCACGCTGGACAAAAAAATAATACAACTACATCCCATAGATGAAGTTACCGTTTATATCATTACCTGCCTTTTATTTGCAGCTAAAATCTCAATTCCAATATCAAATTCCAAGACTCGACGCCATTTCAACTGTTGGTGGAATGAGGAATGCACAAAAGCGAAGAAAGAACAAAATAAAGCATGGAATTTATTTCGTCGAACTCCAACTACAGTTAATCTTATTAACTACAAGAAACTAAAGGCAAAAGCTCGTTTCATTCAAAGACAAGCCAAGAAAGATTCTTGGACTCGGTTTGCATCGACTCTCAATAGAAACATGAACCCACGATTAATATGGAAGAAAATTAGGCAGCTTTCCGGGAAGTTTCCGAGCCGTAGTTGCTAATGCGCCAAAAAAATCCAAACAATCAATCAAAAAAACCGGGAAGTTTCCAACTGTTCCTTCCCCAATTCTCTCCTGCAATGGTCTAGACGTCTCTGCTCCTCTGGATATAGCAAATGCCTTAGGCAAAACTTTTGCTCACGTCTCAGCTGCTTCCACCTACACTCCGGAATTTCAGAAAACTAAGACCACCACAGAACAGAGACACATCAACTTTCGAACTTCACTGCTACTTCCATATAACCAGCTGCTCCAATACTGTGAACTTATGCAAGCCATCAGAACAACACGCAACAGTGCCGCTGGGCCAGATGGAATATATTATGTTATGTTACAGCACCTTGATGAGAAAAACTTACAAATGCTGCTAGCCTTCTTTGACCGAATCTTCCTGGGAAATGTTTATCCCACTTCTTGGCACCATGCTACAGTTCTGGCATTTTTGAAACCTGGAAAAGACCCCTCCAATCCTAATAGTTACAGACCAATATCTCTGTCCAGTTGCCTCGGTAAAATTCTTGAAAAAATGATCCACAGTCGACTCACTTGGATCATTGAAAGCGAACATCTACTAAGCAATAGTCAGCATGGCTTTCGCCAAAACAGGTCCTCCTTTAATCTGATGATGAAGGCTGAATCCGAAATTCGCAATGCCTTTGTTAAAAACGAACACCTAGTTATGGTCTCCATAGATATAGAGAAGGCATTCAATACTACCTGGCATTATGGAATTCTCCGTGACCTCCATAATCATGGTCTCCGTGGCAACCTGCCTATATTTATTAGGAACTTCCTCAAGAGCAGATCTTTCCAGGTGTGATATCAAAATTCCCTTTCTACTACATTCTTGCAAGAAGGAGTACCACAAGGGTCAGTTTTGAGTGCAACCCTGTTTGCCCTCAGAATTGATTCTATCACAAAAGAACTCCCAAATACTGTAGAGGCGTACCTTTATGCTGACGATCTCTCTATTTCTTGCCATTCACAGAATATGAGATCTATTGAAAGGCAATTGCAGATGTCTCTCAATAAAGTACAAAAGTGGGCTGAGCTCAATGGATATCGTCTTTCCCAACAGAAAACAGTTGTGATCCACTTTTGCAATCAACGCAAGTTGCATGCGGATCCTGAACTTCGGATATCAAATACCACCATTCCGATTGCCAGCAATATCAGATTCTTGGGACTAATCCTGGAACAGTAAGCTGAACTTCTTTGGGCATGTTAAATTATTACGTACTACCTGTCTTAAAAAGATCAACATGCTAAGAGCTTTATCTGCCCATTCTTGGGGAGCAGATCGTACAACTTTGCTGCTCTTATATAGAGCATTGATCAGATCCCGTTTAGATTATGGTGCTCCAGTTTATGGTTCTTCCCGAAGGAGTGTACTACGCTGGCTGGATCCTATTCAACATAATGCACTTCGGATTGCAATTGGTGCGTATAGGACATCTCCAACTCATATTCTATACATTGAAGCTCATGAGCCCCCTCTGCATCTCCGCAGAAAAATGTTGTTACTTAAATATGCAGCCAAAATACAGACTTGCTCTTTGCAACCTATTCAGCCATACCTTTTTAATCAACCACTAGTTAATCTCTATAGAAATAAACCAAGTAAAATCCGACCAGCTGGCCTACGGCTCCTTGAAATATCACAGAACTGGAATGTTCCTCTCCGCAATAGGCAACAGATAAAAAATTACTCTCATCCTCCATGGACCCCCTTTCCTCAACTGACTTGTGATACTTATTTTCTACAATGGGGAAAGAATCGCCTACCGACACTGAATGTGCAACAACTCCATGCTAGCCATCTTCAAAGCTGTGCTGACTTCTTGCCAGTATATACGGATGGTTCCAAATCTCTTTCAACTGTTGGAGCAGCAGCAGTGTTTCCCTCTGCTATCATATCAGCTTCTCTTCCACCTGAGTATAGCAACTTTTCAGCAGAACTGTATACAATACAATTAGCTCTAGAAAATTTGACTTTACACCCATCTGCAAAATATATAGTTTACACTGACTCTCTCAGCTCAATTAGAGCAATGCAGAATCCCTCTCAAAAGGATCACCAGATTTTAATGAAAATCAGGAGTTTGCTATTGCAGATTAATCACCGTCAACAACTAGTGAAGTTTTTCTGGATTCCGGCACATTCAGGCATAAAAGGAAATGAATTAGCTGATATATCTGCTAAAAATCCATCAACCTTAGACTTAACCTCTGTCTTCATTCCAGCATCTGATTATAATATCATAATTCAAACAGCATACCATGCACAGTGGACAGAGCTATGGCATAAAGAAACAAATAACAAACTTTTTCAATTGAAACAGGACCCAAAATTATGGCACTCGTGCACTCAGACAGTTCGGCGAGAAGAAGTGGTACTCGCACGGATAAGAATTGGGCATACCCATCTGACTCACCTCCATTTACTCACCTGCAATGATCCTCCTCAGTGTTCACACTGCTCTGAACATCTAACAGTCAAACATATTTTGATTGACTGTCCACACTATCAACCACATCGTACTTCGAAATCTGGCTAACCTTCAAGAACTGTTGACACTACATCATATCATACGAGAGGAGCCAATATTAAGGAACTTTTTTGCTTTCTGAAACAAATTACAGTGTATAATCTTTTATGAATAGCTTTCAGAACTGAAATGAATTTGAATTGCTACGTTCTTAATTATTTTCTGATATAACTACAAATAGGCGCGCTATAGCCATAGCAGCTAATGCGCCAATAAACAACCAAACCACACATACCATCTGTAATCATGTCTTCGAGCTATGTTTCCAGCCCAAGACCATTTTATTTCTTTAGTTTTAATAAGAATGTCCTTTACTTGAGTTTGCTGCCTAATTCATGTGTTTCTCTTCTTATCTAACAGTCTGATTCCCAATATAATTCGTTCCATTCTTCGCTGTGTAGTTCTCAGCTTCTCTTCCATTCTTTTGGTGAGTGCGCAAGTTTCACTTCCATAAGTCATGGTGGGTAGTATACATTGGTTCATTATTTTATGTTTCAGACAAATTGGGATATTGCTCTTCAGTATGTGACAATATTTCCTGAATGCTATCCATCCAAAATTTATTCTCCTCTTGACTTCCAGCCATTTATCATTATTACAGCTGATGACTTGTTCCAGATAAGTATACGACTCCACCTTTTCAATTACTGCTCCTTCAATCATTATATCCCTTTCTATGGTATACTTGTTCATCGTTACTTTTGTTTTAGCCTTATTCATCTTTAGTCCAAAATCCTTACTAACTCTGCATAACTGATTAAGATTTTCCTCTAATTCTTTGGGATCATGGCTTATGACCACAATGTCGCCTGCAAAACGTAAATGATTTAGGTACTCTCCATTCACATTGACTCCTTTCTGCGACCAGTCTAATCTTCTGAAAGCTTTCTCAAGGGCAGTCTAATCTTCTGAAAGCTTTCTCTTTCTAATGGCTTCAGAGATATTGCGTCTCCTTGTCAAACTCCTTTCTCAATTTTAAATTTGCTACTGTCTTTGTCTAGCCTAATAAAGGAGGTAGCATTCTCATATATTTTCTTCAAAATCATGATATATGGGGTGTTTATGCCTTGTCTTTCCAGTGCCCGAAACATTGCCTTATGCTGTATGGAGTCAAATGCCTTTTCATAATCCACAAATGCCAGGCATGATGAGGTTTTATATTCATTTGCTTTCTCCATTAGCTGTGATATTATGTGAAGGTGATCCATAATTGAGAATCCTGCATCAAGTATTCTTTCTAATCTGTTAGTAATGACCCTTGTGAAAAACTTGTAGATGTGGGACAACAAGCCAATTGGTCTATAATTTCCAATTTCTGATTTATCTCGTTTGTAATGCAGCAAAACTGTGATTTCAATCTTTAGGCATCACACCTTTTCTAGTTCATTTTGTGAAGAGTCTTGCCAATTTTTGTGCCATTGTCTCTTCCTCCAATTTTAACAACTCTACAGTAACTTCATCTTCCCCCTGGGCTTTCTGAATCTTCATTTTCTTCAATGCATGTTCTACCTCATCAGGAAGGATATCAGGTATGTCATATGTGTTACTAATTTGCGATCTATCTTCCCCACAGCTGGCATCATTCTATTATATAATTCTCTATAGTAGTCTTCTGCTATTTGAATTATGCCTTCTCTGCTATTTATAAGTACACCATCGCTATTCTTCAATTTCAGTATCATTTGTTTTTCTGTATTACTGCTCATGGCTGCTGATTTAAGTCCTTGGTTTTCACTCAGTACTTGTTCTACTTTTCTTGTGTTAAATCTTATGTCCTCTCTAAGTCTCTTTCTAATGGCTTTGCATAATTCAGTATACTCAATTTTCTCCTTGTCAGTGTTTATCTTGCTCTTCATTTGTCATCTTCAGTTGATCACGACAAGTGTTTCTTGACTGATTTTTTTTTCTTCTTTGGATTTCTTTTTACTATAGGTTTCTTGGGCTTTATCACTTTCATAAAGTTGTAATGTTCCTTGTCGATATCTTGGTCCTGAGCAGTCTGCAGAAGCCCAAACTTGTTCTTAAGTTCCAGTACATACTGCTTTTTCTTCTCTTCTGTTATCTGAAAGACCTTTGTATTATTTACTCATGTCAGTTTTTACCTTTCTTTTCTTACATCTATATTAATTGTGCATCTTACCATTCTGTGATCACTTCCAACATTTACCTTGTTCATGATATATCTTCTGTTAGTGAGAATGAAGTCGATTTCATTAGTTGTTAATCCATTTGGGGCTCTTCCATGTCAACTTTTTGTTCACCCTTTACTTGAAAAAAGTGTTCATTACTGACAATCCTCAAGATTCTGCAAATTCCGCAAGTCTTTCACCTCTTTCATTTCTTTCACCAATTCCAAAATTTCCTATAGTTCCCCTTTCTGCACTGTTTTGTCTCTTTCCAACCTTAGCATTGAAATCTCCCATAATGATAGTGTAGTGTGTTTTCTGCTAATCTAGAAGACTCAACTTCGGTGTACAAATCTTGAACCTCTTCATCATCATGGCTCGATTTTGGTGCATAAATTTATATCTTTATGGACCAGAAAGCCAACTCCACCTTCACTCCTTTTACTATTTCCATTGGTGTACAGCAGATTTCCATTTGATAAACTTATAAGTGATTCATTTATTCTTCTTGTTTCAGCCAAACTGATGATATTCCAATTCACATTTTCTAATTCCGTTTCCAGCTCTAATATCCTGTCTTCACCAATGAGCGATCTTTCGTTGTAACAGGCCAAGTTCAGTTTCTGTGCATGGCAACCTGGTCGTACCCAGGTTGCTTCTACTCTGATCCTCTCATTGCCGTAAGAGGGGGAGTGACTGGGGACTGAGAGCCATTTGTTTTGTTGTGCTGTCATGTGCTGGAGGGTTTGGTCTTTTCCTCTTCACACTGACCAGGCATCTTGAAGAGAACCACTCTACATGTTCATTGCCACCTAAGTGACGTAACAAGGCTTACCATTGAGAAGGTGTGCATGAGTGGATTTTAGGCAGGCAGGTCAACCGGACTTCTCCTAAAACTTCTGAGATAGAAAGATATTGGATCCATCAGTGTTTTAGACTGAGTGTCTGATAACACACAGAATGCCTGTTCCCCTCTAAGTCCCTTGAGATGCTTATTCCATTTAAATATCTTCAACAAAGATGCAATATTTTGTAGCTCTTCATTAAAAAAAGCAACATTCCACAAACAATGTAAATTTTGTTTGTGCATGTGCACAAACAAAACACCACCTACCATAAAAATATTTTAGGCATTTATAAATACAAAATAAAATAAAAATTTATCTTATTTGATGTTCACATATATTTTTTAACAAATTTAGTCCTATAACTTTTTTGACCTATGCTGTACTGTTTGTTTGCATTGTTACTGAATAACAAGAAAATTAATCTGAATATAATGTTTTTTTTTCAAATCTTTAAAAAAATTTATATTCACATTTAAAAAACTTATCTTCAAAATAATTTTTTTAAGATAAATTAGATCTTGAGGAAGATTGTCGTGATGGAATGGGAAACTGCTCAGACAGTGAAAATGAGGACAGTACTGATGCAGAGGCAAGGTGAGTTTATTGTGGAGTTTATTATTTAAAGAAGCTAGAATTCCTTAAAGGAATATTTCTTTTAAGGGATAGAGTGAAAACTAGTAATTATTAAGAAAATTTAGAAAATATTAAAAGAATATTATTTGATTAATTGCGCATAATTTTTCTGATTGCACACAGTAAACACACAAATGCCTTAATTCATTCTTTTTTTGTATTTATGAATTTAAATAAATAAATATCAGTTTATTAATGTAAGAATGCTCATATAGAAAGAATTTTTACATTTTATCCTATATGACCATATGGTCATACAGGATAAAGTCTAGAGGCAATTTCTAGAGAAATTTGTGTTTTCCAGTCTATAAGATACACCCAGGTTTCAGAAGGTGAATTCTGGAAAAAAATATATTTTATTACAGATATCTGAAACCCAAATCCAAAAGTTCTTACTAAAAAAAGTGTCAATGTAGGATGAATTTATTCTTTGTAAAATCCCAAACTCACTACAGTCACTCTTATCATAAAATAAGTAAAATAAATTTTATGTTTATACTCTGAGATGGCTGTATGAGGCCAGAGGAATTTACAAGATAGAGAGAATACAAGAACACCCTGTTCAGTAATCAGTCACAGGAACCGAAACCAAAGTCAACTCAGATGTTCATACTGCTGTTCCTTTTCACTTGACCACTCATCTACAGTGAAAAGGCACAGTTAGAAATAATGAGATAAATCTTACAATCACCAATGAAAAGTAAGAGGTATACAGTCCATTCTGGTTATTTGGGACACATCGGGACTAGTGCATTTTGGACCAATTAAGCGGCTGCCCCAATTATCTGAAGTTTCACGTAAATAGTTAAAAATACAATGTACCCCCCTTTATAACTGCTGTTGGTAACATCAGTTGGTCCCACTGTATAGAATTTAAATACTGTCTCAAGCCATCGTAGTCGCCTTTACGAAAGCAATAACCCTTCCCTTTACCCCTGATGGTAGTTACCTCTTTGAGTAAATTCCACTTCAGCACACTGTGATCACTGCCCCTAGTTGTTCCTCTATATGCAGATTCTTATTGCAAGAAGAATCACTACTGATAATCAAATCAAGAGTAATACTCCCTCTAGTTGCCTTCCGAACATGCTGATGTAGAAAACAATCATCCAATAAATCCACAAAAGCCTTGCTAGTGTGTGAGTGACCAACCCACAAATTCCAGTCAGTATCTGGGAAATTAAAATCCCCCATTATAAGACTCTCTGATTTACTGGCCCACTCTATTTCCCTGTACAGTTTCTTATTATACTCATCAGAGTCATTGCCGACCGGGCTAGCCGAGTGGGTAAAGTACCTGCCCGGCAACCCAAAGGTCGCGGGTTCGATTCCCGCCTCGGGCTTGGATCAAAGTACTGCAAAAACCTTGGGAGGTGCAATATGGCCACAGAAGCCGATGCGCCAACAACTACCAAATCAAAAAAAAAAAAAAAAAATCAGAGTCATTAGGCCTATAGCACACTCCTACTCTCAATTTTCTTATGTCACACCAAACTGACTCGACACTGCATTGTACAGCGATGTCGACTGACTTCACTTCCTTGGATTTTATGTGTTTCTTAACTAATAGCATAACCCCTCCTCCTTTCCTATCCTGTCTATCCTTTCTGTAGACGTTGTACTCCCCAAATTCCAGTTCTGCATTCCTTATATCTGTGTGACACCACGTCTCTGATATCCCAACAATATCCGCCTTTGATATTTTGAGCAATACCTGAAATTCATCAAATTTATTTACTAAACTCCTAGCATTGGTGTACATGCAAGTATACATGCATCTGTTCCTATTCTTAGCTACCCTAACACAACCCATGTGTTTACTTGTACCGCAATGCTCCCACCAGTCTCTGAAATATCTTGCATTTTGTTTTCCAAGCTTCTGCTCATTCCAATGGCTACTGTTAATCTATTAGTCCTTGTTTCCCCCCCAAGCTAGCAGTTTTCCAACCCACCTAACACTGCCTCGATAGCATCAGCAAATATTCTTGCACCCTTTCTATTTAAGTGTATCCCATCCCTGTAGAAGCAGTCCCTTCTGTTAACAAGTACAGACCAGGCTGAAAAAAATTCTACCCCTTGAGCCTTGCATAATCTTTTCAGCGCTAAATTGATCGGCAAAGCTCTCATCATGTACTTGCTCCTATCATGTCTGGGCATGATTGCAGACACTTTCAAATTTAACCCTAATTCAGCTTTTTTTCAACAGTGACCTGTACTTGTTAAGTAATTCTGCCGGTCTTCTACTCTTAATATCATTAGTGCCAACGTATACAACTATATCACGTTTCGTGCCCTTAGAAGATGATATCCACTCTACAATGTCATCAACCTTTGCCCCTGGCAGACATTCCCAGGTTCTGTTCCACCTATCTTGTTACAAAGCATGTCCCCTGTTTCCCTGACAATAGAGTCACCAACATGACAATAGAGACAATAGAATACTGCCGAGATCTTAAGGCAAGCTTAACTATATTATACGATGTGGCAAGTGCTAGTTGCTTAATGCCAAAATTTTATGATTTAAATTGACCCTGGCAAACTTCAGAACGATGTTGTTTTGAAGGCAATACTTTAGAGAAGAAATATGGTAACTTTGGTCCGAGTATCTTAGTGTTAACCTAATGTAATTTTGCACCAAGGTATTCAAAAAATCCTCCATAATTGTGTGTATTGATAGGTTATACCTGGAGAGAAAAGATGTGAATTAAATAGTCAATAAGAGATTAAAAATGAATTTGGTAGTATGAACTAGAGCTATAATGCTCGATACATTCTACATTGATATCAATATTTGTAAAAAATAAGAGAAGTTTACCTCAATATGATACGTTGAATGCTTCCGTATGATACTCTCCAGAAATTAAAACAAAAACAATAAAAAAATTGAAAATCGCACATTTCAGTAAGAAATAATTAACAATAATTAAAAATCAAATGAAAACAATTAAAAGTCAGTTTAATGTAATTAAAAAATTAATTTAATAAAAAAAATTGCAAAACGATATTCCTTCCTGAAGCTGACAATGCTTTTTGACTGTATGTGGTGATCACAGGAATGAAAATTACCCAATAGGGATGAGCATGGAACTTAGATAGGGATTATTTGGCTTTGCGCATGCATGTAAAGGACCATGAGTCAGAGATTAGATACAGCCAGCAAACATTAACAGAATTCTCATGTAATTTAATTTTGACAGTTTCTGCAATTAATAGTTTCGTATAATTACATTGGACACTAAGCATTTTGGTCTCATTAAAAAAAATATATGTTTTTCATTAACGGCATGAAAGGCTAATTCCGACGCTGCTGAACGAGAAGCACAAACTAAGGCTGCACGTTGATTAACATGAAATTTCCGAGTAAACCATGTAGAACCCTGATAAGACGCATCACAATTACCGAAAGAAATGTTGTATACTAGGTCATTTATTTGTGTTGCGAACGAGGAAAGGACTGAGCAATTGTTCAGTATAGTGTGTAATTTCCATATTGGCCTGGCTACAATTTTAAATTCTGTATCTTTAAAGAATCCGTTATGATGTTTGTGCCACTGTTCACATATGGGACAGAAATAAAGTATTTTTTGATATTGCTATTTGTTGGTTGGTGTATTTTTTTGTGTTCTATCCTTAGTTTGTACTCTAATTCTGTCTATTGTAGCAAGTGCGTAACCCCTGTTTAAGAATCTGCTGGTTAATATTTGTATTTCTGAGCCCTTTCCCTTACCCAACATTCAACGAACCGCCATATCAACAGATTACAGATCTTTCCTCGTATACATTAGGGCAGGACCAGATTTCACTTTTATCAAAAGGATTAAATTACAATTTACAACCTCGCAAGCTACCTAAAAAAACAGTGCTTAATTGATATTTAATTTGAATTTCATGATGTTCCACAAAAAGATTTATTTATTCAACAAGTTAACCAGGTGGTTAATAACATAAAAGAAATGCAACTCCCTAAATTGAAAACACATGACGGTTCAGCTTTATGTGAACTTTGGGAAAATAAAGACATTATTATTCAGAGAGCTGATAAAGGCGATACAGCGGTAATACTCAACAAACCTGATTATATTAATAAGATAGAGTTTGTTGTATCAGATACCTCTACTTATCTTGAAGTAAACCCGGCACTAGTTACCAATTTGGTCAATCAATACAATAAAACGTTAACCACCTATCGAAAAAAACGACTACATTACTATGGCTCAGTTAAAAGAATTGAAGGCCAGAACATACAATATTCCTCCACTTTTCGATCAGGTAAAATTATATAAGACCAGATTTCCTATTCGGCCTATTGTTTCCTACAGAAACTCGGCATTTTCATCCTTGGCCACACATGTATATAGCATTATAAACCCTTTAGACAAGAGATACAATTTGGGATTAAGAACTATGATACACTATTTAATAATCTTAAGGAGTGTAGACTTGGCGATAATGATGATTTATTCTCATTAGATATTACCTCGTTTTATATACAGTAAACCCTCGATTTAACAGACTAATAGGGGAGAAGAGGTATCCGCTAATGCCGAACGTCCATTAAATCGAATGTAACCTTGGGGGACCATTTTTTATTGTTCTTAACTAAAAAAAAGCTTTAATACAATATACTAAGACTGTACAATATAAAATTATGTTGCAATTTGGCCTTTGATTTACTGATACCAGAAACTTTTTTTACGCCGTAAATTTCACAAACACGTGCACTGAGACGCCTTGTTCTAATTTCTCAATTAGCTCTAATTTCTGTGCGACGTTTAAGTTCACGCACTTTCTTTTAACTCCTCTATCACTTGATGCCATTTTAAATTGTAAGGATTACAAACTTATTTAATAAATAAAGTCACAATTCAGAAATCACAGAAACAATCTGTATACAACCTGAGCACATGATAGGTTGAGGCAGACTGAGACCAAAACAAAGCGAGTCAATAGACCTGCAATTTAGTGTCTCTTGTCATGTTCAGCTCGCAAGTCACCGCCTATTCTTATCTGTTATTTGTAATCTGGGGAAACTGCTATTTGAACATGTTTTCAGGAGAGAAATGTACTGTTCTAGATAATGTTTGTCTTAAATTTTAGTAAACTGGACAAAAGAATAAGACATGACTCCAGTCTTTAGAAACACCACAGAAACAGGTATCTGACATAGCTAGATTGAATTGAAGAAGACGAGCATTCAAAGAGTCGTGGCCAGTTAGAATGTATGATGTAAGAAGGCTTGGATAGAACCAAAGCTGATTACTTTTTGAGGAAGTGAATTTAATATCAGATATAAAATATCTGGTCACTGCTCCTTTGGTTGAGGAATTCCACCTTGCCATCTTTTATGAAGCTCAGTCCAACATTTCGCTTTTTCATTCTTTGGATCGGCAGTGAGATCATAGGTCAACTCAGAAAAAGTTAGAGGATCTTCTTTACGAATATAGTAAGCAAAGCCTTTGTACGTGAGATACAGATCCAGAGGTAACAAGCCTGCGATAGCTTGCAAAGATGCAGTTGAACTGTTCTACAAGTTCTCAGGAGAGCTGGCAAAAAGGTCTGTTGGACACTGTCTAGTTTGGCTTGAACTGTAATAAGTGTGGTTCTGTGAAACCATATGCCTGCTGCATGTGTAATGATTGGAATAAACACTTTGTATTATAGAATTCTGAGGGTTCCCTTTTTTAAACCTCAGTCCTGTCAAGAGATTTTGAATAACATGGCCGTAAAAGTTTTCACTTTTTTGGAAAGATTCTGGATGTGTGGTAAGAATGACAATTTTTCATCAAAAATTATTCCAAGATACTTGAGTGGTAACAAGTGGCAGAGATACTCCATTAAACTTGACAACCAGAGGTCTGTTATGGTCTAGTTTTCTCTGAAATATCATAATCTTGGTTTTAGATGATAACACTCTCAATTTATTTTTCAGAGTCCAATCCACCAAGTTAACGAGTACAGAGTTAACCTGTTGTTCCAGTTGGGACCTGGAGTTACCATCTATTAAGATGGAGAGATCGTCGGCAAAGGTAGTCATTGCGTATTGGTCGTGTCGTAGGGAGACGACAGCCAATCATCAAGGATGAGGTTCCACACAAGGGGGCCCAAGAATGGGAGCCCTGGGGACACCCTCAAGAAACAGCTTTAGATACCGACTGATGTTTGGTTTGGATGTTGACAGCATGTTCAGCAAAGTAACTTTTGAACAGAAGGAAGAGATGTCTAGAACAATGAGCAATTCTAAGGCATTGTTGGACAGTCTCCCACCAACCATTCTTGAAGACACCTTCGAAATCAATAAAAACTGCCAGTGTATATTTGTAAGCAGAGCAATTAACTTTTTCAATTCAAAAAAGTGCATCTTCACGACTGCAACCAGGCTTAAATCAATACTGAAGAGAGGAAGATAAATTACTTTCCAAAAAAAAGTTGATTACATCTGTATGCCATGAGTTTTTCTAGTAACTTTCCTGTTTGTTTGTTATTGTTTGTTATTTGGTTTTTAGGAGCATTAGCAACTAAGGCCATATTGCTCCGGGATATGCGGTGGTCATTCCCTGACCTTTCTGCATCCTCCGTATTTGGTGGTGACGGGCTCGAACCCCGGTCTAATCAAGAAGCGTGTGCTATGCACTGCTGCTCCTTCCCACCTGGCTACGGAGGCGGCCAGTAACTTTCCTAAGTGTGATAATAAAGCAATAGGCCTGTATGATTTAGGATCACTTGGTGGTTTTCCTGGTTTTGGGATTATTTTAATTGAGAGCAGACTTCCAAATAACAGGTAAATTCCGAGCTTCAAGACACTCGTTGTAGAGTTTCAAAAGATGGTTTGGCCTAATAGAGAAGAATCTTTTTATGAAATTGGTTTCCAGTAGATCAGTTCCTAGGCATTTGTTATTACTCATAGAAGAAACTGCATTTTTAAGCTCTTGTATTTTCTCCCATTTCTCATGTAGAAATGGGAGAATCATATTGCTCATTTTCTTTCCTAACTCCAGAGTGGTAGGCAGAATCAAGAGTTCTATCATCATTGGGAAAAAGTCTCTCAAGTATTTGATTGACAGTTTGCATTCAGTTCAGAGTTTCAGTATTATTTGAGATTATTGTATTAAAGATATCACCATTTGCAATTTACATTTGAAAATTGTTTACATTTGACAGCATTAAACTATAATCCATTTCTGCTGTCCAGTTCAGCCTGATCTACATCATTAGACACACTTATATACAAGCCGACCGGGCTAGCCGAGTGGGTAAAGTACCTGCCCGGCAACCCAAAGGTCGCGGGTTCGATTCCCGCCTCGGGCTTGGATCAAAGTACTGCAAAAAACCTTGGAAGGTGCAATATGGCCACAGAAGCCGATGCGCCAACAACTATCAAAAAAAAAAAAAAAAAAAAAACTTATATACAACTGCAGATTTCAATACTGTAGCCTTTCTCCCTCATCAATATTGTTTAATAAGATAAGAATAAAAGAGTAAAAGAGTTACCCTTGCATCACACTTCAAGGGATCCTGCCTATTACCTTGGTCTGCTCTGAAGAATAACCATTTATAATGATCTTCTGCCTCCAATCCACCTCAGTCCACTTGAGAATCTTGTCCTTGATTCTCAAGGACTGTATTAGTGTACTTCTGACCATGGACTCTCCATGCTTCCCCTTTATGTATTGGCAAGAATTTGGTAGCTCTTCAAGCTAAGAGGATTACCCAAATCCAGTGATGACTCCATGATAAAACCTAAAGGTTTGATGCACTCCTCGGCAGCCTCTTTCAATATGACTGGATAAATACTAAGGCCTTGTCCATTTTCAAGCTTAGGGGTGTGCTTGTTACAATCTCTTCTAATATGTATATCACAAATCCTTCAGTGCTTAGGTATATTAGCACAATATCTACCATTTAAAAAGGGTCTTTCTGCCTTCAAGATCAATACAAAGTATCTATTTAGCTCAACGGTCGCATATTCTGAATTACCTCTGATTGCACCATTTCCAATGATGGTTAATTTGGTTTTTGTTAAAAGCACATGGAACTCATTTGTAAATCTCACAGATGGGCCAGTTTATAGTTTTGCTTGTTAAAGATGCATAGTTGTGGACTAGATATAAGAAAATTTTCTTTTAGCAAAAGTTTATTAACCATTGAAACAATTTGCCACCTAATCTAATCTAATACTGAAATCTAGTCTTATAGAAAGTTTATATTAATTAACCAACAGTTGGACAACTTAAAATTAGGTGACAGGTATTTTTTAAGAATGACCCTAAATAATCTTGACTTCCTTTTGTCATTTTGTCTGTAATAATGCCAATACTATTCAGATATAGTGAGAATCCATTATAACAAATATTTCTGATTTTCTCAATATTCTGCTTTGTGGACTTTACTGTGTTTAAATCAAAAATGAGTGTGTATTTAAAAACTTATTGTAAGGGATGGGTTAATTAGAATGTGAGGCTGATATGGCTATGTGGCATCAACAGATCGTGGCTGCAAATTGCATGTATTTTCTGAAAAGTTTGCCTATTTTGTGAGAAGAAAAATCTAAGTTTCTGAGAGGACAAACTATGCAACCTTAACCTGGGCCTAACTTGGCCAGTATGTGAGAAAATCTCATAAGTTCTTATGTCTTGACAGATTCTGTATCTGTATCAACCGAACCATTCTTCGTTTAGCTGATACAGAAATTGAATCTAGACTTTTTCCCCATGGTATAAGAATAATGAAGCTATCCACTGCACTAAACATAAGGACTTTTGGAATATTAAAAATATTTCATATTAGAAGAAGTTTTCTATTAACTTATATCAGTGGCATGCAAAAACTTTTGGCCACAGATCCCTTTCAATTCCTAACTTTATCCATGAATACCCAAATTAAAATACCATTATGTTTTATTTTTCTCAATTTTTGTGATCAACAAAAATATATATATTTCTAACCCACCTTCAAAATTTCCCCTTCTATTTTTCAAAATACACAGATTTAAAAATTTGGATAAAAGATCTGTCTGGCTGCCTATATGCAGTCTGCCAAATATGTAGTCACTTATATATCTTTGCTTCTAGAAATGTTTTAAAAAAATTCTCAACAACTTATTTTAGAATTTTAGATATTTATTTTTAATTATTTCAGGAGTGATATGGAAAAATACGGAAAAACACATGGGTTTTGGCAGCAATTTGTAAACAACATTTGTACTAGTTCGCTAATGAACACTCGCAGAGGTAGAGCAGGTTTGGTTTTGAATCCTCTCAGAGGACTGTCTTTGGTTGCCCGCTTTCCATTTTCACCATTCTCACCTACATCTCCAAGTGATGGTAAGTGACATGCATTGTTATTATTTGGATACTGTATGTTTAAATGTTAAGAAATTCCCTTTAAAAATAAAAAAATTGTGTGAGTCCTAACTAACTTGCAGGTCTTAGTGTCAATTCATTATTATCAAAATTACTGTAACTCAGAGTGAAAACGGATACAAAATACAGGAGGGCCTCGATTAACATGATTGATTTGTCCACGAGCGTATCGCGCAAAACGGAAATGCGTTAATCGAATATAATAACCATTAGGAAAAATTATAATTGGTCCTTGACCTTCTGGAATGTCCATAAAGAATTTTAAAAATACCTTTTAAATAACTTTTTAACTGTATACAATGTAAAAGATAATGAAAATAATTATGGAATTAAATGTTTATTGCATAAAACAGCAGTTCCCAAACTGCTTGTTGGGAACTGTGGAATATTTTAAATTTTCGAGGGAAACACAGCGATACTCGACATCTGTTGGACACCGCACGAACTACTAGCTCGAGGTAAGTAAGGTAAGGTGTGTGGTATATTAGTGTCTAACGGCTCCTGGGATTTCTCCCATCTCTGCGGGTGTACATTGTATCGGGGCCAGAGATTTGAAGTACGTGGGGGTCATGTGCTGTATATTGTGTTGTGCCCTTTGTTCCTCCGGTCTGTTAGCCGCCAAGTCCCTAGTGGGACCCGACGTTACCACACCGTGCCACGGGGAGGCTGACCGGGTGCGCCACTGATGCTAGAGTACTCTGGCAGGTCCTGCCACCTACTTTCCTGGGATTTTAGTGGCTAGGACCAGATTTGAGAATGAGATAATTGCTGTTTCTTGAGCAATGGTTGTAATTTTAACAGAGCGTAGGGTTGTTCACTGATAACTTGTTCTAGGACCAAATAGGTTGGGCAATAATTTTGA
Source organism: Mastigoproctus giganteus (assembly GCF_048544385.1). Lineage (NCBI taxonomy): Eukaryota > Metazoa > Arthropoda > Arachnida > Uropygi > Thelyphonidae > Mastigoproctus > Mastigoproctus giganteus. The sequence goes on along the minus strand of NC_143578.1, from coordinate 196,998,690 downwards.
TGTATTTAGATTTAGACCTGTGGGGTATATATATACACACACACACACACACATATAAAAAAAAAAAAAAACATTGTGCAAGAGAAAAGTAAGGGAGGAAGGCAGAAGACTGGAAGGTAGGAAACAGAAGGGGGCCGACAGGGAAGATGGCCCCTGATGACAGTGTGGCATGCCCAGTGCCTCACCAGAGAGAAGAGTGGGGTGGACAAAAAAAAAAGTCATTGCGTAAGAGAAAAATGGGGGGGGGGTTAAAGGACGGATGGTAGGAAACAGAGGAAAGACGCCAAAAGAAAAAAAAGAGAGAGATACCCTGCAAGTGCAGGGTAGGTACAGCTAGCATGGCCAATCATTTGGAGCCGACACTTGGTGGAAATCCAGCAGTGTGAGTGTTGCTATGGTGGATGGGTCATGTTCAGGAAGGTCTAGTCCAGGTGTCGTCATTGGGACTCCATTTGGTGAGTCTGTGTCGCATCCAGACTGAAGGCTGGTCCAGTAGTCCATGATAACAAATAGTGGGGTGGTCAAAACCGGGAGTCCAAGATATGATGGTCAAGCCCAGGGATCGATGGTAGGTCTCTTCTTGATGAGATGTGTCACATCTGGTCGGGAGAAGTTGGTCCAGGAATCAATAATGAGGAATTTGTCAAGGTATGTGTGGACCCTGTCTTTGATTGCACTGCTAGTATTGTCCCAACCAAGTGGGGAGACCAGTTGACTACTTGAGATGTGAGGAATCAAATTGGGTTCTGTACTTCAGATGTTTTGTTGGTCAAGTCTTGTGTAAGTTGGTCCAAGGCATGAGCATCCATGGCTCAGTGATGTGCAGCAACAGTTGGCCGTCGTGGTTGTTATGACCTATTGATTTGGATGCTAAGGTGGTGGTAGCGCTTTCTGCCCTTCTCCCTTTCTGCCTGGAGCGTCCTTTCCGAAAACCGTACTGGTTAAGTGAGGAGAGACCAGCATCATTGTAGTGGGCTTCTATTCTATGGGAGATCATCCATTCGAGAAGTTTGCTGAAGACTGGCAGCAGGGCAATGGGCCAGTAGGATTGTGGCAGATCATGTGATTTGGTTGCATTCTTCAATATAAGTCTAACGGTTGCAGTCCTCTATTGTGTGGGGAAGAATCCTTGGTGAAGACAGTGGTTTAACAGGTTGAGTATGGTAGTGGGAATAAGTTCAATGGCTTTCTGGATGATTTCTGGATTGAGCATGTCTCTGCCCGGAGCCTTCTTGTTTCCGATTCTAGATGCAGCTAAGTTGAGCTCGGTTGGGGGTGAAGGGTTCTTCAATTGCAGTTGTGCGATATGTTTCATTTTCGGGCAGAGCTCTAACTGTTCCATTGTGTGTGGGTCAGCAGGCTGCTGAAATGTAGTGTCTAGAATATTGTTGATAGTGTTTTGCCATGATCTGGTGTAGAGTCCGGTTCGGTAATGTTGTGGTTGATACGACCTCGCCTCTGGGGAGCTTGTTAGTGGTCACTTTGTACACAACCCCCCCCCCAGGGATCGGCGTTCCCTTCGGTGCTTACCATGGCTTCCCATGAGCACCTTTTGCGCTGTTTTATTGTTGTGGTGTACTGGTTCCTGGCCACTCGATATTGCAGTAAAACCTCTGTTTCTTCTGGAGACCACGTTCTTCTTGCACGTTGATAGTGTTTTCGTTGGTAAATGACTTCGCGAGTAAAAGAGCCTGGAGTTCTGGTGATCACCAGGTGTGAATCTCTTCTTTTTGATAGCCTTGTTTGCAGCATTAGTGATGAGCTGTGTAATTGCGCATTGATGCTGGTCTAGGCTGAGGCCGCTAGGATTGAAGCGGCTAGCTGCACTGGTCAATTCCTCCTTAAAAAGGTTCCAGTCAGCCTTATTCAGGGCATATCTTCTTTGTTGAGTTCGGTTGGTTGGTTGGTTGAGTTACTAGTGAATGGTGTAGTTGGAAGGTTAATACTCTGTGGTCAGAGGTAGTCCAGTCCTCACGGACTGTCCAGGAAGCAAGGTGCTGAGCAATGGAGCTTGAGGCTAAGGTGACATCTATGGTAGCTTCCCACAGGGTACTGGAGAAAGTTGGCAAGCAGTTAGGTTTGTTTAGAATGACCAGGTTGCTGTTAGACAAGTAGTCCTCAAGATGTTGGCCATTTCTGTTTCCTCTGTGATTTTGAGTTCGGCTGTGCCAGGCTGGGGACCTGCAGTTAACATTAGTCCCTATGATGAGTTTTGCATTTGGCATTTGTAGCTGGATGGTCTGTAGATATCGGGTGGCAGGAAGAATATCTTCCCCCGGTCGACAGTATATTGAGACTAAGTAGAATTGCCGCAGTGGTGAAATTACATGGGCGCACACAGCCCAGCTAGTACACAGATCAGTGATTTTGGTGACAGTCAGTTCGGGATTGCGAACGACGATCGCAGCCCAGGGTGTGTCACCATCAACCTGGACCACTTTAAATCTCAAGGGGTAGCCTTTTACCTCCTTGTTATGAGTGTATGGCTCCTGAAGAAGCAGCACATCTAAGTTCTCTTCATCTGCCTTTTTGACCAGTTGTGCAGCAACAGCCTTGGACCTCTGAGCGTTATGTTGTGCTATTTTCACAGTGTGGATATTTACGTTTGGTCTGTTACTCCCCATATTCAGTTCTTGACCGTTGAGCACTTCTGGCTTTGAAATAAACTGGGCAATTGCTGTCACGGAGTGAATGGTTGGGGCCTTGCACCTTTAGGGCCTTGCAATTGGCACATGTGGGAGGTTGAGACTTTTGGGGGGGGGGGGCATGTAGCGTACTCATGCCCCATTTCGGCACAGTGGCCACAGGTGGGCAGATTTTGCCTGCACGTGTGCGTGGTGTGACCGAAACAGCAGCACCTGAAACATTTGGGGACAGCTACATGCTCCCTAAAGCGGTGTCTGTCCCAGTTAATGTAAATTCTTGTTTGCTGGGAGAGGATCTTCCAGGCCTTGGGTGATAGCTCAAAAACCCAGTTAATGGTGTGCCCAGCTCTGGTTTTTGTTTGGAATTTAGGGATTATGTGAGAAGTCAGTTCTTCATCTGGGAGTTCCTGTTTCAAGTTTCAGAGGAATTTCGCTTTGCAATTCCTCTGGAGGGAGATCCTTGTGCACATCTAGTACCAGTATACAAGGGCCCTTTTGTCTAGGGGACTCGGCCAGGAGTCCAAGATATGGTATTTTAGGGTTCTGAATAATCAGTTCAGCATCCTCTTTTGTGGCTGTTTCTATAATTACTCCTGTATTTCACATTTTGTGAATTGACTTGATTTTAGTGTTCTTTAAGTCATCTGTCAAGGAGTCCATGACGGTCTTCTTGACCTCCTCACTGGACATACGACCTTCATTGGTAAGGGGTTTAAGTACCACTAGTATCACCCAGACCTAACCACTAGGTTAGGTCTGGGTGATAGCGTTTTCTTCAGTGTAGTCCGTAGGTTGGCACCTGAATTGTTTGTCTTGTAGCCCAGTTCCTGAGATTCGGGAATAAAGTCTGGTGGTGGCTTCCTCAGCGCTTGGGCATATGTGGAGTCATGCTGTCGCATTTGTTTTACTCCACAATCAGTGTAGGCTTCCAATTTTGCAGTTGCCTTTTCGTTTTCCAGGTGAGTCTGGATAAGCAGCGATTCCATTTTATTCCATAGGGTGACGATTTCTGCCCTAAGAAGTGTTGTAACTCTGTTAGTTGGCTCTTTGAGCAAGTTCTCCAGTACTACTTTGAGTTGTAGCAATTGTTGGATAACTGTCCCCTCAGGCATGTTGGGATCAAGGGGGAGGTCAGGTTGTCTCGTGTCTGTGTACTCGGTTTAGAGAGGGGGGTTCCATGGTCCCTCTGTTTTGAGATTTTGACCTGGTTTCCCGATCAGATTTGGTACCGATTGGTTTTTTGTTCTTCTTAATGGGGGTTCAGTTTGAGATTCTTCATGTTGCTCTGCTATTTTAGGGTTGTCGGTCACTGGCAGGGTTGTGTTTACAGCCGATTTCCTCGATTTACCCTCCATTTGAGCAGATACGAATTGGTGAGTTCACTGTGGATGAGCGAGTGGCGAGACAGTCTCACAGAAGGAGCTCAGAAAATGAGGGCAGATGATACCCGCTTCAAGTTAGTAGGTGAATCAACTTAAGAAGTGCTGCACAAGAACAGCTACCACCAGTAGGATTTACAGTATAAGTCATGTGCTATTTGCCCTGTGATGACATCCATATGGTCATTATAATGGTATTAAGTTAGACCAGTGATTATTATTTATAGCTTGCAAAATTATTTAAATCAAGTGGCACAATTCTAATTTCTGCCGAATCCATGGGGGCAAAATCAGCCGTTCACATCCAGTATCTCGGCAGACTGCAAATGTGTTGCCGATGACTTCCTTGTCACAAGAGAGCGGCGCCTCCGTAGCCGGGTGGGCAGGAGCAGCAGTGCATAGCACACGCTTCTTGATTAGACCGGGGTTCGAGCCTGTCACCACCAAATACGGAAGATGTGGAAAGGTCAGGGAATGACACCGGAGCAATATGGCCTTAGTTGCTAATGCTCCTAAAAACCAAATAACAAACAACTTGTCACAAGAGAAACTATATTCGTCATAACGCAGAGGCACACGACATTCAGTAACGTCTTTTAAGTTTTTGTTTTCTAATTTCAGTGTAGTAGGGAGATGAATGCTGTGAGAAGCAGGTGTACGCGGGAGGGCAGTTACTGCCAGAGGCAAAGAGTGCGACTAAGTAGCTCTCACTAAAGGGAAGCTTAAGCAACAAGTGACCTTCAGCTATGATTGTACTCACACAGGGGGGGTCACCCTCCCCAGTCGATAGTGCAGTTCAGCCATGGTAGCAACAGAAATATGTGTTTGCTGCACTTTCCAATTCTGGAACAATGCCGCCAAGGTGGGCAGACACATTGTTATTAGCGTTGGATACGAATGAGTTGAAATGCATGAGAATGGCCCAGAAAAATGAAAAACTGATCTCACCACTGAGTTCCTCTTCCTTAAAAACCCTTGTATGGCACAAATCCAAAAGCTGGCACTATTTTAAACTGATTAAAACTATCAGTATGCACGCAGTGATTTGCAGTATGTGTTACTAAGAAGGCAGCCATTTTGGCAGGCTACTAGCTCGAGGTAGTTCACAGTTTCAACATTTCTTATTAAACTTATGTTTGGACCTAACTACTAAGCGGAACTGTTAGGTATATCTTTTGGTCTGAGTGTGCCTTGAAAAAATTGCCGAGACACTAAAAGCGCCTTGAACCGAGAAAGTTTGGGAACCTCTGACATAAAATACACAATGAAGAAATGACTGTTGCGGAAATATTTGAACAGTGTTGACTTTCTCTTTTCATCAATCAATTTCCGATAGCCGACAACAATCTTCTCTAGACCCTGGCGAAATAAATATCGCAGAAAACCTCAACCTTTTGTTTGAGGTTCTACGCGATACGAAAGATTTCATCTAAATCTTTTACCATTATCTCCTTCGCAATAACATTTTCATCTGGCTCATTTAAAAATTTGAATTTTTATGCAAGTGTGCATTGACTTTATTAGCAGGAGACAAACAAGTAACACGTCTTCTATCAATGGAACACACCGAGGTGGGCAGCAGGCAAATGTTTGTTTATTGACCGTACTACTCGCGGTAAGCTTAACGTGCGATTCAAGTCTTTTTCAACTATCGCATAAAAAAAAAAAGATCGCGTTAACTGGAAATTTGCATCGTGTAAAGTGCAAAGTGGTATAATTTTTCAAATAGCGTTAACTGAAATTCGCGTTAATCGAACTCACATTATGTGAGGCCTTCCTGTAGATTGTGACAAGTTTAATAATAGGAAATATACATATTATATACATAATTCGGCCCTGGAGGAAATGTGCAACGCTCAAGGGGTAAAATTTTTTCAGTCTGGCCTGTGCTTGTTAACAGGAGAGACTGCTTCTACAGGGATGGGATACACTTAAATAGAAAGGGTGCAAGAATATTTGCTTATGCTATCGAGGCAGTGTTAGGTGGGTCAGAAAACTACAAGCTTGTGGGGGATTCACAGGCTAAAAGGTTAAAAGTAGCCACAGGCAGAGAGGTGAAGGTGATTCTTGCACAACTTCTATTAGAATAAGTAGTGACCTGGAGAGAGGGGTGTTGGGGGTTTCAGGGACTGATGGCAATCATCGTGAAACAGGTGGGTATATGGGATGTGTTAGGGTAACTAATAATAAGAATAGGAACATGTATACTTGCAGGTATACCAGTGCTAGAAGTATAGTAAATAAATTTGATGAATTTGAAGTGTTGGTCAAGACATCAAAGGCGGATATTGTTGCGATAGCAGAGACGTGGTGTCACACAGATATAAGGAATGCAGAACTGGAATTTGGGAAGTACAATGTGTACAGAAAGGATAGACAGGATAGGAAGGGAGGAGGTGTTATGCTGTTAATTAAGAAAAACATAAAATCAAAAGAAGTGCATCCAGTTGATATAGATGAACAGTGCACTGTTGAGTCAGTTTGGTGTGACATAAGCACTGCGAAAGCAAAAATAAGAGTAGGAGTGTGTTATAGGCCTAATGACTCGAATGAGTACAATGAACAATTGTACAGACAAATAGAGTGGGCTAGTAAATCAGAATATCTTCTAATGGGGGATTTTAACTTCCCAGATATTGACTGGAACTCGTGTGTTGGTCACTCACACACTAGTAAGACTTTTGTGGATTTATTGGATGATTGTTTTCTGCAGCAGCATGTTTGAGAGGCAAGCAGAGAGGGTAATACTCTTGATCTGGTTATCAGCAGTGATCATTCGTGTATTAAGAAATTGCAGATAAAGGAATCACTAGGTGGCAGTGATCACAGTGTACTGATGTGGGATTTACTTAAAGATATAATTACCATCAGGGGTAAAGGAAAGGGATTTTACTTCCGAAAAGGTGAGTACAGTGATCTCACACAGTTTTTAAATTCTGTACAGTGGGATCAACTGACGATGATACCAACAGTAAATTCTAAGTGGGAAGCATTCAAGTAATTAATCGTGGAAGCTACTAAAAGTTTCATACCTATCAAGAAATATTGTTCAAGGTTTAGGCCTAAATGGTTATCAAATGAACTAATGAGACTCGTGACAGAGAAGAAAAATGCATGGGATCCATATAAATTATCAAGCGACTCAGAAGCCTACGGCAGTTATAAGCTAGTCTGTAGTAGTAGTAGTAGTAGCATGTGATGCAAGAAAGCAAATGTATGAGCTTATGCAGCATCAGCCAAAAAAAAAAAAAAAAAAGTCACACCATTCGCTCCAAATGCCTGTCCAGTTTCTCCTTAAATTTATTCAACCTATCAACATCTACAACGACAGGTGGAAGTTTGTTCCAGCAATTAACCACCCGCTGGCTAAAGGCAAATTTCCGCACATCTATTCTTCATCTGTCTTTTCTTAATTTGAATTTATGCCCCCTTAGGTTCGTAATCTGAACAAGTGGAAGGATCCCATCAGAATTCTGTTTGGACTGATCCTTTGTCTCTGAGTGAAAGTAGTAGTGGCATGTGATGCAAGAAAGCAAGTGTATGAGCTTATGCAGCATCAGCCAAAAAAAAAAAAAAAATCACATTTCCATCCAAATGCCTGTCCAGTTCCTTCTAAAATTTATTCAACCTATCAACTTCCACAACAACAGATGGAAGTTTGTTCCAGCAATTAACCACTCGCTGGCTAAAGGCAAATTTCCGCACATCTATTCTACATCTGTCCTTTCTTAATTTGAACAAGTGGAAGGATCCCATCAGAATTCAGCATGCCCAACCCAACATCCCTTGATGTTGGGTTGGGGGATGGAAGTCTGTTCCACCACCCAACTACCCGCTGGCTAAAGGCAAATTTCTGCACATCTATCCTACATCTGTCTTTCCTCAATCTGAATTTATGCCCTCTCAGGTGATTATTCTGAGCATGAGGAAGAATCCCATTGGCATTGAGCATGCTCAAAACATTCAGAACTTTATACACCTCTATCAGATCACCTTTCCGGGGCCTAGTCTCCAGACACTAATTTGCAAAACTTAAGCCTTTCTTCGTAAGAGCAACCCTTTGTTCCATTCACTAACCTTGTCCATCTCTGTACTCATTCCAGCAGCTCTACATCCTTCTTGAAATGAGGCCTCCAGCCCTGTATACAGTACTCAAAGTGTGGCCTGACCATTGCCTTATACAAGGGAATAATCACCTCCTTATCCCTGCTAGAAAAATTCCTGTATATCATTGACAAGACACCATGAGCTACTCTTACAGCCCGTCTGCTCTGCTCAGAGAACTTCATATCTGCCTGCACAATTACCCCCAGGTACTTTTCATTCTCTACCACTGTCAGCATAGTACCACAGAGTTGATACGTTGCTCTGGGGTTGCTGTTTCCCATATGTAGTACTTTACATTTGTGAATGTTAAAATTCATTTGCCACCTCTCATCCCATCTACTCAACCTTTCCAGATCCTGTTGGAGCAGCATAGTGTCAGTAGTGTCCTTAAGAATCCTGCCAACCTTTGTATCGTCTGCAAACTTGGACATTAAGCTTGATATACCATCATCAATATCATTTATAAATACAGAAAACAATAGTGGACCCAACACTGAACCCTGAGGGACTCCACTAATAACATTAGTCCACGATGAGCAGTGTCCATTGATTACCACTCTCTGTCTTCTCCCTCTCAACCATCCCTTCATCCATAGCAGTAATTTGCCTCCAATGCCACGCTGCTCCAGTTTGTGCAGCAGTCTTCCATATGCAACAGTATCAGAAGCATTTCTAAGATCCAAATATATATCAAAGTTATTCCCTGCATCCAGTTCTTTTGTGACTGCATCACTGTATCCAATCAAATTGGTCAGGCAAGACTTTCCCTTAACAAAACCATGCTGTGTCCGAGCTATAACTGAAGTCTTGTCTAGGTGATCCTGCAGTCCTTCTTTAACCAGTGCCTCCATTAATTTTCCCAGAACAGAAGTTAAACTCAAAGGTCTATAATTACTTGTGTCAGCCTTTGATCCTCCTTTGTGAATTGCGGTCACATTTGCACATCTCCAGTGTATGGGTACCTCCCCTGAGTCCAAGAAAGCTCTCAAAATTATGGCTAAGGGTTTGCTTACTTCCTTTGCTGCCTTCTTTAATATAACTGGATAGATCCCATCCACCCCAGGTGCCTTTCTTATGTTTATCTTCAACAATTTCTCCTCCACTTTACTCAGTTATTTCAAGATTATCTAGCTTACTGCCAGAGTTGAATACACCTCTGGCATTCCCCTCCCTGAATAACTCCTCATGTGTGAATGTTGATGCAAAATATTCATTTAGTTAGCATTAGCATTAGTAGAGGCATTTGATGCAAGAAAGCAAGCTTATGCAGCATCAGCCAAAAAAAAAAAAAAAAAACCCACTTCCACTTCACCCCTCTGTTCGTTCAAAATATTTGTCCAGCTGAGCCTTAAACTTATTTAGGCTATCAACCTCCACCACAAGGGATGGAAGTCTGTTTCACCAACCAACCACCCGCTGGCTAAATGCAAATTTCCGCACGTCTATCCTACATCTGTCTTTCCTCAATTTGAATTTATGCCCTCTCAGGTGATTTTTCTGAGCTAGAGGAAGAATCCCATCAGCATTGAGCATGCTTAAACCATTCAAGGCTTTATACACCTCTATCAGATCACCTCGCTGGTGCCTAGTCTCCAGACACTGTAATTTGCGGCGCCTCCGTAGCCAGGTGGGAAGGAGCAGCAGTGCGGCACACGCTTCTTGATTAGACCGGGGTTCGAGCCCGTCACCACCAAATACGGAGGATGTGGAAAGGTCAGGGAATGACCACCGCATATCCCGGAGCAATATGGCCTTAGTTGCTAATGCTCCTAAAAGAAAAAAAAAAAAAAAAAAAAACCCCTGTAATTTGCAAAACTTAAGCCTTTCTTCGTAAGAGCACCCCTTGGTTCCATTCACTAATCTTGTTGCCCTTCTCTGTACTCGTTCCAGCAGCTCTACATCCTTCTTGAAATGAGGTCTCCAGACCTGTATACAGTACTCTAGGTAAAAGAAATTTGTCAGGAGTGGGATTCAGCGTGCTTAACCCATTCAAGGCCTTATATACCTCAATCAGATCACCGCGCAGGTGCCTAGTCTCCAGCCACTGCAATTTGCAGAACTTAAGCCTCTCTTGGTAAGAGGATCCCTTCATTCCCCTCACCAATCTTGTTGCCCTTCTCTGTACACGCTGAAGTAAATCTACATCATTCCTAAAATGAGGCCTCCAGACCTGTACGCAGTACTCAAGGCGTGGCCTGACCATTGCCTTATACAGAGGGATAATCACCTCCTTTTCCCTGCTAGCAAAATTCCTATATATCATTGACAAAACCCCATGACCTGCCCTGGCAGCCTGTCTACATTGCTCAGAGAACTTCATATCTCACTGCACAATTACTCCCAGGTCTTTTTCATTTTCTACCACCTTAAGTGTAGTACCTTAAGGTGGTAGAAACCTTAACCTCCTTTGTGACCTGTAATCAGGTCACAAAGGAGGTTAGGCAGACGAAGGCAGATTACGAGAAATCTTTGGCAAAAGATGCTAAGAAAAACAGCAAGGATTTCTTTACTTTCATAAATGCTAAAAGGAAGGGGATGAATCTGATTGGTCCACTTGATATCGATGGTTTGACTGTTGATGATCCTGCTCAGATAGCAAACAAACTGAATGAGTATTTCGCATCTACATTCACACATGAGGAGTTATTAAGGTTTGAAAATGGCAGAAGGTTATCAAATTGTAGCAGGGTGCTTAATGATTTTGTAATAACTGAGAGCAAAGTGGAGGAGAAATTGTTGAAGTTAAACATAAGAAAGGCACCTGGGTTGGATGGTATCTATCCAGTTATATTAAAGGAGGCAGCAAAGCAACTAAGCAAACCCTTAACCATAATTATGAGAGCATCCTTGGATTCAAGGGAGATCCCCACAGACTGGAGATGTGCAAATGTGTCCGCAATTCACAAATGGGGATCAAAGGGTGAGACGAGTAATTACAGACCAGTTAGACCAGTTAGTAATTACAGACCGGGTAAAATAATGGAGTCACTGGTTAAAGATGAATTGCAGGATCATATAGACAAGACTGCAGCAACAATTCAGACACAGCATGGGTTTGTTAAGGGAAAGTCTTGTCTGACAAATTTGATAGGATATTATGATGTGGTTACAAAGGAACTGGATGCAAAAAATAATTTTGATATCATATATTTGGATTTCAGGAAAGCTTTTGACACTGTTGCTCATGGAAGACAATTGTACCAATTGGAGCAGAATGGTATTAAGGGTAAGTTGCTACAATGGATAAAAGGATGGTTCAGTGGGAGAAGACAGAGGCTAGTAATTAATGGGTGTTAATCTTTGAGGACTAATGTTATTAGTGCAGTCCCACAGGGTTCCGTTTTGGGTCCACTGTTGTTTTGTATATTTATCAATGATATTGATGAAGGTATATCAGACTTAGTGTCAAAGTTTGCAGATGATACAAAGTTTGGCAGGATTGTTAATGACAGTAATGGCAGTGTGCTACTGCAACAGGATCTAGATAATTTGGGCAGATGGGCTAAGAAGTGGCAACTGAAGTTTAACTTTGACAAATTCAAAGTACTGCGTATGGGTAGAAGTAACCCCAGAGAAACGTACCAACTGTGTGGTACTACACTTACGGTGGTAGTAAATGAAAAAGACCCGGGAGTAATTGTGCAGTCAGATATGAAGTTTTCAGAGCAATGCAGACAGGCTGCAGGTCATGGGGTTTTGTCAATGATGTATAGGAATTTTGCTAGCAGGGAAAAGGAGGTGATTGTCGCTCTGTATAAGGCAATGGTTAGGCCACGCCTTGAGTACTGCGTACAAGTCTGGAGGCCTCATTTTAGGAAGGATGTAGATTTGCTTGAGCGTGTACAGAGAAGGGCAACAAGATTGGTGAGGGAAATGAAGGGATCCTCTTATCAAGAGAGGCTTAAGTTCGGCAAATTGCAGTGGCTGGAGACTAGGCACCTTCTCGGTGATCTGATAGAGGTGTATAAGGCCTTGAGTGGGTTGAGCATGCTGAATTCTGATGGGATCCTTACACTTGTTCAAATTACGAACCTAAGGGGGCATAAATTCAAATTAAGAAAAGGCAGATGTAGAATAGATGTGCAGAAATTTGCCTTTAGCCAGTGGGTGGTTAATTGCTGAAACAAACTTCCATCTGTCGTTGTGGAAGTTGATAGGTTAAATAAATTTACGGAGGATCTGGACAGGCATTTGGAGGGAATGGTGTGATTTTTTTTTTTTTTTTTTGGCTGATTCTGCATAAGCTCATACACTTGCTTTCTTGCATCACATGCCACTAGTACTATTAGATTAGATACAGACAAACAAAAAGCTTTCAGTTGTTTTGTCAACCTTCCTCAGTTAAACTGACAGTTAAGAATGGAGCATGAGGGTGTGTACTGCCAATCTTGTACGTGAAGTGCGCGATTAATTGTTGGATGTTGAAGTCTGTGGCTGTTATGCATGCAGACGTTGCGAGCGTTTGTCAATAGTCAGGATTGCTGTTTTGATGATAGGGTAGACTCGACATCCACTGCTCCTGTTGACCGAGGTATTGGAGCATTTGATGTTCAACGACTCCAATCAGGTGCGTCATCAATAGTTGCAGGACTTATCCACAATCACAACATCGCGGTGTGGGTTAATGTCATGTGGGTTGCCCAAACGTGTTCGGCAATAACTGAGTGCTCCACATCCGCTAAGCAAATTGCTCTTTCGTGTTCCGAAAGCCGTTTTTCGAGCCGTCTCCCAGTTTCCTCGATGTAGCAGCTAGTGCAGTCACGCAAGAGATGCGGTAGAATCAGATGAAATTCAGATGTCTACCGCCTCTCTTGCCGGGACTGCACTAGTTGCTGCATTGGGGGAAACTGGGAGACGGCTTGAAAAACGCCTTTCCGAACACAAAAGAGCAATCTGCTTAGCAGATGTGGAGCACTCAGCTATTGCCGAACACGTTTGGGCAACCCACCACGACATTGATCCACACCGCGATGTTGTGATTGTGGATAAGTCCCACCACTATCGACGACGTGCCTGGTTGGAGTCGTTGAACATCAAATGCTTAGTACCTCAGTCAATAGGAGCAGTGGATGTTGAGTTCACCCTATCATCGAAACAGCAATCCTGACTATTGACAAACACTGTCGTCCGCATACATCACAGGCTTCAACATCCAACAATTAATCACACACTTCACGTACATGACTGGTAGTACACGCCCTCTTGCTCCATTGTTAACTGTCAGATTAACTGAGGAAGGTTGACAAAACAACCGAAAGCTTTTTGTTTGTATGTATCTAATCTAATATATGTATATTTCCTATTATTAAACTTGTCAAAATCTAGTTTGTATCCATTTTCGCTCTGAGTTACAGTAATTTTGATAATAATGAACCCAGAGCGCATAGGCCTCTTTAATCATAGTGTCAATTCAGTTAATTTCATCTTAGATTGGTATCTATATCTAAACCAGGGCTGGATTTTGGTGTTTGTAGACCCTAGGCACTTTTATTCTGAAATGTGCTAAAAAGGGGGTAAAACGTTTCTTCTATTTTTAACACTTTGACTGCAAATCACATCAATTAACGTGCCTCAAGTTTCAACCATAATAAATGATAAACCGCCTAAATTGACGGAGCAACCATCACTTTGATTCTTCTAGTTTCGAGAATAATCGCTAGATAGCGTATACGTATTGAATTGAAGCTCCTAGATTCAGTTGCGCACAGGCACTGTGCCTATGGTGCCTAATGGGAAATCCGGCCCTGATCTAAACTGTGATATATCCTTTTCTTTTTCAAAAATATGTGTTCTTCAAAGTATGACATTCTTCAATGTTAACATTCTAGCTTGTTTCCACAGTTTTAAAAGAATTAAAAGCATTGAGGTGTACTTGATTTTTGGAGATGTTTTATTTTCTTTTTAGTTTTTACTCTTAATCAATTTCAGTTCATTTTTTACTATTCTCAATGAAATAGTCTCACTCAGTTTGCCGAATGTGAGTGTGTCATAAAATGAAAAGGTTATGCCACATATTAAATATAGATTGGCTACTGTCAACACCTTTGGTTACCAGCATTATTTTCCCTTTAACTTAGATTGGTATTCAAAATTTATTAGTGCTGCACCTAGATATGGCCGGACCTGGCAGCCACCCAGGGCCTGAATTCCAATGATATTTAAATTTAAAAAAAAAAAAAAAAGGTTGTTTCTTAATATAATACTTTAATTATACAAAAAAAATTCAATATAGGCTTATTTATATTACAGTAAATTTATTTATTTTGTAATCAGATGTTAAAAGAAATTAAGTTTTGCCTATTTTTGTACCCAAAATGTTCACTTTCTAAATATCTATCCCAAGAAATATGAACATTTCTTGGGATACTTAGCCGTTCATGATATTTCAGGGAAAGGACTAACACAATCTATACTAAAAATGTTAGAAACAAACAACAACTACATCAACCAACATCAGATGACTGCCATGGGCATTCCATGAGTATGATAACGATAGTAACATGAAAGATAAATACAAGGCCTTGAATGGATTGAGCAGGCTTAATGCTGATGGGATTGCTCAGATTTCTCTTGCTCAGATTACAAACCTGAGGGGGCATAGATCCAAACTGAAAGACAGTTGTTGAACAGATGTGCGGAAATTTGCCTTTAGCCAGCCGGTAATTGATTGCTGGAACAAACTTCCCTCTGTTGTTGTGGAAGTTGATAGTTTAAATAAATTCAAGGCAGAACTAGACAAACATTTGGAATGAATTTATCAATGAAATTTTTTTTTTTTTTTTTGGCTGATGCTGTATAAGCTTGCTTTCTTGCATCATGTGCCTCTACTAATGCTAAACATAATGGCATACAAGCAAGAATTTTACAAGAAAATAGAAAAGATTTTTATGTTCCATGTGTTGTACATAATTTAAATTTAGTTATATCTGATGCAGCACATTCTTCAACAACAGCAGAATTATTTTTTGGAACCTTACAAAGATTATACGCATTTTGCACTGCTTTGCCAAGTAGGCGGGATATTTTAAATGGACGTGTAAAAATTACTGTGAAAATTACCGGAAACAAGAAATTGCAAACAAAAAATTACCAGAAACAGGAAATCACAAACAGAAAAAAACCAGAAACAAGATGGGAAGAAAAGATAAAAATTTTACAACTGCATTAAATGAAATCAAGGAACAAAAAAAAAAAAAAAAAAAAAAAAACAGGCCGAAGGAAAAGATGCAAAATTGCAGTCTGAAATACAAGACTGTTAACAGAAATTACTTCTTTTAAATTTATTATAAGTGTAGTTGTTTGGTATGAAATATTGAGTATCATAAATAAAGTAAGTAAAGCCATGCAGTACAATTGATATGAACACTGCAATTATATTGATAGAAGCTCTTAGTCAGCTAAACAAATTTAGAACATCAGGATTTAAATTGAGTATGGATAAAGCTATAGACATGGCAACTGAGTTGGAAGTACTGTCAGTATTACCAGAAGTGCGAGTTTCTAGAAAAAGGTACCAGCTTACCTATGAAATTTCATCTGATTAATGCTTATTGATCCAACCAAAAGGCTGAAAATGGAATATTTAATATAATGATCAATGTAGCTATCATTATCTTGTAAGATTTGATCCGATGAATGAAATATCCTTGATTTTTCATCTTATTCTAAAATCAGAAAAAAAAAAAAAAAAACAAATAAACAAATTAGCATTATTAGCATTAGTAGAGGCATTTGATGCAAGAAAGCAAGCTTATGCAGCATCAGCCAAAAAAAAAAAAAAAAAAAAAACCACTTCCACTTCACCCCTCTGTTCATTCAAAATACCTGTCCAGCTGAGTCTTAAACTTATTTAGTAGGCTATCAACCTCCACCACAAGTGATGGAAGTCTGTTCCACCAACCAACCACCCGCTGGCTAAAGGCAAATTTCCGCACGTCTATCCTACATCTGTCTTTCCTCAATTTGAATTTATGCCCTCTCAGGTCATTTTTCTGAGCTAGAGGAAGAATCCCATCAGCATTGAGCATGCTTAAACCATTCAAGGCTTTATACACCTCTATCAGATCACCTCGCTGGTGCCTTGTCTCCAGACACTGTAATTTGCAAAACTTAAGCCTTTCTTCGTAAGAGCACCCCTTTGTTCCATTCACTAATCTTGTTGCCATTCTCTGTACTCGTTCCAGCAGCTCTACATCCTTCTTGAAATGAGGCCTCCAGACCTGTATACAGTACTCTAGGTGTGGCCTGACCATTGCCTTATACAATGGAATAATCACCTCCTTATCCCTGCTGGAAAAATTCCTGTATATCATTGACAATACTCCATGAGCTACTCTTGCAGCCTGTCTGCACTGCTCAGAGAACTTCATATCTGCCTGCACAACCACCCCCAAGTCCCTTTCATTCTCTACCACTGTCAGTGTAGTACCACAGAGTTGATATGTTGCTCTGGGGTTGCTGTTTCCCATGTGTAGTATTTTACATTTGTCAATGTTAAACTTCATTTGCCACCTCTCAGCCCATCTGCTCAACCTTTCCAGATCCTGTTGCAGCAGCATAGTGTCAGTAGTGTCCTTGACAACCCTGCCAACCTTTGTATCGTCTGCAAATTTGGACATTAAGCTTGATATACCATCATCAATATCATTTATAAATACAGAAAACAATAATGGACCCAACACTGAGCCCTGAGGGACTCCACTAATAACATTAGTCCACGATGAGCAGTGTCCATTGATTACCACTCTCTGTCTTCTCCCCCTCAACCACCCCTTTATCCATAGCAGCAATTTACCTCCAATGTCACACTGCTCCAATTTGTGTAGCAGTCTTCCTTGTGCAATAGTATCAAAAGCCTTTCTAAGATCCAAGTATATAATATCAAAGTTATTCCCTGCATCCAGTTCTTTTGTGACTGCATCATAGTATCCAATCAAGTTGGTCAGGCAAGACTTCCCCTTAACAAAACCATGCTGTGTCTGAGCTATAACTGAAGTCTTGTCTAAATGATCCTGCAGTGCTTTTTTAACCAGTGCCTCCATTAATTTTCCTGGAACAGAAGTTAAGCTCACAGGTCTATAATTACTTGTGTCAGCCTTTGATCCTCCTTTGTGAATTGGGGTCACATTTGCACATTTCTATGGGTACCTCCCCTCAGTCCAAGGAAGCTCTCATAATTATGGCTAAGGGTTTGCTTACTTCCTTTGCTGCCTCCTTTAATATAACTGGATAGATCCCATCCACCCCGGGTGCCTTTCTTGTGTTTATCTTCAACAGTTTCTCCTCCACTTTACTCTCAGTTATTTCAAGATTCTGTAGCTTACTGCTACAGAATGCTAGAGTTGAATACACCTCTGGCATTCCCCTTGCTGAATAACTCCTCATGTGTGAATGTCGATGCAAAATATTCATTTAGTTTGTTAGCTACCTGAGCAGGATCATCAACAGTTGACCCATCAATATCAAGTGGACCAATCTAATTCATCCCCTTCCTTCTAGAGTTTACATAAGTAAAGAACTCTTTGCTGTTTTTCTTTGCATCCCTTGCCAAGGATTTCTCGTAATCTGCCTTCGCCTGCCTAACCTCCTTTGTAACTTGGTTGCATATCAACTTGTATCTATCATAGGCCTCTGTGTCATGTGTTAATTTGTAAGTATCCCATGCATTTTTCTTCTCTGCCATATGCCTCATTAGTTCATCTGACATCCATTTTGGCCTAAACCTTGAACAATATTTCTTAGTTGGTATGTAAAGCCTAGTAGCTTCCAAGATAAGTTCTTTGAATGCTTCCCATTTTGAATTTGCTGTTGGTAACATCATCAGTTGGTCCCACTGTATAGAATTTAAATACTGTCGCAGTCCATCGTAGTCGCCTTTACGGAAGCAATAACCCTTCCCTTTACCCCTAATGGTAGTTACCTCTTTGAGTAAATCCCACTTCAGCACACTGTGATCACTGCCACCTAGTGGTTCATTTATCTGCAGATTCTTAATGCATGAAGAATCACTGCTGATAATCAAATCAAGAGTATTACTCCCTCTAGTTGCCTCCCGAACATGCTGATGTAGAAAACAATCATCCAATAAATCTACAAAAGCCTTGCTAGTGTGTGAGTGACCAGCCCCCAAATTCCAGTCAATATCTGGGAAATTAAAATCTCCCATTATAAGACGCTCTGATTTACTGGCCCACTCTATTTCCCTGTACAGTTCCTTATTATACTCATCAGAGTCATTAGGCCTATAGCACACTCCTACTCTCAATTTTGATCTCCCAATGCTTATGTCACACCAAACTGACTCAACACTGCACTGTCCAGCAGTGTCGACTGGCTTCACTTCCTTTGTTTTTATGTGTTTCTTAACTAATAGCATAACCCCTCCCCCCTTCCTATCCTGTCTATCCTTTCTGTAGACGTTGTACTCCCCTAATTGCAGTTCTGCATCCCTTATATCTGTGTGACACCACGTCTCTGATATCCCAACAATATCTGCCTTTGATGTTTTGAGCAATACCTCAAATTCATCAAATTTATTTACTAAACTCCTAGCATTGGTGTACACGCAAGTATACCTGCACCTGTTTCTATTAGCTACCCTAACACAACCCATGTGTTTACTTGTACCGCAATGTCTCCCAGCAGTCTCTGAAATACCATGCATCTTGTTTTTCAGGCTTCTGCTCATTTTAATAGAAGCAGTGCAAGAATCTCTTTCATCTCTGCCAGTGGCTACTGTTAATCCATTAGTCTTTGTCTCCCCCCCCAAGCTAGCAGTTTTCCGACCCACCTAACACTGCCTCGATAGCATCAGCAAATATTCTTGCACCCTTTCTATTTAAGTGTATCCCATCCCTGTAGAAGCAATCTCTCCTGTTAACAAGTACAGTCCAGGCTGAAAAAAATTCTACCCCTTGAGCCTTGCACAATCTTTCCAGAGCCGAATTGATCGAGAAGGCTCTCATCATATACTCCCTCCTATCGTGTCTGGGCAGAATTGCAGACACTTTCAAATTTAACCCAAAAACGGTTAGTCTTTACAATCTGGTACCTCTTCCGATTGTTGTGAGCAGCAGTCATTGAAATGCCCAGCGTGTTATGGTTAGTCTTAGTTAGGGTGCTTGTCTCCCCTCCTCCCCCACAGGTTTCTAAATCAGGGAACTCATTTTCCAATAGTAAAACAGCAGGTGGGGGGATAAACACTCTAAGACTAACCATAGCAGACTAGGCATGTCGATCACTGCTACTCACAATGACTCGACCAGAACAGATACCAGATTGTAAAGACTAACCCAGAAAACTTCATGAATTTATTTGTAAGTGCAGTAAATTTAAATTTCAACACCTTGAAGAAATTCTCACTGGCAAAGACAGGAGCAGCAACATCGATGCCACTATTAACAGCATTTAAATACACAGTTGCAAACTTTATCCAATCTGCACTTTAAGTTAAATATCTGTTAGTATCATATATTACTTTAATTTCATCTTTGGACACTATATTGAAGGAGATACTGTTGTGGTCACTTGTATAATTCTCAATCACTCTTCAATTCTTAATCTTATTCCTGATCACCTGAGTTGCAATCTTTGTAGAACTGACCATGTAATGCCGAATAAATAGGAGTATGATCTGCAGTATTCAATACTCCCATTCCAGAAGCAGTGAGCAACTCTTCAAGCATCATACCTCTATCATCAGAGGTCTCGCTGCCCTTCAATGGGGATTTAGTCTGAAATACAAGATTTGTTAACAGAAATTACTTCTTTTAAATTTATTATAAGTGTAGTTGTTTGGTATGAAATATTGAATATCATAAATAAAGTAAGTAAAGCCATGCATTAGAATCCATCGCCACCATACAATGGAACCCAATGTCCTGTAAACTTCTTCCAAATAATCCATATAAGGTTCTGCGCTTCCCACCAGATGACAATAAATTGTTACGAAGTATGTTCTACAAAAGCCGCCCATTATCTTGCAACAAATCATATTTTTCCTGCATAAAGATAAAACTTTAGTGACGACTAACTTTTTATCTCTAATTATAATGGCAGTCATTGGTATTTCTCTTTCCAATATCATTTTATACCTCTGTGGATAATCACGTACCTGGCCTTCTGCCACATAAGGCTCCTGTAGGAGAGCAACAGTGATTTCATCCTGCTCCATTACATAATTTATTTGTGATGATACCGCTTTTGCTTTATTGACATTTAACTGCAACATTTTAATTCTCCTATCCATAACCTCTGGTCCTTGAGGTTGTCACAGACATTCTCTCAGATATGCCAGACAAGCTGTACTTGCTACCTGGGAGTCTAAAATGCTGATGGAACTGATATTCGGTTGACACTCAAGTCAAGTGGACCTAATTTCGGTGAAGTCCGGATGGTCTGTGACAGCCAAATCCTCTGCTTGCAACTTCACGATAGTGGGACTGTTAGCAATCCTGGGTATAACCTCCATGCACAAGTACTTAGTGGGTGACCAGCCAGGTGTGAACCAACGTAAGCAGGGTTCGAGATGTGTTGCCCACACTACATGGAGGAATGCCGCCCCTCTATGTTACCAGGCAGTACTAGGTGGTAGATGACTCTCATCAACTGGTGCAATACCACCACTTTCTTATTGGAGGCTTGAAGTGATGAACCCATACTACCAATTTTAAACACACACACCAACCGTTTATGATTGATTGAATAATGAAATAAAATAAAATAAAATAAAATGATAAAAAATCACTATTACTGAGGAAGGAGGTAGACACCTCCGAAAGCTCTAATAGTGTTTTTATCGTCTTTTTTAGCGCTTTTATATTTATATTTTAATGAATTTTAACTTATTTACTTATTTTATTTTTGTTATATTTCAGTTTTTTTTTTTTTGTAAATAATTAAAAGTTTTTTGTAAATATTATTTTACAGTCTTTTTTTATCATTTTATTTTATTTTATTTCATTATTCAATCAGTCATAAACGGTTGGTGTGTGTGTGTTTAAAATTGGTAGTATGAATGAATAATCCCAACCTCAGAGGCCTTATTGCAGATATGATGAACCCATGTTTAGTCTCTAGAACTAAGTTCTGGTCAACCCTTCCCTATCTCTTCCATCATGCAGTATGATTAAAGACTTTTGAGGTTATGATGAACATCATGGCAAGATCCAATATTCCTTAAATTATGAGGGTACAGCTCTAAAACGGTGTTCGCAGACAGGCCGCTAGTTAGTACACCTGACCGAACCTATTGGTAACTCTCTAGGAGGCTTCCAGATCAGTTAGTGTATAATCTTGCTACCTCTACTCTGCCAGATAGTGATTGGAGGGAGTCCGAATAGTGTGTATGCGGGGAGCATTGTCGAGGCCACGTTATGTCAAGGATCTGGGTATATTCTTACCACATGTATGCCATATCCAAAAATTTCATTACTTCATACAGCATGTCCCACCCACTTTTTCTTACTATTGAATACACCATGAATTGTCAAACTAATAGAGCAAGCTTATCTGTGAAAAGATCTAAACCTCCCAAGCACTTCCTAATTCATTTCCCAAATATACGTGGTCTAAATTCTAATCTCAACGATGTCCATTTCCACTTGCAGTCTGCCAAACCTCATGTACTTTTTCTGACAGAATCTCAGTTATCATTTGATTCAACTACTGCTCATCTCAGATGCCCAAATTATTCGCTGTATGATTCCTTTCTCCTCAAAGGTGGTACTTGTGGATATGTCCATTTTGATCTTCTCTGGCTTAAAATCTCTCTACCTCATTGTGTCAAATTCATATGTTGTCTCTACCGTTCTCCCAACTCCACTAATCACTTGGAGCTCTTTGACTTCCTCTGTTTGCAACTTGACTTTCTCCAGTCGAACTTTCCTAACAGTGAGGTAATTTTGCTTGGTGATTTTAAGGTTCACAACTCCTTCTTTTCTTCTTTTCCTTGGTCGGATTACTGTTTCAAAACTTCTGATGTCAACGTTTGCTCAGATCGTGTCACTGAAATTATTCTTGCAGGAATGGAATCCTTTATCCCACACTCCATCTTAAAATCTCATCCTTTATCTAAACCTTAGTTTTCTAATAAATGTGCTAAGGCTGTTCAAGAGAAGAATGTTGCATATCGTAATTGGCTTGTTTCTAATTCTTCAGTTTCATTTTCTGCCTACACCAAAGCTTGCAACAATTGTAAAGCAGTTATTAATCAGTCCAAACTAGAGTTTGAACAAGCTAAGAATAGAAAACTTGCTTCTTGCCCTAATGGTAGCCGAGCGTTCTGGTCCCTTGCCAAAGCTATTGGCCGCAACTTTTGCCCACCTCTGCTCCCACCTCTGTCCAAACTAGATGGTTCTGTTGTCACTTCAGCCAAGGATAAAGCTGACCTGCTAGCATCCCATTTTTCTTCAAACTCATGTATTAATGATCTTTGTAAAACTCTTCCCAGCATTCCCAACACGCTCCATTCAATGCCTCCTGTAGTCTTCCGTCAAAAGGATATCAGAAGGATTTTGACAAATCTTCATGCTAAGAAAGCTCCAGGTCCCAATGGTATTTCTCCACTTGTTCCCAAAACCTGTGCTCCTGAACTTACTCCTATTCTTTGCCACCTTTTTTCACTTTCTTATTCCAAAGGTGTTTTTCCTTCTGCTTGGAAATTTGCTCATATCTAGCCAATTCCTAAAAAAGGGTGACAAATCCCTCCCATCCAATTATCATCCCATTGCATTTACTTCTACTCTTTCT
This sequence comes from Mastigoproctus giganteus, assembly GCF_048544385.1. NCBI lineage: Eukaryota > Metazoa > Arthropoda > Arachnida > Uropygi > Thelyphonidae > Mastigoproctus > Mastigoproctus giganteus. The sequence goes on along the minus strand of NC_143578.1, from coordinate 196,975,811 downwards.
AAAGTAATGGAGAAATCAATTAACCCCCAACTCTTAAACTACCTAGAAACATTCTGTCTGATCAATGATCGCCAGTATGGATTCCGTCAGTGTTGATCCACTGGCGATATTCTGGCTTATGTTACCCATTTATGGACTAATTCAATGGAAAGGTTCGGTGAAACACAAGTAGTTGCTCTTGACATCTCAAAGGCTTTTGATTGTGTTTGGCATAAAGGTCTTCTAAACAAGCTTCCATCTTATGGTTTACCATAAGATAGTTATACAGTTTTCTCTCTGATCGCTCACTGAGGTTGATGGTAGATGGCTCTCTGTCGTCTAACTTTACCACTAATGCCGGTGTCCCCCCCCCCAAGGTTCAGTTCTTTCCCTCCACTCTTTTTCTCTTGTATATTAATGACCTTCTTCCATTGACTGGAAATCCTATCCATAATTTTTCCGATGATAGCACATTGCATTCTACTTTCCATTTTGAGAAACCTTGCCCTGCTCAATCAACTTCAACTTCTCGAAAATCTGCTATCAATTCCTTAAATGCCGATCTTCAGGTAATTCTCCAGGGGGCAAAGGCAACTTAGTTGATTTCAACCCTTCTAAAACTCAGTTTTGTCTTATATCTCGCAAAAAGGATTCTTCTGCTCCTATGCTTATATTTAGTGACACTCCAATTTCTAGGCAAAATGATATATCTCTTTTGGGGATTACCCTGACTTCTAATCTGTCTTGGCACAAGCACATTACAAATATTACTTCCTCTGCATCTAAAAAACTTGGTTTTCTCTTTCGCTCTTGGCGTTACTTTTCTTCCAAACAGCTGCTCACTCTGTATAAATCGCAAATCCACCCTGCCATGGAATATTGTTTCTGCATCTGGGGTGGTGCCCCAAAAACCTCTCTCAGGCTTCTTGATTCCATTCAGAAGAGGGCAGTTAGGTTAATTAATGATTCATCTCTAACAGAGTCTGTGCACTCGCTGTCTCATAGATGTACTGTTTCTGCTGCATGCCTCTTCTACAGATACTTCCATGGGCACTGTTCTTGTGAATTAGCTTCTATAATTCCTGCTCTCTCTTTCAAAACAGTCCAAACATGTGCCGCCACCAGCCAACATCCATTTACTGTCCAACTTCAAACTCACAGAACCAACTTTTCATTTTCCTCGTTTATTCATTCATCTGCCATTTTCTGGAATAACCTTCCTTCATACGTATTTCCTGAAAATTACAGTCTACAGAAGTTCAACAAATATCGTCTTTCGTTTTCTCAACCTCCATCCGAAGCATGGTACTAAGTACTATAGATTCTAATACCTCTCATGTTTGGGGTTTACATAAAAATAAAAAATAATTTACCTCTTTTTATATATCTCCAGAGCCTTTTAGCATATTCTGGACATTTCTTATCGATGGCAACGTGGGCAGCCTCAACATTCCTTTTCTTGCAATTGCAGCAAAATGTTTGTTTACTATACTCCTGGCAATCCTTAAAAGAGTGACCTTTCGATCAATGTCCACACAGTACCTCCCTCTTACAGAACTTTGCGGCGCCTCCATAGCCATGTGGGCAGGAGCAGCAGTGCGTAGCACACGCTTCTTGATTAAACCAGGGTTCGAGCCCATGACTACCAAATACAGAGGATGCAGAAAGGTCAGGGAATGACCACCGCATATCTCCGGAGCAATATGGCCTTAGTTGCTAATGCTCCTAAAAAAAAAAAAAACTTACAGAACCCTGCAACATGTCTGTACATTAGACATTTATAACACTGTTATAAATGTCTAATGTACAGATAAATGTCTAATGTATAATTTCAGCAACAACTGTAACAGCCAATTATTCATTTGAGTGGACTTATTCCTATTCTTAGACAGTAACTCCCTAGCATCCAAGAACTTTTTCTCACTAATTGAAAAATCCTTAAAATTCTTTTCCCATATCTGCTTAAACAATTCCTCCTCTATATCCTGTTAATCAACAAAGAGTACTAATTTAGGATATAGAGTTCTAGGTATGGTGTATTTCAGACTTGTATCCTAGAACAAGCCTTCAACTTGGCAATGTTGTCGTCAGTTGCCGCCTCTACAATGACACCTCTATCTCTTATGGGTCTTATATTTCTTACTTTTACAGAAGAAAGCATTGGTCTTACTTCTTTTAAAATATTAGCTTTCATTTCTCAGCTTTTACTTACAGTAACAGCTTTTACTTTATCAGTAACAGCTTTGATTATCATCACTTTTGGGGCACTTTCCACAGTTTTTATATTCTTCTTAACCACTGTTGCATAGCTCTTGGAACTTTGGTTGTCATCTTTTCTTTGCAATCTGTCCTTTAGTAAAATGTTTTCCATATGTATTTTTCTCCAATTGGTCCCACAAATCTTTTACTATTCTTATTGCAGCCATTAGTACTTTACTATTAATATCCCACAAGAATCCTTTTAACCTCTTTAACCTCTTCCACAATTCCTGTATATGTTGAAAGCCTTCATATTCACTTTTCTCAAGAACATTGCCTTCTTTTCGCTTCCTCTTTCTATTCCTTTCACTTTGCACATTCAAGTCTGAATTTACTTCAGCATCTGTTCCCTTTGATCTTGCTTTCTTTTTCTTTGACCCTTTCTGCTGTGTCTCTCTTGCAAAAGACTGGACAGTGACAACAACCTGCCTTTAACAGGTGTTCTAGGAATACTTTTGCCTGAAAACACCTCCATTTCTGTCAGTCCCTGGACTTGTGACAATATCTGCTTATTTATCTTCCCACAGTCGTCTTCAGTAACTTTACCAGTAGCAGACAGCAGATCTTCGTTTATTTCTACCTCACTAGAGAGACATTCTTAGTTATGTATAACATAAAAACCAAATATTTACAACTAAAAACAAAAATGTCAAACACGACAAGTGGTTAACTATTTACAAAATATATAACACAATGTGACAGAACAAGGTGCCTTCGATCACTCCAAACCTTAACCTAAATGGAATCTTAAAACTCCAAAAATAAAATAACCAGCGAACTCTATCACTGGTTAATAAAAACCTGCCCACCTAAGTTAAATGGGCTGGCAGTACCAAGGGCTAAAGCCATGAGGGCAAAAATTTCTAGGATTAACAATTAACTTCAGCTTGACATTCAGCCCTGTTAGCCGAGTAAGGATCCCTTGCTCACCTGCCCTAGACTGCGTGGAAGTAGGGCCGGCTATTTATGGGCAATGTAACTCAGTACAATAAGAAATATATAAATACAGCCCAGCTAAGCAGCAATCATACTAAGCTCACTTATTGTACACACAGCAATGCCCTAAGGTAGCCCCTAGGGCTTCAAGGAGAGGAAGTCAGAATTCCAAGTGATTAGTGGAGTTGGGAGAACGATAGAAGCAACAGATGAAATTAAGGGAATATGGTAGAGAGAGTTTAAGCCAGAGAAGATCAAAAAAAGGAGATTCCAAATTACTGTCTCTGACAGATTATATCAGAATGGACATATGCATAAGTGCCACCTTTGAAGCAAAAGGAATCATACAGCAAATAATTTGGACAACTGAGATGAGCAGTGGTTGAATCAACCGATAACTGGGAATTCTGTCAGATTCTGTCATGGGGGTTAGTGAAAATGGACATCATTGAGATTAGAACCGAGACATGTATGTTTGTGAAATATACAAGGAAGTGTTTGTGAGGTTTAGCTCTTTTCACAGATAAGTTTGTTCTATTAGTATTGACAGTATGGTGTATTGAGAAGTAAGAAAAGGTGGCGAAGACATGCTGTATGAAATAATGAAATTTTTGGATATGGCATACACCTGATAAAAATATATACAGATCCTTGACATAACATGGCCTCAACAATACCACCCCCCCTCAACATACACACTACTTCCTCCAGTCACTATCTGGCAGAGTAGAGGCAGTGAGATTATGCACTAGCTGATCCAGAAGCCACTAGGTAGTCTGGTGTAGTACTATCTAGTGTCCAGCCTACAAACAGCATTTTAGAGCTATACCCTCAAAATATAAGGAAGATTGGATCTCGCCATGATGTCCATCATATTTTACCCCAGGGGCTCGCATCTGGTGAGTATGGGCTTGGCACACCCAGGGTCCAGAACTGGATATCATCATTCTTCTCTTTCTTGGTGATTCCCTTCTACTTCTGACTCAAAAGACAACAATCATACTGCATGATAGAAGGGATGGGGGGGGATTGCCGGAGCTTTGCTCTAGAGACTAAACATGGGTTCCACCACTTCGTCTCCAATAAGCAAAGTGGTAGTATTGCATCGGTTGATAAGAGTCATCCTAGTATTGCCTGGTAGCCCATTTTATCATAGATATTGTACTTAACACACACACACACATATATATATATATATATATAAATATTGCCATTTTAAAGAAAACTATTTTCCTGCTAGCAAGTCAATTACTTCCAAAAGTTAATGCAACGAATGCCATAAACCATTTAAGACCAATTTCCAAATTCTCAGCACTGCTCATGAAAACATTTTATTCACAGTTTTTACCAACCAATTGCAGTCGCAAAGCCCTCCTCAGGTACGTTATGAACTAACACAACAGTCGAGTGTAAGAAACCTTTCTCTAATCAGCACAGTGCTAAATATGTTCCATTAAAATGCTGAGCTTTCATTTATCTTCCTGGATGTTCAAGCAGCTTCTGACACAGTATCTCATCGGTTACGTCCTTCATCTCTATGAGAAATATTATCTAATAAAAGGTAACACTTCTTTTCTTAATTCTCTTCTGTCCAATATAATTCTTCACCTTAAAGTCAGTAAAAAAAAGTCCACATTCACTCACAGAGTAACCACTGGAGTCCCACAAGGTGGCATACTTTTAAGCTTACTCTTCACAGCCATCTTGATCCCATACATCAACAATAGCTGATATAAAAATTTTAACACAAATTCCACTGAACATCTTTCTATGATGCTAAACAGCACTTTAACCCCAAGGGTCTACCGCCACAAATTGAGGAGTAATCTTGGAACTAAAGCTGCAGACTCACAGACATCTTGAAGCCCTTCACATCAGAATATGAAGGGATGGATAGTAAAGAGGCATTTACTTCACATTCGACTTTACAATTTCCATCAAATACCATTTATAGGATAATTGATTCTTCAGTTCTGTATCCACACTTTACAGGATTCAGTCAGACAAATATTGGATAATCAAATGGCTTTCATGCAAACAGCCTCGCAAGTGACATGCACATTTACATCATCACAGCAGCCCTCAATTGCACAACCATAAAATAAGAGATTGAAGAAGGAAGACCAATTACCACCATAAAGATAATTGCAGGCTACATCAGTTTTCCTGAGTTTTGGGTCATTTTTCACTGGAGGATCCTATATCAGACTATTAGCATCTCTCTCTCTCTCTCTCTCTCTCTCTCTCTCTCTCTCTGTACAGGTTCATCTAGCTGACTGCTTCCTCCCCAACAGTGTGCTTCAGACACACCAGAATCTGCATGCAGATCTCCATCGATTATCTGTAATAAATAAAAAGTATAAAAAGGTTGAAAGTTGTTACCATAAGCATAACATTGTAGAGCAGGGGATTTATGTAATCATGATTGACAGATGTTCATTTGAAACATGAATAAATATTTTGTATAATCTCTGTTTTATTTTATACTTATGTAGTATTCTAATTTTCTTTAATTGTCTCCTCCTCCAAATTATGCAATATAGAATGTTTAATGTATTAGAAGAAATGCACAATGCATAATTTCTTATGGGTTTAGATAATTAACTATATAATACCGGTGTAGATACACCATAGTTTACCCATAAATTTAAACTACGTATGTAGTGTAAAAGGCATCATTTTAATTGTATCCCATATTGTGGGTGCCTTCACAACGAGATAACTGGTATTGCACCACTTCAAATAAATAATGCTTCTCTAGTAGAGAAGACTACTGTTATTTATTTTCAGTGGATACCACCACCACCACCCAGACGATTGTTTCGAAGCTAGTTGGCTTCATCATCAGTGAGTGGGCAGGTACCCAGTAATGCAACATGCCATCACAGTTGCAAAGTGACCGATATTATATAGTTAATTACCTAAACCCATAAGAAATTATGCCTTGTACATTTCTTCTAATACATTATTATTTATTCGCCATTTGGCATCTCTCATATTGTGGAAATAACTTTGCAACTGTGATGGCATGTTGCGTTACATGCATAATTAACAATTACCTGCAGGGACATAAATTCAAATTGAGGAAAGAAAAATTCGAATAGATGTGTGGAATTTAGCAGTGTGTGGCTGATCGATGGAACAAACTTCGATCTGTTGTTGTAGAAGTTGTCAGCTTAAATAAATTCAAGGCAGAACTAGACAAACATTTGGAGCAAATGGATGGGTGAAATTGGATGGGATTTTTTTTTTTTTTTGGTTGATGCTGTATAAGCTTGCTTTCTTGCATCATATGCCTCTACTAATGCTAATGCATAGCATAACTTCTGTGTGTTGTGCTAGCATGAATACTATGACATGCACTGTACCTCCCTCTCCTGCTATACTTGCATGACTTTGTCAATATGCAATGCATGATACTGTTGTAATCATCACAGTGCTTCATGCACCTATGACATCCTGATGTTGTTTTCTCCTTGAAGAGCAGTGTTTAAATCTAGCCTTGAAGCCACAGCACAACTACTTCAGCTTCATGTAGCAGTTTCTGGACTGGACAGTCTCTTATAGGCTTTTTCCGCATGATTAAGGTACATAAGCTGGCATCAACTATAAGAAGTAAGTGACCATTCTGTTCATCGGATACTGTGAGGTCACTGGTTGTTGACTTTTATATGACATGATCATGGCCATAAGATTGGCATGCAGATACAGAGTTATGTATATGCACATTTGATCTGTATGAGCTTATGAAATACAGTAAAATCCTTGGATATTGCTGTAAACTCTACTTTTTTGTAGCAGTCACAGTGTATGAACTGAAAATTTTTTTGTGAAGAACTTTAACAAAGTAGATAGGTCATATAACAAACTCCATATATCTTGGTGAAACCAGCACAAGCACTTCCCCAGGGTAGGGCAAAGCACTTTCCATACAGTCCAAACGAGAGAGTGCAAATGCAAGTGCCAGATGAGAAGATAGGCACTTATACTCCATGTATAATTGCCAGCCTCCGTAGCCAAGTGGTCATGAGCGGGAGTGCAGTAGCACACGCTCTTTGAGTAGACCGGGGTTCAAGCCCATGACTGCTGAATACAATCTATCTGCCAACTCGCACTGGACCGGCGTGGCAGATTATGGTCCATTTCCCTCAGCATGAATTGTTGAGGACACTTCCATCCTGCAGTGGGTTGATAATGGCTGCAATTTACTTTTTTTTTTTTTACTCCATGTATAATTCATCCTTTTCCAGTATGGTTTGCAGACTTTGGCAAGTATGATCATTGGTATTGTGATAATTCTATCCTTTGCACATAAGATCATTAAAAGCTTGGTCTGACATCGCCAATGGAGAATGCCCGTGCATATATTAATGCTTTATAAGGAACATGACAGTGTGACTTCCATAATAAAATAATTTCCATATTTCTTTTGTATGATAACAAGTGATATACAAATTGCAGGTTCCCCCATAGTTCAGGGCTTGCAGTTATGGCATCCTCACAGGGACATTCTCCATGACTACCTACTAAATTTCAGATGTCAAGGATCAGCCATTATCAAGATATCCATCTCCAAAATTCTAAAATTTCTTTGTAGTTGCCCTTTTCTGTAAAATTACATCATTACTGTAAAACTTGCCTCATTTGTAAATCTCTTAGCAACTGGATAGTGCTTCTTCACCTATATTTTAGAAATTTAGTATTACAACAAACCCTTGTTATGGTGCTTTTGAAGGGTCCAGGCCAAAAGAGCGCTATAAGCAAGAAAATGTTATATGCAGAACCCACCTACACTTCAGAGTTCATCATGACCAGAAGAAAGGAGTGCAAAAATCTAAAGAACATGCTATTACCAGGACTGTGGAGGGCAGTGACATTTACTATATAGAAAAAATGTGGTTATGTCACTAAAGTTATTAAGTCTTAGTGATATTACCACATGTTTCCCCCAAAGTAAAAGTCAAAAAGTTCTTAGCAATTTGCAGTGTTTGGAGAACAATAGAAGCAACAGTTGAATTTGACAGAGTGGGATAAAATATTTTTAAGGTCAAAAGTAGGCGATTCTGGATTAGAAAGTCTCTGACATGAAATATCATGGTGGACATATGCATGAATACTACTTTTGAAGCAATGGGACTCATAGAGTCAATAATTAGGGCAACTCATAATTGGGATTCTGTCAGGAAAAGTAAGTAAGGGTATGTCAGATTGTAGGTGATTGATTACCATTTAGGTTGGAACTGAGACCTTGAATATTTGTGAAATGAATGAGGAGATTCCAGGGGGGGGGGGCGGTTGGATCTTTTTGAAAATAGGTTTTCATAATAAGTTTGTTTTCCAGTTAGACTATTCATGACGTTTGTAAAAGAAAGTGTGGAAGGAATGTTTTGTATGAAATTTTTGGATACAGAATACACACAGAAAGGATATCTCAAGCTCCTTTGACATGTTTGTCAAACTCTAACGGGCAGTTAAGTGATTTTGTAATAACTGAGAGCTAAGTAAAGGAGAAACTGTTGAAGTTAAACATAACAAAGGCACCTGGGGTGGATGGGATCTACCCAGTTATATTAAAGGAGGCGGCAAAGGAAGTAAGCAAACCCTTAGCCATAATTATGAGAGCATCCTTGGACTCAGAGGAAGTCCCCGTGGACTGGAGATGTGCAAATGTATCACCAATTCACAAAGGGTGATATAAGTAATTACAGAACTGTTAGTTTGCCTTCTGTTCCAGGGAAAATAATGGAGTCACTGGTTAAAGAAGCATTACGAGATCATCTAGACAAGACTGCAGTAATAATTCAGACACAGCTTGGGCTTGTTAAGGGAAAGTCTTGTCTGACCAATTTGATTGGATATAAGGTATAAGATATGTTCGTGTCAGACGGCGCCTGGGATTTCTCCCATCTCCACGTGTGTTCGCTGTATCGAGGACAGTACACTGTCAAGCCAGAGACTTGAAAGTGTGTGGGCCATGTCTGTGCAGTGTGATCTGTTGTGCCCATTGTTTGTCCGGCTTATTGGCCGCCAGGCCCCCTAGTGGGGCCCGACGTTGCCCATACCTTGCCACGTGGAGGCTAGCCAGGTGTCCAGAATCCCGGCAGGTTTTGTCACCTAGTTTCCTGGGATTTCAGTGGCTAGGACCTAAAAAAAAAAATATATATATATATATATATGTGTTTGACGTTAATTCTTAATAAGATTACTGTTAGCAAATCGCTGCTTGGGGTTGAATGCTAGAGAGATGTTTTAAAAGGCCTAATAGGTCGGGCAGAATTTTGTTGTTACTAAATTTAGACGTGTGGGCTATACGTTAGATGAAAGATAAAAGTGGGAGAGAGGGGAGGCTGAAGACTGGAGGGTAGAAGTAGAAGTAAGGGGGCAATAGAGGAGATGACCCCTGCTAGGCAGTATGGCATGCCCATGCCACACCAGAGGGGAGTTTGGATGGTGGGTGGGGGAGACGAAGAAGAGTTATCTCCCCCCTACCATGGATAAGGTATACAGGTAGAGTGGGGAAGAGACTGAAGACTGGGGGGGTGAAAGGCAGAAGCATGGGGATGATAGAGAAGGCGACCCCAGGTGGTCAGTGAGGCAGGCCCATGCCTCACCAGGCGAAGAGATGGGTCGGCAGGGGAGGGAGGAAACAGAGCATGTCTCCTCTCCCTCCTGCCGCGGATGGATACTATGACGTGGTCACAAAGGAGCTGGATGCAAAAAATAATTTTGATATCATATCATAGCCGTCGTTTTGAGCTGGTCTGATTTGTGCCAATTCGCAATAGCGTCGAACGCTAACCAAAACACTATTTTTATTTATTTATTTATTTTTGCAATTTTTTTTATAAATTGAAAGTTTAAAATCGTCAGACAAAATTTATTGGCATCATACTGTGCTATGTATCATGCACTGTTCATGTGATTTAGGACAATCAAAGCCAATCGGCAATTAGAGCATATGTAACAGAGACGAGAAAGATTCCCGCCATCAAAGTAGCCACTCGTGAATGTGGGTGGTAAATGTCCATGCAGTGAAGCATTCAGTTGGTTGTTGTTTATGCTATTTACATGTGTTAGAAATTTATTACACTAACATTTTTTATTAATTGTGCTGTTAGTAAATTAAATAATAATAATAGTGATATCCATGTGCAGGTTTTGGGAATCGTGTTATAAAATTTTTAATTTAATAGAATAAAGAGATGCCGTGTCTTGTAAAAGAAGTTCATTGAATCCTAGTGCAATATTCAGAGGATGGAATCTGGTGAAAGCCACCATAATGTGTGTAGGGCCGTGAATTTTTGATGCCCGGAACCTAATTCTATGATTTCCGATTGACTCCATTATATAAAGTGTTCCGTTTGCACCTGTGTCCCCCAGGAACCTAACCAAGATGTAAATTGAGGACCACCTGTACTTGGATTTAAAGATAGCTTTTAATACTGTTACACGTTGAAAACTGCTGTACAAATTGGAGCAGGCCTTAATGGCATTAAGGGTAAGTTGCTACAATGGATAAAAGGATGGTTGAGTGGGAGAAGACAGAGAGTAGTAATCAGTGGACACATTTCTTCGTGGACTAATGTTATTAGTGGTATCCCCAGGGTTCAGTGTTGGTCCCATTGTTGTTTTGTATATTTATCAATGATATTGATGAAGGTATATCAGATTTAATGTCGAAGTTGCAGATGATACAAAGGTTGGCAGGGTTGTAAATAACAGTAATGGCAGTGTGCTACTGCAACAGGATCTAGAAAAGTTCTGTAGATGGGCTGAGAAGCGGCAACTGAAGTTTAACATTGACAAATGTAAAGTACTGCATATGGGTAGAAGTAACCCCAGAGTAACATACCAACTGTGTAGTACTACACTTATGGTGGTAGAAAATGAAAAAGACCTGGGAGTAATTCTGCAGTCAGATATGAAGTTTTCTGAGCAGTGCAGACATTATTATTTAAATAATAATGTCTGCACTGAAATAAATAATAAATAATATTATTTATTTATTTGAATAAATTTATTTTAACTTAGTTTGTCGGTTGTCGCTAGAAAACTGTGTGATTACAATGTTCTTATCCTTATAAAGAATATATTGCAAGTTTTAAATTTATTTGTTCATTAATTATTTGGTATGATGTGTTAAGCAATGTGAATATAACAAGAAATCAGTCTAGATTTGACAAACACAGATTTTCACATCAGTAACTCATTGAATTATCTCCACAGAAGTGACAACAAGTTTGAAATATCATAAATGAAACAGAAAAAATTGCAACCAAATTGGAGATTGAAAAAAGATTTCGAAAAAACCAAAACTCAAAGGCAAAAGCCAATGCTTACATATGAAAGTAATGATGAAACTATATCTGATGAAAAAGAAAATTTTAAAATTAATTTCATTTTTATAACATTCTAGACAATGCAGTAAGGATGATTTTGATTTAATGACAAAATATAATGATTATTTCAATATAGTATATAATATAAATAAATGCAAGAAGATGGATGACAATGAACTTTTAAAAAATTGCATGGACTTGAAAATGCTTCTAATAGATGAAAATGAAAAATATATTGGAAAGAGATTTAGTTCATGAAATAAGATCATCATCAGCCATTTTCAATTCACTGCAGGATGAAGGCCTCTCCAGCAACTTTCCAGTTTCTTCTGTTTTATGCAATGGCCATCCATTTATTACCTACGAACTCATGAATTTCATCTGTCCATCTCCATTGTTGTCTTCTAGGTTTTCTTTTAGCTCCTCTTGGGTACCATTCTGTTATTTTCGTAGTCCACATGTCATCATATTTTCAAGCTATGTGTCCTGCCCAAATCCATATCAGTTTTAGTTTTGATAAGACTGTCCTTTATTTGTGTTTGCTGCCTAATCCATGTATCCAAAAGTCTGATTCCTAATATAATTCATTCATTCTTCACTGAGTAGTTCTTAGCTTCTCTTCCATTCTTTTGGTGAGTGCCCAAGTTTCACTTCCATAAGTCATGGTTGGGAGTATACATTGGTTCATTATTTTATGTTTCAGACAAATTGGGATATTGCTTCTCAGTATGTGACTATATTTCCTGAATGCTATCCTTTCAAAATTTATTCTTCTCTTGACTTCCAGCCATTTATTATTATTACAATTGACCAGATAAGTATATGAATCCACCTTTTCAGTTACTGCTATTATTTATTTATTTCAATAAATTTATTTTAACTCAGTTTGTTGGTCATCACTATAAAATTGTTTAATATGCAACCCGAAGCTCAAGGCCTGTTTTCCAAAGAATATTGTAATAAAGTCCTTGCTTCAGATCTATTTTTTGTTATTGTTGATGTTGCGATTGTTTGCTGCACATTCAAAAAACTTCCTAAAGCTCCAATTATTTCTTTGAGTTGGTAGTATCTCAATGGTTTTAGTGCTTCCAGATGACTGGCCCATCTAGTATCACTAAGTGCTTTTAAGGTTAACCATTTAACAGTTGTTGAAAACATTCCACTTTTGTGAAGATGATGAGAAAAAAAGCATAAAGATGCTACTCACTATCAAAAACAATACAGCTTCAACGCAACAACTTGCTGCGTTATTTATTACTAAATTCAAGGAATGCGAAGAGAATGATACCAAAAAAAATGGTCTTGGGTATGAGGAAAGTATGCGACTCTGTACATATGCTTTCAACGCATGCTTGAGCTGTTGATGTATACTTGAGATTGCACTTTTGTAAAACTTCAAATATTATGTCCGTCATTCCTTTACCAGTGCTATATTAATATTTATGAATCCTAAAAATGCTCAGAGATCTCTACATAACTTCACTCATGATTTGGAGCAGATAGTATATTTACAAAGTGCACTACTATTGTCATTTACTCAGTATGCGAAAGATTGGGCGTGCAGTCATTAATTATAGAATAATATTTGCCTTTTTTTTTTTTTTTTTTTTTTCAACTTCTTAACAATACTTTCCTTAATAGCAATGTTTAAGAGATTTGTAATTTCATTTCGAATGTTTTTACGCAAATAATGTTGATGAGTTTCTTTACTTATAATCTTTCTTAAGTGTTCTTTCATTACTGGTTCATATTCCGCTAACAATTCAACAGTCTTTAAAAAATTTCCTTTATTATCTTCATACAACTTATTGGCTGTTCCACATAATACTAAATTTTTTGTTCTGTGCAGTTCTGTGAACCCCACCTAACTCTGCCTCTATCAAGGCACAGTTAGGTGGGTCGGAAAACTGCTAACTTGGGGGGGATACATGGACTAAAAAGTTAAGAGTAGCCGCTGGCAAAGGTGAAAGTGATTCTGCACCGCTTCTATTGAAATGAGCTCTTTATGAACTCTCCAGGCGTTATAAGCATTCAACTTTATAAGCACTTGTGTTGTTTATTAGTTTCATATGCATTTCAGTTATTCATACCTTCGTATGTTAGTGAAACTTTTATTTAAGAAAACAATTTGCAGCAAAAGCAATAAACTGCATCCTTAGATATTTGGAATATACCAATCAATCGTGATGAAATTTTTCACCATTTGGAAGCATTTGATTATAGTACATCAGATTGAATTTTCTGTTTCAGTCATTTTTGACATTTATGGTAAAACTATATTCTCTTTATTTGTTTTGTGCCAATTCTTATTAGTCATGGATTTTCATTGTCATGGATTTTGTATTTTCAGGCCAATTTCCAATATCCTCATAATCCTGTGAAGCTTGCTGAATAGATGTTTATTCAAATTTATCTGAACTTTCAATATTTGAACTTGGACTTAATTGGTTACTCTTACTATGTTCATTCAATTTCTCACTTTTTAGATTTACAGTTTCTACAGAATCTTTATGACGCTCGTTAACTTCAGAAACAGCAATGTCGTGATTGAATTCTGCTTGATTTGTTGATGGCTCGTATTAATCCTCACCCGATTTTCTGCTCTTGGAGGGTTCTTTTTTTCTAAACATTTTTTGGGTAATTAATCAACACTATAAAAAAATCAAATCAATGATAAAGCTTGCTTTTTGAATGGCAGGTTCAATTCCCATCCAATATTTTTTTAATCTTGTTAACTTTTAAATGAACTAAAACTTAAATGAAAATAATAATGAAAAAACAAAAATCAATAAAAAAGGGAAAAAATTAAATAACTTATTATTTAATTAAAAATTTATAAATATTTAAATAATTTTAGATTTTAAGGTAAATACTTTTACAAATTTAATAGAATCTACTTGAATGATGAGGAAGCTTACCAAGTTGCTGCTTTTTTTTTTTCAATTAGTTAGAAGCAAAAGGCCCTCAAAACATAAATAGCATGCATGCATGCAATTAGTTGTAACTCTGCTATGTATCCAACAGTTACATTGCATTCAATTGCAGTGCCGATCTTCCATGGTCTTTTATTGAATCATTCAGCTAGCTGTGACAGCTATTTCCTAAACTGGGGAAAACATTCACTTGTAAATATCAATATTCAGCAACTCCATACTGCTCACACACAAAATTATCCACATTTTAGAAAAGTATACACTGATGGAACAAAGTCTGAAAGTGGAGTTGGAGCTGCAGCCATCATTCCCTATAACACCATCTCTGTTCCCTCCCCACTGAATGCAGCAGTTATACAGGAGAATTATGTGCCATCAAGCTTGCCTTTGAAAATATTCTCCATCTGTCCATCCAAAATAGTGTAATATATACAGACTCACAGAGTGCACTTTTAGCCCTGCAAAATTCCTCCTCACCAACACCCTGTAATAAAAACAATAAAAACTCAGATGATGCATATCCATGAACACCAACAAGTAGTCATCTTTTGCTGGATCTCAGGCCACACTGGGATATCAGGGAATCATTCTTCTCTTTCTTGGTGATTCCTCTCTCTCTCTCTCTCTCTCTCTCTCTCTCTCTCTCTCTCTCTCTCTCTCTCTCTCTCTCTCTCTCTCTCTAGGGTTAACTTGGAAATTTTTTTTTTTGGCTGGTGCATTCCTTGCACCATATAGCTAATAATAATAATAATGAAAAAGCAGATTATACAGCAAAACATTCTTCCAACATAGCATCGTCAGATTACTGTATTCCATATATATCGACTACAGATCCTATATAAGACATGTATGTAAGGAACAATGTACACTTCTATGGCAAGCTCAACTGCAGAATAAGCTCCTTCAAATAAAATCTGAACCACAGTTATAGGCTTCTAGTTTCTATGTAAACAGAGAGAAAGACGTCATTCTATCCAGAGCCCAAATCGGTCACAGTCATCTCACCCATCTTTATCTACTCACAGGAGACGATCCTCCGAAGTGTATGCACAGCAACTCTTTTCTCACAATCAAGCACATTCTCGTTAATTGTAAGCTATACACTGATGCTTGGAAAGCTTCATTCAGTATTCTACGAAATCTTCAAGAATCTTTAACACTTTGTCATATCATAGGCAATGATGCAAATCTTCCAGAATTTTTCTGCTCCCTAAAATGGATACAGCTATATGATCATCTCTGACATGGTTTTCTTATCACCATGTCTGACCTCCATATTGTTGATAGGGGCAATATGGCCCTAGTAGCCTTGCGCCAGAAATAACAATACCAATGCATTCAATCGGCAACTTTTAGTTACACAAGCACACATATTGAGATTTTTTAAATGCAAAAAACCTACAGAAGACAAAAATTGCCATTTCCACATCCATTTATTTTTCTTCTACCCCTTATGCTCTGTAGTTTTGCAATTTGACCAGTTATATAGTTTTGCTGATACTTTATCTCCCATGATGTAATAAATAGACATGATGGAGGTCTAATTTCAATATTTAGAATGGCACCATTCTAAACAGGATATTTTTTCGAAAAATATCCCGTCGATGGAACTGAAAAGCACAAAATACATGGGGAATATATTGAAGTATATTCCCCATGTATTTTAATCGAAGTATAATATTAAATAACATTTATTAAAAATTTATAAATATTTAAATAATTTTAGATTTTAGGGTTAACGCTTTTACAAATTTAATAGAATCTACACGAGTGAAGAAGTTACACTCTCGCATAATCAGTAGCTGCGCACTCCAAACAATTTGACGTGTCTGCCAGACACATTGCACCCAGTCTCATTACAAAAAGCATTGCATATGACGAAGAATTAAAAAAATATTTACTGGTCTAATAGACAATGGTCTTTGTTAAAAAGACATAGCAACCAGGTATTATGCCTGTAAATTATACCTAGGAGAATACGTAAGTACAAGACCTTTGAGTAAATAAAGAAAACAAAGATCTGCATATAAATTTCTTTGACCTATTCAGTCTCATAAATAAATATAGCAGTTGCAAATTAAGATGGTAGAAGGCTGTTTTAAAATATTTAAAAATATGTGAAACTAATTTCTAACATTTTAATTTTGAATTTAATATTATTTGTTTCTAACATGTTAACACATGAAATACACAAAATATTTCTTGAGGCTTTGTTTTTGGGAGGAGCGGGGTGGCATTGCTGACCCCCTTAACCTTGGCACCCCTTGAATAGTGCCTGCTCAGCCTTACCCTAAAGCTAGAAAGGTCTTGGTAGTGAGTGAGCGAGTGACCAACCCACAAATTCCAGTCAGTATCTGGAAAGTTAAAATCCCACATTATAAGACATTGCGATTTACTGGCCCACTCTATTTCTCTGTAAAGTTGTTTGTTGAACTCATCAGAGTCATTAGGCCTATAACACACTCCTATTCTCATTTTTGCTTTCCCAGTGCTTATGTCATACCAAACTGATTCATCGTTGCCCTGGCTACCCATGTCAACTGGATGCACTTCCTTAGATTTTATGGTTTTCTTAACTAACAGCATAATCCCTCCTCCATTCCTATCCTGTCTGACCTTTCTGTACACATTGTACTCCCCAAATTAAAATTCTGCATTCCTTTTATCTGTGTGACACCACATCTCTTATATCCCAACAATATCTGCATTTCATGTCTTGACCAGCACCTCAAATTCGTCGAATTTATTTACTATACTCCCTAGCATTGGCATACATGCAAGTCTACATGCAGCTATTCTTACTCTTAGTTACCGGAATACATCCCATTTATTCACTTGTTCTATGACGACTCCCAGCACTTCTTGAAAATCACTTTGACCTCTGCCTGCAGCTGTTGTTAATCTATTAGTCTGTGTCTTCCTCCCCAAGCTAGCAGTTTTCCAACCCATCTATCACTGCCTCAATAGCATCAGAAAGTATTCTTGCACCCTTTCTATATAAATGTATCCCATCTCTGTAGAAGCAGTCTCTCTTGTTAACAAGCACAGACCATGCCAAGAAAAATTCTACCGCTTCAGCTTGTGCAATCTTTCCAGGGCCGAATTGATTGACAAGGCTCTTATCATGTACTCCTTCCTTTCACAGAATTCCAGACACTTTCAAATTTAACCCTAACTTGCGACTTTTTTTCAACATGGACCTGTACTTGTTAAGTAAATCTGCAGGTCTCCTACTCTTAATGTCATTAGTGCCAATGCATACAACAATATTATTAACAGGAGAGATTGCTTCTACAGGGATGGGATACACTTAAATAGAAAGGGTGCAAGAATATTTGCTGATGCTATCGAGGCAGTGTTAGGTGGGTCGGAAAACTGCTAGCTTGGGGGGAGACAAAGACGAATAGATTAACAGTAGCCATTGGCAAAGGTGAAAGAGATTCTTGCACTGCTTCTATTGGAATGAGCAGAAGCCTGAAAAACAAGATGCAGGATATTTCAGAGACTGCTGGGAATCATTGTGGTACAAGTAAACACACGGGTTGTGTTAGGATAGCTAAGAATAGAAATAGGTGCATGTATACTTGCGTGTACACCAATGCTAGGAGTTTAGTAAATAAATTTGATGAATTTGAGGTATTGCTCAAAACATCAAAGGCAGATATTGTTGGGATATCAGGGACGTGGTGTCACACAGATATAAGGAATGCAGAACTGGAATTTTGGGAGTACAACGTCTACAGAAAGGATAGACTGGATGGGAAGGGAGGAGGGGTTGGTTATGCTATTAGTTAAGAAATACATAAAATCCAAGGAAGTGAAGCCAGTGGACATCGCTGGACAGTGCATTGTCAAGTCAGTTTGGTGTGACATAAGCATTGGGAGATCATAATTGAGAGTAGGAGCGTAGTATGACTCTGATGAGTATAATAAGAAACTGTACAGGGAAATAGAGTGGGCCAGTAAAAGAGAGAGTCTTATAATGGGAGATTTTAATTTCCCAGATATTGACTGGAATTTGGGGGCTGGTCACTTACACACTAGCAAGGCTTTTGTAGATTTATTGGATGATTGTTTTCTACATCAGCATGTTCGGGAGGCAACTAGAGGGAGGAATGCTCTTGATTTGATTATCAGCAGTGATTCTTCATGCATTAAGAATCTGGAGATAAATGAAGCACTAGGTGGCAGTGATCACAGTGTGCTGAAGTGGGATTTACTCAAAGAGGTAACTACCATTAGGGGTAAAGGGGAGGGTTATTACTGTTGAGTTAAAGTTGAGGGATGGACTGAGACAGTATTTAAATTCTATACAATGGGACCAACTGATGATGTTACCAACAGCAAATGCAAAATGGGAAGCATTCAAAGAACTTATCTTGGAAGCTACTAGGCTTTACATACCAACTAAGAAATATTGTTCAAGGTTTAGGCCTAAATGGATGTCAGATGAACTAATGAGGCATATGGCAAAGAAGAAACATGCATGGGATACATACAAATTAACACATGACACAGAAGCCTATGATAGATACAAGTTGATCTGTAACCAAGTTACAAAGGAGGTTAGGCAGGCGAAGGCAGATTACGAGAAATCCTTGGCAAGGGATGCAAAGAAAAACAGCAAAGAGTTCTTTACTTATGTAAACTCTAGAAGAAAGGGGATGAATCAGATTGGTCCACTTGATATCGATGGGTCAGCTGTGGATGATCCTGCTCAGGTAGCTAACAAACTAAATGAATATTTTGCATCGATATTCACACATGAGGAGTTATTTAGCGAGAGGAATGCCAGAAGTGTATTCAACTCTAGCAGTAAGCTAGAGAATCTTGTAATAACTGAGAGTAAAGTGGAGGAGAAATTGTTGAAGATAAATATAAGAAAGGCACCTGGGGTGGATGGGATCTATCCAGTTATATTAAAGGAGGCAGCAGAGGAAGTAAGCAAACCCTTAGCCATAATTATGAGAGCTTCTTTGGACTCAGGGGAGGTACCCACAGACTGGAGTTGTGCAAATGTGACCCCAATTCACAAAGGAGGATCAAAGGCTGACACAAGTAATTATAGACCTGTGAGTTTAACTTCTGTTCCAGGAAAATTAATGGAGGCACTAGTTAAAGAAGCACTGCAGGATCATTTAGACAAGACTTCAGTTATAGCTCGGACACAGCATGGTTTTGTTAAAGGGAAGTCTTGCCTGACCAATTTGATTGGATACTATGATGCAGTCACAAAGGAACTGGATGCAGGGAATAACTTTGATATTATATACTTGGATCTTAGAAAGGCTTTTGATACTGTTGCACATGGAAGACTGTGCACAAATTGGAGCAGTGTGACATTGGAGGCAATTGCGGCTGTGGATAAAGGGGTGGCTGAGGAGGTGAAGACAGAGAGTGGAAATCAATGGACACTGCTCGTCGTGGACTAATGTTATTAGTGGAGTCCCTCAGGGCTCAGTGTTGGGTCCATTATTGTTTTCTGTATTTATAAATGATATTGATGATGGTATATCAAGCTTAATGTCGAAGTTTGCAGACGATACAAAGGTAGGCAGGGTTAGGGTTGTCAAGGACACTACTGACACTATGCTGCTGCAACAGGATCTGGAAAGGTTGAGCGGATGGGCTGAGAGGTGGCAAATGAAGTTTAACATTGACAAATGTAAAGTACTACACATGGGAAACAGCAACCCCAGAGCAACATATCAACTCTGTGGCTACACTGCCAGTGGTAGAGAATGAAAGGGACCTGGGGGTGGTTGTGCAGGCAGATATGAATTTCTCTGAGCAGTGCAGACGGGCTGCAAGAGTAGCTCATGGTGTATTGTCAATGATATATAGGAATTTTTCTAGCAGGGATAAGGAGGTGATTATTCCATTGTATAAGGCAATGGTCAGGCCACACCTAGAGTACTGTATACAGGTCTGGAGGCCTCATTTCAAGAAGGATGTAGAGCTGCTGGAGCGAGTACAGAGAAGGGCAACAAGATTAGTGAATGGAACAAAGGGGTGTTCTTACGAAGAAAGGCTTAAGTTTTGCAAATTACAGCGTCTGGAGACTAGGCACCAGCGAGGTGATCTGATAGAGGTGTATAAAGCCTTGAATGGTTTGAGCATGCTCAATGCTGATGGGATTCTTCCTCTCGCTCAGAATAATCACCTGAGAGGGCATAAATTCAAATTGAGGAAAGACAGATGTAGGATAGACGTGCGGAAATTTGCCTTTAGCCAGCAGGTGGTTGGTTGGTGGAACAGACTTCCATCCCTTGTCGTGGAAGTTGATAGCCTAAATAAGTTTAAAGCTCAGCTGGACAGGTATTTCGAACGAACAGAGGGGTGAAGTGGAAGTGTTTTTTTATTGGCTGATGCTGCATAAGCTTGCTTTCTTGCATCGAATGCCTCTTCTAATGCTAATCACCTTTTGCGCCCTTAAAAGATGATATCGTCTCAATGTCATCAACGTTTGCCCCTGACAGACATACCTTGGTCCTGTTCCAACTATCCTTTTTGCACAATATATTTCCCATTTCCCTGACAATAGAGTCACCGACAACTAGCTCCTGTTAGCTACACAGTGGCATTCTGCCTCTGTGAATGCTGCTGCTGTGTTGCCTGATGATCAAGTGCAAGCTCTGGTATTAATGTGGGCAGTTGAGAGCTTGATGAATCCCCTAATTTAAATCCTTCAAGGGCATCTACTCCTTCAAGCCCTCATAAAGGCCCATAACAATGCTGAGTTAGGTGCCTAAAATCCTCACACTTTTTTACATCAAGAACACAGAAAGACATCCCCCTTGGAAATATCATTTCCGTTTCCTGATAACTCTGCAAACATTGAACAAGTACATTTTGTAAGCCTGTGATTTAAAGGACAATCCCCCCCCCTCAGTTCTTCCCCGAGCTACCACACTCCCACTACTTTGTGCTTGTTGCTTTGCTGTTCTGGTCGGAGTCATGATTATGGTTCAAACTCTGTATAATTAAAAATATTACCCTAAACTTATATCCTAATGCAATAATAATGCTATGCACCTGTCATGCTATGAAGTTTACATTATTGAATATATATATATATATATATATATATATATATTTAAATATCAAGCTTGCAATTACTGATTCACCAACAGGATCAGTTTCTATTTAAATCAGTACAAACTGAAGGTTTATGTTAATTTAAATTTGAAATACACTGGTGTTCAAAGAAAGTGCATCACCTAGGAATTTCACATTTTTAATCCTTTTTCGTGATGGTATGTTACATTAATGACTAGCATCACAAATAGAAATATAAACAAAAGATATTTATTAATAGTTAAGGCAAAGCTAAGTAATAATTGACAGGTGTTCTCAAAATATTACAAAATGAGCATGTGCAACCTTTATACAACAGTTTTGGTAATCACGACAATTATGGCTGAAATGTTATCAGAAGCCCCTCAATTTTCTTCATTTTATCATTTTAAATGGAAAATAAAATGAAAAGTTGACCAAGTGCAAACTAATATTTAGTTGACCCACCTCTAGCTCTGATGACAGCAACACATCGTCGAGGCATTGACAAGATCAATTTCTGAAGATAATCAACTAATAGTTCGTGGTTCCAAACACAAATTATGGCTTCCTGAAGTTCACAAAGGGTCTTTGGTTTCTTTCTGTCAACTGTAGATTTCACACAATGCCAACAGTTCTCTATAGGATTCAGGTCCGGGCTGTTTCCTGGCCAGCTAAGAGTTGTAATGGACCGTTCTTCCAACCATTTTTTCACCTGTAACAAATGTAAACACATTACTGTTGAACCTCCAGTGCAGAAATTTAGCTAAAGTAACTACAGAAGTGCCTACTTACACTTTTTGCCCATTGACAAGGAGTAGAGTCATCCTGAAAGATGCAGTTACTTGGCAGGTTGAAATCGTCTCTAATGGTTGGCAGCAATTTGCCTTCCAATATAGCCAGGTATTCATTGGCATTTTCGGAACCTTTTATAAACTGCAGGTGACCTACTCCATGATATGAAATGCACCCCCATATCATTTGGCTGGTAGGGAATTTCACTGTAGACACCATACAGTCCGGAATGGTATTTTTCACCACCTCTACGGCGAATCGTTTGTCTCCCATCAGAGCCATGCAGGTTGAATTTCTTTTCATCCGAGAAAATAACTGACTTGCACTGCTCGGGAGTCCATTTGACATGCTCCTTACACCAAATTAATTGGGACTTTTTCATTTTTTCTGTGAGGAGGGCCTTCTTCTTAAAACGATGGACTACAAGTCCATTTTTGAAGAAGTGTCTTCTGACTGTTACTGCACTTGCTACCACTCCTGTATGTTCTTGCCATTCTCTTTTCAGCTCAGACGAAGAAGCTTTTTGGTTTTTAAGGCATAAGTGCTTCAAAATGCGGTCCTGTTTTGGCATGGAGACTCGTTTGTTTGCATCCAGTTCCTTTTTTTCCTATCAGCTTAACTAGTATTCTTGAGTTTGTAAAGAAATCTTCTCGCTGTCGGCTGATTACAAGACACTCTATAAACAATATGACGGGAAGAACAACCTTCCTCACGTAAAGCAACAATAGCACTCTTTCTTCGTGGCATCAAATGCACGTAACTCGCCATCCTAACAAGCAAGAAATGACTGCAACTCTTGCAGAGCATTCTTATATAGCTGAAAGTAACAGCTGATGCAATATTACGTCATCACCTACATGTGTCAATCTTATCTGATGTGATCTGTAAGAAATATTGCCATATACTTACGTTATTTCGACGACAATTACAATTTTAATGGGTGATGCACTTTCTTTAACACCAATGTATATGAAGATACAAGCAGAATATTTCTTGTTTAAATATGAACTGAAGGTTTCTATTTAAATCAACAAAAACTGAACTGTTTTTTTTTTTTTTTTTTTTAGATGTGATTAGTATTTAATATTAGTTGAATTCTGTTACATGAAATTTCCACTTAGATCAATTATTTAAAGGCTTAACAGAAGCGATTCCTACTCAGTCCAAAACTCTCTATTTGGTGGATGGAGGATTAACTTTCAATTTGCCTTTTCCGTTGTTGTTACGACCTCAGCGTGGAGTTGACATCTATCTTGCCTTTGACTTCAGTAGCAGGGAAACAGATGACAGTCAGCCTTTTAAGGTGTGCATTAAATATTAATTTTATATTTGAATTATAACACTATAACAAAAATTGATTTTGTTTTTTGTTTAATCCATTAATCATGGATATTAATCCATGACACCATTGTATCATGAAAATATCATAATGTGAACCCAATAACACATTGATTTTTTAGTAATTCTTTCCAAGACCTTTGAAATTGAAATTTTTGTTATATAACTAAAGCTGTTTATCTCTCTAAAAGGTGAATTTTTTAATGAAAATTGTACATATTGAAAAATTTATTAAACTAATACAGTCAGTCCTCATATAACACGTGTTTACACAACACGAATTCGATCATACATGATTTATAAATAGGGGAGTGATATCTTATATAACACGAACCAAATTTGCTTATGCACGATTCGCCTTTGTGTTTACAAGAAATGGCAGTCAAACGCAGAATCACCCCAACCGAACGCAACACGATAGGAATGAAGAGAAGATTCTGAAAATGTATTTATGTTTTTTATATCAGTGAAGGGGAAACACATTTCACCATAATAACACAATTCCAGTTATCGGCATAATCGCAAACGCAATTCGATCGAGTTTACTACCAGTTTATAACAGATTCCACTAGCAGAAATGTAACTGGAAATTGTTTTATGGTAGTAACCCCTAGAAATGTGAGGTGTTAATAGTGTATCTCTGCCTTTACGGTGTTGTTTATTCAGTTGCTACACACGCGCAGCTTTGTTTATGATTTGTATCAAGCGTGCCTCCTCATTTTGTAATTGTGCTTTATTCCCTAAAAATGAGTAAAATACTTAACAGGTGTGAAAAGGAAGACACTGCAGATTCAGAGAGAAAAAGAAAAGTAATATCGATAAACAGAGGCAGACTGGGTCAAAAATATTTACCCGGGAAAATCTGTAGTGGCCTCATACTATGGTTTATGGCCAAAATCACAGAGGCCTCTGGCCCACCGGGATTGCCCCGGTAAGGCTTGTGGCCAGTCTTCCTCTGTTGAAAGAGAAAAAATAGGAAATTGTGAAACGCTTTGAGCGAAATGAAAGACCATGTGATACTGCACGTGCTACAGACCTAAATGAGGCAATACCAAGAATTACAAAGAATGCAGAGAAAATAAAAACAACTTTCATAGTAGGAACAACTCAAAGTGTAATTAAAATCCATTAGATTAAGACACAAAGAATTGGAAGAGATGGAATGGCTGTCATCTGTTTGGATAGAAAATCAAACAAAAAAACAAGTTTGCTTACGATAGAAGCAAAAGAATTAGCAGTATTTTATTACGTAATAGTCGTAATAAAATACTTACGTATTTTTTTATGATTATTTATTGTGTTTGGTAATGTTTTGGCTACAAATGTATGTTCGATCTTGGGTGGTTGGCACATAACCCTATTTTTCCCATAGGGCCTGTTGTTTATATTGCACGAGGGTTTCTAGGAACACAACTATCGTGCTATATGAGGACTGACTGTATATTGATTAAAGCACAACACAAAAAACCACTTCAACTAAAGGATGCAAAAACAAAACACGCAGCCAATAAGTTTACAACAAAGCTGCTATTGGCTGAGAGAAAGGACCACGTGGTACGGTCGGAGAAAAATGTAAGTCAAGTCCATTGTAAAGTGAAATAAGTAGGCTCCTCTTAACACTGATTAGTAGAATCAGCCGCTTTATAGAATCAAATTTTAGAAAACCAATTCAAATAATTAAAATGCACTACACTTTCATTGTTATCATATGTTTGGTTATAAGAATCAATTTTGAACGCCTTTATGATATTTCTGGAGGTCATGACCATAAAACAATAAAAACAATTTGAAATTTCCAGTTTATTGGGCTTTTCTGTTAGTGCAATCTATTATAAATGGATAGTAAACTCGATCTGATTGCATTTGCAATAGTGTCATTGTTAAAAATAATGTCATTGAATAGAAATAACAGTTAGCATGTACATATTACAATAGTAATTAAGCTATGTATGTAAGCGTAAAATTTATTTTTATTTAACCTTTGGAAAATATTCTTCTGATTTTCATGTATCATTAAATTTTGTTAATTGGCAAGATAACAATAAAGCATAAATCTGTGCTTTATATCTTTACTTTTATAGCCTGTGGATAATATTCCTCCTAATTTTGCTTATCAAAATCGCCATTTAATAGAATTAAAATTCATTTCACAAATGTGATCACAATGACCGGCACTTACCACATATCATATAGTGAATGGAGAGACCATCATAAAGTGATTTGATTGTACAGTGAACCAATCATAAAGCAGGGGTCCACTGTACTGAGAAGGTTTAGTATTGGTTTTGCTGTGCAATCACAATATTTGATGCACTCGTGCATTTTGACCTTCACAGTTTCTATACACCGATGAGCCAAAACATTATGACCACCTTCCTAATATGATGTTGACCCTCCACGTTCAGCCAAAACAGCTCGTACCTGATGAGGCATGATTGCTACAAGATTTCTAAATGTGTCTTGTGGTATCTGGTACCAGCACGTAACCAGCAGATCCTTTAATTCCTGTAAGGTCTGTGGTTGAGATGCCACAGATCGGAACCACCCCTACAACCACCCCCAGGTCCCTTTCATTCTCTACCACTGGCAGTGTAGTACCACAGAGTTGATATGTTGCTCTGGGGTTGCTGTTTCCCATGTGTAGTACTTTACATTTGACATCTGGGATCGGAGTTGTTGTTCCAGCACAAACCACAGATGCTCGATGGGATTGATGTCTGAGGAATTTGGAGGCCAGTGCAATACCTGGAAGTCTTTCTCGTGTTCTGCAAACCAGACTGTGTGGCATGGCACATTATCCTGCTGAAAGACGCCACCACCAGGAGGAAGACTGTTGCTATGAAAGGGTATATGAAAGGGTCAGCAATAATGTTTAGGTAGGTATGTATGTATGTGACCTGTTTGTAGCAGTTCCAGCACCTGGGTCCATCTCTGCAAATTGTCTGTCTTGACTACAGAATCTGTGTAATCAGGGACTGAAATGTGAGTAGCCAACACCTGAGCAACTGCTGTCTGATGCCCGTCCCAAGGCATGTGGAGCCGGGCATAACTACTATCAGTAGTGCACTAAAATCCCACATCCACTGGAGGTAGTGGATGCCAGCAATCCTGCACTCAGGATGTTCAGGATCCTGAGTACCAGCAGAAAGAAAAATAAATAATAATAATAATAATAAAATAAAATAATAAATAAAATAAATAATAATAATAAATAAATTAAATAAAATAAAATATGGAATAGCAAGTGCTTAAAAAAAAAAAAAAAACTGTACTCACCTTTGAATAAATCTGCAATGGTTTTTTCTAAAAGAATAGTAATTAAATCATTTAGGTAGGGATTTGTCACCAGTCCGAATTGGAACAGTTTCGCTTTAAGAATGGCATGCCCTGTTAGGATATAGAACTTGCTCGTGGATGGGTAGGACTAATTACAATGCGGCTTATTCATGGCAAAGATGACATCTGGGATAAAAAGTCTGATGACCTCTCCAGTGGGACTTTACTCCCATCTAACCTGCCAAAGGGAGAGGAGTTTATTCCATAGGTTTATTTTTTCCTGTTTGATATTTGTAGCAGGATTGCAGTCTATTCCAAGGATGGTGAAAGAGGCCTATGCGCTCCGGATTCATATTATTGAAATGAAAAATTATAATTCCTCAGAGCGGTTTAATACTAGAACATACATACAAAGAACGGTTAATATACAAAAGAGCTTTCGGCTGAGTAGACAGCCTTCTTCAGTTAAATAGAAAATATATTAAATGACAGTTAGAATGGAGATGTGCACTGCCAAGTGGTGCGTGAGGTGCATGGCTAATTGTTTGAGGTTGAAGTTTGTGGCTGTGACGTATGGTGGTGACGCGGCCAGCGTTTGTCTATGGACAGAATTATTGCTTCTGTGATGGGGTTAACTTGACAACCACTGTTCCTGTTCAAAGAGGTATCCGAGCATTTTATGTTTAACGATTCCAACCAGGTGTGCCGTAGGTAATGGTGGGACCTGTCCACAACCACGACATCGCGGTGCGGGTCAATGTCATGGTGGGTTGTCCTATTCCAAGGAGTGAGGTTGGTAGGCCTTTTTTATGTTTGTAGATGCAGCCTCTATAAGCTATATATAGATCCAGGTCAAGGGCCCCGATAGAACCTGCAGTGCATTAGTTGAGGTTATTATTATTTTATTATTATTATTATTAGCCATATGAGGCATGCTGCACCAGCCAAAAAAAAAAAACAATTCCTCCGTTACTCTGAGAGAGAGAGAGAGAGAGAGAGAGAGAGAGAGAGTCAGAAGTAGAAGGGAATCACCAAGAAAGAGAAGAATGATGATAATCAGCTCAGGACCCTGGGTTTTCCAAGTCCATACTCACCAGATGTGAGCCCCTGTTCTTGGTACTCGGTGTGTTGCAAGCAGCATGGTTCTTTGCATGGAAAGAAGTTTGGCCCGGATTTTACTGTTAGTGACCCTTTGGAACCAGACCCCAGCAGCATAGGAGGCAATTGGCAAGAACACAACTTTATAGTAGAGAGATAGGGTTCTTTTGGTGAGTCCCCAGTCGAAACAGGGACTCACCCAGTCCCCTGCTGACGGCTGCAGTGAAGGCTTTGGTTTTGTTTTCCAAACTGTTCACATATGGAAATTGAGCCTGTCGTCCAACATGATGCCAAGGTGTTTAGTTTGTGCCACATATGGAATTTGCTTCCTGTGAATAAGCACTTTAGGGAGTCTGCGGTAATCCAACCTGTTTTTGAAGATCATTAGCTTTGTTTTTGTGTTTGATATTTTTAAATTATTTGTGAGGGTCCAGCTTACCAGGACAATCTTTGCTCTGTCCTCAAGGATTCACCTGGATCTTCCTGCAATGCAAATAACCAAGTTGTCTGCATAGGCGAAATTTACGAAGTTGTCAAAGCTTCTGGTGAGCCACTGATCAAGTACAGAGTTCCAAAGGAGTGGTCCTAGCACTGATCCCTGTGGGCAATCTCTGTTTATAAATTTTGAATATGACAGGTGTTGGGCAGTGACCTGAATTGATCTGTTACTGAAGTGGGATCTTATGACTGTAAAGATATTGATTGCATTTTGCCAGTCTAAGGGACCTGAGGGAACTCTCCCACCAAAGGGTATCAAAGGCACCCTCAAAATCCACAAAGATGGCCATCTCAGACTGTTGTGGAATGTGTACAGTGTGGAAAGGCCAGGGAATGACCACCACATATCCCCGAAGAAATATGGCCTTAGTTGCTAATGCTCCTAAAAACCAAATAACAACAACAACAGTGTTTTTTCAAGGGCTGCAATGGCATCTTCCTCAGAGAATCCTTTCTTGAACCCATACTGCGAGTTGGATGAAAGGTTTTGTGAGTTTAGGATAGTTTTGGATTCTGGAACCAATCATTCTTTCAAACAGCTTTCCCAGTTTGGCTAACAGACAGATTGGGTGGTACGCTCTTGGGTCAGTTTTAGATTTTCCTGGTTTTTGAATAAATTCCAGAAATTGGGGAATATGCCTTCCAAGAGGCACTTGTAGAGATTTAACAAAATATTAAGGTAGAGCTCATGAAATCTGGTGATGACTGCATTTTCTACCAGGTCAAGGCCTGGATACTTTTTAGGATTCACCACACCACCACAGCACCAAGTTCAACAGCAGTTAAAAGATCCAGGGTACCTTCATAAGTGGCACTGTCTGCTCGAATCTGAATTTAGTGCATATTGTCAAGATTGGGATCATCTTCGGGAAAGATGTGTTCAATTATTTTCTCAACTGTGGAGTGCCACTCATATGTTTCACTGTTTTGATATTGCACTGTGTTGTATATATTTGGGCAGATAATTTTGTTCCTGCAGATCTTAGTTAGTGTTCCCTGCTTGGGAAACCAGTTGTCTCCAAGACCTTAATTTGTTTTCCACGATGGCTTTATGGTAGATTTTTCGCTTCTCCTTGTACTCTTGCTTGAGAGCATTAACTTCAGGATCAGGCCAGTGCCTGTGTCATTGAACAGCTCTCCGTGCCACATTCATTTGTTTTCCAATACCAGTAAGTTCCTGTGTCCACCAAGGAGTATGAGGAGTGTGCATTTTTTTTCGTTTGGCAGCATATTCAGTGGCTCTGAAGAGGGATGACTGTACATAACAAGCATATTCATCTGCAGAGAGGTTGTTAAGGTTTGGAGCTGTCACTTTAAAGTCAAGGTTCAGAGATGCTCTAAAATTAGCCCAATTAATGTTTCAGATTGAGAATCTTCTAAGATCCTCCAGGTTGTTGCCATTGTTCTTT
The DNA here is from genome assembly GCF_048544385.1 of Mastigoproctus giganteus. NCBI lineage: Eukaryota > Metazoa > Arthropoda > Arachnida > Uropygi > Thelyphonidae > Mastigoproctus > Mastigoproctus giganteus. The sequence goes on along the minus strand of NC_143578.1, from coordinate 196,945,895 downwards.
GGTGCTGCAGCTATGATAGTGAAGGAGATATGGTGATCACTGTTAGAAATATCTGTAAGAATGTCCCACTCTGCAATGTGATTAGAAACTGGGGGTGAGGTTAAAGTGAGGTTGATGTTGGACTCCCCATGCACGTTGGAAAAAGTGTAGGGCTTACCACCTTCATTGTGTACCGTCCAGTTGTGGACCAGAATGAAGTCCTCAAGGAGGGTGCAACGAGAATCAGTCAACGAGAATCAGTTTGGTTACTGTGCCAAAGATGGGATTTGGCATTAGAATCTGTTGTTATGACAAGGTTGGCATGTCCCATTCTGCTGTGGAAGTCCTCAAGTAGATTTAGGGCTTCTTGAATATCAGCTGCTGGTGGGCAGTAGAGAGGAAACAAGGTAGAAGGAGATAGCTCTTGGGTAGCAACATGAATATAGAGTATTTTCGCATCTAACAGCACCAGGGATTTACCCCATCTCCACGTATATTCTTTGTATCGAGGAGCATACGCTGTCAAGGCCAGAGGTTTAAAAGTGTGTGGGTTATGTGTTGTGTAATATGTTGTGCCCCTTGTTCATCTAGCTTGTTAGCCGCCAGGCCCCTGATGGGACCTGATGTTTACGTACTCCACCACATGGAGGCCAGCCAGGTGTTCCCTTAAAGTTTGCTCTGACAGGTCCTGCCACCTACTTTCCTGAGATTTCAGTGGCTAGGACCTAAAAAAAATAATAATAAATTCTTCTTTTCATTTGGGCACAGTTGGGATGGTATATTATACACTGTTTAGAGGGGCCCTGGAAGTGATAAGATTTCCTAATAGATTGGGCATGAATTTTGGTGTTTTAAATTTGGACATGTGGGGCAGGTACTGTGTAAGGGGAAAGAGATGGGAAGGGAAGCAGAAGACTGGGGGAGTTGGAAATTGGAAGTAAGGGGTCGATAGGGAAGATGACCCATGTTGAAATAGTGGGGCTTGCCCATGCCCCACCAGAGGAGAAAGAGTGGCAGGAGGGGAAGTAGACAGCAGGCTGTCCCCCCCTCCACCCTGCCAGGGAAAGAGGAGTAAAAATCAGGATAGGCAGAGTGTCTAGTCGGGGCACCATATGGCTGTATGGCATCATAAGATGCAATCTTCACCTTTGTGTTAGTCCAGTGGAGGTCCGAGTCCAAGTTGCAATCTTCATCTTTGCGTTAGTCTGGTGGAGGTCCAAGTCCAGAAGTCAGGTCCAGTTCGTCATACTCATGTGTTGTATCTACTTCAGGTGGTCACTAGTTCGGTGTTTTGCAGTCATTTCCGGTAGTCACATCTGTGTTTTCATAGGTTAGTGATGATGTGGCAGGGATCTTTATCTTTCAAAGAGTTCGTGGGCAAAGACGGTGAAAGCCTGGTAATTATTATCTTCTTCTTGCAGTATTATTTCTTCTCGGTTCCTTAGCAAGGAGTTGATGCATGTGTATAGCTGACATCTGAGATCCTCATAGTTGTCACAATCATGGATAAGGTGTTCCCAGGTTTCCTCCTGCCCGCAGTTACAGCTCGGGTTGTCAGAGATTCCCAGCTCGTGGAGTTTCCCTCTGAAGAAGCCATGTCCTGTAAGAAGGAAGGTGGTGTGCAAGCCAGGGGAAAACCAGGACGGGGAGATAGGATATACCCTGCTGACGTCAGGTATAAATTTTTTGGTGACTTGCCCTTTTGTTGTAAGATTCCATCTATTTTGCTAGATATATTGCAGATGTTCTGTTAATCTCTTATTTTCTGTGGATCTGTTGGGTAGTCTAGATAAGTTGTGGTCCTTCCTTTCGAATGTCGATACAGCAGCCCACAGCACAAGCAACATGAATATAGGAGGAGTTCTGGGTACACAAGCTGGATATTGATGTGGTAACAATCTGATTGTTCAGGATGATAATAGCAGCCTTTGGATAAACTGCCGTAGTGTAGAACATCCTGGAGGTAATAGGATATTCCGTGATTTTGAAAGTGTTTCCACCAGCTTCGGAGGTGGAATATGGCTTCTACAGACAGATAATATCATATTTCCTCTCCAGGGCAGCAACCCTGATCTCATCTGCCACCATTCTTGAGTGATGCCCATTCACCTGAATGATTTTTATTCTGGATCCTTGGTTCTGGTTTCTCTGGTTATTCATGGAGGATTTTCATACTGGCTAATTCAACTGCACGGAGATATCAGGGCATTTAGAGTCTCAGACAGAGTGATTGTGATCCTTATTTCTGCCTTTGCGATTTACACATTTGGGGGAGTCTGCTTTGTGTGGACAGTCTGAAAAAATGTGCCCACCTTCTGTGTGCAGTATTGATATGAGTGACCATAGGACAAGCACTTGAAGCATTTAGACATTTGTGCTTTCGGATATTGGGGTGGAAGCTTATGACCCAGTTTGTCAGTTGGTTCTTGGACCCTGCTGAATCTAATTGTTATCTTCTGTCTGATTTCATCCAGGGAAAATTCAAACTCCTGCAAGTTTTTATAGAAGATGTGATGTCTTCCAGTATATCCTCTTTCATGTACTCCTTTGGCACATTATAGACTAGTATAGTAGGATTTGAAAGTTTTGGTTTCTCGTGAATTAATCCTACTAAGTTAAGAATTGTTGTATTACTAATCCTGCTCAAATCCTCTCCATTGATGGCCTCAACAAGGACTCCTTTATTTCTGACTGTTCTGATGATCTTTATTTTAACATCTTTGTGTTCAGTTTGCAAGGTTTCTTCCACTCTTTTCATAACTTCCTGACTGGATTCAAGCTGTGATTTTTCAGTGGGATGAAAGATTGCAATGTGCTGTGGTTCTTTTTGTGAGCCTGTGGGTTTTGAGGTTGGGTACAGTAGTTTTGCACATGGAGCAGTGTCCTTAGTAACCATATTTGGTACTCCAACTGTGGATTGCTTCTTAACAGTATCTACATGTGTTATGGGCCCTTGCACCCTTCCTGCCATAAGGTTGTCAAAATGATCAGCCCTGATTTTGCAGTTCTGCTGTCTTCGCCTTTAACTTTTCATTCCTGATAATGAGTGCTGTGGTTATGAACTCCAGTTTTGCCCAAAGTCCCTGGTTGAAGTTGTTGTCCAGTTTTGTATTTTTATTTGTTTCAATTACCATGTAGCCAAGCAGTGTCGTTTTCAGATTAGTCATTTCTGCTTAAATTAGTGCAGGATCAAGGTTATCATTTTTGTCCGATAGTAGAAGTGAGCCATGAGGGCCATTACCACCCTTACACCCACTGTGGGCAGATGTTGTTTGTTTGTTATTTGGTTTTTAGGAGCATTAGCAACTAAGGCCATATTGCTCCGGGGATGTGCAGTGGTCATTCCTTGACCTTTCCGCATCCTCCGTATTTGGTGGTCACGAGCTCGAACCCTCATCTAATCAAGAAGCGTGTACTACGCATTGCTGCTCCTGCCCACTTGGCTACAGAGGCACCATGGGCAGAAGAACTATTATTTTTAGTGATGGGTTCTTTTAGTGAAAGTGTGGTATCTTCTGCTTTGGATGTGGAGGGATCGTTAGTCTCATCAGACTCTTCAGAGGGGGGGGGGCCTCTGGTCTCACATTGTTGCAATCCATGATTTCAGAACTAGGTGATGCCAATTTTGCCTTTCTGTTTCTTTTTCTCCTTCATTTTAATTTGATGGGTTTCTTTTTCCTTAATGCACTCTTCCCTTGGGTACCTGGAGAGGGTGGAGGGGATCGATTCTTTCATTAACAGACATAGCGGCTTTTGCAGAAGCAGCACTGCTCTTCAGTGGTGTTTTCTGCAGAAGGGGAGGGGATTCTTCCGATTCATCCTAAGTAGAATCACTAGAGGAGGAGGAGGAGCTGGGACTATCGCTTGAGCTCATGCTTACCATTACATCTAGTGCTGTGTGTGCAAGTGAAAAAATTACTTAACACATACAAAATAGTCAAAAATTACAACTTAGCATTAGCATTAGTAGAGGCATTTGATGCAAGAAAGCAAGCTTATGCAGCATCAGCCAAAAAAAAAAAAAAAAAAACCACTTCCACTTCACCCCTCCGTTCGTTCAAAATACCTGTCCAGCTGAGCCTTAAACTTATTTAGGCTATCAACCTCCACCACAAGGGATGGAAGTCTGTTCCACCAACCAACCACCCGCTGGCTAAAGGCAAATTTCCGCACGTCTATCCTACATCTGTCTTTCCTCAATTTGAATTTATGCCCTCTCAGGTGATTATTCTGAGCTAGAGGAAGAATCCCATCAGCATTGAGCATGCTTAAACCATTCAAGGCTTTATACACCTCTATCAGATCACCTCGCTGGTGCCTAGTCTCCAGACACTGTAATTTGCAAAACTTAAGCCGTTCTTCGTAAGAACACCCCTTTGTTCCATTCACTAATCTTGTTGCCCTTCTCTGTACTCGTTCCAGCAGCTCTACATCCTTCTTGAAATGAGGCCTCCAGACCTGTATACAGTACTCTAGGTGTGGCCTGACCATCGCCTTATACAATGGAATAATCACCTCCTTATCCCTGCTGGAAAAATTCCTGTATATCATTGACAATACTCCATGAGCTACTCTTGCAGCCCGTCTGCACTGCTCAGAGAACTTCATATCTGCCTGCACAACCACCCCCAAGTCCCTTTCATTCTCTACCACTGTCAGTGTTGTACCACAGAGTTGATACGTTGCTCTGGGGTTGCTGTTTCCCATGTGTAGTACTTTACATTTGTCAATGTTAAACTTCATTTGCCACCCCTCAGCCCATCTGCTCAACCTTTCCAGATCCTGTTGCAGCAGCATAGTGTCAGTAGTGTCCTTGACAACCCTGCCAACCTTTGTATCGTCTGCAAACTTGGACATTAATCCCGATATACCGTCATCAATATCATTTATAAATACAGAAAACAATAATGGACCCAACACTGAGCCCTGAGGGACTCCACTAATAACATCAGTCCACGATGAGCAGTGTCCATTGATTACCACTCTCTGTCTTCTCCCTCTCAACCACCCCTTTATCCATAGCAGCAATTTGCCTCCAATGTCACACTGCTCCAATTTGTGTAGCAGTCTTCCATGTGCAACAGTATCAAAAGCCTTTCTAAGATCCAAGTATATAATATCAAAGTTATTCCCTGCATCCAGTTCTTTTGTGACTGCATCATAGTATCCAATCAAGTTGGTCAGGCAAGACTTCCCCTTAACAAAACCATGCTGTGTCTGAGCTATAACTGAAGTCTTGTCTAAATGATCCTGCAGTGCTTCTTTAACCAGTGCCTCCATTAATTTTCCTGAAACAGAAGTTAAGCTCACAGGTCTATAATTACTTGTGTCAGCCTTTGATCCTCCTTTGTGAATTGGGGTCACATTTGCACATTTCCAGTCTATGGGTACCTCCCCTGAGTCCAAGGAAGCTCTCATAATTATGGCTAAGGGTTTGCTTACTTCCTTTGCTGCCTCCTTTAATATAACTGGAGAGATCTCATCCACCCCGGGTGCCTTTCTTGTGTTTATCTTCAACAGTTTCTCCTCCACTTTACTCCCAGTTATTTCAAGATTCTGTAACTTACTGCTAGAGTTGAATACACCTCTGGCATTCCCCTCGCTGAATAACTCCTCATGTGTGAATGTCGATGCAAAATATTCATTTAGTTTGTTAGCCACCTGAGCAGGATCATCAACACTTGACCCATCAATATCAAGTGGACCAATCTGATTCATCCCTTTCCTTCTAGAGTTTACATGAGTAAAGAACTCTTTGCTGTTTTTCTTTGCATCCCTTGCCAAGGATTTCTCGTAATCTGCCTTCGCCTGCCTAACCTCCTTTGTAACTTGGTTGCATATCAACTTGTATCTATGATAGGCTTCTGTGTCATGTGTTAATTTGTAAGTATCCCATGCATTTTTCTTCTCTGCCATATGCGTCATTAGTTCATCTGACACCCATTTTGGCCTAAACCTTGAACAATATTTCTTAGTTGGTATGTAAAGCCTAGTAGCTTCCAAGATTAGTTCTTTGAATGCTTCCCATTTTGAATTTGCTGTTGGTAACATCATCAGTTGGTCCCACTGTATAGAATTTAAATACTGTCTCAGTCCATCGTAGTTGCCTTTACGGAAGCAATAACCCTTCCCTTTACCCCTAATGGTAGTTACCTCTTTGAGTAAATCCCACTTCAGCACACTGTGATCACTGCCACCTAGTGGTTCATTTATCTGCAGATTCTTAATGCATGAAGAATCACTGCTGATAATCAAATCAAGAGTATTACTCCCTCTAGTTGCCTCCCGAACATGCTGATGTAGAAAACAATCATCCAATAAATCCACAAAAGCCCTGCTAGTGTGTGAGTATCCATCCCCCAAATTCCAGTCAATATCTGGGAAATTAAAATCTCCCATTATAAGACACTCTGATTTACTGGCCCATTCTATTTCCCTGTACAGTTCCTTATTATACTCATCAGAGTCATTAGGCCTATAGCACACTCCTACTCTCAATTTTGATCTCCCAATGTTTATGTCACACCAAACTGACTCCACACTGCACTGTCCAGCGATGTCGACTGGCTTCACTTCCTTGGTTTTTATGTGTTTCTTAACTAATAGCATAACACCTCCCCCCTTCCTATCCTGTCTATCCTTTCTGTAGACGTTGTACTCCCCAAATTGCAGTTCCGCATCCCTTATATCTGTGTGACACCACGTCTCTGATATCCCAACAATATCTGCCTTCGATGTTTTGAGCAATACCTCAAATTCAATCAAATTTATTTACTAAACTCCTAGCATTGGTGTACACGCAAGTATACCTGCACCTGTTTCTATTCTTAGCTACCCTAACACAACCCATGTGTTTACTTGTACCACAATGGCTCCCAGCAGTCTCTGAAATACCATGCATCTTGTTTTTCAGGCGTCTGCTCATTCTAATAGAAGCAGTGCAAGAATCTCTTTCACCTCTGCCAGTGGCTACTGTCAATCTATTGGTCTTTGTCTCCCCCCAAGCTAGCAGTTTTCTGACCCACCTAACACTGCCTCGATAGCATCAGCAAATATTCTTACACCCTTTCTATTTAAGTGTATCCCATCCCTGTAGAAGCAATCTCTCCTGTTAACAAGTACAGTCCAGGCTGAAAAAAATTCTACCCCTTGAGCCTTGCACAATCTTTCCAGGGCCGAATTGATCGACAAGGCTCTCATCATATACTCCCTCCTATCGTGTCTGGGCAGAATTGCAGACACTTTCAAATTCAACCCTAATTCTCAGCTTTTGTTCAACAGTGACCTGTACTTGTTAAGTAATTCTGCCGGTCTCCTACTCTTAATATTATTAGTGCCAACGTGTACAACTATATCACCTTTTGTGCCCTTAAAAGATGATATTCGCTCTACAACGTCATCAACCTTTGCCCCTGGCAGACATACCCTGGCCCTGTTCCACCTATCTTTTTTACAAAGCATGTTCCCCGTTTCCCTGACAATAGAGTCACCAACAACTACTAGTTCCTTCGGGACCAGCGCATTCTGCCTTGGGGGTTGTCTCTGTGTCACGCAATGCCCAAGTGCAAGCTCTGGCGTTGATGTGGGCAGCTGAGAGCTTGATGGGCCCCTCAATTTAGTTTCTTCGAGGGCATCCACCCTGTCCTTCAAGCTCTCATATAGGCCCAAAAGAACGCCGAGTTGTTGCCTGATATCGATACACTCCTTGCATCGCGCACACACAAAGACATCCCCCTTGGCAGTATCATGTCCCGTACCCGATTGCTCTGCAAACATCAAGCAAACAGTGCATTTTATAAGGCTGTGAGTCAGAGGACAACTGTCCCCCTCAGTTCTGCTCTGAGCCACAGCACTTCCATTAGCTTGAGCCTTTTGCTTTGCTGCTCTGGTCTGAGTCATGATTCTATTAATTTATTAATTAATTATGTTATGTTATTAATTATATTACGTTTGTAATCTAAGTCGTTATATGTATTTATTTAAACGTACAATTTAACTGCTAACGAAGTTCAACTAACGCTATCTAGTACGGTATATAACCTACGGTATATCTAGTACGGTATCACAATGGCGGGAAAGTTAATAACGGTAGCGGTAGTTACGAACACGTGGAAACCCTTACCGATACTTTTACAAGGCCGAGTAAAGAATAAATACACCAAATTAATCAAAAAATCACAAAATAATGTTATACTACTAAATTTAAATCAAAAGTTTTAGAAAAACAATAATTTCAAATCAATAAATAAGAAAAATCCACTTAGCGGCTTGGAACACGACCGTCACTAGTAGCCTCGTCAGCAGACTTCTTATTTCAGTTGGCTAAACTTGTCACTGCTGAATGTAGTAGATCCACTTTTATGAGGCATAGATAATTGCTAGGAGGCAGCAATTTATGCATGTCACCATGGTCACCTGACTGCAAGTACAAACCCATAGCGTATTTGCCTGGCCTTGACCTGTAGCCGGAAGCGGTAGATAGCTCTGGTCAACCATCAGTAGTAAAACAGCAAATTTTGCAGTATGAGAAAACTATAAATAATAAATACCTGGATGTCTCAGTTGTTACCTCAGTTGATGTCTCAGTACATAAATACCTGGATGTCTCAACTCAATGCTAATGGGATTCTTCCTCTCGCTCAGAATAATCACCTGAGAGGGCATAAATTCAAATTGAGGAAAGACAGATGTAGGATAGACGTGCGGAAATTTGCCTTAAGCCAGCGGGTGGTTGGTTGGTGGAACAGACTTCCATCCCTTGTCGTGGAAGTTGATAGCCTAAATAAGTTTAAGGCTCAGCTGGACAGGTATTTTGAACGAACAGAGGGGTGAAGTGGAAGTCGTTTTTTTTTTTTTTTTATTTATTTTATTTATTTATTTTTTTTTTTGGCTGATGCTGCATAAGCTTGCTTTCTTGCATCAAATGCCTCTACAAATGCTAATGCTAATCACAATCGTAATATAAATTTAAGCATAATTCTGTTGATTTAACTGATTAACCGGAGGTACAAAGCACACAGCCATACAATAGGAGAGCAGCACCCTCTCATGATGTTTAGGTAGGCGGTAGACATCAGAGTGCCCGACACATGGATGACGGGACCCAGGGTATCCCAGCAGAACATCGCCCAAAGCACGACACTGCCGCCACTGGCTTGTTTTTGTCATACGGTTCATCCAGGTGCCATCACTTCTGCAGGTAAACAATGCACATGTAGCTGGCCATACACATAGTGCAACAGGAAACATGATTCATCGGACCAGACAACCTTCTTCCAATCACTCAAGGTCCAGTTACGATGCTCGCGTGACCATTGTAGGTGCTATCGCTGGTGAACCATGGTTAGCATGGATACTTGGAGTGGCCTGTGGCTAAGCAGCCCCATTTTCAGCAGGGTTCGATGTACTGTATGTTGTGACACATTACTCCCATCACCAGCATTCCAATTACTGGCAAGTTGTGCCACAGTCGCCCTTCTGTTGCCACATTCCATCAGGGAGAGAGCCTTCGCTCACCTCGATGAGCCGTGGTCGTCCAACACCTCGCAGGCTATTTGTGAGTTTTTGCTCCTTGGACCACTTTCGGTAGGTACTAACCATGGCTGACTGTGAGCATCCCACCAGCCGTGCCGTTTCAGATATGCTATGACCCAGTCATCTTGTCATTACAATTTGGCCTTTGTCAAACTCGCTTAAGTCCGCTGCCTTTCCCATCTGAAGAACAAGAGTAACACTGATTAATGGAGCTCAGTATCGGGTGTTTTTTCTACTGTGCGCATGCCATAGTTCACCTGCAGTTTCTTTGACTTGCATGATGACTCGCTGGTTTTAATGTTATAATTATAATGCTTTTGTTTAGTTTCAGTTTAGTATCATAAGAGTGTAAGCCCTCTGCAGAATTCGAACACTTCATAGTGTGAATGATTTGTAATGCCAAATAATGGCCGACTGGGCTAGCCGAGTGGGTAAAGTACCTGCCCGGCAACCCAAAGGTCGCGGGTTCGATTCTCGCCTCGGGCTTGGATCAAAGTACTGCAAAAACCTTGGGAGGTGCAATATGGCCACAGAAGCCGATGCGCCAACAACTACCAAATCAATCAATCAGCCAAATAATGTGAATGATTGAAATGCCTCCAAATACTGTGACAGCATTCAACACTAACATCAAAATGCCAACATTGCAAAACAGCACTTGGTCATTATTTTGACCTGGTTATAGCACCAATTAATCATATTGCCATTAAGTAAAATGTATATAAAAACAATCCATTAAAAAAGTTGCAATGGGACGATAGTTGGATGGGAGAGATTTGTCACCCTTTTTAGGAACTGGCTGGATATGAGCAAATTTCCAAGCAGAAGGAAAAACACCTTTACAATAAGAAAGTGAAAAAAGACTGCAAAGAACAGGAGTAAGATCAGGATCACAGGTTCTGAGAACAAGTGAAGTACCATCAGGACCTGGTACTTTCTGAGCATTAAGATTCGTTAAAATCTTTCTGACATCCTTTTAGCATTAGTAAAGGCACATGATGCAAGAAAGCAAGCTTATATAGCATCAGCCAAAAAAAAAAAAAAAAAAAACCTCTTCTTATTTCACCCATTCATTCAATCCAAATGTTTGTCTAGTTCTGCCTTGTATCTGTTTAAGCTATAAACATCTACAACAACAGATGGAAGTTTCTCCAGCAAACAACCACCCGCTGGCTAAAGGCAAACTTACGCACATCTATCCTACTACTGTCTTTCCTCAATTTGAATTTATGCCCTCTCAGAAGATTATTCTGAGCAAGAGAAAGAATCCCATCAGCATTGAGCATGCTAAAACCATTCAAGGCTTTATACACCTCAATCAAATCACCTCGCAGGTGCCTAATCTCCAGAAACTGTAATTTGCAAAACTTAAGCCTTTCTTCATAAGAGCAACCCTTTGTTCCATTCACTAATCTTGTTGCCCCTTCTCTGTATTCTTTCCAGGAGGTCTACATCTTTCTTAAAATATGGCCTCCAGACCTGTATACAGTACTCAAGGTGTGACCTGCTCATTACCTTATACAAGAGGATAATTACCTCCTTATCCCTACTAGAAAAATTCCTCTATATCATTGACAAGACACCATGAGCTACTCTCGCAGACCATCTGCACTGCTCAGAAAACTTCATATCTGCCTGCACAATTACCCCCAGGTCCTTTTTCCTCTCTACCATTGTCATTGTAGTACCACACAGTTGATACATTACTCTGGGGTTACTGCTTCCCACATGCAGTACTGTACATTTGTCAATGTTAAACTTCAGTTGCCACCTCTTAGCACATCTGCTCAACTTTTTTAGATTCTGTTGCAGCTGCGTACTGTCATTAGTGTCATTAACAACCCTACCGACCGTCGTATCATGTGCAAACTTTGTGAATATCATTAATAAATACCATCATGAATATCATTAATAAATACAGAAAACAACAATGGACACAACACTGAACCCTGAAGGTCTCAACTAATAACATTTGACCATGATGAGCACTGTCCATTGATTACTACTCTCTGCCTTCTCCCACTTAACCATCCCTTTATCCATAGCAGCAATTTGCCTTCAATGCCACACTGCTTCAATTTGTGCAGCAGATTTCCATGTGCAACAATATCAAAAGCCTTTCTAAGTTCCAAATATATGATATCAAAATTATTCTTTGCATCCAGTTCTTTTGTCACCATATCATGGTATCCGATGAAATTGCTCAGACAAGGTTTCCACTTAACAAACCGATGCTGTGTCCGAGCTATTACTGAAGTCTTGTCTAGACAATCCTGCAATGCTTCTTTAACCAGTGCCTCCATTAATTTCCCTGGAACAGAAGTTAAACTAACAGGTCTCTAATTACTTTTCACCTCCTTTGTGAATTGGGATCACATTTGCACATCTCCTGTCCATGGGTACCTCCCCTGAGTCCAAGGAAGCTCTCATGATTATGGCTGAGAGTTTTCTTACTTCCTTTGCTGCCTCCTGTGATATAACTAGATAGATCCCATCTAAGCCAGGTGCCTTTCTTTTGTTTATCTCAACAATTTCTCCTCCACTTTGCTCTTTGTTATTACAAAATCATCTTAGCTCACTACCAGAGTTTAATTCACCTCTGGCATTCTCCTCCCAGAATAACTCCTCATGTATGAATGTAGATGCAAAATACGTATTTAGTTTATTAGCTACCTGAGCAGGATCATCAACATCTGAATCATCGATATCAAGTGGACCAATCTGATTCATCCCCTTTCGTCTAGAGTTTACATAAGTATAGAACTCTTTACTGTTTTTCTTTGCATTGTTTGCCAAAGATTTCTCATAATCTGCCTTTGCCTGCCTAACCTCCTTTGTGATTTGGTTACAAACCAGCTTATATCTATCATGGGCTTCTGTGTCACATGTTAATTTATATGTATCCCGTGCATTTTTCTTCTCTGCCACATGTCTCATTAGTTCATCTGACATCCGTTTAGGTCTAAACCTTGAACAATATATCTTAGTTGTTATGAAAAGCCTAGTATCTTCCAAGATTAATTCTTTCAAAGCTTCCCATTTTGAATTTGCTGTTGGTAACATCATCATCAGTTGGTTCCAACGTATAGAATATAAATACTGTCTCAGACCACCATAGTCACCTTTGTGAAAGTAAAAACTCTTTCCTTTACTCCTGATGGAAGTTAGCTCTTTGAGTAAATCTCACATCATCACACTGTGATCACTGCCACCTAGTGGTTCCTTTATCTGCAGATTCTTAATGCATAAATAATCACTACTGATAATCAGATCAAGAGTATTACTCCCTCTAGTTGCCTCATGAACATGCTGCTGTGGAAAACAATCATAGAATAAATCAAAAAAGCCTTGTTAGTGTGTGAGTGACCAAACCACAAATTCCTGTCAATATCTGGGAAATTAAAATCCCCCATTATAAGAAACTCTAATTTTCTGGCCCACTCTATTTCTTTGTACAGTTGTTTATTATACTCATCAGAGTCATTGGGCCTATAACACACTCCTACTCTCATTTTTACTTTCCCAGCACTTATCACTACTGATAATCAAATCAAGGGTATAACTCCTTCTATTTGCCTCGCGACATGCTGCTGCGGAAAACAATCATTTATATAAATCTAAAAAGCCTTGTTAGTGTGTGAGTGACCAAACCACAAATTCCTGTCAATATCTGGGAAATTAAAATCCCCCATTATAGGACACTCTAATTTACTGGCCCACTCTATTTTCATGTGAAGTTGTTTATTAACTCATCAGAGTCATTGGGCCTGTAACACACTCCTACTCTCAATTTTGATCTCCCAATGCTTATGTCACACCAAACTGGCTCGACACTGCACTGTCCACCGATGTCGACTGGCTTCATTTCCTTGGATTTTATGTTTCTTAACTAATAGTATATCCCCTCCTCCCTTACTATTCTGTCTTTGTTTTCTGTCCAAATTCCAGTTCTCCATTCCTTATTTTTGTGTGACACCACGTCTCTGATATCCCAACAATATCTTCCTTTGATTGTTTGACGAACACCTCAAATTCATCAAATTTATTTACCAAACTCCTAGCATTGTTGTACATGCAAGTATACATGCACCTGTTCCTATTTTTAGTTACCCGAACACAGCGCATGTATTTACTTGTGTCGCAGTGACTGCCAGTAGTCTCTGAAATCTGCTGCACCTTGTTTTCCAGGCTGCTGCTCATTCCAATAGAAGCAGTGCAAGAATCACTTTCACCTCTGCCAGCGGCTACTGTTAATCTATTAGTCCATGTATCCCCCCAACCTAGCAGTTTTCTGACACTGCCTCGATAGCATCAGCAAATATTCTTGCACTCTTTCTATTTAAGCGTATCTCATCCATGTAGAAGCAGTCTCTCTCTCTCTCTCTCTCTCTCTCTCTCTCTCTCTCTCTCTCTCTCTCTCTCTCTCTCTCTCTCTCTCTCTCTCTCTCTCTCTCGTTAACAAGCACAGATCAGGCTGAGAAAAATTTTAACCCTTGAGACTTGCACAATTTCTCCTGTGCCGAATTGATCAACAAGGCTCTCACCATATACTCCCTTCTATCTTGTCTGGGAAGAATTGCAGAAACTTTCAAATTCAACTCTAACTCACAGCTTATTTTCAACATTGACCTGTTCCTGCAATTCTGCCAGTCTCCTACTCTTAATATCATTAGTGCCAGTGTGTACAACAATATCACCTTTTGTTCCCTTAAAAGATGATATTTGCTGTAGAACTTCATCATCCTTTACCCCTGGCAGATATACCCTGGTAGTGTTCCACCTAACCTTTTTGGACCATATGTTCCCCGTTTCCCTGACCAACAGCTAGTTCCTGTGGGACCTGTTAATGATGGTTTTGACGGAAGACCACAGGAGACATTGAATGGAATGCATTCGGAATGTTGGGAGGTGTATTAATGATCTTGGTAACTCATGTATTAATGATCTTGGTAAAAACCAAGATTATATTAATACATGAGTTGGAAGAAAAATGGGATGCTAACAGGTCAGCTTTTTCTTTGGCTGAAGTGACAATAGAACCATTTGGTTTTGACAGAAGTGGGAGCAGAGATAGGCAAAAGTTGCGGCCAATAGCTTTGGCTGCAACTTTTTTTGGCCAGCAAGAGACAATAACATTAGGGCAAGAAGCACGTTTTCTACTCTTAGCCTGTTCAAAATCTAGTTTGGACTGATTAATAACAGCTTTACAATTGTTGAGAGCTTTGGTGTAGGCAGAAAATGAAACTGAACAATTAGAAACAAGCCAATTACGATATGCAACGTTCTTCTCTTGAACAGCCTTGGCACATTTATTGGAAAACAAGGTTTAGATATAGGACCAGAGTTTAAATGGAGTGTGGAATAAAGAATTCCATTCCTACAAGAATAATTTCACTGACATGATCTAAGCAAATTTGACATCAGAAGTTTTGAAACAGTAATCCGACCAAAGAAAAGTAATTTCGCAGGTCATCCCATTTTGCATCCTTGTAATGCCAAACAACATGAGGTTGGGAATAGCAATGAGATAAACGCTGCATTGGAGAAGAGACAATCACCAAGCTGTGATCTCAGGTGCCTAAAGGACCACTCACTTCGACCATGTACTTAGATCTCAGATGCCTTGTGATCTCAGGTGCCTAAAGAACCACTCACTTCGACCGTGTACTTAGAAGGGTTGTTTGTGAGAAAAAGTTGAAGCATGTTGGCTGTATGGTTAGGATTGTCCGATATTCTGGTAGGTAAATTAACACTCTGTGCGAGGTCATTAGTAATTGCAAAAGCCTCAGCATCTCGATCAGCTGGGTCTGTGTGACTAGAAAACGGAAGCCGGATGGAGTTGTGAACATTAAAATCATCGAGGAAAATTACCTCACTGTTAGGAAAGTTGGACTGGAGAAAGTCAAGTTGCAAAGAGAGGAAGTCAAAGAGCTCCAAGTGATTAGTGGAGTTTTGTTATTATTATTAGCTATATGGTGCAAGGAAGCCTGAGTCTTATGCTGTACCAGCCAAAAAAATATAAATTCCCGAGTTATCCTGAGAGAGAGAGAGAGAGAGAGAGAGAGAGAGTGTCAAAAGTAGAAGGGAATCACCAAGAAAGAGAAGAATGATGATATCCATCTCAGGAACCTGGGTGTGCCAAGCCCATACTCACCAGATATGAGCCCCTGGGAGAAGAGTAGAGACAACAGATGAATTTGACAGAATGAGCGAGAGAGATTTTAAGCCAGAGAAGATTGAAAAGAGGAGATTCCAAATTACCAAGAGTCTGACAGGGAATATCGGAACAGACATATGCATAAGTACCACCTTTGAAGCAAAAAGACTTGTACAGCAAATAATTTGGGCAACTGAGATGAGCAGTAGTTGAATCAACCGATAACTGAGATTCTGTCAGAAAAAATACATGGGGTTTGGCAGACTGTAAGTAGAATTGGACATCATTGAGATTAGAACTAAGACCACGTATATTTGTGAAATGAACTAGGAAGTGTTTGGGAGATTTGGATCTTTTTGCAGATAAGCTTATTCTATTAGTTTGACAATTCATGGTGTATTCAATAGTAAGAAAAGGTTGGGGGGAGGGGGCACATGCTGTATGAAGTTGTTGTTGTTGCTATTTGGTTTTTAGGAGCATTAGCAACTAAGGCCATATTGCTCCAGGGATATGCGGTGGTCATTCCCTGACCTTTCCATATCCTCCGTATTTGGTGGGCATGGGCTCGAACCCCAGTCTAATCAAGAAGCGTGTGCTACGCACTGCTGCTCCTGCCCACCTGGCTACGGAGACGCCGCTGTATGAAGTAATGAAATTTTTGGATATTGCGTACACGTGGTAAGAATATAACCAGATCCTTGAAATAACATGGCCTCGATAATGTCCCCTGCATACACATTACTCGGATTCCCTCTGGTCACTATCTGGCATTGTAGAGCTAGCAAGATTATACACTAGCTGATCTGGAAGCCTCCTAGAGAGTTACCAATAGTTTCGGTCTGGTGTACTAACTGGCGGCCAGCCTGCGAAGACCGTTTTAGAACTGTACCAACGAAATGTAAGGATGATTGGATCTTGCCATGATGTCCATCATAACCTCAAAAGTCATCAGTCATACTTCATGATGGAAGAGATGGGGAAGGGTTGACCGGAACTTCGCTTTGGATACTAAACATGGGTTCCATCACTTCAAACCTCCAATAAGCAAAGTGGTGGTATTGGACCGGTTTTTGAGAGTCATCTACCACCTTGTATTGCCTGGTAACACAGAGGAACGGCATTCCTCCATTTGGTGTGTGTGCACCACACCTCGACCTCTACTTACGTTGGTTCGCACCTGAGTGGTCACCCACAGTGTGCATGAAGAGATGGGGGTGGTCAAGGAACTCTATGTATCCTACAGGTATTCAGGATTCCAGCTTTCTGGGGTTTCATGTAAGTGTTCTCTAGGAGGCATATTGCTGCTAGCTTCTTATGGAAGCTCTTTATCACTGTGTTGCTGGTTGCCACAGTGATCTGGTTGGTCATTACTTGTTCCATATCCCTTCTTTCCTATCTTAAGTCTGTGTACTTCCTGACCTTTTCCTTAATTTTTATGGAGGTCATCAGCATTGTACACTGCTATGTTAATGCTAGGTAGCCATTTCCTTCTTGTTGATGAAGATTCTGTATGGTCTCTCACACAGAATTGTCTTCACCATTATTATGGTGCTCTTTCAATATAGTTTGGAGTACAGGTCTCTAGTACACCATGGGGATCATACTTGTAATACAGTAACTTTCTTTAATTAAATGATGTTTTTGCACTAGCTTCTGATGTATTATCCTGGTGACCTGGTCATGTCTATGAATATATTCCATCTGAGTAATCACCCTGCATCTCATGGTGATGGGCTGAACTGTTTCTGGCTTGAAATGTCAACCCAGAAATATCATTGACATGTGTCCTCTGTCAATCTGGAGTCCTTGGTGGTGCATTTCCTGTAGTTCCTGGTGGTGATTACCTTGTCTTAGTATTAGTAATGGCCGCATGGTGCAAGAAAGCCTATGGCTTATGCTGCACCAGCCAAAAAAAAAAAAAAAAAAAAAAACAATGATAAAAAAATAATAATAATAATTAATAAAAGAAAAGGAAATTAAACCTATCATCCTATGCACTTCCCTGAACCGAAGGTTCTATCCAGATGACCTTTGAATTTCCCCAAACTGTCAGCCTCTACCACCCATGTAGGCAACTTATTCCAGTAATTTATAACTCGCTGGCTAAAATAAAACTTCCTGCAGTCCAATCTAAACATTTCCCCCCGTAACTTGAATTTATGTTCCCTAGTTCTAGCATCATTTATAATCTTGAAAATTTCATCCTCATTCATTTTAGTGATGCGTCTCAGAGCCTTAAACACCTCAATCAAATCTCCTCTAAGGTGTCTAGTTTCCAAACTCTGCAACCCACATATTCGAAGTCTTTCTTCATAAGGACGCCCGTTTGCCGATCTTACCAGGCGAGTTACCCGTCTTTGCACACTTTCAAGAAGCTTGATGTCTTTCTTTAGGTGCGGTCTCCATACTTGAATACAATATTCCAAGTGTGGTCTAACAAAAGCCTTATATAATGGGATTATCACGCCCTATCTCTACTTGCAAAAGTTCAATAGATCATCGATAGGACACCATGGGCCTTCCTTGCAACCTGTTAACAATGCTCAGAGAATTTCATGTCTGATGTATCGTAACACCCAAGTCCCTTTCCTCCAATACTGAGTTTAGTTGAACTCCACCAAGTGAATAAGTTATTTTGGGATTACTGTTTCCCAGGTGTAATATCTTACACTTTGTTGGATTAAAGCATAGCTGCCATTTTTCTGACCATTCCTGAGATCTATGTAGGTCTCTCTGAAGAAGCTCAGCTTGACAGTGATTATTAACTACTCTACCAATTTTAACATCATCTGCAAATTTAGACATCATGCCCTCTATCCCTTCATTGATGTCGTTTATGAAAATTAAAAACAACAGTGGTCCTAATACTGATCCTTGGGGAATCCCACTTCTTACATCAACCCAATCTGAGGAATAGCCATTTATCACAACCCTCTGCCTCCTGCCCCTGAAGCCATCCTGCTATCCATCTAAGGATTTTCCCACTGATTCCAACCTGTTCCAGCTTATAAAGCAACCACTCATGTGGGACTAAGTCAAAAGCTTTGCTGAAATCTAAATAAACAATGTCAAAATTATTCCCTAAATCCAGCTCGTGAGTGACCCTTTCAAAATAGTGAACCAGATTTGTTAAACATGATTTTCCCTTTACAAAACCATGCTGAGTATCCTTGAGAATTTCAATTCGATCCAAATGATCCTGAATTCCAACCTTGATCATTGCCTCCACGATTTTCCCAACCACTGAAGTCAGACTGACAGGTCGATAATCTCCTACTTCACTCTTAGAGCCACCCTTATGTATAGGAGATACATTGGCACTTTTCCAATCCAAGGGAATCTCCCCAGAGTCTAGTGATGCTCGCATAATTAGCCTCAATGGTTCAATGCACTCACTTGCCGCCTCCCTTAAGATTATAGGGTATATTCCATCAACTCCAGGAGCCTTACTGGCCTGTAGGCTTAAAAGTTTTTTTCATTAAATAATCTTGCTAAATTTCAATATCATTAATTACATATTTTTCAACTTCGCTCCCACAATTTCCCATTGCCACAAAAGGTTTTTCATTTGTAAATATCAATGCAAAATAACTGTTGAGGTTCATCTGCAACTGCAGCTGGTGTATTTAATACTATCCCCTTTCCCTTACGTAAAGATCCGATCTGGTTTGTCCTGCTCTTCTTGGTATTTATGTATGTGAAGGATTCCTTATTCCCCCCCCCCTTTGCTCTGTTTGGTAGTGATTTCTCATAAACTGCCTTTGCCTGTTGAACCTCTTCTGTGGCTCTATTACAGATCATCTTGTAGCTGTTATAGGCTTCAGTATTTTTATTGCTCTGTAACCTTTCCAAACCACCTTTTTCTGCTCAAGTAGTGTGGCAACTTCACTATTCATCCAGTTTGGAACCCTCCTCGTGGAATATTTTTTTAATAGTAAATACGCATTCAAGGCATCTGTGATTAATGTTTTCAAAGCATACCACAGTTAAAATGTATTCATTCTCTATGTGATATCTACCAGTTAATAGAGGCCATGTAGTACCTTAAGGAATCATGATTTTCTTTTCTGAAATTAAAACCCATTCCTTTGCCTTTTACTGCTGCTACCTCTCTCATCATCATCCACCGTAGAACTCCGTGATCACTTCCTGCTACTGATTTCTCTACTGTCAGCCCTGTTATGTCATCTGATTCATGGGTGATGATGAGGTCTAGGATATTCTTTTCTCTAGTACTTTCCCTGACATGTTAATACAAATAACTGTCATCTAGTTGATTTAAAAATTTTGTTCCCATTTACTCCAATCAGTTAGAGGCAAATTGAAATCACCCATAATAAGACATTGACGCTTACTTGCCCATTCCATTTGCATGTAGAGGCTTTTGTCATAATCTTCACAATCACCTGGTCTGTAGATTACTCCTACTCGCATTATACCTTTGTTTCCAACTATCTCACACCATACAAATTCTATACTAGCATGTGAAATGTCTGAATCCGGGAAAGCTATTGTCGCACTCAGGCTGCTTCTGATAAGAAGCATTATCCCACCACCCCTTCTATCTACCTTATCCTTCCTAAATACATTATACAAGCTGTACTGAAACTCATCATCGCCAATTTCCGGGTGGCACCACGTCTCCGTAAGCCTTATGATGTCCGCGTTACTTGTTTTATCCAGCAGTTCGAATTCACTCATTTTATTGATGACACTTCTAACATTACTATATAAACAAATAAGACTTACTGTTCTTGTATATTTAGCAACCCTAACACAACCCTTGAAGTTTTTTAGGCTCTCTTCCCTGGCATTAGTTACCCGCTCACTTGAAACATTTCTGCCCCCAGAACATCTAGATAATATGTCCAGTTGGGGGTAACAGATAAGAACACTTGAGGTATGTGCAAGAGTTACTTTGACCAATATTATCAGATAAATGCGTGTCTGTATTACCCACATCCCCCCCCCCCACAAACTAGCAGTTTCCCTGAACCTTTAAGGTATCCTCAATAATACTGGCAAAAACTTATGCACCACCTTTGTTTAAGTATATCCCGTCTCTACAAAACAAATTCCTTCTATCTACAAGTGTAGGCCATGCTGATAGAAATTTCCCCCCTAAAGCCTTGCAGAGTCCTTCAAGTCTTGAGTTAATCCACAAGGCTTTTAACATATAATCTCTCCTATCGTGTGTGGGCAGAATTGCAGACACATAGACATTGTGGCCTAGCTCTCAGCATTTCCTCAGCATGGTCCTGTATTTTTCCAACAAATCGTCAGATTGTGTACGTTTAATGTCATTAGTCCCCACATGAATATTAATATTCTCTTTACCCCCCTTAAAATCTGACAGTCTGTTGGTGACATCATTAATGGTTGCTCCCGGCAGACATACCCTGGTTCTACTCCATCTATCCATATTTCAAAAAATATTCCCCGTTTCCCTGACAATGGAGTCTCCTAATAAAACAATGTCCTTTTTAACCAGAGTAGTTTGCACTTGGTTTTTCTGTTTTGAGGCCCAAATTGGGTGTGCATCACTTGGTAGATTGCTGAAGTCTTGAGTCCCTGACAAGCTCCCAGATGCATTATTCTTGATGGCAAGCACCCGTTTTTTCAGGGACTCAAATTGTTCCATCAGTGCACCAAATTGTAATTTAAGATCGGTGCACTCCTTACATCGATCACAAAGAAAAGAATCCCCAGGTGAGCTACGATTAGTCACCAGATTGACCTTGGAAAGCATTGCACAGGTTCCGCAACGGATTAAATCATGACTCACCAGTAAATTGCCATCGGCTATTTCCGTATGAGTCACGATACCCTGTGACGTGTTTAAGGCAGATGGCATGCATGAATGAATCCTTCAGTCTTGGGGAAGGATCTCATGCTCAGCAACCATGTGTTGGAAGCCAACGTATCTGTATAGCCTTGATGGAGAACATTGTATTGTTTGCCATGGACCGCATTGTTTGCCCATCTTTCTCTCTTTGTTCCTTCTGTGTGAGTGGGGATCTCATTGTTGAGGTTGAGCAGTGTGTGCCATTTGTTTATCTTCCATATGGCTTGATAGACTGATGCTGTTTTCCTGGAATTAATCCTTCAGGTTCTTAATTGTCTTTTTCTGTTGTTCAGTGAAATCTGCCAAATTCCTCCCTCCTTCTTTCTAGGCTATGGTCAGTCTCTCAATGGCTGATTTTGGGTGGTGTTGGTGGCTCTTGATCATCATTATCTCGGTCAATCTCATAATTTCCTCCAGCTCAACGTTGGTCCAAAGAACTGTGATCCAAAGGAGTATGTTAGTAATGGGACTGTATAGGTGTTTATGACTCTGACCAGGTTCCCACCATTCAGCTTAGATTTTAGCATGCTGATGGTATTTCTCAGTCAGGTAGGCTTTGATCTTATGTTCTAACTGGTGAGCCTCCATCATCCTCAGATATTTGTAGGTCTCTCCCTCTGTCATGTCTTGGATCTCTTCGAAGCTTCAGCTGGTAGTTTTGGCTAACTAGATTTCCCTGATGCAGTCCATGGGTTTTACATTTGTCTAGGCCAAATTGCAACCTGATGTCAGTGCTGAATTCTTCAGTGATGCAGAGTAGCTGTTGGATTTTATTCTCAGTTGCCGCATAGAGTTTACATTTGTCTAGGCCAAATTGCAACCTGATGTCAGTGCTGAATTCTTCAGTGATGCAGAGTAGCTGTTGGATTTGATTCTCAGTTGCCGCATAGAGTTTGATGTCATTCGTGTACATCAGGTGAAAGAGGGTATACAGGTTCTTCCTCCCTTCTTTTAGCGTTTATCTGTACTTGCTGTTGTTGAGTTCTAGACAGAACAAGTGTTCTCAGGACATCTGGACAATTTCTCTTCTGATGGGAATTGGTTTGGTAGTTATGTCCTCCGCCTTGATGAAGTCTTCCACTTCATCGTGGTTGCTTCTAGGAAATGTATCAGGGTCAGATTAATTTTGTAAATCTTCGGTGTGATTATCAGCCAGCTATAGCATACAAAGTCAAAGGCCTTGCAGTAGTCAATGTAAACCGTGTAAAGGTGGTGGTGTTTCTTGTAGGCTTTCTAGATATCTTTTTTTTTTTTTTTTTTTTTTTTTTGGTTATGCAGCTAGCGAGTATCTTGTTCATTGTTGGGAGACAGGTACTTCACCAGGTTTGTGGTGTCTTTGTCTTTTGGCTTCATATAGGTGATTTCTTGCATCAGATACTCTGGGATTCTGTCAGGGTGCCTTATTATCTGGGTGAATTATCATCATCTCTGCTATATGCCTGCGCTGTGTATGCAGCTGAACTTCTTGTGCTATTACCTGTGGTTGTTATCTATCCTTGCAGTTTGCCAGTTGTTGTCTCCCATTCTGTCATCTTTTGTATGTCCTTGGTTTTCTTCTGTTATTTTTTGCGTCCAGTCCAGTTCCTTTGTAACCACATCATAATAACCAATCAAATTGTAAATAACTGAACCATTTCCATTTTGGCTTTCACCACTATGACATTTGATTATCTCCATTTTTTGGTCAATTTGCCTGTTTTGGGATGTTTCTGAGGGAAAAACCTGCATACCTCCCCCAAGGCCCATGGATAGTACTTTTGAACTTTTTCCAATGACAGGAACTGAGCCGGGTCTTTTTTTTTTTTTTTTTTTTGTTCTGCTGAAAGTATCTCTGAAAGTAGATAAGTGAATCACATTATTTACTGCATCTCACATCTCCCATGAAGGTTCTGGAGCCCATTTGCATACTCAATTTATATTGAATTATTACTAAAAAATGAATAGCAAATGCTTAGAAAACGGTACTCACCTTGTATAAATCTGCAATAAATTTTTTTGATAGATGGTGATTAAATTTAGGTTGGAAGAAGCATTAAAAAGAACTAAGGTGGGGAATGGGGTGAAAATATTTTAAACAGATTTTAAAATGAGCGTAAGGAAGTAGAAATAATGCAGATCTCCAATCCTTGGGTGTCATAAAGAGGTTGAAAGATGTAAATGAAAAAAGAGAGAAGACCGGTGGTGTGCGTGTTTTTTCTGAAAATCTTGGTATTTAAATTTGCGTCTGTTGTATAAATAGCGAGATTAAGAAAATTAATCTGGTTGTCGCACACCGGTAAATATCTACATTTCACTTCACATCATCCCCTTAGTACCAAAAAAGCCATCCTACACAACCAAATCTACAACGCTATCAAATTCACCTCTTCACAAAACGATCTACACAATGAACTTCAATACCTTACTGATAAATTCATAGCCAGGAGCTACCCCCCTCAACTCATCCAACACACAATATCCACCGTTAAAATCAGTATTAATAACCCCACCAGACACAGTCACAAGACAAATACTCGCATAGTTCTCTCTTACCATAGTAAACTCGCAGCACAATTCCGACGTACATTCAAAGATACCGACATCTCCCTCACCTTCTCCACTTACAATAAACTAGGTTCCCTATTTAATTCTTATAAAGATACACACAAATATCCCATCAATGATCTCAATAACTTAATATATCTCATAAAATGCCAACCGAACTGCGACACCTGTTACATCGGCAGCACTACCACCAAATTCGGTTCCTCCACAACTTCCAATACCCGCGCATACTACCACTTCAACAGTTTCAAGACAAGTCAATCCTGCACTGAGTTAACAACCCACAACCACACCTCCCTTGTTGACTCTGCCATCACTATTATTAAACTTAGATCGAGCTACAGAATTCTTCAATATGAAGCCCTCACCATCGAATGGTACCGTCACCATTCTGATCTCAACATTATTAACACTAAACTTCCCTTCAACCTTTCACCGGCTTGGAACCTCTCGCGGCTAAGGTTCCCACGTGTCAAAAAGAGCATCATGGGAGTTTAGATAAACTTTAAATACAACATGCGCTCACTTCTCTTCCATTTGCCAACTGATGACGGTTTACTCACGAAAGTCCTTCGTAATGACTGTTGGCACCACCGGTCTTCTCTCTTTTTTCATTTACGTCTTTCAACCTCTTTATGACAACCAAGGATTGGAGATCTGCATTTCTACTTCCTTGCGCTCATTTTAAAATCTGTTTAAAATATTTTCACCCCATTCCCCGCCTTAGTTCTTAAATGCTTCTTCCAACCTAAATTTAACCACCATCTATCAAAAAAATTTATTGCAGATTTATACAAGGTGAGTACCGTTTTCTAAGCTATTGCTATTCATTTTTTAGTCAGATTTATCACGGTATTATAAGTTTACTATAATTTCACTGTTATTGAATTATTATATTCCAGGAAGCCACTAAGAAAGTGGCATCCTGGGATATAATTTTCAATTTCAATGATTTTTAATTTCAATGCCACTTGGCATTGAAATTAAAAAGCAGCCCATTCTGTTTTGATACCTTGGTTGAAAGTACAGTATTACTATTTCATTGGTACTGTGAATTATTACAAAGTCTTGTGTAAAATCCTTTAAAATGTATTTAAATTTTTGAAATGTTTTTAGGAATGCTTCTGAATTTCACAGAAATCCTTAAAATAATTCACAGAAAAATGAAACAGCAATACAGAACTTTACATTGTTAAATAAGCCTATAATTCAAGTTCACTATGCACTGACACTATCCCTCTGCAATACACTTTTGCTGGCTGCACAAAGGATGAGAATCACTGTTCACTAACGCTGAGTAGAAATAGCCTGGGTTTAATTCCTGTCACTAGTTTCAGTTAAGAGATATTTCGACATGGTAGTTCCCAAACTATTATGCTTCTTCAGCTTATTTAGTCAACCACTGGGTAAGAACACATACTTTTTTTTTTTTTCACTCAGAAACATAAGCTTTTATCCAGTAATGGACAGATTTACTACAGAATAAAGATATTGTGAAAATTAAAAATATATTCTTTGAGGTTGCACAATGGACTCTCTATCTTTACAGTTCTCTCCCTCATCTCCCTTAGTAATTATCAAGCTACTGCATAGTAGTACTAATAATGGCAAATGATGCAAGAAAGCAAGCTTATCGGCCAAAAAAAAAAAAATCTACACAGTTCACCCATCCATACCCTCCAAGATTTTGTGTAGTTCTTCCTTAAATTCATTCAACCCATCCACTTCCACAACAATAGATGGAAGCCTGTTCCAACAATCAACCACCTGTTGGCTGAAGACAAACTTCTGTGCATCTATCCTGCAACAGTCCTGAGATTTCAATTTATGCCCCCTCATGTGTAGTCTCAGCAAGTGGAAGAATACCATTAACATTCAGCTTACTCAATCCATTCAGAGCTTTGCAATTTGTAGAACTGAAGTCTTTCTAGATATGCGCACCCGTTTGTTCCCTTCACCACCTTTCTCTGCACCCATTCCATCAGATCTACATCCTTCCTAAAGTGAATCATCCAGACCCATATACAGTACTCAAGATGAGGCCTAACAATGGCCTTATTGAAAGGGATAATCACCTCCTTATCCCTGCTAGCAAAGTTTCTGTATATCATTGGCAAAACTCCATGAGCTCTGCTCGCACACATCTGCACTCTGAGAGAATTTCATGTCTGACTGCATAATTGCCCACAGGTCTTTTTCATTCTCTACTGTAGTATCACATAGTTCATAAGTTACTCTGGGATTACTGCTACCCATACGTAGTATCTTGCATTTGTCAATGTTAAACTTTATTGCTGTTTCTCCACCCATTGAACCATTTTTCCTACATCTTGTTGCAGTAACTCCCCCTGCCAACCTTTGTATCATCTGCAAACTTAGATATTAAGCCCGATATCCTTCATCAATATCATTAATAAACATTGAAAACAAAAATGGGCCCATCACTGAACCATAGGGAACTCCACTAATAACATTAGTCCATGAAGAGCAGTGCATATTGATAGCCACTCTGTCTTCTTCCATTTAACCATCTCTTTAACCATAGCAAGCCATCTTTAACCATTAACTTGCCCTTAATGTCGCATTGCTCCAGTTTATGTGCAACAGTATTAAAAGCCTTCCTGAAATCAAACTATAAGATTTATTTCAAAATTATTTTTTTCATCCAGTTCCTTGGTCAATGCATCATACTAGGACCAGTATAAAAGTAATGCCTCCTGATTTTTTGATTTCAAACATAGCGCCATAAATCATTTCACATGTCACTGAGTGGTCACTAAAGGTCTCTAGTTTCATCATACTGAGTGGTGCTGCAATTAGTCTCATGAGTGCAGCATACAGATAGTTCAAAATGGTGGGTGTTATAGATATACCTATCAAGCAAAAAGTGGTGATTAAATTTCTTACCAAGGAAGAAGCGATGCCTATCGAAATCCGTACACATCTCAAAAATGTTTATGGTGACAATACTGTAGATGTGAGTACAGTTCTATGTTAGGTTAGACACTTTAAGAGTGGGGAAAGTGACATTGTTAACAAGCAGCCAGCCAGTAACGTCAGCGAAAGACAACAAGAGCCAGATCGATGCACTGATGAAAGAGGACCGCTGCATCACAACACGCAAATTGTGCAATGCAATAGGTATAGGGAAACCTGGTGTGATAACCATCATAAAGGAACTAGGCTACAACAAGTTTTGCACCCAGTGGGTCCTGAAAATGCTGACACATGAGCATAACAAAGCCCAGCAAGTCATATATATGGAACTTCTTCAGTATACAAGACTGAAGGAGAGGTTTTTCTTTCATGCATAGTCACAGGTGACGAAATCTGGTTCCACCATTATAACCCTGAAATGAAAAAAAAAAACATTCGATGGAGTGGCCCATCAAAATTCACCACACAAGAAGAAGTTCAAAAGAGAGCCTTCTGTCAGTAAAATCATGGCGACAGTGTTTTGGAACAAAGATATGGCCTTGCTTTTGGACTTCTTGGAGCATGGCACCACAATCAACTCAGATTGATATGTGGAAACGTTGAAAAGGTTAAAAGCCTGCATCCATAGAGTTCAACCGGACAAAAATCTTAATGATGTTCTTCTTCTTCTCCATGAACAACGCACAACCCCACATCAGTCTGCACACAATGGAGGCTATTGAAAAATTGAGATGCACTGTTCTTCTTCACCCCTATCATATACTGAATCTTATACCTTCCAACTATCACATCTTCAGCTCACTTAAGGATGCACTCCATGGAGCCCATTTGACGATGACGACCAGCTCAAACAGTGTTCATGAAGCCCTCAGGAGCAAGAGTTAGACTTTTACAGGACTGAAATACAGCATGACTCGGAGAAGGCAGCATAGAAAATTATGGTGAATTTGTGGAAAAATAAGTATGTTTTTAATTGATGTAAAAGTCATAGTTTTGGAATTAAATTTTCTGAGGAAAAAAATAGGCATTACTTTCATACCGCTCCTCGTAGTAACCTATCAGATTGGTTAGACAAGATTGCCCATTAAGAAATCCATGCTGTGATTGCAGTATAATTGCATGCCTCTCCTGATGGCCCTACATTTCTTCTTTAACCAGCCAGTGATTTCATTATTTTTCCTGGAACAAATGTTAGGCTAACAGTTCTGTAATTACTCATATCACCTTTTGATCCCCTTTATGAATTGGGGATACATTTCACATCTCCAGGCCATAGGGACCTCCCCTGAATCCAAGGATGCTCTCATAATTATGGCTAAGGGTTTGCTTGCATCCTTTACTGCCTCCCTTGATATAATTGGATATATTCCATTAGGTGCCTTTTTATTTTTCCTCCACTTTCTTTTCAGTTATCACAAAGCAATTTAGATCCTCATTAGAATTTGATAAACTTCTGACATCCCCTTACCTGAAGAACTCCTCATGTGTGAATGGAGGTGCAAAATACCTATCAATTTGTCTGCAACCTGAGCAGGGTCATCAACAGTAACCCATAGACATCAAGCGGCCCATCAAGTGGCCCTTCTTCTGTTTCTTCTGTTAATGTAAACATAGAAGTCTTTGCTGGTTTTCTTTGCCAGAGACTTCTCATAATCTGCCTTAACTTGCCTAACCTCCGTTGTGACTTGATTACAGTTCATCGGTTTATATCTACCATTGGCTTCTGCATCACTTGATAATTTATATGCATCCCATGCACTTTTTTCTCTGCCTCATGTTTCAGTATTTCATCTGACATCCATTAAGTCTAAGCCTTAAATAGTATTTCTTTGTTGGTATAAAGAGCATGGCAGCTTCTTCTTCTTTCCCTGAATACTTCCCATTTAGAATTTGCTGTTGGTAACATCATCAATTGACCCCACTGCACAGTATTTTAAAAACTGAGACCCCTGACAAAAACAAAAGCCTTTACCATTGACAGTAGTTAGATTTTTAATTAAATTCCACATTATTACATTATGATAATACTATCCAGTGTCTTTTACCTGCAGAATCTTAATTCATGTAAAATTTTTGCTAATAAACAGATCCAGAGTATTGCTTCCTCTTGTTGCCTCTCTAACGTGCTGCTGTAGAAAACAGTCATCCACCACAAAAAGCCGACCGGGCTAGCCGAGTGGGTAAAGTACCTGCCCGGCAACCCAAAGGTCGCGGGTTCGATTCCCGCCTCGGGCTTGGATCAAAGTACTGCAAAAACCTTGGGAGGTGCAATATGGCCACAGAAGCCGATGCGCCAACAACTATCAAATCAAAAAAAAAAAAAAAAAAATCCACCACAAAGGCCTTGCTAATTTGTGAGTGACCAACCCACAAATTACAGTCAGCATCTGGGAAGTTAAAATTCTTCATTGTTCATCCATATCTAAGCCATTATGAGACATTCTGATTTGCTGGTGCACTCTATTTCTCTGTATAGCCTATTTGGTATGCTCATCAGAGTCATTAGGCCTGTAACACACTCCTATTTTCAGATTTGTTTTCCCTGTGCTTATATCACACCAAAATGACTCGACATTGAACTTGTCACCCATGTCAACTGGATGCATTGCCTTAGATTTAATACGCTTCTTAACTGAAAGCATAACCCCTCCTCCTGTCCTGTCCTGTCTCTCCTTCCTGCTAAATTTAAAAATACATAAGCTAATGAATGTGACTAAGGCTATTTAAACTATTTGTAAATCACAATATGTTAATTGATCAAAAAGATGAAAAAAATTTGGAAAACATTCCCACAAGCTCAAAATTCTCATACAAAAGATCCTGTGCACACTTCTCCAATACTTTTATAATACAGACATTGGTCTCTCAAATTGTAAGGCCACTGCTACAAGTTTCTTACGTGCTACACTATGAATAAGTAATGCTTCTCTAAAAGAGAAATATTATTATTATGATTGACATATTTTATTTCCATTGGAAATAAAAAGATACCTTGACAGCTTAAATAAATTCAAGGCTGAACTGGACAAACTTTTGGAGTGAATGGATAGATGAAATGGGAAGGGTTTTATTTTATTTTATTTTTTGGCTGATGCTAAATAAGCTTACTTGCTTCCATCATATGCCTCTACTAATGCTAATTCTAAAAAGATGTTATCATAATAATTCATAGCATTAGCATTAGTAGAGGCATATAATGCAAGAAAGCAAGCTTATTTAGCTGCAGCCAAAAAAAAAAAAAAAAATCTTCCCATTTCACCCATCCATTTGCTCCAAGAGTTTGTCCAGTTCTTCCTTGAATTTATTTAACCTATTGACTTCCACAACGACTGATGGAAGTTTGTTTCAGCAATCAACCACCTGCTGGCTAAAGGCAAATATCTGCACATCAGTTCTACAACTATCTTTCCTCAGTTTGAATGTATGCCCCCTCAGATGCAATCTGAACAAGAGTAACAATCCCATCAGCACTGAACTTGCTTAAACCATTTAAGGCATTATATATCCTAATCAGATAATCTTGCAGATGCCTAGTCTCCAGACATTGCAATTTGCAGAACTTAAGTCGTTCTTCATAAGAGAAACCCATTGTTCACCTTGCCAATCTCGTTGTCCTTCTGTGTACTCATTTCAGTACCTCTACATCCTTCCTAAAATAGGCCTCCAGACCTGTTTGCAGTACTTAAGGTTTGCAGTACTGACCATTGCCTTATACAAAGGGGTAATCACCTCCTTATTCCTGCTAGCAAAATTCATGTATATATCATTGACAAGATCCCATGACCTGCTCTGGCAGCCTCTTTGGACTGCTCAAAAAACTTCATGCCTGACTGCACAATTACCTCGGGTCTTTTTCATTCTCCACTAACCTGAATGTAGTAATACACAGTTGGTAAGTTACCCTTGGATTGCTGATACCCATATGCAGTACTTTTCATTTGTTAATGTTAAACTTCTCAACCCACTTCCCAACTTTTCTAGATCCTGTTTCAGAATCCTGCTGTCAATACTGTCATTAACAGCTCTGCTAACCTTCGTTCATCTGCAAACTTGAACATTAAGCCTGATATACATTCATCAATATCATTGAAAAATATACAAAACAACAGTGAGCCCAATACCGAACACTGGGGAACTCCACTAATAACATTAGTCCATGAACAGGGGTGTCCATTGATTACCACTCTCTGTCTTCTACCACTCAACCATCCCTTTATCCATTGTAGCAAGTTGCCATTAATGCCATACTGCTCCAATTTCTACAGTAGTAAAGTTTCCTGAAATCCAAGTATATGATATCAAAATTATTTTTTGCATTCAGTTCCTTTGTGACCACGTCGTAGTATCCAATCAAATTTGTCAGACAAGACTTCCCCTTGACAAACACATGCTCTGGCTGAACTATCACTGCAGTCTTGTCTAGATGATCCTGCAGTATTTCTTTTACCAGTGACTGCATAATTTTCCAAGGAACAGAAGTTAAACTAACAAGTCTCTAATTACTCGTGTCACCCTTTGAATCCTCTTTGTAAATAAGGGATAGAGTCACACGTCTCCAGTCTGTGGGGACCTCCCTTGAATCCAAGGATGCTCCCATATTTATGGCTAAGGTTTTTGCTGCCTCCGTTAATATAACTGGATAGATCCCATCCACCCCAGATGCCTTTCTTATGTTTATTTTCAACACTTTCTCTCAGTTTCTTCTCCACTCTGCTCTCAGTTATTACAAAATCATTTTGAAACTTTTGGTATTTCCCTCCCTAATTAACTCCTCATGTGTGGATGTAGATGCAAAATACTCTTTGTACATCAGCTACTTGAGAAGAATCATCAACAGTTGAACCATCAATATCAAGTAGACCAATCTGATTCATCCCCTTCCTTCTAGAGTTTACATAAGTAAAAAAGTCTTTGCTGTTTTTCTTTACATCCTTTGCCAAAGATTTCTCATAATCAGCCTTCACTTGCCTGACTTGTTTTGTGATATGGTTAATAGCTAGCTTATATCTACCATAGGCTTCTGTGGTGCCTGTTAATTTATATGCATTTTTTTCTCGGCCACGAGCCTCATTAGTTCATCTGACATACATACATACAGGCCTACCTTGAACAGTCCTTGAGGTTGTCGCAGACATTCTCTCAGATATGCCAGACAAGCTGTACTTGCTACCTGGGAGTCTAAAACGCTGATGGAACTGATATTCAGGTGACATTTAAGTCAAGTTGACCCAATTTCAGCGAAGTCCGGACAGTCTGTGACAGCCAAATTCTCTGCTTGCATCTTCACGATGGTGCGACTGTTAGTAATTCTGGGTATAATAACCATGTGCAAACACACTGTGGTTGACCACCCAGGTGTGCACCAACGTATGCAGGGGTCGAGGTGTGGTGCCTACACCACATGGAGGAATGCTGCCCCTCTGTGTTACCAGGTAATACTAAGTGGTAGATGACTCTCATCAACTAGTGTAGTACCACCACTTTCCTTACTGGAGGCTTGAAGTGGTGGAACCCATGTTTAGTCTCCAGAGCTAAGTTCCAGTCAACTATTCCCCAGCATGACTGATGACTTTTGAGGTTATGATGGATATCGTGGCAAGATCCAATCATCCTTCCATTTCGAGGGTACAGCTCTAAAGTTTGCAGGCCAGCCGCCAGTTACTACACTGGACCGAACTTATTGGTAACTATCTACAAGGCTTCGGGATTAGCTAGTGTATAATCGTGCTACCTCTACTCTGCCAAATAGTGACCAGAGGAGTCCGAGTAGTGTGTATGCAGGGAGGGGGCATTGTCGAGGCCATGTTATGTCGAGGATCTGGGTATATTCTTACCATATCCAAAAATTTCATTACTTCATACAGCATGTGCTGTTCCCCCCCACTTTTTCTTACTGCTGAATACACCATGAATTGTCAAATTAATAGCGTAAGGTTATCTGCGAAAAGATCTAAACCTCCCAAACACTTCCTATTTCATTTCACAAATATACATGGTCTCAGTTCTAATCTTAAAGATGTCCATTTCCACTTACAGTCTGCCAAACCCCGTATACTTTTTCTGACAAAATCTCAGTCTCAGAATCTTAGTTGATTCAACTACTGCTCATCTCATTGCCCAAATTATTCGCTGTGTGATTCTTTTCACCTCAAAGGTGGTACTAGTGCATAAGTCATTCCAATATGCCCTATCAGAGACTTGGTAAATTGGAATCACCTCTTTTCGATCTTCTCTGACTTAAAATCTCTCTACCTCATTCTGTCAAATTGATCTGTTGTCTTTACTGTTCTCCCAACTCCACTAATCACTTGGAACTCTTTGACTTCCTCTCTTTGAAACTTGACTTTCTCCAGTCCAACTTTCCTAACAGAGATTTAATTTTCCTTGGTGATTTTAATGTTCAAAACTCTGGCTGGCTTCCGTTTTCTAGTCACACAGACCCAGCTGGTCGACATGCTGAGGCTTTTGCAATTACTAATGACACGGATTGTTCATTTACCTACCAGAATACTGGACAATCCTAACCATATAGCCAACATGCTTCATGCCTTTGGGCACCTCAGATCACAACTTGGTGATTGTCTCTTCTCCAATGGAGCCTTTATCTCGTGGCTATTCTCAACCTTGTGTTGTTTGTCATTACAAGGATGCAAAATGGGATGACCTGCGAGATTTTTCTACTTTTCCTTGGTCAGATTACTGTTTCAAAACTTCTGATGTTAATGTTTGCTCAGATCTTGTGAGTGAAATTATTCTTGTAGGAATGGAATCCTTTATTCCACAGTGCACTTTAAAATCTAGTCCTTTATCTAAACCTTGGTTTTCTAATAAATGTGCTAAGGCTGTTCAAGAGAAGAATGTTGCATATTGTAATTGGCTTGTTTCCAATTCTTTAGTTTCATTTTCTGCCTACACCAAAGCTCGCAACAATTGTAAAGCAGTTATTAATCAGTCCAAACTAGATTTTGAAAAGGCTATGAGTAGAAAACTTGCTTCTTGCCCTAATGGTAGCCAAACATTCTGGTCTATTGCCAAAGCTGTTGGACACAACTTTTACCCATCTCTGCTCCCACCTCTGTCAAAACCAGATGGTTCTGTTGTCACTTCAGCCAAGGATAAACTGACCTGCTAGCATCCCATTTTTCTTCCAACTCATACATTAATGATCTTGGTAAAACACTGCCCTCCATTCCCAACATGCTCCATTCAATGCCTCCTGTAGTCTTCTGTCAAAACGATTTTGACAAATCTTGATGATAAGAAAGCTCCAGGTCTCGATGGTATTTCTCCACTTGTTCTCAAAATCTGTGCTCCTGAACTTACTCTTATTCTTTGCTGCCTTTTTTAATTTTCTTATTCCAAAGGTGTTTTTCCTTCTGCTTGGAAATTTGCTCATATCCAGCCAGTTCCTAAAAAGGGTGACAAATCCTTCCCGTCCAATTATCGTCCCATTGCAATTACTTTTTTACTCTTTCTAAAGTAATGGAGAAATCCATTAACCGCCAACTCTTAAACTACCTAGAAACCTTCCGCCTGATCAACAATCGCCTGTTTGGATTCCGTCAGTGTTGATCCACTGGTGATATTCTGGCTTATGTTACCCATTTATGGACAAATTCAATGGAAAAGTTTGGTGACACACACAAGCAATTTCTATTGACATCTCAAAGCCTTTTGATCGTGTTTGGCATAAAGGTCTTCGAAACAAGCCTCCATCTGAGGGTGATGGTAGATGGCTCTCTCTCATTCCCACATGAGAGGTTACTGTATTAGCTGTAACACGTTGAGACTGAGTCAGAAGTCTTGCTAAAATCCAAATAAACTACGTTGAAATTGTTCCCAACATCCATCTCATGAACCCCGGGGGCTCACATCTGGTGAGTATGGGCTTGGCACACCCAGGGTCCTGAGCTGGATTTCATCATTCTTCTCTTTCTTGGTGATTCCCTTCTACTTTTGACTCTCTCTCTCTCTCTCTCTCTCTCTCAGGGTTACTCGGGAACTTTTTTTTTTTTTTTTTTTTCCTGGTGCAGCATAAGCCTCAGGCTTCCTTGCATCATATGGATAGTAATAATAATAATAATAATAATAAGTCTAATTAATTTTTCAGCCTAGTAAAACATGATTTTCCCTAAACAAAACCATGTTTTGTGTCCTTTATATTATGAATATTCTTCAGGTTGGTGGAGCATCAGAAATGCAATGCCTTAAGGAGCAGTTCTTGGACCATTTTATTTCTTATTTCATGATTTCATATATCAAAAAAGTGATACAGGGCATGATGTCATAATTTGCAAGCAACGTAAAAATTCGTAGTCATTAATGATCAGTACCAAAGAGCACTCCATCAGGATGACTTAAACAGGCTTCAAGAATGGTCAGAGAAGTTGCAACTGCATTGCAATGCAGCAAAATGCAAGATGTGGCTAATTGTGCCATCCAATATGAAGTTTTCTGAGCAGTGCAGACAGGCGGCCAGAGTAGCTCATGGGGCCTTGTCAATGATATACAGGAACTTTGCTTGCATCAATAAGGTGATTAGCCCTTTGTATAAGGAACAACTTGAGTACTGCATACAGGTCTGGAGGCCTCATATTAGGAAGGATGTAGAACTGCTGTAATAACAAGAACAGAGAAGGGCAACTACATTGGTGAGGGGAAAAAGAGGTGCCCTTACCAAGAAAGGCTTAAGTTCTGCAAATTGCAATGTCTGGAGACTAGGCACCTGTGAGGTGATCTTATTGAGGTGTATAAGGCCTTGAATGGTTTGAGCAAGCTCAGTGCTGATGGTATTCTTTCTCTTGCTCAGATAATGCACTGGAGGAGGCATAAATTCAAATTGAGGAGTTGCAGAATAGATATGCAAAAATTTGCATTTAGCCAGAGAGTGGTTGAGTGTTGGAACAAACTTCCATCTGTGAGGTGATCTTATTGAGGTGTATAAGGCCTTGAATGGTTTGAGCAAGCTCAGTGCTGATGGTATTCTTTCTCTTGCTCAGATAATGCACTGGAGGAGGCATAAATTCAAATTGAGGAGTTGCAGAATAGATATGCAAAAATTTGCATTTAGCCAGAGAGTGGTTGAGTGTTGGAACAAACTTCCATCTGCCGTGGAAAAAAGGAAGAACTGGACAAACTTTTGAAGCAAATGGGTAGGTGAATGGGAAGTGTTTTTTTTTGTTTTTTTTTTTTTTTTTTTGGCTGATGCTGTATAAGCTTGCTTTCTTGCATCATATGCCATGACTAATGCTAACGCTACACTTGGAGACAGAAACCCCAAAATAATTTAGTAGGTTTGAATTAAAAACAGCAGAGGAAGAAAGGGATCTGGAAGTTAGGAAATGGGAAGATATGAAGTTTTTTGAGCAGTGTTAAACAGGCAGCCAGAAAAGGCCCATGGTTAATTTATTGAATAATATCCTATTGTTAATTGAATAATATCCTATTGTCCTATTGTTAATTTATTGAATAATATCCTATAGAGATAGGGAAGTTATAATCCTAATGTGTAAAGCAATTGTAATTGGAATTCTGTTTCAAAAAGAAATTGAGTTTTTTGAAAGGTTCAAAGATCAACACCTGGCATGGCAAGATCAGAAAAAGGGCAACCATATAAGGAAAGACTTTATGTGAGTCACAGTGCTTGACAACCAGACACCTTAGAGAAGTGGGTCTCAACCTTTTTTGCCCCATGCACCCTTTTGACCATATGTCAGAATGTTATTCCCCCCATTCCAAGATTGATGTCATTCCCTCCTTTCCAAGATTGCCTGACTCAAAAGGTGCATTCCAGAAAAGATAAAAAAGGGAAATATTTATCTTTATTTTTAGTTTAATATGGGACATCCAATAAAGTGTGATGTCCTATAGATTGTGTACAATCTGTAGAATTGTAATTTGTAGAAAGATCAATATTCCAACAGTTTGAGTCTGTCAATCTGTGGTCTCAATCCTTCCCCATGAAACCCTAAAATTCCCCTCTGGGAGGGAATTCCCCCTGGTTGAGAAGCCCTGCCTTAGAGGGTATTTGATTGAGGCTTATAAGCCTCCAAGAGAGGCTAGTAAAATGAATGAAGGCAGAATTATCACTGTTATAAAGAATTCCAGAAATAGAAGCCATAAATTCAAATTATAGAGGAAAAAATTTAGCCTATATTGTAGGAATTTTCTTTTAGTCAGCAAATCATTGATTACTGGAATTAGTTGTTTCCACAGGTAGTTGAGGATGATAATTTGAATAAATTTAAAGGTCGGCCATGTAGTTACCCCTACATGAGGAAGGGAGTGAACTTTGTATTTTCTTATCTACTCTTTTTTTTTTTGACTGGCACAGCAAAAATCTATGGCTTCCTTCCACTATATGGCTAATACTAACACAGCTCATGTATTTGCTTGTCCTATGAGGACACCCAAGAGTTCTTATAATCCTCCACCAAAGGGGAAATAAAGAAATTTGTTTCCTGTGTAGAAAAGGTCTATCCTAAATCTCCAACATGGTTTTACCCTGGCCTGCATACAATATTCCTTCTGATTACATTTGGCTCCATCAAAGCCGAACTCACATCCTTAGGAATCACTGAGTATCTGTACTGCCTTTATGGGACTCTGGAGAGCTGGTCACATCTGATGCATGACTGTCTATGAAGATCTATGAAGTCAAATGATTACAAGATTGGCTTTCCTCTGGATAGCAACAAAGAATATAGTCTTCATGCACTTTGCCCATGAACTATTAAAGAGGAGAAAATTCTTTTCTCAAGACCATTAACATCTTTCCACCTAATGATGTGATCAGAAATCCTTACTTAAACCCTTCCAGGAAGGATACAAAAATAGAAGACCTGATATTCATCCTGGAGAACCCATATGGGCTTGTTCTACCACTACTTGCCAGTTGGTGGTCAGGACCAGGCAAATTAGTCTGGCGCACTCTGCTTCCCATCCCTATACCCAATTCACCTGATGGAGTCTTCGCCATCTTCTTTGGGGATGCCTTCCTCTACATTCCCAATACTTCTTACTTTCCCTCCCTCTCTAGACTGCTTTGCTCCTCACCCTCTTAACTTTATTAGTTTATTTTATTTATTTATTTATTTTTATTTTTTTTTTGTCTCCAACCAGGAAGCTCAGGTGACCCTGGCAAAGACAAGCCAAAGAATAATGGACTGCCTGGCTACCTCCTAGTGGTGTGTGCAGGCAATGTGGGGTTCTACCAGGGGCTCTGCGACCAAATGCCAGAACTGCATGCAACACTACACATTCAACATAGAACACTTTTCTGGCATTTACAGTAGTACTGTATTTCTTCACAGCTTACATACAGTGCAGATGTGGGGAAACCACAGGTGGCACCTGACTCTAACACTATGCACAGTATGCAGTCCTTGTAATCCTCCCCTTCATCTCTTTTTCTGTGCTGCTGCTGCATGTTCCAATAGAAGCAGCACAAAAATCAATTTCATTAATTGTGAAACTATTAGTCTGTGTACCCCCAAACTAGCACTTTTCCAACCCACCAAACTCTGCCATGATAGCATCAGCAAATGTTCTTCCATCACTTCTTTTTACATGTATCCCATCCCTGTATAAACAGGTGGAAAAATTCAATCCCATGAGCCTTGCTGATATCATATCTCTAGAGCCGAATCGATCATCAAAACTCTCATGCTAGAGCTCCCCTCATATCATGTCTGGGCAAAATTCCAAACAGTTTAAAATTTAATCCTAACTTGTGGCTTTTTCCCAACATGGCTTCACACCCGTCATTAGTACTAATGTGCAAAACAGTATCACCTTTTGTACTCTTAAAAGATGATAACTGTTCTATAGCATCATTAACTGTACTCCCTGGCAGACATATTCGGTTCCTATTACACATGTCATTTTTGCACAGTATTTCCCATTTCACTCCCAATAGATTCATTGACAATTGCTACTTTCTGTAGGACCAGCACTTTCTGCCTTTGGAGGTTAGCATTAGTAGAGGCATATGATGCAAGAAAGCAAGCTTATGCAGCATCGGCCGAAAAAAAAAGAAAAAAAAAACCTCCCATTTCACCCCTCCATTAGTTCCAAATACTTGTCCAGCTCAGCCTTAAATTTATTTAGGCTAACAACTTCCACAACAAAAGATGGAAGTCTGTTCCACCAATCAACTACCTGCTGGCTAAAGGCAAATTTCCACACATCTATTCTAAAACTGGAGGGGTGAAATGGGAGCGTTTTTTTTTTTTTTTTTTGGCTGATGCTGCATAAGCTTGCTTTCTTGCATCGTATGCCTCTACTAATGCTGTCTTTCCTCAGTTTGAATCTGTGTACCCTCAGGTTCTTAATCTGAACAAGACGAAGAAACCCATCAACATTCAGCTTGCTCAGCCAATTCAAAGCCTTATACACCTCAATCAGATCAATTCGCAGGTGCATACTCTCCAGGTGCTGCAATTTACAGAACTTAAGCCTTACTTGGTAAGAGCACGCCTTTGCTCTCCTCACCAATCTTGCTGCCTTCTTTGTACTCATTCTAGCAACTCAACATCCTTCCTAAATTGAGGCCTGCAGACCTGTACATAGTACTGTAGGCATGGCCTTACCATTGCCTTGTATAATGGGATAATCACCTCCCTGTCCCTGCTAGCAAAATTCCTATATATCATTGACAAGACTCGATGACCTGCCCAGGCAGCCCATCTGCACTGCTCAGCAAACTTCATATTTGACTGCACAATTACCCCCAGGTCTTTTTCACTTTCCACTTCCCTGAGTGTAGTACCACATAGTTGGTACATTTCTCTTTAGTTATTGCTACCCATATGCAGTACTTTGCATTTGTCAATGTTAAACTTCAGTTGCCACTTCTCAGCCCATTTGCCCAACTCATCTAGATCCAGTTGGAGTAGCATACTGTCTTTACTGCCGTTAAAAACCCTGCCAACCTTTGTATCATCTGCAAACTTAGACATTAAACTTCATATATACTTTCATCAATATCATTGATAAATATACAAAACAAAAATGGGCCCAACACCGAACCCTGGGGAACTCCACTGATAACATTTTTCCACAAAGAGCAGTGTCCATTGATTACTACTCTCTGTTGTCTCCCACTCAACCATTCCTTTATCCATTGTAGCAACTTACCCTTAATGCCATACCTCTCCAATTTGTACAGCAATCTTCCATGTGCAACAGTATCAAAAGCTTTCCTGAAATCCAAGTATATGATATCAAAATTATTTTGGGCATTCAGTTCCTTTGTGACCACATCATAGTATCCAATCAAATTGGTCAGAGAAGATATCCCTTTAACAAACCCATGCTGTTTCTTAACTATTACTGCAATCTTGTCTAGATGATGTTGCAATGCTTCTTTAACCAGTGATTCCATTATTTTCTCCAGAATACAAGTTAAACTAAGAGGTCTATAGTTACCTGTGACACCTTTTGAACCCCCCTTTGTGAATTGTGATACATTTACACACCTCCAGTCCATGGGAAACTCCCTTGAGTCTAAGGAAGCTCTCATAATTATGGCTAAGGGTTTGCTTACTTCCTTTGCTGCCTCCTTTAATATAACTGGATAGATCACGTCCACCCCCAGGTACTTTTTTTTTTATGTTTAATGTCAACGATTTCTCCTCCACTTTGCTCTCAGTTTTTACAAAATCACTTAGCTCCTTGTTAGAGTTTGATCAACTTCTGATACTCCCCTCATTGAATAACTCTTCATGTGTGAATGTAGATGCAAAATACTCATTTAGTTTATCAGCTACCCTAGCATGATCATCAATGCCCCAGGGGCTCACATCTGGTGAGTATGGGCTTGGCAACCCCAGGGTCCTGAGCTGGATATCATCATTCTTCTCTTTCTTGGTGATTCCTCTCTCTCTCTCTCTCTCTCTCTCTCTCTCTCTCTCTCTCTCTCTCAGGGAATCTTTTTTTGGGTAGTGCAGGGAAGTCTCAGACTTCCTTGCGCCATATGGCAAATAATAATAATAATAGTGAACCCATCTGTGTTAAATGGCCCAATCTGATTTATCTCTTTCCTTCTACTAGAGTTTACATAAGTAAAGTAAACTCTTTGCTGTTCTTCTTTGCATCTTTTTCCAAGGATTTCTCTTAATCTGCCATAAGCTTCTGTGTCACCTGATACTTTATATGCATCCCATACATTTTTCTTCTCTGCCATGAGCCTCATTAGTTCATCTGACATCCATTTAGGCCTAAACCTTGAACAGTATTTCTTAGTTGTAATGAATAGCCTAGTAGCCTCCAGAATTAAGTCCCTGAAGGCTTCCCATTTAGAATCAACATTGGTAACATCATCAGTTGAGACCTCTGTAGTCACCTCTATGAAAGCAAAAGCCCTTCCCTTTAGCCTTGATGGTAGTTACATCTTTAAGTAATTCCCACATCAGTACATTGTGATCACTGTCACCCAATGGTTCCTTTATCTACAAATTCTTAATGCATGAATAATCACTGCTGATAATCAGATCAAGAGGATTACTCCCTCTGGTTACCTCTCAAACATGTTGCTGTAGAAAACAGTCATCCAATAAATCCACAAAAGTCTTGCTAGTGGGTGAGTGACCAACCCACAAGTTCCAGTCAATATCTAGAAAGTTAAAATCTCCCATTATACACACCTACTCTCGTTTTTCCTTTCCCAGTGCTTATGTCACACCAAACAGACTCAACATTGCATTGTCCACCAACATCATTGTTGGTGGACAATGTTTCTTAACTAACAGCATAACCCCTCCTCCCTTCCTGTCCTGTCTTTCCTTCCTGTACACATTGTACTCCCCGAATTCCACTGTGTTGTGTGTTTTACAAGTGTAGGCTCTAGCATTGAGCTGGGCATCTCAGTGCCTCAAGGGTCCCTTGTTTTTTCCTTGGAGGGCATCTGACTTCATCACCCATGTTCTTCAAGCTCTCATATTCGTCCACCGAAACATTAAATTTGCAGTTATTCTCTTCACGCTCTTTGCAACAAAAATATACAGAGCCATCCTCTTTGCCTATATCATGGCCCACTGGAGGGGGGGGGGGAGAGAGAGAGAGAGAGAGAGAGAGAGAGAGGTGGCTTCACAGACATGCAACAGATATCACATTATTAAGTCCCAATTCTTAGGCATGTTTTCCCAAACTATTAAGATCTACGGACTCTTTCAAAAAAAAAAAAAAAAGGTTTGTGGACCCCTACATATATATATATATATATATATATATAAACATATTACTTGATACTCCTTCTGAATGTTTTGTGGACCCACTGGAACTGGTATATGGACTCCAGTTTGAGAAATGCTGTCTTAGTAGAAATATTGTCAACAGTTCTTGGTTCTTCACTGAGCCAGAGCATTCCCACTACTTTGAGCTCTTTTCTTTGCTGCACTTTTCTGAGGCTTGATTTTAACTTAAATTGAAATTAAAAATATCACACATAAACTAAAGGATATGCAAGGTCAGTCACAAAGCTATACTATTCCCAGATTATGCATCAGTAGTGTGTACTATAAAATTATATACGTTTTCATTATCAAATCACTTGTATTTTTATAAATTTATACTTTATGAACTTAATAAAAATGCTTCTAATATCAATTATACTACTACATTAATTATAATTCTATAGAATTTATACTGACAGTCTTAAATTATTGTTAGAAAAGAAGTGGAAATTTTTTAATTTGCAAAAAAAAATTTCTGTTGAACAACTAAATAATTTATTTAGCGAGATGATTGAATGCCTGTGTGCATTATTTTTTTTTTTTAATATTCTGTAGTGAAAAATGACTGCTGATTGGTAAAAATACACACAGACATATATATGTTAGTCGGTAGCACTTTTTTTTTTATTTTTCATTTTGTGCAAATAATTGATATGATAGAGCAAAATCAAATCACCTATTTGCATTAAAAAAACAGAATTGTTTTTCAAATATATATATTGGTGTTATAATTTTAATCATGATAAATGGAATTTACTCACAAAAAAATTGCTATATATGCATATTAAGATAATATCATTTATGAAACAAAATTTCCTCCAGGAACTATTATTAACAGAACAGTGGGCTAAGTTGAACAATTGTCCCTTTCCTCCTGTGCAAGAATTGGCCGCAAAATTTGCTCAGGAACCTCCCAAAGAATGCTACATTTTTCAGCATCCAACTGATTATCAGTGTCCTGTAATTATTCATTTTCCCTTAATCAACATAAACTTCAGAAAATTTAAGAGTCCAGGTGAGAAAATCCATTACGAAAACTATTACATTTAATGGATAATAATCTTTGACTTTGTAAAAAATTGTTCTTTTTTTTCCTACCTTAGCTGCAAAGATCATTAGAATTGCTTTTGATGTTTGAATGATTTAATTTTTGTAAGGAAATCGCACATCAGTAATTTTTGTCTAAGTAAATCCCACATCAGTATACTGATGTGGGATTTACTTAGACAAATACCTACTGTGAAGGGTAAAGGGAAGGGCTTTTGCTTTCATAAGAATGACCACAGTGGTCACAGATAGGTGTTAAATTGTATGCAGTGGGACCAACTGATGATGTTAGCAACAGCATATTCTAAATGGGATGCATTCGGGGAAGTAATCTTAGAAGCAAGTAGGCTTTTTGCACTAACTA
This sequence comes from Mastigoproctus giganteus, assembly GCF_048544385.1. Lineage (NCBI taxonomy): Eukaryota > Metazoa > Arthropoda > Arachnida > Uropygi > Thelyphonidae > Mastigoproctus > Mastigoproctus giganteus. Next base: position 196,902,255 of record NC_143578.1, on the reverse strand, counting down.
AGAAATTCTGTTCAAGGCTTAGATTTAAATGGATGTCAGATGAACTAATGAGACTTGTGGCAGAGAAGAAAAATGCATGGGATGCATATAAATTACAGGAGACATAGAAGGTAGATATAAACTAGTCTGAAATGAAGTTACCAAAGAGGTCAGGCAAGCTAAGGCAGATTACAAGAGGTCTCTGCCAAAGAATGCAAAGAGAAGCAGCTAATACTTCTTTCTTATATTAATAGTTCAAGAAAAGGGTTGAATCACATTAGTTCACTTGATGTCACTGGTTTAACTGTTGATCATCCTATTCCAAATAACTTATTCCATTTAACCACAACATACTACCTGAATATAAATTTGAGATGATCTCACTTTTTCTTGCTCCCTAAGATATGCTAGAAACCAGATGTTAAAAAATAAAAAAAAACTGAACACACCTGCCGAACTGGCACTGCAGCACAAGATTAGGCAGTGCTAATGAGAATCAGGAATGCGTGGCTGCCACATAAGTTGATTTAGAAACATACATTATCTATCACAGATGACTCTTGCTTCAATTTGCATTGCTATTATGTCCTACAAACTCATGTTTGTGGAGAAAGATGGTGAATCAGTAAACATTATTTTATTATTATTGTCTTCTTTAAATACCTTGACTGAACCATTATCCATATAATATTTATGAAACTGAACATTATAAATATAAGAATCATTATGGGTGTAAGAATTTTAGTCCCAAAAGAGAGTCAATGAATATTTCCTCTTGTGCAGTCAATTTGACCAACATATATAAAATTGAGAAATGCATGTTTATTATAAAGTTTTCATATAACCTCTAAATAAAATGGTACCATTGGAGAAAAACAAGACCTACTTTCATCTTTGTTGGGGACAATGTGATGCATCACTCAAAAAACAGAATGCTGAACATTCCTGTTAAAATCAGTCTGCCTGGTTGCCTTGCCCTATTATATACCTCAGTTAAGTCCCTGCCCCCAGGTTTCTAGTTTATTATTATTAGCCATATGGTGCAAGGCTAATAAGATTTGGCTTTTTACTGCACCAGCCAAAAAAAAAAATGTCTGGGTTACTCTGAGAGAGAGAGAAAAGAAGAAGAGAAGAAGAATGATGATATCCAGCGCTTGCGACCCTGGGTGTACCAAGCCCATACTCACCAGATGTGAACCCTTGCTTCTAAGTTCAGCAGCCTGTATCTTTTAAGCCATTATTTTTAATGCTCATTTCCAGTCTCATTTTTTTCCCTTTGAACTCCTCTGTGGGTGCGGCCTCCAGATCTGTATGCAACTCTGCTTAATTTGGAAAAAAACTTTATTGAATGGCAGATACTGCTCCTTAAGTATAACAGGCCAAACTAAATACTTTTGGCCTCCATTTCCCTACAGAATTCCTCGTGTGAATGTAGATGCAAAATACTCATTCAGTTTGTCAGCTACCTGAGCAGGATCATCAAGAGTCGAATTGTTGAAATCAAGTGGACCAATCTGATTCATCCCCTTCCTTCTAGAGTTTACTTAAATAAAGAAATCTTTACTGTTTTTCTTTGCATCATTTGCCAAAGATTTCTTGTAATATACCTCTGCTTGTCTAACCTCTTTTGTTACATTATTACATTTCTTAGTTGGTATGGAAAGCCTTGTAGCTTCCCTGATTACAGTTATAAGATTACAAGATTACAGTTATAACTGGAAAAATAACTTCCAGTAGAGAATAATGTTTTACATAACTTAATGCATGTACATAATATATGATTAATAAGAAAATGAAAATGAATTAGGCAATAAAAATTTAAAAAAAGGCAAAAACTGTTTAGTTATGGATAATAATTATTGTGCCAACTGTGGATGGAAAATTTATGAGATTGAATTAGATCTTTTATATCTGATTTCTCCTCCAAAGTGAACCAGTTTTTGTGTCTTTTTTTTTTTTTTTTTTTTCTGTCATGCTGAAGATGTCTGCTAGTAGAAATGTGCCACAAGAAACAATTGACACAATCACAGTAAAGCAAAATGATATTTTTAAATATCATAATAGGTAATCTGCACTTACATTATACAGGAACTTTTGCTACCCAAACAAAAACAAACAAGTACTAGTTGTACCCGGTGTAACATACACCATCTTTCTGATTATGACGTAAGTAGTTTAATCCAGATCCTTCAGTCTTCACTATTCTTGTTTAGTGGTGATATAATTCTACACCAGTCACCTATGGGATATATGCATATGTCTCTATTTGCAGGTGGTTCCCCATCTTCTCCAACAAATATTGCAGCAACCTCCATTTTGGATGTAGGTGCATTATATTGTCTTCTTTAAATGCCACGCGCACATTCATTGTAGGATTGGCCTGGGTTATTTGATGCATTTGTTTATATGACTCAGCAAATAGGTTAACTTGTCGCAGCATCTCGTCCAATTGTTGCATTTCTTCGGCAGTGTTGCATTTCTTTAATCAAACACACTTAGTTTGATTGTTTTTCAAGCCATTTTGTTGTTGCTTCAGCAGAATCGAAAATATAAAGTTGTCCATATCCTGACTTATTTGCCTTGTTTGGATATAGCGGTATTCTAAAACAGTATAGACCATTTCCAGGCAGTGATTTAATCTTTGCACCCATTGATGCAAATGATATTGCTGAGTTGTACTCTCGTGTATGTTCTCTGTAGTTATTTGCTTCATGTGTATCCCCTGTATGCAGCTCTTGTAATAGAGTAGGTGTCTCAGACAGTAGTTCAAGTGAAACCTTTCCATCATGACAGCATTTAGTGTATTTATTCGATGTGTTCAACTCATGTCCCCAATATCTTGTATTGCAATAGTCACAGTTGTAACATTTCCTATGTCATGTTCTTCCATATTAATTACAGCTTGTTGATTATTCACATCTGGTACTTCTATTTGATTAGTCCTACTGCGTTTTGCCCATCTTCTCATTTCCAATCTTGCTTCTCTTTCTTCAATGTCTTTTGTCTGTCTTCGTAGTTGTAGAGTCTCATTTCGGTCTCTTAGTCTATTAGATCTCTTCTGTAATGTTTCATTAGCATTTCTTCTACATTTCCTCAAAGTTCTTACACACTGTTCAGCCATTTTTATACTTATTAAAACTTACAACAGTTTATTAAAATTAAATACAGATAAAATAAACATACATCGATAGCTTTCAGGCTTTTCTTCAGTCGAAAAATGTTAGTACAAAAATTAATAAAGAATGCACGGTATGGTGGTCATACGAGGTGAACCGCTTGAACGGGTGCTGGCAACAATTAGCATTTGGAAAATTTGGCAGCGTACCTAAGCATTTTATATATATAGATAAGAAATTACTTGTCTATAGGATAAGTTAGAAACAGAAAACAACAGTAGAGGACAAACAGTTTTATCGAAGATGGGGAAAAAATTCCAATATTGTTTCAGTTTATAAATTAAACTAAAATAATCAAAAAAAAAATTAATTGAAAATAAATTTTACAGTTGTACTACTTTTATATTAATGCACTAAAATGATCAAAATAAATACAAGTTTCACTGGCAGTTAGAAGTTTATCAGTTCACTAGTAATCACTGATTAATGTAAAAGTTTTATCGTGCCATTGAAAACATAAATTGAAGAAAGAAAGTGAAGAATCACTATAAAACTTTTTTATCTTTTGATCACTAATGAACTGTTGAATGCCCAACAATTAGACTATTTTTTGTTTCATCTTAGTTCACCCTAAATGTTTTATAATTTAAAAAATTTATTTTTAATAAAATTTATTATTAATAGATAGTAAAGATTGCTAAATAATAATTTATTATGTAAATAGTAAAGGAGGATTTTAAGTGCATCTTTTAAATTTCAGTGTAATGTCAACATGTGCATTTTTTCTTACAGGTATTCCAAGAGATGAGTCAGAATTGGCATTTGCAGATTTTGACATATTTAGTGACCCAAGAACACCTTATTCAATCTACAATTTTAAATATTCCTTTCGTCAGTTTGATTTTCTCTCAAAGCTTATGCAGTTCAATGTTCTTAACAACAAAGACACAGTTCTTCAAGTTATAAAAGAGACAATAAAAATAAAACAAAAGTTTCAATTTAAGAAACCACTAATAGCAACTGAAAAACCTAAACGGAAATTCAGTCAACCCTAATTCACGTTTAATCCACATACCTGATGATACAGTTGGCATCACAAACACATACTGAAGAGCAACTTGAATAAACAAAAAAAAAAAGTTAGGTTGGTTTACAAAGGAATATAATATTTCTGTTTTCTATAAGAATTGATATGATATTGTATTATGCATTTTATATTTAAAAGCTGACTCAAAATGTTTTAACATTTTCATATATGGTATAACCCATAAAAAATATTTCTGGGGATAGATTTCAGATTTTGGTACTCATAAACACTAAGTAAGAAGTGCATAGTATTTCCCAATTAAAACACTTAAGAATTAGATTATTTTATTTATTTAAATATATATATGAAGATTTCTCATTATGCAGAATCACAGAATGACACAAATGTGACATGCATGTTTTAATTCAATCTCTGCATTACCGTGTCTCTTTCAGTCTGTTTAGGAAATCTCATCCAAAATTAATTTGATTCCTTCAAAATTTGTGCCAAAAGTAATTGTCATTGCTTAAATTTCAGCCATGATAATATTGTATAGTATTTCTGGGATTTGTAATCTGTATAACATTTCTTTATAAGTCTTACTAACTGCCACTTTCACTTGGTTTTGATAAGTCATCTAAAAGCCAAGTGAAGAAAGTTTGCCAAAGAGATAGATAATTTTTTTGATAGAATGTCTTAAATTGGGATTTGGAGTCACATACTCTAATAGTGATTGTTTTAATATCATGCCACTCAGTTTGTGTGGCACACTAGAATTTTGTTTTTAGAACGTAAATGCTGCTTTAGATTTCTGAGTGTAAATATCAGCATATGAGTTTTTTTTTTTTTCTCCAATGACAAATTTATATTTTTCATTTGTAATTTCTTTTTCTTACTAGAGAGGTACCCTGAAAATAGTCTCCAAAATTTAAATGCAATACATTCATTGAAGTAAGTTTGATATCTGAGTTTAATTCATTTGATTTCATGGGTGGTATAAAATTTTTTCAGTGTTAAAAATATCAACTTATAACAAAAACCCTTAGATCATGTAGCAGATATTAATGATATGTGTTTCAGTAACTAAATTCAGATGTTGCCAAAATTAGAGAAGTCAGTTTTTTGTTATTACAACCATTTCTACTTCTGATCCCTCATCTGTTAACTAAATGGAAATTAAAAGTGTGCAGCAAGCTACTTTTGTAATATAATACACTTATTCCTTATACAAGATGATCTCTTTGCTGTGCAACCCAGTAAAGCAAATGTATCTTTAGGGAATATGTCACAGATGAAATGAAATATATGACAGTATACTTGCTTCCATGTAAAAATTTCTGTATTACAATAAATATCAGAATTAACCACCTTCAAGTACAGGATTAATGCCAAGTGCTGCCACTTCCTGATGCTGAATATTTAATTCCACATATTTAAAAACACCCACAAGAATAAATCTGAAGGTGACAAATCAAATAACTTTTGGAATACAGGTTCTTTTTAAGTGTCCCATTTAAAAAAAAAAAAAAAAAGCCGTGATCTCTTCCACATGGTGGGCATGCCGAAAAGTCCTTCTGAAGTTCAATCATCGATACAGTTAAAGAATTTATTAAACAGTTACAAGTATCACTTAGTATTTGACCTGTTCCAGAGTACATACAATTTTCAAGGTCATTTCAAATAACGTATCCATTTATGTGTGAATTGTCTTCCACTACGTTCTGCCATCCCTTACCTGTGTTTCCAAGTAAATCTAGACACAGATTATAATAGATAGCAACACAAAAATAGCTTTTAAAATCGTAGAAGGAGATTGTACCTGCCAGCTATTTTACTCCCCTTTTTGGCATATAAAAAATTAAAATGCCCAGGGATTTGATCCAGAGGTGATGAAATTAAATCAAGTATATGTAAGATATATTATTTCATCAAAAACAGAACTTCTTCTGTGGGTTATTTGTTCTTATTTCATTGTGGGCAATAATCTAAACGTTGGGCAACCAGGTTAAACTAAGAAATGAATATTTAAATGCATTTATGTACTGTACAAAATTTTCATTTTTACAATAACTTTCACACCACAGAGCCAGCTGTTGTTATTTATTTGGGTTTTTTTTTTTTAGGAGCATTAGCAACTAAGGCCATATTGCTCCAGGGATATGCGGTGGTCATTCCCTGACCTTTCCGCATCCTCCGTATTTGGTGGTCACGGGCTCGAACCCCGGTCTAATCAAGAAGCGTGTGTGCTATGCACTACTGCTCCTGTCCACCTGGCTATGGAGGTGCCCAGAGCCAGCTGTGAGCAAAAAATTCAGCAAAATCACCCCTGAAAAAGCCAATGGTTGTTTGAAAAAAAAAAAAAAAAAAAAAAAAACTGGATAGTAATTTATTATTAGTGTCAGTGATGGCAAGCTTATACAGCATCAGCCATTTAGAAATGAAACAAAAAAAAATACCCACTTTGTTTGCTCATTCCTTCCAATAATTCTTTCAATCCTTTAAATTAATTTAAACTATCCATGTATAATTACCCTAGATCTTATTCACTTTCCACTTATTCACTTTCCACTGTCAAGTTTATTTTTTACTGTTGCTACTCAATTTAATTCATTTGGATAGCAGTGAATCTTTGCATTTATCAATGTAAAACCTCAATTGCTATTTTTCATCCAGTCTTCCTAATTTATTCAGGTCTTGTTGAAGTAGCACATCCTGATTACTGTCATTAGCCCCGCTCACCATTGTGTCATCAACAAACCTATACATTAAACTTAATATGTCTATATCAGTATCATTAATATTAAAAACAAGGTGTCCAGCACTGAACCACGAGGGACCCCATTAATAACCTCAGTCCATGAAGAACAGTGGCTTAATTTCTCTGTCTCTTTCCATTCAACTATCCCTTCACCATAGCAGTAACTTTCTCCTTGCCGACCGGGCTATCCAGGTGGGTAAAGTTCCTGCCTGGCAACCCAAAGGTCGCAGGTTCGAATCCCGCCTCGGGCTTAGATCAAAGTAGAAAATGCAAAAACCTTTGGAGCTGCAATATGGCTCCAGCTGAGACGAAACAGAAAGGAAGAAACTATTCTAGCCAGATTACACATTGGTCATACTATCCTCACTCCTAGCTATCTACTAACAAACAGTGACCCTCCACAATGCAGTAATTGTTTATGCCCACTAACAGTAAAGCATATCATCATAGAATGCCCACAATATCAAAAAGAACGGAAAACGCTTTTTCCACTAATTTTCATAATTACAATCATTTAACACTACAGTGTGTCCTAGGAGATCGAGAGAACATGGATGACATTTTTCTTTTCCTAAAATTTATTAATAAATGTCACCTTATCTGAACCCCTATCTCCTGTAAGTAAAACGAAGAAAATATCAGACAGTAATTAGTGCATTATAGCCTAAGTTGCTGATGTACCAATAAATCTAACAAACAACAACAACAGTATGGCCCCAGAAGCCGATGTGCCAACAATTAACAAAAAAAAAAAAAAAAACTTTCTCCTAATGTCATACTGCTCCAATTTGTTCAGCAGTCTTTCATTCAGAACAGTGTCAAAAGCTTTGCTGAAATTGAAATATATGATGTCATGATTATTTTTTGCATCCTGTTCCTTTATATCTACCTTGTAGTAGCTAATCTGATTGATTAGATATTACCTTCCCATGACAAATTCATCCTCTCATTGCTGTGTAACCTTGATAAGAACACATGATCCTGCATTACTTCTTTAATTATTAACTTCAGAGTAATTTCCCTGGTGCAGAAGTCAAGCTTATAGATTTGTAATTACTCAATTCAACCTTCGATTCTCCTCCACATCCCTCTGTGAATAGGAGAGATGTTTGCATATCTCCAGTCTGTAGGGAAAACACCCAAATCGAACAATTTTTTTTTATTATTTTTTGCTGCCTCTTTCGCTACTACTCAATATAATTGAATGGATCCCACATCCCCAAAATGCCTTATTTACTTTTAGCTTCAACAATTTCTCTTTCAGCTTCCTCTCAGTTATAAACTCATTACTCTTAGTTGGAATTAGATATCATTTCTTTCCATAAGAGCTTCTTCGTATGTGAATGTAAATACAAATTATTTATTTATTGAGTTTATCAGCAACCTTTACAGATCATGAATAGTTCTGGTATTTGTATCTGGTGAATAAATGTGGTTCATCCATTTCTTAATAATGTAAGTAAATAAGTAAAGAATTCCTTACTATGTTTCCATGTATTTGTGGGCAAAGACTAATCATAATTGTTTTCATAATCATAATTTTGGTAGATTGTGGTTAGTTAGGCATAATCTTCCAAATAACTTGAACATTTTGATTTACACTTATTATAGGATTCTGTGCTTGCTGACAATTCCTGTAATCACCCCATGCATTTTTCTTCTCAGCCACTAATGACATCCATTTTGGTCTAAATATAGAACAGTATCTCTTAGTTGTTATAAAAAGCCTAATAGTGTACCTGAATACTTCCTGTTTTGCATTAATAAACATCATTTGGTCTCACCGAAAAGAAATTTGAAAATATCTAAATCCATTATTATTAGCTTTGCAAGCACAAAATCCCTCCCCTTTGCCTTTGATAGTAGTTATTTCTTTGAATAAATTTTGCAATACACTATGATCACATCCACCTGGTGGTTCCTTTATCTGAAGATTCTAATAAAGAAAGATTCACTGCTGATAATCAGATCAAGGGTATAGCTTCTTCTTCTTCTTGCCCCTATAACATGTAGGAAGAGAAAGCAGTCATCTAATAAATTCAGAAATATTTATCTTCTGAGTGAGAGACCAACCCTCACAAGTCATCCAATAAATCCAGAAATGTTCATCTTCTAAGTGAGAGGCCAACTAACACACTCCATTCAGTATCTGGATTAAGATTTCACATATAAGACATTCTGATTTACTGGCCAATTGTGCTTTTTTTTATTGCAGTTATTTGACTTATCTTCCACTCTCATTTTTGTTTTTCAAGTGAAGTAAGAGAGTGTTAAAAGATGATACAGAATAGGAGCTAGCTCTTGAGCACAAGTTTTATGAATGGATGGGGAAATGCAATCAGAACTTTAGATGCTTCTTGGCATTAAAATTCTTCAGAATTCTAATCTCTTTCTGTTGAAAAACTAAAGAAGATTTATCAAGATCGGTACAAGAATTTTAAGAAAAGTAAATGTAATTAGTCAGCCTTGTCTTTAGATATATACAGTAGAACCAGCGGGATTTAAAAGTAAAGAGGTGGAAAGTTTTAGTCAGCAGCTTTGCTAAGAGACCAGAAGGGTCAACATTTGTTTCACAAGAGTTAAGTTTTCTTATCTCAGAATTTTAAAAATTGAGTTTGTACTTATTAATATAATAATTATAATATTATATAACATAACTTTGGACATTTTGTTTGGAAAAATCATTATTTAAATAAAGGATGAGAGTTTAAGGTAGAATTGAGGAATAAAGGATTTCATCTCTACAAAAATAACTTCCCTTCATAATACAACTGAGTGTGTATTATGATAAAGAGATTTAAAACAGTAGTCCATTCAAAGAAAATAAAAATAGTGTAATGCCAAATGATGCAAGGTTTGGATTTTATGTAGAACAAAGATTCCATTTCAGAAAAGATGATTACTGTGTTGTAATCTGAGGTATCTCATCATCAGCCATTTTCAATCCACTGAAGAATTAAAGCCTCACTGGCAACTTTTGAATTTCATCTGTCTATATCCGTTGTTCTCTTCAAGGTTTTCTTTTAGCTCCTCTTTGGTACCATTCTGTTAATTTCTTAGTCCATCTGGCATCATGTCTTCGAGCTAGGTGTCCTGCCCAAGTCCATTTCATTTCTTTAATTTTGATAAGAATGTCCTTTACTTGAGTTTGCAGCCTAATCCATGTATTTCTCTTCTTATCCAACAGTCTGATTCCTAATATAATTCATTCCATTCTTTGCTGTATAGTTTTCAGCTTCTCTTCCATTCTTTTGGTGAGTGCCCAAGTTTCAAGCTTCCATAAGTCATGGTTGGGAGTATACATTGTTTCATTATTTTATGTTCCAGACTATTGCTTCTCAGTGTGTGACCATGTTTCCTAAATGCTATCCTTCCAAAATTTATTCTTCTCTTGACTTCCAGCCATTTATCAGTATTACAGCTAATGACTTGTTCAAGATAAGTATATGAATCCATCCAGCTTTTCAGTTTCTGCTCCCTCAATGATTATATCCCTTCCTGTGGCATACTTGTTCATCATTACTTTTGTTTTAACCATATTCATCTTTAATCTGAAATCCTTACCAACTCTGCATAACTGATTAAAATTTTCCTCCAATTCTTTAGGATCGTGACTGATGATCACGATGTCGTCTGCAAACCGTAAATAGTTTAGGTACTCTCCATTCACATTGACTCCTTTCTGCGACCAGTTCAATCTTTTAAAAGCTTCATCAAGGGCAGCAGTAAACAACTTCAGAGATATTGTGTCTCCTTGTTGAATTCTTTTCGTAATTTTAAATTTGCTGCTCTCTTTGTCTAGTCTAATAAAGGAGGTAGCTTCTCATATATTTTCTTCAAAGTCATAATTTATGGTATATCAATACCTTTTCATAATCCACAAATGCCAGACATAATGGTGTTTTATATTCATTTGCTTTCTCCATTAGCTGTGATATTATGTGACGGTGATCCATAATTGAGAATCCTGTCCTAAAGCCAGCTTGCTCTTCCAGTTGATTCTTATCAAGTATTCTTTCTAATCTGTTAGTAAACATCTACAAGTTGTTTACAAATAACATTAGCATTAGTAGAGGCATTTGATGCAAGAAAGCAAGCTTATGCGTTCAGCCAAAAAAATAAAAATAATAAATAAATAAATAAAAATAACCACTTCCACTTCACCCCTCTGTTCGTTCGAAATACCTGTCCAGCTGAGCCTTAAACTTATTTAGGCTATCAACTTCCACGACAAGGGATGGAAGTCTGTTCCACCAACCAACCACCCACTGGCTAAAGGCAAATTTACTCACGTCTATCCTACATCTCTCTTTCCTCAATTTGAATTTATGCCCTATCAGGTGATTATTCTGAGCAAGAGGAAGAATCCCATCAGCATTGAGCATGCTCAAACCATTCAAAGCTTTATACACCTCTGTCAGATCACCTCGCTGGTGCCTAGTCTCCAGACACTGTAATTTGCAAAACTTAAGCCTTTCTTCGTAAGAGCACCCCTTTGTTCCATTCACTAATCTTGTTGCCCTTCTCTGTACTCGTTCCAGCATCTCTACATCCTTCTTCAAATGAGGCCTCCAGACCTGTATACAGTACTCTAGGTGTGGCCTGACCATTGCCTTATACAAGGGAATAATCACCTCCTTATCCCTGCTTGAAAAATTCCTATATATCATTGACAATACACCATGAGCTACTCTTGCAGCCCGTCTGCACTGCTCAGAAAACTTCATATCTGCCTGCACGACCACCCCCAGGTCCCTTTTATTCTCTACCACTGTCAATGTAGTACCACAGAGTTGATACGTTCCTCTATGGTTGCTGTTTCCCATATGTAGTACTTTACATTTGTCAATGTTAAACTTCATTTGCCACCTCTCAGCCCATCTGCTCAACCTTTCCAGATCCTGTTGCAGTAGCATAGTGTCAGTAGTGTCCTTGACAACCCTGCCAACCTTCGTATAGTCTGCAAACTTGGACATTAAGCTTGATATACCATCATCAATATCATTTATAAATACAGAAAATAATAATGGAACCAATACTGAATCCTTAGGGACTCCACTAATAACACTAGTCCACGATGAGCAGTGTCCATTGATTACCACTCTCTGTCTTCTCCCCCTCAACCACCCCTTTATCCATAGCAGCAATTTGCCTCCAATGCCACACTGCTGCAATTTGTGCAGCAGTCTTCCATGTGCAACAGTATCAACAGCCTTTCTAAGATCCAAGAATATAATATCAAAGTTATTCCCTGCATCCAGTTCTTTTGTGACTGCATCATAGTATCCATTCAAATTGATCAGGCAAGACTTCCCCTTAAAAAAACCATGCTGTGTCCGCGCTATAACTGAAGTCTTGTCTAGATGATCCTGCAGTGCTTCTTTAACCAGTGCCTCCATTAATTTTCCGGGAACAGAAGTTAAACTGACAGGTCTATAATTACTTGTGTCAGCCTTTGATCCTCCTTTGTGAATTGGGGTCACATTTGCACATCTCCAGTCCATGGGTACTTCCCCTGAGTCTAAGGAAGCTCTCATAATTATGGTTAAGGGTTTGCTTACTTCCTTTGCTGCCTCCTTTAATATACCTGGATAGATCCCATCCACCCCAGGTGCCTTTCTTGTGTTTATCTTCAACAATTTCTCCTCCACTTTACTCTCAGTTATTACAAGATTCTCTAGTTTACTGCCAGAGTTGAATACACCTCTGGCATTCCCCTCGCTGAATAACTCCTCATGTGTGAATGTCGATGCAAAATATTCATTTAGTTTGTTAGCTACCCGAGCAGGATCAACAACAGTTGACTCATTGATATCAACTGGACCAATCTGATTCATCCCCTTCCTTCTAGAGTTTATATAAGTAAAGAACTCTTTGCTGTTTTTCTTTGCATCCCTTGCCAAAGATTTCTCATAATCTGCCTTCGCCTACCTAACCTCCTTTGTAACTTGGTTACAGAACAACTTGTATCTATCATTGGCTTCTGTATCACGTGTTAATTTGTATGCATCCCATGCATTTTTCTTCTCTGCCATATGTCTCATTAGTTCATCTGACATCCATTTAGGCCTAAACCTTGAACAATATTTCTTAGTTGGTATGTAAAGCCTAGTAGCTTCCAAGATAAGTTCTTTGAATGCTTCCCATTTTGAATTTGCTGTTGGTAACATCATCAGTTAGTCCCACTGTATAGAATTTAAATACCATCTCAGTCCACCTTAGTCGCCTTTACGAAGGCAATACCCCTTACCTTTACCCCTAATGGTAGTTACCTCTTTGAATAACTCCCACTTCAGAACACTGCGATCACTGCCACCTAGTGGTTCATTTATCTGCAGATTCTTAATGCATGAAGAATCACTACTGATAATCAAATCAAGAGTATTACTCCCTCTAGTTGCCTCTCGAACATGCTGATTGTAGAAAACAATCATCCAATAAATCCACAGAAGCCTTCATAATACAACTGAGTGTGTATTATGATAAAGAGATTTAAAACAGTAGTCCATTCTGATGATGATGTGAGTGACCATCCCCCAAATTCCAGTCAGTATCTGGGAAATTAAAATCCCCCATTATAAGACTCTCTGATTTACTGGCCCACTCTATTTCCCTGTACAGTTTCTTATTATACTCATCAGAGTCATTAGGCCTATATCACACTCCTACTCTCAATTTTGATCTCCTAATGCTTATGTCACACCAAACTGACTCGACACTGCACTGTCCAACGATGTCCACTGGTTTTACTTCCTTGGATTTTATGTATTTCTTAACTAATAGCATAACCCCTCCTCCCTTCCTATCCTGTCTATCCTTTCTGTAGACATTGTACTCCCCAAATTCCAGTTCTGCATTCCTTCTATCTGTGTGACACCACGTCTCTGAAATTCCCACAATATCTGCCTTTGATGTTTTGAGCAATACCTCAAATTCATCAAATTTATTTACTAAACTCCTAGCATTGGTGCACGCAAGTATACATGCACCTGTTCTTTTTCTTAGCTACCCTAACACAACCCGTGTGTTTACTTGTACCGCAATGATTCCCAGCAGTCTCTGAAATATCCTGCATCTTATTTTCCAGGCTGCGGCTCATTCCAATAGAAGCAGTGCAAGAATCACTTTCTCCTCTGCCAGTGGCTACTGTTAATCTATTAGTCCTTGTATCCCCCCCAATCTAGCAGTTTTCCGACCCACCTAACACTGCCTCGGTAGCAACAGCAAACATTCTTGCACCCTTTGTATTTAAGTGTATCCCATCCCTGTAGAAATAGTCTCTCCTGTTAACAAGTACAGTCCAGGCTGAAAAAAATTCTACCCCTTGAGCCTTGCACAATCTTTCCAGGGCCAAATTGATCGACAGGGCTCTCATCATATACTCCCTCCTATTGGGCAGAATTGTAGACACTTTCAAATACAACCCTAATTCACAGCTTTTTTTCAACAGTGACCTGTACTTGTTAAGTAATTCCGCTGGTCTCCTACTCTTAATATCATTAGTGCCAACGTGTACAACTATATCACCTTTTGTGCCCTTAAAAGATGATATCCGCTCTACAACGTCATAAACCTTTGCACCTGGCAGACATACCCTGGTCCTGTTCCACCTATCCTTTTTACAAAGCATGTTTCCCGTTTCCCTGACAATAGAGTCACCAACAACTACCAGTTCCTTTGGGACCAGCGCATTCTGCCTTGGGGCCTGCCACTCTGTTGCGTGATGACCAAGTGCAAGCTCTGGCATTGGTGTGGGTAGCTGAGAGTTTGATGGGCCACTCACTTTTAATCCTTTGAGGGCATCCACCCTGTCCTTCAAGCTCTCATATAGGCCCATAACAACGCTGTGTTGTCGCCTGATTTCCTTACACTCCTTGCATCGGGCACACACAAAGACATCCCCCATGGCAGTATCATGTCCCGTACCCGACTGCTCCACAAACATCAAGCAAGTAGTGCATTTTAATAGGCTGTGATTCAGAGGGCAACTGCCCTCCTCAGTTCTCCCCTGAGCACCAGCACTCCCATTAGCTTGAGCCTTTTGCTTTGCTGCTCTGGTCTGAGTCATGATTTCGATTTAATTTCAATAAAATTTCAATTTCAGTACAAAATTAAAACCCTAAACTTATATCCCAACACAGTTATAACGCTATATTTATGTTTCTGTATCGAGTGTTATCTACGAAATCCCTTTATATAACTTCCGTATCAAGTTTAGTATTAATTATTTATTTTTTACTAATTATTTATGTTACGTAACCCAAGTCGTTATATGTATAGTTAAAAGTACAATTTAATCGACAATGAAGTTCAACAAGATTAATTATCTGATTAATTGACAATATTATGTACTATACTATACTATATTAAGCTTATGCTATCTAGTTCGAGATATTTTGTATCGCGTAGCAATGGCGGCAATTTACGAACGGTAGACACGTGGATTTGATACCCTTTCCGATACTAAGTAATACCTACAAAATCTCTATCTAAGTTACTTTAAACTAAGTATCATAAAGAGGAATATAAAGCTACTCTAGAAAATAAGTTAATATGCCAATTTAAGCTAATAAAACAGAAAATAAATCAGAAAAAACTTCTCTACTTCAGGAGCGGCAAAAATCTACGTCCGCACAGGCTACGCTCATTCCCGAATAACCTTTGTAAACAACTTGTAGATGTGGGACAACAAGCTAATTGGTTTATAATTTCCAATTTCCAATTTATTTCCTTTCTTATGCAGCAGAAAGGTGTGACACCTTTCCTAATGTATTTTGTGAACAGTCTTGCCAGTTTCTGTGTCATGTCTCTTCCTCCTAATTTTAACAACTCTATAGTAACTTCATCTCCACCTGAGGCTTTTTGATTCTTCATTTTCTTCAAAGCATGTTCTACCTCATCAGGAAGGATATCAGGTATGTCGTATGTGTTGCTAATTTGTGATCCATCTTCCCAACTGCTGGCATCATTCCCTTGCTCCTTATATAATACTTTATAGTAGTCTTCTGCTATTTGAATAATGCCTTCTCTGCTATTTATAAGTACACCATCACTATTCTTCAGTTTCAGTATCATTTGTCTTTCTATATTACCGCTCGTGGCTGCTGATTTAAGTCCTTTGTTTACCCTTAATGCTTGTTCTACTTTTCTTGTGTTAATTGTTCTTATTTCCTCTCTGAATCTCTTTCTAATGACTGCCTAACTTAGTATACTCAATTTTGTCCTTATCAGTTTTTATCTTGCTTTTCATTTGTCATCTTCAGTTCATCATGACAAGTGTTTCTTGACTAATTTTTTTACCTATAGGTTTCTTGGGCTTTATCACTTTCAGAAAGTTGATGTTTTCCTCGTTGATATCTTGGGCCTGAAAGGTCTGCAGAAGCTAAAACTTGTCCCTAAGTTAGCATTAGCATTAGTAGAGGCATATGATGCAAGAAAGCAAGCTTATTCAGCATCAGCCAAAAAAAAAAAAAAAAAAATAGCACACCACTCCCATTTCACCCCTCCGTTCGTTCGAAATATCTGTCCAGTTGAGCCTTAAATTTATTTAGGCTATCAACTTCAACAACAAGTAATGGAAGTCGGTTCCACCAACCAACCAACCACCCGCTGGCCAAAGGCAAATTTCCGCACATCTATCTGACATCCGTCCTTCCTCAATTTGAATTTATGCCCTCTGAGGTGATTATTCTGAGCAAGAGGAAGAATCCCATCAGCATTGAGCATGCTCAAACCATTCAAACCTTTATACACCTCTATCAGATCACCTCGCTGGTGCCTAGTCTCCAGACACTGTAATTTGCAAAACTTAAGCCTTTCTTCGTAAGAGCACCCCCTTTGTTCCATTCTCTAATGTTGTTGCCCTTCTCTGTACTCGTTCTAACAGCTCTACATCCTTCTTGAAATGAGGCCTCCAGACCTGTATACAGTACTCTAAGTGTGGTCTGACCATTGCCTTATACAAGGGAATAATCACCTCCTTATCCCTGCAAGAAAAATTCCTATATATCATTGACAATACACCATGAGCTACTCTTGCAGCCCGTCTGCACTGCTCAGAGAACTTCATATCTGCCTGCACAACCACACCCAGGTCCCTTTCATTCTCTACCACTGTCAGTGTAGTACCACAGAGTTGATACATTGCTCTGGGGTTGCTGTTTCCCATAAGTAGCACTTTACATTTGTCAATGTTAAACTTCATTTGCCACCTCTCAGCCCATCTGCTCAACCTTTCCAGATCCTGTTGCAGCAGCAACAGGATCTGGAAAGCGTCAGTAGTGTCCTTGACAACCCTGCCAACCTTCATATCGTCTGCAAACTTGGACATTAAGCTTGATATACTATCATCAATATCATTTATAAATACAGAAAACAACAATGGACCCAACACTGAACCCTGAGGGACTCCACTGATAACATTAGTCCACGATGAGTAGTGTCCATTGATTACCACTCTCTGTGTTCTCCCCCTCAACCACCCCTTGGTTGAGCGTGTACAGAGAAAGGCAACAAGGTTGGTGAGGGGAATGAAGGGATCCTCTTACCAATAGAGGCTTAAGTTCTGCAAATTGCTGTGGCTGATTGAGGTGTATAAGGCCTTCAATGATTTGAGCACGCTGAAATCTGATGGGATCCTTCCACTTATTCAGATTATGAACCTAAGGGGGCATAAATTCAAATTAAGAAAAGACAGATGTAGAATAGATGTGTGGAAATTGCCTTTAGCCAGCGGGTGGTTAATTGCTGGAACAAACTTCCATCTGTCGTTGTGGAAGTTGATAGGTTAAATAAATTTAAATCGGAACTGGACAGGCATTTGGAGGGAATGGTGTGATTTTTTTTTATTGCTGATGCTGCATAAGCTCATACACTTGCTTTCTTGCATCACATGCCACTACTACTAATACTTTACAACAACCAACCAACAAGAGGATTTGTCTATCATAAAACAATCAAACTTTGCAATCCAGTGTAAAATGAGCCCTGATTAGTGTAAAATCAGCTCCATCAGCATTTTAGCTTCCAAGTGGCAGCCTTAGCTAATATCACTTAAGAGTTCACAACAAACCTCAGGGATCAAATCATTGTTATGTGGAAATAAATATTAAATTATTGGCATTAACATTAATAGTGGTAAATGATGCAAGAAAGCAAGCTTCTACAGCATCAGCTAAAAAAAAAAAAAAAAACTTCCCATTTCACCTATTCGTTCCCTTCAGTAGTTTGTGTAGGTCTTCCTTGGATTTATTTAAGCTATCAACTTCCACAACAACAGATAGAAGTTCATTGCCGCAATCAACCACCCACTAGCTAAAGCCACACTTCCATACATCTATTCTGCAACCGTCCTTCCTTAATTTGAATTTGTGCCCCCTCGTATGTAGTCTGACCAAGAGGAAGAATTCCATCAGCATGAAGCTTGTTCAATCCATTCAAGTCACCTCTCAGGTGCCTAGTCTCCAGACACTGCAATTTACAGAACTGAAGCCTTTCTTGGTAACAGCATAGCTTTGTTCCCCTTACCAACCTCATTATCCTTCTCTTCACTGTACCAGCAACTCCACATCCTTCCCAAAATGATAAAATGAGGCCTCCACAGACGTGTATGCAGCACTTAAGATGTGGCCTGACCATTGCCTTCTACAACGGGATAATCACATCCTTATCCCTGCTTGAAAAATTCCTGTATATCATTGACAAAACCCCATGAGTTGTTCTGGCAGCTTGTCGGTGCTGTTCAGAGAATTTCATCTGAACTGCACAATTACCCCCAGGTCTTTTTCATTCTCCACTTCCCTAAGTGTAGTACCACACATTTGGGATGTTGATCTGAGGGTACTGCTGCCCATATGCAGTACTTTTCATTTGTCAATGTTAAACTTCAGTTGCCACCTCTCAGCCCATCAAACCAATTTTCCAAGAACTTGTTGCAGTAGCTCACCCTGATGACTGTTGTTAACCCTACCAACCTTCGTATCATCTGCAAACTTGGACATTAAGTCTGATATGCCTTCATCAGTATCATTGATAAAAATAAAAAAAAAACAATGGGCCCAATACTGAAAATGGGGGTGCCTCTACTAATAACATTAGTCCACGAAGAGCAGTATCCATTCATTACCACTTTCTGTCTTCTCCCACTCAACTATCTGTTTATCCATAGTAGCTACTTGCCCTTAATGCCACACTGCTCCAATTTGTTTAGCAGTGTTTTATGTGCAACAGTATCCAAAGCTTTCCTGAAATCCAAGTATATGATATCAGAATTATTTTTTGTATCCATTTCGCTTGTGACCACATTACAGTATCCAATTGGTCAAACAAAATTTCCCCTTAACAAATCCATGCTGTGTCTGAAGTGTAATTTTTTTTTATCCTTGTCTAGATGATCCTGCATTACTTCTTTTACTATTGTTATTGTTGTCATATGCAGACTGTATTTTTGTCTTGTATACATTTTATATGTTTACCGTCTTAAACATTCAGATTTAGTTTCTCATTCTGGTTTTCAATTGCAAATGACCAAAAAGTAAATATTCCACAATTCAAATACCTCCCTGTATGTGGCACTTTCTTCAGCAAACATCCTCATTATCTCTCATATTTGGCCTCTTACGGTTCAGTCCTGAAAAAAAAAAAAAAAAAATTATTATTATTAGCCATATGGTGTTTGCTATTGTGTTATTTGGTTTTTAGGGGCATTAGCGACTAAGGCCATTTTGCTCCGGGCATATGCGGTGGTCATTCCCTGACCTTTCCACATCCTCCGTATTTGGTGGTCACAGGCTCGAACCTCGGTCTAATCAAGAAGCGTGTGCTATGCACTGCTGCTCCTGCCCACCTGTCTACGGAGGCGCCCGCCATATGGTGTAAGGAAACCTGAGACTTATGCTGCACAGCCAAAAAAAATTTCTGAATTACCCTGATAGAGAGAGAGAGAGAGTAGAAAGGAAAATTCCCAAGAAAGAGAAGAATGATGTTATCCAGCTCAGGACCCTGGGTGTGCCAAGCCCATACTCACCACATGTGACCCTCTGGGGTTAAATTCAAATCCTTTTGGAAAAAAAATCCTTTTTTTTTTTTTTTTTTTTTTTTGGTGTTTCACCTGTAGCTAAGTTAGTCATTCTCAGGTAGAAGTTGTATATAATGTTTCCCTTTACTGGGAATTCTTTGTTTTTTGTTCTTTGCAAAAAAAAAAAAAAAACTGGCTTTCGGAGCTTATGTGGCTTTAGTTGCCTTCATACTGATTGGAAACAACACAACAAAATCTGTCATAGCTGTTTCTCTTCAAATTTAGATTTTAATATGATTTAATATTCACCAATTTCCCTTCAGTAGAAAATAACTGTCAAGTTAGTAATTACACAGAAAGCAAGCACCAAGTTTATGTTGGAACTTCGTACTTACTTTCTTCAAATATGCAGTACAGACTCATCATAAAATTACTTTTAATGACTTTCTTGCAATAAAACTTAGACTTTAACTTCATTAGATGAGATAGAGAACTTTCCATCTGTTTCTTGTCCACAGTTTATGAATACTGTAATGGACATTTTACATGCATAACATTTCTGACTCAGTGAAATTCCATATAATAGAAACCCATTCAGTCATTAGGCATATGTATCATATAACATGGGCAATTCATTGTATTATTTGTTTTATAACAAACCTTGTGTATCAAATCATTCATAAGTTTAATGATTGCTACTATATATTTCTACATACATATATTACTACATATTTTGATTATATATTTTACAAAATATTATTATATATTTAAAATATTACATATTTTGATTATATATGTCCATAAATGTTTTTCTATATGGTATTGTCGCTTAAAGGATTTTATATGCTGTTCCATTATTAATTTTCTTTAATAAAGCTTGTGCCTCTTTTCTATATTCTCATTAAATATTATATTTATAATAGTGAAATTTTATTCATACTTAAATACTTAGTAATTTTTAAATAGTTTTTTTAGGAACAAATTTTATAATGTTAAGATTGTAAATAATTGAACAAATTTTTAATATATTTCTTTAGATTTCACTCTTCCTTAACCATTCATGTACTATAGTTTTAGATGCTCTGTAAAAACCATAAAATATCAGCCTTATTCATGTGTCACTATGGGTCTTGTATTTTATGTTTAACTATTTATTATTTCAAATGTGACATTTTATATCACACTCATAAAAAATGGATGAACTGCATTCTTATTTGATATTTTAATTTAAGTAAAGCCTCATAAATCTGTCACATCAAAAATGTGGCACTCTGAAATTTTCCGGAAAAAAAAAACAAAAAAAAAAAACTAGTAATCGAGAATATGCTAAACAAATCGTGTGCTTCATAAAATGTTATTTATGACTTTAGGAAACTGTCTTAACTTCCCAATGCAACCTGTTCCAACATTGGTTAACATCTGTAATGCAAAGCACCTACTATTTTACACAGCATTTGAAAGAGAAAAGTAAACATACCATAATTCAAATGCCTCCCCATTGTTATGGGCCTATATGAGAGCTTGAAGGACAGGGTGGATGCCCTCGAAGGATTACAAGTGAGGGGCCCATCAAGCTCTCAGCTGCCCACACCAATGCCAGAGCTTGCACTTGGTCATCGCGCAACACAGCGGCAACCCCCAAGGCAGAATGCGCTGGTCCCAAAGGAACTAGTAGTTGTTGGTGACTCTATTGTCAGGGAAACGGGAAATATGCTTTGTAAAAGGGATAGGTGGAACAGGACCAGGGTATGTCTGCCAGGGGCAAAGGTTGATGACGTAGAGCGGATATCATCTTTTAAGGGCACAAAAGGTGATATAGTTGTACACGTTGGCACAAATGATATTAAGAGTAGAAGACCGGCGGAATTACTTAACAAGTACAGGTCAGTGATGAAAAAAAGCCGTGAATTAGGGTTGAATTTGAAAGTGTCTGCAATTCTGCCCAGACACGATAGGAGGGAGTATATGATGAGAGCCCTGTCGATCAGTTCGGCCCTGGAAAGATTGTGCAGGGCTCATGGGGTAGAATTTTTTTCAGCCTGGTCTGTACTTGTTAACAGGAGAGACTGCGTCTACAGGGATGGGATACACTTAAATAGAAAGGGTGCAAGAATATTTGCTGACGCTATCGAGGCAGTGTTAGGTGGGTCGGAAAACTGCTAGACTGGGGGGGATTCAAGGAATAATAGATTAACAGTAGCCACTGGCAGAGGAGAAAGTGATTCTTGCACTGCTTCTATTGGAATGAGCAGCAGCCTGGAAAATAAGATGCAGGATATTTCAGAGACTGCTGGGAATCATGGGGGTACAAATAAACACTTGGGTTGTGTTAGGGTGGCTAAGAGGAAGAGCAGGTGCATGTATACTTGCGTGTACACCAATGCTAGGAGTTTAGTAAATAAATTTGATGAATTTGAGGTATTGCTCAAAACATCAAAGGCAGATATTGTTGGGATTTCAGAGACGTGGTGTCACACAGATATAAGGAATGCAGAACTGGAATTTGGAGAGTACAATGTCTACAGAAAGGATAGACAGGATAGGAAGGGAGGAGGGGTTATGCTATTAGTTAAGAAACACATAAAATCTAAGAAAGTGAAGCCAGTCGACATCGCTGGACAGTGCAGTGTCGAGTCAGTTTGGTGTGACATAAGCATTGGGAGATCAAAATTGAGAGTAGGAGTGTGCTATAGGCCTAATGACTCTGATGAGTATAATAAGAAACTGTACAGAGAAATAGAGTGGGCCAGTAAATCAGAGAGTCTTATAATAGTGGATTTTAATTTCCCAGATATTGACTGGAATTTGGGGGCTGGTCACTCACACACTAGCAAGGCTTTTGTGGATTTATTGGATGATTGTTTTCTACATCAGCATGTTCGGGAGGCAACTAGAGGGAGTAATACTCTTGATTTGATTATCAGTAGTGATTCTTCATGCATTAAGAATCTGCAGATAAATGAACCACTAGATGGCAGTGATCACAGTGTTCTGAAGTGGGAGTTATTCAAAGAGGTAACTACCATTAGGGGTAAAGGGAAGGGGTATTGCTTTCGTAAAGGCGACTACGATGGACTGAGACAGTATTTAAATTCTATACAGTGGGATCAACTGATGACGTTACCAACAGCAAATTCAAAATGGGAAGCATTCAAAGAACTTATCTCGGAAGCTACTAGGCTTTACATACCAACTAAGAAATAATGTTCAAGGTTTAGACCTAAATGGATGTCAGATGAACTAATGAGGCGTATGGCAGAGAAGAAAAATGCATGGGATACATACAAATTAACACGTGACACAGAAGCCTATGATAGATACAAGTTGATCTGTAACCAAGTTACAAAGGAGGTTAGGCAGGCGAAGCAGATTACGAGAGATCCTTGGCAAGGGATGCGAAGAAAAACAGCAAAGAGTTCTTTACTTATTAAACTCTAGAATGAAGGGGATGAATCAGATTGGTCCACTTGATATCGATGGGTCAACTGTTGATGACCCTGCTGAGGTAGCTAACAAACTAAATGAATATATTGCATCGACATTCACACATGAGGAGTTATTCAGCGAGGGGAATGCCAGAGGTGTATTCAACTCTAGCAGTAAGCTAGAGAATCTTGTAATAACTGAAAGTAAAGTGGAGGAGAAATTGTTGAAGATAAACACAAGAAAGGCACCTGGGGTGTTGATGATGATGATGGGATCTATCCAGTTATATTAAAGGAGGCAGCAAAGGAAGTAAGCAAACCCTTAGCCATAATTATGAGAGCTTCCTTGGACTCAGGGGAGGTACCCATGGACTGGAGATGTGCAAATGTGACCCCAATTCACAAGGGAGGATCAAAGGCTGACACAAGTAATTATAGACCTGTGAGTTTAACTTCTGTTCCCGGAAAATTAATGGAGGCACTGGTTAAAGAAGCACTGCAGGATCATCTAGACAAGACTTCAGTTATAGCTCGGACGCAGCATGGTTTAAATTGGAGCAGTGTGGCATTGGAGGCAAATTGCTGCTATCGATAAAGGGGTGGTTGAGGGGGAGAAGACAGAGAGTGGTAATCAATGGACGCTGCTCATCGTGGACTAATGTTATTAGTGGAGTCCCTCAGGGTTCAGTATTGGGTCCTTTATTGTT
This sequence comes from Mastigoproctus giganteus, assembly GCF_048544385.1. NCBI lineage: Eukaryota > Metazoa > Arthropoda > Arachnida > Uropygi > Thelyphonidae > Mastigoproctus > Mastigoproctus giganteus. The sequence continues at coordinate 196,878,228 of NC_143578.1, read as the reverse complement.
TTCTGTATTTATAAATGATATTGATGATGGTATATCAAGCTTAATGTCCAAGTTTACAGATGATACGAAGGTTGGCAGGGTTGTCAAGGACACTACTGATACTATGCTGCTGCAACAGGATCTGGAAAGGTTGAGCAGATGGGCTGAGAGGTGGCAAATGAAGTTTAACATTGACAAATGTAAAGTACTACATATGGGAAACAGCAACCCCAGAGCAACGTATCAAATCTGTCTTACTACACTGACAGTGGTAGAGAATGAAAGGGACCTGGGGGTGGTTGTGCAGGCAGATATGAAGTTCTCTGAGCAGTGCAGACGGGCTGCAAGAGTAGCTCATGGTGTATTGTCAATGATATATAGGAATTTTTCAAGCAGGGATAAGGAGGTGATCATTCCCTCGTATAAGGCAATGGTCAGGCCACACCTAGAGTACTGTATACAGGCCTGGAGGTCTCATTTCAAGAAGGATGTAGAGCTGCTGGAACGAGTACAGAGAAGGGCAACAAGATTAGTGAATGGAACAAAGGGGTGCTCTTACGAAGAAAATCTTAAGTTTTGCGAATTACAGTGTCTGGAGACTAGGCACCAGCGAGGTGATCTGATAGAGGTGTACAAAGCCTTGAATGGTTTGAGCATGCTCAATGCTGATGGGATTCTTCCTCTTGCTCAGAATAATCACCTGAGAGGGCATAAATTCAAATTGAGGAAAGACAGATGTAGGATAGATGTGCGGAAATTTGCCTTTAGCCAGCGGGTGGTTGGTAGGTGGAACAGACTTCCATCCCTTGTCGTGGAAGTTGATAGCCTAAATAAGTTTAAGGCTCAGCTGGACAGGTATTTTGAACGAACAGAGGGGTGAAGTGGAAGTGGTTATTTTTTATTTATTTATTTTACTTTATTTATTTTACTTTATTTTTTTATTTATTTATTTTTTTTTTTTGGCTGATGCTGCATAAGCTTGCTTTCTTGCATCAAATGCCTCTACTAATGCTAATGCTAATGACTTTCATATGAGCTTCCATCAGCAAATGTCATTATCATTTTCTTTGTCGCAATGGCCTCTTACAAGCAGGAGCATTTAATTGAAGGGGGAGGAGGTGACTGGCCTAGTAAGGCATTTTCCCCAAGCCCATACTGGCTCTCAACATTTCTGCTTATAATTTAGTCCTACTAAGTTAGAGAGAAAAAAACAAATCTTGAAAACAAGCAGTTTTAGTTTATTTATTTATTTTTAGTAAACTTAAAGTTCATAATGTGATACTGGAAAATACTTCTTCAACCTTGTATGTAGTAGACAATTTTGTGTGCTTTTTAATTATATTGTTTCACTCGCCTAAAAAAAAGTACAAAACAATATTTTAAACATTGGTAGATTTCAGTCAGAATTGAAAACAATTAATGCAAGACAAGTCACAGAGTGTAATTACCAACAATATCAGCTTTATACTAAGATTGAAAGTAAAACGTGAATTGGAACTAATTTATTAAACAGCAGTTGCCATTTTTTGACATACAGGCCAAATATTAATAAATTAAAATAAACAGTAAAAAACCCCAAGTAGAATAGGAAAAAAGGAGGGGAGCTTACTGTATGTTTCAGTTAAAGTGTAAAGTCCTTCAGCAGCAGGTTTTGCGAGTTTTTAGACTGAGGAAAAAACTGCACAGGATGCAGTTTTTTTTCTCAGTCTAAAAATGCCGTGATCTGTGACTGGGGTAGTCATAGATCACTGCATGCAGTAGAATGACTGGGGATTGAATGGATAAAATCATGATTCAGTTTACTATCTGAAAAGTCTGTCTTGAATTCTTTAAATCTTCATCAACAGAATGTTGTCTATGGTATTTCCTTGGATAGCACCTGAGGGTGGGAAAAAAGGGAACTCCAGGACAGTGGGATGCTGAACTGCTAATGTTTCTGTTTATGTTGGCACCTGGGCTGTGTTGAACCAGGTTTATATGAACTCGCTCCAGTAACAATTATGCAAAACTTGTAGTACCTTAAACTCTTGAGATTAACACTTTTGCTGCTGGCTTTTCTGATGCACTTTCAATTGAAAACCATGGGATTGAGTCAATCTGGATTAAAAAAGGGCAGAAACATTTTTGAGCTTGCTTCTCACTGTAACTGAATTAATCAGCCTCTGGTGAAGGTTGCTTGACAAAAATATCCAGTTTTTCTTCTGTCAAATTGGAAGAAAAAGTTCTAAAAGTAGGGTGGTTACCCCTCCAAGTGGATTGAAATCCGAAGCCGCATATTTGTGTTTAGGAAGCAGTGAATGTTAAAGGTATGATTCTTGTAGATGCTATGAAATGCCACATCACTGTTTTTTGTTTTGTTTTGTTTTTTTTTTATTTTTACTGAGAGTTTTTATCAATGTTTAATTTAGTTTATTACTATTCAACCTGTACTTCAAAAGCAGCAACTGTCTTTCAATAAATTATTTCTAATTCACAAGAGCAGTGATATATCTTTCATTCTCGGTATACCATGTAGTAGTAGTAGTGGCATGTGATGCAAGAAAGCAAGTGTATGAGCCTATGCAGCATCAGCCAAAAAAAAAAAAAAAAAAATCACACCATTCCCTCCAAATGCCTGTCCAGTCCTCCTTAAATTTATTCAACCTGAATAATTCGTGTTACCTGCATGTGGAAGATTGCCCTTCAACTTCTATATATTATGTTCAAGTATCAGTTTTTAATTAACATACAATCATAGCACAGTATGTCTTTTTACTGACATTGGCAACACACTGCTTCAAAAAGGTATAACAAGGTTTTTCCACTTTTGTATTTACTTTATAGTTGCAACTATGGCACTCTTTTATTTTTTTTTTATTTTGTTTTTGTTTACTTTTTTTTTTTTTTTTTTTTTTTCATTCTAACGTTTAGCATGTGCATGCCTAGAAGAGCCTTTCAGAATAAGTGATATGCTGTAATTGTGATAATGGCAACATTGCTTTCCTGCTACATTGGCGTATTGCTTAATCTTTCTGCATTTATGGAAGAACATTTGTGGAAGATTGAGTACTTAAGTATTCATTCTACCACTACATATTGCAGAGGCCTCAGGGTTGCCAGATTTATGAGATTCTACTGATATTAAAACTTGGTTAAACCATCAAAGTGTATATTACCATAGTCTTTTGTCCCATATTTTCCATTTGTGCTTTAAAATAAAGTATTTTACCTATTCTCATAAATATTCAATCTTTACATATAATGCCAGTCCACTCTTTAATTATACATCAAAGCAGCAATATACATCTGGAAAAAAAAAATTTAAATAAATTAATCTATTGAGATTACTAATAAAAATTTAATGTACTTGATCAGTACCGAATTATAATAGATCGTACAAATAAAATTGGTATAATTGTTGATTTAATGGCATTACACAGTAATAGAGAATTTTACTACTAATGCAGAATTTTATTTAAGAATTATAAATCAGTGAAGTTTTATTTAAGAATTATAAATCAGTGAAGTTTATTAGAGAATGATTTTTAATGTTATGTTCTTGAAAACCTCTATGGGTTGTTGTTTTATTTATTTACTTTTAAATCATTCTTAAATGTAGTAATTTTATCATTGGACCAGAGGTAGTTTCCAAGGATGTGTTGCCATTTCCACACCCCCAAAAATGTATTTCTTATGTAAAAGATTTTTCTAATCTTGTTATATACTCTTCAGTACCTTACAGTTCCAAATGATAGTGCAATAGCAATAAACTTCATTTAAATTCAATAAATTTTGGAGAGGGGTGTGGTCAAAATGACATCTGGATGGACTGAACTCTACCCCATACTTCAAGTAACTTTTATGAACAAACTTCAGATGTTTGATGTAGGATGCAGATCCTTTGTTTTTCAAGTAGAGCAAATGATCTGTTTCCTGCCATGCATCAGTGGGAACTGCTTGTGAGAGTGAGAATTTCTGATATTTTTCAGAAAATACGTACATTTCTTTTTTTTTTTTTTTAATGTAAACCCCAAACGCGAGAGGTATTAGAATCTATAGTACTTGGTACCATGCTTGGGTTGGAGGTTGAGAAGATGAAAGAAGATATTTGTTGATATTGGACTTGAACTTCTGTAGGCTGTAATTTTCAGAAAATACATATGAAAGAAGGTTGTTCCAGAAAATGACGGTTGAATGAATAAACAAGGAAGATGAAAAGTTGGTTCTGTGAGTTTGAAGTTGGACAGTAAATGGATGTTGGCTGGTGGCAGCACGTGTTCGGACTGTTTTGAAAGAGAGAGAGCAGGAATTATAGAAGCAAATTCAAAAGAACAGTGCCCATGGAAATATCTGTAGAAGAGGCATGCAGCAGAAACAGTACGTCTATGAGACGAGTGGAGAAACTCTGTTAGAGATAAATCATTAATTAACCTAACTGCTCTCTTCTGAATGGAATCAAGAAGCCTGAGAGAGGTTTTGGAGGCACCACCCCAGATGTGGGAACAATATTCCATGGTAGGACGGATTTGCAATTTGTACAGAATGACCATCTGTTTGGAAGAAAAGTAACGCTGGGAAGGGAAAGAGAAAACCAAGTTTTTTAGATGCAGAGGAAGCAATATTTGTAATGTGCTTGTGCCAAGAGAGATTAGAAGTCAGGGTAATCCCCAAAAGAGATATCATTTTGCCTAGAAATCGGAGTGTCACTAAAGATAACCATAGGAGCAGAAGAATCCTTTTTGTGAGATATAAGACAGGACTGAGTTTTAGAAGGATTGAAATCAACTAAGTTGTCTTTGCCCCACTGGAGAATTACCTGAAGATCCGCATTTAAGGAATTAGTAGCAGATATTCGAGAAGTTGAAGCTGACTGAGCAGGGTGAAGTTTCTCAAACTAGAAAGTGGAATGCAATCTGCTATCAAAAAGCAAAACTACAGATAGGATTTCCAGTCAATGAAAGAAGGTCATTAATATACAAGAGGAAAAGAGGAGGGGAAAGAACTGAACCTTGAGGGACATCAGCATTAGTGGAGAAGTTATAAGACAGAGAGCCATCTACCATCACCCTCAGTGAGCGATCAGAGAGAAAACTGAATAACCAATTACAAAAAACAGATGGCAAACCATAAGATGAAAGTTTGTTTAGAAGACCTTTATGCCAAACACGATTGAAAGCCTTTGAGATATCAAGAGCAACTACTTGTGTTTCAGCGAACCTTTCCATTGAATTAGTCCATAAATGGGTAACATAAGCCAGAATATCACCAGTGGATCGACACTGACGGAATCCATACTGGCGATCGTTGATCAGATGGAAGGTTTCTAGGTAGTTAAGAGTTGGCGGTTAATGGATTTCTCCATTACTTTAGAAAGAGTAAAAAAGTAATTGCAATGGGACGATAATTGGATGGGAGGGATTTGTCACCCTTTTTAGGAACTGGCTGGATATGACCAAATTTCCAAGCAGAAGGAAAAACACCTTTGGAATATGAAAATTAAAAAAGGCAGCAAAGAATAGGAGTAAGTTCAGGAGCACAGATTTTGAGAACAAGTGGAGAAATACCATCGGGACCTGGAGCTTTCTTATCATCAAGATTCGTCAAAATCCTTTTGACAGAAGACCAGAGGAGGCATTGAATGGAGCATGTTGGGAATTGAGGGAGGTGTTTTACCAAGATCATTAATACATGAGTTGGAAGAAAAATGAGATGCTAGCAGGTCAGCTTTATCCTTGGCTGAAGTGACAACAGAACCATCTGGTTTGGACAGAGTTGGGAGTAGAGATGAGCATAAGTTGCGGCCAATAGCTTTGGCAAGATGGCAGAATGCTCGACTACCATTAAGACAAGAAGCAAGTTTTCTACTCTTAGCCTGTTCAAACTCTAGTTTGGACTGATTAATAACCGCTTTACAATTGTTGCAAGCTTTGGTGTAGGCAGCAAATGAAGCTGAAGAATTAGAAACAAGCCAATTACGATGTGCAACATTCTTCTCTTGAACAGCCTTAGCACATTTATTGGAAAACCAAGGTTTAGATAAAGGATGAGATTTTAATGTGGAGTGTGGAATAAAGGATTCCATTCCTGCAAGAATAATTTCACTGACATGATCTGAGCAAACATTGACATCAGAAGTTTTGAAACAGTAATCCGACCAAGGAAAAGAAGAAAAGAAGTCTCGCAGGTCATCCCATTTTGCATTCTTGTAATGCCAAACAACACAAGGTTGAGAACATGAGATAAAGGCCCCATTTGAGAAGAGACAATCACCAAGTTGTGATCTGAAGTGCCTAAAGGACCTCTCACTTCGACCGTGTGCTTAGAAGGGTTGTTTGTGAGAAAAAGATCAAGCATGTTGGCTGTATGATTAGAATTGTCCGGCATTCCTGTAGGTAAATGAACAATCTGTGCAAGGTCATTAGTAATTGCAAAAGCCTCAGCATCTCGACCAGCTGGGTCGGTGTGACTAGAAAACGGAAGCCAGCTGGAGTTGTGAACATTAAAATCACCAAGGAAAATTATCTCACTGTTAGGAAAGTTGGACTGGAGAGAGTCAAGTTGCAGAGAGAGGAAGTCAAAGAGCTCCAAGTGATTAGTGGAGTTGGGTGAACGGTAGAGACAACAGATGAATTTGACACATTGGAAAATCGAGGTTTAAGTATTGAACAAGATTTTGGGGTGAATATGAAATAAAAGATTTCACTCCCACAACAATAATTCCACCAACACAATCTGACAAACGGTGGCGGTCTATCACTTGACAGGTCTCTGCCGACTGAGCTAGCCTGGTGGGTAAAGTACCTGCATGCAACCCAAAGGTCGCGGGTTCGAATCCCACCTCGGGCTTGGATCAAAGTACTGCAAAAAACCTTGGGAGGTGCATTATGGTCACAGAAGCCGATGTGTCAACAACCTACCAAAAAAAAAAAAAAAAAAAAAAAGACAGGTCTCTGGAACTGCAATATGATTCCCCATTACCAATTCAGGTCCCAGAACAGAATGGTCAAGTGCATGCTGCTCTGGTTCAAGGAGATTTAATTTCATTGGGAGACTTGTCATGGAAACTGCTGACATTTTTTGTAATAAAGATAGGTGGACTGGAACTAGGGTATTTAGCAGGACCAGTAATTGATAATGTTATGACCTGCTTGTCAGATGTTAAGGGGGGGAAAAGAGAGCATTGTTATTCATGTGGGACTAATGATATTAAACGAACACAACCATATGATCTGTAAGAATTATAGGAGACGGCTGAAAAAATTCTGTTAGGTCAGAAAAAAATTATATAGGAGGGTTACATGCCAAATGCCTTCTGGATTAGTCAAGGCATATGATGCAAGAAAGAAAACTTATACTACAGCCTCAGCCAAAAACAAAAAAAAAAAAAAAAAAAACCCTTTCCATTTCAGCCATCCAGTCACTCCAAATGTTTGTCTAGTTCAGCCTTAAATTTATTTAAGCTGTCAACTTCCACAACAGATGGAAGGGTGTTCCAGCAATCAACTACCGTCTGGCTAAAGGAAAACTTCCGCATATCTATTCTACAACTGTCTTTCCTCGATTTGAATCTATGCCCCCTCAAGTTCCTAATCTGAGCAAGCGGAAATATCCCATCATCATTGAACATGCTCAAACCATTCAAGGCCTTATACGCCTCAGTAAGATCACCTCGCAGGTAGCGCCTCCATAGCCAGGTGGGCAGGAGCAGCAGTGTGTAGGACACGCTTCTTGATTAGACCGGGGTTCGAGTCCGTGACCACCAAACACGGAGGATGCAGAAAGGTCAGGGAATGAACACCACATATCTCTGGAGCATTATGGCCTTAGTTGCTAGTGCTTCTTAAAACCAAATAACAACAACAATAACCTCGCAGGTGCCTAATCTCCAGATGCTGCAACTTGCAGCACTTAAGCCTTTCTTCATATGAGCACCCCTTTGTTCCTTTCACCAATCTTGTTGGTTTTTGCTGTACTGTACTCGTTCTGTCCACTCTACAAAATTAGGCCGCCAGACCTGTACACAATACCCAAGGTTTGGGCTGACCATTGCCTTATACAAAGGGATAATCACCTTCTTGTCTCTGCTAGAAAAATTCCTATATATCATTGACAAAACTCCATGACCTGCTCTTGCATCTGCACTGCTCGGAGAACTTCATATCTCACTGCACAATTACCCTCACGTCTTTTTCATTCTCCACCTCCCTGAGTGTAATACCACACGGTATATTTCTCTTGGATTACTGCTACCCATATGGAGTACTTTGCATTTGTCAATGTTAAACTTTAGTTGCCACTTCTCAGCCCATCTGCCTAACTTTTCTAGATCCTATTGCAGTAGCATACTGTTTTTACTGTCGTTAACAACCCTGCAAACCTTTGTCTCACCTGCAAACTTGGACATTAAGCCTGATATACCTTCATTGATATCATTTATAAATACACAAAACAACAATGGGCCCAGCACTGAACCCTGGGGGACTCCACTAATAACATTAGTACACATAGAGCAGTGTATATTTATTACCATTCTCTGCCATCTCCCACTCAATGCCATTAATGCCATACCACTCCAATTTGTATAGCAGTCTACCATGTACAACAGTATCAGAAGCTTTCCTGAAGTTCAAGTATATGATTTTAAAATTATTTTTTGCATCTAGTTCCTTTGTGACCACATCATAGTATCCAATCAAATTGGTGAGACAAGACTTCCCCTTAAGAAATCCATGCTGTGTCTCAACTATTACTGCAGTCCTGTCTAGGTGATCTCTTTAACCAGTGACTCCATTATTTTCCCCGGAAAGAAAGTTAAACTAACAGGTCTATAATTATTTGTGTCACCCTTTGCACCTCCTTTAGCATTAGTAGAGGCATTTGATGCAAGAAAGCAAGCTTATGCAACATCAGCCAAAAAAAAAAAAAAAAAAACCACTTCCACTTCGCCCCTCTGTTCGTTCGAAATACCTGTCCAGCTGAGCCTTAAACTTATTTAGGTTATCAACTTCCAAGACAAGGGATGGAAGTCTGTTCCACCTACCAACCACCCGCTGGCTAAAGCAATTTCCGGACGTCTATCCTACATCTGTCTTTCCTCAATTTGAATTTATGCCCTCTCAGGTGATTATTCTGAGCAAGAGGAAGAATCCCATCAGCATTGAGCATGCTCAAACCATTCAAGACTCTATATACCTCTATCAGATCACCTCGCTGGTGCCTAGTCTCCAGACACTGTAATTCGCAAAACTTAAGCCTTTCTTCGTAAGAGCACCCCTTTGTTCCATTCACTAATCTTGTTGCCCTTCTCTGTACTCGTTCCAGCAGGTCTATATCCTTCTTGAAATGAGGCCTCCAGACCTGTATACAGTACTCTAGGTGTGGCCTGACCATTGCCTTATACAAGGGAATGATCACCTCCTTATCCCTGCTAGAAGAATTCCTATATATCATTGACAATACACCATGAGCTACTCTTGCAGCCCGTCTGCACTGCTCAGAGAACTTCATATCTGCCTGCACAATCACCCCCAGGTCCCTTTCATTCTCTACCACTGTCAGTGTAGTACCACGGAGTTGATACGTTGCTCTGGGGTTGCTGTTTCCCATGTGTAGTACTTTACATTTGTCAATGTTAAACTTCATTTGCCACCTCTCAACCCGTCTGCTGAACTTTTTTTTCGATCCTCTTGCCGCAGCGTACTATCATTAGTGTCATTAACACCCTTACCGACCTTCCTATCATCTGCAAACTTCGACATTAAGCCTGATATACCATCATCAATATCATTAATGAATACAGAAAACAATAATGACCCAACACTGAACCCTGGCGGACTTCACTAATAACATTAGTCCACGATGAGCAGCGTCCATTGATTACCACTCTCTTGTCCTCTCCCACTCAACCATCCCTTTATCCATAGCAGCAATTTACCTCCAATTCTACACTGCTCCAATTTGTGCGACAGTCTTCCATGTGCAACAGTATCAAAAGCCTTTCTAAGATCGAAATATATGATATCAAAATTTTTCTTAGCATCCAGTTCCTTTGTGACTACATCATAGTATCCAACAAATTGGTCAGACAAGACTTCCCCTTAATAAACCCATGCTGTGTCCAGTGCCTCCATTAATTTCCCTGGAACATAAGTTAAACCAATAGTTCTGTAATTACCCGTGTCTCCCTTTGATCCTCCTTTTGTGGATTGGGTCACATTTGCACATTTCCAGTCCTTGGGTACCTCCTCTGATGCCAAGGAAGTTCTCATAAATATCGCTAAGGGTTTGCTCATTTCCTCTGCTGCCTCCTTTAATATAACTGGTTAGATTCCATCCAACCCAGGTACCTTTCTTATGTTTATATTCAACAATTTCTCTTCCGCTTTACTCTTGGTTATTACAAGATTATCTAGCTTACTTCCTGAGTTTAATACACCTCTGGCATTCCCTTCCCTGAAGAAACTCTCATGTGGAATGTAGATGCGAAATATTCATTTAGTTTGTTAGCTATCTGAGCAGGATCGTCAACAGTTGAACAATCGATGTCAAGTGGGCCAATGTGATTTATCCCCTTCCTTCTATAGTTTGCATAAGTAACGAACTCTTTCTTGTTTTTCTTTGCATCCTTTGCAAAGGTTCCTCGTAATCTGTCTTTGCCTGCCCAATTTCCATTGACTTCCTCCGTTGTGGAAATTGATAGCTTAAATAAATTCTCAAGGAAGAATATTTAGAGGGAATGGTTGTGTGAATTTATTATTATTTATTTATTTTTTATTATTTTTTATTTTTTATATTTTTTGGCTGATGCTACATATGCTCATACTTCTGCTTTCTTTCATCACATGCTCTCTTACTATTACTACTATTACAACAATTACTTTTCGGCGTATATTAATGCAAAAAAGTTTGTCCCGGTAGAGGGTACCGTATAGTTAAACGCACGCGCAACACATGCTTTACATCTGCTTACCTTGCGGTGATCAAGGTTAAAAGACGTGAGTTTGTTTAAGTTAGTGCTGTTTGTGTTTTCTCCGGCGATTTGTTTGATCTTGGAGTTTACGCTGTTTATTTTGTAAGAGATGGGTAGCTCTTCAAGTACACGCAATATCACAATTACGGAAACCGGTGGAATTATTCAGGTATCAGAATCTGTAACAAAACGTCTTCGAGGTGAACCTTCATCTGAACGCCCGCAGCTTCAGAGGGAAGAGTCATCTGAGTTGAAACGTACAGCTAATAGTCTGGAAGAAAAGCAGCTTCAAAATCAAGTGATACGTCAAATGGATTCAGAGTGGGAAGTAAAAATTTCTACCTTAGAAAGGCAAAATAAAAAACTTTATGACACTGCACGTACTAGATTTTCTGAAATTCTCACAGATGTTGAACAGAAATACGTAAATCATTCATTTTCTCCTGTGTGCCCTGATAAACAGGAGAAAGTTTTAAAATGTTATTTGGAAAATTCCAAAACTCCATTGCAGTGTTCTAAAGAGGTGAAACATTTCGTTGAATGTGTTGATAGTGTAAGGAGAGAAGTTTTATCTAAGTGAATCTATGTTATAGCGAAGTTTCTGCAGCACTATTTTGTACCCCTAAATCGAATACTGTTGTACTAAAGAATAGGCACTAAAAGTTGTTTCGAAATAAAAGTGAGTAGGAATTTGTTAGTATGTAAACTGCTAAACGTAAATAAGAAACTAATATATGTCGATGAAATTAGAACTTTGAAGAATAAATGATGAATGCTTTCAAATTTTTTAGTTCGTGTAATTTTCCACATATGCATAACACTAGAAATGTGCCCCCTAAGACTTGGAACTGATAATTTTTGTGACTGTATACTTCCATATTTGCTAATTGTATGTCTGTAGCAGTCTAACTGTATGCAGTATATATGCATACATCTTTGGAAATCTAATTTCAGTAAAGATTTGTTTGAAAGCAGTTTGAGGAGTACAGCAAGACCAGATGCTGAGAGGTTACGTCTACGGGAAGAAACCCCAATTCTGCAAGCTGCAAAGTTTGGTAACTGCATCAGAATCCAACTGAGGTGTTTTATTCCTCTAAGGTAGTAGTGTCCAATCTAAAATAATCTGTGGGCCATATTTGGCCCGCGAGTTATTTTTATACGGCCCGCGCGGAAAGTGAACTAAAACAACATTGTAAATTTTGTTAATTATCAAAAAAAAAAAATTTCTCATTAGATGCTTTGTTCAGTAAATGTAATCGTGTATTGTACTTAATGAAATTTTCGAATATTTTCAATTTTAGTGTATCATTATATTTACTTATTCACCTTAATATTGAAAAGCAGTGATTCTTTTCAGGTTGTAAAATTTATAAAGTGAGCATTTAAAAGCAAAAGTAAGGTATTTTATTTAAAAAAAAATTAAGTAATATTTTTATAATTTTAATAAAATCTGAAAAATAAATCAGTGACATACATTTGTTGCACATAAGTGTTGGGAATTTGAATTTTTTATGTGTAGACCTGAAAATAAAAAATGGTAACATGAAAACATTACATGTAACAAGATGTGGAAAATGTAACACACTAATTTTTCACAAATCACTCCGTGCAGCCTGCGAAACAAATCTAACTTTGAATATGGCCCCTGTACAGTAAAAGGTTGGACACTACTGCTCTAAGTGATTGAGAAACTTAATTGATGGAGGCATATCTTTTCAGTGTGACTCAAACATGGGGACGGATTGAAATTAAGGATAGAAATTTTTCTTTGGTCAAAGAATTGTCAACTACTGGAACAAATTACTATTTAACCTTGTAGGATTGGAAAACTTGTGTAGATTTAAAGGGTTTTCAATAAATATTTGGAGGTAGTAAATAAAATATTAAACTAAGTAGACAAACATTTTTTTTTCATTTTGATTGTGATGCTACATAAGTTTTGCTTCCTTGTATCATTCAGTAGTTAATATTAACATCATAGATTAGTTTCTGTTTTTGCTGATGGTAACGTTGCCATTGCCACAACAAAAAATGTTCTCTGAAGTTCAGCCACTCATTCTGAGAACAGGACAAAGCCCATAATCCCACTTGTGGATCCTTTAAATTTCAGATTCACCAGATTTTGAGTGAAGGAGTGGGAGAGGATTAAAAAAAAGCTGCTCGGTGTTAAAACCCTTTAGGAAGAATATGTACGATAAAGTTTAAGTTTCATTCATGCATTTGTTTATTTCTGCATAGTAGAAATAACATGTAGAACAACTAGCATAGATTATAAAATTTTGAGTTTGTGTATTGCAAGCTTTGTGTATTATATGCAAACCCAGTGTTGCATGTATATATTCTTGCATCAGTTATTAGTATTAGAATGGCCAAGTAATGCAAGGAAGTAGACTTTATCAGCATTTGCCAAAAAAAATCATTTGGCAAATCAAAAAATGGCTATCCAATTCAGCTTTGAACTATACTGAACTTTACCTCCTTGTGAAGTAATCTCTTCCAAAGGTCTGTAATGTGCTGCTTGAAAGTAAACTTCATGAGATCCAGTGCCTATTTATATTTATGGCCCCTGATTTTTTTTCTCTCCTTCCAGTGAGAATATACCTCCTGTGTTCATTTTACCTAACTGAGATGCTAAGGCCTTGATCTCCTTCATGGCATTAACCCCTCATTTAGGTCTTCCAAGGTGTCCAGTTACCAAACTTTACAGTCTGCACTTTATAAGCTAGTGATGGAAAACCATTTTCTGCATGCCAAAAATAAACATAAACAGAACAGCTTGTGCCATAGGGGAAAATAACAACTGACTTAAAATAGGAATTTTTTATTGATGTTATAAAAAAGTTACAATACTTTAAAGTTTCTAAATGAGAACTTTGTTTTTTCTCACAGTTACTCTTATAGTTTTCACAACTATATGTGGCTTATAGATCATAGAACATATTTTCCTTCAAATAAAAAGACATTTTTTTTTAGAATATATAGACATTCACAGGTGGCTGAATCCCAGTTTAGTTTAGCATCATTCTAAGCCATCTTCATATGCATATTGAGTAGTGCCTTTCACCAATCTGGTAGCCTTTCTCTGAACTGTTTTTCTAGCTCTGTCTTTCTTTTGGTATGGTCTTCAGGCTGTTTAGTATGGTATGGCCAACATCTCATACAATCCAGAGAGATTAATGATATTGTTTTCTCTGATTACAGAGGTCCTATAAATCATACACAAGACACCATGTGCTTTGATAACCACTCTGCTCTGCATGGAAAATTTCATATCTTACTGTATCATATTTTTGACGTCTTCTGTTGTGAACCATGTTTAATCACCCCCCACCCCATAGGCCTTTTCATTCTTTGGCACAACTGCATAGATCACAAAGCCTACAGCTAATCATTTTGACAAGGATGTCATCGTCCATATTTAGCAAGGATGTGATCTTGAACCATGGTCAACTCAAAAGTATATGTTACTGCACTCCTGAATTGACCTCTTAACTGTAGTCTTGTCAGCATTGTAATTTCCAGTTAATTGTTCTGTATTTTTCAGCCTGTACATCTGCCTGGATTTTTGTTCCCAAGTGTGAAACTTTCTTTACATTTGGAGCTGAGCTGAATTTAAAAATATAGGCATTCCAAATTTTTATTTGCAACTTGAAATCACGGCTGGAAATTGTGGGAATGCAGGTGGATACCAGTCCTCCTAGTTTCAAAGATATTATGAATGGTGTTTGTCATTACTTTCAATTACGTGGGGTTTTTTGTTTTTTTTAATGAAAGCCCTAAACACAAAAGTTATCAGAACCTATAGTATTTAGTACTGTGTTTGGGTTTAAGATTGAGAAGATGAAAGAAGACACTTGCTGACATTATACTTGAATTTCTGTAGATTGTAATTTTCATTACAATCTACAGAAATATGTGAAGGAAGATTGTTCCAGAAAATGGTAGTTGAGAGGATAAATGAGAAAGAAAAAAAAAAGGTGATTCTATGGGTTTGGATTAGGACGGTAAATGGGTCTTCACTGATTGTGTCACATATGCAGACTGTTTTGGAAGAGAGAGAGAGAGAATGGGGGATTATAGAAGCCAATTCAGAAAAACAGTGCCCCAAGAAAAGGCATGCAACAGAAATGGAACAACTGTGAGACAGACAGAGTAGAGGAAACTTTGTAAGAGATAGGTCATTAATTAACCTAACTGCCCTCTTTTGAATGGAGTCTAAAAGCTTGAGAGAAGTCCCCCCCCCCCCAGATGTGAGAACAATATTCCATGGTATGGCAGATTTGAGATGTGTAGCTGTTTAGAAGAAAAGTAACAGTAAGAGCAAAAGAGAAAATCTCATTTTTAAGATGCAGAGGAAGCAATGTTTAAGATGTGCTTATCCCAAGACAGATCAGAAATCAATCCCTAATAGAGATGTGATCTTGTCTAGGAATCTGAGTGTCATCAAAGATAAGCATAGGAGCAGACAGGGTTTTTTGTGAGATATAAGATAGGACTGAGTTTTAGAGGACTGAAATTAACCAAGCTATCTTTGCCCCATTGGGGAATTAGAGAACATCATTTAACAAATTGGTAGTAGATATTCAACAAGTTGAAGTTGTTTGTGCAGGCAAGGTTTCTGAAACTGGAAGGTGGAATGTAATGTGTTATTATCACCAAAACTGTGGATAGGATTTCCAATCAGTGAAAGAAAGTAATTAATATAAAAGAGGAAAAGGGTATGAAAAATAATTGTACCTTGGGGCTGTTTAGAAGAAAAGTGAGAGCAAAAGAGTACCCCATTTTTAAGATGCAGAGGAAGCAATATTTCTGATGTGCTTTAAACACTTGCATTAGTGGAGAAGTCAGAAGACAGAGCCATCATCAGCTGTGAGCAGTCAGAGAGAAAATTGGATACCTGTTTACAAAAAGAAAGTCAGCAATTCATAAGATGGAAACTTATTTAGATTACTCTTATGCCAAACATGATCAAAAGCCTTTGAAACATTGAGAGCAATTACTTGAGTTTCGCCAGACTTTTCCATTGAATTCATCCACAGATGAGTAACATAAGCCAGTATATCACCAGTGGATCGGCACTGACAGAATCCATATTGGTGATCATTGATCAGATGAAAGGTTTCAAGATAGTTTAGGAGTTTGTAGTTAATGAATTTCTCCATTACTTTAGAAAGAGTAGACATAATGTGGTGATAATTGGATATCACACTATTACTTATTAGGAACTGGCTGGATAACAGCAAATTTCCAAGCAGAAGGAAAAACACCAGTGGAATAAGAAAATGAAAAAAAGATGACACAGAACATGTTTTGAGAACAAATGGAGAAATATCATCAGGAACTGAAGCCTTCTTGGCATCGGGATTGTTCAAAATCCTTCTAACATCCTTTTGATGGAAGACTGCAGGTTGGTTGGTTTGGATTTTTATGGTGCAAAGAAGACCACATCATCATCATCATCATCAGCCATTTTCCATCCACTGCAGGATGAAGGCCTCTCCAGCAACTTTCCAGTTCCTTCTGTTTTGTGCAATGGCCATCCATTTACTACCTATAAACTTGTGAATTTCATCTATCCATCTCTGCCGTTGTCTTCCAGGTTTTCTTCTAGCTCCTCTTGGGTACCACAGTGGAATCTCGTTAATACAAAGTTCAAGGGACCTAAATTTTCACGTTTTATAATAACGAGATTTGTAGTAATGGGGTCTCCCCAAAGTGTGAAAATTTTACTGGTTTTTTTTTTTTTTTTGGCACATACTGTATATTTAAGAATAATAATAATAATATCAAATATAAATTAATAAAAATAAAAGCCTTGTCTAACAATACAGTAATAGGAATAACATATTTTTTAAAGATTTTATTTTATTTGTAAGATAAACTAAGCGAAAAGCAATATTAACAGAAATGAAAATATTGTACAGTATATATACAATATTTTATTTTGATATATACAATATTTTAGCACAGTAAAAAGAATTACAATCTTAATATAAAAGAAGATTAACTTTTTAATAAATTAATCTAATTTAAAGAAAGAATCCAATGTTGTTTGCACAGTTTTTGTCCTATATGCATTTTTAACTACAGCACAGATGTTATCAAATGCAATAGTTGTTTCTTTATCGATGTTACTGCAGGTCAACACATTCTCTATTATGTTCAATGCATTTTGGGCATTTTTTTAGATGGCAGTGTGTGTGCTGCTTCACTTTTGCTATTGCTGGTAACAAAAACATCATTTTGTTTGGTACCTAGCAGATCTTCTGGTGTTGGCATTGCAGTGGTAGCAACTTCATCATCCACCTTCACAAATTCTTCAAATTCGCCAACAAAATCCATATGCTCCTTCAAATTTCTCCATTCCTCACTGTTGCTATCACATTTGCATGCTGGACCATGTTTTTCGATGTTCTCTCCAAAGCCACTCTTTCTGAAGCAGTTATTACACTTGATGTAATACTTTCCCAAGCAATTACAAGATTATGGATAGCATCCAAGACATTCCAATTTGGCTGCAAATTGTTCCCTCCTATGTTGCCCATCAAGTATCAGGATACTTGATGAGAGCATATAGAGCCTGCCTGATAAGGCAGGCTCTATATGCCCTCTTGAGGTTATAAATAATGCCTTGATCCAGTGGTATCCAGTGGTTGAATGTGCTGTGCAATGGTCTAGAATCATCAAAATGTTCCTTTTTTCTGAAGCCATTCTTCTGTCCAATTTTGATAGTCAAGACAAAAATTTTGACCATAAGCCAAGCACTGCTATTGGCCTCATAATCACAGGGAAGTTGGTTAACTGCTTTAAAACATCTTGGCTTGGAAAACTTACCAATCGCAAGTGGGCGTAGTTTTGTACTGCCATCCGAATTGCAGCATAACAGAATAATGAGTCTTTGTTTACTTAATTTTCCACCATGACAAGACTCTCCTCGAACAGCAGATGTTTCGTTTGGCAGAAAATTATAAAATAAACCTGTCTCATCAAGATTAAAAGTATCCTTTGCTTCATATTTTTCAAGGATGGACCGTACAAAACACAACCAGTCTGTAGCCTTTTCTTTGTCAACTAATCCAGACTCACTGCAAACATTTTGCAAAACCAAGTTATTCCTATCTTTAAATCTTTGGAGCCAGCCACTGCTGCAATTGAAGTCACTAATCCCATGTTGCTGAGCTAGATAATTTGCCTTTTCTTGCAAATTCAGACTTCATATTGGCAAATTAGATGCACACATTTGTTGGTACCACTCGAAAAGTTTTGTTTCAAGCTCCTCTTGTTTTGCACCACAAATTCGTTTCCTGTTTTTCATTGCTACTCCAGTGTCATGCACTTCAAGTTTTTTTCGGTTTTTCAGTACTATAGATAAAGTAGTAAAGGTAAAGGGATGTTGTATTCCTTTGCAATGTCCATTTTACTTCTTTCCATCCTATCAGCCTCTTGTATAATTTTTAGTTTAATTTCCAGGCTTAATTCTGTCCATCTATGTTTTGTCACCATAACACTGCTAGATAAGATTTAATATAAACAAAAGACAAGTTCCGCAAAAGACATCAGCTCAGATAAAATGGCACAAAAAATAGATTGCTGTATACGATAGCAAAAGACTCTTTGAACTGGGTTAACAATTACAACTGACTTTATTCCCATGGTGAGCGAGGGAGTGCATAAAAACAACTTAGAAAACTTTTTATTTTTTTGTTAATTTAACAACTCATCCTTCAGAAAGATTTTTTTCAGAGTGCACTTCACATTGTAGCTACCATGAACTGATTTTGTTTACACAAAACTAATTTCTAACAAGTCAGTGCCATCCTTCGTGAAGTAGAGAGCCAGGTGGCCGGAGGCAATAATTGGATCGCTCTGTCAATATTTGTGTTAAACATACAAAGTGACAATATTTATTTCTCACGGGGTGAAAAAGAACTTTGTAATACATATTAACCGAATTTTGTAATAAATGAATATATTTACATAGAAAAGCCTATCCTTTCACAGAGGAATGGTATGTGCTTCATATAAATGAGTACTTTGTATAAACTGAGTTTGTATTAACGAGATTTTACTGCATTCTGTTATTTTCTTAGTCCATCTGTCATCATGTCTTCGAGCTATGTGTCCTGCACAAGACCATTTTAGTTCTTAAGTTTTGATAAGAATGTCCTTTACTTGAGTTTGCTGCCTAACCCATGTGTTTCTCTTCTTATCTAACAGTCTGATTCCCAATATAATTCGTTCCATTCTTCACTGTGTAGTTCTCAGCTTCTCTTCCATTCTTTTGGTGAGTGCCCAAGTTTCACTTCCCTAAGTCATGGTGGGGAGTATACATTGATTCATTATTTTACGTTTCAGACAAACTGGGATATTGCTCTTCAGTATGTGACTATATTTCCTGAATGCTATCCTTCCAAAATTTATTCTTCTCTTGACTTCCAGCCATTTATAATTATTATAGCTAATAACTTGTCCCAGATAAGTATATGACTCCGCCTTTTCAATTACTGCTCCTTCAATCATTATGTCCCTTTCTGTGGAATACTTTTTCATCATTACTTTTGTTTTAGCCATATTCATCTTTAGTCCAAAATCCTTGCTAACTGGGCATAACTGATTAAGATTTATCTCAAATTCTTTAGGATCATGGCTTACGACCACAATGTCATCTGCAAATCGTAAATGGTTTAGGTACTCTCCATTCACATTGACTCCTTTCTGCGACCAGTCTAATCTTCTGTAAGCTTTCTCAAAGGCAGCAGTAAACAGCTTCTGTGATATTGTGTCTCCTTGTCGAACTCCTTTCTTGATTTTAAATTTGCTACTGTCTTTGTCTAGTCTAATAAAGGAGGTAGAGTTCTCATATATTTCTTCAAAATCATAATATATTGGGTGTCTATGCCTTGTCTTTCCAGTGCCCGAAACATTGCCTTAAACTGTATGGAGTCAAATGCCTTTTCATAATACACAAATGCCAGGCATAATGGTGCGTTATATTCATTTGCTTTCTCCATTAGCTGTGATATTATGTGAAGGTGATCCATAGTTGAGAATCCTGTCCTAAAGCCAGCTTGCTCTTTCAGTTGATTCTTATCAAGTATTCTTTCTAATCTGTTAGTAATGACCCTTGTGAACAACTTGTAGATGTGGGATAACAAGCTAATTGGTCCATAATTTCCAATTTCTGATTTATCTCCTTTCTTATGCAGCAAAACTATGATTGCATTATTCCACTCCTTAGGCGTTACACCTTTTCTAGGCGCCTCCATAGCCAGTTGGGAAGGAGCAGCAGTGCGTAGCACACGCTTCTTGATTAGACCGGGGTTTGAGCCCATCACCACCAAATACGGAGGATGCGGAAAGGTCAGGGAATGACCACCGCATTTCCCGGAGCAATATGGCCTTAGTTGCTAATGCTCCTAAAAACCAAATAACAAACAAACAAACAAACACCTTTTCTAATGCATTTTGTGAAGAGCCTTGCCAGTTTTTGTGTTATTTCTCTTCCTCCCAATTTTAACAACTGTATAGTAACTTCATGTTTCCCGGGGCTTTCTGATTCTTCATTTTCTTCAACGCATGTTCTACCTCATCAGGAAGAATATTGCATATGTCATATGTGTTACTAATTTGCGATCCATCTTCCCCACTGCTGGCATCATTCCCTCGATCCTTGTAGAATTCTCTATAGTAGTCTTCTACTATTTGAATTATGCCTTCTCTGCTGTTTATAAGTACACCATCGCTATTCTTCAGTTTCACTATCGTTTGTCTTTCTGTATTACTGCTAGTGGCTGCTGATTTAAGTCCTTTGTTTTCCCTTAATGCTTGTTCTACTTTTCTTGTGTTAAATCAGCGCCTCCGTAGCCAGGTGGGCAGGAGCAGCAGTGAGTAGCACAAGCTTCTTGATTAGACCAGGGTTCAAGCCCGTGACCACCATATATGGAGGATGCAGAATGGTCAGGGAATGACCACAGCATATTACCGGAGCAATATGGCCTTAGTTGCTAATGCTCCTAAAGAAGAAAAAAAAAAAAAAAAAAATTGTGTTAAATCTTCTTATGTCCTCTCTGAGTCTCTTTCTAATGGCTCTGCAGAACTCAGTATACTCTATTTTCTCCTTGTCAGTGTTTATCTTACTCTTCATTTATTGCCTTTGGTTCATCATAACAAGTGTTTCTTGACTAATTTTTACCTCTTTGGATTTCTTTTTCCCTATAGGTTCCTTGGGCTTTATCACTTTCAGAAAGTTGTAATATTCCTCATCGATATCTTGGTCCAGAGCAGTCTTTAGAAGCTCAAACTTGTTCTTACAGTACATACTGCTTTTTCTCCTCTTCTGTTATCTCAAAGACCTTCGTATTATTTACTCGAGTCAGTTTTTTCCTTTCTTTTCCTACGTCTATATCAAGTGTTCGTCTTACCATTCTGTGATCATTCCAACATTTACTTTATTCAGGAATTAAGGCATTAAGTGGAGTGTATTGGGAATGGAAAGAGGTAGTTTACTAAAATCAACAATAGAAAAGTTAGAAGAAAAGTAGGATGCTAGCAAATCCACTTTATCTTTAGCTGAGGTGGCAATAGAACCAATAACTTTTACAAGAAACCAGAATACTTGAGTGCCACTTGAACAAGAAGCAAGTTTTCTACTCCTGTTCAAAATCTGGTTTGGACTGATTATAATTGCTTTACAGTTGTTGTGAGCTTTGGTGTAGGCAGAAAACTAACCTGGAGATTTGGATGCAAGCCAGTTGCAATATACAACATTCTTATCTTGACCAGCCATAACACATACATTGGAAAACCATTGTTATACATAAAGGATGAGATTTTAAGATAGTGTGAAATAAAGGATTTCATTCATACCAGAATAATGTCACCGATGTGATCTGAGCAAAAATTGACATCAGAAAATTTAAAACAATACTCCAACTAAATAAAAGAATAGAAATCTTACAGATTATCCCATTTCACTTTCTTTTAATGCAAATGCAATGTGAGGCTAAGAATGGCCAGAGAGAAAGGCTTTATTGTAGAAACATAATTGTTTAATAACCATCTCCAAATTGCAGTCAGAGGTGCCTCAAATGTGTATGTGGAAGGGTTGCCTGTTAGAAAAAGATCAAGAATGTTGGGTGGGTGGTTAAGATTGTCTGTTATTCTAATAGGTAAATGAACAATTTGCACAAGGTCATTAGTAATTACAAAAGCCGCAGCATCCTGCCCAGCTAGGTCCATAAAACTTCAAAACTGAAGCCACTTACAGTTGTGAATGTTAAAATTACCAAGGAAAATTACCTTACTGTTAGAAAGGTTTGATTGAGAATAGCAAGTTTCAGAGAAAGGAAGTTAAAGAGTTCCATGCGAGTATTAGTGTTGGGAGAATGATAGAGGCAGTAGTTGAATTTGACAGACTGGGGTACAGAGATTTTAAGCCAGAAAAGATTGAAAAGAGGAAGTTCTAAATTACTGTCCTTGACAGCGAATATCAGAGTGGACATATGCAGAAGTACCACCTTTGAAGTGAAAGGAATCATACATGAATAACTAGGACAACTGAGATGAGCAGTGATTGAGGCAACCAGTAATTGTGATACTGTCCGAAAAAGCAAGGGAGAGTGGCTCGGCCAGTTGTAAGTGGAAATAAACATTGTTGAGATTGAAACTGAGACTGCATATATTTGTGAAATGAATGAGGAAGTATTTGGGAAATTTAGATCTTTATTTGCAGATAAGGTTGTTCTATTAGTTAGACTTTCATGATGTATGCAGTAGTAAGAAAAGGTGGAGGGAACATGTATGAACTAATTTTGGATATGCCATACAGACAGCAAGAATACACCTAGTACTCAAACTCCCTCCAGTCACTATCTGACAGCATGAGGCAAAAAGATTGTACACTAGCTGATGTGGATGTGTCCTCGAGAGTTACCAATAACTTCGATCCACTGTTAACAGGAGAGATTGCTTCTACAGGGATGGGATACACTTAAATAGAAAGGGTGCAAGAATATTTGCTGATGCTATCGAGGCAGTGTTAGGTGGGTCGGAAAACTGCTAGCTTGGGGGGAGACAAAGACCAATAGATTGACAGTAGCCACTGGCAGAGGTGAAAGAGATTCTTGCACTGCTTCTATTAGAATGAGCAGAAGCCTGAAAAACAAGATGCATGGTATTTCAGAGACTGCTGGGAGCCATTGCGGCACAAGTAAACACATGGGTTGTGTTAGGGTAGCTAAGAATAGAAACAGGTGCAGGTATACTTGCGTGTACACCAATGCTAGGAGTTTAGTAAATAAATTTGATGAATTTGAGATATTGCTCAAAACATCGAAGGCAGATATTGTTGGGATATCAGAGACGTGGTGTCACACAGATATAAGGGATGCGGAACTGCAATTTGGGGAGTACAACGTCTACAGAAAGGATAGACAGGATAGGAAGGGGGGAGGTGTTATGCTATTAGTTAAGAAACACATAAAAACCAAGGAAGTGAAGCCAGTCGACATCGCTGGACAGTGCAGTGTGGAGTCAGTTTGGTGTGACATAAACATTGGGAGATCAAAATTGAGAGTAGGAGTGTGCTATAGGCCTAATGACTCTGATGAGTATAATAAGGAACTGTACAGGGAAATAGAGTGGGCCAGTAAATCAGAGTGTCTTATAATGGGAGATTTTAATTTCCCAGATATTGACTGGATTTTGGGGGCTGGTTATTCGCACGCTAGCAGGGCTTTTGTGGATTTATTGGATGATTGTTTTCTACATCAGCATGTTCGGGAGGCAACTAGAGGGAGTAATACTCTTGATTTGATTATCAGCAGTGATTCTTCATGCATTAAGAATCTGCAGATAAATGAACCACTAGGTGGCAGTGATCACAGTGTGCTGAAGTGGGATTTACTCAAAGAGGTAACTACCATTAGGGGTAAAGGGAAGGGTTATTGCTTCCGTAAAGGCGACTACGATGGACTGAGACAGTATTTAAATTCTATACAGTGGGACCAACTGATGATGTTACCAACAGCAAATTCAAAATGGGAAGCATTCAAAGAACTTATCTTGGAAGCTACTAGGCTTTACATACCAACTAAGAAATATTGTTCAAGGTTTAGGCCAAAATGGATGTCAGATGAACTAATGAGGCATATGGCAGAGAAGAAAAATGCATGGGATACATACAAATTAACACATGACACAGAAGCCTATGATAGATACAAGTTGATATGCAACCAAGTTACAAAGGAGGTTAGGCAGGCGAAGGCAGATTACGAGAAATCCTTGGCAAGGGATGCAAAGAAAAACAGCAAAGAGTTCTTTACTTATGTAAACTCTAGAAGGAAGGGGATGAATCAGATTGGTCCACTTGATATTGATGGGTCAAGTGTTGATGATCCTGCTCAGGTAGCTAACAAACTAAATGAATATTTTGCATCGACATTCACACATGAGGAGTTATTCAGCGAGGGGAATGCCAGAGGTGTATTCAACTCTAGCAGTAAGCTACAGAATCTTGAAATAACTGGGAGTAAAGTGGAGGAGAAACTGTTGAAGATAAACACAAGAAAGGCACCCGGGGTGGATGGGATCTATCCAGTTATATTAAAGGAGGCAGCAAAGGAAGTAAGCAAACCCTTAGCCATAATTATGAAAGCTTCCTTGGACTCAGGGGAGGTACCCATAGACTGGAAATGTGCAAATGTGACCCCAATTCACAAAGGAGGATCAAAGGCTGACACAAGTAATTATAGACCTGTGAGCTTAACTTCTGTTCCAGGAAAATTAATGGAGGCACTGGTTAAAGAAGCACTGCAGGATCATTTAGACAAGACTTCAGTTATAGCTCAGACACAGCATGGTTTTGTTAAGGGGAAGTCTTGCCTGACCAACTTGATTGGATACTATGATGCAGTCACAAAAGAACTGGATGCAGGGAATAACTTTGATATTATATACTTGGATCTTAGAAAGGCTTTTGATACTGTTGCACATGGAAGACTGCTACACAAATTGGAGCAGTGTGACATTGGAGGCAAATTGCTGCTATGGATAAAGGGGTGGTTGAGGGGGAGAAGACAGAGAGTGGTAATCAATGGACACTGCTCATCGTGGACTGATGTTATTAGTGGAGTCCCTCAGGGCTCAGTGTTGGGTCCATTATTGTTTTCTGTATTTATAAATGATATTGCTGATGGTATATCGGGCTTAATGTCCAAGTTTGCAGACGATACAAAGGTTGGCAGGGTTGTCAAGGACACTACTGACACTGTGCTGCTGCAACAGGATCTGGAAAGGTTGAGCAGATGGGCTGAGAGGTGGCAAATGAAGTTTAACATTGACAAATGTAAAGTACTACACATGGGAAACAGCAACCCCAGAGCAACGTATCAACTCTGTGGTACAACACTGACAGTGGTAGAGAATGAAAGGGACTTGGGGGTGGTTGTGCAGGCAGATATGAAGTTCTCTGAGCAGTGCAGACGGGCTGCAAGAGTAGCTCATGGAGTATTGTCAATGATATACAGGAATTTTTCCAGCAGGGATAAGGAGGTGATTATTCCATTGTATAAGGCGATGGTCAGGCCACACCTAGAGTACTGTATACAGGTCTGGAGGCCTCATTTCAAGAAGGATGTAGAGCTGCTGGAACGAGTACAGAGAAGGGCAACAAGATTAGTGAATGGAACAAAGGGGTGCTCTTACGAAGAAAGGCTTAAGTTTTGCAAATTACAGTGTCTGGAGACTAGGCACCAGCGAGGTGATCTGATAGAGGTGTATAAAGCCTTGAATGGTTTAAGCATGCTCAATGCTGATGGGATTCTTCCTCTAGCTCAGAAAAATCACCTGAGAGGGCACAAATTCAAATTGAGGAAAGACAGATGTAGGATAGACGTGCGGAAATTTGCCTTTAGCCAGCGGGTGGTTGGTTGGTGGAACAGACTTCCATCCCTTGTGGTGGAGGTTGATAGCCTAAATAAGTTTAAGGCTCAGCTGGACAGGTATTTTGAATGAACAGAGGGGTGAAGTGGTTGTTTTTTTTTTTTTTTTTTGGCTGATGCTGCATAAGCTTGCTTTCTTGCATCAAATGCCTCTACTAATGCTAATGCTATTTAGCAGCTGGCCTGCAAACGTTTTAGAGCCGTACCCTTGAAATGTAGGAAGATTTGATCTTCCACCCTCAAACTTTGCTTACAATGGTTCACACATGGGTGGTTATACCTGGGGGTTACTAACATTCCCACCACATGAAGTCTTGCAAAGTCTTTGCAAGACTTTGCTGAAATCATTCCACTTGATTCAAGTGTCACCTGAATATCAGTGTTTCTGACATTCCCAAATAGCAAGCCTGAATGTCATATGTGAAAGAATGTCTATGACAAGCCTCAAGGATTTGCCTAAATTATAATGGTATCATCGAGATCGCAAGTAACATTTTAGAGTATACAATTTGGTCTGATTTCTGTTGAAGCACAGTCCTCTTTCTGTTAAGACCTGAGCGATTTCATTTTTGCCATTCCTGCTAACAGCACAGCAAGTGAAAGAAGTTTTTAAATCCAACTTCTAATGTAAAAAAGAAGAATACAGGTAGCAACCCTTAGGTTGTCATACCTGAGGGAATATCTGCGACAAACTTCAAGGATTTGCCTAAATTGTACAGTATCATCGAGATATCAAGTAGCATTTTTGGGTATACAGTTTGGTCTGATTTCTGTCGAGCACATTCCTCTCCTTTCCATTAAGATTGGAGGAATTTAATTTTTGCCATTCCTGCCAACATCCCAGCAAGCAAAAGTGTTTTCAGCATCCCACTTCTAATCCAAGAAAGAATGCAGCTAAACCTGGAACCTACTGGTGTCCTGTTCACGCATAGCAACTTACCAAAAAAAATTGTAAAATTAATTATATTATAGATATCAGAAGATTTGAAATAGTAACCCAACCAAAGATATATACTGTATTTTCATTCATACTTTTTCTGACAGAAACCCAATTATTGGATGATTCAACTACTGCTCATCGCAATTGAGTTGATAATTATTCACTATGATTCCTTTCACTTCAAAGGTGGTACTTGTGCTCTGATGTTCCTTGTCAGAGACTTAGTCATTTGAAATCTCTTCTTTTCAATCTCTCTATCGCATTCTGTCAAATTCATCTGTTGCTTCTATAGTTCTCCCAACTCCACTAATCACTTGTAACTCTGACTTCCTCTCTTTGAAACTTGACTTTCTCCAGCCAACTTCTATAAAAGTGAGGTAAATTTCCTTTGTGATTTTAATGTTCATAACTCCATCTGGCTTCCATTTTCTAGTCACATGGACCCAGCTGATTGAAATGCTGAGGCTTGTGTAATTACTAATGACCTTGCACAGATGGTTCATTTACCGACCAGAATATCAGACAATCCTAACCACTCAGCCTACACTCTTGATCTTTTTCTCACAAACAATCCTTCTAAATACATGGTTGAGATGAGTGATCGATCCTTTAGACACTCAGATCAGAACTTGGTGATGATCTCTTCTCCAGTGGAGCCCTTCTCTAATGGCCAATCTCAACCTTATGCTGTTTGGCATTACAAAAAAATGCAAAATGGGATGAACTGTGAGATTTCATTTCCTTGGTTGGGTTACTATTTCAAATCTTCTGATATCAACATTTGCTCAGATTGTGTCAGTGACATTATTCTTGTAGGGATGGAATCCTTTATTCCATACTCCACCTTACCTTGATTTTCCAATAAATGTGTTAAGGCTGTTCAAGATAAGAATGTTGCATATTGCAATTGGCTTGTATCCAAATCTTGAGGTTCATTTTCCAGCTACACCAAAGCTTGCAACAATTCTAAAGCAGCTATTAATCAGTCCAAACCAGATTTCGAACAAGCTAAGAGTAGAAAACTTGCTTCTTGTCCAAATGGTAGTGAAGCATTCTGGTCTCTTTTCAAAGCTGTTGGTTGTTACTTTTGTCCATCTCTATTCCCACCTCTGTCAAAACCGAATGGCTTTATTGCCACTTCAACCAAAGATAAAGCTTACCGACTGGCATCCTACTTTTCTTCTAGCTTGTGTATTGATGATCATGGTAAATCACCTCCTGTCATTCCCAGCACACTCCATTCAGTGCCTCCTGTGGTTTTATGTCAAAAGGATATCAGAAGAATTTCGAACAGTCTTGATGCCAAGAAACCCCGGATCCCGATGGTATTTCTCCACTCGTTCTTAAAACCTATGCTCCTGAGCTTACTCCTGTTCTGTATTGCATTTTTTCACTCTATTATTCCTCTGATGTTTTCCTTTCTACTTGTTAATTGCTCATCCAGCCAGTTCCTAAAAAGGGTGACAAATCCTTCCATCCAATCAATGTCCCATTGCACCTAGTTCTACTCTTTCTAAAGTAATGGAGAAATTTATAACAGCCTACTCTTAATCTATCTAGAAACCTTCCATCTGATCAATGATCACCAGTATGGATTCCATCAGTGTTGATCCACTTGTGATATACTGGCTTATGTTACCCATCTCTGGATAAATAAATGGAAAAGTCTTATGTTATCCTTCTCTGCACAAATAAATGGAAAACGGTGAAACTCAAGCAGTTGCTCTTGATATTTCAAAGGCTTTCAATCATGTTTGGTATAATGGTCTTCTAAATCTTCTATTTTATGGTTTGGAAAATGTATTTTTGTAATTGGGTATCCAGTTTTCTCCATGTAAGGTTTTTTTTCAAGATCTTTAATGACCCTCTATTGTAAAGAGGATCATTTTTTCCTTATGTGTGTGTTGTCATCTGTGGAAAACATCACTGAACAGAACTAATAGTAGGGCAAGCTGCACCTAAGCAATATCACCATCACCAGCATGGAATTACATTTGGAGTAGTGTTGTTACTGACTGTTGATTCATGGACTCTGGAACATTGGCAAACAATGCAGCGTAGGGATGCATAGTATCAGAGACGTGGTTTCACACAGATATAAGGAATGCAGAATTGGAATTTGGGAAGTACAATGTGTGTAGAAAGGGAGGAGGGGTTATGCTATTAGTTAAGAAACATTAAATCTAAGGTAGTGCATCCAATTGACGTGGAAGTCCAGTGCAATGTTGAATCAATTTGGTGTGATATAAACAATGGGAAAGCAAAACAAAATTCGGAGTAGGATTGTTATAGCCACTTGACTCTGATAAAAGCAACAAACAGTAGTACATAGAAATAGAGTGGGCCAGTAAATCGGATGACTGTTTTCTATAGCAACATGTTCGAGAGGCAACCAGAGGGAGTTGATCTGATTACACTAGTTTACAAATTTAAGTTTGTTCACTGGGGTTGGAATTTCAATAGGTCCTACTGCCAAAATATGTTGCTGTGATTTCAAATATGGCTTAGATTTTTTTCTGTCACATCCAGATACATCACAATTTAAGAAATAAAAAAGTATTGTTTTTTACGAAAATATATAACTTTTTTGTATTTAGTAATGACAAATTGATAGGATTACATTTTCATATATCAAAAAATACATAAATACATGTACTAACAAGTATTAATCAAAATTCCGAAACTTTCATTAATCAGACCCTCATCTCTGTGTTTGAAAAGAATGTTTAATCGTTTTTCTTTTATGTACAGTGCCAGGTTTCTCTCTTTTTAAACACCAGCAGCAATTGGCCATCATGCTTGTATTCCACCTTCCCTGGTACCTCTGCTCCGTTTCCTTTATGTCCTGATGGAATCTCTCCCCTTGTTCTTCGCTCATCTGTGCAAGATTTTCGGGGGAAAAATCAAGATGGGCATGCAAAAAGTGAATTTTGATGCTCATATTATAACCTAAATTGCGAAGCTTTTTGAGCATATTTTGAACAATTTTCTCATAATCCTGTGATTTATGATTTCCTAGAAAGTTTTCCCATTACACTTTTAAAAGCAATTCAGGCTTCCCTTTCAACGTCAATCATAGTAGTTTCAAA
The DNA here is from genome assembly GCF_048544385.1 of Mastigoproctus giganteus. Lineage (NCBI taxonomy): Eukaryota > Metazoa > Arthropoda > Arachnida > Uropygi > Thelyphonidae > Mastigoproctus > Mastigoproctus giganteus. The sequence goes on along the minus strand of NC_143578.1, from coordinate 196,848,333 downwards.
CTGACCGTCTAATACCAATTTTCTAATTTGTGGACCAATGAAGATACCCTCCTTAAGTTTTACGTCAGATAAACTGGGAAATTTCCTGCAAAGGTACTTAAAGCAGTTGCCATCCTTATTCAATGCTTTAACAAATTGCTTCATTATGCCTAACTTGATATGCAGTGGAGATAAAAGTATTTTACCTGGCTTCACCAAACTTTCGTGTACAATATTTTTTTGACCCCAGTGTAAGATTGTGCCTCCGAGGCCATTGCTTCTTTGTCCAATGCAGCGCTTTTGCTCTGCTATCCCATTCACAAATAAAGCATGGCATTTTAGTGTACCCACCCTGTTGCCCCAACAACATACGTAACACTTTTAAGTCTCCACATAGTTGCCATTTGTGATCTTGATATTTAATTTTCTTCAAAAGCAACTTTAGATTGTCATAAGTTTCTTTTAAGTAGACTTGAATGAGCAACTGGCACAGATGTGTACTTATCTCCATTATACAAGAAAACACCTTTTAAACTAGTCTTAGAAGAGTCTATAAATAGTCTCCATTCACTAGGAACATACGATGGAGCTCCTAAGGCACTTATTAAACCAGCGATATCACTGCAATATACAAGAGAACCTTCTTGTGAAAAATACTGTATAAACTCCCCTTCACAATTTCTGTACCAGGAAAATGATGTACCTGGAGCAAGTAAGTTCTTCCCTTCAAGTCTCCTTAGTAAGGGACTTAGGTCTTCCAAAGTATGCTGCTGAAATTCTGGATCCCAGAATTTCAGCAGCATACTTTGGAAGACCTAAGTCCCTTACTAAATCATTCAGTTCAACTTGCGTGAATTGTTGTGGCATTAAAATATTTTCTGGTTGATAACATTCCTCTTCACTAATCTCTACAGGTTTTACAGGCAGATCAGGACCGTGCGGAACCGATCTTGTGGCTGACAGTAGATCTAGATATTTTATGTTCTTTTTATTTTTTTGAATTGTAACCTTTAACGTCACATACACAAAAGTAACATTCTGCATTGCATGGCTTACTGGCTCCATAGGAATAGCAAATGGCAAGCACACCTTTTTTCCTTGACTCCATTTTCTAAGATGTTCAACACATGTATGGCATACTTTATGTGGTACCCATGATTTATCCTAATCGCCTAGTTTTTATGTCAAAGTATGCATAATACGATTTTTTTTACAAAAATCGGTAATATTTCGCCTCTGCTTTACAGGAACAAAACAACCATATATGCAAAATATGTCGGGACTGTTTATACACTTTCTGGCTGCCATACTAAAAGAAAACTAACCCACAATGAGAGCTCACAGGAATACTGTGACTGCATAAGGAATGTGCCATTCTCTGGTACTACACTGACAGTGGTAGAGAACGAAAAGGACCTGAGGGTAATGGTGCAGGCAGATATGAAGTTTTCTGAGTGCAGACGGTCTGCAAGAGTAGCTCAAGGTGTCTTGTCAATGATATACAGGAATTTTTCTAGCAGGGATAAGGAGGTGATTATCCCCTTGTATAAGGCAATGGTCAGGCCACACCTTGAGTACTGTATACAGGTCTGGAGGCCTAATTAGAAGGATGTAGAGCTGTTGGAACAAGTAAAGGGAAAGGCAACAAGATTAGTGAATAGAAAACAGGGTTGCTCTTACGAAGAAAGGCTTGCTTAAGTTTTGCAAATTACAGTGTCTGGAGACTAGGCACCTGTGAGGTGATCTGATTGAGGTGTATAAAGCCTTGAATGGTTTGAGCATGCTCAATGCTGATGGGATTCTTCCTCTTGCTCAGAATAATCACCTGAGAGGGCATAAATTCAAATTGAGGAAAGACAGATGTAGGATAGATTTGCCTTTAGCCAGTGGGTTGTTGGTTGGTGGAACAGACTTCCATCCTTTGTTGAGGAAGTTGGTACCCTAAATAAATTTAGGGCCAAGCTGGACAGGTATTTGGAACGAATGGAGGGGTGAAATGTGAGCGTTGTTTTTTTTTTCTGATGCTGCATAAGCTTGCTTTCTTGCATCATATGCCTCTACGCCTCTACTAATGCTAATATAGGCTCTGTGGTTGACTGGACTGTACAAACAAGTGAGTGCATGCTCAGACAAGTTTAACCCCTAATTACACACAGGAGTCTCCCAGACTCCACTTGGAAAATAAAATTTTTGGAATCACAGATCAGCCGGAAGAGTGGGGTGGGGTGGGGCCGTCTACCTTCCTGGGTCAAGGTCGGCTACCTTGCAGTATGTTTAGTTACGGGTTAAACATGTACAATCTATTGTATTTGAGGCAAATTTTTCATACTGATTGTGAATATAGGGGTATAAAACTTGTAAACCATTCCAGAAACTAGTTATGTACACATTTCCGTATAATACCTAGGTAATATTTTGTTAATGAATTGTAAAAAATCTTTACGTGATAGAAACAAATGGACTTCAGTTTAGTAATCAATAAACATGCGTAAATAACTGCCACATACTTTTAATCAAACCCCAGATACACTGTAAACCAATGTTATTAGTAGTGATTATTCAAGCATTAAGAATCTGCAGATAAATGAACCGCTGGGTGGCAGTAATTACAGTGTACTGATGTGGGATTTATTTACTCAACAGTGTGACTACCGTCAGAGGTAAAGGGTAGGGATTTTGCTTTTCTAAAGATGACTACAGTGGTCTTGGCCTGTTTTTAAATTCCTTACAGTGGGACCAACTGATGATGTTACCAACAGCAAAGTCTTAATGGTAAGCATTCAGGGAATTAATCTTGGAAGCTACTAGGCTTTTCATACCGATTAAGAAATACTGTTCAGGGTTTTTGGCCTAAATGGATGTCAGATGTACTAATGAGACTCATGGCAGAGAAGAAAAATGCATGGGAAGCATATAAATTATCAGGAGACACAGAAGCCTATGGAAGGTATAAACTAGTCTGTAATGAAGTCAAAGGGAGGTTAGGCTGGCGAAGGCAGATTACGAGACATCTCTGCAAAGGATGCAAAGAAAAACATCAAAGATTTCTCAACTTATGTAAACACTAGAAGGAAGGGGATGAATCAGATTAGTCCACTTGATATCGAACGTTCAACTTTTGATGATCCTGCTCACGTAGCTTACAAACTGTATGAGTATTTGCATCTACATTTGCAAATGAGGAATTCTGTAGGAAGTGGATGCTAGAAGCTTATCAAACTCTAACAGGGAGCTAAATGATTTTGTAATAACTGAGAGCAAAGTGGAGAAGAAATTGTTGAAATTAAACATAAGAAAAGCACCTGGTGTAGATGGGATCCATCCGGACCAATATTAAAGGAGGCAGCAAACATGTGGCCATGACTATGAGAGCATCCTTGGACTCAGGGGAAATCCCACCGACTGGAGATATGCAAATGTATTCCCCAATTCACTAATGGAGATTAACAGGTGACACGAGTAATCACAGACCTGTTGGTTTAACTTCTGTTCCGGAGAAAATAATGGAATCACTGGTTAAAGAACCACTGCAGGATAATCTAGATAAGACTGCAGTTATGGATCAGACACAGTGTGGGTTTGTTAAAGGGAAATCGTGTCTGACCATTTTGATTGAATACTATGATGTGGTCACAAAAGAACTGGATGCAGAAAATAATTTTGATATCATATACTTGGATTTTAGGAAAGGTTTTGTTAATGTTGCACATGAAAGACTGCTGTTGACATTGGAGCAGTATGGCATTAAAGGCACTGTACTGCTATGGCTAAATGGATGGTTGAGTGGAGAACACAGAGAATGGTAATCAGTGGAAACTGCTCTTCGTGGACTAATATTATTTGTGGAGTACCGCTGGGCATTCGGTGTTGGACCATTGTTGTTTTATGTATTTATCAATGATACTCATTAAGTTATATCAGGCTTAATGTCCAAGTTTGCAGATGATACGAAGGTTGGTTGAGTTGTTAATGACAGTACGCTACTGCAACAGGATCTAGAAAAGTTGAGCAGATGGGCTGAGAGGTGGCAACTGAAGTTTAACATTAACAAATGCTAGGTATTGCATATGAGTAGCAGTAAGCACAGATTAACTTACCATATCATTTATGTGTGGTACCATAACCAGGGTAGTGGAGAATGAAAAAGACCTGGGGGGGATTGTGCAGTCAAAGTGAAGTTTTCAGAGCAATGCCGACAGGCTGCAAGAGTAGCTCATGGGGTATTGTCAATGATATGCAAGAATTTTGTTAGCAGGTATAAGGATTTGATTATCTCCTTGTATAAGGTAATGGTCAGGCCACACCTTGAGTACTGCCTACAGATCTGGAGGCCTCATTTATGTAGAGTTGTTGGAACAAGTACAGAGAAGGGCAACGAGATTGGTGATTGGAATGAAGAGTTACTCTTACCAGGCTTAAGTAGTAGTAGTAGTAGTAGTAGTGGCATGTGATGCAAGAAAGCAATTGTTATGAGCTTATGCAGCATCAGCCAAAAAAAAAAAAAAATCGCACCATTCACTCCAAATGCCTGTCCAGTTCCTCCTTAAATTTATTCAACCTATCAACTTCCACAACGACAGATGGAAGTTTGTTCTTCAAATAGGCCTCTGGGGTTGGGTATACTCATACTGTGATGTTTAGTGTTTTCCACCAACCATGGAATAAAACGAAAGAAGAAACCAAAATTTTTAAAATATTTAATATTTACAATAAATTATTTACAAACAAAATATTACTAATAGTAATTTTAAAATAAAATAAAACAACTGTAATATACAGGATAATAATAAAATGCCGAATTTAAAATGCAATAAAATATACTGGTTAAAATCGCTAAAATACTAACTGAAGCTTTCAAAGGCTTCTGCCTTCTTTCTCAACAGTGTAATTTCTGTTCTGCGGTGCATCTCACGTGAACGTGTACTGTTCCCGTCAGAACCGGAAGTGGCTCGGGAGCGTTTCAGGCAAAAACGTTCATCCCCTCCAAGGATTACCGCCTCAAAGAGGGGATGAATGCGTGTGCCCCTATCTCTGTTTATATTTTTCTCGGTAGAACTAATTCGCAAGCTCTCGAGCCACTTGCGGTCCCAAAATCTATGCGCCCGATCAGTGATGACCGCTTCATCTGGGGAGATGACCGCTTCATCTGGGGAGAGAAAAAAAAAAACACTAAACATCACAGTATAGATGGAAGTTTGTTCCAGCGATTAACCACCCGCTGGCTAAAGGCAAATTTCCGCACATCTATTCTACATCTGTCTTTTCTTAATTTGAATTTATTCCCCCTCAGGTTCGTAATCTGAACAAGTGGAAGGATCCCATCAGAATTCAGCGTGCTCAACCCATTCAAGGCCTTATACACCTCAATCAGATCATCGTGCAGGTGCCTAGTCTCCAGCCACTGCAATTTGCAGAACTTAAGCCTCTCTTCATTCCCCTCACCAATCTTGTTGCCCTTCTCTGTACACGTTCAAGTAAATCTACATCCTTTCTAAAATGAGGCCTCCAGACCTGTATGCAGTACTCAAGGCGTGGCCTGACCATTGCCTTATACAGAGGGACAATCACCTCCTTCCCCCTCCTAGCAAAATTCCTATATATCATTGACAAAACCCCATGACCTGCCCTGGCAGCCTGTCTGCATTGCCCAGAAAACTTCATATCTGACTGCACAATTACTCCCAGGTCTTTTTCATTTTCTGCCACCTTAAGTGTAGTACCACACAGTTGGTACGTTTCTCTGAGGTTACTTCTACCCATATGCATTACTTTGCATTTGTCAAGGTTAAACTTCAGTTGCCACTTCTTAGCCCATCTGCCCAAATTATCTAGATCCTGTTTCAGTAGCACACTGCCATTACTGTCATTAACAACCCTGCCAACCTTTGTACATCTGCAAATTTCGACATTAAGCCTGATATACCTTCATCAATATCATTGATAAATATACAAAACAACAGTGGACCTAACACCAAACCCTGTGTGACTCCACTAATAACATTAGTCCAAGAAGAGCAGCACCCATTGATTACCACCCTCTGTCTTCTACCACTTAACGATCCTTTTATCCATTGTAGCAACTTACCCTTAATACCATTCTGCTCCAATTTGTACAATAGTCTTCCAAAAACTTTCTTGAAATCCAAATATATGAAATCAAAATTCTTTTTTACATCCAGTTCCTTTGTAACCACATCATAATATCCTATCAAATTTGTCAGACAGACTTTCCCTTGACAAACCCATGCTGTGTGTGAATTATTGCTGCAGTGTTGTCTAGATGATCCTGCAATGCATCTTTAACCAGTGACTCCATTATTTTACCCGGAACAGAAGTTAAACTAACTGGTCTGTAATTACTCGTGTCACCCCTTCGATCCCCCTTTGTGAATTGGGGATACATTTGCACATCTCCAGTCCGTGGGAACCTCCCTTGAGTCCAAGGATGCTCTCATAATTATGGCTAAGGGTTTGCTTAGTTGCTTTCCCGCCTCCTTTAATATAACTGGATAGATCCCATCCACCCCAGGTGCTTTTCTTATGTTTAACTTCAACAATTTCTCCTCCACTTTGCTTTCAGTTATTACAAAATCATTAATCACCCTGCTACAATTTGATAACCTACTGCCATTTTCAAACCTTAATAATCCCTCATGTGTGAATGTAGATGCAAAATACTCATTCAGTTTGTTTGCTATCTGAGCAGGATCATCAACAGTCGAACCATCGATGTCAAGTGGACCAATCAGATTCATCCCCTTCCTTTTAGAGTTTATATAAGTAAAGAAATACTTGCTGTTTTTCTTAGCATCTTTTGCCAAAGATTTCTCGTAATCTGCCTTCGCCTGCCTAACCTCCTTTGTGACCTGATTACAGACTAGCTTATATCTGCCATAGGTTTCTGAGTCGTTCATAATTTATATGCATCCCATGCATTTTTCTTCTCTGTCACGAGTCTCATTAGTTCATTTGATAACCATTTAGGCCTAAACCTTGAACAGTATTTCTTAATAGGTATGAAACTTTTAGTAGCATCCACGATTAATTCCTTGAATGCTTTCCACTTAGAACTTACTGTTAGTAACATCGTCAGTTTATCCCACTGTACAGAATTTAAAAACTGTCGGAGACCACTGTACTCACCTTTACGGAAGCAAAAACCCTTTCCTTTTCCCCTGATGGTAATTAAATCTTTAAGTAAATCCCACATCAGTACACTGTGATCATTGCCACCTAGTGGTTCCTTTATCTGCAAATTCTTAATACATGAATGATCACTGCTGATAACCAGATCAAGGGTATTATTTTCTCTGGTTGCCTCTCAAACATGCTGCTGCAGAAAACAATCATCCAATAAATCCCCAAAAGTCTGACTAGTGTGTGAGTGACCAACTCACAAGTTCCAGTCAATATCTAGGAAGTTAAAATCCCCTATTATAAGACATTCCGATTTACTAACCCACTCTATTTCTCTGTACAATTGTTCATTGTACTCATTCGAGTCATTAGGCCTATAACAAACTCCTACTCTTATTTTTGCTTTTGCAGTGCTTATGTCACACCAAACAACAGATGAACAGTGAGTTCTCTGTTCATCTGTTGATACAGATGAACAGTGCACTCAACAGTGCACTGTTCATCTGTATCAGCTGGATGCACTTCTTTTGATTTTATGTTTTTCTTAATTAATAGCATAACACCTTCCTTTCTATCCTGCCTATCCTTTCTGTACACATTGTACTCCCCAAATTCGAGTTCAGCATTCCTTATAACTGTGTGACACCACGTCTCTGCTATCCCAACAATATCCGTCTTTGATGTCTTGACCAACACTTCAAATTCATCAAATTTATTTACTATACTTCTAGCATTGGTATACATGCAAGCATATATGCTCCTACTCCTATTCCTAGTTACCCTAACACATCCCATGTACCCACCTAAGTTCTGCAAATTGAAGCATCTGGAAACTAGGCAACTGCAAGGTGATCTGATTGAGGTGTATAAGCCCTTGAATCGTTTGAGCAAGCTCAATGCTGATGGGATTCCTCCGCTTGCCTATATTATGCACCTATATGGGCTTAAATTCGAATTGAGGAAAGACAGTTATAGAATAGACATGCAGAAATCTCCTTTAGCCAGTGGGTGGTTGATTACTAGAACAAACTTTCGTCTGTCATTGTTGGCAGCTTAAATAAATTCATGGCAGAACTAGATGAACTTTTGGAGTTTAATGGATGGGGGGAATGGGAAGTGTTTTTTTTTTTTTTTGGCTGATTCTGTATAGGCTTGCTTTCTTGCATCATATGCCTCTACTAATGCTAATGAATCTTGTTATACCATATTTAATTGCAATGGATATATTTGTAGATTACCTGGAGAGTGCTTTCAATCTCAATCATGAAGTTTGGTGTGACAATCTTGATAGTTTGAGGGTTGTTTAAGCTGGTTCGGACTTGATTCTTCTTTAGTAGTAATGGTCTCCCTGGTTTCTCCTAAAATCAAGGAGACCATTTCCTACTTGGACATTTTGGACAATTATGTGCTCTATCCATTCTATGCAAATGAGCTCTGTCAATAACATAATGACAGTGCTGCAGGTCATATAGGACTAGTTGTTAGATAATGATGATGAAAAGGTGGAATAGCAAGCCTAGACCTCAACATCACTGAAAATATATGAGTGAGCTGGAGTGCCAAATTAAGAAAGACCTAAGTAATGGCATTATGCTTATTAAAAATTTGGAATTATTCAAATGGGATTTAACATTTTCTAAAATTAAGTTACACAATTAAATTAACCATAAAATAATATTTACTTCCACACAAGTACCACATGCAACATGAGATATGCAATAAAATAATTTTGCAGCCTTGTGCTGATGATTTAGCTGGTTATAGTCAGCCATTGGTATTTCCACATGCACATAGGACTGCAAGCTTATGAATAAAACTAAGTGTACATTAGTTTTGTTCGGTTTCAGAACATTTGCAGTGTGACAGCTTGGTTAATGCTTCGTTAGCTACATTTTGCTGTGCTGCATTATGATTATTATTATTATTATTATTGGCCATATGGTGTAAGGAAGCCTGAGGCTTATGCTGCAGCAGCCAAAAAAAAAAAAAAAAAAAAAAATCGAATTACCGAGAGAGAGAGAGAGAGAGAGAGAAGTAGAAGGGAATCACCAAGAAAAAGAAGAATGATGATATCCAGCTCAGAACCCTGGGTGTGCCAAGCCCATACTCACCAGATGCGAGGCCCTGGGGTTAATTGAATGAATGAATGAGGTGAATGAATTGAATCACTTCGCGTTTAACCTTGGCAGCATGATCAAAGAGAAAGTCATTATTGCACAAATAATAGAGAACTTCATCAATTTTTTTTTAAATGCATTAATTATTTTTCTTTGCGGACTTTTATCATATCATATCTGTCAATTCTCTCTCTTCTTCAGTGATTAACTGGTATAACTCTGCCAGATCAGAGAATTGCTCAAATCACATGCAATGGCATTGCATGTGATTTGAGCAATTCAATTTGCATTTGAATGAATGAGGTGTAAATGTGATCATAGCAGCTTTATGAATATAGTTTAACTTTAGCATTAGTAGAGGCATTTGATACAAGAAAGCAAGCTTATGCAGCATCAGCCAAAAAAAAAATAAAGTAAAATAAATAAATAAAAAATACCCAATTCCACTTCACCCCTCTGTTCGTTCGAAATACCTGTCCAGCTGAGCCTTAAACTTATTTAGGCTGTCAACTTCCACGACAAGGGATGGAAGTCTGTTCCACCTACCAACCACCCGCTGGCTAAAGGCAAATTTCCGCACATCTATCCTACATCTGTCTTTCCTCAATTTGAACTTATGCCCTCTCAGGTGATTATTCTGAGCAAGAGGAAGAATCCCATCAGCATTGAGCATGCTCAAACCATTCACGGCTTTGTACACCTCTATCAGATCACCTCGCTGGTTCCTAGTCTCCAGACACTGTAATTCGCAAAACTTAAGCCTTTCTTCGTAAGAGCACCCCTTTGTTCCATTCACTAATCTTGTTGCCCTTCTCTGTACTCGTTCCAGCAGCTCTACATCCTTCTTGAAATGAGGCCTCTAGGCCTGTATACAGTACTCTAAGTGTGGTCTGACCATTGCCTTATACAAGGGAATAATCACCTCCTTATCCCTGCTAGAAAAATTCCTATATATCATTGACAATACACCATGAGCTACTCTTGCAGCCCGTCTGCACTGCTCAGGAAACTTCATAATCTGCCTGCACAACCACCCCCAGGTCCCTTTCATTCTCTACCACTGTCAGTGTAGTACCACAGAGTTGATACGTTGCTCTGGGGTTGCTGTTTCCCATATGTAGTACTTTACATTTGTCAATGTTAAACTTCATTTGCCACCTCTCAGCCCATCTTTTAAATTTAAAAAGATATTATTTTTTTAACGATAAAAGGATGGATTTGTTTAGATAAGGTAAGTTCAAAAAATATCTTTTATTTTTCATTAGTTTTCAGTTCATAATAATCAAATATAAAAAGAAAGTTTCCAAGATCAAAGCAAGTTGCAGCAACCTCTTACTTTTTTTTATCATGAGTTGCCATTGTTCAATACTAGATAGATAAACTCCAACAGAAAAAAAAAAAAATTAAAAATTGAAATGTACTTAAACGTGAAAAATAGTAGAGAACAAATACAGCTGTTCCATGGAAAGAGTAACAGCTCAGATTGGGAAAGGAACAGAACATACAAGAGATTTTAATTTTTCTAGAATTGCATTTCAGCTATAGGTAACAGGACAAGTTCCAGTGTTTAAAGTAGTGGAAACAAGTGCTGAATTTACAAAAGCAAGAAATTCATTATATATTTACATATTACAAAATAGCAATAATAAATTATTGTTATTATTGTGTTTATAAATTTTGGAGAAAAAAGTACTGAAGTATTTATTACAAATAAATAAAACAAACACATTCAGCAGATCCTTATTATCCAAGGATAACCAAAACCAAGGAAGGGCCACTTAAAGTTGGGACCAAAATTACATAATGAAAATAAGGTTTAATTGGAATTCTAACACAGTAAATAATATTAAAAACTATAACGGCATGACATTTTTCACAGCATTTAACCCTGGCAGCATGATCACAGAGAAAATCATTATTGCACAAATACTAGAGGGCTTCATCAATTTTTGTTTAAATGCCTTAATTCTTTTTCTTTGGGGACTTCTATCATATCTGTCAATTCTCTCTATTCTTAAATAATTAACTGGTATAACTCTGCCAGATCAGACAATTGTTCAAATCACATGCAATGGCATTGCATGTAATTTGAGCAATTCTCCAACATCATTTTCATCAACTTATGGAATCTTTCATCTTCTTGCCAGATTTGCAATTCAGTTTGCATCTGATTATCCTCAAATCCTGAACAGCAGCAGGATATGAGTTTTATCAATAGTTATTTATCAACCAAATAGAAACTTCCTTCCCAACTTGTCCAGTAATTTCAAAACAGTCAAAGATATTCAGTTAGCTCCAAAAATTTTTCACATTGTTTTTTGTTGGTTGTGCTCAAAACTGCGGGTACTCTGATTATGAAACCTCCGATCATCACAATTATGTTAATTTAATAAGTTTTTAATAATTTAATTTACATTATTAACAGTATTAGGTCTTTTAAGTTATACGAAGTTTCAAGGTATATCTTGTCCTTTCATATGTTTTCATATGTTTCATATGTTTTCTGCAGCCAGCAGAATTTAAACTGCCTAGTAAATGCGGTGCTCTCAATGCTCTTACAGCTGAACACATTTTGCCTTTGTAATGAGTTGCCTCAATATTGCACTACTTGCACTACAATAAGAAGAAAAACCCTTTATGTCAAAGAGAAATTATGGAAGCGAAGTCAAAAAATATCTAATTAATGATATTTAAATTTCACATGAATATTTAATGAAAAAATTTTCAAGCCTACAGGTCAGTAAGGCTCGTTGGGGTTTATGGCATATATACCCTATAATCTTAAGGGAGGCAGCAAGTGAGTGCATTGAACCATTGAGGCTAATTATTAGAACATCACAGGACTCTGGAGTGATTCCATTGGACTGGAAAAGTGCCACTGTACTTCCAGTACATAAGGGTGGTTCTAAGAGTGAAGTTGGAAATTATCGGCCTGTCAGTTTAACTTCAGTAGTAGGGAAAATTGTGGAGTCAATGATCAAGGGTGGAATTCAGGATCATTTAGATAGAAATGGAATTCTGAAGATACTGAGCATGGTTTTGTTAAGAGAAAATCATGTTTAACTAGTCTGGTTAGCTATTTTGACAGGGTCACTCAAGAGCTGGATTTAGGGAATAATTTTGACATTGTTTATTTGGATTTCAGCAAAGCATTTGACTCAATCCCACATGAACAGTTACTTTATAAGCTGAGACAGGTTGGAATCACAGAGAAAATCCTTAGATGGATAGCAGGATGGCTTCAGGGCAGGAGGCAGGGGGTTGTGATAAATTGTTATTCCTCAGATTGGGTTGATATAAGAAGTGGGGTTCTCCAAGGATCAGTATTGGGACTGCTGTTGTTTTTGATATTCACACATAACATCAATGAAGGGGTAGAGAGCATTATGTCTAAATTTGCAGATGATGTAAAGATTGGTAGAGTAGTTAATGATCACTGCCAAGCAGAGCTTCATCAGTGTGACCTATATGGACCAGGGATAGTCTTAAAAATGGCAGCTTTAATCCAGCAAAGCGTAGGGTATTACATCTGGGGAACAGTAACCCCAAAATAACTTTATACACTTGGTGGAGTTGAACTAAAGCCAGTAGTGGAGGAAAGAGACTGGGATTACGGTACAGTCAGGCATGAAGTTCTCCGAGCATTATAGACAGGTTGCAAGGAAGGCCCATGGTATCCTATCGATGATTTATATAAGGCTATTGTTAGACACCACGCTTGGACTACTGTGTTCAAGTATGGAGACTACACCTAAAGAAAGACATTGAGCTTCTTGAAAGAGTCCAAAGATGGGTAACTTGCCTGGTGAGATCGGCAAAAGGGCATGCCTGTGAGGAAAGACTTCAAATACGTGGCTTGCAGAGCTTGGAAATTAGGTGCCCTAGGGGAGTCTTGATTGAGGTGTTTAAGGAAGGTGTTTGGACTGGATTGCAGAAAGTTTTATTTTAGCCAGCAAGTTATAAATTATTGGAATAAATTACCTACATGGGTGGTAGAGGCTGACAGTTTGGGGAAATTCAATGTTCAGCTGGATAACCTACAGAAGGAGGGAAATACCTAGGTTGTCTATTTCTTTTCCTTTTATTAATTATTTATTTATTTTTTAATTTTCTTGCTGGGCAGGGAAAATAGAAGAGGAAGAAAAAATAGGATGAATAATTACAGATGAAGAAATGAGGAGGTGGAAAGACTATATTTCAGGAGGCTATTGAACATAAGCGAAACAAGAGATACAATAAAAGAACAGGTAGGGGTAAATAAAGGATAAAACAGAGGGCATCAAGAAGTGAAGTGGTGGCAGCAATGAAAACATGAAAAGAGGTAAATCACCAGGGTGTGATGAAGAGGCTATAGAAATGGTAAGATGTGTTTGCCAAGCAGGACGGCAATGAATACACAGAAATGAAAGTAGTATGGAAGGAGAAAAAGGTATAGAGAGACAAAAAGAGGATTAATTAAAAAAAAGGCCTCTGTAGCCGAGTGGTCAGGAGCGGGAGTGCAGTAGCACACGCTCTTTAAGTAGATCAGGGTTCAAACCCCTGACTGCTGAATACAGTCAATCTGCCAGCCTGCAATGGACCAGTGTGGCAGCTTATGGTCCATTTCCCTCAGCATGAATTGTTGAGGAGGCTTCCATCCTGCAGTGGGTTGATAATGGCTGCACTTTACCTTTTATATATAAAAAACGGGATAACAAAGAGTGTGAGGATTACAGAGGGATCACATAGAGAAATTGTACAAAAGAATAGTGGAAAGGAGAGTATGAGAAAATGTTTAAAGTAGGATTAGGAAAGGGCAGAGTGGCTTCAGAAAAGGTAGACTGACCACTGATCTAGTTTTTGTTGTGAGACAAATGATGGAAAAACATTACGAGCACGGATGAGATTTCTGCTTGGCTTTTATTTTGGATATTGAAAAGGCATATGATAGCATAGAGAAGACAGGTACAGGAAGTGTTAAGAAAACAGAGTAGGAAAAATCATTGATATAGTATTAAAAGTCAATGCAGAGGGGGACAAAGTTGTGTGAAAATTATGGTTGGAAATGCAGCAGTGGCATAGCCAGGCTAGGGTCAGCAGGTACATTGTACCTCACTGATGTTGAAATCTGGTACATATTTTGAATTTTCAGAAATGTAATACCACAATATACATTGTACAAGTTTACTTATTTAATCATATATTTAGTGTTTTTAAAAATATTAACTTTTATATCTTATAGTACATCATTCTCAAAAAACTTAAAACATACTTACAAAATATATTAAAAAATATTCATTTATAAAGTAGTTTGTTATTATTTACATGTTTAATGTAATTCTTTTTTGTAACACAGGCATATACAGATATTCAGGCACCTCTTATTTAAATCCAAAAATAACAGGTAAGTTAGCAGTAGGCATCTTTTTTTTTATTGAACCTGCTGACAAAAAATTGTAGCTACGCTTCTGAAATGCAGGCTGGTTGGAAAGTAATAGTGGATTGAGAACTCAGGCTCAAACACAAAAGGTTTTAGAACCTCCAGTACTTAGTACCCTGCATGGGTTGAAGGTTGAAAAAATGATAGATACTTGTTGACATTAGACTTGAATTTCTGTAGATTGTAATTTTAAGAAAATATGTACTACAGTACTTGAACACAGTGAAATATTTATTTTGTGTGTACTTAAGGGACGACTGTATATTTTTCAAATATCAATTATTTTGAGTATTTTCAAAAGAAGGGAGTGATATTTCTGGAACAGCTGGGCGATGTGGTGGGAGTGAAAGATCAGCTAAGTACAAGAAAAACCAACTGCACTGCAGCAGTCTAGCTTACCCAGTGCATTCTACGTGTAGCCACCACAAACTATGCTGCAGCATTGTTTGTAGTGCATTGTAGTATTGCCTGTGGTGATTACATGGTGAATTTTTCAATTATGTACTTCTTATGCAAATTTCAGTAACCTAACCTTAATATAATAACACGTGTGTATAGTTAGGTTAGAGGGGACAAGCATTCTGTGTGTTATCAGTCTAAAACACTGATGGATTCAATATCTTTTTGTTTCAAAAGATTTAGGAGAAGTCCAGTTGGCCTGCCTCGCTAAAATCCACTCGTGCACACCTCGATGGTAAGCCCTGTTATGTCACTTAGGTGGCAACAAACGTATAGAGTGGTTCTCTTCAAGACACCTGGTCAGCATGAAGAGGTAAAGATCAAATCCAACAGCACAATGAAACAATGGCCATCAGTCCCCAGCGACTTTCACTTAGTAGCTAGAGGATCAGAGTGGAGGCAGAGGGTGCTAAGAATCTCTGGGTACGACCCAGCTGTCGACATGACACGGAAACTGAACTTGGCCTGTTAAAGCCAAGTTAAGACACTCGTCATTGAAGAAAGGATATTAGAGCTGGAAAAGGAATTAAAAAATTTGAATTGGAATATCATTGGTTTGGCTGAAACAAGAAGAAATGAATCACTTATAGGTTTATCAAGTGGAAATCTGACGTACACCAATGGAAGCAGTGAAAGGAGTAAAGGTGGAGTTGGTTTTCTGGTCCATAAAGATATAAAAAACAACATTTTGGAATTCAAAAGTACAACACCAAGGATGTTAAGACTACTTCTCAGGATTTCTAAGAAGTACAAGCTAAAGGTTATAATGATTTATGCACCAAAATCGAGCCACGATGATGAAGAGGCTGAAGAAATGTACACTGAAATTGAGAGTCTTCTAGATGACCACTACACTCAGAGGTGGATTAAACGGTAAGCAGACTAAGCGGCTGCGTAGGGCCCGGAATACTAAGGGGCCCCGAGGTCTTAAAATGTCTTTTCATTAGGATTTGAGGAAAATTATGTTTTTTTGTATACAATCAACCCTCCTATAATGCGGTATTATTTAAGCTTTTGAAGGGAATTTATTTCAGTTTTGGCAGGATTCCAACCTTTAACTGGACATCAGGGGATGAAACTAGTATAGCATAAATAGGCCCAAATTAAGTAAATATATATTTTTTTAATTACACAAAAAAATCGATCCCTCCCAAAATAATAATTTGATTTAAATTTAAATACGATTCATGATATGTGGAAAGAGGGCTACATATAAAATAAAAATTTGAGGTTTGTAATTTTTTTTTTAGTTTAAAAGCAAATTGCCCTGACAGGCCGCTATTTTTCATAATGAGATTTTTTTGTAAGAAAAACGATCATAATTGGGAAAAGGGGGCCCCCGAAATTTTTACCGCTTGGGACCCCCACTTGGCTTGATTAGCCTCTGACTACACTATCGTTATGGAGGACTTCAATGCTAAGGTTGGGAAGTGACAAAACAGAAAGTAGAAAGGGGAACTATAGGAAATTTTGGAATTGGTGAAAGAAGTAAAAGACTTCTGGAATTTGCAGAATCTTGAGGAATGTCAGTAATGAACACTTTTTCAAGGAAAGGATGGACAGAAAGTGGACATGGAAGAGCCCAATTGGATTAACTAATGAAATCGACTTCATCCTCATATATTGTGAACGATGTTACCATCCTGAGCAAAGTAAATGTTGGAAGTGATCAAAGAATGGTAAGATGCACACTTGATATAGATGTATCCCATCTGCATGGGTAGCACAGTGGTATCGTCACCGTCCTTCCCACACCAGGTAGAAAAAGGCCTAGGTTCGAATCCCATCGATGACGCGAGGTAATTTGATAGGCTTTTTTCTCTCTCCATGGCTGAGTTAGTTGGTCTCGGGTGTAGGTAGCAAGGATTTTCCCCAGAACTGGTTTTTCATCCAGAAAAACAGACAAATCGATCATAGAAAACACGCAATTAACAAACAAAACAGCATGGCAGATGAACTTAATTATTCGGGTGGCCTCAAAAAAATATATAAAAAATACCAGCAAGTTTTTTGTCCAGCAAAAGAGGCAAATCGACCAGAGTATGTGCAATTGGCAGATGAATGTATACTCAGTGATCACTGAATTATGACCATCCTTATGAAAACTGAATGCGACCCATTGACCACATGAGGTATGGGAGTGTGCAGTTAGTTGACCTACGTACGTAGCATAGATAAGGTGTCAGGGGTACAGTAGTTAGTAAAATTCCGAGCATGATGGATAAACGGAAGCATTTATTGGACTTTGATAAAGGACTGTGGGAGCTCGATGAGCTGGTGTGCCTCAATTTCCGAAATGGCTGAATTGGTGAGGTGGTTGAGAGCCACCATAGTTAAGTGTGTGGGCGGCACCTCCGTAGCCAGGTGGGAAGGAGCAGCAGTGCGTAGCACACGCTTCTTGATTAGACCGGGGTTCGAGCCCGTCACCACCAAATACGGAGGATGCGGAAAGGTTAAGGAATGACCACCGCATATCCTGGAGCAATATGGCCTTAGTTGCTAATGCTCCTAAAAACCAAAAAACAACAACAACATAGTTAAGTGTACCAGAACTGGCGTCAAAATGGTCAAATAATGACCCAATGGCAAAACTGCAAAGGTCAGCGAAGGGTTGAAGTTAGAGGTGAGCACTGGGTCCGATGGCTCATACAGGTAAACAGGTGCAGCATTGTTCAAGAGTTGACTACCCAATATAACATAGGCCAATCCGGAACGGTATCTGCCCTGACCGTGCATTGCACAGATGGGCTATACCAGCAGATAACCCCTACAGCATCCTCTCCTAACCAAGGTTCATCAGTGTAAAAAACTCACCTGGTGCAAAGAGCATGCAAGTTAACATGCAAGTGTTAGAAGACTGAAAGATGGTATGTTGGTCGGATGAGTTGTGTTTGGTCGTGTACGACCATCCACGATGTGGAGTAACAACAAGATGAGGCTCTTCATCCATCATGCATGGTATCAAAAATGCCGGTGGAGGTGGTTATATGGTGGGCCTGTTTCACTAAGACACATCTTGGCCTTTGATACCCTTGTGTCTTAAAACCCTTAAACAACAGCAACCTGTTTCACTAGCAGGAACTTGTACCCCTGGTGCACGTGGAACAATGTATCAGTGGTCTCTGCTATCGTCAACTGCTTGCTGACTGTGTACATTTTGCTATGTTACACCTTTTCCCAAATGGCGATGGTATCTTCCAAGATGACAATGCGCTGAGCCGGACATGTGTGCAGGAATGGTTTGAGGAACACAGTTCTGACTTCCAGCATATCGATTGGCCTTCGAAATCTCCCTCCCCCAATATCAATCCCATAGAGCACTTGTGGGACATTATGGAAAGGCATATCGGGCATCTGGATACACCAACCACCTCCATACCTGCATTGCTGACTGCATTACACACAGCTTGGTTGGCCATACTCCCCGAACGCTTCGGACATCTTTTTGAATCAATGCTACGTTGAACAGCTGCTGTACTGAGGGCAAAAAGGAGGAACTACGAAGTATTAGGTAGGTGGTCATAATTCAGTTATCACTGTATATTCCAGGTGTCCCCAGCATGATAGTTTTTTGTCGGCAAGTTGTCTTAGTAGTGGCATGCAAAAAAGCAGATCCAAGAAGGAACCACCAAGTTATCAAGGAAGATTCTATGTCTGGTGTGGCTGGACAGCCTACCCATTAGCTATCTTTTAAAAAGTGCAGTACAAAAGGATAGGAAGGCAGTGAAGGCCTCCTATTTGGTGTCCACAAGCGAATAAAAATGCATGGATGTAATGTCAGCCAGCACTTTTAAGGAGTTGGTGGCCTAAGGTCAACGTAGATGAGCTCATCCTGTGCATTCAAATTTCTCTTCCACCACAAATGCAGTGGCCATCTTCAGAAGTCCTAGGTCCATTAGCCAGGCTTTAATAGAGCTATTGCCAGTTAGCTGCTAACTAACTGGCAATGGCTTTGTATAAAACAGACACTGCTGCCACTATTAGGTACACCCCTGCTGTGCAGACAAATGGTTTGTCCCGCAACGTTGCAAGTCACATAACTAAAAAAGTCACATGAACTAAAAACAAGAATATTTGCTAATCAGATTGATGAATTCACAGTAACTGACAATAAGGCTCTTCTAATGGCAAACGTTCGTTATTTCGAGGATGATTGTAAATTGCCAGAAAAGATGTTTGTAAATTCTATAGAAACTGATTGTGTTGGAGCATCAATTTTTGCTGCTGTAAAAACATGGTTTGATGAAAAGCAAGTACCATTGGAAAATTTATCTGTGCCACTGATCTAAAGGTACTACCTCCATGGTTTTACAGCCCACTTAAAGGAAGTATGTCCCAAAGTTCTTGCAGTACACTGCGGCGCCTCCGTAGCCAGGTGGGAAGGAGCAGCAGTGCATAGTACACGCTTCTTGATTAGACCGGGGTTCGAGCCGGTCACCACCAAATATGGAGGATGCAGAAAGGTCAGGGAATGACCACCGCATATCCTGGCGCAATATGGCCTTGGTTGCTAATGCTCCTAAAACCAAATAACAAACAAACAAACAAGCAGCAGTACACTGCATTGTGCACCGACATCATCTGGTCGCAAAAAGTATTAGTCCAGTTCTTTATTTATCAAAATCTCAGTATAGTTATTAAATCCATCAATAAAATAAGGTCGCATATAGCAAATATGATATGCTATGATATGTGACCTTTTACGGAAACTTTGTATTGATAATGAAGAACTATATACGAGGCTTGTTTTACCTACAGAAGCCAGATGGCTGTCTAAGATTTGTAAACCTTTTTGATAATAATTAGTTTCTTAGAAAGTGAAGCGGAGACAGATTTAGCAAAGGAGAGCAGCAACCACAAAAACAACGTATACTATATGGCTTGGATTTTTCGAAAACTTAATAAAGTATCACTCCAACTTCAAGGGAAATTGATTGTGGTGACAGACTGCAAACGTATATTAAAAGCCTTCAATGAAAAACTGGAAATATTTTAAAGCAATTTAATGAGAAAACAATTGCGTGGTATGCAAGAGTTAGCTGAAATCAATGAATCTGTCACCGAGAATGATCTTAAGAATTATTCTGATCATTTGTTTTCTTTAAAAGGTGAAATGAAAAATAGATTTTCAGATTTATTTTCTTTTGAACTGAAACCATGGATGTTAGATCCAATTGGATGCGATGCCGAGTCTGCTAGTGAAGAAATTCAAGAACTCATTGAATTAAAATGTAACGATGAATGCAAATATAAATTCTAAAAAAAAGGTGGAATGGCTGAGTTGTGGGGATAAAAAAAAACTAAATTTTATCCAACAATGTGGCCGGAAATGGCCAAATCACTTATTTTTATTTTTTTTTTTCCAAAGTCTTATATGATTGAAAGTGCTTTTAATTCAGTAAATAAAATATTAACAAAGGAAAGAAACAGAATTGATGTAGATTCAAGATGAGATATTAGAACTAACTTTTCTAATATCATACTGAACACTGAACTTTTAGCTGAGAAGAATCAGGCTCGGAGATTCCATTGAATAAAAAGAGTAAGTATGAAGTATTTTCTTTTTTAAAATTTAATGGGGGTTTTTTAGGAAAAAAATTGTCTAAAAAAGCCCTAAATAAGGGGACAATAATTAAAAAAAGGTAGGTTGAGAAACAATGACTTAGATTGAGTACACTCGTAGACATGACCAGGTAGCCAGGATAATACATTAGAAGCTAGAAAGAAAATACCAGATGATCAAAGAAAGTGTACCATACTACAAGTACAAATCCCAGTCAGTACGAGAGACCCCAACCCACAAGCTGTACTGGAACCGCACCATAATAACGGATAAGACAATCTCGCACAACAGACCAGACATAACCGCTATGGACAAGAAGGAAAAGGCTACCTATCTGATTGACAACAGAGGAACCCAACACTGGCATTCTCCAGAAAACCGATGAGCAAAAAATCAGGAAGTACACAAACCTAACAGAAGATCAAATTTATGTGGCATATGCAACAAGCAACGACCATCCTAATCATCGTATCAACTACCAGAAATGTGCCAAAGACCCTAAAAATCAACCTAGCACCAATAGATCTTCCAGCCTACAAGGAATTCCAGAAAGTCACAATGTAACACAATCCTGAACACCTGTAGGACAGTCAGAGAGTTCCTCAATCAACTAACACTAGACATAACCACCCTGGTAGCAATACACATCATTGGGTGGAATCCCCAATCAGGGAGAAATAATATAAAAGAAATAATAATATTTATGGTGCAACACTGAACGCCATCCACACAGCTGTATACTGTGTTGCCTTCACAGCCGCTAGGATTAATGGAAGAGAAAAGAAAGAGAGTCCAGCAGCAGAAGAACCGAACACAGAAGGAACTGCCAGCTTGGAAAAGAAGACTTCAGCAGAAGATAGGAGAATTAATAGTCAAGATAGGCAATTGACCCAGTACCAACGAAGTAATAGGAGTAAGAAATTGATTGGAAAAGTGAAAAACACCCGCAGCGGTTGTTTTTCATTTTACTGAGACAGCGTCCACGAGACAAAAATCAGAGAATAGGAGAATATTTGAACACATTGAATCAGAATCTCCTTGCACTAGCAAGACTACGCCGATACAAAGAGAGCTCCCAGAGGAAAATAAACAAACAAATTTCGAAGAGGACCAAAGAGCTTTCTACAAGAGTCGAAGAAGGGAACAGACCACCCCAGCAGAAGACGATCGAGGAGTTCTGAGGCAACATATGGGAGCAGGGAAATAAGACGTAACAGCCGAGTCCCCTGGACAAAACTAGAGCGGAAGAAAACCAAGTAAAAAGATGAATAAGTAAGAGATTCGGGAGGAAGAAGTCAAACAGTTGATCAAACAGAAACTCCAACAATTGCCGAGTCCCAGGAATAGATAACGTCCACAACTACTGGTACAAGAAGCTCACTTGCAGGCAGAGAGGTTCACTGAAATGATAAGGCACCAAGAGAGAATCCCAAAGTTTCTCACTCAAGCAATCACATATCTGAAGCTTAAAGATGAAGACACACGAAATGCCTTGAAATACAGCCCAATCACCTGCTTCTCAACGATGTACAAGATCCTGACCGTCTGCATAACCAAGGAGATATCAGACCACTTGGAGAGCCAGAACATAATGGCTGAACAGCAGAAAGGATGCAAGTGGATGAGCAAGGGGAATTTAGCCATAGATGCCGCGGTTACAGAGCAAGCGCTGCAACCTGTACACAGCCTACATCGATTATTGCACGGCCTTCGACTCGATGCCTCAAAAGTGGCTAATAGAGACATTGAACATCTACAAAGTCAATCCGATTGTGACAAACTTCCTAGGAGCAATGAAAATGCTGTACCACCATTACGGTTTCAGCGAGATGTCCTGAGCCTACTGTGGTTCTGTTTAGTACTTAACTCGCTATCCACCATGCTCAACAGCAGCAAGTACAGATATAACCTCAAAGAAGAAAGGAAGAACCTGTACACCCACCGACCTAATGTACATGGATGACACCAAGCTATATGCAGCAACCGTCAAGCAACTCTGGCAACTACTCCAGATCACTGAAGAATTCAGCAATGATATCAGGGTGGAATTTGGTCTAGACAAAGGTAAGATCCATGGATTGCATCCGTGAAAATTAGTTGGCCGAAACCATCAGTTACAGGCTGGTAAAGAGATGGATGCCATAACATAGGGAGAGACCCACAAATACCTGGGGTTGATGCAGGCTCAGCAGTTACAGCACAAGTCATTTTTCAGTCAGATGCCTGACTAAAAAATACCATCACAGACTGAGAAGCCTGCTGAAAGCAAAGCTGAATGGAAGGAACACAGTTAAATACATCATCATCAAGGCGCTTTTTTTTTTTTTTTTGGTAGTTGTTGGCGCATCGGCTTCTGTGGCCATAGTGCACCTCCAAGGTATTTGCAGTACTTTGATCCAAGCCCGAGGCGGGATTCGAACCCGCGACCTTTGGGTTGCCAGGCAGGCACCTTACCCACCTGGCTAGCCTGGTCGGCCATCAAGGAGCCCGGAGTTTCTGTTGACACATGTCACCAATGCCTTCTGGCTTCAGAAACAATCTAATACATCACTGCGGGATGCAAGGTAACCAACCAGACACATGCCGGTAGTCAGGATAATATATGAGAAGCTAGCAAGGAAATACCAGTTGATCAAACAAAGTGTAAAAAAAAAAAAAAAAAAAAAAAAAAAAGGTTTTAACTGCAGCCATTATCAATCCACTGACCCACTGCAGGATAGAAGCCTCCTCAACAGTAGTTCATGTTGAGGGAAATGAACCATAATTTGCCACGCTGGTCCAGAGTTGGGGGGGGGATTTGTCAGATCGACCGTACTTAGCAGTTAGGGGTTTGAACCCAGGTCTACTCAAGGAGCGTATGCTACTGTACTCCCGCTCCTGACCACTCGGCTACGGAAGCCTGTAAATAGTGTACCATACTACAAGTATGAACCCCAGGCAGCACTAGAGACCCTAACCCACAAACTGTTCTGGCACCGCGCCATAATAGCGGATAAGATAATTCCGCACAACAAATCAGGATTGCCCTATCAGCAAAGCCTTCCTTTTCACTGGTAAATAACTTAAATAACTTAAATATTTTTTCAGTGGTAAACACTCAACATGTAAATTATGGTTGGCTCTCATTTAGTGGAAGAAAGGGACTTGGAAGTTACGATATGGTCGAAAGTGAAGTTCTTCAAGCAGAGACAAACCAGGTCAAAAATTCTTACCAGGGAAAACTTGTAGTGATCTCACTAGTGTTTATGGCCAAAATCATACAGGCCTCAGCCCACCAGGGTTTTCCCTATAAGTCTTATGGCCAGTCTGCCTCCATCTGCAATCATTGTAGACTGGTTGCAAGGACGGTCCACGGCGTCCTATTGATGATCTACCGTACATTTGCTAGCGGAGATAAGGACATCATATTCCCATTATATAAGGCTATTGTTAGAGCACACTTCGATTACTGTGTAAACCAAAACTAAGACATTGAGCTTCTTGAAAGTATCCATAGATAGTTAAACTAGCTTGGTGAGGTCAGCAAAAGGGCGCTCATACCAGGAAGAACTTCGAATATGTGGGTTGCACATCTTGGAAACTAAGCACCTTAGAGGAGACTTGATTGAGGTGTTGAAGGCTGTGAGAGGCAAAAGTAAAATGAATCAGGACAAAATTTTCTCTGTTATGAATGATTCAATGTTCAATTCAATTTTCAATGTTATAAATAAATAACTGCAAAGTACTGCATATGGGTATAAGTAACCCCAGATTAACGCACTGACTGTGTGGTACTACACTTAGGGTGATAGAAAATGATAAAGATCTTGGGGTAATTGTGCAGGCAGATATGAAGTTTTCTGAGCAAAGTAGACAGAGCAGGTCATGGGGTATTGTCAATGATATACAGGAATTTTGCTAGTTGGGAACAGGAGGTGATTATCCCTGTATATAAGGCAATGGTCAAGCCACGTCTTGAATACTGCGTACAAGTCTGAAAGCCTCATTTTAGGAAGGATGTAGAGTTGCTTGAGCATGTACAGAGAAAGGTAACAAGAAGGGATCCTCTTACCAAGAAACGCTTAAGTTCTGCAAATTGCAGCAGCTGGAGACTAGGAACCTGCAAGGTGATCTGATTGAGGTGTATAAATCCTGGAATGGGTTGAGCACGCTGAATTTTGATGAGATTCTTCTACTTGCTCAGATTATGAACCAGAGGGGCCATAAATTCAAATAAAGGAAAGAGTTGTAGAATAGATGTTCAGAAATTTGCCTTTAGCCAGAGAGTGGTTAATTGCTGGAACAAACTTCCATCTGTCGTTGTGAAAGTTGATAGCTTAAATAAATTCAAGGAGGGAATGGATGTATGAAATTGTTTTTTTTTTTTTGTTTTTTGGCTGATGCTACATAAGCTTTGCTTGTGTAGCATCAGCCAAACACTTGCTTTCTTGCATCACATGCCTTCATTACTACTCTTTCTACTATTGTAGCACTAGGAATCATAAATTGAAGTTACGGGAGAGGAGATGTTTAGACGGCATTGCAGGCAGTTTTATTTTAGCCAGCGAGTTATAAATTACTGGAATGAGTTACATACCTGGGTGGTACAGGCTGACAGTTTTGGGAAATTCAAAAGTCAGCTGGATAGTTACCTACAAGGGGAGGGAAATGCATACGTTATATATTTCCTCTTCTTTTATTATTTATTAATTTTATTATTATTAATTTTTTTTCCTTGATTGGTGCAGCAACACTTAGGCTTCCTTGCTCCATATGACCATTACTAATACCAATAATTTCGTGACAGATAACAGTAAAGCAAATAATACGTATCGTATTATTTGCTTCACTGTTATCTGTCAGGTTAGCTGTTATTCTGCCACTATGCTGCGAAATTTTAATATTATGTTAATATAATTTTTTGATGATTTGGACCTTGCCATAATTGCAAATTCCAAACAGAAACATAATTTTTGCTAATTATTATTTGAATATATTGAATAATGCTAGCCCTCATAAAGGGATGGTTGAGTGGGAGAAGACAGAGAGTGGTAATCAATGGACACTGCTCATCGTGGACTAATGTTATTAGTGGAGTCCCTCAGTGTTCAGTTGTGGATCGATTGTTGTTTTCTGTATTTATAAATGATATTGATGATGGTATATCAAGCTTAATATCCAAGTTTGCAGACGATACGAAGGCTGGCAGGGTTCTGAAGGATACTAATGACTACGCTGCTGCAACAGGATCTAGAAAAGTTGAGCAGATGGACTGATAGGTGGCAAATAAAGTTTAACACTGACAAATGTAAAGTACTACATATTGGAAGCAGCAACTCCAGAGTGACGTATCAACTCTGTGGTACTACACTGACAGTGGTAGAGAACGAAACGGACCTGGGGGTAATTGTGCAGGCAGATATAAAGTTTTCTGATCAGTGCAGACGGTCTGCAAGAGTAGCTCATAGTGTCTTGTCAATGATATACAGGAATTTTTCTAGCAGGGATAAGGAGGTGATTATCCCCTTATATAAGGCAATGGTCAGGCCACACCTTGAGTACTGCATACAGGTCTGGAGGCCTTATTTTAAGAAGGATGTAGAGCTGTTGGGAGGAGTACAGAGAAGGGCAACAATATTAGTGAATGGAGCAAAGGGTTGCTCTTATGAAAAAATGTTTAAATTTTGCAAATTACAGTGTCTGGAGACTAGGCACCTGCGAGGTGATCTGATTGAGGTGAATAGCTTGAGCATGCTCAATGCTGATGGAATTCTTCCTCTTGCTCAGAATAATCATTTGAGGGGACATAAATTCAAATTGAGGAAAGACAGATGTAGGATAGATGTGCGGAAGTTTGCCTTTAGCCAACGGGTGGTTGGTTTGTGAAACAGACTTCCATCCTTTGTTGAGGAAGTTGATAGCCTAAATAAATTTAAGGCTGAGCTGGACAAGTACTTGGAACGAACGGAGGGGTGAAATTGGAGCGTGTTTTTTTTTTTTTTTTTTTTTTGGCTGATGCTGCATAAGCTTGCTTTCTTGCTTCATATGCCTCTACTAATGCTAATAGGCAATTCAATATATCTTATTTTCAATAATTGGCCTGGTCATCATTATTTTACTTTTACCTTTACTCTTTTATTATTATTAATTTTATCGGGTATAATGCATAAAACCAACTCAGGCTATCTTAGACTTTATGGGTTCTTTAGGCCACAGGGCTCACTTTGAATATTTACTGGGCATACCTTTATTCTAAATCCTTGTTCTTTAGGCCTAATGACTTAATATGAATACTTTTATTGTACTATAATGTACTTTATAGAGCTGTACTTTATAGAGCATCCTTATCTTACATACAAATGTAATTATATATAGAGGGTGATTCACTACCAGTGCGACAAACTTGCAGGAGGTGTAGGGGGCCCCCAAAGACGAATCGGAATCACATAGCATTGCAGGGTCCGAAATGCCTTCGTCATGCGGTAGAGGACGTTGATCGGGAGATTGCGTGAACAGCGATCCCGCTGGAAGTCAGCATTTGCGAAACGGTTCCCGAGGCAGTAGGATGGACGAGTATTCAAACGTTGAACTGGCCGACATGCACCTCCCATATGGAGCTGCGGACTGTAATGGGCGTGCCGCTCTCCGCTTGTACCAGAAATGTTTCCCGCACAGTCGTGCTCCTTATCATACGATTTTCGCACCTGTGCACAGAACGTTACGTGAGACTGGTTGTTTCACGAGAGGTATCATGAATCGAGAGCGAACGACAAGGACGCCAGACAATGAGGAGTATGTCCTACGTCTTGTAGAAGGAAATCCGAGTACGAGTACTTGAGCGATAGGCCGACAATTGGGTATTTCCCAATCCACTGTATGGAGGATACTGTCAACAAACCAAATGGGTTCATACCATTTGCAACGCATCCAATCTTTGGACCCTGCGGATTATCCATTCCGGAGTACTTTTGCTACTTGGTTTCTTCAACAGAAACGGTTCGCAAATGCTGACTTCCAGCGGGATCGCTGTTCACGCGACCTCCCGTTCAACGTCCTCTACCGCATGACCAAGGCATTTTGGACCCTGAAATGCTATGTGATTCCGATTCGTCTTTGTGTCCCCTACACCACCTGCAGGTTTGTCGCACTGGTAGTGAATCGCCCTGTATATATATTGATTAGAATAAGAAGAAAGTGGAAACGAGCATGAGGAAAAATGGAAAAGAGAGGAACTAGTCTAATGTAGTTAAAGGCAGCAAATGCTAAACCTATGCAGTCATGGACAATAAAGTGAAAAAAAGACAATCAACAACATTGGAGGCTTGAAGTGGTGGAACAGATATTTAGTCTCTAGAGCAGGGGTGGGCAACAGCCGGCCCGCGACGATGTTGAATCCGGCCCCCTCGTTAAATGCATAAATATAGAAAATCCATACCTGACAACACTCGCCGTAAACGTTCGGCTTAATTCGGTTCAATCGGGAATCGCGGCCAGTACAACAGTAACCAAGTGATTCTACGCAGCGTCAAAGAGTTATTTCCTAATTATTATTGTAGCATCGATCGAACGAAGTTCCTTTGGGTTTGACTTCTTATTGAAAAAAATAATATTGGTGCGAGATATTTTATGTTTTATGCCTTTTCTAATTATTACAATTTTTAATTTAATATAATTTATAGCCCATAAAATGAGCCAATTAACAAAAAAAGAAAAATTGATGCCGAATGGCGCATTTTCAATGATAATTGGACATTCAGATATTTTTTTTTAAAAATACATTAATATTTTGGTAATTCAAGTAATATAACATTTTTTAGGGTCTGATTTTTTTTATTAAATCGTTCAATCTATTCCGGCCCGCATCATGATGCGAAAATTTCATTCGGCCCGCATCATGATGCGAAAATTTCATTCGGCCCGCATCATGATACGAAAATTTCATTCGGCCCGCTGACGAAAAAAGTTACCCACCCCTGCTCTAGAGCTAAGTTCCGGTTAACCCTTCCCCATCTCTTCCATCATGCAGTATGATTGATGTCTTTTGTGGTTATGATGAACACCATGGTGAGATCCAAACTTCCTTACGTCTCGAGGGTACAGCTCTAAAAAGGTGTTTGCAAGCTGTCAGCTAGTTAGTACACTGGACCGAACTGATTGGTAACTCTCTAGGAGGCTTCCGGATCAGCTAGTGTATAATCTTTCTACCTCTACTCTGCCAGATAGTGACTGGAGGGAGTCCAAGTAGTGTGTAAGCGGGGGTGGGCATTTTCGAAGACATGTTGTGTCAAGGATCTCGGTATATTCTTATCATGTGTATGCCATATCCAAAAATTTCATTACTTCATACAGCATGCATGTCTCGTCCCCACTTTTTCTTACTATTGAATACACCATGAATAGCCAAACTAATAGAGCAAACGTATCTGCGAAAAAGATCTAAACCTCCCAAACACTTCCCAGTTCATTTCACAAAGAAACGTGGTCTCAGTAATGTCCATTTCCACTTACAGTCTGCCAAACCCCATGTATTTTATTTTATTATTTTTTTTTTTTGACAGAGTCTCAGTTTTCGGTTGATTCATTTACTGCTCATCTCAGTTGCCCAAATTATTCGCTGTATGATTCTTTTTGCCTTAAAGGTGGAACTTGGTGCATATATCCAAGATTACCTTACAATCTTAACCATACAGCCAACACGCTTGATCTTTTTCTCACAAACAACCCTTCTATGTACAAGGTCGAAGTGAGTGGTCCTTTAGAAACCTCAGATCACAACTTGGTGATTGTCTCTTCTCTAATGGAGCCTTATCTCGTGGCTGTTCCTAACCTCATATTGTTTGGCATTAGAAGAATGCAAAATGAGATGACTTGCGAGATTTCTTTTCTTGTTTCCTTGGTCAGATTACTGTTTCAAAACTTCTGATGTTAACGTTTCCTCAGAACGTGTCAGTGAAATTATTCTTGTAGGAATGGAATCCTTTATTCCACACTACATTTTAAAATCTCGTCGTTTATCTAAACCTTGGTTTTCCAATAAATGTGCTAAGGCTGTTCGAGAGAAGAATGTTGCATATCGCAATTGGCTTGTTTCCAATTCTTCAGTTTCATTTTCTGCCTACACCAGAACTTGCAACAATTGTAAAGCAGTAATTAATTAGTCCAAACTAGATTCTGAACAGACTAAGAGTAGAAAACTTGCTTCTTGCCCTAATGGTAGCCGAGCATTCTGTTCTCTTTTTTTTTATTGGCCGCAACTTTTGCCCATATCTGCTCCCACCTCAAAACCAGATGGTTCTATGGTCACTTCAGCTAAGGATAAAGCTGACCTGTCAGCATCCTATTTTTCTTCCAACTCGTGTATTAATGACCTTTGTAAACCACCTCCCACCATTCCCAGTATGCTCCGTTCAATGACTCCTGTGGTCTTCCATCTAAAGTATTTTGAACAGTCTTGATTCTAAGAAATCTGCAGATCCTGATTTTATTTCTCCACTTGTTCTCAAAACCTGTGCTCCCAACCTTACTCCTGTTCTTTGCCTCCTTTTTTCACTTTCTTATTCCAAAGGCGTTTTTCCTTCAGCTTGAAAATTTGCTCATATCC
The DNA here is from genome assembly GCF_048544385.1 of Mastigoproctus giganteus. Taxonomy (NCBI): domain Eukaryota; kingdom Metazoa; phylum Arthropoda; class Arachnida; order Uropygi; family Thelyphonidae; genus Mastigoproctus; species Mastigoproctus giganteus. The sequence continues at coordinate 196,818,079 of NC_143578.1, read as the reverse complement.
AGCCAGTTCCTAAAAAGGGTAACAAATCCCTCCCATCTAATTATCATCCGATTGCAATTACTTCTACTCTTTCTAAAGTAATGGAGAAATCAATTAACCGCCAACTCTTAAACTACCTAGAAACCTTCCATCTGATCAACGATCGCCAGTATGGATTCGGTCAATTTCAATGCACTGGTGATATTCTGGCTTATGTCACCCATTTATGGACTAATTCAATGGAAAAGTTCGGTGAAACACAAGCAGTTGCTCTTGACATCTCATATGCTCTCGATCGTGTTTGGCATAAAGGTCTTCTAAACAAGCTTCCATCTTATGGTTTGCCAACTGTTTTTGTAATTGATTATCCTGTTTTCTCTCTGATCGTTCACTGAGGGTGATGGTAGATGGCTATCTGTCTTCTAACTTCTCCACTAATGCCGGTGTCTTCCAAGGCTCAGTTCTTTCCCCCACTCTTGTATATTAATCATTTGACCTCAGGGGCTCACATCTGGTGAGTATGGGCTTGGCAAACCTAGGGTCCTGAGCTGGATATCATCATTCTTCTCTTTCTTGCCTTCTTGGTGTTTCCCTTCTACTTCTGACTCTCTCTCTCTCTCTCTCTCTTTCCCTCCCCTCCTCTTTCTCATGGTAACATGGGAAATTTTTTTGGCTGGTGCAGCATAAGTCTCATACTTACTTGTACCATATGGCTAATAATAATAATAATAATAATAATAATAATAATAATAATAATCTTCTTCCATTGACTGGAAATCCTATCCATAGTTTTGCCGATGATAGCACATTGCATTCCAATTTTCATTTTGAGAAACCTTGCCCTGCTCAATGAGCTTCAGCTCCTCGAATATCTGCTGCCAATTCCTTAAATGCCGATCTCCAGGTAATTCTCCAGTGAGGTAGTGACAACTTAGTAGATTTCAATCCTTCTAAAATTCAGTCTTGTCTTATATCTCGCAAAAGGATACTTCTGCTCCTCTGCTTATCTCTGGTGACAGAGATAAGCAGAGGAGCAGATTTCTAAGCAAAATGATATATCTCTTTGGGGGATTACCCTGACTTCTAATCTCTCTTGGCACAAGCACATTACAAATATTGCTTCCTCTGCATCTAAAAAACTTGGTTTTCGCTTTCCCTTCCCAGCGTTACTTTTCTTCCAAACAGCTGTTCACTCTGTACAAATCGCAAATCCACCCTACCATGGAATATTGTTCCCACATCTGCGGCAGTGCCCCCAAAGCCTCTCTCAGGCTTCTTGGTTCGTTCAGAAGGGGGCAGTTAGGTCAATTAATGATTAATCTCTAACAGAGTCTCTCCACTCGCTGTCTCATAGACGTACTACTGTTTCTGCTGCATGCCTCTTCTACAGATATTTACATGGGCAGTGTTATTCTGAATTGGCTTCTATAATTTGCACTCTCACTTTCAAAACAGTCCGAACACGTGCTCCTACCAGCCAACATCCATTTACTCTCCAACTTCAAACTCACAGAACCAACTTTTCATCTTCCTCGTTTATTCATTCAACTGCTGGAACAATTGAATTCATTCAACTGCTGTTTTCTGGAACAACTTATTTCATAAGTATTTCTTGAAAATTGCAATCTACAGAAGTTCAAGTCCAATGTCAACAAATATCTTCTTTCGTCTTCTCAACCTCCAACCGAAGCATGGTACTAAGTACTATAGGTTCTAAAACCTCTCGTGTTTTGGGTTTACATAAAAAAAAAAAAAAAAAAAACACATATGGGGGGGGGAGGATAAAGAAGAAGAAGGTAGTGTTCAAGCAACGTTCCAACCGAACAGAGGGGTGAAGTGGAAGTGGTTTTTTTTTTTTTTTTTGGCTGATGCTGCATAAGCTTGCTTTCTTGCATCAAATGCCTCTACTAATGCTAATGCTAAAGCAATTTAGAAAATTGTGCAGTTAAAAGAAATTTAGCGGCTACCCCTAGAAAACACCCTTGTCCGAATTATGTGAAATCTCACCAAAGTGGAAATGTAGCCTAACAATATTACGTGACCAAATAAATTGAAAATAATAATTAATAAAATGAAAAGAAATAAAATAAAATTTATATATATATATTTTTTTTTTAATTTTATTTATTAATAATATATATATATATATGACAACTATAACCTGCACAAGAAGCTTAAAGAAGCTGGAAACATCTACAAACCGTCTCCTATCCCAAGTTTATATACGGACAACAATCAACCTATACTAAGCAAACAAGCCAAACTCGACACCTGGAAGAGCTATATATACAATCTGTTCGGCACCAACAGAAAACCGGCAGAAACGCAACAACAAACACAGGAAGACAATCTCCACATATTAACATCTGAAGTGGAACATGCCATCCGAATAACAAAGCCAGGCAAGGCCTGTGGACCTGATCAGATTCATGTGGAACTGCTGAAACAACTAGACTACAGCAACATCCAACAACTAACGAAATCGTTCAATCAAATCTACAACAACAACGACATTCCATCCGAATGGCTCCAATCCATCTTTGTGGCCCTACCAAAAAAGGCTACCAGCCGGAAATGCGAAGACTTCAGGCTGATCAGTCTAATGAGCCAGGTGCTAAAAGTCTTCCTCAAGGTGATTCAGCAAAGGATAAGATGTAAGTGCGAAAATGCACTAGGAAACACACAGTTCGGATTCTGCAGGGGACTAGGCACCAGAGAAGCAATTTTCTGTTTACAAATATTGCTACAAAGGTGCTATGAACATCAAAAAGACATGTATATATGTTTTATTGACTACGAGAAAGCCTTCGATTCAGTAGACCACGACCGTCTAATTGACCGACTGAGAAAACTTGGGCTTGAAAACAATGATATCAAATTTATTACAACTCTCTACTGGAATCAAACAGCCCGGCTTCGATATGACAACGACCTGACAGACCCAATTCCAATAAAAAAAAAGGCGTCCGGCAAGGCTGTCCATTATCTCCCATTCTTTTTAACATCTATTCGGAAATGATCTTCGACCAAACACTGGCTGACAAGAACATCGGCATAAAAGTTAACGGACACTACATCAATAACTTAAGATATGCCGATGACACAGCACTAATAGCGGATTCAGAACAAGATTTACAGACCATCTTGAACGAAGTGGACATAGAAAGCCAAGCATGGCGGCTACGAATCAACAAAAAGAAAACAAAGGTGATGAAGGTCAGCAGGACTGCAAGCAATATCACGATCAAACTAAACAACGAAAAATTAGAGCAAATACACCGCTTCAAGTATCTGGGAGTACTCATTGATGACCAGCTGAACCATGAGGCCGAAATCAAAAGCAGAATTGAACAAGCCAGGCAGGCATTCACCAAATGGAGAACCCTCCTCACCGACAGAAGCTTCTTGAACATCATGCTCAAATTACGCACATTGAAATGCTACATCTGGCCAATACTGCTCTACGGTGTAGAAACCTGGACTCTAACATCAGCCACTACAAAAAAGCTCCAGGCCTTCGAAATGTGGCTCTACCGAAGAATGCTGAAAATTCCGTGGACAGCCAAGATAACCAACGCACAGGTCCTGCAGGACATGCACACGGAACAGGACCTGCTCAAAACCATCATCAGCAGGAAATGCAAATACCTAGGTCACATCGCTAGGAACCAACAAAAATATCACCTACTACCACTCATCCTGGAGGGAAAGATCGAAGGCAAGAAACGCCCAGGCAGACCGAAAATGGCATGGCTAGATAACATTAACACCTGGCTTCACATGACAACAGCACAAATTCTACACGCAGCGCTAGACAGAGAACAATATCAAAACGAAGTCGCAAACGCCATTCGGCAGCATTAAATGAGAAGAATATATATATATATATATATATATATATATATATTTTTTTTTTTTTTTTTTTTTTATTATTATTTTTTTTTAAGGATGAAATTCAGTGTACGGTACACCTCATGTTGTGACACATAACGAAAAGAAGGTTGCATGAAGGATGTGAACTGAGAAAAATTATTGCAATTAGAAGGAAAGAAAAAAAAAAACACATATTAGAGGGGTTATGTTTTTAATCGACTCTCAGTTTTGTTTATTGAAAAAAGGGTTAGTTTTTTTCTGTGAAATAATACTACTAATAAAAATACATGCTTGTTTTCAATAAAAAGAAGTGGGCTAAGATTTAGTACTCGGTGCACCCTTCTATGCTCGCCGACGAGGCAATGGTCTTGGGGTGTTTATTCCCCCTCTTCCAGCTGTTTTAAAATAGGAAAACGAGTTGCCGATTTTAAAACGGCGGTCTTGGGGTGTTTATTCCCCCTCTTCCAGCTGTTTTAAAATAGGAAAACGAGTTGCCCATTTTAACCACTGCCGCCATTTTGAAAGATGCACCGAGTACTAAATCTTTACCAAAGAAGTGAAATTAAATATATTTTTCCGCTGAGTGAATTTAATAATTTTTCATTATTTGCTATTTCTTCGTAAAATTCTTCAAGAATTAGCAAAATTGAACTTGTATTGCTTACATCGTCTCTACATCATTAACGTCCACAACTTATTTAAAAAACTCTTTCCGTTGTATCATTGGTTCTCGCCAAATATTATTTTGTTTTCTATTATGTGTGGCATAATAATAATAATAATAATAGTAATACAGTAACATATCTTACTTCCTCTGTGATCTGTGGAGGCTACATGTCCAATCCGTGACGGTTTGCTTTGTGGGATAAACGACTGAAATTTAGAGACATAAACACCATGAAAGTTGAAATACTTTACGGGAACATTTTCTTGGATTTTGTCCCGTGAACGATTCCACGGGGTCTGAATATACAGTATATCCAATCGGCTTATTGAGCTAAATCTAAATATTCAGAATTTACCTGTCCATATAGATTTGTATACAATGAATCATGCTAAATCAATAAGTTTAGAAATAATATTTTCTCTGTTCAATTATAATTTGGCGTGATATTTTAAACAAAATTAATCTGGTAAGTAAAGTGTTCCAAAAAATGAATTTTGATAGACGCTCTTGAATATCTACACAATACCATGGAATATTAATTGAAAATAGAGCAGAAAAAGCATTCCAAAAAGATCTCAATTTCGCTAATACAGTACTGTAATATAATATGGCTACTCTCATTGGGATAGCCCTAGCTGCTGGCCTTGTTTCCAGAAGTAAGCTTCTGAAAACAAAGCGAAAAAAAAAAAAACAAAAACCGCAATTTCGGTTATGAAAGTAGAGACGAAGCTGTTCAGGTCCGTAACAAAATTTCGAAATTAATTTTTTATTGCAAATTATGGACACCACGATTTTCTCGTTAATTCAAATTCAAAGGTTTGCGAATATGAATGAACATGTAGAAATAAAACAAAAAAAAAAGGCCAGATAATGATTTTTAAGTCATTGAAAAGATTTACATATTAAATTAAGTGACATTGATCGTAGTGAGTCTGATATTGCCGGTTTAACATTATTTGAAGAAATTAGAGTACTTCAAATTTATGACAATATGACCCCGTTTGAAGTGTTACAATATAAGATTTTTTTTTTTTTTTTTTTTTTTAGCTTTACCAATTTGTCTCGGGTGAAAGGAGTTTTTCAAAATTAAAATTGGCTGAACTCCAGTATAGGGTACACCGATGAAAGACGGCAGTGATTGACAGGTGGATGTAATGCGACAGTACATGGTTGTTTGGGATTGTAGCAGTAAATTTCTCCGCCCAGTGGGCGTGGTCGTAGAACAGAGTGATTATTGTGGTTATTCTGTGATTATTGTGGAGGTGTTTTCTTTCTGATTGTTTTGTGTCATCAAGGAGGGGTGTTAGCTTAGGTAGGGTGTTTATTCCCCCCATCCAGACAGAGAAGAAAAATGCATGGGATGCATATAAATTATCAAGCGACTCAGAAGCCTAAGGCAGATATAAGCTAGTCTGTAATCAGGTCACAAAGGAGGTTAGGCAGGCGAAGGCAGATTACGAGAAATACTTGGCAAAAGATGCTAAGAAAAACAGCAAGGATTTCTTTACTTATATAAACTCTAAAAGGAAGGGGATGAATCTGATTGGTCCACTTGACATCGATGGTTTGACTGTTGATGATCCTGCTCAGATAGCAAACAAACTGAATGAGTATTTTGCATCTACATTCAGACATGAGGGATTATTAAGGTTTGAAAATGGCAGTAGGTTATCAAATTGTAGCAGGGTGCTTAATGATTCTGTAATAGTTTTATTGCAAATTATATTTTGGAACAAATAAATATAAATGAAATAATAAATTTGTATCTCAATAAGAAACATAACTTTGTATAATTTTTTTAATATTATAATTTGCTTTCATTTTATTACTATTATCAGGTGCTGGCCGTCCTAAAGGTGCCAAGGGTGCAATGAACAGAAACAATTTGGCCTTGTGTTGTTAAGCCTAATACCAACAACAACAACCACTAGTCACTCACTTGCACCAGGACATTCAGTCACTCATCTTCACCACAGCATTCAGTCACTCACATTCACCACAATATTCATTCTTCCAAATCATTTACTCACAGCCATGCATCTACTCACTTCCTAGCATTTAGACTTGCTCATTCACACAAGGATACCACAGTTACTCTCAGCTTACTGTTGTTCTTCTGCTGAGAGGTCATTTATCAATTGATTGATTAATCAATTTATAAACTTAATGATTTGAGTTATTTAATTAAGAATTTTAACAATTCAGTTTAATCATTTAACGATCACTCACATTCACTACGATATCCAGTGTTTCAATCATTTACTCGCAGCTCTGCGTCTTCTCACTTCCTAGCATTCAGACTTGCTCATTCACACAAGGATACCACAGTGACTCTCAGCTTACTGTTATTCTTCAGCTGAGAGAGAGGCTGCTAATCAATCAATTTACCATTTATAAATTTAATTGAGTTATTTAATTAAAATATTTTTACAATTCAGTTTTAATCATTTATCAGTTTAACAATAAATCACTCACATTCACCACAACTTAGTCTTTCAAATAATTTATTCATAGCCATGCATCTACTCACTTCCTAGCATTTAGACTTGCTCATTCACACAAGCATACTACAGTGACTCTCGGCTTACTCTTATTCTTCAGCTGAGAGGTAGCTCTAGCTGCAGGCACCATTTAGCCTCTTGGTGGTCCTATTGGTTATTTGGTAAATTTAGATATGTTTATTCAAGTTGATTTTAGGACATGTACTATGATGGGGGTAGTACCAGCCTGCCCTTATTCCTATTCAGTCATGTAGGTTTTTTTCCTGATGGGGAGGAGTCAAGTTTGCAGTCTTGTCTGGTATGTTTCTTCATTTTAGGTGGTCATGTCCAGTTAATCTTGTTTCTTTCCCTCCATCATTGTAATAAGTAAATAGGAATGAAGAGAAGATTCTGAAAATTTATTTATGTTTTTTGTATGATTGAAGATGTCAGTGAAGGGGGAACACATTTCACCATAATAACGTAAAAGCCCACACAATTTGAATTATCAGAATTATTAAAAATGCTATAAGATCGAGTTTACTACGTGTTTATAATTGGATGAACTAACAGAAAAGCCCAATAAACCGGAAAGTGCAAATTTCTTTTATGGTAGTGACCTCCAGAAATGTGTTTTACAAAAATATCACCAAGTCATTCAAAATTGATTCTTATAATGGAACATATGATAACGATGAAAGTGTAGTGCAATTTCCAGTATAAAAATGACCTTTGAGAGAGATAAATAGCTTAGTTATATAGTGAAAATTTCAACTTCCGAGGTCTTGGAACGAATTACCAAAAAAAAAACAAAGTGTTATAGGGTTCACGTTATGTTATTTTCCTGATACCTCCATTTATTCCTATGGGATGCAAAATACATTTTCTTGATTTTTTTAAGTTTTCCCTGGCCGGCAAAAACTTAAGTAAAATCGAATTTCCACAAGTTGGGGAGTTCCTGTACTCTAGATACGGCCTAACCACAGCCTTTTATAATGTGATAATCACGTCGTTATCTCTACCAGCAAAGTTTCTGTATATCATTGACAAAATCCCATGACCTATCCTAGCAGCACATCTGCACTAATCAGAGAATTACATATCTGACTGCACAATTACTGCCAGGGCTTTTTCATTTTCCACTATCCTGAGTGTACTACAACACAGTTATAGTACACTTGAGGCAATGGAAAATGAATTGCAGTAGCATACTGCCATTAACCACCCTGTTAACCTTTGTATCATCTGCAAACTTTGACATGAGCCTGATATATGTTCATCTATATCATTAATAAATATTGAAAACAACAACGGGCCCAGCACTGAACCCTGGGAAAGTGTGTTTTAAAATTAAAACTCCACTTATAACATTAAAGAAGTAATGCAGGACAATATGGACAGGAATGCAATTATACTGCAGTCACAGGATGGATTTGTTAAAGGGCAATCTTGTCTAACCAATCTAATGGGTTGCTAGGATGCAGTGAACTGGATGCAAAAAATAATTTTGGTATCATATACTTGTATTCCAAGAAGGGTTTTAATACTGTTTCACATAAAATACTGCTGTATAAACTGGAGCAGTGGCATTAAGAGCAAGTTACTGCTTTGGATAAAGGAATGGTTAAGTGGAAGAAGACAGAGAGTGGTTATGGCGCCTCCGTAGCCAGGTGGGAAGGAGCAGCAGTGCATAGCACACGCTTCTTGATTAGACCGGGATTCGAGCCCATCACCACTAAATACGGAGGATGTGGAAAGGTCAGAGAATAACCACTGCATATTCCCGGAGCAATATGGCCTTAGTTGCTAATGCTCCTAAAAACCAAATAACAAACAAACAGAGAGTGGTTATCAATGGGTGTTTAACTAGTGACTCCATTATTTTCCTTGGAGCATGTTACAGACCTTTTTAGGAATGTGGAACATGTTAAGCTGACAGGTCTGTAATTATTCATGTCACCTTCTGATTCCCCTTTATGAATGAGTGGAGGGGGTAGCCTCATTAAGGTTCAGCAGGGTGTGCTGCTTGTCTGTCTTCTGTACAGCCCAGTAGATTGGCACTGTATATTCCTGGAAGGAATCCTTCAGATTCTCAATTGTTTATTCTGTTGTTTAATGAGGTCTGTCAAACACCTTCCTCCTCCTTTCCAGGCTATTGTCAGTCACTCAGCTGCCACATTCAGACAGTGGTGGCTCTTCGTCATCATTGTCCTGGTCCTTCTCATGATCACTCCCAGCTTGGTGTTAGTCCATTCTATGATCATAGAGTGCACTAACACCAGAATCAGCATCACATTGTTTTATTTCCTTTGTTTAGCTTGCTTTTAGCAGGTTTCTGAGATACTGAGGTAATTCTCGGTCAGGTGGACCTTGATTGCTTTGTGTTCTAGGAGTTGAACTTGCATCATTCATAGGTGCATTGCAGTCATGATTTACGCAGTCTTATTTTGTGTAATTTTGAAATAAGGCATCCTTATAATATGGGTAATAATAATAAATAAATCTTATATGTGTAAAAATTAAAATAACATAGGGTCAAAAAAAAAAAAATACAAAATTGACCGCTAACTCAAGAAATCGAAATATCTTGGCAAGTGGTATTTTTAAATTAAATTTAAGGTAAAATTCAATATTTTACATTTTAATTTATTCTTTACGTCCACTTGTATATTTCTTAGTTTACAGTTTTCTTTTTAATTTACAGGTTGCCTATTTTTTTTTTTTTTTTGCTGCACTATACAAGTAAGGCATGGTTTTTTATGAAAATAATATGAAAAAATAATTTTCTCATACTGTACATGTAAATTTTCATTACAAGTTTTGTTTAATTTATTATTATCTTAATTATAAAGAAAAATCCCATTAATTTTAATTTATCTGCATAAAATAAGCCAAAAAATTGTTACGTTGGTGACTATTTATGCATTTGTGGAATGCATCACCTCAAATTTTAATGCATTTCTGTCAGATAATGGGTCTTAATTTGCACAAATCTTTGTCATGATATATGCATGCATATATCATGACCACCCTGTATTTTTAGGTCTCTCCCTTTATCATGGTTTCAATTCCTTTACCTGTCTTCAGCTAGAAGTTTCGGCCGGTTGGTTTTCCCTGGTACAGTCCGCTGGTCTTGTGTTTGTCTAGTCCTGATTCCATCTTGATGTCACTGCTAACTCTTTGGTGATCCAGAGTAGCTATTGTCAACATCTTAGCTGCTGCATAGAGCTTGATGCCATCCATGTACATCAGGTAGGAGAGAGAGAGAGAGAGAGAGAGAGAGTGAGTGAGTGTGTGTGTGTGTGTAGGTTCTTCCTCCCGTCTTTAAAGGTATATCCATACTTGCTGGTAATTAAGCATGGTGGATACCAAATTGAGTGCTAGACAGAACCACAGTGGGCACAGGGGATCTCTCTGGAAGATTCTTCTCCTGATGGGGATTGGTTTGGTTGTAATGTTCCCAAACTTGATTGTGGTCCTCCATTTCACCATGGTTTTATTCTAGGAAGTTTGTAACTGACTGACAGGTTGACTTTTTAGGTCTTCAGCATTTCTGTCAGCCAGCTATGGGGCATGGAGTCAAAGACCTTGTGGTAGTTGTAGGCCATGTGCAGGTTGCATTGTTTCTTGTAGGCTTGCTCCATAACTGTCACATTGCTGGTGATTTGCTACTTGCATCCTTTGCTTATCTGCTTGCATTCCTTCTTCTGTTTGGTCATAATGTTCTGGCTCTCTTAGTGGCCTGATGTCTCTTGGCTGTGCATGTGGTTAGGATCTTTATATTGGAGAGACAAGTGATCAATCTGTACTTTGCCTGGTTTCTAGTATCTATTTCTTTAGCTTTCAGGTAAGCAATTTCTCGAGTCAGAGACTCTGAGATGGTCTTAGGGTGCCTTATCATCCATGTGAACTGCTCCACTAGGTACTGGTGTGTGTTGCTCAATTTCTTGTACCAGTAGTTGCAGATGTTATCTATACTTGGAAGCCACCAGTTGTGAATTTACTGATTATGTGTTACACTTCTTCCTCACAAATCTCCCATTCTGCCATCTCTTATGTGCCCTTAGTTTTCTTTTGTTCTAGGTCTCTTCAGGGAGCCTGAGCGTTATGTTTAACTCTGCTGCTCCATAGGTTGCCCCAGAACTCCTTGATCATCTACTGGTCGGGTGGTCCCTTACCCTCCTTCTCCTCCTGTCCAATGCTCCTGTATAAGGATCTTTCATTTTCATCAAAAATCTAGTTATTTGTTTTCTCTCCCTCTCTCTGGGTGCTCTTTGTATTAGCATAATCTCTTGCTGAGATGTGAGAAGGGCTTGCTTCAGGGTGTCTATTCTATCCTCTTATTCTTGGTCTCACATTTTCTGTGGGAGTTTTCTTCATTGAGGATACTCTTCACTTTCCTGAACAGCTTCTTACTTCTGTTGTCCAATTGGTACTGGGTTAGTTAGCTGTCTTGACTTTTAGCTCTTCTGTCTTCTGTTGTAGCCATCTTTCTCATGCTGGTTGTTCTTTGTTTTTATGTTTCTTGTTTGTCTTCTGTCAATTCTGGTGGTTGGTACATCAGTGTGGATGGTGTCCATCATTACTTCACTGTTTTTCAGGTAATCTGGTATTATTCATCATTTGAGGTGGTCTGCGACTTGCCACAGGATTCTATTGGGTCTCTGCTTTGGTATGATGTAGGTCTTTATGGGTACATTCCTTTAAATTCTGAGAGAGCCTTTCACTTGTCTTCTGTTTTGAATAAAGCACTTCATCTGTTCCCACTTCAGCTGGTTCTGGTTATAATTCTTCTTCTTCTTGTTACTCCTTCTAGTTCTGGTTTGGTGTTATCTTTGTTCTTTTTTGTAGTTGGTTGCTCACATCATGCTTGATTTTATTCCAAGATTGCAGAAGTAATCACTGGGTCTCTTGGTGTGTAGTTTCGTCCTGTACGTTATCATATTGGTCTCCATCTTTGTTCTTTTATACTATGTTTGCACAATGAACAAATTCATTTTGATGCTCACTTCATGTGTGGACCTTCCTTCCAATCCTGGGTGGTCAGTTGTGCTGAAAGCACTTGTATTTGTTTGGGCTGGATGGATTTACCTTTTTGTTGTTATTTATATTATTTATAAAACTTTTTCTCTTTTATGGAATTTTACCTATTACAGGGTATTGCTATCAAGTGCATGGTGTGGTTGGTTGTGTCCGATCACTATTATTATTGTTGCTCTTATATTATTTCTCCCTGATTGCGAGAATTCATCCCACGATGGGTACTGCTGCCAAATACACCCTGGTGTTACTGTTGGTCGAGGAACTCTGATTAACCCACAAGTCTTCTCGATTATGACATTTTGGATTACTTGTAGATGTTCTCTGGGAGACCTATGGCTGCTAGGCTGCCATAGGTCTCCCAATGGTTGAAATGATGATTGGGATGGTCATTACTTGTTGCATGTGCCACATCTTTTTGATCTCCTGTCTTAGGTTCGTATACTTCCTGGTCTTTTCCTCATGGTTTTCTGTAGGTTGCTAGTGTTGGGCACTGCTATGTCAGTCAGATAAGTAGCCTTTTCCTTCTTGTCGATGAGAGTTCTGTCCAGTCTGTTGTGTGGGATTGTCTTGTCCATTATTATGGCGCAGTTCCAGTACAGCTTGTGGATTGGGGTCTCTAGTACTGTTTGAGGTTCGTACTTATAGTACAGTACACTTTCTTTGATCAACTGGTATTTCCTTACTAGCTTCTGATGTATTATCCTGGCTACCTGATCGTGTCTGCGAGTGTACTCCGTCTGGGTGATCACCTTGCATCCCGCAGACGTGCTGGATCATTTCTGAGGCCAGATGGCATTGTCGACATGTGTCATCTGACACTCCGGGCTCCTTGGTGATATATTTTCCATATAATTCCTAGTGTTGATTACCTAGTCTTGGCCCAAAGGACTCACATCTGGTGAGTATGGGCTTGATATACCCAGGGTCCTAAGCTGGATATCATCATTCTTCTCTTTCTTGGTGATTCCCTTCTACTTCTCTCTCTCTCTGGATAAATCGGGATTTTTTTTTGTTTTATTTGCTGGTGAAGCAAAAGCCTCAGGCTTCCTTGCACCATATAGCTAATAATAATAATAATAATAAAATAATAATGAATCCTTCAGTCTTGGGGAAGAGTGTCCTGCTTGTGAATAATGGAAACCATTTTATCTTTGTGACCTTGGTGGAGGTCATTGTCGTGTTCTTCTTCAGTATCTTCTTTGCCCATCTTTTGTTTGCTTCGTTTGTGCTGTCTGGGCTTCTTTCTTAGGTTTATTAGGGTATGTCGTTTGTTTCTCTTCCTTATGGCTTGGTATTGTTCTGCTGTGTTTTTCTAGAAGTAATCTTTGAGGTTTGCTATCGCTGTTTTCTGTTGCTCGATAAGATTTATCAGGCCTCTTCCTCCCTCTTACCGAGCTATTGTCTCTCTCTCTCTCTCTCTCTCTCTCTCTCTCTCTCTCTCCATGGCTGTTGGATAGTGTTGGCGGCTCTTGGTCATCATTGTCCTTGTCTTTCTCATGATATCCGCCCAGCTTGGTGTTAGTCTAGTCTGTGACCCCAAAAGAGTATGTTAGTACTGGGACTGCATAGGTGTTTATGGCTTCAATTGTGTTCCCTCTGTTCAGCTTTGCTTTGAGCAGACTTCTGAGTCTCTGATGGTATTTTTAGGTCAGGTAGCCTTTGATTTCCTTGTGCTCTAACTGGCTGAGCCTGCATCATCCTCAGGTATTTGTAAGTCTCTTCACTGCTGTGGCTTTGATCTCTTAACCAGTCTGCAGCTGGTGGTTTCGGCTGACTAATTTCTCCTGATGCAATCCATAGATCTTGAAAATGTCTAACCAAATTCCGACTTGATATCATTACTGAATTCTTCGGAGTAGTTGCTTCTCCATTGCCGTGTAGAGCTTGATGTCATCCATGTACATCAGATTGGAGAGGGTGTACTGGTTTTTCCTTCCTTCTTTGAGGTTATATCCATACTTGCTGTTATTGAGCATGGTGGATAGCAGGTTGAGTGCTGGACAGAACTACTGTGGTTCTGTCCAGCACTCAACCTGATGGGTATCGGTCTGGTTGTGATGGTCTTGATGTTGATAGTGGTACTCCATTTTACCATGGTTGCTTCTAGGAAGTTTGCCACTGTCGGATTGACTTTGTAGATCTTCAGAATTAGCCAGCTATGAGACGGCATTGAAGGCCTTTTGGTAATTGATGTAGGCCGTGTACAGGTTGTGGTGCTTCTTGTAGGCTTGCATTCTCTGCTCATCTTCTTGCATCCTTTCTCCTGTTAGGCCATTATGTTCTGGCTCTCCAAGTATTCTGATATCTTCTTGGTTATGCAGTTGGTCAGGATCTTGTACATCGTTGGAGACAAGTGATTGGCCTATATTTTTCCGGGTGTCTTGTATCTTGGTCCTTAGGCTTCAGATATATGATTCCTTGAGTGAGAAACTGGGACTGTTTCTGGGTGTCTTTTTATTCAGGTGAAACTGCTCTGCTAGGTGCTTATCTGTGCAAGTGAGCTTCTTGTATCAGTAAATAAATAAATAAATTTTCTGTTTATACTCCGGGACGACCAAACGGTCAGAGGAGTTCACAAGATAGACAGAATACAAGAAACAGCACCGTATTGAGTAGTCACAGGCTTGAACCCCAGTCACTCAAGGCACGTGTACTTATGCACCCGTGCGCCTGACCACTAGGCTACGGCGGCCAGTCGTGGACATTAGCTATTGGGGTTCACCATTTGTGGGAATTCCCGATTGACTGTTGTGCTTCTTCCTCCCAAATCTCCCCCTCTCATCTCTTGTATGTCCTTGGCTTTCTTCCATTCTAGTTCTATCAACTAGAACTAGAACTATCAAGGGGACTTGGCTGTTATGCCTTACTTCGCTGCTCCATATGTTGCTCCAGTACTCCTCTATCTTCTTCTGCTCGGGTGGTCCATTTTCGTCTTTCCTGTCTTCTCCGAGACTTCTGTAGAAGGCACTTTGGTTTTCATTGAAGATTTAGTTGTGTATTTTCTCTGGGCGCTCTCTTTGTATTGGTTTAGTCTCTTGCTGAGTGCGAGGAGGTTCACCGTGTCTAAGTATAGTCCTATTCTCTGATTTTTTGTCTTGTATTTGCTATGGACACTGTCTCTCTCGAGGATGCTCTTGATTTTTCCAATAAATATTTGTACTGGGTCAATTGGCCTATCTTGACTCTTAATTCTTTTATCTTCTACTGAAGTCTTCTTTCCCAAGCTGGCAGTTCCTCCTTTTTTTGGTTCTTCTGCTACTGGTGTCTTGTTTCTTTTCCATTAATCCTAGTGGATGCTGTAGCAGCAGAGTATATGGCTATGTGAATGGCCTCCAATGTTGCAACATTGTTGTTGAAGTAATGTGGTATTATTTGCTGATTGAGATGGTCTGTAACTCTCTACAGGATTCTATTGGGTCTCTGCTTGAGTATCAACTGGTACTCAAGCAGAGAAAATCCCCACAAAAACCCCACAAGGGTTTTTGTGGGGATCATTTCTTCGAATTCTGTTCAGGCCTTCTTCCACTTGTTTTCTATTCTGGATATCATGACCTTGTCTCCTTCCATTTCATCTGCTTTGGGTTGCATTTCTTCTTGCTCCTTCTCCTCTGGTTCCACGTTGTCCATATTCTTTGTTTTTTATAGTTGATCGCACACACACACATCCTACTTGATTTTTTCCAACATTCTTCATAATTAATGTCTTTCTCTGGTTTGCTCTTCAGTGACCTGAATATCCAGGAATCGTTCCAATGACTTGGTATGGAGTCTTGACCTGTATATTGTCATATCAGTTTCTAGATTATTATTATTATTGGTCAAGGAACTCTTTTACTATACTACAGGTGTTCAGGATCATGGCCTTATGGATTTCCATGTAAGTGTTCTCTGGGAAGCATTATAGTACACTAGTGTGCAAAACTTAAGGACCAGTCAGGTTTTCACCAGTAGCTTCTCATAGGAGTGGCCTGGATATGGGAAAAGCATAACAAAGGAACATGAGGTACAGAAATGATCAAGGAAACAACACCGGAGGGACTTTATTCAAAAATGGCAACGTAGCACTGGTTGCCATGTTACAAATCCATCACTGCCAAAGATGGAATAAAGGGAAGAGGTGGTCCTCAGTAAGAGATATGGCCACCCCTAATGTCAATGCAGGCTTTGCACCACCTGTCCATACTTAGAAAAATGTTGTTGATAAGTTCTTGCGGTAACATCATCCATTCCTCTGTCAGCACCATCTTCAGCTGGTGAACATTTTCTGGTAGGTGTGGACATGCTGCTAGGCATCTCCCCAGAGCGTCCCGTATGTGTTTGATCAGCGAAACGGGCAGGCCAATCCATACGAACAATGTCCTCACTTTCCAAAAGCATATCAACAGCTGCAGTGTGGTGGGATGTGGCATTATCATCCATAAACACGAACTCGGGGCCAATGGCACCTCGGGACAGATGCACATGGGGAACGATTATCTCAGTACAGTAGCGTGCATTGGTTACAATACTGCCTTCCAGTATCTGGAGTTGTGTACATCATCCATCCAAGATAACACCTCCCCAGACGAGAAAACCTCGGCCGTCATATTGATCCCTTTCAGTGATACCGTGTGCCAAACTCTCGCCAGATTAGCTGACTTCCAGAATTGCTGCTGAGACTGAAATCTGAGTGGTGCATCAAGCACAAAGACTGCATCAAGTCTTTGTGCTTGATGCACCACTGTAAACGGTGTCTCCAATGGGCAGGTGTTAAAGATACACAGCATACTGGCCGTCGGATAAACAGTCCACTTTTGTGGAGTCGCCTGGCCACTGTACACCATGATATCCTGTGTCCTGTGCTCCTGCACAACTGGTTTGTAATGGATCCCACTGTCTGGTGTCGGTCCCTCTTGGCCTGTAGGAGTCATCATTGGGTGTTGTTTTTCGTGGACCACAACAACTGGTCCTTCGAACAGCTGTACCTGTCATTCTGAAGGCCAACTACACATATGAGATGATGCTATGGGCGATACCGAACTCTACAGCCACACTCCTCACACTTCGACCTTCCTCGAGCTTCCCAATTATTCGACCCTGGGTAAACATCCAGATGTTGTCTGCAGCACTGTATGAAACCAATCAAATGTCTGTAACAATCATGCTCACCATCCGGTAATTTGCACATAACTGCTAAACTGCTGCTTTTATCTGTTTATGTCAGCCCTTTCATCACGATTCAAATTGTTGCATGTGCACCAGCTTTCTACTGAATGGCCACATTTATGCAAATCGCCACAGGCTATTTCGTTTGATTTTGTGGTTGTAATCTTTAGAAATAGTGTTGGTTTTGCACACCAGTGTAATAGTAATAGCCATAAAGTGCAAGGAAGCCAGCTTTTGCTGCACTGACCGGAGAAAAAAAAAAAAACCTCAGTAAATAAGAAATGATATACAGTAATTTATGGGTATGTTAAACATAGACTAATACCATAACATGCCTTTATTGAATAACGTACAGTTATATATCATGAATAAGTCATTTGAAGATGAATTTTTCTAGAAGTAGGAGTCAAGAGTTGACTATCTTCCCTTAAGTTTCCTCTCAGTAGTTCTTGATAGCAGGAAATCATATCGAGAAAACCTCTCTTTGCATTACTGCTTTACTCCCATTCAGCGCCATTCTCAGTGAACTGGTCCATGATTTGGGAGATCATAGTAATACTAGCACTGGGGAATTCTCTGGTGAGGTTTCTCACTGGTGTTTCCTTTTCTGCATCAGGATCGTTGGGTGTTTAGTTTCACTCTGTATGCACTGTAGTTGCACCAGAGATATATATACTGTGAAGGTTAATGCACCATTTGAATATAACAAACCAACCTCTGCTGGCTTTGAATATTTCTGACATATCTTCTTCTTCCTGAAGGTGTCTGAAGATGCTCCTTGCCTAATCAGTTAACTTATGGACATGTTCCATTGTGTTTGATCCTCCACCCAAATACTAAGCCAGCTTTCCATTTCTTCAAGCAAATGGCCCTTTGAACGAGTCACCCTTATTGCAGACAACTTTGAGGTTGTTGTTGCTGAAGCTTTTATCTTCTTTGCATATTTGATGATGCCTCTATAGCCAGGTGGGCAAGAGCAGCAGTGCGTAGCACATGCTTCTTGATTAGACCGGGGTTCGAGCCTGTGACCACCAAATACGGAGGATGCGGAAAGGTCAGGGGATGACCACCGCATATCCCCGGAGCAATATGGTCTTAGTTGTTAATGCTCCTAAAAACCAAATAACAAACAAACAAGCATATTTGATAATTGTTCTAATTGTGGATGGTATTTAGCCACGTTCAAAGGGACATCCACCTGACGCTCACCAGCTTCCAATCGCTTCAACACTTGCAGTTTTGCATTCAAGAAAATGCTTTTCCTCGGTACCTCAGATGCATTATTAGCACTTGAAGTTGTAGGCTATTTTCCAGACATGATGGGTAATAAAAATAAAAAATTTATGCCTAAATAAGAGTGTATACACAGGCAATTGTCGTAGGATTTGAGGTAAGAGCTTGAGAGAAGAGTGTTGATTGTGTGTATTACATATGTATGTGTGTGTGAAAGCACTCTGATTGGCTACATGAATGGATTTGATCGTTTTGGTCTTAACCCACTGCTATGTTGCAGTTAAGGGCAACTGGTTGGACTAGGGTTGCCAGATTTCTATGATTGGATTAAAGCTCACTCAGAAATAATTAATGCTACCACTCTCTAACTCCCACTCCATCCCCTGCCACCCCAAAAAAGGAAAATTGTTTTAGTTAATAATTTAAACATTTTGTTTATTTTTTTTAGATTTTGGTTTAAAAATTATAGTTTTCATATTGACTATAAATATTTGCAAGTTTAATTTAGAATTTAAAATATTTAATGATAAACCATGTCTTTCTATGGGGAAGGAAATGGATGATATAAAAAGCATGAATTGATCCAAATATTTTAATGCCAGTTTAGTGCATTAATTGACATCAAGCTAAAGTAATTTTAGGTAGTTGAAAAAAAGCAGAAAAAAAAAAAAAAAAATTGGTTTAATGGCTAGAAATCATTCACATTGAACATATTTTGTGCCACTTCGAGCAGCCTTAAGAACGTCACATCAGTTTTAATTTTCTCAAAAAAAATCTAAACAATTACCTTTAAAATCAAAGTAGATCATTAGTTCGCTTTTTATGAATGAAATTGAATATCTATATCGCCCATCTCTCCACTTCGAGTTCATTACACTAAAAATCATTTCTGAATTTGCCAAAGTCTCCAGCACTGAAAAACATACAAAATAACCTTGAAAATATTTGAAAGCTTAAAATCAACACTTTTCAGAATTAAATGCCATGGCCTCAAAGTACCCGAACAAGTTTTAAATTTTTCAGAGGTTGACATAGTTTCATAATTTTTTATAACATTTTCATAATTTTTTCATAAACTGAAACCTCATCAAATAAATCATTCATATCCAACTTTAGTTTTTCTACTAATTTAAAATTATATACAAAGTAGTGCAATACTTTGTATTCATTGTGAAAGTAGCCACAACATGAGATAAAATCAAACAATGCCTTTATACTACTCAGGTAATTAAACTTATGGGTAAACTATGGTGTATTTACACCGATATTATAAATAATGCTTCTCTAGTAGAGGACACTACTGTTATTTATTCTCAGTGGGCACCATTTCGGAGCTTGTCAGCTCACTCATCAGTGGGCGGGCGGGTGCCTTGGTAATGCAAACATGCCATCGCGGTTGCAAAGTTAATTCCACAATATGAGAGATGCCAAATGGTGAAGATAATAATAATATTTTGAAGAGTAAATGCACAAGGTATAATGCATTATGGGTTGAAATTAACTATATAATATCGGTGTAAATACACCATAGTTTACCCATAAATTTAACTAACTGAGTAGTATAAAGGCATCGTTTGATTTTATCTTATATTGTGGCTACCGTTGAATAAATGTGGCTACATTTATTCAAAGTAGTGCAATACCTGGTATCTTGTTGTGTGAAGGTAGCCACAATATGAGATAAAATCAAACGATGCCTTTATACTACTCAGGTAGTTAAATTTATGGGTAGACTATGGTGTATTTACACCAATATTATATAGTTAATTTAAACCCATAACGCATTATGCCTTGTGCATTTATTCTTTGGAATATTAATTTAAAATATTCTGCTACTTCAACAAATGAGTCATAGTTAGGACAACCATTTTTAAAGCTTGATTTGCTGAGTTCCAAAAAAGGGGGTATTTTCATTAAAATTAAATTTCTTTCCAAAGTATTTCAATGCAACATTATAAAATAATGTTGAAATCATTTGAATGTATTCAACATTATAAAATAATGTTGAATACATTTGAAATCATTTATTACTATGCTTTTAATTACAGGGTCTAATTTCTAAAAATGCTGATGAACTTGATACCCAAAAAAATCTTTGATCAAGACGATTATAAAAAATATCACTGGCACATATTTCATTCTTTTCAAGCTCTTTTATTGCTTTGCAAATTATTTCAATCGCATACATTGAGAAAAAAAAATGTAATTCTATAATTATAGGGACTTCTGTTGAATTTTCATTAATTTGAAGGATTTTAAATAGCTGTTTGGAACAGTCTTTCGGTTGTTTACGAAATAAAGGCTCAAAGCTTTCCATGAAAGCAAAATTCTTTCTATACATGGTTGTAAACAAAGCCATCTAGTTGGTACGTGCCTTAAAATTTCCTTACACTCTGTTTCAGCAAACTCATGAAATTCTTTAAGGTTATCCCTTCTTTTAGTTGAAACAGAAAAGTGACCATGTACTTTCAAGACAATATTTTCTATATCAATATTTAAATTAACAAAAGCATATTTAGCTAAATTATGAATACTGTAATGTGAGCATGGCAGTTTGCTTTAATTATGTCTTCATTTAATTTCTTAATATTTTGGAATAAGAATTTATTACTCCCAAAATTACAATTTGCACTGTTTGCAATGAAACTAGATACCCTTTGCCAATCCAATCCTAAATTACTCATTGAATTTTTTTAGGCACTCAAGCATTTCATCTGCACTTTCATCATTTTCAAAAAAAATCAACTAAACAATTTGTAGGACCATATTCTTTGTTGAAGTACTGAATTGACAAAGTAAACATTTTCATATTCTTTCTATTAGAAGCATCAGTCTGTAAACAAAAAAATAATGGTGGATCATGATGTTTTAAATTATCCAAAATAATTTACAATGCTTTTTTACCTAAAACAAATTTAGAGTTCAATTTCATGCTACAATCTAATGAGTTATAAGAATGGTGATGCTTAATTGAGTGATAAATATGATTTATTTCACTGCAGTAACTAAACCTCTTCTCTCATATTCTTTTTCACAAGAAACCTATCAAGAAGATTTGAAGAATTTGCCAATTTATGAGCTTGCAAGTCTTTATGCTGAGTAACTGCTAAGATGCCCATATAACCAACTTTAAATACATTTCTGCATAGGAGACATTCGCCTCATGAGGATCATTTGTTGAAAGTTCAAATTTCCCCCCAAAAAGAAGAACAAAGCCTCTTCTTCTTTTTGGGGGGAAATTCCATTTTTGATGGCTGAAAAATAAAATAGGTTTGTATATAACATGAAATATGAGGTACCTATAACCGTATAAATGAAATAGATAAATGTTTCTTTGTAAAGTTATAGGAGAAAGAGTTTAAACAAAGCCATTGAACTTCATATTATAAAAAGTGATTTTTTCAGTACCTATGGTTTTTTTTAACATCAGTTGCATGATTTTTGTGAAAATTAGATCATGGCCACACATGTGCAAGTTTTTATGCTTTGTCAAAAAAAATATAATTTCATCGAGAAGTATGAAGGTATGAAGTTAAGTGCATAGTGTTCATGAAACTGTATATGTTAGCTGGAGAGGCTAGAATAGGTTAAGATTATCTCTTTATGATTTATTTCTCAGTGGTGGATTTTGCATTTGAGGAGGTTTTTAACATATCCCCTGTTAAAGCTTTGAAATGAAATTGCAATTTTTTGTTGCTTTGGGTCCCTGCACATGTGGGGTCCGAAGTGTAAGCCTCCTACGCCTGTGCAGAAATCCACCACTACCATTACGAGGCACAGACATTTAAAAATGAAAATAAAGGACAAATTGCATCCTTTCTCGTTTCAATGAAGGACAAGGACAGTTTGGCTAAAATAAAGGACATCTGGCAACCCTGGGTTGGACTCACTTGAACAGCTGGAAATTTTAAAATCGGTAATTGACCAAAATATTAATATTGTTAACTACTTTTTGTTTGCATATATTTGACTTTTTTATGAATAAAGAAAACTTAACTAGTGAATAAAAATATATGCTAACATCGTTGTCATTACATTACATAGTGTATGAATTTTTGTCATTTCTTTTAATTTCTAGTAAAAATTGAATTTCCCAAGTTGCAAGAGTGCTATAACAAAACAATGCTAAAAGGGGTGGTGCTAACCAGGGTATGCCTGTATCTCAAAATCTTTTATCAGATCCTTGATTGCCAATATAGATTCCATTGGTGTTGAACAACTGACAGCATACTGGCTAATATTACCCACCTTTGGACAAATTTGATGGAAAAGTTTGGCAAAACTCAAGCATTTGCTAAAGCTTTTGATTGTATTTAGCATTAAAGGTCTTTTAAACAAGCTACCATTTTGGATTACTGATTAGTTTTTGTAATTGGGTATCCAATTTTCTCTCTGACTTTGTATTGCAGCTGATGGTAGATGACTCTTGTCTTAACTTCTCTACTAATGCTGGTGTTCCCAAGGTTTAGTTCTATCTGCCACTTTTTTCCTGTTGTATATTAATGACCGCCTTTCACTGACTGGAAATTCTATAAACAGTTTTGCTGATGTTAGCACACTGCTGCATTCCTCCTAGTTTTAGAAACCTTGCCTTACACAAACTTCAACTTCTTGAATATCTACTACCAATTCCTTAAATGATGATCTCCAGGTAATTCTCTGGGGGGGGGGGGGAATACAAGCTACATTTCACCTTCCAATTCGAGAAACCTTGACCTGCACAAACAGCTTCAGCTTCTCAAATATTCTCCACCAAGTCCTTCAGTGCTGATCTCCAGGTAATTCTTCAGTGGGGCAAAGAAAACTTAGCTGAAGAAAACTTAGCGGGAGCATAGTCAATTCTTGATCTAATTAGAGTCTAATATAGATGCAGAAGGATGTAATAATTGGCTCCCCGTGCATGGCAGATATTTCTTGTAGGATATTTATTTTCTTTAGGAAAAGTATACAATGTGTTTTACATGCTCCAGAAAATTTTTTATGTATACAAGGATCAAAAAATTTTATATGCTTTAGAGGAATTCTGCAGGAGTTCAAGGTAATGTCTGAGTCAAGATGTAATTGGCATTTTCTACAAAAATGAATTGCAGTATTTTGAAGAGAGAGAGCCAATAATCATTATCGTTGATATGTGTATCTGTTTTATTTAATATATTCTGCAATTGCCTTTCTATTGTGCACATATGTGAATGATAGGAAATGGCAAGATTGTCAGCATACAGGTCTGTATCAAAGTATTGGGTATGCTTTGGGTTAGACAATTAATTTAGACTGCAAAGAGTATAGTAGTAAAGACTGAGCTACGACGAACTTCCTCTTCTTGGACAAACTTTTGTGAAAAGTATGCAAATGTGCACTTGAAACGTTGATTAAGAAATTTTGTATAAATTTGGGAACATAGTTTCACAATCCAAATTCATGTCAATCGTACAGTATGCCATGTCTCCAGGTTTTGTCAAATGCTTTCTCTGTGTCAAAGGACACAGAAATAAGTGTTTTTTTTTTTTTTTTTTTTTTTTTTTCTAAGAAAGGATTACTGAATATTTGTTTAAACTTTTACCATTAAGTCTGGTGGACCTTGATTTTTTAAAAACTATTGATGTGGACTAAAGAAATTACTGGTTTTCAGAAACCAGTAATCTCCTAAGTTCAATATGCAGTAATCACTGCTACCTAAAGGTTCCTGATCCTGAAGATACTTAATACGTGATAACCAGATCAAGAATATTGCTTTCCCCTGTTTCCTCTCTGATATGGTGTAGAAAAAAAGTCATTCAACAAATCAAGAAATGCTTTTGTGCAACCCACAAGTTCCAATTGATATCTGAAAAGTTAAAACCCCCATGATAAGACATTCTGATTTGCTGGCCCACTCTATATGTCTGTATAGTTTTTCATTATACTCATCGCAATTATTTGGAATGATATGATGAAAAAATGACATTATATAATGTCATTTGAAAGGTTTTGCCAAAGACATCAGCAGTGTCAATGTGTCAGTAGTATCCTCTCCATTCCAGTATATAATTAGTGTAGTTACAGAAAACGTTTTCCTGCAGATTTTCCTTTCCAAATCAGTTTAACATCTGTGGCTCTGGAAATGGTTGATGCAAAATGGAACAATGCTTTTTTGATTTGCCTACTTATATATGGGCTTTTGCTCTTACTTTCTTGTAATGTATTAGATTTTTAGTGGGAGGATTTTTATGGAATAAAAACCCTCTTCTTTTCTCTTTTAGCATTATTGCAGTCCGCATTCCACCACATTTTAGGATAAACTATGTATTGTAGATGATTTCAGCCATATTCAGTATTATCTCTCTATGACATAATTCACTGCAAAGTCTTTTGGAAGGTATTGAATGGAATGAAGGTATTCTAGCTGGCATCCCTGAATCTCCATATAATTCTGTTTTCAGTTTGTGGAGGTGTATCTGTTAAAATTGTGCAGATCACCAGATAGTCAAAGGAATATTATAGCAACACTGCATATATCATTAATTTGATTAGTTTTTCTGACATTAAATTTGAAACTGTGATTTCAGTCATTAAAAACAACACAATATTACAATAATATTAGCATGGGAAAACATAGTGGTATTTTGCTTTAATTCTACTTGGATGAAAGTACATTCTTTGAACGGGCAAAATAACAGTTTAGTTTTGCTATAAAAAGGTATACAGAACAGGCAGTTAGAGCTTTCATTTCAAATGGCAAAAATAAAAAATTTGCTACTAAGCTTGTGAAATTGAATGGCAGTATGTTTGTGAAAAGAATGTTCCATGCACAAAAAAATTCCAGATTGACCAAAATATGAAAGCAGCATCATACATTATGGTCAAACAAGGAAAATTTTCCAAATCATCATCATCATCCATTTTCAATCCACTGTAGGATGAAGGCCTCTCCAGTTTCTTCTGTTTTGTGCAATGGCCATCCATTTACTACCCACGAACTCGTGAATTTCATCTATCCATCTCCGGTGTTGTCTTCCAGGTTTTCTTTTAGCTCTTCTTGGGTACCATTCTGTTATTTTCTTAGTCCATCTGTCGTCATGTCTTTGAGCTACACATCCTGCTCAAGACCATTTCAGTTCTTTAGTTTTGATAAGAATATCCTTTATTTGTGTTTGCTGCCTAATCCATATGTTTCTCTTCTTATCTAACAATTTGATTCCTAATATAATTTGTTCTATTCTTCACTGTGTAGTTCTCAGCTTTCTCTTCCATTCTTTTGGTGAGTGCCCACAGTTCACTTCCATAAGTCGTGGTGGGGAGTATACATTGGTTCATTATTTTTAAGTTTCAGACAAATTGGGATATTGCTCCTCAGTACATGACTATATTTCCTGAATGCTATCAAACCAAAAATTTATTCTTCTCTTGACTTCCAGCCATTTATCATTATTACAGCTAATGACTTGTTCCAGATAAGTGTTTTTTTTTAATTGCAGTCTCCAGGATTTTTCCTATATGCCAAGTCCCAGATAAGTATATGAAACCACCTTTTCAATTATTGCTCCTTCAATGATTATATCCCTTTCTGTGGCATACTTGTTCATCATTACTTTTGTTTTAGCCATATTCATCTTTACTCCGAAATCCTTACTAACTCTGGATAACTGATTAAGATTTTCTTCTTAATGGCTTATGATCATAATGTCATCTGCAAATCATAAATGGTTTAGTTACTCTCCATTCACATTGACTCCTTTTTGTGACCAGTCTAATCTTCTGAAAGCTTCCTCAAGGGCAGCAGTAAACAACTTTGGAGATATAGTCTCCTTGTCGAACTCGTGTCTCAATTTTAAATTTGCTATTGTCTTTGTCTAGTTCAGAGGTTTCCAAACTTTCTCGATTCATGGCACCCTTAGTGTCTAAGTATTTTTTTTAATGGTGCCCCTAGTCCAAAAGAAATACTAAACAGTTCCTTTTATTAAGTGGTTAGGTCCAAACAACTTAATAAGTAATGTTGAAGAAGCTGTGTTGAAAATATCCCGCGCTGCCCTGGCACGCAGTTTGGAAATCGCTGGTTTAGTCTAAGCATTCTCATATATTTTCTTCAAAATCATAATTTGTGATTTAAAATTATGGAAATGATTCTTGCATTGCTTCTGTTGGAATGAGCAGCTGCCTGGAAAGCCAGTTGCAGGGGATTTCAGGAACTGCTGGGGGTCAACTAACAGAAACAAGTAAATACATGGGCTGTGCAGTGGCGGATTTCTGCACAGGCGCACGAAGCGCATGCCTGGGGCCTCTTAAATCGAGGGGGGGCTTCAAATTTCAGGTCTCAAAAAAAAAATTGTTTCATTTAAAATTTTTACACTCATCTTTATTACCGTTACTGAATAAAACTATAATTTAAGATGAGAAGTTAGTAAACTCTTATGCGAATATCCCTACATATTATATGAAATATCTATGCGAACTAAGTGAATCTGAAGTAGAATACATATTAGCATTAATGCTTAAATTAAATACTTTCAGTTTTTCCCTAGTGGAGGTAATTCCACGAGTGAAGAACCCTGTGACGATATTGCTCAAGAAACGATATTAGATTTTTTCACGGGGGCAGTTCAAAACTATTCGAAACTAATTGGGAACCAATAAGCAAGCGCAGTAGTCTTTTAAAGCCTCTGAAATCACTACTGCACTGGCTCACATGTAACAGAGTATTGTCTTTTTTAATAGCTTTCGGAACTAACATTTCACTCACGAATCTGTTACAAATTACTAGAGTTTGGTGTGGTTGGTGTTTTAGTGTAGGAGTATTTTTGTTTTGTTATCAAGTAAGTATCTGTACTATCTTATGTATTGCTTATGTATTTATCAAAATTGAATTGTTTGAAGAGGCGTGACATTTATAGCAAGTGATAATTGGGAATTAATTTTTAAATTCCCAATTAATAAAATATGTACGAAAGAATTGTGCAACCAAAATGATTAAAACCGCAACACCAAATCTAGAGCGTGTGCTATAGTAAAAACGTGCACGTAGAATGCACACTGTAGTGGTACAGAAAATATTTAGAGGGGGGGCCTCAAAATTGAATTGTGCCTGGGGCTTCTCAAGTGCTAAATCCGCCACTGGGACTGTGATAGAGTAACTAAGAGAAAGAACATGTGCATGTATACTTGCATGTACACCAATGCTAGGAGTATAGTAAATAAATTTGATGAATTTTAAGGGCTGATCAAAGGCAGATATTGTTCGGATATTAGAGACGTGGTGCAACTCAGATATAAGGGATGCAGAATTGGAACTTGGGGAGTAAAATGTGTACAGAAAGGATAAACAGGAGAGGAAGGTACGAGGGGTTATGATGTTAGATAAGAAACATATAAAATCTAAGAAACTGCATCCAGTTGACATGGTTGGACAGTGCAGTGTTGAGTCAGTTTGGTGTGACATAAGCACTGGGAAAGCAAAAATGAGGGTAGAAGTTTATTATAGGCCTAATGACTCTGATGAGTAAATGAAAAATTACAGAAAAATAGAGTGGGCCAGTAAATCCGAGTGTTTTATAATGGGGGATTTTAAAACTTTCCAAATATAGACTGGAACTTGTGGGTTAGTCACTCACACACTAGCAAGGCTTTTGTGGATTTATTGGATGACTGTTTTACACAGCAGTATGTTAGAGAGGCAACAAGAGGGAGTAACACTCTTGATCTGATTATCAGCATTGATTATTCATGTATTAAGAATTTACAGATAAAGGAACCACTAGGTGGTAGTGGTCACAGTGTACTGATGTGGGATTTACTTAAAGATGTAACTACCATCAGGGTTAAAGGGAAGGGTTTTCAGTTTTGTAAAGGTGACCACAGTGGTCACCTTTACAAAACCGAAAACTTAAGAGATTTTTTAGGTTCTATACAGTGGGACCAACTGATTTAGAACTTCCCATTTAGAATTTGCTGTTACCAACATCGAATTCTAAATGGCGGAGGCTACTAGGCATTTTGTTCCAACTAAAAAATACTGCTCTAGGTTTAGGCCCAAATGGATGTCAGATGAACTAATGAGATTCGTAGAGAAGAAAAATGCATGGGATGCACATAAATTGTCAGGCAACACAGAAGCCTATGGTAGATACAAGCTAGTCTGTAATCAAGTCACAGAGGAGGTTAGGCAAGCGAAGGCAGATTATGAAAAATCTTTGGCAATGGATGCAAAGAAAAACAGCAAAGACTTCTTTACTTATATAAACTCTAAAAGGAAGGGGCTGAATCAGATCGATCCACTTGATATCAATGGTTTTACTGTAGATGATCATTCTCAGATAGCTGCTGAACTAAATGAGTATTTTGCATCTACATTCACACATGAGGAGTTATTCAAGGAGGAGATGGCCAGATGTTTATCAAACTCTAACAGGGAGTTAAATGGTAATAACTGAGAGCAAAGTGGAGGAGAAATTGTTGAAGTTAAACATAAGAAAGGCACCTGGGGTAGATGGGATATATCCATTTAAATTAAAGGAGGTGGCAAAGGAAGTAAGCAAACACTCAGCAGTAATTATAAGAGCATCCTTGGACTCGGGGAAAGCCTACACAGACTGGAGATGTGCAAATGTATCTCCAGTTTACAAAGGGGGATCAAAGGGTGTCACAAGTCATTACAGACCTATTAGTTTGACTTCTGTTCCAGGGAAAATAATGGAATCACTGGTTAAAGAAGCACTGCAGGATCATCTAGACAAGACAGAAGTAATACCCCCAGGGGCTCACATCTGGTGAGTATGGGCTTGGCACACCTAGGGTCCTGAGCTGGATATCACCATTCTTCTCTTTCTAGGTGATTCTCTTCTACTTCTCTCTCTCTCTCAGGTAATTCAGAATTTTGCCTGGTGCAGCATATGCCTCAGGCTTTCTTGCACCATATGGCTGATAATAATAATAATAATAATAATATACCATGCTCAACAGTAGCAAGTATGGATATAACCTCAAAGAAGGAAGAAAGAACCTGTACACCCTCACCCACCTGATGCATGGATGACATCAAGCTCTATGCAGGAACCAAGAAGTACCTTCAACAACTACTCCAGTTCAGCAATGATATTAAGATGGAATTTGGTCTAGACAAATGCAAGACCCACGGAATGCACCAGGGAAAATTAGTCAACCGAAACTACTAGCTGCAAAGTGGTAAAGAGATCGAAGCTATGGCAGAGGGAGAGGCCTGCAAATACTTGGGGATGATGCAGGCTCAGCACGAGGAAATTAAATCCTGCCTGACTGAAAAATACCATCAGAAGCCTGCTGAAAGCAAAGCTGAATAGAGAGAACACAGTTAAAGCCATAAAAACCTATGCAGTCCCAATGCTGACAACCTTCGGGGTCATAGATTGGACTAATACCAAGCTGGAGGATATCATGAGAAAGACAAGGACAATGATGACCAAGAGCCGCCAACACCACCACTCGAAATCAGCTGTGGAGAGACTGACAATTGCCTGGGAAGAAGGAGGAAGGAGTCTGATAGATCTTATTGAGCAACACAAAACAGTGATAGTTAACCTGAAAGATTACTTCCAGAAACACACAGCAGCACTCCACCAGGCCAGAAGATAGACAAGTGGTATACCCCCACTCGACCTAAGCGAGAAGTCCGCCCCCATCAGGAGGTACAAACAAAGCTAGAAAGATGGGCAGAGAAGACACTCCATGGCAGATACTACAATGATTTCCATGAAGATCCCATAGATAAAATTGCTTCCAATGCATGGCCCACGAGTGGGACGCTCTTCCCCGAGACTGAAGGATTCATGCTCACCATCCAAGACCAGGTAGTCAACACCAGGAACTATAGAAAATACATCGCAAAGGAGCCCGGAATGTCAGATAACACATGTCGGTGATGCCACCTGGCCTCAGAAATGATCCAACACAGCACTGTGGGATGCAAGGTGATCGAGATTGAGATGATGATCACCCATATTGAGTACACTCATAGACATGACCAAGTAGCCGGGATAATACATTAGAAGCTAGCAAGGAAATACCAGATGGTCAAAGAAAGTGTACTGTATTACAAGTACTAACCCCCAGGCAGTACTAGAGACCCCAACCCACAAGCTATACTGAGACTGCACCATAATAATGGATAGGACAATCCCGCACAACAGACCTGACATAATCCTTGTGAACAAGAAGGTTTGTTTTTTGGTTTTTAGGAGCATTAGCAACTAAGGCCATATTGCTCCGGGATGTGCAGTGGTCATTTCCTGACCTTTCCGCATCCTCCGTATTTGGTGGTGACGGGCTTGAACCCCGGTCTAATCAAGAAGCGTGTACTATGCACTGCTGCTCCTTCCCACCTGGCAACGGAGGCGCCTTGAACAAGAAGGAAAAGGCTACCTACCTGATTGACATAGCAGTACCCAACACTAGCAACCTGCAGAAAACCCATGGGGAAAAAATCAGGAAGTACGCGAACCTAAGACAGGAGATCAAAGAGATGTGGCATATGCAATAAGTAACGATCATTGTGTCAACCACAGGTATGGTTGACACAATGATCGGGCCAAAGACCCTACATAACAGCCTAGCAGCAATAGGTCTCCCAGTGAACACCTATAAGGAACTCCAGAAAGTCGCAATTCTGAACACCTGTAGGATAGTCAGAGAGTTCCTCGACCAACAGTAACACCAGACATGACAACAACCACCCTGTGTACTTGGTAGTAATACCCATCACAAGGTGGATCCCCCAATCAGGGAGAAATAATATAAGAGCAATAATAATAATAATATTAATAATAATTCAGACGCTGCTTGTAGTTTACTGAATTCAATTGCGAAGACATTAATAGTGAGAGAGCAATGGTGTTTGAATTCATAAGCAAACAATTACATTTGTTAGAATGTGAAAAGAATACATACAGATATTCCACCGAAGTGTTAATATTTTCGTCTTTGGTGTGTTCGATATCTCCACATGCCTACAAATTTCTACAGCATTCTGCATTCCTACTTCTTTCTCATCATCCAAGTACTATTCGTTGGCTCTGCTCTTCTCTAAACGCAAAAAATACCCGATGACCACCAAGAGAATAATTTTCTTATGTATGATAAACAGAAATTGGCCTTTTCAGAATGCAAAGTTAGTTTAATGATTGATGAAATTCATCTGAACCCTTATATTGATTACAAAGGTGGAAACGTACTGGGAAATTATTTTGATACTACTGATGCAGCTACAAGTGCATATGTATTTACAAATCTAAACTTATTGTCAAATTAAAAATATGTCATTTATGTTTTATCCGTGAAAAAAAATTAATGCAGAAAAATTACATCATTTTGAAAACATTGTGGGCTTGAAGAAAATTGGTTATAATGTTGTAGCAATTGTAAGTGATATTGCAATTAACAGAAAAAGTATTTCAGAAAAAATAATTTAAATTTTCTAATTAATACGATTATCAATATTTTGCTCAACAATTATTGAAAAAAGAAAAATGATGTATTAAAAGCAACACATAAAGTAAACTTTGAAAATGAGCTAAATTTAAAAGTAAAATAATTTCTGTTCAATTATAGTAACCAAATTATTAGATTTTAGATTAGAATTATTAGATTATTAGATTAGAATTACATATAAAACATTCAAAATGTAATAAAATAGTTAACTATAAATGTGTTGTCTACATTTTTTCAGAATGTTATGATTAACAAAATTTATCACACTTAAAAGTAAAACTGATATTTTTTATTTATTCATCTCATTTGTTTTTTCATATTGTCCCTTGCAACATCTTTCCGTTATGTACAGAAAATAAAGTAGATTTACATTCAACTCTTGCTTTCTCTTTTCTCAATTCTGTGCAGCGATGTAACTTTATGTACTTCTTGTGGCCCACTTATGATGACTTGAAAAAAAGCAGTGATCAGGCATTATTATTAAAGGTGGCGACGATTGGACACGCGAGTAGTGCATGGTAAGTATTTTCATTTTTTATCTATCGCCATACTTTTTACGTAGGTTGCTGAACATTTTTCAATACAGTAAGTCCCCAACTTATGTAGCTTCGTTCTTACGTTACGTTATTTATATACAGTATTTTTTTTATGACTGAAGATTTCAGTGAAGGGGAACTCATTTCACCATAGTACCATAATGTAAAAACCCACACAATTGCAGTTATTGGTATTATCGCAAGTGCAATAAGATTGAGTTTACTACCCGTTTATAATTAGATGCACCAATAGAAAAGCCCAATAAACCGGAAACTGCAAATTGTTTTTATTATTTTATGGTAGTGACCTCCAGAAATGTGCTTTAGTAAAATGCAAGCTCGCGTGGGGTTATAAATGAGTTTTCGCTAAGTGTAGTTCTTTTCAGAAAATTTAATTTTGACTATTATCATGGTGCCGACTAAGAGAATAAGTGATAGTGGTACTAGTAAATCTATCAAGAAAGGGAAAGTGATGGAGTTGGATCAGAAAATTAAAATAATAAGGATGTACGAAAATGGCCAAACATTAACAAGTATCAGCGTGGAATTCAGATTTGCCAGTGACAACGGTGAACACAATAAAGGAGAAAGACAATACGAGAAGCGGGCAGCACCAATGAAGGTCGACTATAATAACCAAGGTTAAGAAATACAAA
Source organism: Mastigoproctus giganteus (assembly GCF_048544385.1). Taxonomy (NCBI): domain Eukaryota; kingdom Metazoa; phylum Arthropoda; class Arachnida; order Uropygi; family Thelyphonidae; genus Mastigoproctus; species Mastigoproctus giganteus. Next base: position 196,785,036 of record NC_143578.1, on the reverse strand, counting down.
TAAGTTTTTACAGTACAATAACATGCGTTTTTTTCTTCCTTTTATGTTTTCTTTTCTTATGTGCCACTCCAGCTACTTCGCCACTGTCCCCAGATTAATTTTTTAATTGAAATAATTAAAAATATATAACTATTTTTCTTCTGAGGGTATTATGTGGTTTTTGTAATTTTGGCATATCAGGTATATTGTAACAATATTTTATTGGTCATTCACGAGTTATGTAAAACTCGACTTACATAAGAAGTTCTGGAATGTATCTCTTACGTATGTTGGGGACTTACTGTATTTTTGGATTAACCGGGAAATCGATTATCCACGAATTTTTTTTTTACGATCTATCCCGGAAAATCAAGAGTTTACTGTTGCTGTTGGGTTTTTAGGAGCATTAGCAACTAAGGCCATATTGCTCCGGGGATATGCAGTGGTCATTCCCTGACCTTTCCGCATTCTCCGTATTTGGTGGTCACGGGCTCGAACCCCGGTCTAATCAAGAAGCGTGTGCTACGCACTGCTGCTCCTACCCACCTGGCTATGGAGGCGCCGAGTCTTTGATACTGTTGCACATGGAAGACTGCTGCACAAATTGCTGCTATGGATAAAGGGATGGTTGAGTGGGAGAAGAAAGAGTGGTAATCAATGGACACTGCTCTTCACGGTCTAATATAATTAGTGGAGTCTCCCAGGGTTCAGTGTTGGGTCCATTGTTGTTTTCTGTATTTATTAATGATATTGATGATGATATCAAGGTTAATGTTCAAGTTTGCACATGATATGAAGGTCAGTAGGGTTGTTAATGACAGTATGCTGCTGCAACAGAATCTGGAAAAGTTGAGCAGATGGGCCGAGAGGTGGCAACTGAAGTTTAACATGCGATAGTTGAAAAAGATTTGAATCGCGCATTAAGCTTACCGCGAGTTGTACGGTTGATAAACAAACGTTTGCCTGCTGCCCGCCTTGTTGTGTTCCATCAACCATCGGAAGAAGACGTGTTTGTCGCCTGTAATAAAGTCAATGCAGACTTGCATTTAAAAATTCAAATTTTTAAATGAGCCAGATGAAAATGTTACCGCGAAGGAGATAATGGCAAAAGAATTAGATGAAATCTTTCGTATCGCATAGAACCTCAAACAAAAGGTTTGATGTTCTCTGTGATATTTATTTCGCCAGGGCCAGAGAAGATTGTTGTCGACTATCGGAAATTGATTGAAAAGAGAAAGTCAACACTGTTAAAATATTTCCGCAACAGTAATTTCTTCATTGTGTATTTTATGTCAGAGATTCCCAAAGTTTCTCGGTTCACGGCGCCTTTAATGTCTCAGCAATTTTTTCAAGGCGCACCCAGACCAAAAGAAATACCTAACAGTTTTGTTTAGTAGTTAGGTCCAAACAACTTAATAAGAAATGCTGAAACTGTGAACTACCTCGAGCTAGTAGTTCGCGCGGTGTCCGACAGATGTCAAGTATCACTGTGTTTCCCTCGAAAATTTAAAATATTCCGCGGCGCACAGTTTAAGAACCACTGTTTTATGCAATAAACATTTAATTATTTTCATTATCTTTTACATTATATACAGTTAAAAAGTTATTTAAAAGGTATTTTTAAAATTCTTTATGGACATTCCAGAAGGTCAAGGACCAATTATAATTTTTCCTGTTGGTTATTATGTTCAATTAACGCGTTTCCGCTTTGCGCCATGCGCTCGCAGGGTGAATTAATCGCGTTAATCGAGGCCCACCTGTACTGCATATGGGCAGCAGTAACCCCAGAGTAACGTATCAACTAGGGCTTACGATACCAGGATCTTGAATACTGGGATCCCGGTCATTTTTTTCCAGTATTGAAATTCTGGTATTGATACAAAAAATACCAGTTTTTCGATACTAATTTAAAAAAAATAATTGTTTGTAATTTAATCACATAAAGGTCATAAAATCACTTTTATGTGTGTATGATCACTTTTATCTCTACTAGTTCGATAAATCATCGATAGGACACCATGCAACATTGCAACCTGTCCACAACTCTCAGACAACTTCATGTCCCATATCGTAACTCCCAAGTCCCGTTCCTCCACTACTGACTTTAGTTTAACTCCACCAAGTGTATAAGTTATTTAGGGGTTGCTGTTTCTCAGGTGTAAGCTGGGAAACAGCAACCATTTTGCTGAATTAAAGCATAGCTGCCACTTTTCTGACCATCCCGGAAGTCAATCTTGTTCACTCTGAAGAAGCTCTGCTTGGTGGCGATCATTAACTAGTGTACTGATCTTTACATCATCTGCAAGTCGCAAGACCTCACGCCCTCCATCCCTTCATAGATATCATTTAAGATAATCAAAAACAACAGTGGTCCCAATACTGATCCTTGGGGAACCCACTTCTTACATTATCCCAATCTGAGGAATAACCATTTATCACAACCCTCTGCCCTCAAGCCATTGTGCTAGCCATCTAAGGATTTTCTATATGATTCCAGCCTGCTCCAACTTATAAAGTAACCACTCATGTGGGACTGAGTCAAATGCTTTGCTGAAATTCAAATAAACAATGTTGAAATTATTCCCTAAATCCAGCTTACGAGTGACCTGTCCAAATGGCTAACCAGATTTGTTAAACACGATTTTCCCTTTACAAAACCATGCTGTGTATCCTACAGAATTCCATTTACATCTAAATGATCCTGAATTCCACCCTTGGTCATTGCCTCCATGATTTTCCCCACTACTGAAGTTAGACTGGCCGGTTCGTAATTTCCCGTTACACTCCTAGAACCGCCTTTATGTTCTAATTTACACCAATCCAACGGAATCTCTCCTGTCCAGTGATGCTCTCATAACTAGCCTTAATGGTTCAATGCACTCACTTGCTGCCTCCTTTAAGATTATAGGGTATATGCCATTAACCACAGGAGCCTTACTCGCCTGTAGGCATGAAAGTTCTCATTAAATAATCATTTGAAATTTTACGTCATTAATTACATTTTTTTCAACTTCACTTCCATAATATCTCATTCACAAAAAGGGTTTTTTTTATGTAAATATCGACTCCACCTATAACTGTTGAGTTCATCTGCAACTTCAGCTGTGGTATCTAATACTGACTGTCCCATGTAAGGGTCCAATCTGATTTGTCCTTCTCTTCTTTGCATTTATATATGTGAAGAATTCCTTAACTGCACTCTTTGCGCTCATCTTTATTCCTTAACTGCACTCTTTGCGCTCATCTTTATTCCTTATCCCCACTCTTTGCTCTCTCCCAGACTCAGTAAAGATACTATTGTGAAAATTATACTTTGATAAATAGAACATCTTTCTCCTCCAGAAAATGATGAACATAATTCAACTATGGAAGACCAACATGGAACAGAACATCAGTGTTCCGCAAATTCTTTCCAAAATAAGAAACTGCGTGACTCCAATGAGATTTTAAAAGATGAACTTGAGTCGGAAATTAATGAAATACTTTTAACTATTTTTACTAAAAAAGTTCAAAGCCTAGAAAATATGGACTGAGATCGCCTACAATTATCTCAGTACAGAATTAGCACCAGAATAGAATCCGAAAGGGCGTTTTCTGCCTCTAATCAAATATGTACCAAAATTAGATCCATTTTAAACGCTCATACTATTGATTGCTTATATTTCTTAAGAGCTCACTTTATTCCAACAGGTAGTGTGGATGCTTAAACATAACTAAACTTTGCAGTAACAATATGTATTTCTTTGTTTTTAGAACAACTGTATTTTAATGATTTTTTTTCAGAATATTTATTATTGCAATAAATGTATATTTAAAACTTGAATTCAAGTAATTACAGTACTTGTTTTTTTCCTTACTTTATTGCACCTAATTCTTATCAAAATTTATGAGAAAAACATTTGTTTTTGGAGTACCGGTATCATAAATTTAAAATACCGAAATAGCAGTATTAAGATTTTGACCGGTATTATAAGCTCTAGTATCAACTGTGTTGTACTACACTCAGGGTGGTAGAGAATGAAATGGAGCATTATTGCCATACTGCTCCTTTTCATTTAAAGGGCAAATTGCTGCTATGGATAAAGGGATAGTTGAGTGGTAGAAGACAGAGAGTGGTAATTAATGGACACTGCTCTTCATGGACTAATATTATTAGTGGAGTACCCCACGGTTCAGTGTTGGGTCCATTGTTGTTTTTGGTATTTATTAATGATATTGATGATAGTATACCAGGCTTAATATCTAAGTTGGCAGATGATATGAAGATTGGCAGGGTTGTTAATGACACTAATGATAGTACCCTACCGCAACAGGATCTAGAACAGTTGAGCTGAGAGGTGGCAACTGAAGTTTATCATTGACAAATGTAAAGTACTGCATATGGGTAGCAGTAACCCCAGAGTAGCGTATCAACTGTGTGGTACTACACGGACAGTGGTAAAGAATGGAAAGGACCTAGAAGTAATTGTGTGCAGTCAGATATGAAGTTTTCTGAGCAGTGCAGACAGTCTGCAAGAGTAGCTCATGGTGTCTTGTCAATGATATATACAGGAATTTTTCTAGCAGGGATAAGGAAGTGATTATCCCCTTGTATAAGGCAATGATCAGGCCACATATTGAGTACTGGAGGCCTCATTTTAGGAAGGATGTAGAGCTGCTGGAATGAATACAGAGAGGGGCAGCAAGATTAGTGAATGGAATGCTGACCGGGCTAGCCGTGTGGGTAAAGTGCCTGCCTGGCAACCCAAAGGTCGCGGGTTCGATTCCCGCCTCGGGCTTGGATCAAAGTACTGCAAAAACCTTGGGAGGTGCATTATGGCCACAGAAGCCTATGCGCCAACAACTATCAAAAAAAAAAAAAAAAAAGTGAATGGAACAAAGGGTTGGTCTTACAAAGAAAGGTTTAAGTTTTGCAAATTACAGTGTCTGGACACTGGGCACCTGCAAGGTGATCTGATCGATGTGTATAAGGCCTTTTATGGTTTGAGTAAGCTCAATGCTGATGGGATTCTTGATCTTGCCCAGATTAATTGCTTGAGGGGACATAAATTAAAATTGAGGGAAGACAGTTGTAAAATAGATGTATAGAAATTTGCCTTTAGCCAGCGGGTGGTTGATTGCTGGAACAAACTTCGATCTATCGTTGTTGAAGTTGACAGCTTAAATAAATTAAGGCAGAATGAGACAACAGTAGGTCTTGGAACGTATTCCCTGCGGATATGGGGGTCTTACTGTACTTATAAAAAAAAAATTCTCTACCAACATACTGCAGAGGTAATTTTGACAAGTAGTCCATGGGTGATTTTCTGCATCCATGAATATACTGTACTTCGATAAAATGCGATGCTTGAAATTACTTTCGCAACTGCTTTAGTGACCATAGTCTCCAGCTTTTTTCACTGAGGGACAATGAAAATTTTCTTGTGTGGACACATACCACTTTCACTTGGCTGTGAGAAATGGCAATTGTTTAAGTAGCTACATAAGAAGGTTTTTTACTGAAGTCTGTTCACATAGGTTCTCTCTCTCTCTTTCTCTGGAATACTGGTTGAAATTTTCTTTTTGTTTGCAGTATGCAGAAATATGAAAAAGAAGTGTATATTGATCAGTTAAAGTGGGAAGGGGTGTATCTTATTGCAATAAAAGATTTCTACATGAGCAAAAATGATGAATACGAACTAAAACTGAGACCTATTTATTCAAAATAAAATGATATGCTCTAAAAAGCAATTTATATTCTTTTTTCCTAAAAGTTAAACATGTACAATGATATCTTTTAAATTGAAACACCCTGTACAGTTATACTGACTAATATATAGGACCTTGTATGATATTACATAGGATATTGCCATTATCATATATGGACTTGTACTCACTCCTCATTGTTATGAAAAGGGATTTAATGTTCTAATGTTTAACTTCAGGTGATTATAGTTACTGAATACGTAAAGGACTTATTAATCCGGAGGCATGCATTCCAATGATTTTTGAGGATATGCATGCACTTGGAAAAAAATAACCTTAAAAATCACCAGGAAATAATTCAAAACTGTTCACTTTTTGATGCCACCTTTATGTTCAGTCTACTATGAATACAACTGTGAAAAATCCATTTTTTATAATAAAAACATATTTTTAATTTTTTTTAAATAAAATCCCCATCCCTATGCAACTTTTTTTTTTTTTTGTCACTTATTTTGGAGTTATCTACACTGTCAGCAAGTGAAATGCAAATTGAAACACCTGTATGCTTCAACAGTGGATGCCTCTTCAATAACCCCATTAGCAGCTGTCATAATGGACAACCAACAGCTTATAGAGGCAGTTGTTCAGATGATATTACCTCTCCCTCTTTGTTTTCTTCCCCCCTGAAGGTCAGCAAGGCTGGCAGTATGCAATGGAAACACTTGCCAGTAAGCAATACCAATGTTCTTTGTATTTTTCTCAATGTTGCTGTGTATGTAACACAATATTCCTGATATTGGCTTATGAGTCTCACAGTTTTTAGCACTGATGATAATTAGGACCATTCTTAGGGAAAAAATATTTACTTTAATTTAAATGCTTTATTAGGGCTTTTGATACTCAGAATCATAATGATATGGACAGTAACTGTTGGTGGTTACACAAAATCATATACAAGATTTTGCTAATTTGAGGGTTATTTTGGCATTATTCAGTAGAGATATCTTGAATTTTAATAGAGCAACTGAAGCAAAAAATACTTTATAAAGCACTCCGACTTCCTCCTGCATGAAAAGAATGATTCTGAAATGTAAACCAGCACAAAAAAAAGAAAAATCTTTTCCACAATAAATCAGAACGAGAGAGAGCATATATAAATCCATATAATTAATTTAAAATTTTTTTTCAGAAAGCATGGAAATTGTCAATGAAGAGTGCATTGTGTGTGTGTGTGTGTGTGTGTGTGTGTGTGTGTGTGTGTGTGTGTGTGTGTGTGTGTGAGCATGCTTCTCACATTTTTGAAAATATGATAAACAATGTTCTTAATATTGATATTTCATTCAGTATCAATAACTTCAATAAACAATTAGTGTGCTTCTTTTTTTTATTAAAATTGTAAACCCTGTATACAAAAAAAACCTTTATTAGTAAGAAAATAAATTCACTATAACAATTTTTGCTACAACTCTAAAAGTCACTTTTTCTTATTTACAGAATCAGATTGTCTCATATATTGCATATGTTGTCCATACGTTAAATTAGAAAAACAATCCAAACTAAATTTTTAGCTAGTGTCAACAATTATTAATCAGTATATTACTAAACTAAAATTCATTGTCAAATATATAAAAGTAGGTTGCATTTGTTGGCTACAGTATTTTCACATTTCCTGTTATCGTATGTAACTTAAAAATGTACAAGCATTTGTATATATATAGATACCATAATTTTGCATGTTCCATGTTTAACATTGATTACGAATGAAATGTTTATATGCACTAACTAATAAACTTTAGTTAATTTAATGAGTTGTCCACATTTGGCTAGATATTAAGTACTAACTTATCATAAACACACAGTCTATATATATATATATATATATATATATATAAGTTCCAAAAAAACCATTAAAAATCTTGAAACATATGTACATGCCATCACCAATATACAAACCCAAGAAGGTTTACAATAACAGTTTCTGAAAAAATTTGTTTGGTTTATGAAAAAAAGAGCATTAATATTTCTTTTAATGGAGTGTAGTTTTTTAGTTTATACTATAAAAGCATATAATACAAAATTCTAGCACCTGTTATTTTTAAGTGTACAGTGAATTTAATCAATAACAATATTTATTTCATTATGAATATATATATATATTTTTAAAATTATTTCCATTTAAAAATATAAACTTAAGTACAGCAGAGTTCCCTAATGCATGATGCATACAAATTATAAAGGTTTTTTATTTATTTGTTTTATAACTCCTTTGTATTTACTTGCATATAAAAAACATTGTTCATCAATAGGAGTATAGACTCTTTCCCCATGCCCCAGAATGAACTTCTTTCAGCATTTTGTGTGAATTCACTTCACTTTTATTATTGCAGCATGGGTTATATTTCACATAGAATAGCAAGAGATTTATCAGTTTCATTCTATAAGCATTACTATTTAAAATACATACTCCAAAAAAAAAAAAGGTGGGTCTCCATGTTTTTAATGAGACATAATATATCTTATATCCAAAGGACTTATATGTACAAATGTATTAGCTATCACCTGAACATGCATTTGTTTTACATATGGTTTTATACTAGATTTTTTTTTTTTTTTTTTTTTGTGGTCATAAAGGTGGTGTTGAGTGTGGAAGGGAAATACCTCAAAATCAAAACACTTCCAGCTGAAAACATGAGGTTAAACTTATAGAGACATTTAGAAATGAGCTTTGGTAATTAATGAAGAACAACAAATGTACTTCTGTTCTTCATCCATGAAACACAAAGGCATGGAGAAAATTAATACTTTTAGATTATTTTGATTTAAGGACATGTAATTAATTTCTTTCCAGTTATATATAGACTTAAATACAAGAAAACATTGTAGTTATTCATTTTAGTCTTTTAGTGATATAAACTCATTATATCACTAAAAACTTCTTCAACCAAATAAAAAATAAAACACAAAATGATTCATATGCTAACAAATAAGGGTTTTTGCTCTAACATCAATTTCCATTATGTACTAAACAAAAAATAGTAATAAACTGTATCACTTATTAAAAAAAAAAACATGCTATTTTTCATTCAAATCAATATCACAGTTTTATAGAAAAAAAATTAATTACATATGTTACAGAAAAAGTTGATTTGCTACTAATTGATTTATTCTTTAATTTTTATGTTACTTTATTTTTTTATAGATTATGGAATGTGCAAGGAAAATATTCAGCATGAATAAGAGCAATGTTATAAAAGCTTTTTAGTTTTTTATATAATTTCTCAAATTTGTGTTTTTGCTGGTGTTATATATGAGATTTTATATAAATTGCAATAGTCATTCATATTAGTTTACAGAACATGAAAATATGGTGCTGCTTATATATGAAAATTCATATTCAGTTTGGTTACAAGAAATTACCTTATTCTAAAATAATTAGATGCAGCTAAGGAATAATTTTAAGTACACCTAACGCTCAGTTAATGTATACATCTAGTGATATGTACATTCCATATTTGACACCCTTTCTCCAATACACATATCCACAGTTACACACAGTTTCACATCTTTGGTGCACCTATAACAACATTATTTTGTTGAATAATGTTCAACCATCTTTGGTTGAACATTATGTGCAATTATTAACATAATGTTAGCCTTGAAACAACTACTGTAATTTTAAACTCCCAATTCTGGTGAGTACAAACAGAACATTTATGAGATTAGAAGCTAATGTGCATTATAAATAAATTCGAAAATGAAACAAAGGTTTTGGCTTTGCTTTCAGTATCATTTTCCTCAAGTATCGCTGTTGTGATTATGCATTCCTAGTTTTCATAGTTTTAGTCTAATGGTGACTTCAGTTTGTACTGTGTGGTTGAGATGAGTGAAAAGGGAAAACAAAGTGAGGTGCTCCTGGAACTGGTGAGGTGAAAAAGAAAAGACATTGCTTTTGAATAGCAATGAAAATAACAATATCATACTTTCTCCACAGTAAGTATGATAATAAAGGATAAAGAGTGAATTATGAAACATGTGAAAATGGATTTGAGCAATCACCACTCAAGTGCAAAGTAGCATAATGGAAGAAATAGAAAGATTTGAAAATATGGATTGATGAGAAATGTATGTGTGAAAAATCAAATTATTCACAAATCATTGACAAGTTACAAGTTTATCTTGGCAAGTTACATCAGTTTATATGGAAAATTAATGTTTGGTTAATACAGGTTTCCAAGATGCATTATGTACATTAACCGAGCGTCAGGTATTCACTTTTAATAACACTTTGTTAAAAAGTTTTTATTATAAAAATAAGTTATAAACAATTACTCCCTGTCATTAGGGAGTCTGCTATACAGCTACTGAATGAACAAAAGATGGGCTACCAATATAGGGCTAAGCCAACCAGCTCTGATAACTTATAGGCTGACACATATTACTATGGTAGGAAAAAGCAATTAGAACTTTTCTTGAGGTTTTTATGGCTAAATTAATAATTTGATAACTAAAAAGTGTAATTTTTACTTAAGTAATGTACTTAAATTTTATGTATGCGCCATTAGCTGTTACTGAAATCTGGGTGCATGGATATAACACAGGAAAAATTATTTCTGAATAAATGGCTTATTGCATTCAGTTAATTATATAACATGAAAAGACTCAAGGATAATGTATTCTGTAGCAAGTCATTACAAGTACAAAGAGTGAAATAATTACATACTATGCCAGTAAATGTTAAATTTCTAAATGATTTCTGTCTAGTGCCAATTCAAAATACAGTTGCAAGTGATAATTTATTATCAATAAATTAGCATTATCATTATAATAAAGGTGGCTCCGTAGCCAGGTGGGAGGGAGCAGCAGTACGTAGCACACGCTTCTTGATTAGAACGGGGTTCGAGCCCATCACCACCAAATACGGAGGATGTGGAAAGGTCAAGGGAATGACCACCGCATATACCCGGAGCAATATGGCCTTAGTTGCTAATGCTCCTAAAAACCAACAAACAACAACAACATTATAATAAACATTAAATTCACTAACTTGCTGTATGTAACTGGGAATTACAAACAGAAGTCAGTGACCTTTCAATGGCAGATCTCTGCTGATATCTAGTTGCTTCATTTGTGAATCCTTTGCTTTGCTGTAGTTCAAAGCAAAGGTTCTATAGATATCTTTACCGTTAGAAATTTTCATTCTCACTTCTTTTTTTTTAAATCATACACTAATATGACTTTTACTTTGTTAATCTTTCGGTGGCCTGATCTTGTTGATAGAATGACAGCAGTAATCACTAAAAACTACACTGAAATTTTATTATTTAATATAACATAAAAACATATTTTCTAGATTCTACATTTGTTTAGCAAAAAAGGTGCATTTATGCCAATTATGGAGTCACTTGCCGTTGAAAAATTATATGAATTAAAAGTATTATACAAAATACTGTATTTTATGATTTTTTTTAACTATGTATAATAATATTAATCATTTGTTACTTATAATAATAGGTAGCAAATACTAAGATGAAATGACCAAAATTACAAATGAAATTAAGTATTTTGCATTTTCTTACAAATTCTAACTCTATATTTTGAATCACTTTAATCAATATAACTAATGAATTTCAAGCACATATTGTGCTTTCTGATCATAACATGTGCTATTGCACTTATTATGATCTTGGGACTTTCCCATGGACTAGTTAGGTGATAATCAAGGAATGACATTTAATAAAAATTATCACTTAATGAATCAAATTTGTGATGAAATATGGGGAGCATCTTTTCTTAGAACATAGTAAAATATCAAAGCCTTATCTTGGCTGGCCTCGCAAAAAAAAAAATAAAAAATAAAAATAAAAAAATATATATATAATAAAAAAATAAAAATCGCAACCACTTCCTATTAATGAATGCTCAGATCAATATGCCTAGCTAATTTATGAAAGTACTATGTTTAAATTCTAAACCATACATCAAGTGTTGATAGAGAGGTATTCACATTAAACTGAGATCCTGAGTAATAACTTTGGTAGTAACACTAAAACTAAAAATAACTGAAAATGAATACATATATCACAATTAACTGAGACGAATCCAGTAAGAATTAAGAGTTAATATTAAATTTTGTTCTTTTTTGAGAATTCTCAAAACAAATAAAAGCACCTTTATCCACTTGCATCCATTTAGATTTCAGATTAGAGAATATAGTAAAAATTTGATTTAATTTTTGAAAGTAATTATACACAACTTATACTTTGTGAAACCCAACAAATTGGGTCTACTACTTTCACTATTTGGATTTCTGCTCGTGCAGCAGAAAAGTCATGTTATCATCTTCAACATTTTTTTTAAAATAAAACAAAACATATTTTGCTTCATGTAAAATGGCAAATTCCTATTCCAATAAAATATTTTTCTAAAATTGCATTGTGCTTCTCACTTTCAAATGTAACGATGAAGTGCATAAATTAAAACAAATGCATCTCATATAAAATGTTTGTTATTTCATACTATATAACATACGCATGACTGTAACATGAAAATGCTATACACTATGCATACACATTGATTTCACCATTAAATGGATCATTCATCACAGGGATAGGAGTTTCTTATTGGCACAAAGTGTATTATTTCAAAATGGAGGGGGGAAAAATGTTCCATTCATGGGGCTTAAATTTAGTTTCCTTTTTAAGGATCACACGTGGCAATAGTGATAGTCTAATATTAAAGTATTTGACAGCAACAATTAAAAACATTTAACAAATAATGTATCACACATGAGGAGTTATTCAGGGAGGGGAATGCCAGAGGTGAATTAAACTCTGGCAGTGAGCTAGATGATTTTGTAATAACTGAGAGCAAAGTGGAAAAGAAATTGTTGAAGATAAACATAAGAAAGGCACCTGGGATGGATGGATCTATCCAGTTATTAAAGCAGGCAGCAAAGGAAGTAAGCAAACCCTTAGCCATAATTATGAAAGCTTCCTTGGACTCAGGGGAGGTACCCAGAGTCCAAGGAAGCTTTCATAGGACTCAGGGGAGGTACCCATGGATTAGAGATGTGAAAATGTGATGCCAATTCACAAAGGAGGATCCGATGGGCAACACAAGTAATTACAGACCTGTTAGTTTAACTTCTGTTCCATGGAAATTAATGGAGGCACTGGTTAAAGAAGCACTGCAGGATCATCTAGACAAGACTCCAGTTATAGTTCGGACACAGCATGGGTTTATTAAGGGGGAAGTCTTGTCTGACCAACTTGATTGGATACTATGATGTGGCACATGGAAGACTGCTGCACAAATTGGAGCAGTGTGGCAAATTGCTGCTATGGATAAAGGGATGGTTGAGTGTGAGAAGACAGAGAGTGGTAATCAATGGACACTGCTCTTCATGGACTAATGTTATTAGTGGAGTCCCCCCAGGGTTCAGTGTTGGGTCCATTGTTGTTTTCTGTATTTATAAATGATATTGATGATGGTATATCAGGCTTAATGTCCAAGTTTGCAGACGAAAAGAAGGTCAGCAAGGTTGTTAATGACATTAATGACAGTACACTGCTGCATCAGGATCTAGAAAAGTTGAGCAAATGGGCTGAGAGGTGGCAAGTGAAGTTTAACATTGACAAATGCAAAGTACTGCATATGGGAAGCAGTAACCCCAGAGTAATGTATCAACTGTGTAGTACTACACCAACAGTGGTAGAGAATGAAATGGACCTGGAGGTATTTGTGCAGGCAGATATGAAGTTTTCTGAGCAGTGCAGATGGACTGTAAGAGTAGCTCATGGTGTCTTGTCAATAATATACAGGAATTTTTCTAGCAGGGATAAGGAGGTGATTATCCCCTTGTATAAGGCAATGGTTTGGCTACACCTTGAATACTGTATGAGTAAAATGAGGCCTCATTTTAAGAAGGATGTAGAGCTGCTGGAATGAGTACAGGGAAGGGCAACAAGATTAGTGAATGTAACAAAGGGTTGCTCTTACGAAAAAAGGCTTAAGTTGTGCAAATTACAGTGTCTGGAGACTAGGTACTTGCGAGGTGATCTGATTGAGATGCATAAAGCCTTGAATGGTTTGGGCATGCTCAGTGCTGATGGTATTCTTCTTCCTGCTCAGAATAATTGTATAAATTCAAATTGAGGAACGACAGTGTTAGGATAGATGTGCGGAAGTTTGCCTTTAGCCAGCAGGTGGTTGATTGCTGGAACAAACTTTCATCTGTTGCTGTAGAAGTTGGTAGCTTAAATAGATTCAAGGCAGAACTAGACAAACATTTGGAGCAAGTGGATGGGCAAAATGAGAAGGGTTTTTTTTTTTTTTTTTTGGCTGATGCTATATAAGTTTGCTTTCTTGCATCATGGGCCTTTACTAATGCTAAAATGAATTTTAAAATAATTTTCTAGTGTGATAAATGTGCATTAATGTTATATTCAGTGAAACAATGTATGTTATTTGTGTGTGTGTGTGTGTGTGTGTGTGTGTGTGTGTGTGTGTGTGTGTGTGTGTGTGTGTGTGTGTGTGTGTGTGTGTGTGTGTACACACATATATATATATATATATCTTGTTGATAACAGAAAAAGAGTTTGTAATAAGTACTTCATTCAAAACATTTACTGGTCATGGCATGAACTGTTTTAAACAGGAATGTTCAATTATACCCATAATTTATGAGGAAAAGCTGCTTCTTATTCTTTAGTTAAATTGTCTTGAAAGTAATATCTTTCACTAATTAACACTAGAGATTGCTACTAGCTTTCATTTGCCATGATAAAAAATAAAAGAAATTTTGAATCCACAGACTCTGTAGCAGTGACTTTTTTTTTCCCTTTTTTTTTAATTACAAGTACATAATGTTCATTGTATTATGCTCACCGGGAAGCCAGATCAAGGAAATTGTTATAACCATAAATGCTTCTTGGGATAAAGAAGCTAGACATTATCATTATTGTTTTAATTGACAGATTTAGTGTCAAGTTTCATATATTAAACAATATAAAATTTTTTAAATATCTCAAATTCTATTATGTCATCAGTAAAGAAAAGCCTTTTAATCAGAATTTCCCTCTTCTGATATATATATATATATATATACCAAAAATATTTAAACATTAACAAATAGGGATATTATGCAAATTGTGGGTTTTGTAAATATCATTGAGAGTAGTATAGTAGCATAAAGGTATTAAATGAGCTGCAGAAGATAGAGGTGTCATTTACAATTGATATGCCATAAAGAATTAACCTCAGAAAATTTGAACCTGGATAGGTGGTAGAATTCTACAAAGCAAGAAGTGAAGAATGATAGATCTCTAGAGCTTCACAACATTCTAAAGATTTCTATCTAGAACAGTGCGTGCAAGTGGAAGATAGGTTTGCCTTGACAAGAGATCTCTAAACAGTGTTATTATCTGGAAAAAGTGGACCGCGAGTGGGAAAAAAAAAAAAAATCACCTAAGAGGACTGGGAATATACAGCAGGCTTCGGTGTTCCATTCACAAAAGTTAATGTACAGTGTTGTTATACTTTGAGGAATTGACCTCTGGAAAGTGAAAAGGACTTGCTTAATCAACAAATCTTCATCTGTACTAAAAAAAAAAAAAAAAACTTGTGTCATGCTTTTTTGAACTATGAAGCATGGCAGATGGATGGTTTTAAAGTGCCTCCTTTTGATGATTTCTGTGGATGGTATTTGTAGGAGCAGTAAGATATTTTGAAGTCTTCGATAACACTATCCTTCTGATGCAGTTTTATTATCTTGATTTTCCAACAGGCTAATTCTAGATATGATGGCTTGGTTTAGGAAAATGATGAGAGACTGATGGACTGGCCCACTTGAAGCCCTGATCTGTGACCACTAAAAGCCCTCTGGGAGAAACTGAAAAGACATGCAAGAGCACACTCACCCTTCCGAGGAAACTAATATTACTTGCCCAGGAAGATGTCCTTCTGACGGAATGGAGAAATAATAACAGTACTTTAAGAATCCCAAGTTGAATACATAAGATCAATTGACAGATCTCAGCACAGCCTTTACATGTGAAGCCTGACACAGCTGAGTGGTTGAGACATGCAAGTGCAATAGTAGTACACAATACATATGTGGGGGTGGACTATGTTTTGAGCTGTTATCATTAATTGCATTTATCAGTAATGTGAAATAAAGAGAAATAACAAAACAAGGTTGAAATGATTAATTTGAAAAAGAATAAACAATCTTTGAAATGAATATGTCTGTATTTTTTTGACCATCCAGTCTAATTGTTTATTAACCTTAAGTTGGACGTTGTTGAGTAGTGACCAAATTTCACTAAGCTATCCTGGTTTGAAGTTAATTTAGGTGAGTTCTTTCAAAGACAAGCTGGTAGAACTATAATTCCAGCAAGGCTGGCAGTATGCAATGGAAACACTTGCCAGTAAGCAATACCAATGTTCTTTGTATTTTTCTCAATTGCTGTGTATGTAACACAATATTCCTGATATTGGCTTATGAGTCATGGTTTTTAGTGCTGATGATGCTTAGGACCATTCTTTGAAATCCCAGATGTTAATATGATCTAATTCTCCTGTCAGTTGTTTCACTATAAAGATAATCTTATTTACTGCAAAATGGTATGGAGGGGGAGAAAATTGAACATATTTCCAGGCCCAGTTTAAGGATAGGGATTCTATAGTGAATTTCTGGGCAATATCTGATTAGAGGCAGCAGATATTGTCCAGAAATTTAAAGAATGATTCAGAAAATATATAAATATTTATGTCTTTTAAAATGATCTTATTTTAAATTTTTACCACATCTAACTTCACAAACCAGAAGGTTTATCATTTGTTTGCTGAGTTGGTCTATATGAGATGGTTTAAAGGCGAGTTTCAATTAAAAAATTTCTCTCTCTAAATTGTCTTAAATATTTTCATCAGCACATGCCATAATTGATGGAAAGTGTTCCATGAAGACTGTATGATGCATTACAGGCCAAAAGGTGCCCTGCTCCATATTAGATTGCTGTTGCCTTTTTCTTTTTGTATCCCAGTTCGTTTGGTAACAGATAATATGAATATAAATTAATAGGAATTTAAATATGAATATTTCTGTATAGTATCAATAGCAATTTAGATATCTGTATCATCATTGTGGAAATATAAATGACTTTAATGGGACCACTATTTAGAAAATTTGAGAACTTATGCTTATTTAGCATATGTGGATTTGATAAACTAGCAGAATGACTGGGTATCATAATAAGTATTTCATATCTTGCACGTGTGAAAATACACCTCTCTCTCTCTCTCTCTCTCACATGCACACATCCTCCAGTTTTAAAATTCACTTATATGAACAAACTGAGGATGTCTTTATTTTTGTAGAAATATGACAAAATATCCCTAGGATATTCAAAGTCACATTCTTTGCATATACAAAATAAGGCATAAATATTTCAAAAAAAAAATGAAGGATCATACAAAAAAGGAAAAAAGTTTTATTGTTATCAGTCTTAAATGAGTAATGAAACCATAAGCAATTAAGTTGTTATATGCATAAATAATTATGTAGGTGTGAGTAAAAAGGAGGAAGATATACAATTAGTTATTACTAATTGTATATCTTCAAATAAGTTAAGTTACTTGAATTATAGATATATAGAAAATTTCTGTGTGTACTATCAAATAATGGCAGCCATTAAATGCACATGTCATCTAACAACTCACAAAAAAAATAAGGTTTATCATGCAGTTAAGATAATTAGAATTATCAACATGTTAAATGTGGATTATGTATAGTCAGCACATTTATCTTATTTCTGTGAAGGAAAAAATGCCATCAAAAGTGCAAATGATAAAAAAAGAATAAAAGTGCACTTAATGTCATGAACCAAAGCTGAACTTGCTGGTAACCAACTGAGATACTTTTTACTAAAATCAGAACTGAAAAAGTAAATACTCCTTTTGCAACAGCATAAAAAAGAGAAAAAGAAGTTTAAGCAGAAGACCTGATTAAAAAAGTACTTCTTTTATTATTCATGTCTAAAGTGGTGGCATCCAATAAACTGCAGAGAATGATTGCTATAGTAGTTCATTAAAATGGGAAATGTATTCTGCTTCTCTGAGAGAAAAGTTAAAATGGTGCCGTTCTAGAGTACCAGTGGGGAGATAACATGTATCTATTAAAGCAACATGCAGCACGCATGTTTAATTATGTAGTTATACACATCACAGTGTAAGAAGACCATGTCATGTTTTCCCCACATTCTAGAAAGCAAGGAAACAGTCTCTCTATTATGAGCACATTGCCCATTTTCATTATTGAACCAAACCCATTACAACCAATATCTGTAGTCATAGGAATATGCCTCCAGTGAAGAGCTGGATATAAAAGAAGTTCTTTTTTTTTTCAGCATTCCCTTCTAAACTGATTTTTAAAATCTTTTTCATAAATCTGTGCAAGGAGAAAAGTTGTTAAACAGCCAAAACTTTGTTTTAACTATCCAGAAATATTTTATTCGTATCTTGGATTCAGCTGTTGGGCCAAATGTTTCATTTATATTAAGAAGGCTAAAACTTAAAACTGTATGAGACAATTAATGCAAACAAGTAAAGTGCTGCTACTTATAAAGCCTTAATTAGATAGCACACAAAGAAAGACTATAATTTGTAATTATTCAAAATAAACAGGGTAATTGCACTTTCATTTATTACAAAAAGAATTTCACGCAATACTGTCTTTATTTCTCATTCCCCTTTCCCAAGTTATTATGAAATATTACATAGCTATGAGTTATAAAGGGACCATTCAAACGTTGCTTTAAATTATTTAAACACTTCAAGCATTTTGAACAGTTTATGTTGTATGCATGCCAGCAAAAATAATGCAGATTCTGGAATATATACTTGAATATTTCTAATTTGGGTGTTTTTTCATTTCAATTGTGAAACTCACCAACACATAACCACAGAAAAATAGTTTCTCTTGGACTAAAAAAATACTTAAAGAATTACTCATAAAAAGCATATTTGCTGACAGTGTCAGAAATATTTTATACAAAGAAACAGACACTTGAATTTCCATTTGTCATTGCATAATAATACTTAGTTGTTTCTTGTGTGTGTGTGTGTGTGTGTGTGTGTGTGTGTGTGTGTGTGTGTGTGTGTGTGTGTGTGTGTGTGTGTGTGTGTGTGTGTAATTTTTTTGTAATTGTGGCCAGTTGAAGACAAACATACATGCACATAGATAATTTTAAAATTGCCAAACAATTCATACTCATATAATTTTAATGTAATAAATGAATTAAATTATATGTACGAATTAAATTGTTGAATTCTTATGTGTGAAAATAAACATGCATACAATAATATTTTTTTTTACAATACAAAACTTGATGTATGAAAAAAGTGAGTAAAATAAAAAAAAAAAAGCTGCATCTTGGATGTTCAACAAAAATAATATGGCAGCACCATGATTATAATATCTACAAATGGCACATGGGGATAAAACCAGCCCATATTCCACACTGATATAGCACCAGGCCAATAGTGACACCAAAATCAATTCTAATAACTGTAAATATTTTTTTTTTGCTCTTTCATAAATTGACCTTTGGTCAAAAAACACATCTAAACATACTGTTAATATAAAAACTGGCAATAACAATAACAAGCATTACAAAAAAAAGTATAAACAAAAAAAAAAAAAAAAAACTAGTGGTCACCACGGAGTAGCTCCATCAAAAGATTAAAGCTTGGTGCTTCTCCTTCTCCTATTTTTTGCTTGCATGCCAGAGATTCCTTGCCAACTTGACAAGCTCTTTCAAGTTCTGGTAGCCTAAGTAGCAGCTCTCCAAATTTACTAGGATAATGGGGATAGTGGGAGGTGGTATATACTTGTAATGCTTCCAGAACCTTCTTCTGACAACTGCGAACTTTTTCAGGTTCCTTTAATCCACTGGTATCTACAGACAAATTCAGATCTTCATCATTATTAATTAAAGTGATTAATATTTAAAATCAACTTTAATGCTATCTTATGTTGAATAACAAAATTGTTTCTAGTATAGTTTAATGTACTGAGCAAAATTTTTATGCAATAAAAATGCTGCTTTTCTAACTACTACTAGGCAGACAGTGACTCTACTTGTAATAAGAACATTTTAAAATAGAGTGTTCTCTGTAAACTGTTTTACTGGTCAACCCAGAACTCCACAGATACTTTAAATCAGTGGTTCTCAACCTTTTTTTTGCCTCATGCACCTTTTTCACCATATGTCAGAATGTCATCCCTCCCCCTTTCCAAGATTGTCAGACTCAAAAGGTGCATTCCAAAAAGATAAAAAAGTGAAATATTTATCTTTATTTTTAGTTTAATATATGATATCCAATAAAGTGTGATGTCCTGTAGATTATGTACAATCTGTAGAATTGTAGTATGTAGAAAGATCACTATTCCAACAGTTTGAGTCTGTCAATCTGTGGTCCCAATTCCCCCCGGCTGAGAACCCCTGCTTTAAATGATTTGCTTTTCTGAAATTAGATTGACTATCCTCCACATATAAGCCAAAGTACTGATATTGATTTTTGTTTTGCGAGTGGTAGTGAAAATTTTTATTATTATGAGCAGGAAGCATTACCGGTAATTAAGGCCTAACTAACTGTCTAGCCATTGTTGTTCTAGCAGTTGTTGGTTTGCCTATTGTTCTATGTTATAACAATTAACATTAACATGAAATCAAGTTAAGAAATATATAAATGTAAAATTTGAAAAGATTAGAGTTAGAGGAAGAAGGAAATAAAAGTAGTGTAAAATAGGAAATTATTAAAGATTAAGTCAAGAAAAATTAGGAAAATAACTAGGAAGAATTAGGAAGGTAACATTCCTTCACATGGCCATCTCTCTCTGCTACTTCCTCAGGGACTTTGAGCAGACAGATAGCCATACTAAAAGAATGTCTCATGCATATCTGTTTCTGTAGTCTCAATAACAGTTTTGCTTACTAAGTACTCATGTTTAGTTATGGATATTCTAATGTAATAAGGCAAATAAAATTTAATTGTTTGTTTGTTATTTGGTTTTTTGGAGCATTAGTAACTAAGGCCATATTGCTCCGAAGTATTTTTAATTAATTTTGTTTTAAATTTAGCTGCAAACTGGGATTGGGTATCCCAATTGGTATGCATCAGAGCAAATATAAAAAGCATATAGGTATTTACCTGTGAACACTGGTGGTTGGTACAAGAAAGCACGTGCAATCTGCCTGGGAGCCACTTTATGGGGGCCATCTGGTCTGTTTTGTTGGTTAGTCTGTCGGTAATAATTATATATGCTTAAGGGATGGGTTAATTTGTTTGTTTGTAATATTGTGACCTGTATTAAATTTGTAATCGATGGTTAGGATTAACAGTGAATATGGATGTTTATGTTAATACATTTTAAGATTACACTTTTTTTTTTATTGATAATTCAAAATAGTAATGTTAACTACTGGACAAGGACTGTTATAACCTTACTACAGCACAACAGCCTGTGTATGCCCAGTGGGATAACTATATATAATTACTACCGTAACAGTGTAATTGGTATTGTATAAGTATTCAAAATGTGTTAAAACTTTAGTATAAAAGTACTAGGTGGGCCAAAAGAACCTATAAAGACTAAGATAGCCTGTGCTGGTTTACCTTGTTTATACCCTAGAAATAAACATAAAATAAAATAATGATTGTGTGGCTAATTATTGATAAGATTTACCTTGAATTATAGTAATTCGAGGGAAATTGAGGTACTATTACTTTACTTATTCTTGCCTCCTTTCTCCTTATGCCAGTATAAGCTTTCTTTTGCACATGTATAAATTTAAATAAACACCACAACTCAAGTGAAAATTATGGTTGGAACTAATTTTCTATATTATTTTCAAAGCTAGCTGTCAGGCTAGCTGTTATCTTGCCTGTTGGCTGTTAAATTTAAATATAGATTGCCTTAATGTTTATTATTTGGACCTAGTTAAACAGGCAGATAACAAATCAGAAACAGATAGCCTTGCTAAGTATTGATGGGATATATTGAATGGTGTTAGCCCTTGAAAAAGTGACATTCAATGTATCCAATTATTAATAAGCCACACAATCATTATTTTACACACTTTGAATACCTATATGGTACCAATTACATTCTTTTGGTAGTAATTATATAACAGACTGATGTAATGTTTAATCTATAATTGATGACATTAATCTGATCTGATATACCTTTTACATTCATTCCATTATTTCATAATAGGTTATATATATATATATTATTCTTAAACTTATAGGTAACTGGCTGATATATGTGAAACGCTAACAGTAAAAGTTCGCATCCTGAAGAGATACAGTTTCACATATATCCAGTTACTTCCAAGTTTAAGATTATAAAAGCAATAGTTTAAGAATAAGACAGTATTGTTAAGTAGAAGATTAATTATAAGATTGTTACATATTGTCATACATACAACTACTTATGGATACACAAGTCTACCATGTCCAGGGCTGTTACTAACACAGATGGGAATTTGTGCTCCCAGATAACCCAAGCACCAGCTTTATATTCTTCAATCACATACTATTTACTTTACTACAACTAAAATTTTTTCCACATGCTGGGCTATATGAGGACAGGAGTGCTATTTTTATCCTAATTACTTTCTTAATTTTGCCTCATGTTAGCTAAACAGCCATACAATTGCCTATACACAAAATATATATATATACAATGTGTCCCAAAAGCCACTGCACATTTTGGTGAAACTGTGATTTTCAATTAAATTTCATTACGACAAGTATATTTATTCTTTTTTATATAAAACAAAGTATACATACATATATATATATATATATATATATATATATATATATATATATATATATATATACACACACACGTATATACACACACACACACACACACACACACACACACACACACACACACACACACACACACACACACACACACACACAGTAGACTCTCGATTTTCTGGGATAGATGGTAAAAAACAAATCCCGGATAATCAATTTCCAGGTTAATCCAAAAAATACAAAGTCCCTGACATATGTAAGAGATATGCTCCAGGA
The DNA here is from genome assembly GCF_048544385.1 of Mastigoproctus giganteus. Taxonomy (NCBI): domain Eukaryota; kingdom Metazoa; phylum Arthropoda; class Arachnida; order Uropygi; family Thelyphonidae; genus Mastigoproctus; species Mastigoproctus giganteus. The sequence goes on along the minus strand of NC_143578.1, from coordinate 196,762,263 downwards.
CTTCTTACTTCATTGAGTTTTACGTAACTCGGGAATGACTAGTAACCTGCTATATTATTATTGACAAATCTGAATTCGGCACAATACTTGTTATGTTTGACCATTTTCATATATTCTTATTGTTTTAATTTTCTGATCCAAATCGGTCTCTTTCCTTTTGTTGGTAGATGTACTAGTACCGCTGTCACTTCTCTTAGTCAGCACCATGATAACGGTCAAAATGAAATTTTCTGTAAAGAACAGGGCTAAGGTGAAAACTCACTATTATCATCCCCACGCGAGCTCACGTTTTACTAAAGCACATTTCTAGAGGTCAACCAAAAAACAATAAAAACAATTTGCACTTTCTGTTTTATTGGGCATTTCTTACAATCCTAAAAATAAACGGGTAGTAAACTCAAAAAGTAAAAAAAGGAAAAGGTTTCTTTATATATATAAAGAATCTTTCTTTCATTTCCTAACGTTTAAGGTTAGGTCATGAAATATTCCTTTTTTTTGTAACCAAACCTGAATCAACAATATAGTAAAAACACCCATGAACTCCAAAAATCTGCATTTAATAATGAGAAAAAAATATAATGAACATAAAAATGAACAGAACGAAACTTTTATTAATTTAGTTTTCATCAAAAAATCAACCAATGTTTTATTTTCCTTACAAATTTCTTCCATCTTTAAAAAATTCATCGCTGCTATTACCTGTTTACCGTTCATCACAAAACTATTATGCACTGTTCTTTACTCATAAATACACATTATAATGCTAACCAATGACTACACAGTAGCTTGTCGTCTGTCGTGCCCACCACCAATCATTTCATCGTTTTCCACGTCTACCCGTCAATCAATATATCCTTCTCGATTTCAGCTCCAGACTGATAACACCTACCATCTGTTTACCGAGCGAGCAGCGCTAGAGTCCGGTGTCGGGAAACTAATTTTCTGCGTAAGTTATCCGACGTTTCTGGTCATTCTCGTGTTGGCTTTCTTTACCTTAGTCCATTAGTCTACTTTTTTCACATTGTTTATATGAAATATAAATAGATGGCAGTATGATAATAATTACTTGGGGAAAACAAATTTCAAAATTTGCAACACTGACTGTTGCAGCTGCTGCAAAACCCAACCACAAAGGGTTAATGCATGCATGAAGAGTCACTGCTGAATAAAGTCAAGAATATTGTTTTCTATTATTGCTTCTCTAGCATACTATAATATGTTAGGTACAGAAAGTAGCCATCCAATAAATTCAGAAAAGGTTTACTACTGTGTGCGTGACCAACTCACAAGTTCCAGTCAGTATCTGTAAAGTTAAATTCTCTCATTATAAGACATTCTAATACATTATATTTGTATGTATAGCTGTTCATTATATTAATTGCAGTCATTTGTTCTGTAACATACTCCTACTTTCATTTTTGTTTTCCCAAGTGCTTATGTCACACAAAACTGACTCAATTCACTGGCCCACATGCTTAGATTGCTAATTATTCTAATTCTCTTAGTTAAGAAGAACATATAATGTGCTTCTTAACTAAAAGAATAATGCCTCTTACCCTCTTTTTTGTATACTGTGTACTTGCTGTACTCAAATTCTGCACTCCCTGTGTCAGTGTAGCACCAGTTTCAATATTCCCAATGTTTCTGATATCCCTATAATGCCCACATTTGACATTGGCAACCCAATGACCTCAATCCAATTGAACATCTGTGAAATGAGCCTTTTATGGCAGAGATCTGCTGCCATGCAGTCTGAGGTAACTGAGGAATGTGAGAGAGCCCACATGGTCCATTGGCTGATGATGAAGGTTCTGAAAAACTTTTATTTCAAGTTCCCTATGTAATTAAGCTCTTTAGTCTAAATGACTGACATTGGGAATTCAGGGATTTTACTTTACATCTCTAACTTCTCTTGAACTCTCATCATCATCATCAGCCATTTTCAATCCACTGAAGGATGAAGGCCTCTCCAGCAACTTTCCAGTTCCTTCTGTTTTGAGCACTGGCCATCCATTTACTACCCACAAACTCATGAATTTCATCTATCCATCTCCGCCTTTGTCTTCCAGGTTTTCTTCTAGCTCCTCTTGGATACCATTCTGTTATTTTCTTAGTCCATCTGTCATCATGTCTTCGAGCTATGTGTCCTGCTCAAGACCATTTTAGTTCTTTAGTTTTGATAAGGATGTCCTTTACTTGAGTTTGCTGCCTAATCCATGTGTTTCTCTTCTTATCTAGCCGCCTCCGTAGCCAGGTGGGAAGGAGCAGCAGTGCGTAGCACACGCTTCTTGATTAGACCGGGGTTCGAGCCCGTCACCACCAAATACGGAGGATGCGGAAAGGTCAGGGAATGACCACCGCATATCCCGGAGCAATATGGCCTTAGTTGCTAATGCTCCTAAAAAAAAAAAACCAAAAAAAACCAAATTCTCTTCTTATCTAACAGTCTGATTCCCAATATGATTTGTTCCATTCTTTGCTGTGTAGTTCTCAGCTTCTCTTCCATTCTTTTGGTGAGTGCCCAAGTTTCACTTCCATAAGTCATGGTGGGGAGTATACATTGGTTCATTATTTTATGTTTCAGATAAACTGGGATATTGCTCTTCAGTATGTGACTATATTTCCTGAATGCTATCCATCCAAAATTTATTCTTCTCTTGATTTCCAGCCATTTATCATTATTACATCTAATAACTTGTCCCAGATAAGTATATGACTCCACCTTTTCAATTACTGCTCCTTCAATCATTATTTCCCTTTCTGTGGCATACTTGTTCATCATTACTTTTGTTTTAGCCATATTCATCTTTAGTCTAAAATCCTTACTAGCTGTGCATAACTGATTAAGATTTTCCTCTAATTCTTTGGGATCGTGGCTTATGACCACAATGTCAACTGCAAATCGTAAATGGTTTAGGTACTCTCCGTTCACATTGACTCCTTTCTGCGACCAGTCTAATCTTCTGAAAGCTTCCTCAAGGGCAGCAGTAAACAGCTTCGGAGATATTGTCTCCCCTTGTCGAACTCCTTTCTCAATTTTAAATTTCCTATTGTCTCTGTCTAGTCTAATAAAGGAGGTAGCACTCTCATATATTTTCTTCAAAATCATAATATATGGGGTATCAATGCCTTGTCTTTCCAGTGCCTGAAACATTGCCTTATGCTGTATGGAGTCAAATGCCTTTTCATAATCCACAAATGCCAGGCATAATGGTGTTTTATATTCATTTGCTTTCTCCATTAGCTGTGATATTACGTGAAGGTGATCCATAGTTGAGAATCCTGTCCTAAAGCCAGCTTGCTCTTTCGGTTGATTCTCATCAAGTATTCTTTCTAATCTGTTAGTAATGACCCTTGTGAACAACTTGTAGATGTGGGATAACAAGCTAACTCATAAAGCATGTGTTGTTACATATGATTTATGAACTCATAAATCATATGTAACAACACAGATGTTACGGTGAGGTTTGTTAAAGAAAGGTTTTATTTTCATAAATAATTTAACTAAACATTTTTAAGAGACATTTTCACCATAAAATGAGAAAATATTCATGAATAAAACATAAAAGAAAAATAAATAAAAATGCAACTGTACCAGATGTAAGTAAGATGATCACTTTCAATGAAACATATTCATATTGGTCCACTTGCAGACGGCGCAAGTGTTCTGTAAGGTTGAGCATTCGTTCAATTACTGGACCAAGACCCATGATTTGTGCCTGAACAAGAGTGACTGACTTCCCGTGTGAGATTCGAATTTCGTTAGGTGTAGTCATAGAGCGATAGCAGCAACTCAGCAGGAGGAGTTCACACCATGAATTGATTAGAAGTGCAATTTGATCATCCATCTAAGAAAGAAAACAAAATTTATTTTGTTTTACTAATTGTAAAAGTTTAATTGAACTAACAAAGGAAAAAAAATATATAAAATTATTATTTTATATTGTATGAAGGGTTTCTATATTCATGTGTCAGGCTGCATCTGAACTATCTAATTGTTTCTACATACTAGCCAAGTTCATGCCACTTGCAGCTTTTCAATGTAATTTTATATTCCACTATATATATAAGGCCTTTAGCATCTAAAATAAAATTAAAATTAAAATTAACAAAGGCCAGAAGGCATACTAGCACAAACAAGCCAGTGAAGTTTACATAAAAAAAATAAGAAATAACTGTGTAATTTGCTCTGTATTCAGAGTTCACATTACAGAGAAAAGATCATAAAATAAACCCAAACATATCTTGATTATAAAAAAATTATTCACATTTAAACAAAATGTGTCCAGTTTCCTAATTCTAGTCCAGGTTATTGCAGCAATGTTCATAGATTGCAAGATTATAGAAGAAATGCACCAGTGAATACTACCCCAGAAAAATTATACTAATTGTGTTAGCCCTCCAAGGGCTTCTGTTATCCTTCATTGTCTTTTTTCCACACATTCAAGGCCATTTAATATTAAAGCTATCTCCATTTTAATGCTCAATATTCACAGGACAGAGTCAGCTTAATTGTGGAACCATTGGCATTTGGCTACAAAGGGGAACAATCTTTACAGATGAAACAAAAATAGATATTTAAGTATTTTATAATAACTTTCAAAATATTTATAAACAAGACTATCTTCATTACCAAATAAGATCCACAGAAATTTTTCTCTCAAAAACTGAGTGTCGATATGAAACCTCAGCCAAACATCTGGATTGTTTGTACAAACTCCATTTGGTGTTGTGAAAGTGGGTAAAAGAAGGATTAGACAAAATATTGGACAGGATGGACATATAACTGCATAAGGTGATCTAGGAAGGATTCCCCCACATCTTTTTTGGTTAATGTTTAAGTTTGCATCCTTGCCACTATTAATACTAATAATATCTAGAAATTTCGACGACTCTGATTACTACAACTACCTTATCGAATCTTGGGTCCAAAGAAGTGCAATTGCTTTAAGAAAAAGCATGTAATTAGTTTTTGTCCAGTTAATCTCCAGACCACCGTAATTTTTGAATAAATCATCTTTGAAACCTGTACTAATCTTATTTTTATGTCTTCCTTAGATTGAAGCCATATCATCAGCATACGAGATAAAGCCTTTTTGTTTATCAGAAAAATGTACTAAGATCACTGATCATTGACAATGCATAATAATACTCAGTTTTGCTGACACAAAACTGAAATAATATCATGTGAGAAATGTAAAGTCCTATTAGATAAAATTACTTCTAATGTCTAAAGCATTGGATCTGCAATCTGAAAGGGCAACCTAAAGGCCTGCTAAGAGTGTTGAAAGTTATATCATCAAAGATAAATAAAAAAAAAAAAAATTTTGAACATGACATCAAACTAGCAATTGAACATTACATATTCATGTGAAACATGATTATATTAGCATTAGCATTAGTAGAGTCATATGATGCAAGGAAGCAAGCTTATATAGAAAACCCCAGTTCATCCATCCATTCACTCCAAAAGTTTGTCTAGTTCAGCTTTGAATTTATTTAGGCTGTCAAATTCCACAACAGATGGAAGTTTGTTCCAGCAATCAACCATCCATATGCATAATATTAAGTGAGAAGTAATATGTGTAATGAGATTAGAGTGAAGTAAACTTGTTTTTGAGCAAATAATTAGCCTGGCACATGTGCCATGAGCCAAAAATGCACTTATCTCAGCATAAGAATGCAGGGCTCTACACATTGTTTGGGCTTATGGCACACATACCTATTTATTTGCTCAAATACAACTTTGTTTCTCTCTTACTTTGTTACATACACCAAGGAGCCAAAACATTACGACCACCTACCTAATATGATGTTGATCCTCCGTGTGCAGCCAAAACAGCTCGTACCTGGCAAGGCAGGGATGCTACAAGATTTCTAAATGTGTCTTGTGGTATCTGGTACCAACACATAACCAGCAGATCCTTTAACTCCTGTAAGGTCTGTGGTTGAGACGCCGCAGATCAGAGTTGCTGTTCTAACACAAACCACAGATTATCCAGCTGAAAGACGGCACTGCCAGAGGGGAAGACCGTTGCCACAAAAGGGTGTACCTGGTCAGCAATGATGTTTAGGTAGGTGGTAGACGTCAGACTATCCGGCACATGGATGACTGGACCCAGGTGCCATCACTTCCCCAGGTAAACGACGCACACATACCTGGCCGTCCATATGGTGCAACAGGAAACATGATTTGTTGGACCAGACAACTGTCTTCCAATCACTCAAGGTCCAGTTTCGATGCTTGCGTGCCCATTGTAGGTGCTTTCGCCAGTGAACCGTGGTTAGCATGGGCACTTGGAGCGGCCTGTGGCTATGCAGCCCCATTTTCAGAGGGTTCGATGTACTGTGTGTTGTGACAGATTACTCCCGTCACCAGCATTCCAATTACCGGCGAGTTGCGCCACAGTAGCCCTTCTGTTGCCACAGGAGAACCTTTGCTCGCATCTAGATGAGCCATGGTCGTCTAACACCTTGCCGATGATTCATGGGTTCCCCCTCCTCAGACCACTTTTGGTAGGTACTAACCACAGCTGACTGTGAGCACCCCACCATCCGTGCCGTTTCGGATGTGCTCTGATCCAATCATCTGGCCATTACAATTTGGCCTTTGTCAAACTTGCTTAAGTCCGCTGACTTTCCCATCTGAAGAACAAGAGTAACACTGATTAACTGAGCTCATTATCAGGTGTTTTTTATACTATGTCCCGACCCGCGCTGTAGTTCACCTGCTGTTCATCATAGAAGAGCAAAATTATACAGCTTTTACATCTTTCACACAGAAAGTATTCGAAATGCGCAGAGCAATCCAAAGAATGGCAATTCAGCTCCCCAGTGATTATCAATAGTAATCAATAGTAAAATTGCCCAAGTTCCCCACCACGCCCAGACGATGACTTAAATAGCAGTATTCTGCACCCTGACATAACAAAACTCCCCACGACTACCCTGCCCCATGTGTAGGAACCTGGGGCCCCACACCAAATAAATAACCACATAGGGGAGGAAGATGTACAGGCAGCCAGGGAAGCAGATTAACTGAAAAATATCAGTAAGCTAGTAGCAAGGGGAGGCAATATAGAATTAAAGAAGAATGAATGAATGAAAATGAAAGATAGAATAAACAGGCTGGGCACTGAGTGAACTAGGAATTATGGTAAAAGGGAATAAATGGCAGTTTTGGTGAAAGAAAGAGTGACCTAGCATGAGGGAAAGAGAGTGAATGGGAATGAGTGGAAGAGCAAATGTAATTGGCCGAAAGAATACAAAGTTAAAAATAACTTACATTACTTTATATATACTGTACCAACAAACATTTACTAACCACATAAACACTATCACTGCATTCTCCCCTGTCCTGCAAAAAAAAAAAAAAAAAAAAAACTTACAGCTAGGCCTGCACCACAACTGAAGAATAACAGTAAGTTGAGGTGCCCAGAGAGTGCAGAAAGTAAGAGTCGTATAAATGAGAGGAGAGCTAGAAGAATGAATAAAAGTGTAAGCGTGTGAGAAAAAGAACATAAACCATAAATGCTACAGTTAAGTACACACTAACCCTGGTTTTAATTAGTATTTAAATTTACACTACACATCATTGTATCCCCTCCTGGTGTGTGAGAAAAAGATGAATGAGTTGAGTGAAAAAAAATAATAATAATAATATATATATATAAAAAACCTGGAAAAAAATTATAAAATAAAAAATAATAATAATAAATAAATAAAAAAAATAATAATAAAAAAAGAAAAAAAAAAAAGAATGCACATTATGAATGAAGTAAATATGTGTCTCTCCCACCCCCTCGCCTGTTGGTTCTCCACTGCCATCTAACATATCCCACCCCCGGAGCGGGATGGGCAGCTTGACCTTCACACCGGATTCGACACTGCTTGGACATGACACCGACAAAGACATTCTGCGGCTTTGCTGCCAACATGCCATTGGCGATCTGAACTGGGTACTCTAACCTGGTTCCCTTTAAAACCCCATCTCCAGGCAGGGGAGGGAGGAGACGGATCTCTGTCTCCTCTCCTCCCTGCCTACCCCCCCTTACTTCGCCTGGTGGGGCTCGTCTCCACTGACCTCTTTGGGGATGCCTACTCTATGGTCCCTATTCTTCTATCTGTCCCCCCCAGTCTTCAGTTCCCCCCTCACTAAATCGACCGAATACACTCTTAACAATGCCACCAAATTCTAATCAATGTCTAAATTCTACCGGCTTTGTGTATATCTCTAAGACAACTAACACTATTAGTTTTTATCTAGCGTATAGCCTCACATGTCTAAATTTAATAACATCAAAATTTTGCCCTACCTATTAAACCTTTAACACATCTCTTTAGCATTCAACCCCAACCAGCAATTTCCTAACACCAATCCTGCTAATCCACGATGAGCAGTGTCCATTGATTACCACTCTCTGTCTTCTTGTTAGAGATGCAATAAAAAATACATCAATGAAATGTTATATGCACAGCAATCACTTGCAAAAGTAAACAGCTTCCTCTGAGAGGGGTAACAGTTATCATATTTATCAGTTATGATATCCCATATTTAGTTATAACTTTTTGTGAAAAAATAGCATGTGACACCTGGGGTGGATGGGATCTATCCAGTTATATTAAAGGAGGCAGCAAAGCAACTAAGCAAACCCTTAGCCATAATTATGAGAGCATCCTTGGGCTCAGGGGAGGTTCCCACGGACTGGAGATGTGCAAATGTATCCCCAATTCACAAAGGAGGATCGAAGGGTGACACGAGTAATTACAGACAAGTTAGTTTAACTTCTGTTCCGGGTAAAATAATGGAGTCGCTGGTTAAAGATGCATTGCAGGATCATCTAGACAAGACTGCAGCAATAATTCACACACAGCATGGGTTTGTTAAGGGAAAGTCTTGTCTGACAAATTTGATAGGATATTATGATGTGGTTACAAAGGAACTGGATGCAAAAAATAATTTTGATATCATATATTTGGATTTCAGGAAAGCTTTTGACACTGTTGCACATGGAAGACTATTGTACAAATTGGAGCAGAGTGGTATTAAGGGTAAGTTGCTACAATGAATAAAAGGATGGTTAAGTGGGAGAAGACAGAGGGTGGTAATCAATGGGTGCTGCTCTTCTTGGACTAATGTTATTAGTGGAGTCCCACAGGGTTCGGGGTTAGGTCCACGGTTGTTTTGTATATTTATCAATGATATTGATGAAGGTATATCAGGCTTAACGTCGAAGTTTGCAGATGATACAAAGGTTGGCAGGGTTGTTAATGACAGTAATGGCAGTGTGCTACTGCAACAGGATCTAGATAATTTGGGCAGATGGGCTAAGAAGTGGCAACTGAAGTTTAACCTTGACAAATGCAAAGTTCTGCATATGGGTAGAAGTAACCCCAGAGAAACGTACCAACTGTGTGGTACTACACTTAAGGTGGTAGAAAATGAAAAAGACCTGGGAGTAATTGTGCAGGCAGATATGAAGTTTTCTGAGCAATGCAGACAGGCTGCAAGGGCAGGTCATGGGGTTGTGTCAATGATATATAGTAATTTTGCTAGCAGGGAAAAGGAGGTGATTATCCCTCTGTATAAGGCAATGGTCAGGCCACGCCTTGAGTACTGTGTACAGGTCTGGAGGTCTCATTTTAGGAAGGATGTAGATTTACTTGAGCGTGTACAGAGAAGGGCAACAAGATTGGTGAGGGGAATGATGGGATCCTCTTACCAAGAGAGGCTTAAGTTCTGCAAATTGCAGTGGCTGGAGACTAGGCACCTGCGCAGTGATCTGATTGAGGTAGATAAGGCCTTGAATGGGTTGAGCACGCTGAATTCTGATGGGATCCTTCCACTTGTTCAGATTACGAACCTAAGGGGGCATAAATTCAAATTAAGAAAAGACAGATGTAGAATAGATGTGCGGAAATTTGCCTTTAGCCAGTGAGTGGTTAATTGCTGGAAAAAACTTCCATCTGTCGTTGTGGAAGTTGATAGGTTGAATAAATTTAAGTAGGAACTGGACAGGCATTTGGAGGGAATGGTGTGATTTTTTTTTTTTTTTTTTTGGCTGATGCTGCATAAGCTCATACATTTGCTTTCTTGCATCACATGCCACTACTACTATTACTACTACTACTACATACTATAAGGATGAAATCATATTTAGAATGGCTAAGGGTATAAGCAAAGTGTGGCCTGACCTACAAAAGGATAATCACCTCCTTGTCTCTGCTAGCAAAATTCCTATATATATCATTGATAAAACTCCACTTGGGCTTGGATCAAAGTACTGCAAAAACCTTGGGAGGTGCAATATGGCCACAGAAGCCGATGCGCCAACAACTACCAAAATCAAAAAAAAATTGCAAAACTTAAGCCTTTCTTCGTAAGACAACCCTTTGTTCCATTCACTAATCTTGTTGCCCTTCTCTGTACTCGTTCCAGCAGCTCTACATCCTTCTTGAAATGAGGCCTCCTGACCTGTATACAGTACTCAAGGTGTGGCCTGACCAATGCCTTATACAAGGGAATAATCACATCCCTATCCTGCTAGAAAAATTCCTGTATATCATTGACAAGACACCATGAGCTACTCTTGCAGCTCGTCTGCACTGCTCAGAGAACTTCATATCTGCCTGCACAATTACCCCCAGGTCCTTTTCATTCTCCACCACTGTCAGTGTAGTACCGCAGAGTTGATACGTTGCTCTGTGGTTACTGTTTCAAATATGTAGTACTTTACATTTATCAATGTTAAACTTCATTTGCCACCTCTCAGCTCATCTGCTCAACCTTTCCAGATCCTGTTGCAGCAGCATAGCAACCGTAGTGTCCTTAACAACCCTGCCAACCTTTGTATCATCTGCAAACTTGGACATTAAGCTTGATATACCATCATCAATATTAGCATTAGCATTAGTAGAGGCATTTGATGCAAGAAAGCAAGCTTTTGCAGCATCAGCCAAAAAAAAAAAAAAAAAAAACCCACTTCCACTTCACCCCTCTGTTCCTTCAAAATACCTGTCCAGCTGAGCCTTAAACTTATTTAGGCTATCAACCTCCACCACAAGGGATGGAAGTCTGTTCCACCAACCAACCACCCGCTGGCTAAAGGAAAATTTCCGCACGTCTATCCTACATCTGTCTTTCCTCAATTTGAATTTATGCCCTCTCAGGTGATTTTTCTGAGCTAGAGGAAGAATCCCATCAGCATTGAGCATGCTTAAACCATTCAAGGCTTTATACACCTCTATCAGATCACCTCGCTGGTGCCTAGTCTCCAGACACTGTAATTTGCAAAACTTAAGCCTTTCTTCGTAAGAGCACCCCTTTGTTCCATTCACTAATCTTGTTGCCATTCTCTGTACTCGTTCCAGCAGCTCTACATCCTTCTTGAAATGAGGCCTCCAGACCTGTATACAGTACTCTAGGTGTGGCCTGACCATTGCCTTATACAATGGAATAATCACCTCCTTATCCCTGCTGGAAAAATTCCTGTATATCATTGACAATACTCCATGAGCTACTCTTGCAGCCTGTCTGCACTGCTCAGAGAACTTCATATCTGCCTGCACAACCACCCCCAAGTCCCTTTCATTCTCTACCACTGTCAGTGTAGTACCACAGAGTTGATATGTTGCTCTGGGGTTGCTGTTTCCCATGTGTAGTACTTTACATTTGTCAATGTTAAACTTCATTTGCCACCTCTCAGCCCATCTGCTCAACCTTTCCAGATCCTGTTGCAGCAGCATAGTGTCAGTAGTGTCCTTGACAACTCTGCCAACCTTTGTATCATCTGCAAACTTGGACATTAAGCTTGATATACCATCATCAATATCATTTATAAATACAGAAAACAATAATGGACCCAACACTGAGCCCTGAGGGACTCCACTAATAACATTAGTCCACGTTGAGCAGTGTCCATTGATTACCACTCTCTGTCTTCTCCCCCTCAACCACCCCTTTATCCATAGCAGCAATTTGCCTCCAATGTCACACTGCTCCAATTTGTGTAGCAGTCTTCCATGTGCAACAGTATCAAAAGCCTTTCTAAGATCCAAGTATATAATATCAAAGTTATTCCCTGCATCCAGTTCTTTTGTGACTGCATCATAGTATCCAATCAAGTTGGTCAGGCAAGACTTCCCCTTAACAAAACCATGCTGTGTCTGAGCTATAACTGAAGTCTTGTCTAAATGATCCTGCAGTGCTTCTTTAACCAGTGCCTCCATTAATTTTCCTGGAACAGAAGTTAAGCTCACAGGTCTATAATTACTTGTGTCAGCCTTTGATCCTCCTTTGTGAATTGGGGTCACATTTGCACATTTCCAGTCTATGGGTACCTCCCCTGAGTCCAAGGAAGCTCTCATAATTATGGCTAAGGGTTTGCTTACTTCCTTTGCTGCCTCCTTTAATATAACTGGATAGATCCCATCCACCCCGGGTGCCTTTCTTGTGTTTATCTTCAACAGTTTCTCCTCCACTTTACTCCCAGTTATTTCAAGATTCTGTAGCTTACTGCTAGAGTTGAATACACCTCTGGCATTCCCCTTGCTGAATAACTCGTCATGTGTGAATGTCGATGCAAAATATTCATTTAGTTTGTTAGCTACCTGAGCAGGATCATCAACAGTTGACCCATCAATATCAAGTGGACCAATCTGATTCATCCCCTTCCTTCTAGAGTTTACATAAGTAAAGAACTCTTTGCTGTTTTTCTTTGCATCCCTTGCCAAGGATTTCTCGTAATCTGCCTAACCTCCTTTGTATCTTGGTTGCATATCAACTTGTATCTATCATAGGCTTCTGTGTCATGTGTTAATTTGTAAGTATCCCATGCATTTTTCTTCTCTGCCATATGCCTCATTAGTTCATCTGACATCCATTTTGGCCTAAACCTTGAACAATATTTCTTAGTTGGTATGTAAAGCCTAGTAGCTTCGAAGATAAGTTCTTTGAATGCTTCCCATTTTGAATTTGCTGTTGGTAACATCATCAGTTGGTCCCACTGTATAGAATTTAAATACTGTCTCAGTCCATCATACTCGCCTTTACGGAAGCAATAACCCTTCCCTTTACCCCTAATGGTAGTTACCTCTTTGAGTAAATCCCACTTCAGCACATTGTGATCACTGCCACCTAGTGGTTCATTTATCTGCAGATTCTTAATGCATGAAGAATCACTGCTGATAATCAAATCAAGAGTATTACTCCCTCTAGTTGCCTCCCGCAACTAGAGGGAGTAATATAAAGTAATATATAGTTTATAAATATCATTTATAAATACAGAAAACAACAATGGACCCAACACTGAACCCTGAGGAACTCCACTAATAACATTAGTCCACGTTGAGCAGTGTCCATTGATCACTCTCTGTCTTCTGCCACTCAACCATCCCTTTATCCATAACAGCAATTTGCCTCAATGCCACATTGCTCCAATTTGTGCAGCAGTCTTCCATGCGCAACAGTATCAAAAGCCTTTCTAAGATCCAAATATATAATATCAAAGTTATTCCCTGCATCCAGTTCTTTTGTGACTACATCATAGTATCCAATCAAATTGGTCAGACAAGACCTGCCCTTAACAAAACCATGCTGTGTCTGAGCTATAACTGAATTCTTGTCTAGATGATCCTGCAGTGCTTCTTTAACCAGTGCCTCCATTAATTTTCCTGGAACCGAAGTTAAACTAACAGGTCTATAATTACTTGTGTCAGCCTTTGATCCTCCTTTGTGAATTGGGGTTACATTTGCACATCTCCAGTCTATGGGTACCTCCCCTGAGTCCAAAGAAGCTCTCATAATTATGGCTAGAGGTTTGCTTACTTCCTTTCCTGCCTCCTTTAATATAACTGGATAGATCCCATCCACCCCAGGTGCCTTTTTTATGTTTATCCTCAACAATTTCTCTTCCACTTTCCTCTCAGTTATTGGAAAATCATCTAGCTCACTGCCAATGTTTACTTCACCTACGACATTCCCCTTCCTGAATAACTCCTCGTGTGTGAATGTAGATGCAAAATACTTGTTTAGATTGTTAGCCACCTGAGCAGGATCCTCAACTGTTGAACCATCAACATCCAGTGGACCAATCTGATTCATCCCTTTCCTTCTTGAGTTTAAATAGGTAAAGAACTCTTTTCTGTTTTTCTTTGCATCCTTTGCCAAGGATTTCTCATAATCTGCCTTTGCCTGCCTAATCTCCTTTGTGACTTGGCTACAGACCAACTTATATCTATCACAGGATTCCATGTCACCCATTAATTTGTATGTATCCCATGCATTTTTCTTCTCTGCCATATGTCTCATTAGTTCATCTGACAACCATTTTGGCCTGAACCTTGAACAATATTTCTTGGTTGGTATGTAAAGCCTGGTAGCTTCCAAGATTAGTTCCTTGAATGCTTCCCATTTTGAATTTGCTGTTGGTAACATCATCAGTTGGTACCACTGTATAGAATTTAAATACTGTCTCAGACCATCATAGTCGCCTTTACGAAAGCAAAAACCCTTCCCTTTACCTCTGATGATAGTTACCTCCTTGAGTAAATCCCACTTCAGCAGACTGTGATCACTGCCACCTAGTGGTTCCTTTATCTGCAGATTCTTAATACATGAAGGAAAGCTTTCCTAAAATCCAAGTATATGATATCAAAGTTATTTTTGCATCCAGTTTGTTTCTGATCACATCACAGTATCCAATCAAATTTGTCAGACAAGACTTCCCCTTAACAAACGCATGCTGTGTCCGAACTATAACTGGAGTCTTGTCTAAATGATCCTGCAGTGCTTCTTTAACCAGTGCCTCCATTAATTTCCCTGGAACAGAAGTTAAACTAACAGGTCTGTAATTACTTGTGTCGCCCTTTAATCCTCCTTTGTGAATTGGGGTAACATTTTCACATCTCTAGTCCATGAGTACCCCTGAGTCCAAGGAAGCTTTCATAATTATGGCTAAGGGTTTGCTTACTTCTTTTGCTGTCCGCTTTAATATAACTGGATAGATCTCATCCACCCCCAGGTGCCTTCCTTATGTTTAACTTCAGCAATTTCTCCTCAACTTTGCTCTCAGTTATTACAAAATCATTTAGCTTCCTGCCAGAGTTTGATAAACTTTTGGCATTCCCTTCTATGAATAACTCCTCATGCGTGAATGTAGATGCAAAATACTCATTCAGTTTGTCAGGCTACCTGAGCAGAGTTCTCAACAATCGAACCATCAAATTCAAGTGGACTAATCTGATTCATCACCTTCCTTCTAGAGTTTACATAAGTAAAGCAGTCTTTACTGTTTTTCTTTGCATCCTTTGCCAAAGATTTCTCATAATCTGCCTTTGCTTGCCTAACCTCCTTTGTCACTTGATTAGAATATCTTATATCTACCATAGACATCTGTATCTCCTGGTAATTTATGTCCCATGCATTTTTCTTCTCTGCCCGTGTCTCATTAGCTCATCTGACATTCAAGCCTAAACCTTGAACAGTATTTGTTGTTTGGTATGAAAAGCCTAGTAGCCTTCAAGATTAATTCCTTGAATGCTTCCCATTTAGAATTTGCTGTTGATAACATCATGAGTTGGTCCTACTGTATAAAATTGAAAAAATCTCTGAGACTACTGTAGTCACCTTTACAAAATCAAAAACCTTTCTCTTTACCGCTGATGGTAGTTACATCTTTGAGTAAATCCCACATCAGTACATTGTGATCACTGCCATCTAGTGGTTCCTTTATCTGCAAATTCTTTATACATGAATAATCACTGCTGATAACCAGATCAAGAGTATTACCCTGTCTGGTTCCCTCTCGAACATGCTGCTGCATAAAACAATCATCGAATAAATTCACAAAAGTCTTGCTAGTGTGCAAGTGACCAACCCACAAGTTCCAGTCAACATCTGGGAAGTTAAATTCCCCCATTATAACACAATCTGATTTACTGGTGCATTCTATTTCTCTGTTCATTGCTCATTAGAGTCATTAGACCTATAATAAACTCCTACCCTCAATTTTGCTTTCCCAGTGCTTATGTCACACCAAACTGACTGAACATGGCACCGTCCACCCATGTCAACTGGATTCATTTCCTTAGATTTTGTGTTTCTTAACTAACAGCATAACGCCACCTCTCTTTCTATCCTTTATGTACACATTGTACTCCCCAAATTGCAATTCTGCATTCCTTATCTCTGTGTGACACCAGTTCTCAGATACCCCCAACAAATCCACCTTTGATACATTTTGAATGTTGAATGTACATTGGTTCAATTCTATAGATCTCTGTATTCCCGAACTTTGAACAGGATTTCAGTACTCTGCTTATCAGCATTAACCGACAGATGCAAATGTTTATGCCATCAGTTTGTTTATCGAAAGAAGTTTACTATTATGTCTTTCTGAAAAGAATGGCAGTACTGAATTTGGTACATTTTATGGTAATTAAACTTTGTTACTTTGTGCATTAAACTGAGATCAGAATGGGATATTTGTTTGTGCTTGCAATTAAACAATTGCAACATAAAAAAGTTAGAATATCATGCAGTGGTGAGACTACAAAGTTTATCTCTCCCCACAAGATTAATAAATGGTCCCCTCTGGCTTTTTAACAGTCATGCCAAACCAACCAACCATCCATCCATCCATCCATCCATCCATACCCACCTGCAGTGGGAAACCTGATGATATCTTAGTTTCACAACTGATATTACCCCATTTTTAAAAGTAATGAATGAAGCTGCCACACTTTATAAAGCTCATGTTAAACAAAACATACAGAACTCTGATCATGTGGATGAGTGGTTCCTTATTTCTTATTTATATGCTATACTGTAAATTGGATTCTCTGTAAACATTTCTCATTTGGAAGCATGGGATTGTTATAAGAAATTGATAATTTTGAAATTTAAGACATTTATTCCAATTGATCCATTAGTGGCAAAATAGTAAAATTTAAAAAATGTGAATACATAAAAATGCTTGTTTAATAGGTCACCTTTTAGTTATTATATTGAGGTTTTGTGAGCAGTGCAGGAAGGATGCCAGGATTTTAACAGAACCCAATACAAGCTCATTGAGTTTTGTCAATGATATACAGGAATTTTTCTAGCAGGGATAAGGAGGTGATCAACTCATTGTATAAGGCTGGTTAGTTTTGTTTTCAGGCAGTGGGTAGTTGATTGTCGGAACAAACTTCCATCAGGTGTTGTGGAAGTGGGTAGATTGAATAAATTTAAGAATGAACTATAGACGAATAACTAAGGGCCAGAGAGGTGATGTGGGAACATTTTTTTGGCTGATGCTGCATAAGCTTGCTTTCTTGCATCATTTGCCATGATAAAACTATTTATTTATTTTTTTAAAAAATGGAAAAAACTAAGCAAATTTTATTTTAAGCTATAATGCAATTAGTTTACAATGTGGGTACTAACGCTGTCCCCCAACACTTGCTTTATATTGAGGCTGCACTTGATGACCCACTTTGGAGTTTGTGATATTGTAAAGTGTGCAGAATTTCAACTATTATACATGTACACATTTCTGCATGTATGTAAAAATAATAATAATAAATATATATATATATATATTATTTTATTTACTTTTTTGGAGTAACACCTGGAGATGTAGTACTATGAACAACAAAAAAAGAAATAGTTACAATAGTGGTTATGCTACCTGACTCCTGTTTTCACCCAATACTCTGTGAAACCTAAAATTTTAGAAAGGTAGAGAAAGTTTTTGTCAATCATGCCTAAAAATTTTACACAATGATTCTTTTCACACTACACCTATCAGGTGTGTGTAATCATTGCCAAGTTAATAGTGAATAACAAGAAAATACATTGGTAATAATTTTTACTTTAAATTTCACATAAAAATATATTCCCTGCATAAAGCAAGATACTTGTATAGTTAATGATTTGCAAAATATTAATTTCAGTATATAGCATTGCTGAGAAATGTCTTAAAGAAATGTTGGCAGGGTTGTCAAGGACACTACTGACGCTATGCTACTGCAACAGGATCTGGAAAGGTTGAGCAGATGGGCTGACAGGTGGCAGATGAAGTTCAACATTGACAAATATAAAGTACTACATATGGGAAACAGCAACCCCAGAGCAATGTATCAACTCTGTGGTACTACACTGACAGTGGTAGAGAGAATGAAAGGGACCTGGGGGTGGTGCAGGCAGATATAAAGTTTTCTGAGCAGTGCAGATGGGCTGCAAGAGTAGCTCATGGTGTACTGTCGATGATATATAGGAATTTTTCTAGCAGGGATAAGGAGGTGATTATTCCCTTGTATAAGGCAATGGTCAGACCGCACCTAGAGTACTGTATACAGGTCTGGAGGCCTCATTTCAAGAAGGATGTAGAGATGCTGGAATGAGTACAGAGAAGGGCAACAAGATTAGTGAATGGAACAAAGGGGTGCTCTTACGAAGAAAGGCTTACGTTTTGCAAATTACAGTGTCTGGAGACTAGGCACCGGCGAGGTGATCTGATAGAGGTGTATAAAGCCTTGAATGGTTTGAGCATGCTCAATGCTGATGGGATTCTTCCTCTTGCTCAGAATAATCACCTGAGAGGGCATAAATTCAAATTGAGGAAAGACAGATGTAGGATAGACATGAGGAAATTTGCCTTTAGCCAGCGGGTGGTTGGTTGCTGGAATAGACTTCCATCCCTTGACGTGGAAGTTGATAGCCTAAATAAGTTTAAGGCTCAGCTGGACAGGTATTTCGAACGAACAGAGGGGTGAAGTGGAAGTGGTTATTTTTTATTTATTTATTTTTATTTCATTATTTTTTTTTTTTGGCTGATGCTGCATAAGCTTGCTTTCTTGCATCAAATGCCTCTACTAATGCTAATGCTAAAATAGCTGACAAGCAAAATGAATATTTACTTATGCTTGTCCTGTTATTCATCCAGATTCTCTAATAAAGTGGAAGATTAATGTTGATGTTCATAATAACAATGTAGTAGCATCATTCATGATGCTCTGATAAATTATTATTAATTTTTTTTTACCTGCTTACTTTTTTGTGAGAATGTGCCTGGTGTGTGCATTGAACCAAATTACTTTATTTTATTATTACTTTTTTTTTCCCCCTTGCTCCTTTTCCACTAAAACCATTCCATTCAGCTGATGCTAATATACAGCCTTCAAGATAATGATTCCTTTTTTTCCCCCTCAAATAAATGAAGTGATAAAGGTGTCCTTAATTGAATTTAGTATTATAGGCAACTCACCTGAACTTCACGAAAGAGAGGCAGGCTCTTGCACCACTTGACAATCTTGTATAGCCTATTATCAGCAATGTTGCAGAGGTTACTTAAGAAATCATTTTCATAATCAATAACTTTATTATGAAGTTGCCCAGATAATTTATTGATTTCTTTATCTGTATAGTGCCACAGATGTTCTACTGCTAAAATATCTTGGATCAGTGGAGGAACGACAGGTTGAATGGCCTCATCTGGTGAGTTAGCTCCAGCTGATTCTAAAAATACATAACATATGCATATTATTCTTAAGAAAGGCACAATAATATCATTGACTTCTTTTACAGAAATTTTATATACGATACACTGTATGGTAGGATAGTAACTGAAGGTCTATAACTACTTAAGTTTAATATGCTGCTTAATAAAAATATAAAATTATAAGTTTTTATGGTTATGCAACCTGGCTAAGAAGCACATAGCAATATAGCTAAATTGTATACAAGCAAAAGTGTTAGCTTAGCTCATATTAAAAGACATCAGAATAACACAACAAATTTGTGGTGATGTTCTGCAGTTAACAATAATACATCGTTTGAGATTTATGTAGTTTCAACTTCCTTTTACAAAAAAAAAAAAAAAAAAAAAAAAAAAGAGATATCACAAAAAAAGACATTCTGTCCCAAAGGCAAGTTTTGTTTTTTTTACATCTGGCTTTGTTCATTTAATCAGAAGACAAGAAAAAAATGTTTATAAAATAATTAAAATACCACATATCCTGGTATAATTAAAATACCATAATTAAATACAGTGAAACCTCTCTATAGTGGACACTACTGGGACACAAGAAAGTGTTCACTATAGGGAGGTGTCTGCTATGCTGAGGTCAGTGTACGTGTCTTCAGTTACAATAATTTGGAAAAATGAAATTCACCATAACTGGTTGTTTAACACAGACATTACACATTTGTGTTCCAATTAACTTCTAATAACTAAGGCATAATTAATTTTTAATAAATATGCAAACTTTTATTTGTGTTACCTATTATAAAACATCATTAACTTTTAGTAAAAAATGAATATGAATTGCACTGTTTATAGAGTATTTCATTTTGACAATTTCATTTTCATTGTGTATAATTAGATTGCTCACTAGTTTTACAACATATTCATCATTTTTGCTGACAGAATTTTTTAATGTGTTTAAGTAAACTAATGCATCAGCACAATTTTTTTAATTTGGATTCATTCTGCTGTTCATCTTTTTCAGATTCATCATCCTCTTCCTACGTAAGTTCTTCATTCATAAATTCACTTACAATGTCCTTCCATCACTACATAGGCGCCTCCGTAGCCAGGTGGGCAGGAGCAGCAGTGCGTAGCACACGCTTCTTGATTAGACTGGGGTTTGAACCCGTGCCCACCAAATATGAAGGATGCGGAAAGGTCAGGGAATGACCACCGCATATCCCCGGAGCAATATGGCCTTAGTTGCTAATGCTCCTAAAAAAAAATAAAAACCAAACCAAACCATCACTACATTAGAGTCCACAGAAACATATTCATCACTGCTCAGTAAAGAATTTCCTAGTGTCTGTAGCAAGCCATTAAGTACCTACACCACCTACATCTGCAAAGTCACCATCACATAACACTCAAATCAAATCCTGCTTAGTGGAAGCAGTTTTTATTTGTAGAGGGGCTCACTGCATTCTGTGCTGCACTAATCCAGATTATAACTTGAAGTACATCTATACTTTTGCAAAGTTTTGAATTCAGCTGTTTAAGAACTGCATGTCGATATTTCACCTTAAAGTTTGCAATTATTCCTTGATCTAGTGATTGAGAAGTGAATGTGACATTCGGTGGAAAAACCCCATTTCAACATTAGTCAGTTTAATGCGTTGGCAAGATGTAGCACCGTCAACAAATAAAATAGCTTTTCTTTTCTGGCAAATCATTCTTTTATCCAAATGGATCAGCCATTTTGTCATTATCTTCCTAGTCATCCAAGCCTTACTGTTTGATTTCCAGTATACATTGAGTTTTCTTAAATCCAAACCTTTAAAATACCCTGGTTTTATAGCTATAACAAAAGGTATTTCACAAGTGCCCATCATATTGTACATAAAAGCACAGTTAGATGCTCTTTTGCCACTTTTCCTCCAGCACAATCTTAAAAATAAATTAAATTAGCATTAGTAGATGCATACGATTCACCCCTCCATTTTTTCCAAATGCCTGTCCAGCTCAGCCTTAAATTTATTTAGGCTATTAGCTTCCACAACAAAAGATGGAAGCCTGTTCCCCCAATCAACTACCCACTGGCTAAAGGCAAATTTCTGCACATCTATTCTACGACTGTCTTTCCTCAATTTGAAACTGAGCCCTCTCAGGTTCTTAGTCTGAGCACGAGGAAGAATCCCACCAGCATTCAGCTTGCTCAACCCATTCAGGCCTTATACACCTCAATCAGATCACCTTACAGGTGCCTACTCTCCAGGTGCTGCAATTTGCAGAACTTAAGCCTTTCTTGGTAAGAGCACCCCTTTGTTCCCTTCACCAATCTTGTTGCCCTTCTTTGTACTCATTCTAGCAATTCTACATCCTTCCTAAAATGAGGCCTCCTCCAGACCTGTACACAGTACTTGAGGTGTGGCCTGACCATTGCTTCGTATAACTGGATAATCACCTCCCTGTTCCTGCTAGCAAAATTCCTATATATCACTGACAAGCTCCATGAACTGCTCTGGCAGCCCGTCTGCACTGCTCAACGAACTTCATATTTGACTGCACAATTACCACCAGGTCTTTTTCACTTTCCACTTTTCTGAGTGTAGTACCACACAGTTGGTAAGTTTCTCTTTGGTTTTTGCGACCCATATGCAGTACTGGCAAAGGTAAGGAAAGCCTGCACGAGAAGCATGCAAAAGTTCGATGAAATTTACAGGTAAAAGTACTTTGCCGTAACGGCATTTGTATTGTTGCTCGCTCGGTAAACAGATGGTGGGTGTTATTGGTCAGGAGTAGGAATTGAATCCCATGGGAGTTTGAAACTCCCGAAGTGGAGGAGGTAACCTGACCTTTTTTCTTTAGAATCACTGGTGGACTAGCGGATAAACTGTTTATTAAGAAAAAAAAAAAAAAAAAAAGGCAAAGGAAGCCCACATGAGAAGCACAGCAAGCTTCAAAAAAGTTTACCGGGGAAACTACATTACGAACATTTTTTACGGCACCAGAACTTCCAGTATGACTCTGTTCATGATTCAATTAGTTAATTCAATTAGTGATTCTAAAGAAAAAAGGTCAGGTTATAAACCCGATATACCTTCATCGATATAATTGATAAATATACAAAACAACAATGGGCTCAACACCAAACCCTGGGGAACTCCAATAATAACATTTTTCCACGAAGAGCAGTGTCCATTGATTACCACTGTCTATCGTCTCAAAACACAACCATCTCTTTATCCATTGTAGCAACTTACCCTTAATGCCATACCTCTTCAATTTGTACAGCAGTCTTTCATGTGCAACAGTATCAAAAGCTTTTCTGAAATCCAAGTATATGATATCAAAATTATTTTTGGCATTCAGTTCCTTTGTGACCAGATCATAGTATCCAATCAAATTGGTCAGAGAAGACCTCCCTTTAACAAACCCATGTTGTGTTTTAACTATTACAACAGTCTTGTTTAGATGATCTTGCAATGCTTCTTTAACCAGTGATTCCATTATTTTCCCTGGAACACAAGTTAAACTAACAGGTCTGAAGTTACTTGTGTCACCTTTTGAATCCCCTTTGTGAATTGGTGATACATTTGCTAAACATTGGTGATACATTTGTTAAACTACATTTGCCACCTCCAGTCCATGGGGACCTCCCCCGAGTACAAAGAAGCTCTCATAATTATGGCTAATGGTTTGCTTACTTCCTCTGCTGCCTCCTTTAAATTTAACTGGATAGATCCCGTCCACCCCAGGTGCCTTCCTTATGTTTAACTTCAACAATTTCTCCTCCACTTTGCTCTCAATTATTACAAAATCACTTAGCTCCCTATTAGCATTTGATAAACCTCTGGCACTCCCCTCATTGAATGTGTAAATGTAAATTGAATGTGTAAACTCCCCTCATGTGTAAATGTAGATGCAAAATACTCATTCAGTATATCAGTTACCTGAGCATAATCATCAATAGTCAACCCATCTATGTTAAGTGGTCCAATCTGATTCATCCATTTCCTTCTAGAATTTACATAAGTAAAGAACTTTTGCTGTTTTTTCTCTGCATCCTTTGCCAAATATTTCTTGTTTTATCTGGAACTGCACAAACCTGCCCCCCGTTTCATCAGCATCCAATATGTTTTCTGGTGGGTATGCAACAGGTATTGATGGCAGCCTTTTTTCACACTCAGCAGAGCTTTCCAAATTAACATCAGTAGACTCTCCCCAAATTGTTTTGAAGGAAATATTGTGACGTCTACGGAACTTACATAACCAGCCATTTGACATGTTAAAGTGAATGATGTCAACTTTAGCAATTTCTAAAGCTTTTGGTTTGAATCATAGGACCAGAGATAGGAATGTTTTGCCTGCATACTTGAGGAACAATATGGCCTTAGAAGCCCCTGTGCCATTAAACAACATATCAACCAAACACCTGCATGCCTTACTAAAGTACCTTTGCCATGAGAAAATGTATGGTATGGTTTTCCGTTTTCCCGTCACTATTTTAACCAAGTTTCTTGATTTTTAATAATCTCTGCTACTGAAGTCTTACCAATTTTGAAATAATTAGCATTAGCATAGGCATATGATGCAAGAAAGCAAGCTTATGCAGCATCAGCCAAAAAAAAAAAAAAAAACACACCACTCCCATTTCACCCCTCCATTTGTTCGAAATACCTGTCCAGCTGAGCCTTAAATTTATTTAGGCTATCAACTTCCACAACAAGGGATGGACGTCTGTTCCACCAACCAACTACCGGCTGGCTAAAGGCAAATTTCCGCACATCTGTCTTTCCTCAATTTGAATTTATGCCCTCTCAGGTGATTATTCTGAGCAAGAGGAAGAATCCCATTGGAAGAGGAAGACCATTGCCTTATACAAGGGAATAATCACCTCCTTATCCCTGCTAGAAAAATTCCTGTATATCATTGACAAGACACTATGGGCTACTCTTGTAGTCCATCTGCACTTCTCACACAACTTCATATCTGCCTGCACAATTATCCCCAGGTCCTTTTCATTCTCTACCACTGTCAGTGTAGTA
This sequence comes from Mastigoproctus giganteus, assembly GCF_048544385.1. Taxonomy (NCBI): domain Eukaryota; kingdom Metazoa; phylum Arthropoda; class Arachnida; order Uropygi; family Thelyphonidae; genus Mastigoproctus; species Mastigoproctus giganteus. Next base: position 196,737,767 of record NC_143578.1, on the reverse strand, counting down.
TCACAGAGTTGATATGTTGCTCTGGGGTTACTGTTTCCCATATATATAGTACTTTACATTTGTCAATGTTAAACTACATTTGCCACCTCTCAGCCCATCTGCTCAACCTTTCCAGATCCTGTTGCAGCAGCATAGCGTCAGTAGTGTCCTTAACAACCCTGCCAACCTTTGTATCGTTCGCAAACTTGGACATTTAAGCTTGATATACCATCATCAGTATCATTTATAAATACAGAAAACAACAATGGACCCAACACTGAACCCTGAGGGACTCCACTAATAACATTAGTCCACGATGAGCAGTGTCTATTGATTACCACTCTCTGTCTTCTCCCCCTCAACCATCCCTTTATCCATAGCAACAATTTGCCTCCAATGCCACACTGCTGCAATTTGTGCAGTAGTCTTCCATGTGCAACAGTATCAAAAGCTTTTCTAAGATCCAAACATATAATATCAAAGTTATTTCCTGCATCCAGTTCTTTTGTGACTGCATCATAGTATCCAATCAAATTGATCAGGCAAGACTTTCCCTTAACAAAACCATGCTGTGTCGGAACTGTAATTGAAGTCTTGTCTAGATGATCCTGCAGTGCTTCTTTAACCAGTGCCTCCATTAATTTTCCTGGAACAGAAGTTGAAACTCACAGGTCTATAATTGCTTGTGTCAGCCTTTGATCCTCCTTTGTGAATTGGGGTCACATTTGCACGTCTCCAGTCTATGGGTACCTTCCATGAGTCCAAAGAAGCCCTCATAATTATGGCTAAGGGTTTGATTACTTCCTTTGCTACCTCTTTAACATAACTGGATAGATCCCATCCACCCCGGGTGCCTTTTTTATGTTTATCCTCAACAATTTGTCCTCCACTTTCCTCTCAGTTATTACAAAATCATCTAGCTCACTGCCAGAGTTTACTTCACCTCTGGCATTCCTCTTCCTGAATAACTCCTCATGTGTGAATGTAGATGCAAAATACTCATTTAGTTTGTTAGCCACCTGAGCAGGATCCTCAACTGTTGAACCATCAATATAAAGTGGACCAAGCTGATTCATCCCTTTCCTTCTAGAATTTACATAGGTAAAGAACTCTTTTCTGTTTTTCTTTGCATCTTTTGCCAAGGATGTCTCATAATATGCCTTTGCCTGCCTAATCTCCTTTGTGACTTCGTTACAGACCAGTTTATATCTATCGTGGGGATGCCTCCGTAGCCAGGTGGACAGGAGCAGCAGTGCATAGCACACGCTTCTTGATTAGCCCAGGGATCGAGCCCATGACCACCAAATACGGTGGATGCGGAAAAGTCAGGGAATAACGTTGCTGGGTGGCTTTATTGATGCCCTTAAATGCAAGAGGATTTCCAGAATGGTACACAAGCAGTGGTTTTAATCTGTAATCTCCCGCTGCATTAACCACAAGCAAGAGCATGGCCCTATCTTTTGAAGCCTTGAAACCTGGCATTGTCTTTTCCTCTTTGGAAATGTATGTTCGATCCACCATTTTTTTCCTATACAGAGCAGTCTCATCAATGTTAAAAATTTGCTGCGTTCAATAGCCGCCTTCATCAATAATTTTTTCCAACACATCACAAAATATTTCTGCAGCTGTAGAATCGGCACTGGCGACTTCACTGCATACTTTAATGTTTTGGAAACCAGCGCGATGCTTGAACCTATTAAACCACCCATTGCTTGCTGCGAACTTGGGTTGGGGTTCGCCGTATTTATCCTTAATATCTTCATAAATACTTGTTGCTTTTGCCTGAATTGTCATTAGACTCAGGGGTATTCGCCTCTAAATCCGATTTTCCATCCATTTATTAACAGCTGTTCCATCTTCGATATAGCACCTAAACGCTGTTTTGTGAACACTGGTGATCTTAAGTGTGTTGATCCTTTGACATTTCTTTTATACATGCACTGCCCCTGAAAATAGTATTCACTGTTGAAGCAGTGCGACCTAATTCTTTTGCAAGCTTTGTCCTGCTTCGTACTTCTTAATCATTTTCATTTCTAAATCAATTTTGTTTCGTTTCCTGGCATTATCACCACTTGCACTTTCCATTAGTGTTGCTTTCCCTTCAGCGCTGCAATATGTAAATAGGAATGAAGAGAGAAGTTTCTGAAAATTTGTTTTTTATATGATTGAAGATTTCAGTGAACGGGAGACACATTTCACCATAATAACATAAAAACCACACAATTGCAGTTATCGGTATTATTGCAAATGCAATAAGATCGAGTTTACTATCCGTTTATAATTAGATGCACTAACAGAAAAGCCCAATAAATAGGAAAATGCAAATTGTTTTTACTGTTTTATGGTTGTGACCTCCAGAAACGTGCTTTTGAAAAATATCACAAATGCATTCAAAATTGATTCTTATAACAGGAACATATGATAACAATGAAAAGGAAATGCAATTTCCATTATAAATATGGCCTTTTAGAGAGATAAATAGCTTAGTAATACAGCAGACTCTTGATTTTCCGGAACAGATGATAAAAAAAAAAAAATTCCCGGTTAATCCAAAAATACAGTAAGTCCCCGACATACGTAAGAGATACGTTCCAGGACTTATTACGTAAGTTGGGTTTTATATAACTTGCAAATGACTAATAAAATATTGCTACTATATCCCTGATATGCCAAAATTACAAAAACCACATAATATCCTTAGAAAAATGAAGAAAAATAGTTATATATTTTTAATTAGTTCAATTAAAAACTTTATCTGGGGGATAGCAGTAAAGTAGCCAAAGTGGCACATAAGAAAAGAAAACAAAAGGAAGAAAAAACGCATGTAGTGTACTGTAAAACTGATATGTATTTCGTAGTCTTGGTTATTATAGTTGACTTCATTGGTGCTGATCACTTCACCGCTTCTCGTATTCTGTCTTTCTCCTTTATTGTGTTCACCATTACCACTGACAAATCTGAATTCCGTGCGATACTTGTTAAGCCGACCAGGCTAGCCGGGTGTGTAAAGTGCCTGCCTGGCAACCCAAAGGTCGCGGGTTTGAATCCTGCCTCGGGCTTGGATCACGGTACTGCAAAAACCTTGGGAGGTGCATTATGGCCACAGAAGCCGATGCGCCAACAACTACCAAAAAAAAAAAGATACTTGTTAATATTTGGCCATTTTCGTACATCCTTATTATTTTAATTTTCTGATCCAACTCGATCACTTTCCTTTTCTTCACAGATTTACTAGTACCGCTGTCACTTATTCTGTTAGTTGGCTCCATGATAACAGTCAAAATTAAATTTTCATAAAAGAACTTCACAGGGTTAAGGCTAAAACTCACTATTATCACCCCACGCAAGCTCACATTTTACTAAAGCACATTTTCGGAGGTCACTGCCATAAAACAATAAAAACAATTTGCACTTTCCATGTTATTGGGCTTTTCTGTTAGTGCATTTCATTATAAACAGGTAGTAAACTTGTTCTTATTGCATCATTTGCGGTAATACCAATAGCTGTAATTCTGTGGGTTTTTATGTTAATATGGTGAAATGTGTGTCTCCTTCACTGAAATCTTCAATCTTATTAAAAAGATATAAATAACGTAATGTAAGTCCAAAGCTACATAAGTCGATGACTTACTGTATCAAAAAATGTTCAGCAACCTATGTAAAAAGTATGGCAATATATAAAAAACAAAAAAAACTTACCACGCACTACTCGCGTGTCCAATACGATGCTTCCCTCTATTTTTTACAATGACGCATATGGTTTGGTTACCAACATTATAATGGTTCTTTAGAGGTTTAACGGATGCACCGTTTTCAAACTTTTGAATAATTTCAAGTTTTTGTTCAAGTGAAAGCACAACTCTTGCATTTGCCCATCATTTTCACGATTTCTAAACAAAAAAAAAAACTCCGACATCCCTGACATAATCGTTATTGTTATTATTTGGTTTTTAGGAGCATTAGCAACTAAGGCTATATTGCTCCGAGGATATGTGGTGGTCATTCCCTGACCTTTCCACATCCTCCGTATTTGGTGGTCACGGGCTCGAACCCCGGTTTAATCAAGAAGTGTGTGCTACGCACTGCTGCTCCTGCCCACCTAGCTACGGAGGTGCCTCCCTGACATAAATAACGAAATAAAATTTGTCCTTTTGCGGTGTGACGGAATACAACAATTGACGACGCACCAAAATAAACTAAACATTTGGCTCTTTTTTTTTTTTTTTTTTTTTTTTTTTGAGTGGCGGGTGTGAAGACAGCGGGGGTTGCAAGTAATAGGTACACTAATCTCCCAATGACGATTTATAATGCCGCTTCTTGTTGCTTATTTATGACTTGCGAAACATCTGTTTATACCTTTATATTTATTACTTGAATTTTATATAAGATTTCTGGTTGATTTTAATTTGGAGTCTTGAAGCGTCCCAGTTAATCCGCTTCCTGGTAAATCGAGAGTCTGCTGTATAGCGAAATTTTCAACTTCCAAGGACTTGGAATGAATTACAAAAAAACACAATTTTTATTGGGTTCACATTACGATATTTTCACAATACCTTCATTTATCCATACAGATGCAAAATATGTTTCCATATATATATATATATTTTTTTTTTTTTTTTCAGTTTGCACTGGCCGGCAAAAACTTACGTAAAGTCGAATTTGTGTAAGTCAGGGAGTACCTGTACATATATCTGGAGGCCTCATTTTAGGCAAAATGTAGATCTGCTGCAATGGGTGCATAGAATGGGAACAAGAAGGTGCTCTTACCAAGAAGGACTTTGGTTCTGCAAATTTCAATATCTGGACACTAGCAATGCAAGAAGAGATCTGACTGATGTGTTAAGGTAGTGGAAGGATTCAGTAAACTCAATGATGATAGCATCCTTACTCTTGCTCATACTGCACATGTGAGGGTGCATAAATTCAAACTGAAATAGGATAGTTGCAGGATAGATTTGTAGAAAATGGGTAGTTGATTGTTTTAACAAACTTAAATCTGTTGATGTGGAAGTGGGTATTTTGAATAAATTCAAGGTAGAACTAGATAAACTGCTGGAATCAACAGACAGGTGATGTGGGAAGTTTTTTAAGCTTGCTTTTATTCATCATTTGCATTTGCCATTACTTAGCACATCTCCCTTGTGTCTGTGTTGTGGAATGACAATGGAACAAAGAGCAAACATCAAGTTTTGTGTTCAGGTATTTCAAATGATGAAACAAGTGTATCGAGAGAATTATCCATCTTGTGCATGTGTTTGAATGACAAATATTTTCACCCACAGAAAAGAATCACCGGAAGATACACTAACATCTGTGCCCAACAAAAACTGTTCAAATGCCAGCAATGATTGAAAAGGTGTGGGAAATCATTTACCAATGACTGATATGCAACACTCTTAATTATTTCAAAAGATCTGTGCATTAATCAGGAAACCATTAGGTAAATAATAACCCAGGATTTGAAGAAAATAAAGGTCTGTGCATGGTTTGTTCCATATTCATTAAGAGATGGTCAACAACAGGTACAAGTTGAACGCTGCAGAGAACTCACTGAGAAAGCAAATCCAACTTCCTGAATTCTGTTGTTACAAGTGGAGACATGGTGCTTTCAGTATGATCCTGCAACAAAGTGCAGAGTTGAAGTCTGCAAACTCTCCCAAAGCCAAAAACGTTCATCAAGAAAGGTCAAAAATCAAAACCATGCTTATCACTTTCTACAACAGCAAGAGAGTTATGCACAGAGTACGTGCCCAATGGCCAAAGCACCACTGCTGCCTATTATCTGGACATTTTGAAATAATTGTTGCAGAGAATTCATGTGGTGCTTCAGTATGGAGAAGACTGCAGTTGGTTTCCCTTGCACAACAATGCACAAACCCACAAGGCCCTCATTGTTTGGGAGATTTTGGCTAACAAAAAAGTCAGCATATTGTTGCACCCACCGTATTTAACCCTGTGCAACTTTTTTTTGTTCCCAAAACATAAGGCAACACTGAAAGGCTATTATTTTGATGACATTGACACTATTCAAAGATCTGTGACGAGAATATTGAAGAGTATACCAGTCATGGCCTTCCACCACCAGTCATTCCAGTCACTTTGTGATCATTGCATGCAGTGTGTGTGGATGTGGGAGGAACAAGGTTAGTTTCAAGGATCGTTATTTTTTTTGAGCAATGGTCTTATTTTCCGATTGCTGCACCATATATAAAAAAACAACATTTACTGTAATTCATGTTTTGGTTTTACATTATCACTTTGCCTTATCACAGTTTATGCATGTTCTAGTCAAGGAGGATGTCTTTGTGTGTTCTAGGTGCAGAGACTGTGAAGAAATTAGGTGCCAACTCATTCTGATGGGTGTCTATGAGAGTTTGAGGTGCAGTGTAAATGCCCTTGAAGAAATTAATATGAGGGCCCATCAAGTTCTCAGCTGCCCAACTCAATGCAAGAAGTGCAAGAATCACTTCTGTGCATCAGGTAACACAGAGGTAATCTCCAAGGCAGAGATTACCTCTGTGTTGTCGGTGACTCTATTGTCAGGGAGAAGGGGAATATATTATGTAAAAAAGCATAGGTGGAACAGAACAAGGGTATGTCTGCCAGGGGGAAAAATGTTGATGACATTGTAGGGCAGATATCATCTTTTAAGGGCACAAAAGCTGATATTGTCGTACACATTGGCACTAATGACCTTAAGAGCAAGAGATCTGCAGATTGACTTAACAAGTATAAGTTAATGCTGGAAAAAAAGTGGCAAGTTAGGATTAAATTTGAAATTCTGCCCTGACACAATAGGAGGGAGTATATAATGAGAGCCTTGTCAATCAATTCAGTCCTGGAGAGATTGTGCAAGGCTCACGGTGTAGAATTTTTTTCAGCGTGGTCTGTGCTTGCTAACAGGAGAGAGAGAGAGAGAGAGACTGCTTCTACAGGGATGGGATACACTTAAATAGAAAGGGTGCAAGAATATTTGCTGCAGTGTTAGGTGGATCAGAAAACTGCTAGATTGGGGGAATTCAGAGACTAAAAGATTAATGGTAGCAGCAGGCAGAGGCGAAAGTAATTCTTGCACTGTTTCTATGAGCAGCAGACTAGACAGCAAGTTGCTGGGGATTTGAAGAGCTGCTAGAAGTCATCATGGAACAAGTAAATACATGGGCTGTGTTAGGGTAACTAAGAATAAGAACAAGTACATGTATACTTGTATATACACTAAAGTTAGAAGTATAGTAAATAAAATTGATAAATTTGAAGTGCTGATCAATACATCAAAGGCAGATACTATTAGAATATCAGAGACATGGTAAAACAGTGCAGAATTGGAATTTGGGGAGCACAATGTGTACAGAAAGGATAGATAGGGTAGGAAGGGAGGAGGGGTTATGCTGTTAGTTAAGAAACACATAAAATCTAAGGAAGTGCCTCCAGTTGACACAGGAGGACAGTAAAATGTTGAGTCTGTTTGGCATGACATAAACACTTGGAAAGGGAAAATGAAAGTAGGAATATGTTATAGGCCTAATGACTCTGATGAGTACAATGAACAGTTATGCAGAGAAATAGAATGAGCCAGTAAATCAGAATATCTTAAAATGGGGGATTTTAACTTTCTGAATATTGACCAGAACTTGTGGTTGGTCACTCGCACGCTAGCAAAACTTTTGTGGTGCAATTGGAGGATTGTTTTCTACAGCAACATGTTCGAGGGGCAACCGGAGGGAGTAATACCCTTGATCTGATTATCAGCAGTGATTATTCATGCATTAAGAATTTCCAGATAAAGGAACCACTAGCTGACAGTGTTCACAGCGTACTGATGTGGGATTTACTTAAAGATGTAACTACCATCAAGGGTAAAGGGATGGGTTTTTGTTTTCGTAAAGGTGACTACAGTGGACTCAGACAGTTTTTAAATTCTATACAGTGGGATCAACTGATGATGTTACCAATGGTGAATTCTAAATGGGAAGCCTTCAGCGACAATCTTGGAGGCTACTAGGCTTTGCATACCAACTAAGAAATACTGTTCAAGGTTCAGGTCTAAATGGATGTCGGATGAATTAATGAGGCTCGTGGCAGAAAAGACAAAAATGCATGAGATGCATATAAATTATCAGGCAACACAGAAGCCTACGGCAGATATAAGCTAATCTGTAATCAAGTCACAAAGGAGGTTAGGCAGGTGAAGGCAGATAACAGAAATCTTTGGCAAAGGAAGCAAAGAGTTCTTTACTTATGTAAACTGTAGAACGAATCAGATTACTCCCCTTAACATACATTGTTCGACTATTGATAATCTTGCTCAAATAACTGATAAACTGAATGATTATTTTGCATCTACATTCACATATGAGGAGTTATTCTAGGAGGGGAATGCCAGAAGTTCATGAAACTCTAACAGGGAGATAAGTGATTTTGTAATAACTGAGAGCAAAGTGGAGGAGAAATTGTTGAAATTAAACATACAAAATGCACCTGGTGCAGATGGAATCTGCTCCAGTTATAATGAAGGATGCAGCAAGGGAAGTAAGCAAACCCTTAGCCATAATTATGAGAGCATCCTTAGAGTCAGGGGAGGTCCCCATGGACTGGAGATGTGCAAATGTATCCCCAATACACAAAGGGTGACACAAATAATTATAGACCTGTTAGATTAACTTCTGTTCCGGGGAAAATAATGGAGTCACTGGTTAAAGAGGGGATACAGGATCACCTAGACAAGACAGCAGTAATAGTTCAGACACAGTATGGGTTTGTTAAGATGAAGTCTTGTCTGACCAATTTGATTGGATACTACGATGTGGTCACAAAGGAACTGGATGCAAAAAATATAATTTTGATATCATATGCTTGAATTTCAGGAAAGCTTTTTATACTGTTGCACATGGAAGACTGCTGTACAAATTGAAATGATATGGCATTAAGGGCAAGTTACTGCAATGGATAAGGGGATGGTTGAGTGGGAGACACAGAGAGTGGTAATAAATGGACACTGCTCTATGTGGACTAATGTTATTAGGAGAGTCTTCCAGGGTTCGGTGCCGGGCCAATTGATGTTTTGTTTATTTATCAATTATATCGAAGGCGCCTCCGTAGCCAGGTGGGAAGGAGCAGCAGTGCATAGCACACGCTTCTTGATTAGACCGGGGTTCGAGCCCATCACCACCAAATACGGAGGATGCGGAAAGGTCAGGGAATGACCACCGCATATCCCGGAGCAATATGGCCTTAGTTGCTAATGCTCCTAAAAACCAAAACAACAACAATAATATTGATGAAGGTATATCAGGCTTAATGTCCAAGTTTGCAGATGATACAAAGGTTGGCAGGGTTGTTAATGACAGTAAAGACAGTATACTATGCTACTGCAACAGGATCTAGAAAAGTTAGGCAGATGGGCTGAGAAGTGGCAACTGAAGTTTAACATTGACAAATGCAAAATACTCCATATGGGTAGCAGTAACCCAAAAGAAACAACTGTGTGGTACTACACTCAGGGAGGTGGAGAATAAAAAAGACCTGGGGGTAATTGTGTAGTCAGACATGAAGTTCTCTGAGCAGTGCAGACAGGCTGCCAGAGTAGCTCATGGAGTTTTGTCATTGATATATAGGAATTTTGCTAGGACCGACAAGGAGGTGATTATCTCTTTGTATAAAGCAATGGTCAGGCCACATCTTGAGTACTGCATAGAAGTCTGGAAGGGTGTAGAGTTGCTTGAACAAGTACAGAGAAGGGCAACAAGATTGGTGAGAGGAACAAAGGGTTGCTTTTACCAAGAAAGGCTTATGTACTGCGAGTTGCAGCATCTGGAGACTAGGCACCTGCGAGGTGATCTGATAAAGTGTATAAGGCCTTGAATGGTTTGAGCAAGCTCATTGCTGATGGGATACACTTCCACTTGCTCAGATTAAGAACCTGAGGGGGCATCAATTGAATTGAGGAAAGACAGTTTTAAAATAGATGTGCAGAAATTTGCCTTTAGTCAGCAAGTAGTTGGTTGCTGGAGCAAACTTCCATCTGTTGTTGTGGAAGCTGATAGCTTAAATAAATTTAAGGCTGAACTAGACAAACATTTGGAGTGACCGGTTGGATGAAATGGGAAAGTTTTTTTTTTTTTTTTTTTTGGCTGATGCTGTATAAGCTTGCTTCCTTGCATCATATGCCTCAACTAATGCTAATGTACAGAGGAAGTGATTATGGTTTGTTCTTGAACACTGACAAGTTGTTGTCTAGATACTGCTGTTGGTTGTCGATATCAGTGTTTGTGCGGTTGTTGGTATCAATACCCCCTTTATCTTTTTCTAATTCTTGATTTTAATATTTGTTTTTCCTGATTTGTATGGATTTCCAGAAGCATTATGGCAGTTTCATTTTTATTGGCAACTTTCACAAAGAAATAGTGACCAGTCAAATTGATGTGTTTTGTAGTGCTCATTTTTAATGTTTTCTTTCTGTCTACTTCCACCTTTTTTTATGTGCACATTTCTGCTCTGCATCAGTAAACAGTGCAACACAGCTGTGTTCTTGTCTCATTAGTTAGTATTATCAATTGGTTATTGTTATAAAAGCTATGTCCCAAAGTGATCACACAATAAGTATCATCCACTGTATTGAAAACAACAATTGGATGGGTATAAGTGATTGTGCCTAGCAGTTTTTGTAATATGCTCAGGGAATCTGTGTATATCATTTCTTTCTGATGTATTGTATTTTGAGGTGGGTCAGTGCCATGAGCATTGCTCCTAATTTGCAGTCTTTTTGGTAGTTTGAACAAATATAATGTTACCACTGGAAGGACTGCTGCTACTGCACCAATGAAAGTTTCTGATTTCAATCCATCTGTGTATATTGGATCACAACTGCAAAATTGTGCACAGTTTTAAATTAAAAATTATGTATTGCATGTAGTTGCTGAAAAACAGCCTTGGGTAATGTTTTACTCGAGTGTCACAATGAAATTTTTCATTGTAGAAGTTGTAATTTACACACTTGAAATGTCTGTCGGCACTTTTGTGACATTTATATTAAGATCATATGTTTCTCTCAGATCTTTGAGTCTAATTATAATGGTTAGTTGATCTGTCTGCAATTTCAGTAGATGTTTTCACATCTAGGATTAAACAATGTTACTCAGAGAGGGTGTGCATGTAAGGATCTTATAAGCATAATTTAGTTCCAATTGTTGCCTGAGGCTGTGTAGGTGGTCCTTTGGTTTCTGCATAAAGACTATATGTAGATGATGTGAGAAATGTAACAACTGCCACGTGCAGGAAACTATGATGGACTGGGTCTAGCCACTTTAGTACACTCTTTCATGCTGTGTTGTAGACTAGTGCTCCATAATCTAATTTTGACCTAATAAAAGTATGCTCCATAAAAGTATGTTGAGACATTTCATACAATCTATTTGCAGTTGTCTTATATGCTCAAGGAGGGTCAGCTTCCTATCTAGGATTAATCCTAGAAACTTAACCCTTCAGATTTAACAGGGATAATTTGGTTTCCCAATATAAGCTCAAGGTCTTGGCGCAGACTTTATTTCTGGCAGAAGTGCATTTATACTGGTTTTTGTGTTGCTATCTTAAATCCATTTCTTTGGACCAATCGATCTATTTGATTGATTGAATACTCTAACTGCTTCTCTGTTGTTCCCGTGTTCTGTTATCTGCTGGAGTCATTTATATAAAATTCGTGCAATATTGTGGGTGGAATTTAGTTTGTGATACTGTTTATCTTTATGGCAAAGGAAAGGAAATTGTTCTTGAATTCACATTTGAAAAGCTCTATTTACCATGAAGTTTTGATGAATATAGGTAAATGTCCTTATAATCCTGTATTATGAATGTCCTGTATGATGCCATATCTCCATACAGTGTCACATACTTTTTCAATATTGAAATATGCTTATCTGACAGAGTCATTTCTAATATTTGCTTCCGTTTCCATTAGATGATCTAATGTGGATCTATTATGTCTAAATCCACACTTCTCGCTAAACCAGCTGTTCACCTAAGTCTCAAACTAGCTGCCTGTTAAACCATTTTTCTAATACTTTCTGTATGCAGCTGGTAAGTGCAACTGGTTGATAACTTTATGGGTTGATAATATCTTTCCCACATTTTGGAAAAGCTAGGACTTCTGCATGTTGCTACTTTTCTGGGTATTGGTTTTCTAGATATGTGGTTATAGAGAAGGTTTTCTAATTCCTTTCTATTTATATGTTTAAGCATGTCACAATTCATATATGAACAGTTCCTCAGTTCATATATTCTGTCAGCATCTGTTTTCTGCCTCTTTACCATACTGCTTTCAGAGTTATCCATTTTCTGGTTTGCTGGTGTCTTGTCTCTGTGACTCCAGGGATAGTAATATTTGTACTGTCCATATTTTCTCCCTTTAGCTCTTGGCAGATGAACTGTCTCGCCCCATCATATGGAAGCAGGAGCAATGCCATTGAGTAACTAAGTGGCTGAAAATTAATAGGTTTACTTACTATTAATTCAAGAAACAGAGAAAAAAATGTGATTCTCTGACTCTAACAAAGAAACACCTATTAAATACATAAATAAGGAATAGACACAATAAATATAATAATGAAATAAATATAATTTGGAAATACACTATGAGATCAAGAAAATTCTTGACACTTGGGACTGTTACTGTTGCATAACCTGGGAATAGTATAGTGTGATTATTGTAATTGCATATCCCTTAGTTCAGTGTGGTTCACCTAATTTTTGTGTGGTATTTTTAAAGTGTGGTATTTTTAATTTAAATTTCAGCTAAAATCATGTCTCACACTACAGCAGAAAAACAAAGCGCTCAAAGCAGTGGGAATGCTCTGGTACAGTAGAGAATTGCCAAGGGCAGATCTTACCGGCATTATAATGTGCTGTGATCTTGTTGCACATTTGTGAAACCTTCTATGGCAGGACATGATACAACTAAAGGAGATGTCTTTTTGTTTTCATGCAAACAGTGTGAAGAGATTAAGTGCATATTTAGAATTGTAATGGGTGAATGTGTGAGCTTGAAGAACAGGGTTGATGCTATCAGAGGAATTAAGATGAGGGACCCTTTACACACTCAGCTGCTTGGCTCAATGCTAGAGCAGACCATGCTGGTCTCACCAGAAGTAGCTACTGTTGGTGACGCTGCTGTCAAAAGTGATACTACTATATTAGCTTTACTGCTTGTGACACTGCAGCAGCAAACTGAGTAACTGAGGGTTGTGGGGGGGGGGTGACTGGAAAAAATAAGTCAAGAACCTTTAGAAGTATATATCCCAATACAATCTTGTTTCAAATCAGAAAAGTGCATAGATCATTAATTTGGAACATTTATTAAATTGTTGGTTCCCCTCACCCATATTCATCAAAATGAGATCAACAGCAGCATTATATTCATTTATTGAACTTGACACTGCAGAGCAAAAACAGTCTTTTTTCAAATTACCATAACCTAACTATATGTAACAGTTTCATTATATTATATTAGTGAAATTTGTGAATGAAAACTGGTACGTAATTACACGATGCATTCATATACTACCTAGGTAGTAGAATTGATGTACGTGCAGTAACCATGCATAAACCAACTCTTTCATACTCTTAAGACATTTAGTCAAGAAATATTTTTAGATTAAACTATGCACACCAACAAGCATCTCTCGTATTGTGGACTTATACTTCAAGAATCACTTCTTGTCACTATTGCAACAACAGGGTACCTGCCCATCCACCGATGAGTAAGCCAACAAGCTTCAAAACGATGCCGTCTGGGTGGTGGTATCTGCAGAGAATAAGTAACAGTCTTCTCCACTGGTGAAGCATTACTTATTCAAAGCAGTGCAATAGCTCAGCCACTCGTTGTGAAGGTATTCACAATATGAAATATAATTAAACGATGTATTCATACTACTTGGGTAGTAGAAATGTATGTGCAGTAACCATGCATAAACCAACTCTTTCAGAAAATAAATCATTGAAACTAAAAATAAAAAGGCACCCGGGTCTGAAAGAGTCTACCCAATTATATTAAAGGAAACAGGAAAAGATGTAAACAAAGCCTTGGCCATAATTATGAGAATATCCATGGATTCAAGTGGTTCCCACAGATTGTAGATGTCAAAACGACTCTCCTATTCACAAAGGGGAAATCAAAACTGAGTAATTACGAACCTGTAAACTTGGCTTCTGTTCCAGGAATGATAATGGAGTCAGTAGTTAAAGAAGTAATGCAAGGTCATTGTGATAGGAATGCAGTTATATGGAAATCACAGCATGAATTTGTTAAGTGGAGATATTGTCTGACCAGTGTGATTAGCCACTATGATGCAGTAACAAAGAAACTGGATGCAAAAAAATAATTTTGATATCATATACTTAAATTTCAGCAAAGCTTTTGGCACTGTTCCACACAAAAGACTGCTATACAAATTAGAGTCATGTGGTATTAGGAGCAGGTTACTGCTGCAGATAAAAGAATCGAGTTGCAGAAGACAGAGGGTCCCTTTGGGTTCATTCCTGCTCCTTACCATTTTTGATATTTGTTAACAATAATGATGAAATTATATCAGACTTAATGTCAAGCTGAGAAGTACTAACTGAGGTTTAACATTGATAAATGCAAGGTAGTGACATATGGGTAGCAGTGTCTCACATCCACCACCGCACTCAAAATTTTGGTAGATAACATAAAAAGCCTAGTGAATAATTGTACAGCCTGACATTAAGTTTTCCAAGATGTGCAGACAGGCTATTGGGATTTCTAATGGGGTTGTATTAATGATATTTATATGAATTTTTCCAGCACGGACAAGGAGGTGATTATTCTCTTGCATAAGACTATGGTTACGCCACACCTTGAGTACAGTATTCAGGTCTGGAACCCTAATTTTATGAAGGATATGGATCTGTTGGAACCAGTGTACAGAAGATCAACATGATTTGTAATGGGGAGAGGCACTCTTACCAAGAGTAAGAGTACCTCTTGCAGCATAGAAACCTGATTGAAGTGCTTAAGGCTTTAAATAGATTGAGTAAGCTAAACATTAATGGCATCCTTACTCTTTCTCAGACAACATACAAAAGGATATATAAATTTAAATTGGAAAGGGGTTGGTTGTAGAATAGCTGCGCAAAAATTTTCTTTCGGCAAGAAAGTAATTTATAGTTGGAACAAACTTCCATCCGATGTGTGGTTTGATTTGAATAAATTCAGGAAAAAAACTTAAATTGTGAGAGGGAATGTACAGATGAGGTGAGTAGAGTTTTTTTTTTTTTTTTCCCCTTCTTCTTTTTTTCCTGATGTTGTTTAAGCTGGCATCATTCATCACTATTAATACTAATAGTGATGAATAATACTAATAGTTCATAGTTTCAGAATTCTATATATGTCAACAATCATCCAATAAATCCACAAAAATCTGACTAGTGGGTTGGTCACTCACATACTAGTCAGACTTTTGTGGATTTATTGGATGATTGTTTTCTGCAGCAGCATGTTCGAGAGGCAACCAGAGAAAGTAATACTCTTGATCTGGTTATCAGCAGTGATCATTCGTGTAATAAGAATTTGCAGATAAAGGAACCACTAGGTGGTAGTGATCACACTGTACTGATGTGGGATTTACTTAAAGATTTAATTACCATCAGGGGTAAAGGTGAGTACAGTGGTCTCCGACAGTTTTTAAATTCTGTACAGTGGGATAAACTGACGATGTTACTAACAGTAAGTTCTAAGTGGAAAGCATTCAAGGAATTAATCGTGGATGCTACTAAAAGTTTCATACCTATTAAGAAATATTGTTCAAGGTTTAGGCCTAAATGGTTATCAAATGAACTAATGAGACTCGTGACAGAGAAGAAAAATGCATGGGATGCATATAAATTATCAAGCGACTCAGAAGCCTATGGCAGATATAAGCTAGTCTGTAATCAGGTCACAAAGGAGGTTAGGCAGATTACGAGAAATCCTTGGCAAAAGATGCTAAGAAAAATAGCAAGGATTTCTTTACTTATATAAACTCTAAAAGGAAGGGGATGAATCTGATTGGTCCACTTGACATCGATGGTTCGACTGTTGATGATCCTGCTCAGATAGCAAACAAACTGAATGAGTATTTTGCATCTACATTCACACATGAGGAGTTATTAAGGTTTGAAAATGGCAGGTTATCAAATTGTAGCAGGATACTTAATGATTTTGTAATAACTGAAAGCAAAGTGGAGGAGAAATTGTTGAAGTTAAACATAAGAAAAGCACCTGGGGTGGATGGGATTTATCCAGTTATATTAAAGGAGGCAGCAAAGCAACTAAGCAAACCCTTAGCCATAATTATGAGAGCATCCTTGGACTCAGGGGAGGTTCCCACGGACTGGAGATGTGCAAATGTATCCCCAATTCACAAAGGGGGATCGAAGGGTGACACGAGTAATTACAGACCAGTTAGTTTAACTTCTGTTCCGGGTAAAATAATGGAGTCACTGGTTAAAGATGCATTGCAGGATCACGCAGACAAGACTGCAGCAATAATTCACACACAGCATGGGTTTGTTAAGGGAAAGTCTTGTCTGACAAATTTGATAGGATATTATGATGTGGTTACAAAGGAACTGGATGCAAAAAATAATTTTGATATCATATATTTGGATTTCAGGAAAGCTTTTGACACTGTTGCGCATGGAAGACTATTGTATAAATTGGAGCAGAATGGTATTAAGGGTAAGTTGCTACAATGGATAAAAGGATGGTTAAGTGGGAGAAGACAGAGGGTGGTAATCAATGGGTGCTGCTCTTCTTGGACTAATGTTATTAGTGGAGTCCCACAGGGTTTGGTGTTAAGTCCACTGTTGTTTTGTATTTATTAATGATATTGATGAAGGTATATCAGGCTTAGTGTCAAAGTTTGCAGATGATACAAAGGTTGGCAGGGTTGTTAATGACAGTAATGGCAGTGTGCTACTGCAACAGGATCTAGATAATTTGGGCAGATGGGCTAAGAAGTGGCAACTGAAGTTTAACCTTGACAAATGCAAAGTACTGCATATGGGTAGAAGTAACCCCAGAGAAATGTACCAACTGTGTGGTACTACAATTAAGGTGGTAGAAAATGAAAAAGACCTGGGAGTAATTGTGCAGTCAGATATGAAGTTTTCTGAGCAATTCAGACAGGCTGCCAGGGCAGGTCGTGGGGTTTTGTCAATGATATATAGGAATTTAGCTAGCAGGGAGAAGGAGGTGATCGTCCCTCTGTATAAGGCAATGGTCAGGCCATGCCTTGAGTACTGCGTACAGGTCTGGAGCGTGTACCGAGAAGGGCAACAAGATTGGTGAGGGGAATGAATTTAAGGGATCCTCTTACCAAGAGAGAGGCTTAAGTTCTGCAAATTGCAGTGGCTGGAGACTAGGCACCTGCGCGGTGATCGGATTGAGGTGTATAAGGCCTTGAATGGGTAGAGCACGCTGAATTCTGATTTCTCTTGTTCAGATTACGAACCTAAGGGGGCATAAATTCAAATTAAGAAAAGACAGATGTAGAATAGATGTGCAGAAATTTGCCTTTAGCCAGCGGGTGGTTAATTGCTGGAACAAACTTCCATCTGTTGTTGTGGAAGTTGATAGGTTGAATAAATTTAAAGAGGAACTGGACAGACATTTGGAGGGAATGGTGTGATTTTTTTTTTTTTTTTGGCTGATGCTGCATAAGCTCATACACTTGCTTTCTTGCATCACATGCCACTAGTACTACTACTACTACTACTACTACTACCTTTTGTGTTTGGGAGTGACAATTTAAAAAAAAAATAAAAACCGAAGTTTGAGAGTTTTATTATAGGAGATAGTACAATAATGACTATTTATATGCAAGTTGCAAAATTTATTTTTGATTTTATTTTAATTCTTAAAATTAAATTGTTTTTAAGTTTTTTCTTCTTTTCAACTTTTTTTTTTAAATGTCTCTGTGTGAAAGTGTATCTTACCTTTGGAAGACCGGGAAAGAGACTGTTCACTTTTGGTATGATCATTTGGCAGAGAAATGGGAATAACAGAATCTCCCATATTCATTATAGACCCATCACTTAGAGGAGTAGGTGGCATAGCATATGTACACTGATACGTACTGCGACCACCACGGGTACGATCCTCTCTAATTGCTGCAACACAATATTAAACTGATGTTAATATTTTTCATTTAGGGTGTCATATTTTACAAAAGAATAAGCCAAATTATATTACCAATAACATAAAGGGTAAAATTTTTACTTATAATTACTACAGCATGTAATGATCATTCAAAAATTTGTCATTAGGCGCAACCATCAAAATGAAAAGGTTTGCGAAATGGAATGTGCTTTAATAGACTAGGATATTTTTAATAATCAAATATGTACACAGAATTACTGATGCAGGTGATGAACTGGAACAGTGTTCTAGAAAGATTTGTTCCATTTTGAGCTCTGATTATGAGTTTTCTACCACAATTTTAATAATTTTCACTGAACTGAAATAAAAAACTTGTGAAACAGAAAAAAAAAAAAAAAAAAAAACAGAACTATTTAATAAATAAAATTACTTGCTAATGGTGGAATACCCAATAACTGTTTTGTATGTTTATTCATTAACCTGAATTAATAAGAAAAATTATAAATTTTTTTGAATTTACCTTCTAACTTCATTCCCGTCTTGAGACACTTATTAAACCTACAAGCTGGGCATTTCTTTCTTGTGCTAATAGCAATGTGACAATTAGCACCACGAAGACATATATAATTCTTCTTATTCTGAACTGTCCTTTTGAAGAATCCTTTACAACTCTCACAAGAAAATATTCCATAGTGAAAACCTGAGATTCGATCTCCACAAATAGGACATGGTCCACTTAATAGTTGTTGTCGAGAAATTCCTGAGGTACCAGACACACTCAAGGCACTTTGGGAAAGGTCAGTAAGAACAGGGAGTCTATTTTCTTCACCACTGTTATCCGAAGACATTCTTCTTGTTGGGCTTGCAAAATCACTTGCATTGGATTCATCAGATGCACTGGATGCTACTGATGCACTTGATGCTGTGAAAATGATTGCATTCTCAATTAAATTTATTTGTGAGTAAGGAGAGAGGGAAATGCTTTAATTTAATGAAAGAATAAAATGTATATTTTAATATTTTAATTTTATTTATTATTTAATAAATAATATATGGGTTAAATTTTAAAAAGAAATAACTCAAAGTATTAACAAAGATTAACAAAGATAAAGTAATACATGATAAATATTACTATGACTGACAGCACAATTCAGTCTACATATTAAACTACAAAAGATAAATGGTAGTGATATATATACAACTTTTTAAAATTTTTTTGTTACCAACACAAAAAATTAGAGTAATGACAATAAAAAAAAACAACAAATTTATTTTAAAAATATAATAACATACTGGCACTTGACCATGTAATGCATACAAAAAGTTATTAACACCATTAAACAGCAATATCTCTTGAATATAACAATCAGCCAAAGTAGTGGTACAGTAATGGCCTGGCAAAGGAATTTGTGACCAGGCTGTGTTAACGTGAAAGCTAGCAACAAAAGAAATACAAACCTTTTCACTTTTGGGAATTTTCTGTTTATATCTCTATGCCCTTGTAACTATGGAAACATGTTTTTGGTTCTCAAAAGTGCACATCAGAGGTACATGATCAAAACATAGCAACTATGTAAGGATAACTTAAAGTTCGAAACTTAAGTTATCCTTTAAAGGTCTTTTCAACTGGAAAATGGCTGGATGGAACAATAAACTGTCTATAATTTTGTCTAAAGCGGTTTTTTTTTTTTTTTTTTTTTTTTTAATTTTCAGCTGAATTAATATAGTTTTTTGATTTTTTTTGAAGATAACAATAATAGCATTTTTAAACATTTAATTTTTTATTAAAATATGAAAAATTAAATTATATCCAATAAGTATTGGAAACATTAAGAAAAGATGAAATATTTATAATGTGAAAGCAGAATTCAAAAAACCAAACAAAAATGGAAATTTGCACCTGCCAGGTGCTGCACCACTGTTTTTGCAACTCTGATTTGTGTTACAATTATCAAGTTAATGGCACTTCTCTAAAACAGCCCCCTCTGGTTGTGGACAGACAGACTTGAGTTCTGGCCAGAAATATAAAATTACACATTAAATGACCTACCTCTCTAAGACAGACACGTTAAACAGGTGTCATTTTCATTTTCAACCTCCCTGGACTAGACACTCTCAAGGGTAATTGACACGTGTTTTCATAGATCAACAGGATTTGCAGCAAAGGGAAGTGAAGGTTAAGATCATTACAATAGTATTAATGTTTGTAAATTATGTAATTTACAAACATTGGTTGTAATGGTTGTAAATTACTCAAGGAGCAGACGGCACAATATGTAATTATTACCATTGCTGATAAGGAATGTTTACAAATTTATTTGGATTAACAAGGCAATATTTCCAAAATTAAAGGGGGGAAAATTACAGTATTGTATCAAGTTTGTATATGGGATTCAATTTATTTCAATAAAACAAAAAAAAAAAAAAAAAAAAGAAAAGCAGGAGAATAATCCAAAACTACCAATAACCAAATCATCAAAACCAAGGAATGTGGGCTCAGTCTTTGATGTAAGCCTTCCTCCATTCATTGATTCAGCTCACTTGGTTGTTATTCCAGTCTGCTCCCAGCCATTGTTGTAGTCACATGTCAATGTTTAGTGTTGTGTTTTTTTTTTTCAAGCCCATTCTAATTTTCAAGGATGCTAAAAAATTTACAATGTCAAGTAAACAAAAACATGCTGGTTTGACAATGGTGGACAAAGTGGAAATAATATGTTGGAAAAAAAGGGAAATCAGGGAATAAAATCTCCAAAAGATATGGTGTCGGGGCAGCCACAATTTCTTACATTAAAAAGAATGGTAAGTCAATTCTTAAGTTGGTTTCTGTATTAGAAAGTGAAGATGGTAGCTCTAGCAGGAAAATAATGAAAAGTCCAGCTGATCTTTTTTTATGAAAAAAATAAAAAATTAATTAAAAAAAGGTCATCCAGACAGCCAATTTCAGGATTCATTTTATGTGATAAAATCATAATGTCTAATAGAGTTAGGAGGCAATAAGTAACTTTAAAACCAGCTATGGATAATTAGATAATTTTAATCTTGATATTAAATATGCAATGAGAAATTGTCTGCTAACATTGAAAATGCTGAAGAATTGATCACTGAAATAGCCACATTTATTAAAATTGGGAAGTATAATCCCAATTTTATTTACAATGCTGGAAAACACTGCCTCAAAATATGAACCTACTGCTCCGAGAGTAATTGCAAGGCTTAGCAGCTAGGAAACAGTTTTGTCTGATGAACAAACATCATTGTTGGACTTTTTCTAATAAATTGTTTTGAAAATGTTAATTTGTAATTATCACACATTTATTCATATTATACAGCCAATTTTTATTTTTATTCTTGCAATATAGTATATTTTGATTTTGATGCACTTTTCCAGACAAGTCAGTATTTTTATTAATTTTATTACACCATTTAACTGGTCAATATATAGTGTATGATAAACTACGCTACAAGAATTCGCCTTCTGTTCAAATTTACCAATTGCTTTTACTGTTTTTGGGTTAATGCATTGTTAAAATGGAGAAGACAAAGCACAGAACTTGCGTAAATCACCCAGACAACTTCTGCTATGTTTGTGGACACTTAACACCAAAAACTCAGAGGAAGAAAATATACAATGTCACAAAAGTTGCATATTCATTGTACTTTGGCTGCAAGATTGGTGACCAAGAAAAAAATTGGGCTCCACATATCTGTTGTATTACTTGTACAATGAACTTAAGGCGTGGTTATATGGCATGCTGAGAGCATTACCTTGTGCTGTCCCTATGGTGTGGCATGAGCCAAAGAATCATTTCGATGACTGATATTTCTGCATGACAAAAATAAAAGGTATTTCCAAAGAGAGCAAGCACTGCATCAAATATCCAAATATCCCATCAGAAATTAGGCCAGTGCCACACTGTAAAGAACTGCCAGTACCTGTGCCACCAAAATCTTGGGGTATTGGAAGTAGTGATGAAGGTACAGAAGAAATCGTTTTACCAGATGTTGCGGAACCATGTACTTCACATGATTTGGACTATGAGCTAGAAAAAGAAGAGGCCCTACACTACATTGAACAAGAAGAATTAAGCGACTTGATCAGAGACTTGGGCTTACCCAAAGAGACGGCTGAATTACTCAGATTCAGACTACAACAGTGGAACTTACTCACCAAAGGTACAAACATTACAATATACCATAAGCGAAATGAAGAGTTTTCAAGGTATTTTGCAATGGAAAACATGTGTCTGCAAATGCGTCGTTGGTCTTATGCATGAACTGAACATTGATCACAATGCCTCTGAATGGTGTTTGTTCATTGATACGTCAAAGCTAAGTTTGAAAGCAGTATTGCTTCATAATGGAAATACTTTACCATCAATTTCTCTTATTCATGCTGTTGGCCTGAAAGAAACTTATTATGTCCCAGATTCTTGTTGCTATACATTACAATGACTATGGTTGGAATATTTGTGGTGATCTCAAAGTGATTGGACTGCTTGTTGGGTTGCAAGGTGGTTTCACTAAATACCGTTGAAATGTTTCTTGTGTTTGTGGTATAGTCGTGCAACAGCCAAACACTACATTGTACAATGCGGGGACAAGAGAGATGAATATATTCCTGGCAAATGCAATGTAAAGTATGTTACACTGGTTGATCCACAAAAGGTTTTTCTTCCCCCTTTACACATCAAGCTTGGACTGATTAAGAATTTCACTAAGGCACTGGATAAAGAAAGCAGAGGATTCGCATATTTACTGAAAATGTTTCCAAACTTATCTCATGCAAAGCTGAAGGAAGCAATTTTCATAGGTCCTCAAATAAGAAAGCTCCTAAAAGATGAAGAATTTCAAAGAAACCTGAATTATGTTGAACTGGCTGCATGGAGATCTTTCAAGGCTGTGGTACACGGATTCCTCGGAAAGAGAAAAAAAGAGAACTACACTGGTGTGCAAAACTTAAGGACCAACACTATTTCTAAAGGTTACAACCACAAAATCAAACGAAACATCCCGCAGCGATTTGCATAACTGTGGCCGTTCAGTAGAAAGCTGGTGCACGTACAAAAATATGAATCATGATGAGAGGGCTCACATAACAGATAAAAGCAGCAGTTCAGCAGTTATATGAAAATTACCAAATGATGAGCACGATTATTAAAGACATTCAATTGGTTTCGTACAGTGCTACATACAACGAAATGGCCAGTAGACATCTGGATGACTTTACTCGAGGTTGAATAATTGGGAAGGTTGAAGTGCGAGGAGTGGGGCTGCAAAGTTCAGTATCGCCCATAGTATTGTTGGCCTTCAGAACGACAGGTACAGCTGTTCAAAGAACCAGTGGTGGTAGTCCACAAAAACTAACGCCCAATAATGACCGCTATATACTCCTACAGGTCAAGAAGGACTGACACCAGACAGCGGGATCCACTGCAAACCAGACACACATGACATTACGGTTTACTGTGGCCAGGCGACTCCACAAAGGTGGACAGCTTGCCAGATGGCCAGTACACTGTGTCCCTTTAACACCTGCCCATCGGAGACACCATTTACAGTGGTGCATCGAACACAAGACTGGACAGCAGCGCAATGGGGTAAGGTACTCTTTACTGATGAGAGTAGATTCAGCCTCAGCAGCGATTCTGGATGTCAGCTAATCTGGTGAGAGGGTGGCACATTATATCACCCTGCAAACATCACTGAAAGTGACTGATATGGCAGTTGAGGTGTTCTCGTCTGGAGAGGCGTTATCTTGGATGGACGTACATAACTCCAGATACTGGAAGGCAGTACTGTAACCAGTGCAAGCTACTGTACTGAGGTAATCCTTCCCCATGTGCATCTGTTCCGAGGTGCTATTGGCCCTGAGTTTGTGTTTATGGATGATAACGCCATACCCCATCGCACTGCAGCTGTTGATATGCTTTTGGAAAGTGAGGACATTGTTCGTATGGATTGGCCTGCCCATCTACCGATCTAAATCCCATCGAACACATATGGGATGCTTTGGGGAGACGCCTAGTGGCATGTCCACACTCACCAGAAAATGTTCACTAACTAAAGATGGTGCTGACAGAAGAATGGACGATGTTACCACAAAAACTTATCAACAACATTGTTGTAAGTATGGACAGGCGGTGCAAAGCCTGCATTGACATTAGGGGTTACATATCTTCTACTGAGGACCATCTCTTCCCTTTGTTCCATCTTTGGCAGTGATGCATCTGTAACATGTCAGCCAGTGCTATGTTGCCATTTTTGAATAAAGTCCCTCCCTACCGTTGTTGTGTCGGTGTTGTTTCCTTCATCATTTCTGTGCCTCACAAGGTTCCTTTGGTATGCTTTTCCCATATTCCAGCCACTCCTATGAGAGGCTACAGGTGAAAACCTGACTGTCCTTAAGTTTTGTACACCAGTGTTTGAGCAACTGGTGACAAACTTTCTGAAGCACCCCATTTTACAAGAACATGGGGTGCTGAATGTCATTGAAAATGCATTTCCTGAAAACTTAGCAGATGTCAGTGATGAACAAGGAGAGTGCTTTCACCAGGATGTATCTTCAATGGAAAAACGATACCAAGGTCGCTGGGACTCTGCCATGATGGGAGATTACTGTTGGTTCCTTAAACGGGAAAGCAATCTGGAGTATAAAAGGAAATCATTGAGTGGGAAACATGTCTAAATAATATATATTGTGTGCAATAATTACAACTATGTATGCTGATATTGTATAAAAACAAGGAATTTAAAAAATGCATATATCTTTTGATGTAGACATGACAGAAGTAAAAGATTGATATTTTCATAATCAGAATAACCAACTTTCGTTCCATAGATATGATGAAAAGAAAATTTTGTCGGGTAGTGTAATTTTAACATTGTATACCTAGATTTCAGAAAGGCTTCTGACACTGATCCACATGCAACTGATGTACAAATTGAAACACTGTTGCATTAGGAGCAAGTTACTGCTATGGATAAAGGGTTAAGTGGCAGAAAACAGAGGGTAGTTAAAAACGAACACTGTTCTTCTGGACTAAAGTTATTAGTGTCCCTTAGGGTTTAGTGGTAGGCCCCTTATCATTTTCAATATTTATTAACAATATTGATGAAAGCATATCAAGCTCATTCTCTAAGTTTGCAGATGACAAAAAGGTTGGCAGGGTGGTGACTGACAGAAATCAAGGTATACTATTGCAAAGAGATTGAGAAAAATTGTGCAGGTGACCTAAGGAGTGACATTTGAAGTTTAACATTTATAAATGCAAGGTACTGCATTTGGGCAGCAGTAACCTCAGAACAACATAATAATTAGATAGTACTCCACTCAAAGTGGTGAACGAAAGAGACACAGATAATTGCCCAGTCCGACATGACGTTTTCTAAGCAGAGCAAAGAGGCAGCTAAGACAACTCATGGAGTTCTGTCAATTGTATACAGGAATTTTGGTACCAGGGACAAGGAGGTGATTATCCCATTGTGTAAGGCAATGGTTAGGTTGCAACCATGGGTATTGCATATACACTCAGGAACCAAAACATTATGAACACTAACATAATAGCATGTTGCACACCCTTCCGCCATGATAACTGCTTGCACCCGGCATGATATCAACTTCACAAGATTACAGAAGGTGTCGTCAGGTATCCTGGACAGAAGGACATTTCAGAGTTCAGCAATGGAGTGAGGCACTGGTGGTGGACTGGTGAATGTTGCATCCCAGCACATCCCATAAATGTTCAATGGGATTGATATCAAGGAATTCAGCAGCATATGAAGTGCTTGGACATAATCCCCAAACCATTCCTGCACAATGTGAGCCTTGTAACTTGGGATGTTGTCTTGTTGAAAGAGTTCAGTGCCATTTGGATACACAGACACTATGTAAGCAAAGCTTGGTCCAAAACAATGACAAGATAGGATCTGGCAGTGAGGGTGTGTAATGCGAATGAGGGGACCCAGTAAACATCCTCCAAACCATAATAACACCACCGCCAGCCGAATATGTACTGTCGAATATGTACCTGCCAATTCGCATAATAAAGCTGGAACCTTAATTCATCAGACCAGACAACTCGTTTGCAGTTGTCCAATGTCCAGGAACAGCGTGCCCATGGTCACTGCAGGTAATATCAACAATAATGGTCAGTCAATGTGGGCGCACGAATAGGTCACCTACTCCATAAGCCTATCTGCAAGACCATCTTCTGGATGGTGCACCCTGGTTATATTCTGATGTTAATTGGGGGTTCGTGATCCATCTGTTGCCTATACAGCATGTGCTTACCACCGTACACCTCGACTGTCAACCACTTGTGTCCCTCTTCAGGCCATTCCCACTACACCTTCACTGTGGTAGCCCTCAAACAGCCAACAATGTCTGCAGTTGCTCAGATCCTGGCCCACCTGCCTCATTCCACAAATCATTCCTCATTCAAATTCTGACAGGCACTACTGTACCGGCGCCTCCGTAGCCAGGTGGGAAGGAGCAGCAGTGCGTAGCATACGCTTCTTGATTAGACCGGGGTTCGAGCCCGTCACCACCAAATACGGAGGATGCGGAAAGGTCATTCAGGGAATGACCACCGCATATCCCGGAGCAATATGGCCTTAGTTGCTAATGCTCCTAAAAACCAAATAACAACAACTACCGTACCATCACTATATATGCTGTACTGTTGAGTGACCGGTACAGCACATCTAGTGATGATTGTGTGAGAAAAATGTCTGAGAAAGAGAAAGCTCTTACTCAGACAACATACACATAACAGGACATAAATTTAAATCAAGTATAGTAAATATAGTATTTAAGTATAGTAAATAAATTTGAGGAATTTGAAGTGCTGATCAAGACATCAAAGGCAGATATTGTGGGGATATCAGAGACATGGTATTACACAGATATAAGCAGTGCAGAATTGTAATTTGGGGAATACAATGTGTACAGAAAGAATAGACAGGGTAGGAAGGGAGGAGGGGTTATGCTGTCAGTTGAGAAACACACAAAATCTAAGGAAGTGCATCCAGTTGATATGGGTGGACAGTGCAATGCTGAGTCAGTTTGGTGTGACATAAGCACTGGGAAAGGGAAAATGAGAGTAGGAGTGTGTTATAGGTCCAATGACTCTAATGACTACAATGAACAATTGTGCAAAGAAATAGATTGGACCAGTAAATCAAAATGTCTTGTAATGGGGGGAATTTAACTTTCCATATATTGATTGAGACTTGTGGATTGGTCACTCGCATGCTAGCAAGACTTTTGTGGATTTATTGGAGGTTTGTTTTCTACAGCAACATCTTCGAGGGGCAACCAGAGGGAGTAATACTCTTCATCAGATTATCAGCAGTGATATGCATGCATTAAGAATTTCCAGATAAAGGAACCACTAGGTGAAAAACCACAGTGTACTGATGTGGGATTTACTTAAAGATGCAACTACCATCACGGGTAAAGAGAAGGGTTTTTGTTTTCGTAAAGGTTACTACAGTGATCTCAGACAGTTTTTAAATTCTATACAGTGGGATCAACTGATGATGTTTAAAACAGCAAATTCTAAATGAGAAGCTCTTCAAGGAATTAATCTTGGAAGCAACTAGGATTTTCATACCAACTAAAAAATACTGTTCAAGATTTAGACCTAAATGGATGATGTTAGATGAACTAATGAGGCTCGTGGCAGAGAAGAAAATTGTATGGGATGCATATAAATTATCAGATGACACAGAAGCCTATGGCAAATATAAACTAGTCTGTAATCAAGTCACAAAGGAGGTTAAGCAAGCGAATTCTGATTACAAGAAATCTTTTGCAAAGGATGCAAAGAAAAACAACAAAGACTGCTTTACTTATGTAAACTCTAGAAGGAAGGGGATGAATCAGATTGGTCCAGTTGACGTTGGTGGTTCGACTGTTGATGATCCTGCTCAGACAGCTGACAAACAATGAGTATTTTGCATCTACATTCACACATGAGGAGTTATTCTAGGAAAGGAATGCCAGAAGTTTACTAAACTCTAACAGGGAGCTAAATGATTTTGTAATAACGGAGAGCAAAGTGGAGGATAAATTGTTGAAGTTAAACATAAAAAAGGCACCTGGGGCATATGGAATCTGTCCAGTTATATTGAAGGAGGTAGCAAGGGAAGTTAGCAAGCCCTTAGCCATAATTATGAGAGCATCCTCAGATTCAGGGGAGGTAATCATGGACTGGAGATGTGCAAATGTATCACCAATTCACAAAGTGGGTGCAAAGGGTGACACAAATAATTATAGACCTGTTAGTTTAACTTATGTTCGAGGGAAAATAATGGAGTCACTGGTTAAAGAAGTTATGCAGGATCACCTAGACAAGACTGCAGTAATAGTTCAGACACAGCATGGGTTTGTTAAGGGGAAGTCTTATCTGACCAATTTGATTGGATACTACGATGTCACAAAAGAACTGGATGCAAAAAAGAATTTTGATAACATATACAGGTAGTCCTCGATTTACAATGGGGTTAGGTTCCTGGGGGGAAAGGCACAAATGGAATCCTTTATATCATGGAGTCAATGGGAAATCACAGGGTTATGTTCCGGGCACAAAAAATTTTACCTACCCTTTTCAAATACTGGTATATTTAAAGCAAAGAAATAAACTTTTTTAATTAAAAAAGTATTTTTTTTTTAACCTTCATAAATAAAATAAGTACTTACATGTAAATAAAAAATAAATTAATACATACATAAATAAATTTTGACAGTGGTGTAAAGTCAAAGTTTTAGTTGGCTCTTGAGGGTCCTGGTTGAGGATCTTCTGTTGATGGCCCTGGTTGAGAAGATTGCCTTTTTTTGAAGAAAGGATCAAGTGTTGATTGCCTGGATTTCTTCCTCCTCTCTTTAAGAATTTCAAAATACAGGCTCAGGGTTGATATGACAAACATTTTAACTGTGGCACTCCTCTTCCAGTCATGATCGATGTCACAGAGCTCATTAGTGAGGGACTCAATACTTGCAAGGATTCTTTGTAGATCACTGGTCTTGATAATTTTTTAAGGAGAGTCTTCCTCCTGCTGTTGGCTAAGTTTTGCAGCTAACTCTGCAAATATTCTCACACTTCTGCATTTGGTCCTGGCTCTGAACGAGTCTCTGATGACTCTTCAAGAGCTCTGTTACATCTTCAACTGTAACTTCTTCTAACCCTGCCTCTTGTGCCAGCCTGGTGATGTCTTCTACAACATTCTGTTGTGGCTTGAATCCTCCGAAGTCATGCATGAGATCTGGGAGAAGTTTACACCACATTCCATTTAGACAACTGATAGTCACTTCTTGCCAGGCTGTGTTAATGTGATTAATGCCATTTAAGACATCAAACAACCTCCAATATTCTCTAATGGTAATATTGTACACGTCCAAAGCTTTCACCATTTCTGTAAATGTTTGCCGCAGGTAATAAGCTTTAAAAGCAGCTATTACCCCCCTGGTCCATGGGTTGCAAAACTGATGTTGTATTAGGGGGCATGTAGACAACATTAACTTTAAGAGGCATTCTGATTTCGCTCAGATTTGTAGGATATCCAGGGGCATTGTCCAAAAAAAGAATAGTCTTGTTTGGTAAATTTTCCTGTACTATGGCCTGAATGGAATGTGGCAGCTGCCTCAACATCTGCGCTTGCTGCCTCGCCAGTAATTTTCACACTTCTGCATTTGGTCCTTGCTTTAAATCTCATGATATTTATCAGAATTAGGACAAAAATAGTTGATCCAAGAAGAAGTCCTGTGTCACCCAAGCCTTCTTGTTTGACTTCTAGTACACAGGCAACATGGCTTTGTTTAAACCTTTCATAACACGTGGTGTTTCTGAATGGTACACCAAAATTGGCTTCAATTTTAAATTGACTGACACATTTGGTCCCGACAAGTCAGCCTGTCTTTTGATGCTTTAAATCCAGGAGCCAAATTTTCTTCATGGGCAATGAAGGTTCTTGAGGACAAATTTTTCCAATAAAGGCCCGTTTCATCAACATTGAAGATGAGATCTGAAGGGTAATCACCCTCCTGCACTATGGCCTGAATGGAATGTGGCAGCCGCCTCAACATCTGCGCTTGCTGCCTTGCCAGTAATTTTCACACTTCTGCATTTGGTCTTTGCTTTAAATCTTATGAACCATTCCTTGCTAGACAAAAATATTTCATTGCACCGACCTTCTTTCTTCTTTAAGTCTTGAAAAATTGACTTAGCCTTTTCAGTTATTACAGCTTGGGTCAAGAGAATGTTTTTTTTTTGTTCAAATCATCGACCCAGAGTGTCAGCAATTGCTCAATTTTTTTTCCAAAAGCTTATTTTTGTTGTAACTAACTTGTGTAGCACTTTGAATCGATTGTTTTATTTTATCAGCATTCTCCATAATTGTAGTAACAGTCGATGGAGGCATATTCACAGCCTTACACACATTAGGGTGGCTTTCACGAGCTTCCATCCTCCGAATAACCTCCATCTTATTTTCCACGCTTTCATTTTCACTAGTATTCATTGAACTTCTTTTACCAGACATGGCGTTTCTTTATTCTAATTTAATTAAAAACTTAATAACAATGACTGGCAAAAACTGCACACGGCTATCATGATTGGCAAAAGCTTTGAATCCCGTCGATGACGTGAGGAACTTTAATGGGCTTTTTTTCACTCCGTGGCTGAGTTAGTTGGTCTCAGGTGTAGACAACAAGGTTTTTTCCCGGAAACTGGGGTTTTTCATCCAGAAAAACAGACAAATCAACCATAGAACACACACAATTAACAGATGAATGCATGGCAGATGAATTTAATTATTCGGGTGGCCTAAAAATGATAGTTTTTTTAGTTTGGCAAAAGCTGCACTGCTATCAATCCTATTAATGATTATTTAACTTAATAATAGCACAATTAGTAGTAAATTTCCAACGCGGGTAGTACATGGCATAAACAACAACCAACTAAATGCTTTACCTCCCGCTTCCACGAGTGGTTACTATGAGAGCGGGAAGTTTTTTCGTCTCTGATACGGACACGCTAATTGCTGATTAGCTCAATTGTTCTTGATCATGTGAACAGTGCATGATACATAGTACAGTACGATGCCCATAAATTTTGTCTGATGATTTTAAACTCTCAATTTATAAAAAAATTGCAAAAATAAAAATAAAAATGGCCTTGTGATTAGTGACCAACGCTATTGCGAATCGGCACAAATCGGACCGTCGCAAAATTAGGGCTACTTGTACTTGGATTTCAGGAAAGCTTTTGATACTGTTGCACATGGAAAACTGCTTTACAAATTAGCATTAGCATTAGTAGAGGCATATGATGCAAGAAAGCAAGCTTATTCAGCATCAGCCAAAAAAAAAAAAAAAAAAAAAAACAACCACTACTCCCATTTCACCCCTCCGTTCGTTCGAAATACCTGTCCAGCTGAGCCTTAAATTTATTTAGGCTATCAACTTCAACAACAAGCGATGGGAGTCTATTCCACAAACCAACTGCCCGCTGGCTAAAGGCAAATTTCCGCACATCTATCCGACATCCGTCCTTCCTCAATTTGAATTTATGCCCTCTCAGGTGATTATTCTGAGCAAGAGGAAGAATCCCATCGGCATTGAGCATGCTCAAGCCATTCAAAGCCTTATACACCTCTATCAGATCACCTCGCCGATGCCTAGTCTCCAGGCTCTGTAATTTGCAAAACTTAAGCCTTTCTTCGTAAGAGCAACCCTTTGTTCCATTCACTAATCTTGTTGCCCTTCTCTGTACTCGTTCGAGCAGCTCTACATCCTTCTTGAAATGAGGCCTCCAGACCTGTATACAGTACTCAAGGTGTGGCCTGACCAATGCCTTATACAAGGGAATAATCACATTTTTATCCCTGCTAGAAAAATTCCTGTATATCATTGACAAGACACCATGAGCTACTCTTGCAGCTCGTCTGCACTGCTCAGAGAACTTCATATCTGCCTGCACAATTACCCCCAGGTCCTTTTCATTCTCTACCACTGTCAGCGTAGTACCACAGAGTTGATACGTTGATCTGGGGTTACTGTTTCCCATATGTAGTACTTTACATTTGTCAATGTTAAACTTCATTTGCCACCTCTCAGCCCATCTGCTCAACCTTTCCAGATCCTGTTGCAGCAGCATAGTATCAGTAGTGTCCTTAACAACCCTGCCAACCTTGGTATCGTCTGCAAACTTGGACATTAAGCCTGATACACCATCATCAATATCATTTATAAATACTGAAAACAACAATGGACCCAACACTGAACCCTGAGGAACTCCACTAATAACATTAGTCCACGTTGAGCAGTGTCCATTGATTACCACTCTCTGTCTTCTGCCACTCAACCATCCCTTTATCCATAGCAGCAATTTGCCTCCAATGCCACACTTCTCCAATTTGTGCAGCAGTCTTCCATGCGCAACAGTATCAAAAGCCTTTCTAAGATCCAAGTATATAATATCAAAGTTATTCCCTGCATCCAGTTCTTTTGTGACTACATCATAGTATCCAATCAAATTGGTCAGACAAGACCTGCCCTTAACAAAACCATGCTGTGTCTGAGCTATAACTGAATTCTTGTCCAGATGATCCTGCAGTGCTTCTTTAACCAGTGCCTCCATTAATTTTCCTGGAACCGAAGTTAAACTAACAGGTCTATAATTACTTGTGTCAGCCTTTGATCCTCCTTTGTGAATTGGGGTTACATTTGCACATCTCCAGTCCATGGGTACCTCCCCTGAGTCCAAAGAAGCTCTCATAATTATGGCTAGGGGTTTGCTTACTTCCTTTGCTGCCTCCTTTAATATAACTGGATAGAACCCATCCACCCCTGGTGCCTTTTTTATGTTTATCCTCAGCAATTTCTCCTCCACTTTCCTCTCAGTTATTAGAAAATAATCTAGCTCACTGCCAATGTTTACTTCACCTACGACATTCCCCTTCCTGAATAACTCCTCATGTGTGAATGTAGATGCAAAATACTCATTTAGATTGTTAGCCACCTGAGCAGGATCCTCAACTGTTGAACCATCAACATCCAGTGGACCAATCTGATTCATCCCTTTCCTTCTTGAGTTTAAATAGGTAAAGAACTCTTTTCTGTTTTTCTTTGCATCCTTTGCCAAGGATTTTTCGTAGTCTGCCTTTGCCTGCCTAATCTCCTTTGTGACTTGGTTACAGACCAACTTATATCTATCATAGGCTTCCATGTCACCCATTAATTTGTATGTATCCCATGCATTTTTCTTCTCTGCCATATGTCTCATTAGTTCATCTGACAACCATTTAGGCCTGAACCTTGAACAATATTTCTTGGTTGGTATGTAAAGCCTGGTAGCTTCCAAGATTAGTTCCTTGAATGCTTCCCATTTTGAATTTGCTGTTGGTAACATCATCAGTTGGTCCCACTGTATAGAATTTAAATACTGTCACAGACCATCATAGTCGCCTTTACGAAAGCAAAAACCCCTCCCTTTGCCTCTGATGGTAGTTACCTCCTTGAGTAAATCCCACTTCAGCACACTGTGATCACTGCCACCCAGTGGTTCCTTTATCTGCAGATTCCTAATGCATGAAGAATCACTACTGATAATCAGATCAAGAGTATTACTCCCTCTAGTTGCCTCCCGAACATGCTGGTGTAGAAAACAATCATCCAATAAATCCACAAAAGCCCTGCTAGTGTGTGAGTGACCAACCCACAAATTCCAGTCAATATCTGGGAAATTAAAATCCCCCATTATAATACTCTCTGATTTACTGGCCCATTCTATTTCCCTGTATAGTATCTTATTATACTCATCAGAGTTATTAGGCATATAGCACACTCCTACTCTCAATTTTGATTTACCTATGTTTATGTCACACCAAACTGACTCGACACTGCCCTGTCCATCAATGTCGACTGGCTTCACTTCCTTGGATTTTATGTGTTTTTTAACTAATAGCATAACCCCTCCTCCCCTCCTGTCCTGTCTATCCTTTCTATACACATTGTACTCCCCAAATTCCAGTTCTGCATTCTTTATATCTGTGTGACACCACGTCTCTGATATCCCAACAATATCTGCCTTTGATGTTTTGGGCAATACCTCAAATTCATCAAATTTATTTACTAAACTCCTAGCATTGGTGTACACGCAAGTATACCTGCACTTGTTTCTATTCTTAGCTACCCTAACACAACCCATGTGTTTACTTGTATCACAATGACTTCCAGCAGTCTCTGAAATATCCTCCATCTTGTTTTTCAGGCTTCTGCTCATTCCAATAGAAGCAGTGCAAGAATCTCTTTCACCTCTGCCAGTGGCTACTGTTAATCCATTAGTCTTTGTCTCCTCCCAAGCTAGCAGTTTTCCGACCCACCTAACACTGCCTCGATAGCATCGGCAAATATTCTTGCACCCTTTCTATTTAAGTGTATCCCATCCCTGTAGAAGCAATCTCTCCTGTTAACAAGTACATTCCAGGCTGAAAAAAATTCTACCCCTTGAGCCTTGCACAATCTTTCCAGGGCCGAATTGATCGACAAGGCTCTCATCATATAAATTGAAGCAGTATGGCATTAAGAGCAAGTTACTGCAATGAATAAAGGTATGGTTGAGTGGGAGAGAGCAGAGAAGAGTGGTAACAAATGGACGCTGCTCTATGTGGACTAATGTTATTAATTGAGTCCCCAGGGTTTGGTGCTGGGCCCCATTGTTTTGTGTATTTATCAATGATATCATTGAAGGTATATCAGGCTTAATGTCCAAGTTTGCAGATGATACAAAGGTTACCAGGGTTGTTAATGCCAGTAAAGACAGAATGCTATTGCAACAGGATCTAGAAACGTTAGGTAGATGAGCTGAGAAGTGGAAACTACAGTTTAACATTGACAAATGCAAAGTACTGCATATGGGTAGCAGTAACCCAAGAGAAACGTACCGACTATGTGGTACTACTAGGCGCCTCCGTAGCCAGGTGGGAAGAAGCAGCAGTGCATAACGCACACTTCTTGATTAGACTGGGGTTCGATCCCGTCACCACCAAATACGGGGATGCGGAAAGATCAGGGAATGATCATCGCAGATTCCCGGAGCAATATGGCCTTAGTTGCTAATGCTTCTAAAAACCAAATAACAAACAAACAAACATATGTGGTACTACACTCAGGGAGGTGGAGAATGAAAAAGACCTGGGGACAATTGTACAGTCAGGTAAGAAGTTTCAGACAGGCTGCCAGAGAAGCTCATGGAGTTTTGTCAATGATATATAGGAATTTTGCTAGCAGAGATAAGGAGGTGATTATTCCTTTGTATAAGGCAATGGTCAGGCCAAACGTTGAGTACTGTATACAGGTCTGGAGGCTTCATTTTAGGAAGGATGTAGAGTTGCTAGAACGAGTACAGAGAAGGGCAACAAGATTGGTGAGAGGAACGATGGAGTGTGCTTACAAAATAGGTTTAAGTTCTGCAAGTTTCAACAGCTGGAGACTAGGCACCTGCGAGGTGAACTGATTGAGGTGTATAAGGGCTTGAATGGTTTGAGCAGGCACAATGCTGACGGGATACTTCTGCTTGCTCAGATTAAGAACCTGAGGGGGCATAGATTCAAATTGAGGAAAGACAGTTGTAGAATAGATGTGTGGAAGTTTGCGTTTAGCCAGAAGGTAGTTTATAGCTTAAATAAATTTAAGGCTGAACGACACAAACATTTGGAGTTACAAGATGGGTGAAATGGGAAGGCGGTTTTTTTTTTTTTTTTTGGCTGATGCTATATAAGCTTGCTTTCTTGCATCAACTAATGATAACGCAAATGCTAATAAAAAGATAGAGGTAAGATGCGCAAACATTTTTTATAAGCCCGAGAGTAATTAGCATTAACATTAGCATTAGAAGAGGCATATGATGAAAAAAAACAAGCTTATACAGCATCAGCCAAAAAAAAAAAAAAAAAAGTTCCACTTCACCCCTCCATTCATTCGAAATACCTGTCCAGCTGAGCACCTGTCCACAACAAGGGATGGAAGTCTTTTCCACCAACCAACTACCCATTGGCTAAAGACAAATTTCCACACATCTATCCTACATGTGTCTTTCGACAATTTGAATTTATGCCCTCTCAGGTGATTATTCTGAGCAAGAGGAAGAGTCCCATTAGCTCATGGTGTCTTGTCAATGTATATCATTGACAAGACACCATGAGCTACTCTTGTAGCTCAAACCATTCAAGGCTTTATACACCTCTATCAGATCACCTCGCCGGTGCCTAGTCTCCAGACACTGGTTCCAGCAGCTCTACATCCTTCTTGAAACGAGGCCTCCAGATCTGTATACAGTATTCAAGGTGTGGCCTGACCATTGCTTTATACAAGGGAATAATCACCTCCTTATCCCTGCTAGAAAAATTCCTG
Source organism: Mastigoproctus giganteus (assembly GCF_048544385.1). Taxonomy (NCBI): domain Eukaryota; kingdom Metazoa; phylum Arthropoda; class Arachnida; order Uropygi; family Thelyphonidae; genus Mastigoproctus; species Mastigoproctus giganteus. The sequence continues at coordinate 196,701,225 of NC_143578.1, read as the reverse complement.
TATATCATTGACAAGACACCATGAGCTACTCTTGTAGCCCATCTGCACTGCTCAGAGAACTTCATATCTACCTGCACAATTACCCCCAGGTCCATTTCATTCTCTACCACTGTCAGTGTAGTACCACAGAGTTGATACATTGCTCTGGGGTTGCTGTTTCCCATATGTAGTACTTTACATTTGTCAATGTTAAACTTAATTTGCCACCTCTGAGCCCATCTGCTCAACCTTTCCAGATCCTGTTGCAGCAGCATAGCGTCAGTAGTGTCCTTAACCCTGCCAACCTTTGTATCGTCTGCAAACTTGGACATTAAGCTTGATATACCATCATCAATATTATTTATAAATACAGAAAACAATAATGGACCCAACACTGAACCCTGAGGGACTCCACTAATAACATTAGTCCACGATGAGCAGTGCCCATTGATTACCACTCTCTGTCTTCTCCCCCTCAACCACCCCTTTATCCATAGCAGCAATTTGCCGCCAATGCTACACTGGTCCAATTTGTGCAGCAGTCTTCCATGTGCAACAGTATCAAAAGCCTTTCTAAGATCCAAGTATATAATATCAAAGTTAAATTATTCCCTGCATCCAGTTCTTTTGTGACTGCATCATAGTATCCAATCAAATTGGTCAGGCAAGACTTCCCCTTAACAAAACTATGCTGTGCCCGAGCTATAACTGAAGTCTTGTCAAGATGATCCTGCAGTGCTTCTTTAACCAGTGCCGCCATTAATTTTCTTGGAACAGAAGTTAAACTCATAGGTCTATAATTACTTGTGTCAGCCTTTGATCCTCCTTTGTGAATTGGGGTCACATTTGCACATCTCCAGTCTATGGGTACCTCCTCTGAGTCCAAGGAAGCTCTCATAATTACGGCTAAGGATGATTACTTCCTTTGCTGCCTCCTTTAATATAACTGGATAGATCCCATCCACCCCAAGTGCCTTTCTTGTGTTTATCTTCAACAATTTCTCCTCCACTTTACTCTCAGTTATTACAAGATTATCTAGCTTACTGCCAGAGTTGAATACACCTCTGGCATTCCCCTCGCTGAATAACGCCTCATGTGTGAATATCGATGCAAAATATTCATTTAGTTTGTTAGCTACCTGAGCAGGATCATCAACAGTTGAACCATCGATATCAAGTGGACCAATCTGATTCTTCCCCTTCCTTCTAGAGTTTACATAAGTAAGAACCCTTTTTTTTTTTGTTTTTATTTGCATCCTTTGCCAAAGATTTCTCATAATCTGCCTTAGCCTGCCTAACCTCCTTTGTGACTTGGTTACAGACCAGCTTATATCTATCATAGGCTTCTGTGTCACGTGTAATTTATATGTATCCCATGCATTTTTCTTCTCTGCCATGTGTCTCATTAGTTCATCTGACATCGATTTAGGCCTAAACCTTGAAAAAAAATTTTTTTAGTTAGTATGTAAAGCCTAGTAGCTTCCAAGATAAGTTCTTTGAATGCTTCCCATTTTGAATTTACTGTTGGTAACATCATCAGTTGGTCCCACTGTATAGAATTTAAATACTGTCTCAGACCATCATAGCTGCCTTAACGAAAGCAATAACTCTTCCCTTTATCCCTGATGGTATTTACCTCTTTGAGTAAATCCCACTTCAGCACACTGTGATCACTGCCACCTAGTGGTTCCTTTATCTGCAGATTCTTTATGCATGAAGAATCACTACTGATAATCAAATCAAGAAAATTTCTCCTTCTAGTTGCCTCCCGAACATGCTGATGTAGAAAACAATCATCCAATAAATCCACAAAAAACCTTGCTAGTGTGTAAGTGATCAACCCACAAATTCCCGTCAATATCTGGGAAATTAAATTCCCCCATTATAAGACTCTCTGATTTAATGGCCCACTCTATTTTCCTCTACAGTTTCTTATTATACTCATCAGAGTTATTAGGCCTATTGCACACTCCTACTCTCAATTTTGATCTCCCAGTGCTTAGGTCACACGAAACTGACTCGACACTGCACTGTCCAGCGATGTTGACTGGTTTCACTTCCTTGGATTTTATGTGTTTCTTAACTAATAGCATAACCCCCTCCTCCCTTCCTATCCTTTCTGTAGATGTTGTACTCCCCAAATTCCAGTTCTGCATTCCTTATATCTTTGTGACATCACGTTTCTGATATCCCAACAATATCTGCCTTTGATGCTTTGAACAATACCTCAAATTCATCAAATTTATTTACTAACTCCTAGCATTGGTGGGCACGCAAGTATATATGCACCTGTTTCTATTCTTAGCTGCCCTAACACAACCCACATGTTTACTTATACTGCAATGACTCCCTGCAGTCTCTGAAATATCCCGCATCTTGTTTTCCAGGCTTCTTTTTTTTTTTTTTTTTTTGTAGTTGTTGGCGCATAGGCTTCTGTGGCCATAATGCACCTCCCAAGGTTTTTGCAGTACTTTGATCCAAGCCCGAGATGGGAATTGAACCCACGACCTTTGGGTTGCCAGGCAGGCACTTTACCCACCTGGCTAGCCCGGTCAGCTTCAGGCTTCTGCTCATTCCAATAGAAGCAGTGTAAGATTCACTTTGACCTCTGCCAGTGGCTACTGTTAATCTATTAGTCCTTGTGTCCCCCCAAGCTAGCAGTTTTCCGACCCACCTAACACTGTCTTGATAGCATCAGCAAATATTCTTGCACCCTTTCTATTTAAGTGTATCCCATCCCTGTAGAAGCAGTCTCTCCTGTTAACAAGTACAGACCAAGCTGAAAAAAATTGTACCCCTTGAGCTTTGCACAATCTTTCCAGGGCCAAATTGGTCGACAAGGCTCTCATCATATACTCCCTCCTATCGTGTCTGGGCAGAACTACAGACACTTTCAAATTCAACCATAATTCACAGTTTTTTTTCAACAGTGACCTGTACTTGTTAAGTAATTCTGCCGGTCTCCTACTCTTAATATCATTAGTGCCAACGTGTACAACTATATCACCTTTTGTGCCCTTAAAAGATGATATCTGCTTTACAACATCATCAACCTTTGCCCCTGGCAAACATACCCTGGTCCTGTTCCACCTATCCTTTTTACAAAGCATGTTCCCCGTTTCCCTGACAATAGAGTCACCAACAACTACTAGTTCCTGTGGGACCAGTGCATTCTGCCTTGGAGGTTGCCGCTATGTTGTGTGATGACCAAGTGCAAGCTCTGGCATTGATGTGGGCAGCTGATGAGAGCTCGATGGGCCCCTCAATTTAGATCCTTTGAGGGCATCCACCCTGTCCTTCAAGCTCTCATATAGGCCCATAACAACGCTAAGTTTTCACCTGATTTCATTACACTCCTTGCATCGCGCACACACAAAGACATCCCCCATGGCAATATCATGTCCCGTACCCGATTCCTCCACAAACATCATGCAAGCTGTGTATTTTAAAAGGCTGTGATTCAGAAGGCAACTGCACCCCCCCCCTCAGTTCTCCTCTGAGCCACAGCACTCCCATTAGCTTGAGCCTTTTGCTTTGCTGCTCTGGTCTGAGTCATGATTTTGATTTAATTTCAATAAAATTTCCATTTCAGTACAAAATTATAACCCTAAACTTGTATCCCAACACAGTTATAATGCTATATATATTTTTCAGTATCAAGTATTATCTATGAGTTCCCTTTATATAACTTCAGTATCAAGTTATGTATTAATTGATTATGTTACGTTTGTAACCTAAGTCGTTATATGTATTTAGTTAAAAGTACAATTTAATTGACAACGAAGTTTAACAAAATTAATAGATTTTACTGATTAATTGACAATATTATATTAGATACTATACTATAGTACACTAACGCTATCTACTTCAGGATATAACGTTGTATCATATAACAAAGGCGGCAAGTTATGAACGGTAAATCTACGGACACTTAAGTATTAATTAACTTCCAAATCTCGCTGTCTCAATTCAGAATAAACTAACGATCCTGACTAGGTCTATAAGCTACTTATAGAAAATAATTTGATATAACAATTGATCAATAAAGCGGCTAAATATGGCTAAAAAAACTTCTCGTTCAGTGGAGCTGCAACTTGTAACATGTGGATTTGATACCCTTACCGATACTTTTATGCTGACTAGATCCTTATAGATCCTGACTAGGTCTATAAGCTACTTATAGAAAATAATTTGATATAACAATTGATCAATAAAGCGGCTAAATATGGCTAAAAAAACTTCTCGTTCAGTGGAGCTGCAACTTGTAACATGTGGATTTGATACCCTTACCGATACTTTTATGCAATTACAAATCATAAAAACAAACTTTCAACTTGTGTTGAAACACCACAAACAAAACTTTCAACTGGTGTTGTAGAAGCGAGTAGTTTGAATAAATTTAAAGAAGGAATACACAAATTGTAAGGTGAGTTGTGCGGATAGCATTTTTTTTTTTTACTGATGCTGTATAAGCCTGCTTCCTTCTATCATTTTCCACTATTAAAATAAAAACTAATAAGGTAATACGTCACCAGTGGAACAACACTGTCAAAATTAGTGATCATTGATCAGATTAAAGTTTCTAAGATAGCTTAAGAATTGGCAGTTAATGGAATCCTCCACTACTTTGGAAAGATTAGATTTAGTGCAATGGGATTTATAACTGGATAGGAGGATTTGTTCACTCTTTTTAGGAACCGGGTTAATACGAGTACAATTTCTAAGCAGAAAGAAAACACCAGTGGAGAAGAAAAAGGGTGAAAAGACAACACAGAATAAGAGCAAGCTCAGAAGCATAGGTTTTGAAAACATGTAGAAATACCATCTGGAGCTTTCTTGGCATCAAAAATGTTCAAAATTTTAACATTTTTCAGTAAGAAAACCACAGGAGACACTAAGTGGAATGCATTGGGTATGGTAGGAGGTGGTTTGTGAAGATCATTGATCAAGAGTTATCAGAAAAGTAGGATGCTAGCAAGTAATCTTTATCTTTAGCTGAGGATTCAAAAGAACCATTAGTTTTTAACAGAGTTGGGGTCAATGATATATAGGCAAGACACCAGAATACCTGACACCTTGACAAAAAGCAAGTTTTCTACTCTTAGCCTGTTGAAAATAAGAGTTTGGATTGATTAATAACTGTTTTATAATTTTTGCAAACTTTAGTGTAGGCAGAGAATGAAAACTGAGATTTGGAGACAAGCCAAATTTTGACATGCCACATTGTTATCTTGAAGAGCCTTGGCCCATCAGAATAAATGATGGAATTATTTTCCATCATTTATTCTGTCAAGGCAAAAGAATATTCACAAATATTCCTTTAGATAGCAGTTTCTTTTCAAACTTTATTTAGAGATTTTTTTTTTAATCTAAAATAAAAATTTGGTAAAACATATCACTAGAATCAAAATAAGTTAGGTACATTATGTAGCGAGTTTCTTTCAGGCACTTTCAATGTTTTCTTAACTTAACTGAATTTTCATTTCTGAAATTAACAGAAGTAAAAAGTTAATAATACATAAAAGTCATTTTTTTCACTTTGCTGTACATACTCCAGTATAATATTCATTTAACATATTATAGCACACTTCTCAACCTATTGTAACCTCTGCATTTTATAAAAATTCAAATTAAAAATTGTAATGCAAGGGCACATGATGCAAGAAACAAGCTTATATAGCATCAGCCAAAAAAAAAAAAAAAAAAAAAAACCCACACGCCTCCACTTCTCATTTCACCCATTCACTTGCTCCAAATGTTTGTCTAGTTCTGCTTCGAATCTGTTTAAGCTATCAACTTCAACGACAGATGGAAGTTCGTTCCAGCAATCAACCACCTGGCTAAAGGCAAACTTCCACACATCTATCGTACAACTGTCTTTCCTCAATTGGAATTTATGCCTTCTCAGGCGATTATTCTGAGCAAGAGAAGAATCCCATCAGCATTGAGCATGCTCAAACCATTCAAGGCTTTATACACCTTGATCAGATCACCTCGCAGGTGCCTAGTCTCCAGACACTATAATTTGCAAAACTTAAGCCTTTCTTTGTAAGAGCAACCCTTTGTTCTATTCACTAATCTTGTTGCCCTTCTTTGTACTCATTCCAACAGCTCTACATCCTTCTTAAAATGAGGCCTTCATACCTGTATACAGTACTCAAGGTGTGGCCTGACCATTGCCTGATACAAGGGGATAATCACCTTCTTATCCCTGCTAGAAAAATTCCTGTATATCATTGACAAGGCACAATGAGCTACTCTTGCAGACTGCCTGCACTGCTCAGAAAACTTCATATCTGCCTGCACAATTACCCCCAGGTCCTTTTTGCTCTCTACCATTGTCAGTGTAGTACTAACCACAAATAAGCTCCCCAGGAGGGGAAATAATGACGGCAACAAAAACGCCTCAAGGATCCCTCACTAAAACATGGGATGATTCAATTAATAACATTCTAGAACCCCCAGACAACCTCAGTGACAAGCAGGAAGAAATCTCCCAAGCGAACAAGGCATACACATCGCAACAAATGGAGCCACCCTTCACCATAGAGGAGCTACAAAATGCTGCGGCACAGATGCAAAATAGGAAATACCTGGGACCGGACCTCCTGGAGCCAGAACTGATTAAAAAAGGCTGTGGAACGCATACCTGGCCTCCTGCTCAAACTTCTAAAATCTGAAACTCATCCTGAAGAACCCTAACAAGCTACCGGAACAACCGGATTCCTACCGACCGATAGCTTTACTGACTACCCTGAGTAAACTATACAAAAGGCTGTTTCATAAAAGAATTATGAGCCACTACAAAGCTGGTGATTCTAGGTTTGCAACCTAGAATCACCAAAACAATATGGATTCAAATCGGGATTATCAACCATAGAAGTAGTCCAAAACCTTATATTCAAAGCAACCCAATGCGACAGGAAGTACTTCCTGGTCATCGCAGTGGACTTCGCCGGGGCGTTCAACACCCTGTAGTGGCCGAGCGTCCTCGGCCGGCTCTGAGAGGCAGTGCTCCCAACAAACCTCTACAAGTGTATAAAGGATTACCTAACTGACCGAAGAATTGAGGTGGTAACACCTTTTCAAAACGTGGCTCGATGGGTCTGTAGGGGCTGCCCCCAGGGCTCGGTCCTAGGGCTGCTCATGTGTGAACATTGTCTTTGACGACTTCCTGGCTCAGGACTTGGGCGAAGTGAGCTGCCAGGCCTTTGCTGACAATTTGGTCCTGATAGTGGAGGCGGACTCCAGATTGGGCCTGGAGACTCGTGCAAACCAGGCAATACAGGTGTTACAGGATTGGGCAAAGCTACACGTGTTGAAGATCTCACCCACGAACACGAACTCTGTTCTACTGAAAGGAGTGCTCGACATCCACATATCACTGCAAATAAAGATAGCAGGAGCAACCATCAAACTTGCAAAACAAATACGATACTTAGGAATTACAATCAACAGTAATTTATCCTTCACCCCTCACATCATCCACCTGAAAGAAAAACTAAGGAATTACGGCATTAATAGCAAGAGTCTCACGCAGGGACTGGGGATTAAACAGAAAAACCCTGTCCCTGTACTACAAAGCAAATTTCATCCCAGCCATTACCTACGGATCCCCGATATGGTACAAAAAAGCAGGAACAGTAGTAAAAAAACAGACACCTGGACACAATCCAGCATAGCATTATGCTCATCATCTCTCATGCATGCCGAACAGTGAACACGCATGCCCTCCAGGTCTTGACAGGAGTCCTCCCACTGGACCTGGAGGTGCCTCGCTGCGGGCTGATGTACCACCTGTCTAAGGGAACACCCACTACAATCTATGGACTCACCCTAGGACTGGGGATTAAACAGAAAAACCCTGTCCCTGTACTACAAAGCAAATTTCATCCCAGCCATTACCTACGGATCCCCGATATGGTACAAAAAAGCAGGAACAGTAGTAAAAAAAAGACACCTGGACACAATCCAGCATAGAATTATGCTCATCATCTCTCATGCATGCCGAACAGTGAACACGCATGCCCTCCAGGTCTTGACAGGAGTCCTCCCACTGGACCTGGAGGTGTCTCGCTGCGGGCTGATGTACCACCTGTCTAAGGGAACACCCACTACAATCTATGGACTCACCCTAGAACTAAACAACCGCAAAGCAGTAAAGCACAGAATCGTGGCTCACGTGCTACAGCTGTGGACAGACGGGCAGCATCAAACAAAGGCGATGTGACAAAGAGAGTCATACCACTGATTGCCAAGATGTATCCGAAATCCCCCCCCCCAGTGGTTTAACCTGGGGTTAAATTCAACCTACTTACTAAAACGGGCCATGGCCCATTCAAGGCAAAATTGAACATGCTGGGTATAACGGAGGAGCTAACTTGCACCTGTGGTGAGTCTGAAACATGGCATCATATAATGCACAACTGTGAGTGCTATGAGGAACACAGAAGCATGCTAATAACTAAAATACAGTACATACCAAAAAACAAAGAACACCATCTCTTGGACACAGAAGACGACTATGTGGCTTTCAGCCAGTTTGCACGAGAAGTCTTTGACCAAAGAAGAACGGAAATTGCCATCCACAATGAATGAAAGTAAATTACATACTCAAATAAAATCGACCACCCCACAAGACTTCAAAGAGCAAGAGGAAATCAAAATGAGCATGGAAGAAGACAACCCCGACCGACCAAAGTGAGGCCACAAACGGATCAAAGGACCCTACAAAGATCAAGAAAATAGCAAATTGACAAGGAACCTGGTCAGACACAGCCACAGGAACTAACTGACGAAGATGAGTACATGCAAACAAACAAACCAAGTGACAAAAAACCTGGACTGGACATAAATGCAGAAACTACTTGCAGTACGCCATATGGCGGTCTGAATAGGACTCCCTAATCCTATTCACCTTTAATTCCCAATCCCCAGGCAGGGGGGAGACAGTTTCCTGTTCCCTCCCTACCTCTCTTGCCACTTCCCGCTTCTCTACTCCTGGCGGGGCATGGGCCTGCCCCACTGCTTTTGGGGACACCTACTCTATTGTCCCCATACTTCTGGCTTTAACCCCCAGTCTTTAGTCTCCCTCCCCTACACTGTCTATACACCAGCGCACGTCCCACAATGTCAAAAATTAAAATATGTCCAAATTCAAACCGTGCATGCAAAACTCTTTTGGCTTAAACCTTTTTCAGCGATTATTTTATTATTATTTTTTAGGCCCTAGCCACTGAAATCTCAAGAAACTAAGTGGCAGGGCCTGCCAGAGTAAAATATCAACTACAGGGTACCTCGTCTGCCTCACGAGGCTAAGTGTGGACAACGTTGGGCCCCAGCAGGGGTTTAGTGGCTAAATGGCCAGAAGAACAACGATGCACAACACTACACTTACAAAATCCATACACTTTTAAATCCCTGCCTTAACAGCTAACTGTTACACCTACAATGAAAGCAACATAGAGTTGGGGGAAACCCCCAGTGCCGCTAGACACGATTACACTTTACACTTTTGTCAGTGTAGTACCACACAGTTGATACATTACTCTGGAGTTACTGCTTCCCATATGCAGTACATCACATTTGTGCCTTTTAGTCTTTACATTTATGCAATACATACACTGAGTGATCACTAAATTATGACCACCTACCTAATACTTCGTAGGTTCTCCTTTTTGCCCTCAGCACAGCAGCTATCCACAACGTGGCATTGATTCAACAAGATGTCAGATGCGTTCGGGTGGTATGGCCAACCAAGCTGTGTATAATGCGGTCAACAATGCACTGGTGTATCCAGATGCTTGATATGCCTTTCCAGATGTCCCACAAGTGGTCTATGGGATTGATATCAGGGAGAGTTTGGAGGGCAATCGATATGCTTGAAGTCAGAACTGTGTTCCTCAAACCATTCCTGCACAACAAGTACCCGATGGCTCAGCACATTGTCATCTTGGAAGACACAGTTGCCTTTCAGGAAAAAGTGTAACATAGCAGGGTGTACACAGTCAGCAAGCAGTTGATGATAGCGGAGACCACTGATACGTTGTTCCACATGCACCAGGGGTCCAAGTTCCTGCCAGTGAAACATGCCCCACACCATACAACTGCCTCCACCAGCCTCCATTTGATACCATGCATGATGGATCCAGAGCCTCATCTTGTTGATGCCAAATCTGTACACGACCATCCAGGGTGTGGAGTAAATAACATGACTTATCTGACCAGCATTCCTTCGCCTGTTTGCCTATACGAGTCGTCGGACCTGGCGCTCACCTCTAACATCAACCTTTCGCTGACCTTTGCAGTTCAGTCATTGTTTGATCATTTTGATGCCAGTCCTGGTACATTTTAAATAGAGTGGCTCTTGTACACCCCACCAGTTCAGCCATTTCAGAAATCGAAGCACCAGCTCGTTGAGCACCCACAATCTGTCCTTTATCAAAGTTCAATAAATCCTTCCTTTTACCCATCACGCTCAGAATTTTACTACCTACTGAACCACTGACATCTTATCTATGCTATGTAGGTCGACTAACTGCGCACTCTCGCACCTGACGTGATCAACAGGTCGCATTCAGTTTTCATAGGTGTGGGATCACTCAGTGTACTTCAGATTCTTGTGCACTGTGAATGTATTATAATCTGATTATTTCCACTTTTGTAATTCTTACTTTACAATTTCATGTTTCTGCTATGATTATTGTAATTTACAAATAATAATAATTTGTGATTTATATGTTTAGTAAACTGATTACAAAAAAAAAAAATGAGCTCCTTGAAAATCAACCACTTGCTTATACAGGGTGTCTCAAAAATATTGGTACAAACGTTTAGGGGAGGTAGGTAACATCTAAAGGAATGTGAATCGCATAGGAATCCATAACCGGAAACGTCACTGTAAGTCAGTAGATGGCGCTGTTCATCAGTTCGCGAGAGATAAAATTTCTGGTTTACTCATTCAAGCAATAGTCGGCGCACGAAGAGCATGCATTGATATACGAACTGTGAGCTGGCAGACATGCACCTAGTGTATGGATTAGCAGAGGGCAATGGACGAGCCGCTCAACGAATTTATGGAGAATGCTTCCCAGACAGACATGTACCGGACCACCGTTTGTTTGCACGTGTGCATTTAAACACATGGGTACGTAATTGACTGCTGTGTGCTGCTGTGTGCTGCAATCAAAATTTGTGCGATTATGGGTCATTTAGAGGTAACAGGAGTAGTGCAGGCAGACCACATTTGATGCGAACTCCCGCCATGGAAGAAAGTGTGTTGAATGCCGTCCAGAATAATCCTACTACCAGCACACGTGCCATTGCCTCTGCCTTAGGAGTGTCTCGTTGCAGTGTGCAGCATATCTGGCACGACGATTCCTTACACCCCTTTCATCTCCAAAGGGTTCAGTTACTGCTCCCCCAAGATCATCCTGCATGTGTGGCTTTTGCGCAGTGGTTTCTCCAAGAAAGTGTTCAAGGCTTGAATTTTCCATCCTATGTTTTGTTCACGGATGAGGCTTATTTCACTCGGGAAGGCTTATTCAATCAGCACGATGCTCATGTGTGGGCTCACGACAACCCACACGGTCAGCACCCCCATGCGGCACAACATCGCTTCGCAATAAATGTGTGGGCAGGTATGGTCGGTGACTGCTTAGTCGGCCCATACCTGTTACCATCCCGCATTAACTCCGCTAAATATCAGATCTTTCTTGAACAAGTTCTACCAGGGTTACTTGACGATGTTCCAGCAAATGTGAGACGCAACATTTCGTTTCACCATGACGGGGCACCTGCCCATTATGGGAGGTGTGTTCGTGACCAGTTGAACAGGCGTTTTTGGCGTCGATGGATTGGCGGTGGTGGACCCGTTGCCTGGCTCCCACGCTCACCTGATTTATCGAGCCTTGATTTCTTTCTGTAGGGGGCCCTCAAATCTATCGTGTATGAATCGCCTGTGGAGACGGAAATGGATCTCAGGGCGAGACTCGTCTGCACTGCTGCTACTGTCAAAGAAACTCCAGATGTGTTCGACCGTGTCCGACAATCCATGCTGCGTCGGTTTCACACATGTGTCGCGTCTCATGGTGGAACCTTCAAGCATCTGTTGTAACATCATGAAATGAATCCAGCTCGTACTCCATCGTTAATATTATGTCAAATAAATGTTTGCCACTAATTACTGTCTTTTGGAGACAGTAATTAGTGGCAAAAAAGACAGTAATTAGTGGCACAGAAATGACAAATTTCTGCAAAGAAGCAGAAATTTGTCATTTCTGCTTCTTTGCCCCTGCTACTACTTTCCCGTGATGTTTCCGGTTATGGGTTCCTATGCAATTCGCATTCCTTTAGATGTTACCTACCTCCCCTAAACGTTTGTACCAATATTTTTGAGACACCCTGTATATACCAAATACGGAGGACGCAGAAAGATCAGGGAATGACCACTGCATATCACCGGAGCAATATGGCCTTAGTTGCTAATGCTCCTAAAAACCAAATAACAACAACAACAACTTGCATATATGATAAACTGAGAACATTTCTCTTCTGCACATCTGCCTTATTACCCATACATTCCCCAATCAACATGGCAACAAAAATAATATCAAGTGCTTAAGCTACTGAACAACATGAATATCCTATTGAGATATATATATATATAAAAAAAACATATTTCCATTTGTATGATTTTAATGAAATTTGGCATAGCTTCATAAACCTTTCTAAAAGAGCTAAATAAAAAATTTCATAAAAATCTCTCCATTGGGATTTGAGTTCTTACATGTTGAGAGACTGATAGATACGGTGAAGCTAAAATGCACTTTACATGTGTGAATGCACCTAAAAACAGCCATGTTTCACACTTTCATTTCACTGCATGTTTATAAAGGAGGTTTTTTTTTTTTTTTATCTCAAATAATTTCTAACTGCTTCCATAATGAAGTAACATTTTCATATTTTATCCTTTCTCCTTCAAAATGAAAACAATACATGAATAAACATAAAGGGAAATGTTTCACATCAATGTATAATGAATAATCTACTATCTGTTGACAAACCATCTTAATTTTATAAAACTCAGATGGTCTATCAATAGATATTTTTGCAATAAATAACATAATAAATAAAAACTCAGCCTGATAATTCACAAAAAATACAGGAAAAAGTGAGTAAAATAATTTGTACCTGTTGACCTTGCATCAGGAGTGGAATGATGCAAAAGTGGTGACACCTGCTGAAGCCTAGTTTCAATTCCAGGATGTTCAGAAAGTGAATAATGGCAAGAGGTAGGAATACCTGCCGGACTTTCTGCATGTATAGGTACTGTTTGATCAACAGAAATAGTGGCTGCACTGTGACCCTGAGTGGGAGATAATGCAACACCAATTGGTCCACGATGAATACTGGTAGAATGAGACATATGTGCAGGACTTCTAGTGGGAGAAAAACCTTCCAGCTCACCCCTCCTTCCTTGGTTAGGGCTCTGACTAGGAGAGTATATAGGGGCTTCTGTGTGTCTTCCCTGTAAGAGAGATATAATAGTATTTATAGCTTATTTTAAAGCAGCATTAAAAATATATTTATTATATTTTACACTAGTAAATAAAGTACTAGTACCAGTTAAATGATACAAGGAAGTAAACTTATATGTCAACCAAAAAAAAAACTTTAAATTTAGTCAAACTACCCAACCCCTCCATCATTAAGTGGAAGTTTATTCCAACAATCAATTATTATTTGTTTGTACAATATAACAGGATATAAATAGATATAACAGGGTACAATATAAATAGATATAACAGGGTAACAACCAGAACACCATTTTGTTGCAGAAATAATTTTAAGAATGTTTAATTTTTTTTAAACACATGGGTACGTAATTGACTGCTGTGTGCTGCAAATGTGAGTTTGCTATCTAGTATTAGATTATTGGAATTAGTTAACTTTTTAACGATAGTTCTGGTTCATGATGCATTCTGTGGCCCTTACAGAAGTGGATAACAGCAGATTTCTGTTCTGAGAAGCAATAGCCATTACATCTCATCCAATATCAAAGTCTGAAATTCTCTTTCTAGGGTGTGCATAGTCTGAAAGTGACTTGAGATTGTGAGATTATTGGCATAAGAATAAACTTCAAAGAATCTGCAGATAAAGGAACCACTAGGTGGCAGTGATAACAGTGTGCTGAAGTGGGATTTACTCAAAGAAGTAACTACCATCACAAGTAAAGGGAAGGGTTATTGCTTTCGTAAAGGTGACTACGATGGTCTGAGACAGTATTTAAATTCTATACAGTGGGAACAACTGATGATGTTACCAACAGCAAATTCAAAATGGGAAGCATTCAAAGAACTTATCTTGGAAGCTACTAGGCTTTACATACCGACTAAGAAATATGGTTCAAGGTTTAGGCCTAAATGGATGTCAGATGAACTAATGAGACATATGGCAGAAAAGAAAAATGCATGGGATACATATAAATTAACACGTGACACAGAAAAGCCTATGATAGATATAAGTTGATCTGTAACCAGGTTACAAAGGAGGTTAGGCAGGCAAAGGCAGATTACGAGAAATCTTTGGCAAGGGATGCAAAGAAAAACAGCAAAGAGTTCTTTACTTATGTAAACTTTAGAAGGAAGGGGATGAATCAGATTGGTCCACTTGATATCGATGGTTCAACTGTTGATGATCCTGCTCAGGTAGCTAACAAACTAAATGAAAATTCTGCATCGATATTCACACATGAGGAGTTATTCGGCGAGGGGAATGCCAGGGGTGTATTCAACTCTGGCAGTAAACTAGATAATCTTGTAATAACTGAGAGTAAAGTGGAGGAGAAATTGTTGAAGATAAACACAAGAAAGGCACTTGGGGTGTATGGGATCTATCCAGTTATATTAAAGGAGGCAGCAAAGGAAGTAATCAAACCCTTAGCCATAATTATGAGAGCTTCCTTGGACTCAGGGGAGGTACCCATAGACTGGAGATGTGCAAATGTGACCCCAATTCACAAAGGAGGATCAAAGGCTGACACAAGTAATTATAGACCTATGAGTTTAACTTCTGTTCCAAGAAAATTAATGGCGGCACTGGTTAAAGAAGCACTGCAGGATTATAGCTCGGACACAGCATGGTTTTGTTAAGGGAAAGTCATGCCTGACCAATTTGATTGGATACTATGATGCAGTCACAAAAGAACTTGATGCAGGGAATAACTTTGATATTATATATTTGGATCTTAGAAAGGCTTTTGGTACAGTTGCACATGGAAGACTGCTGCACAAATTGGGGCAGTGTGGGCATTAGAGGCAAATTGCTGCTATAGATAATGGGATGGTTGAGGTGGAGAAGACAGAGAGTAGTAATCAATGGACACTGCTCATCGTGGACTAATGTTAATAGTGGAGTCCCTCAGGGTTCAGTGTTGGGTCCATTATTGTTTTCTGTATTTATAAATGATATTGATGATGGTATATCAAGTGTAATGTCCAAGTTTACAGACGATACAAAGGTTGGCAGGGATGTTAAGGACACTACTGATGCTATGGTGCTGCAACAGGATCTGGAAAGGTTGAGTAGATGAGCTAAGAGGTAGCAAATGAAGTTTAACATTGACAAATGTAAAGTACTACATATGTGAAAGAGCAACCCCAGAGCAATGTATCAACTCTGTGGTACTACACTGTCAGTGGTAGAGAATTAAAAGGACCTTTGGATAATTGTGCGGGCAGATATGAAGTTCTCTGAGTAGTCCAGACAGGCTGAAAGAGTAGCTCATGGTGTCTTGTCAACGATATACAGGAATTTTTCTAGCAGGGACAAGGAGGTGATTATTCCATTGTATAAGGCAATGGTCAGGCCACACCTAGAGTACTGTATACAGGTCTGGAGGCCTCATTTCAAGAAGAATGTAGAGCTGCTGGAACGAGTACAGAGAAGGGCAACAAGATTAGTGTTGCCCTTCTCTGTACAAGAACAAAGGGTTGCTCTTACGAAGAAAGGCTTAAGTTTTGCAAATTACAGTGTCTGGAGAATAGGCACCTGCGAGGTGATCTGATAGAGGTGTATAAAGCCTTGAATGGTTTGAGCATGCTCAATGCCGATGGGATTCTTCCTTTTGCTCAGAATTATCACCTGAGAGGGCATAAATTCAAATTGAGGAAAGACAGATGTAGGATAGATGTGTGGAAATTTGGATTTAGCCAGCAGGTAGTTGGTTGGTGGAACAGACTTCCATCCCTTGTTGTGGAAGTTAATAGCCTAAATAAATTTAAGGCTCAGCTGGACAGGTATTTCGAACGAACAGAGGGGTGAAATGGAAGTGGTTTTTTTTTGTTTTTTTTTTGGCTGATGCTGCATAAGCTTGCTTTCTTGCATCATATGCCTCTACTAATACTAATGCTAATTCCTACTATACACCGATGAGCCAAAACATCATGACCTCCTACCTAATATGATGTTGGTCCTCCATGCGCAGCCAAAACAGCTCCTACCTGGTGAGGCATGGATGCTACAAGATTTCTAAATGTGTCTTGTGGTATCTGGTACCAACATGTAACCAACAGATCCTTTAACTTCTGTAAGGTCTGTGGTTGAGACACCACAGATCGGAGTTGCTGTTCCAACGCAAACCACAGATGCTCATTGGGATTGATGTCTGGGGAATTTGGAAGCCAGGGCAATACCTGGAAGTCATCCTCGTGGTCCCCGAACCAGTTTTGAACAATCCAGGCGGCGTGGCATGGTGCATTATCCTGCTGAAAGGCAGCACCACCAGAGGGGAAGACCTTTGCCATGAAAGGGTGTACCTGGTCAGCAATGATGTTTAGGTAGGTGGTAGATGTCAGAGTGCCCGGCACATGGATGACTGGACCCAGGGTATCCCAGTAGAACATAGCCCAAAGCATGACACTGCCGCCACCAGCTTGGTTTTCGCCCCACGGTGCATCCAGGTGCCATCACTTTCCCAGGTAAACAATGCACACATTCATGACTATCCAACAGGAAAAGTGATTCATTGGACCAAACAACCTTCTTCCAATCACTCGAGGTCCAGTTTTATTGCTCGCATGCCCCTGAATCATGGTTAGCATGGGCATTCGGAGCTGCCTGTTTTAGCAGGGTTCAATGTACTGTGTGTTGTGACACATTACTCCCGTCACCAGCATTCCAATTACCAGCGAGTTCCGCCACAGTTGCCCTTCTGTTACCACGCACCATCTGGGAGAGCCTTTGCTCACTTCGAGCATCAATGAGCCGTGGTTGTCCAACACCTCGCCGTCGATTCGTGGATTTTCCCTCCTTGGACCACTTTCGGTAGGTACTAACCACAGCTGACCGTGAGCATCCCACCAGCCATGCTATTTCGGATATGCTCTGACCAAGTCGTCTGGCCATTACAATTTGGCCTTTGTCAAGCTCGCTTAAGTCCGCTGCCTTTCCCATCTGAATAACAAGAGTAACGCTGGTTAACGAGCTCAGTATCCTTCATTTGGTGTTTTTTATACCGTGTCCCAACCCATGCCATAAGTCACCTGCATTTGCTTCGATTTGCATAAAGATTCACTGGTCATAATGTTTTGGCTAATCGGTGTATATTCCCTCTTATAGTGTTGTCCCACTTTTCATCTCTTTTATTCTGATCCCATTATCAATCCTCTGGAGTGCCATGCATTTTGTGCTCCAAAACAGCAGCACTGGTCATTTTTTAATGACTTGGGTTCTCCTATTTAAATGCTTTCTCACTTATATCATTTTTTTCCCCATAAGGTTCCAAGAAGGACTAAACCCAGATATAATACCCCTCCCATTCCTCCTCTATATTTGGCTTTGGGAAAGGGATGGTGGAGACTAAATTCTAGGAATCATTAATGTGCATTTGTATTTAATTTCAGCCACTGAAGCCACTCTTTACAACTGTATCTAGCTGTTCATCATTTCTCAGGACGAATAATGTTGAATTTTAAAAAAACAGGAGTGAGTGTAAATGCTCACTTTCCTCAGCTTTTTTTTGTAAATTGAACATTATTCACACCCTTCCTTGTTGGTACATTAATTAGTGTATCTTGTGTGTGTGCATGTGTTCAACACATGCATCAATAAATTTCATTATTATGTACTATATTTATCGCACCTAAAATACTCAAAATATGTTTGGCTTAATTTATTGAAGTCTTTCTACCAAGTTTCATTCTTTTTAAGTGAAAGTGTAGTATATTAAATGTTCAGCCTTAGATATCATAATCTTGGGATCCTCAAATTTCTTAAACCTTAAGCAGTTACTTACCCTACTTATGTTCAAATCTACCAATGGTTTAGCTACTTGCTAAAATAACCTTTTTTTGAAGGTAGTGATGGAACCAATGATTTGAATCTTTATCAATGCAATGCAACACATTGCCTGAACATATACAAATTTCTCTAGTCAAATCTTTTAATACTCACCTGCCCATGATGTAATGCCAGATGCAGTGCAATTATTTTTAAGAGGCCTCTCACTTCATTTGATCTTAATTTGCTTACTAACTAATTACAATTAATTAGTAAGCAAATAAAAGCTGACCTTGCCTCGGCAGGGTCAGCTTTAGGGTGAAGCAGTAGGGGTAATTTCCCCAGGCTCCTAAGTAATCTTTTCTTTATTATTTCCATTCTAAAACTGAATGATGCTGCACTGTGTATTACATAAGCTAGTCAAAATGGCTTTGAAATGCACTGAACTACTGATATCTGCAAGTAATATCGTATCTTATTTAAGTTTATGAGCACCAATATTTGTCCTGGTAATTTCCTACTAAAAGTCAGTATTCCTACTGGTATAAAAGTAACTGTAGCAATCTTAATTCCATATGAAAATGAATCTATGATATCCTCCCCCCTCTCCAAGGTAATTATTCTCTTGCTTCTTACTTTACATATTTGTCAAATACACCAGATGTCATGAGCTGCCTTTATCTCATAAATGCAATGACATGCTAACAGTTGTCTTACTGTGCTTTGACTGCTAACAGTATACTGCACAGGGTGTCCAACCAACAGGTGCATGCAGCTCACTCCTTCACATTATGCAGCATGTTGGCAGCCCTAATTGTTATGCAAGTTTATCTGATGTTTCTCAAATTATAGTAGTTTCACTTTGATTTTGAAAATATGAGCTCTTAATAATATATGATTTTTCTGTATTAATTTCTTAAGATATATACTAAGTAGCCACTTCATTAGATACATCTACCACTTTCATTGAATAGAATGGAATGGAGCACTCCTTCAATAAAAGCATCATGTGTTTGTACCATGCAATATAAAGTAGGTAGGAAGATACCTAGGATGCTGAATGTCTACAATTCAGTGCAAGATGCACTGAATTGTCAGTGCATCTTGCACTGAATAGTCAGCACCAGATGTGCCAGTATGAGTATCATGGAAACTGCAATTTTACTCAAGCTTCCATGTTTGACTGTTTCAGGCGTATCAAGGTTGGTCCAGTAACCAAATAATATCCACCGTGGCAAACCTGCAATTGAAACAGATCATTGCTACAACAAGCTAATACAACTTATGATGGTTGTAGGGTAACACAGTAGGGTAACAAAAGGCATTCAGGCACTCCAGGTGTATATATATATATATATATATAAAGACATTTCAGCCAACACCTGAACAGGGCTCCACTCCTGTCAGCAAAAAACAAGAAGATACAGTTATAGTAGGTTTAGGAACAACACTGGATGGTGGAAGATTGGATAAATGTTGTCTGGTCTGAAAAATCCTGTTTCTTGCTGTTTAACACTGATGGGAGGACAGAGGACCTGAATATGGCAAACAGCAAGGGTCCATGGACCCATCCTGCCAGGTGTCGACAATGAAAGCTGATGACAGCAGTGTAATGTGGGGAGTGTTTTTGTGGTGCACAATAGACCTCTTGACACTAATGGAGCAATATTTGGATGCCAAATGCTACAGGTTATCTGTAAATTGTTTCTGAGCAGATATATCCTTTCATGGCTTGCAGTGTATCAATGTGTGATGGGTTCTTCCAACAGAATAATATACCATGTTACAAGGCTAGAATGTACAGTTGTTGTTGTTATTTGGTTTTTAGAAGCATTAGCAACTAAGGCCATATTGCTCCGGGATATGCGGTGGTCATTCCCTGACCTTTCCGCATCCTCCATATTTGGTGGTGACGGGCTCGAACCCCGGTCTAATCAAGAAGCGTGTGCTACGCACTGCTGCTCCTTCCCAACTGGCTACAGAGGTGCCAGAATGTACAGAACTGCTCCCAGGACAGGTGAGTGAATTTAGTCTACTGCAGTGACTTCCCTAGTTATTACCCAATCTCAATCTACTTGAACAAATGTGGGATAAGGCAGAATAAGGTCTTCAGATTACTGATCCACAACCATCCAATTTACAACTGTGGGAAACAACTGAGTCAGCATGAACCAGCAGTTCTGTGGCATGCTTTCAACAACAGCTCAAAGGAATGCCACAGAGTTTATGCCATGAGTTTCAGTTCATCATGGCTGTTCTGAAAACTGAAGGTGGGCCCTATTCACTATTAGGTGGGTTTACATAAAGTGGCCACTCAGTGTTGTTATTACCATTTGTCATAATCATATAATAAGAATACTATTAGTATTAGATGTTATATAATAATTTGTTGAATCATTGCATTTAATTATTAAATGTAAAAAATTAACCTATATATATAAATATGATAACAAAAATTAAATTTAAAAAATACTTAATTAGTAACAAGGAACTGTTCTTGCAGTCTGCTGCCTGCAAGAACCAGTGTGGTCTGTAACTTTTGCCATTTTTATCTGTTTTAGCCCCTCTAGCCAAGAAAAGGTTAGACACTCCTAGTATACTGTATAAACAGTATTGTGCTGTCTTGAAGCAAGTTCTTAAATTTTGTGTTATTTTTATTTTAGATATTCGTATTTTATATTGTAACCTAACCAAAATGGGATCAAAGTAGTATTGGGCATAATCAAGAGTCATAATTGAACTTTCATAATCTATTATATGCAAATTAGATTATTACAAAATTGACAAGAAGGTAGAGGGGGAGGCACACAATGGAGGTATTCAATTCGATATTATCAGAACTAAAGTGCTGTTTCCACTTGGCCAATGGTGACACGTTCAGTCATTATACAAGGTGTGGCAATAAAGTTCCTGGACTGGTGTAATAAAAAGAACACAAAGCGAAGGAGCTCAAAAATGGTTTTACTTTTATTCAAAGTAATCAACACCTGATTGAATGGACTTATTACACCATTCTTAAAGTTTCTGAAAGGGTCAGGAAGGCATCCAAAGAAGTTACATTTTTCTTTATATCCTCAACATCGTGAAATTCCTTTCCTTTGAGAGCAGTGTTCACCTTTGGAAAGAGGAAAAAGCCTGCTGGTGCTAGATCAGGAGAGTAGTGTAGTTGGTTGATCTACACAGTGCCACATTTTGTCAGAAATGTCTTTACAGCAAGTGCAGAATAGGCAGAGCATTGTCATGCAACAAGAACTAGCTGCCTCTTAAAATTGCACCCTCACCCAAGAAATGTGCTTCAATAGTCTTTGAAGCATTAACCCTCTCCCCTTCAAGTACAAATTCCTTGTGAATCAAATTGTTTATTGAAAAACAAGCTCAGATAGCCTTGATCCTGAACTGCTGTAAACAAAACTTTTGGGCCTTGGTGATGATTTTGAAGTCCACTGCATGCTCTGACACTTCATCTCTGGGTTACATAAAAATATCCCAACACTCATCTCCAGTGATAATACAGTCAAAAAAATTAGGATTGTTTTGATGATTCTGGATGATGAAGTCTGCATGATGACACTCTTTGTTGCTTTTGCTCATCTGTGAGGCACAAATTTTGCACAGAGCTTCCTTAATCATTCATATCCAACTCACCAGCCATCACTGAAGGTCAAACGATGATCTCTTGCCACGATTTCCAAAACTTTTGTAACTCCGTCCTCATTTTGACAGATGGCTGACAGATGTCCCTTATTGGATAATTATGAACGTCATGTCTACCTTTGAACAACTTATAGCATTCAAACACACGGAACAACTTAACATTTCATCACCATAAACAGTTTTTAACATTTTATATATTTCTCTTGCAGATTTTCCCAGTTTAAACAAAATATGATATTTGTTCATTGCTCCATTGCAAATTTGTAACACGGAACATTAACACTACTAACGAAATTAATTAGTATTTGCAACCTGTCAGCCTACTGGATAATCTCTCTACCACCATCTGTTGGAGAAGGTTTGGAACTGCAACATACCACTTCCGTTTATTTTCAAACTCATTGAACGTGACTGCAACAACACCAGTCCAAGAACTTTATTGCCACACCTTACACACACAGGGTACGGCATATATATATATATATATAGTTCTGAGTAATAGTTCAGTCACTATTGTTGTTAATTTTGTAATAAACTAATTTGCATATAATTGATTATTTCAATTATCGAAATAATTGTTTATGTCCATTACTAGTTCAAAAAAATTATCAGAAACTGAAAATAGAAAATGCAGGTGCACAGGGAAAGTTTTTAAAACTTGCTACAGTAACTTTTGCTACTCTTGTATCTGTTCAAGCAATTCAGGCTACCATTGAATATTCTGGAAGCCATAATGCAGAGGTTGAATATATGAAGTAGCAAACATTAACACAGATCTGATGGACACCACATCACTTATAAATGTAGAAAAGAACTATACACAGTTGAATTAGAAGAAAAATTGTTGACTGCTCATAAAGATGGTCACAATTCAGTGAACATTAATACTCTTCCTAATTTAATCATTATGGCCTAAAGAAATGCAGTCTTGTAGTCACTGATATTCTTATTTCCTCTGGATCAACTGAAATCAATGATATTTATTTCCTAAGGATGAAACCAGTCAACATTTTTCAAAAAACGTTTCAGTGAGTGAATTGGAAAATGGCAAGGAGCTAAAAGGGCAATGGCTTAAACACTACATTAACAGAGGCATATTATGCAAGAAAGCAAGCTTATACAGCATCAGCCAAAAAAAAAAAAAAAAAAACCATCCATTCACTCCAAATTTCACCCATCCATTCACTTCAAATGTTTGTCTAGTCTACCTTAAATTTACTTAAGCTGTCAACAACAGATGGAAGTTTGTTCCAGCAATCAACTATCTGCTGGTTAAAGGCAAATTTCTGCACATCTATTCTACAAGTGTCTTTCCTCAATTTGAATTTATATCCCCTCAGGTGAGTAATCTGAGCCAGAGGAAGAATCCCATCAGCACTGAGTTTGCTAAAACCATTCAAGGCCTTATATACCTCAATCAGATTACCCCCACAGATGCCTAGTCTCCAGATGCTGCAATTTGCAGAACTTAAGCCTTTCTTGGTAAGAGCAACCCTTTGTTCTGCTTAACAGTCTTGTTGCCCCTCTCTGTACTTGTTCCAGCTGCTTTGCATCCTTTCTAAAATGAGACCTCCAGATCTGAATGCAGTACTCAAGGTGTGGCCTGACCACTGCCTTATACAATGGGTTAACCACTTCCTTATCCCTGCTAGCAAAACTCCTGTATATCAGTGACAAGACCCAATGAGCTACTCTTGCAGCCAGATGACACTGCACAGAAAACTTCACATTTGACCGCAGAATTACCCCCATGCCTTTTTTATTTAACTACCCCCATGTCTTTTTTTATTTTCAATTACCCATCTGTAATATACCAACTGTGCAGTACCTAGTACTGTACAGTTGGTATATTATAGATGAGGTCACACTCCTGTTCCAAGTGTTGGCCAAGATTTTTGCAGCTCCGACGAATGCTAAGTTTTTATTTATATTTAGTTGTTTTATTGGCTTAACTGTTATACTAAATTATTTTCTATAAACAGCTTTATAATTCTAGTCAAGCTCCATGGCTTATTTTGAATTTAGGTAGCGATTTTGAAAGTTAATACTTAGTGTCCGTAGATTTTACCATTTGTAACTTGCTGCCATTGTTATACGATACAGAATAGCGTAACGTATATCCTGAACTTCATAGCGTAAGGTTTAATGTAAAACTAGATAACAAAATATGCAGCACTGTATTAGAAATCTGTTAGATTAGTATAGTATTATCTTATTAAATCTTATTAAATTTTATTGTTAATTAAATTATATTTAAACGGAATCATGACAGACTAGAGCAGCGAAGCAACTTGCACAAAGTAACAGGAGTACTGTGGCTAGGGGTGAGAACTGAAGGGGATAATTCTCCAATGCATCACAGTCTAAAAAAATATTGAAATGTGAAATGTTTGTAGACCTTTCTAGCACTGGACTTGTTCTAGTCAAGGAGGATCTTTGGTCGTGTGTGTGTGTGTGTGTGTGTGTGTGTGTGTGTGTGTGTGTGTGTGTGTGTGTGTGTGTGTGTGTGTGTGTGTGTGTGTGTGTGTGTGTGTGTGTGTGCACGCGCACGCTAAGTGCAGAGAATGTGAAGAAATTAGGTGCCAACTCAGTGTTCTGATGGGCGTCTATGAAGGTTTGAGGTGTAAGGTAGATGCCCTCGAAGAAATTAATATAAAGGGCTTGTCAGGCTCTCAGCTGCCCAACTCAACACCAGAGCTCACTCTTGTGCTGTTGTTGTTGTTATTTAGTTTTTAGGAGCATTAGTAACTAAGGCCATATTGCTCTGGGGATATGCGGTGGACATTCCCTGACCTTTCCGCATCCTCCGTATTTGGTGGTCATGGGCTCGAATCAATCTAATCAAGAAGCGTGTGCTATGCACTGCTGCTCCTGCCCACCTGGGTATGGAGGTGCCTCACTCTTGTGCATCAGGCAACACAGTGGCAATCTCCAAGGCAGAATGAGCAGGTCCCACAGGATCTAGTTATTGTCACGGAGATGGGGAATATATTATGCAAAAAAGGATAGGTGGTACAGGAACAGGGTATGTCTGCCAGGGGCTAAAGTTGATGACATTGTAGGATAGACTTTTAAGGGCACAAAAGGTGATATTGTTGTACACGTTGACGCTAATGACATTAAGAGTAAGAGATCTGCAGATTTACTTAACAAGTACAGGTTGATGCTGAAAAAAGTCACGAGATAGGGTTAAATTTGAAAGTGTCTGCAATTCTGCTCAGACATGATAGGAGTGAGTATATGATGAGAGCCTTGTCAATCAATTCAGCCCTGAAGAGACTGTACAAGGCCCATGGGGTAGAATATTTTTCAGTGTGGTCTTTACTTGCTAACAGAAGAGATTGCGTCTACAAGGATGGGATACACGTAAATAGAAAGGGTGTAAGAATATTTGCTGATGCTATAGAAGTAGTGTTAGGTGGGTTGGGGACATACACAGACTAAAAGATTAACAGTAGATGCAGGCAGAGACAAAAGTGATTCTTGCACTGCTTCTATTGCAATGAACACCAACCGAGCAAGCAAGTTGCTGGGGATTTCAAGAGCTGCTGGGAGTCATCATGGAACAAGTAAATACATGTGGTGGGTTAGAGTAACTAAGAGTAAGAACAGGTGCATGTTTACTTGCATGTACACCAATGCTAGAGGTATAGTAAATAAATTTGATGAATTTGAAGTGCTGATCAAGATACCAAAGGCAGATACTGTTGGGATATCAGAGACATGGTGTCACGCAGATATAAGCAGAACTGGAATTTGAGAAGAACAATGTGAACAGAAAGGATAGACAGAGTAGGAAAGGTTATGCTGTTAAGAAACACATAAAATCTAAGGAAGTGCACCCAGTTGACATGGGTGGACAGTGCAATGTTGAGTCTGTTTGGTGCGACATAAACACTGGGAAAGGGAAAATGAAAGTAGGAGTGTGTAATAGGCCAATGACTCTGATGAGTACAATGAACAGTTGTACAGAGAAATAGAGTTGGCCAGTAAATCAGATTTTAACATTCCAGATACTGACTGGAACTTGTGGGTTGGTCACACACATATTAGCAAGACTTTTCTGGGCTTACTGGAGAACTGTTTTCAACAACAACACGGCCAAAGGGTAACCAGAGGGAGTAATACTCTTCATCTGATTATCAGCAGTGATTATTCATGCATTAAGAATTTGCAGTTAAAGGAATCATGTGATATCATTTTGATATCATGTCAGATTTACTTAAAGATGTTAACTACCATCAGGGGTAAAGGGAAGAGTTTTTGTTTTAGAAAAGGTGACTACACTGGTCTCAGACAGTTTTTAAATCCTATACAGTGGGGTCAACTGATGATGTTACCAATGGTGAATTCTAAATGGGAAGCCTTCAGGAGGCTACTGGGCTTTTCACACCAACTAAGAAATACTGTTCAAGGTTCAGGCCTAAATTTTATTTAACATAATTAATTATACATATAACCACTTAGGTTACGTAACATAAATAATTAGTAAAAACAAATAATTAATACATAACTTGATACGAAAGTTATATAAAGGGATTTCGCAGATAACACTCGTTACTGAAACGTAAATATTTCGTAGATAACACTCGTTACTGAAACGTAAATATTCCGTAGATAACACTCGTTACTGAAACATAAATATAGCGTTATAACTGTGTTTGGATACAAGTTTAGGATTTAAATTTTGTACAGAAATTGAAATTTTATTGAAAGTAAATCTAAATCATGACTCAAACCAGAGCAGCAAAGCAAAGGGCTCAAGCTAATGGGAATGCTGTGGCCCAGGGGAGAACTGAGGGGGGCAGTTGTCCTCTGAATCACAGCCTTGTAAGATGCACTATTTGCTTGATGTTTGCGGAGCAGTCAAGTATGGGACATGATACTGCCATGGGGGATGTCTTTGTGTGTGTGCGATGCAAGGAGTGCAAGGAGATAAGGCGACAACTCAGCGTTGTTATGGGCCTATATGAGAGCTTGAAGGATAGGGTGGATGCCCTCGAAGGATTACAAGTGAGGGGCCCATCAAGCTCTCAGCTGCCCACACCAATGCCAGAGCTTGCACTTGGTCATCGCGGAACACAGCGGCAACCCCCAAGGCAGAATGCGCTGGTCCCAAAGGAACTAGTAGTTGTTGGTGACTCTATTGTCAGGGAAACGGGAAACATGCTTTGTAAAAAGGATAGGTGGAATAGGACCAGGGTATGTCTGCCAGGGGCAAAAGTTGATGACGTTGTAGAGCGGATATCATCTTTTAAGGGCACAAAAGGTGATATAGTTGTACACGTTGGCACTAATGACATTAAGAGTAGGAGACCGGCGGAATTACTTGACAAGTACAGGTCACTGATGAAAAAAAGCCGTGAATTAGGGTTGAAATTGAAAGTGTCTGCAATTCTGCCCAGACACGATAGGAGGGAGTATATGATGAGAGCCCTGTCAATCAATTCGGCCCTGGAAAGATTGTGCAGGGCTCAAGGGGTAGAATTTTTTTCAGCCTGGTCTGTACTTGTTAACAGGAGAGACTGCTTCTACAGGGATGGGATACACTTAAATAGAAAGGGTGCAAGAATGTTTGCTGATGCTATCGAGGCAATGTTAGGTGGGTCGGAAAACTGCTAGATTGGGGGGATACAAGGACTAATAGATTAACAGTAGCCACTGGCAGAGGTGAAAGTGATTCTTGCACTGCTTCTATTGGAATGAGCCGCAGCCTGGAAAATAAGATGCAGGATATTTCAGAGACTGCTGGGAATCATTGGGGTACAAGTAAACACATGGGTTGTGTTAGGGTAGCTAAGAAAAAGAACAGGTGCATGTATACTTGTGTGTACACCAATGCTAGGAGTTTAGTAAATAAATTTGATGAATTTGAGGTATTGCTCAAAACATCAAAGGCAGATATTGTGGGGATTTCAGAGACGTGGTGTCACACAGATATAAGAAATGCAGAACTGGAATTTGGGGAGTACAATGTGTACAGAAAGGATAGACAGGATAGGAAGGGAGGAGGGGTTATGCTATTAATTAAGAAACACATAAAATCCAAGGAAGTGAAGCCAGTCGACATCGCTGGACAGTGCAGTGTCGAGTCAGTTTGGTGTGACATAAGCATTGGGAGATCAAAAGCCTAATGACTCTGATGAGTATAATAAGAAACTGTTCGGAGAAATAGAGTGGGCCAGTAAATCAGAGAGTCTTATAATGGGGGATTTTAATTTCCCAGATATTGACTGGAATTTGGGGGCTGGTCACTCACACAGTAGCAAGGCTTTTGTGGATTTATTGGATGATTGTTTTCTACATCAGCATGTTCGGGAGGCAACTAGAGGGAGTAATACTCTTGATTTGATTATCAGTAGTGATTCTTCATGCATTCAGAATCTGCAGATAAATGAACCACTTGGTGGCAGTGATCACAGTGTGCTGAAGTGGGAGTTACTCAAAGAGGTAACTACCATTAGGGGTAAAGGGAAGGGGTATTGCTTTCGTAAAGGCGACTACAATGGACTGAGACAGTATTTAAATTCTATACAGTGGGATCAACTGATGATATTGCCAACAGCAAATTCAAAATGGGAAGCATTCAAAGAACTTATCGTGGAAGCTACTAGGCTTTACATACCAACTAAGAAATATTGTTCAAGGTTTAGGCCTAAATGGTTGTCACATGAACTAATGAGGCATATGGCAGAGAAGAAAAATGCATGGGATACATACAAATTAACACGTGACACGGATGCCTATGATAGATACAAGTTGATCTGTAACCAAGTTACAAAGGAGGTTAGGCAGGCGAAGGCAGATTACGAGAGATCCTTGGCAAGGGATGCGAAGAAAAACAGCAAAGAGTTCTTTACTTATGTAAACTCTAGAAGGAAGGGGATGAATCAGATTGGTCCACTTGAGATCGATGGGTCAACTGTTGATGACCCTGCTCGGGTAGCTAACAAACTAAATGAATATTTTGCATCGACATTCACACATGAGGAGTTATTCAGCGAGGGGAATGCCAGAGGTGTATTCAACTCTAGCAGTAAGCTAGAGAATCTTGTAATAACTGAGAGCAAAGTGGAGGAGAAATTGTTGAAGATAAACACAAGAAAGGCACCTGGGGTGGATGGGATCTATCCAGTTATATTAAAGGAGGCAGCAAAGGAGGTAAGCAAACCCTTAGCCATAATTATGAGAGCTTCCTTGGACTCAGGGGAGGTACCCATTGACTGGAGATGTGCAAATGTGACCCCAATTCACAAAGGGGGATCAAAGGCTGACACAAGTAATTATAGACCTGTGAGTTTAACTTCTGTTCCAGGAAAATTAATGGAGGCACTGGTGAAAGAAGCACTGCAGGATCATCTAGACAAGACTTCAGTTATAGCTAGGACACAGCATGGTTTTGTTAAGGGGAAGTCTTGCCTGACCAATTTGATTGGATACTATGATGGAGTCACAAAAGAACTGGATGCAGGGAATAACTTTGATATTATATACTTGGATCTTAGAAAGGCTTTTGATACTGTTGCACATGGAAGACTGCTGCACAAATTGGAGCAGTGTGGCATTGGAGGCAAGTTGCTGCTATGGATAAAGGGGTGGTTGAGGGGGAGAAGACAGAGAGTGGTAATCAATGGACACTGCTCATCGTGGACTAATGTTATTAGTGGAGTCCCTCAGGGTTCAGTATTGGGGCCTTTATTGTTTTCTGTATTTATAAATGATATTGATGATGGTATATCAGGCTTAATGTCCAAGTTTGCAGACGATACAAAGGTTGGCAGGGTTGTCAAGGACACTACTGACACTATGCTGCTGCAACAGGATTTGGAAAGGTTGAGCAGATGGGCTTCGAGGTGGCAAATGAAGTTTAACATTGACAAATGTAAAGTACTACATATGGGAAACAGCAACCCCAGAGCAACGTATCAACTCTGTGGTACTACACTGACAGTGGTAGAGAATGAAAGGGACCTGGGGGTGGTGGTGCAGGCAGATATGAAGTTCTCTGAGCAGTGCAGACGAGCTGCAAGAGTAGCTCATGGTGTATTGTCAATGATATATAGAAATTTTTCTAGCAGGGATAAGGAGGTGATTATTCCCTTGTATAAGGCAATGGTCAGGCCACACCTAGAGTACTGTATACAGGCCTGGAGGCCTCATTTCAGGAAGGATGTAGAGCTGCTGGAACGAGTACAGAGAAGGGCAACTAGATTGGTGAATGGGACAAAGGGGTTCTCTTACGAAGAAAGGCTTAAGTTTTGCAAATTACAGTGTCTGGAAACTAGGCACCAGCGGGGTGATCTGATAGAGGTGTACAAAGCCTTGAATGGTTTGAGCATGCTCAATGCTGATGGGATTCTTCCTCTAGCTCAGAAAAATCACCTGAGAGGGCATAAATTCAAATTGAGGAAAGACAGATGTAGGATAGATGTGCGGAAATTTGCCTTTAGCCAGCGGGTGGTTGGTGGGTGGAACAGACTTCCATCCCTTGTCGTGGAAGTTGATAGCCTAAATAAGTTTAAGGCTCAGCTGGACAGGTATTTCGAACGAACAGAGGGGTGAAGTGGAAGTGGTTATTTTTATTTATTTATGTTACTTTTTTTTTTTTTTTTTTTTTTTTTTTTGGCTGATGCTGCATAAGCTTGCTTTCTTGCATCAAATGCCTCTACTAATGCTAATGCTAATGCTAAAAATGGATGTCAGATGAATTAATGAGGCTAATGGCAGAGAAGAAAAATGCATGGGATGCATATAAATTATCAGGCGACACAGAAGCCTGTGACAGATATAAGCTAGCCTGTAATCAAGTAGTAGTAGTGGTATGTGATGCAAGAAAGCAAGTGTATGAGCTTATACAGCATCAGCCAAAAAAAAAACTCACACCATTCCCTCCAAATGCCTGTCAAGTTCCTACTTAAATTTATTTAACCTATCAACTTCCACAACAACAGATGGAAGTTTGTTCCAGCAATTAACCACCCACTGGCTAAAGGCAAATTTCTGCATATCTATTCTACATCTGTCTTTTCTTAATTTGAATTTATGCCCCCTTAGGTTCGTATTCTGAACAAGTGGAAGGATCCCATCAGAATTCAGCATGCTCAACCTATTCAAGGCCTTATACATCTCAATCAGATCACCGTGCAGGTGCCTAGTCTCCAGCCACTGCAATTTGCAGAACTTACGCCTCTCTTGGTAAGAGGATCCCTTCATTCCCCTCACCAATCTTGTTGCCCTTCTCTGTACACACTCAAGCAAATCTACATCCTTCCTCAAATGAGGCCTTCAGATCTGTACGCAGTACTCAAGGCGTGGGCTGACCATTGCCTTATACAGAGCGACAATCACCTTTTCCCTGCTAGCAAAATTCCTATACATCATTGACAAAACCCCATGACCTGCCCTGGCAGACTGTCTGCATTGCTCAGAAAACTTCATATCTGACTGCACAATTACTCCCAGGTCTTTTTCATTTTCTATCACCTTAAGTGTAGTACCACACACTTGGTACTTTTCTCTCTGGTTACTTCTACCCATATGCAATACTTTGCATTTGTCAAGGTTAAACTTCAGTTGCCACTTCTTAGCCCATCTGCCCAAATTATCTAGATCCCGTTGCAGTAGCACACTGTCATTACTGTCATTAACTATCCTGCCAACCTTTGTTTCATCTGCAAACTTCGACACTAAGCCTGATATACCTTCATCAATATCATTGATAAATATACAAAGCAACAGAGGACCCAACACCAAACCCTGTGGGACTCCACTAATAACATTAGTCCACGAAGAATAGCAACCATTGATTACCACCCTCTGTCTTCTCCCACTCAACAATCCTTTTATCCATTGTAGCAATTTACCCTTAATACCATTCTGCTCCAATTTGTACAATAGTCTTCCATGCTTGTTGTTGTTGTTGTTGTTCGGTTTAACGACACAAGGGCTACTACGGCCAAATTGTGTCTCTTCATCGTTAATTCACAAAAGCGTATTGTTAGAGAGATTAAATTATATGCTTCTGTACAAACCAATATGTTTTAGATATAATAAAAGTTCTTCAATATTTGCTTCATTTCCTAAGATGCGAGATAAATCAGGTGATATATTCAATGTAGAGAGTGACTGAAAAGTGTTTGACCGGATGGTTGAATGTAAGGGACAATCAACCAGGAAATGACGGACTGTAAGTTGCGTCTGACAGGATGAGCACTGCGGTGGACTTTCCCCCAATAATAGGAAGAGATGAGTATAGTGAGTGTGTCCAATTCTGAGTCTTGCCAGTACCACTTCCTCTCGTCTATTTCTTCGGAAGCCAGACAGCCACAGCTTTGGATCTTCTTTTATCTGATAAAGTTTATTGTTAGGGTCACTTTTCCAGGTCTGTGACCATTTATCATAGCAGGCTTTGCGTATGACCGACTTAAAATCAGAGAAAGGAACCTGAGGATGTTGTGAGAGAGCGGATTGGGGATGTTTAGCGGCAAAGTCAGCACTTTCATTTCCCGGAATGCCTGAATGGCCAGGGATCCAGCAAAAACTGATTGACTGATTGGACACACTGCAAGCGAATAGCTGGGAATGAATCTGTTTCAATGTAGGGTGAGAAATGGAGGAATTCTTCCTTATGGCAGAGACAGCACTAAGAGAATCTGTGTAAATTATGGCAGATGAGATGGAGAGCTCAATTATCTTACTAAGCGCTAACTTAATAGCATATAATTCAGCTGTGAAGACGCTGCAAGCAAGCGGTAATGTGGCTGAAATTGTAAATAAAGGAAAAACTGCCGCAGCACCTACCATACTCTCAGTTTTTGAACCATCCGTATAAATTTTACAGGCATGGTTGTCCGTAGCATGAGCTGAATGTAACTGTCTGATATTGCAGGAAGGTATATTTTTCCCCCACTGGAGGAAGTATGTATCTTGAAAGACAGACACATATGTCCAAGGAGCAACAGGTGTAGTTGTGTCTTGGAAAATGTCATTTAAATTGATATTCCAAGTCTGAACAAGTTCTTTGATCCTGAGAGAGGCGGGTCTATTTTCATTTGGTTTGCTCTCGTAGAAGGCATCCCAACGAGTATTATAGAGATACTCCCAACTTGGGTGCGATGGTAGACTCTGGATCTTAGCAGCGTAGTGAAGCAGTAGTGTTTTTCTACGCAGGTGTAATGGGGGATCATGCGCTTCAATATATAGACTTTGGATCGGAGAAGTCCTGAAAGCTCCCAGCGCAGTTCTCAGAGCACTGTGATGGATCATATTTAGCTGTTTTAATGTATTGCTCCTGGCAGAGTCATACACTGGACAACCATAATCTAGTCGTGAACGGATTAAACTTCTATAGAGATGCAGCAAAGTACACCGATCAGCTCCCCATGACATAGATGAGACAGAACGAAGTATATTCAAATGCCTTAAACAAGTAGTTCTCAAATAAGTGATGTGAGATTGGAAATTTAGTTTGCGGTCTAATAGTAGTCCAAGAAATTTAACGGTATTAACAAGCGGGATTGGAGTATTGTTTATTTGCAGTTCAGGTTCGGGATGGAGAGTTCGCTTCTTGCAAAAGTGTGTGACAGTGCATTTCTTTTCTGACAGTCTGTAACCGTTCAGTGAAGTCCAGGTTTCTATTTTGGTTATGGCAAGTTGTAGCTGCCGTTCAATGGTATTCATACTTTGAGATTGACAGGAAATGGTAAGGTCATCTGCATACATATACGTTTGTACAGTTTTTGGGATATCTCGTGTCATACTACTAACTCTGATTGAAAACAGTGTTGGACTGAGTATTGATCCCTGTGGGACTCCCTCTTCCTGAATGTGAGATGTAGAGAGGATGTTTTTGTACCGGACTTGAAAAGAGCGCAATTGCAGGAAATTTTGAATTATTTCCGGCAAATGGCCCCGAAGCCCCAGATGGTAAAGGTCCCTAATAATACCATGGCGCCATGTTGTATCAAATGCCTTTTCAAGATCTAAATTGACCATGACTAGATGTTGTTTCATGACAAAGGCATTGCGGATATGAGATTCAGCTTTGATAAGCACGTCCAGTGTTGATCTGTTTTTCCGAAAGCCATATTGTTGTTCTGGAAGAAGATTCTCTGACTCCAGGATGTAGGTGAGTCTAGTATGAACCATCCTTTCGAAAATTTTTCCCATGCAGCTCGTAAGAGATATTGGCCTGTAATTTTCAACACAGGAAGGATCTTTTCCTGGTTTTGGTAAGGCGATAACGAACGAATGGCGCCATGAAGAAGGATAGGCATTTTCAGTGAAGATCCGATTATAAAAAATTAATAGAGTTCTCAAGTCTTCATCAAGTAAATGCTTTAGCATAACGTAGTGAACTCCATCTGGTCCTGCAGCGCTATTGGAAGATCTGTTTAATGATTCTTGCAGTTCTATTAATGTAAATGGTTGGTTGTACGACAGTGAGCGGCGCGTGAAGAAGTTGATTTTATACCGTTCTGCACCTGCTTTGATGTTCTGAAAGGCAGACGCATAGGTGGCAGAAGCTGAGATTTTTGCAAATGATTCTGCTAATGCATTTGCAACTTCTTCAGGAGTAGAAATGTCTTTCCCTCTCCAATGAAGTATCGGAGAGGGCAGCCGAGAAAATTTGCCATTTAATGCCTGTATTCTTTTCCAGATGACCCGTGTATCCGTGTCTTTGGTAATGGTTGAGGCAAAAGCAATCCATGAATCCCGTTTCGCTTTCCGCCTAACTTGTCTAGCTTTCGCTTTGAGTCTTTTATAAGAAATTAGGTTACTAGTGGTGGGATACTTGCGGAAATTATTCCAAGCACGGTTTTTTTCCTGTTTGGCAATTAAACAATCTGTATTCCACCAATTATTTCTGTGTTTGTGATAAGGCGTGGATTTTGGAATGGAAGCATTAGCTGCAGTGAGAATCTGATTGGTTATATAAGTATTTACTTCATCAATATGTTGTCTTTGAACATAACATCTGTCTAAGAGTATTTGGGCAGAATATCCTTCCCAATTTGCCTTTTTAAACTGCCAGTTGGATCGTTGAACAGGATTCGGAGTTACTCTTGTTTGTAGTGAGCAAATAATTGGAAAGTGATCACTGTTAAAGGGATCAGTTAATACTGACCATGTCATGATTGGAAAGACAGAGGGTGAACAAATTGATAAGTCGATGGCAGAAACAGATCCTGTTGCTAGGTGTATGTAAGTAGGAGATCCAGAATTTAGTAAATTAAGACCATTATTGTTCATGAATTCCTCCACCAATTTGCCTCTTCTATCCATTGTAGCAGACCCCCACAATGGATGATGTCCATTAAAGTCACCAAAGAGACAAATTGGAGTTGGGAGTTGTGAAATCAGGCTGTCAAGTTCTGAATGAGGAAGTGGTAGAGAGGGTGAAATGTAGATGGAAACAATGGTAATTGAAATACCAACTGCAATACGAGCTGCGACAACTTCTAGAGTGGTTCTCAATTGGATCGGCCTGGATGGAATGTCAGAGTTAACAAGAATAGCTACTCCGCCACGAGCAGCAGAGTTTGAACTCCTGTCTCGTCTATATATCACATAATTTGAGAATTTTGGTGAAATTTGGGGTGACAAGAAAGTTTCCTGTAGGCATACACCTATGGGATTGAATTGAGCTAGTAAATCCCTTAAGTCATCAGAATGACTACTTAGTCCTCTGCAGTTCCATTGTATGATGTTATACATTATTTAGCTTTGGCTGAGGATGATTCGTCTGACTGTTTTTTGTTCGTGGGACATTTTTTCCGGTCTTTTTTTGGGAATGTGGGGCGTCCAAGATCCATGGTGTCATCTGCATGGAGTTCTAGAATGGGCTCCTCATTACGTAGCAGCTCATCTACATCCATATTATTGGTAGGCGCTTCCATTTTTTTTGAGACTGAGTGAGATTTTAATTGTTCTTTTTCAATCGAGACCAATGGGGTATGAGTAGGGATACTGATTGGAGTATTTGTGGCTTCGCTAGTTTTTTTTGGAGGATTATCTTTTTTAGAGGTTGAAAGTGTAACTTTAAGCCAATTCGCTAGAGAGGTGTTAGGCGGAACTGATACATCCGTTTGAGCTGCAGTAGAAACAAAGTTTCTAGTTCGAGCTGCATAAGAACGACCACTAGGCATGGTCGACATAACTTGTCTACGTGCCTCAGGAAACGTGACTTTATTTTCAATTTTGTATTTTTGTATTTTCTTTCCTGTTATCCATAGCTCACAAGTTTTGGAAAAGGCTGGATGGCTTCCTTTGCAGTTTGGACAAACAGGAGTTTTGACTGAACAATCCGCTTGGGTGTGATCTTTAGAGCCACAGATGGGACATGTGGCTTCCCCGCGACAAGCCTGCTGGGAATGGCCGTATTTCTGACATTTAAAGCAACGAACAGGATTCGGGATGTATGGTCGAATCCGGCAGTTTAAATAACCAGCTTTAATACAGGATGGTAAGTCTGGAGTGCTAAATGTCAGAATGATGGATCTTGTTGGAGTAAGATTTCCATCTTTTTTTGTCATGATCCGTTTTACATTTACTACTTTCTGACTGCTGAGTTCTTGGAGTAGTTCTTCTTCGGAGACTGTAATTAGGTCCCACTCGCTGATGACACCTTTTGATGAATTTAGAGTTTTGTGGGGAGTAATTTCTACTGTCAACCCACCAAATGTTGTTGTTTTTAACAGCCGCTCAGAATGTTTAGAGGTGGCTGTTTCTATCAGAAGGTCTCCGGATTGCAGTCTTTTAACCATTTTTGGTGATCCTGCAATTGAGTCCAAGATTTTCTGAATTAAGAATGGTGACAACTTACCCACAGGTTGGGCGGACAGGGAATGAATCACCAGGAAGTTTGGGCAATCGTCATGACATTCTGCTTCTCTTCGCAGTCTTTTAGGTTGACTTGAGTCATGGTCAGGGTTGGAATCTTCCGCTCTTGAGCTCAAAGGCTCTAAGTTTGGATAATGATTTTTATCCATGCTTGCTCCTTTTTGCCCTGGGGGTTTGCCTTTACCACCCAGGTTACCGGCCCCGCCACGGGGAGGCAGGAGCAGTGCCGCTTGGTGGCCAAGCGTAGAGTTAGTAAGTTAGTACGGCTAGTTAAATTAAAGAAAAAGGTACTTGCCTTCTTCTGGGCTCTCTTCTTAGTGTTTTTAAGTAAGTAGAGCTACTTAACAGAAAATTTTAATTCTAAGAGAAAAACAAGGAAAACTCTGTCACTTGGAGGAAAAACGCTTTATAAACTCGCAAGAATCGCTTGGCCACGGAAACGCTTGGCACCCGGGGCCAGTCTTCCATGCGCAACAGTGTCAGAAGCTTTCCTGAAATCCAAATATATATCAAAATTATTTTTGCATCGAGTTCCTTTGTAACCACATCATAATATCCTATCAAATTTTTCAGACAAGACTTTCCCTTAACAAACCCATGCTGTGTGTGAATTATTGCTGCAGTCTTGTCTGCGTGATCCTGCAATGCATCTTTAACCAGTGACTCCATTATTTTACCCGGAACAGAAGTTAAACTAACTGGTCTGTAATTACTCGTGTCACCCTTCGATCCCCCTTTGTGAATTGGGGATACATTTGCACATCTCCAGTCCGTGGGAACCTCCCCTGAGTCCAAGGATGCTCTCATAATTATGGCTAAGGGTTTGCTTAGTTGCTTTGCTGCCTCCTTTAATATAACTGGAGAGATCCCATCCACCCCAAGTGCCTTTCTTATGTTTAACTTCAACAATTTCTTCTCCACTTTGCTCTCAGTTATTACAAAATCACTAAGCACCCTGCTACGATTTGATAACCTTCTGCCATTTTCAAACTTTAATAACTCCTCATGTGTGAATGTAGATGCAAAATACTCATTTAGTTTGTTTGCTATCTGAGCAGGATCATCAACAGTCGAACCATCGATATCAAGTGGCCCAATCAGATTCATTCCCTTCCTTTTAGAGTTTATATAAGTAAAGAACTCCTTTACTCATATAAACTCTAACCGTTTCTCTTAGCATCTTTTGCCAAAGATTTCTCGTAATCTGCCTTCGCCTGCCTAACCTCCTTTGTGACCTGATTACAGAATAGCTTATATCTGCCATAGGCTTCTGAGTCGCTTGATAATTTATATGCATCCCTTGCATTTTTCTTCTCTGTCACGAGTCTCATTAGTTCATCCAAGTCACAAAGGAGTATAGGCAGCAAAGGCAGATGACGAGAAATCTTTGGCAAAGGATGGAAAGCAAAGAGTTCTTTACTTATGTAAACTCTAAAAGGAAGGGGATGAATCAGATTGGTCCACTTAACATAGATAGTTTGACTATTGATGGTCCAGCTCAAGTAGATGATAAACTGAATGAGTATTTGCATCTACATTCACACATGAGAAGTTATTCATGGAGGGGAATGCCAGAAATTTATCAAACTCTAACAGAGAGCTAAGTTATTTTGTTATAATTGAGAGCAAAGTGGAGGATAAATTGTTGAAGTTAAACATAAAAAAGGCACCTGGCGCAGTGGAATCTATTCAGTTATATGAAGGAGGCAGCAAAGGAAGTAAGCAAACCATTAGCCATAATTATGAGAGCATCCTTAGATTCAGGGGAGCTCCCCATGGACTGGAGATGTGCAAACGTATCCCCAATTCACAAAGGGAGTGCAAAGTGTGACACAAAAAATTACAGACCTGTTAGTTTAACTTCTGTTCCGGGGAAAATAATGGAGTCACTGGTTAAAGAAGTGATACAGGATCACTTAGACAAAACTGCAGTAATAGTTCAGACACAGCATGGGTTTGTTAAGGGGAAGTCTTGTCTGACTAATTTGATTGGATAATACGATGTGGTCACAGAAGAAATGGATACAAAAAATAATTTTGATATCATATACTTGGATTTCAGGAAAGCTCTTGATACTACTGCACGTGGAAGACTGCTGTACAAACTGGAGTGGCATGGCATTAAGGGCAAGTTACTGCAATGGATAAAGGAATGGATGAGTGGGAGAGGGCAGAGAGTGGTAATCAATGGACTATGCTCTACATGGAATAATGTTATTAGTGGAGTACCCCAGGGTTCAGTACTGGGCACACTGTTGTTTTGTGTATTTATTAATGATATCGTTGAAGGTATAACAGGCTTAAGGTCCAAGTTTGCAGATGATACAAAGGTTCACAAAGGGGATGCAAAGTGTGACACAAAGTGTCACACTTTGCACCCCTTTGTTGTTTTGTTTTGAGTATTTATTAATGATATTGTTGAAGGTATATCAGGCTTGATGTCCAAGTTTGCAGATGATACAAAGGTTGGCAGGGTTGTTAATGATAGTAAAGACTATGCTGCTGCAACAAGATCTAGAAAAGTTAGGTAAATTGGCTGATAGGTGGCAACTGAAGTTGAATATTGACAAATGCAAAGTACTGCTTAAGGGTAGCAGTAACCTAAGAGAAATGTACCAAGTGTGTGGTACTACACTCAGGGAGGTGGAGAATGAAAAATACTTGGGGGGTAATTGTGCAGTCGGATATGAAGTTCTCTCAGCAGTGCAGGCAGGCTGCCAGAGTAGGTCATGGAGTTTTGTCAGTGATATATAGGAATTTTCCTAGCAGAGACAAGGAGGTGATTATCCCTTTGTATAATGCAATGGTCAGGCCACACCTTGAGTACCGCTCATATTTTTTACAGGTCTGGAATGCTCATTTTAGGAAGGATGTAGAGATGCATCCTTCCTAAAATGAGCATTCCAGACCTGTAAGGAAGGAAGGATGTAGAAATGCTTGAGTGAGCACAGAGAAGGGCAACAATATTGGTGACAAGAACAAAGGGGTGTTCTTATGATAACGGCTTAAGTTCTGCAAATTGCAGCATCTGGAGACTAGGCACCTGTGAGGTGATCTTATTGAGGTGTATAAGGCCCTGAATGGTTTGAGCAGGCTCAATGCTGATGGGATACTTCCACTTGCTCAGATTAAGAATCTGAGGGGGCATAAATTCAAATTGAAGAAAGACAGTTGTAGAATAGATGTGGGGCATAGATTCAAATTGAGGAAAGAATTGTAGAATAGATGTGCATAAGTTTGCCTTTAGCCAGTGGGTAGTTGATTGCTGTAACAGACTTCTAGTTGTTTTTGTGAAAGTTCATAGCTTAAATAAATTTAAGGCTGAACTAGACAAACATTTAATGTGAACGGATATGTGAAATGGGAATTTTTTTTTTTTTTTTTTTTTGGCTGAGCTGTATAAAGCTTGGTTTCTTGCATCATATGCCTCAACTAATGCTAACTAGTTTGGGGTTACTGTAATCCATATGCAGTACTTTGCATTTGTCAATGTTAAACTTCAATTGCCACCTCTCAGCCCATCTGCTCAACTTTTCTAGATCCTGTTGCAGTGGTGTACTGTCATTAAAACAACTCATACAACCTTCATATTGTCTGAAATCATGGGCATTAAACGTGATATACCATTGATAAATACAGAAATCAACAACTGGCCGAAACTTGAGGGTCTCCACTAATAACATTCCTTCCAGGAAGAGCAGTGTCCACTGATTATCACTGTCTTCTTCCACTCAATCATCCCTTTATCCATAGCAGCAACTTGCCCTTAATACCATATTGCTCCACTGTACAGTAGTCTTCCATGTGCAAAAGTATCAAAAGCTTCCCTAAAATTCAAGTATATGATATCAAAATTATTTTTTGCATCCAGTCCCTTTGTGACCACATCATTGTATCCAATCAAATTGGTCAGACAAGATTTCCCCTTAACAAGCCCATGCTGTGTCTTAACTATATCTGCAGTCTTGTCTAGATGATCCTGCAGTGCTTCTTTAACCAGAGACTCCATTATTTTCCCCTGACGGAACTTAAACTAACAGGTTTGTAATTACTTGTCTCACCCTTTGATCCCTCTTTGTGAATTGGGGTTACATTTGCATATATCCAGTCCATTAGGACCATCCCTGGGTTTGCTTACTTCCTTTGCTGCCTTCTTTTATATAACTGGATAGATCCCATTTGCCCCATGTGCCTTCCTTATGTTTAATTTCAACAACTTCTCCTCCACTTTGCTCTCAGTTATTGGCTCCTTCCTTCTAGTGTTTACATAAGTAAAGAAATCTTTGATGTTTTTCTTTGCCGAAGAATTCTCGTAATCTGCCTTTACCCTCATAAGCTCCTTTGTGACTTAATAACAGATTAGCTTGTATCTATCATGGGATTCTGTGTCTCCTGATAATTTATATGCATCCCATGCCCATTTTCTTCTCTGCCACGAGTTTCAATAGTTTATCTGATATCCATTTAGGCCTAAACCTTGAACAGTATTTCTTAGTTGGTATGAAAAGTCTAGTTACTTCCAAAATTAATTCCTTGAATGCTTCCCAATTAGAATTTTTGCTGGTAACATTATCAGTTGGTCCCACTGTATAGAATTTAAAAACTGCCTGAAACCACTGTAGTCACCTTTTCAAAAACAAAACACTTCCCTTTACTCCTGATGGTAGTTACATCTGAGTAAATCTCACATCAGCACACTATGATCACTGCCAACTAATTAATGGTTCCTTTATCTGCAGAATCTTAATGTATGAATAATCACTGCTGTTAATTAGATCAAGGGTATTACTCCCTCTGGTTGCCTCTTGAACATGCTGGCACACTATTGCCATAGTTGCCGATGTGCCTAAATCCCGAAAGAAACAAACAAATAAACAAACCTCTTGAACATGCTGCTGCTGTAGAAAACAGTCATCCAATAAATCCACTAAAGCCTTGCTAGTATGTGAGTGACCAACCCACTAGTGCCAGTCAATATCTGGGAAGCTAAAATCTATTATAAAACAGCAATGTTTGGACCTTGTGCATATCACTACCTCTGATGATATCAGAAACAGCAATAGCATCAACAAATTCCGTAAGTCTTTTTGGAATACTACAGTTTTGGAATACTACAGGAAGGAAGAGTATATGGAAGGTGGAGTATTGGGGAAAGAAATAGAGAAAGGGAGAGGATAGTAGAACATGCAATGGCATTCGACCTGGCAATAGTTAACACCTACTTCGAAAAGAAAGAAAGCCAGCTGATAATATACACGAGTGGGGAACGGACAAGCCAGATTGACTATATCATGTGCTGCAGGAGGCATCTAAAGGAAATGAGGAACAGCAAGGTGATAAACGGAGAAAAGTGTGTCTGCACAACATAGATTGCTTGTGGTCGATTGGGAGGTTGCAGTGGACAAAAGTAGGAAATATTCAAGACAGAGGGAGAAATGGATGAAATTGTGGAGATTGAAAGAGGAGGGTTGGAGGAAGGAGTTTAGGGAAAAGGTGCTAAAAGGAATAAAGTTACCAGAAGACGTGCAAGAGTGGTGGAAGTTAAATAGTTGTTTCATAAGGAAAGTTGGAGAAGAGTTGTTGGAGAAAACATCAGGAAAGGGGGTGCCAGAGGGAAAGGAGGCTTGGTGGTGGAATGAGGAAGTGAAATCGGTGATAAAAAAAAAAGGAGATGAAGAAAAGATGGGATTTAACAGGTAGCCAGGAAGATAAAGAAGCATATAAATTAGCAAATAAGGAGGCAAAAAGGGCTGTGGCAATAGCAAAGGCAAGGGCAGTGGACAAGGCTTATGGGGAACTGAAAAGGAAAGATGGAGATAGGCAATTGATGAGAATAGCCAGAGCAAGAGACAAGGCATCAAAGGACTTCTCATCAATAAAACAAATAAAAGATGAGGGGGGGTGGTTATACAGGACCAGGAGAAGATTAAGGAAAGGTGGAAAGACTATTTTAAGAAGTTATTAAATGAAAAAAACCCAAGAGCATTATGCGAGGATGGAGAGATGAATGAAAGAGTAGTGGAAGGCATAAGAATGCCTTCCATTACTCTTTCTTCATGCCGGGAAGAGGAACAACAGATGCGGTCTTTGCTTTAAGGCAGGTGATGGAAAAATACAGGGAGATGCAAGTAGAGTTGCACATGGTGTTTATAGACCTGGAAAAAGCATATGATAGAGTGCCCAGACAAGAGGTATGGAGATGCATGAGGGAGAATGGTGCATCAGAAAAGTACGTAAGGCTTGTGAAGGAAATGTACGAGGGAGCAGTGACTCAGGTTAAGAGTAGTGTAGGTATGACTGAGGGGTTCTCTGTAGAAGTTGGACTGCACCAGGGATCAGCTCTTAGCCCATATCTGTTTGATCTGGTAATGGATATGCTGGTGAGAGAAGTGAAGAGTAGAGCACCATGGTGTATGCTATTCGCAGATGATATCGTACTGTGCGAACCATCCCAAGGAAAGGTAGAGAAGAAATTGGAGGAATGGAGGAAAGTATTGGAAGAGAGAGGCATGAGGATAAGTAGAAGATGAGAGTTCTATAAAACTGCAGGCGGAAAAATGTACGAGGGAGCAGTGACTCAGGTTAAGAGTAGTGTAGGTATGACTGAGGGGTTCTCTGTAGAAGTTGGACTGCACCAGGGATCAGCTCTTAGCCCATATCTGTTTGATCTGGTAATGGATATGCTGGTGAGAGAAGTGAAGAGTAGAGCACCATGGAGTATGCTGTTCGCAGATGATATCGTACTGTGCGAACCATCCCAAGGAAAGGTAGAGAAGAAATTGGAAGAATGGAGGAAAGCATTGGAAGAGAGAGGCATGAGGATAAGTAGAAGATGAGAGTTCTATAAAACTGCAGGCGGAAAAGCTACCATCAGTTTCGAAATTTAAGTATCTGGGATTGAACGTTGAGAGGGATGGAGGATTGAGTGCAGAAATACAGCATAGAGTCAATGTGGATGGTTGAACTGGAGAAAGATGAGTGGGGTGCTGTGTGATAAGAAAGTAAATTGTAGAATGGTAAATTGTAGAATGTATAAATCTGTGATTAGACCTGCATTGATGTACGGTGCTGAGACATGGGCAATTACAAGGGACTAGGAGAAGAAGATGGAAGTGGCAGAGATGAGGATGCTAAGATGGATGTGTGGTGTGACGAGGAAGGACAGAATAAGAAATGACTACATCAGAGGTGGGGTTAAGGTGGGGCCTCTGAGTAAAAAAAATGCAGGAATCTAGGTTGAGGTGGCTTGGAAATGTGGAATGAAGAAGTGAGGAGTATGTGGGGAAGAAGTGTGAAAAATTGGAGGTGATAGGGAAGAGGAAGAGGGGGAGACCTAAGCTGAGATGGAAGGACAAGGTGGCAGAGGATTTAAAAGAGAGAGGATGGAGAAGAGAGGAAGCCCAGGATAGGGAGGAAAAGAATTAACGACGGAAATGCCGACCCGATATAAACATGGGAAGAAGGCGAAGATAAAGAAGACAGTTCATCTATGGCCTATTCCCAGCATATACTCAAAAATGAAAAACCC
This sequence comes from Mastigoproctus giganteus, assembly GCF_048544385.1. Taxonomy (NCBI): domain Eukaryota; kingdom Metazoa; phylum Arthropoda; class Arachnida; order Uropygi; family Thelyphonidae; genus Mastigoproctus; species Mastigoproctus giganteus. The sequence goes on along the minus strand of NC_143578.1, from coordinate 196,656,944 downwards.
TGAGTGGTATGTTTCCACCCTCACCATTAATTGGTGGATAAGAAAGTCATATTACCAAACAAAAGAAGTTTACAATGAGCTGATGGAAGTATCTGAGCTGACTGATGGCAGTCTGGTGTGAGGCACAAAATAGTGCCTAGCAAATCAGTTAATGGACTTAAAATTTATAGTTATTACTATATGATAAGACATTTTATTTCAAGTAAATATTGTGAGTATGCTGATTCAAAATCCAACAGTAGACAATGTTACATATGTCTATAATGTCTCTCCTTAAGAGTTGCTCATGGTGTTTGTCTTGGTAAAAAAACACCAGATTTGAAGGTGCTGTTAATACTGCAAAAGATGTTGCAGAATCTCTCCAAACTTTTACTTCCTTTAAAGAATTTATGCAAAAATATAGATGAAAAATGTTTGATAATAAAAATCAAGAAAAATCAGTAAAGCAAAGACTGAAAGAAAGACTCTTTTTTTTTTTTTTTTTTTTTTCCTTCTCTTGTTATAATAGACACCATTCATGCTTCCCTGAAAGAGCAGTTTGAACAGCTAAAAATTTTTTATACAATATTCGGAGAAACTACCAGAAGGCTTAGTTGATCATTGTGTGAATTTACAAGATTTCACCAATGGCTACTTTTCTGATATAAACAGAATGGACCTCTGTGATGAGCTGAAAATTCTTCATTTTATTCTACCTTGAGAAAGGTGAGAAACTCTTCAAATATGAATGACACAAATATAAGAGCTGTCTTCTCAAATATATGGATGATGCAACATATTTTATTGACCTTACCAGCAAAATATTATCATTTGATAATATTTTATTGGCATGGCTGTCATTGCTTCAGTCTAGGTTGGAAAAGAGGCCTATGTATGCTTTGGAAGCTCCTTGTATGTCATTTATTAGCATTTTAGCATTGGCATTAGGGCTTGCAAACCGGTTTTATAAAACCGGTTAAATCGGTTTTCATATTGAGTTGTTAAAACCGAAACTGACCTTCTAAAACCGGATTCGAATATAGTTTTTTGTTACACTCATTTTCTTTTGTTTGTTCGTTTGTCTGGATCGTTCAACTGCTTTATGTTTTAAACATGTTTTTTTTAATTTTATTTTAAGGTACGAATCTCACGGGCAAGTCTCCCAAATCTAGGAGGGGTACCTTTTATCTTTCCACCTGTATTATGGCACGATGCAGGTGTACTCATTTACGACTGAGTGAGTCGGAGCGATAACGTAAAAGAAAATGCTCAACATTTCTCCGTCCATCTATCTTGTTCGCCAGGCAAGTTATGGAACGCGCCTTATTGATGGTTACCCACTAGAAACAGATTCGCTGAATATTGCATCAAATTTCAATCGTAGAAAGTTTTTCTTCTTTATTCCTATTAAATTTTCGATCAAATGTTCTCCAAAAAGCAGCTTCACCAAATTTAGCTTTTACATAATTTTTGAAAATACAATAGATTTAATTGAGGAAAAAAAAAATTGCAAGTAAATAAATAAAAAATTTCTTTCGTGAAAATTTTGAAACTTGCCTCGTTTAGACTCTTCATTCAGTGCTTGCGGGAGTGACGCATAGTATTGTGCCTTTGTTATCTTCAATATTTTTATTTAAAATTGTCGGTGACATAAATTCCTACTAATTAATATTTATTACCCTTAATATGTCTAAGATGAAATCAAATGTATGGAAGGCGCCTCCGTAGCCGGGTGGGCAGGAGCAGCAGTGCATAGCACACGCTTCTTGATTAGACCAGGGTTCGAGCCCGTGACCACCAAATACGGAGGATGCGGAAAGGTCAGGGAATGACCACTGCATATCCCGGAGCAATATGGCCTTAGTTGCTAATGCTCCTGAAAACCGAATAACAAACAAACAAATGTATGGAATTATTTTGCTCGAAAAAGCAAAGATGAAGCACAATTCGAAATGTCAGAGGATAATGAAGTCGTCTGGAGGATCTACGTCATCTTTGATGTTGCATTTAAAGAAAATGCATCAGATTAACATTAAACAAGATAACAGTGAACCTCCTGTAAAAATGGTAAGAACATCAGAAAACTTATCGTTAAAAAATCTATGGAAGAAGAGATTTCAAAATTAGCTGCTTTAGATGGATTTTCTTTTAATTCAATTGCCAAGAGTGAGTTTATACAACCAAGCCTTCACCTTCAGAGAAATAAATACAATGAATTACCACCAGCCTCAGTGAATGGAATTAAAAATATGGTTCTGAATTATTATGAAACTAAGAAAGAAGAACTCATTTAGCATTTCAAAAATTCATTGGTTTTGGGTGCATGGTATTCATTGACTCTAGACGAATATATGTCTATACAAAATAAAAGGTATATGAATATAAATGTGCATTCAAAAGACAATCATTGGTCGTTAGGTCTTATTGAGATTAATGGTTCACTTTATAGCAGAAGAACTGAGCAAATTGTGAATGGACTCTTGAAGGAATTTGGTTTGAACTTGGGATGAGGATATTGTTGCCCGCACCACCGATGGAGCAGCAATGATGATTTGGCAAGCAAATTATGCCTAATCATCAACAATGTATGGCCCATTGTATACATCTGTCAGTTATAGATGTACTTTATGAAAAATCAATCAATTATGGTGCCACAGTCTCTCAGTCTCCGAAAGACAATGAAGAAAGACAGCAAGGCATGCTTTATCAAACCGACTTTACCGATGAGCTCATTTATTTCTTCAATCCAATGGCCAATTTGCACAAACTATTAACAAAGTCAAAAAATTTTGCAAGCTTTTTCGAAAATCGCCTACCAAAAATGACATATTACTAAATTTAATGGGAAAAAATATAAACTTATATTAGATTGCAAGACTAGATGGGATAGCACATTCTATATGATTGAAAGATTTTTGAAATTGAAAAATTGCATTCCAAATGCTCTATGTGCAGTACTGTCAACTGAAGCTGTGTCTGACGATGACTGGAAAACACTTGAATTGCTATGTGAAACTTAACGACCAGTTGAAATGATTCTGAAGGCTATAACCTCAGAAGATACAGACTTACTTAAAGCAGTCTTCAATAGAATTTCTGCTTGCTACGCTTGATACAGCAGAAAACCCATTTGCTTTAAAGTTTCACCAAAGCCTTTTGCAGCGTTACAATGCAAGACGAAATTGCCAAACTGTGGCTTTGCTGAGCTATCTACACAACCCCAAAAAGTTTAGGAAAGAAGATTCATGTTCAAGAAATTTTGATTTTCCAAGTAAGCAAGTTTTGAAAAAGCATGCTGAAGAGATTTATCAGAGATTATTTGCAAAACATTCCAAAGGAGTCTTAGCGTTGAATGAAGAAACTGAAAATAAACGAACTGTTCTTTTAGAAGAAAACAAAGACTCGTCTAGTTCCGATGTTGGAGATACACTCACGCGAGAGTATGATAGTGTAATAAAGAGATTAACTGAAGCGCCTTCAAAATATCCAAGTGAATTGGAAATCAGCAAAGAATTGAAAATTTTGGAGGCAACTAGCAGTAGAAGTGAAAAGCTGGAGAAAGTTTATAGAGCGCTGCTGACCATTAAACCAACAAGTGTCCAATCTGAGAGAGTGTTTTCGATCACTGGTCTCTTTAACACAAAAATAAGGTCAAGTCTATCAGGAAAAATGCTTAATATACTGTGCTTTTTAAAGGATCATTTTCAGAAAAAAGCTGAGCAATAAATAGTAAAGTAATTTCCCCAAGCTGTTTTTTTTTTCACATTATTTTTATTTATTTATTATTATAGGGCTTATTATTTTTTTTTGTTTACTATATGAGAAGATTGAATAAAAACTAAGGATTTGAATACAATTTGTAATTTTGTATAATCTCAAGCTGGTTATTTTTTTGGAGCACTTTTAATTTTTTAATTTTTTTTTTACTATAAGAGGTGACAGATTTTGTTTAAAAGATTTGATTACGATTTGTACAATCTACCCAAGATAAAATAAATACCTGTGTTATAAGCTTTTAATTATTTTCCCTAAGTCTGAGAAAATCGATTTTAAGAGGAAACTTCGGTTAAACTCGGTTTTCAAATTTCTCGGTTTTATGCAAGCCCTAATTAGCATTAGTAGAGGCATTTGATGCAAGAAAGCAAGCTTATGCAGCATCATTTTATCATTTTATTTTATTTTTTATTATTCATTTTATTATTTTATCATTTTTATTCTATTTGCTGTTTTGTGTATATTTATTCTTATTGCTTTTATTTAATTACCGTACCACCTATTTCTTTTATTTTGTTTTATTTATTCACTTTTAATATCTTTTATGTTTGTAATAGTATTGTTTCTTTTATTTTAATGCATATGTATGTTTATTTTTAAATCAAACTATTTAATGTTCAAGTCAGTGGTTGCAATACTTTTATCAATATGCATATACCTGATGCCGGAGGTTTCTTCTGTTATAAAATATTATCAGTGCCGAAGGAAACCTCAAAAATGAAAATAATTAAAACCAGTGTTTGGTCTCCAACATTAAGAATGTTGTCAAATGGAAGTGAGATTAACAATTTATTATCGGGAATAAAAACATGGTTATATTATTTTAAATTAAATTTAAAAAACACATGAACTATGAAATATATACAGCATTAATTATTTTGCTGAATTTATTTTATAGTTCAAGTGTAATTTGGTTTCTTAAATTTAATTTAATAATGAGAGATTATAAGGAGAGATTTTATAAGGAGAGATTACTAGTGAGCTCAACTCAGCATTAATTGTGATGCATTTTATTGGGACAAGGGCTTAAAAAGTATATTTTATTTAGTTTTTAATAATTGTATATATTGTGTTTTTCTTGTCACAGTTAAATCTAGCTGTTTTCAAATAATTATGATTTTGTTAATGAATATTAGGTGTTCATTGTCAAACTGATCTTTATTTCTCTGACGTAGTTATTTTTATTTAAGATCCATTTTAAAATAAAATAGCACAAAAGGTTTTTATAAAGTGAAATAGTGGATACAATAGCACCACTTGCCTCGATACATATGAACTTAAAAAAAAAAAAAAAAAAGTTCTTGTTTATACTCCGGCACGACCACCAGGTCAGTGAGTTTACAATAAATCAATCAATATAAATGTAAATCGTATTTAGTAGTCATGGGCTTGAACCCCGGTCTACTCAAAGAGTGTGTGCTACTGCATCCATGCTCCTGACCACTCGGCTACAGTTCAATAATTGTATTCTGTGATAGTATACTGAGTTTGCTGCTTTTCACTCATTTTCACTCATTTGAGAAGTCCAGCCTTGAATCCTGTCGGGGCAAGGATTCAAATCCAGAAAAGCCTATCTCAGATGGAAGGAGATACTTAGGCAATACAATACTTCATTTACTGTACTAATACTATGACTCCACTGACCTTAGTAGTTTTGGATAGTACAATAAATAGTAACACTGTCAGGGGTCAATCAGGTCTTAGCATCAGTACAGTAAATGAATTATTGTATTGCCTAATTTCCATATTGCCACAGTGCAACTATGCATGCAATATGGAAACCAAGAAAAATTAATCTGAAATTCACTGAACAGATATGAATATACACTTCTTATTAACATTGTCTTGAATGTTTATGTATTTTAACATATTTAAAACTGTCTGGGCAGTTTGGTAGTTTCTCCTTTCAATAGTACTGATGCTAAGACCTGATTGACCTTTTTAAAAATTTTTATTAAGATGGATACATTCAAATGAATGTTATGCTTGTTATATCTTCAGAATAGGAGCTTCTTGCTGAAGTACTGTACCGAATACAAGCAAAGAGAAGCATTTGTCCTAATGCTCTGCTCAGCTTAGATATTCTGTTTGAAGGAACACACCCACATGAGTGGTCAGTATAGTTACATAACATTACCAATTTCCAATAATGTAGCTGCAGCTTTGATAAGCATGAAGTTATTAAAAATGGAAGACCTCAATGTGATCTGAAAGAATTAAAAGCAGAAATCAAAAATATGCACAACTTTTCAACAAGAACATTACAAAAAAAGCACAAAATGGCTAACTAGATATTTAAAGAAGAGAAGATGTTCTGCTGCCCTTGCACTTTATGCTCTACAGATGCTAAATATGCTAAACATTACATATTTAATGTTTGTAAATATGGATATGACAGCTTAACATGTTAGCAGCCCAAATGCAAACTTGAGTCAAAAATTCCCCAGGGGCTCACATCTGGTGAGTTTGGGCTAGGTACACCCGGGCTCCTGAGCTGGATATCGTCATTCTTCTCTTTCTTGGTGATTCCCCTCTACTTCTGACTCTCTCTCTCTCTGACTCTCTCTCTCTCTCTCTCTCTCTCTCTCTCAGGGTAACTCAGAAATTTTTTTTGGCTGGTGCAGCAAAAGCCTCAGGCTTCCTTGCACCGTATGGCTAATAATAATAATAATAATAAAAAAAACCTGAAATTTTTATGCCTTAATACACATACGCATCCATTCAACTGAGGTCAATAAATGAGCACTGTAAAAGGAAAGGCACATGAAATGAATAACCGAGCAATACTGGCACACTGATCGAACCATGGGCTATTGCATTATAGCTGGGATGGATTTTGCTTAGCATCAATCACACTGTCTAGAGAGCACTATAAAAGCTGTATCCCTGGTTCACAGTTTTGCATGTTATTTGCATGTTATTTGCTTATATTGAAGTTAATTTATCTAGTTTAGTATTTCTGCAAGAAGAAATGGTAATTTTTTTTAAAGATTATGCTTTCTGAATTTCAGTTCTTTATTTAGTTTGTGAAAAACAAAACATCACCCTTAGTGTGTCTACTGATAATATTTTGGTAAAAAGTGTTTCCTATAAAATTTAGCCCTAAAGGGTTGTTATATTGGACACACAGCCTGGGACATCAGGACTGAAAAGGAACAGGGACAGACAGTACGTTGAAGCTGATAACATTGATTCACCTCTTTATAATATGCCATCTGACACTGAAATAGAATTCTATTCAATTGGTGCAGATTCTGAATCTTTTTCAAATGCATCCATTGATGTTAGAACAATACAAACAACAGATGCCAGTATTACTCAGAGTGATTATTCTTCTCAGATGAAATGCGTTTACTGAAAAGCAGTCCTACTTTATCCAGCACCTCAAGGCACACATAAAGGACCATTGCAAATATAAAAAAGGCAGCAAATGTGTTAAATAATCCTCATAAAGCACCTCAGTGCCACAAATGTTCTCAAAGCTGCGTATCTTGTTCGTTCAACTTTAAAAATTTGGAAAAACTCAAAATTAAATGTTTTTTAACTAACCCATTTTCAAAAATTTGAACAATCAGGAAATTGAACATTAAAGATCGGTCCAAACTAGAATATATTAGTGCAGTGTAATATTGGACTCTTTTCTTGACCATCAAGATGGTTAAGAAAAGGATCCAATATTATCTTGCACTTATTTCAAAAAAATAAAAAAATCATAACAGAAAGATTCTTTCATTGTCTACATCAGCAAATGTCATTTTTAAGCCACAAGAGCATTGCAGAAGTGAACAAATCTATATGCCTCAATAAACAAGGCATTATTTTTGTTAGGAAAAGCCTTTTATTGCTGATTACAGTTCATAGTTTTTTTTTTCTTTGCAAATAATAATATAGGCATATTTTAAGAAAGAAATAAGATGTAAAAGTTTTAAAAAATTCTTACATTTACATATAGAAGCAGAAATATTCACTATATCTGCTACAGTATGTTTCAGAATGTAGAAAAGTTTGCTGATATAAGAATTTTGCCTCTGAGAGAGAGAGAAGGTTGAATTTTATTATATAATTCATTTACATTTTCATTGCCTGCTGCTTATTATTATCACTAATTTCAATATATTTTATATAAAAACAAGAATAACTAAATATATCTGCAAGCATTTACAAGTATAAAGAAATTTAAGAATTTCTTAGAAGTAAATCTGTCAGTTTATTCAGTTTAATATTACACAAGAACAAATTACTTGATAACACTTACTCTATATTTTGAAAAAAAAAAAAATAAAACTTCACTGTTGTTTTTTTTTGAAAAGATTGTTTCCAATCATTTTTCTAATGCTGATTTCAAAAATGACTTCCATTTGTTTCCATCATGTCAGGTTTCTTCAAAAATCACAAAAGAAAATATGATTTTTCACAAATTTTTATTAATTTTGACAAAATTTGTGCACTAAAATGTAACAAAATGCTACTTTTCCAGACTTTTATATTTAAATACATGTTGAAAACACTATCAAAAAGTCCACTAATCATTACCTCTCATTTTAAAAATTGATCAAAGAAAATTTTCATTTCTTTGATTTTTCTTGCAGATCCTTCTACTTTATAGTCCCTCTTCAGCATCCAGCAATAGTCAGCTATCATACTGACATTTCACTTCCTCTCTAATGTCCTGGTAAAACCTCTCACCCTGTTCTTCACAAACACTTCCTAGATTTTCTGAGAAGTAGTTAATGTGGGAGTGTAAAAAATGTACCTTGGAACTCATGTTACAGCCCAACTTCTTGAAGTTTGCCAACATATTTTCAACTATATTCTTATAGTCTGGATCCTTTTTGATCCCGAAGAAGTTGTCAGCAGACCTGAAGCTAATCCATGCCTGTTTCTCTCTTTCATTCATAGTTCCCCAAAATCTTGGTCCCTCATCAGGTTATCTACATGTGGGATTAGTCTAATGGCAGATGGAATATTAGATATACAATGCCATTCTTACTCTTTGCACTGTATCCCTTGATGTTAACTAAGCAAAAGTAACAGTCGTCAGTGGTTTGTAGGCTCCTGTCAAATCATGGGAATTGCAAATGGCATAGCTTTCATTATAACCTTTTTCCACAACCCCAATGCTTCAACACAGGTTCAGCAAACTTTATGTAGAGCCCATTGGCCACTCCAAAATAAGCACAATACACATTTTTTACAATTCTGTAATATCTTGTCTTTGCTTGAGGACTACATAACTTCCACAAATATAACAAAATAAGTCCAGACACTTGCGTGAAGACATTTTAGACAAATTAAAAAAGTAATTGTTCAGACACTTACATGAAGACATTTTACTCACTTTTCAGTACAAGTTTGACATGAAAACCTCAAAAATAAACTGAGCTCACACTGATAAACCCTGCTGCATAGAGCTCTCAAAATGAAGAAAATGCCAACATGTGAAGATTTAGTTTACAAATTCCCAGCATTTACTCTTAACCCAGTACATTCTATAATACAACTCATGACATGACATCAACATAAGTGATTTATGAAAAAATGGTACATGACAGAATAACATTTCTGAAATCAGCATAAAAAACTGAGTTAAAATCAGCTATCAGTTTACAAACGTTAAAACCATGCAGATTGGTGTAATCAATCTTACATGTATAGTATTCAATATTTAGGGAAGGACCATGGGAATGAATCATATCACATGGAATAATTGTTTTAAATTACCTGAAGAGGGCTCCCAGATGGAGAATATATAGAGCCATCGCTACTGTTGCCTGCAGTATGTCGAGACATCACAGGACTGTGGGTGTACAGAGGAGTATTGGTCATGTATCTTCCCATCAGAGGACTTTGTGCTGGAGAGTATGAAGATCGTGAACTGGAACTACTAGTTGGCCTTGTTAAAACAGGGCTAGGACTTTGGCTACAATGCTCTCTACAAGCAATTATATGTCTAGTTTGAGCAGGGCTCTGATGGTTAACTAAATGGGATTCTGAATTTTGAGAAAAGAAAAAATATATGTTTTGGAAAAATTGATTAAATAAGTATTATTTTTAGTCAAATTAAATTTTAGCTTTTAATTCCTTGCAGATAAGATATTATCAGTGATGTTTCATATTAGTCTTCATTTTTAAAAGAGAGAAATACAGCTGAATGGTTATTTGAATAAATCCCACATTGATATACTTATGATCACTGCAACCTAGTGGTTCCTTTACTTGAAGGTATAATGCTGTTGATAAGCAGATTATTATTATTATTATTATTAGCCTTAAGGTGCAAGGAAGCCTGAGGCTTATGCTGTACCAGCCGGGGAAAAAAAAAAAAAAAAAAAATCCTTCCCGTGTTACCCTGAGAGAGAGAGAGAGAGAGAGAGAGAGAGAGAGAGAGAGAGAGAGAGAGAAGTGGAAGGGAATCACCAAGAAAGCAAGAAAAAGAAGAATGATGATATCCAGCTCAGGACCCTGGGTTTCCAAGCCCATACTCACCAGATATGAGCCCCTAATTTTTCATGTTACCTGTCTAACATGTTGGTGTAGAGATCAGTCATCTACCCTATTCAGAAATATTTCATTACTGATGAATATTGGGAAAGTTAAAATCCTCCATGATAAGGTGTTCTGATTTACAGTCCACTCTATTTGTCTTGTATAGTTGTTCATTATATTAATCACGGTCATTTGACCTATAACATATTCCTATTGTTATTTTTGTTTTCCTAGTGTCCTTGTCATACCACAATGACAATACTGCACTGGCATCTTGTGGCTATTTTAGAATCTATGTGCTTCTTAATCAAGAAGCATATCTCATTCTTCATGCATTGTAGTTTATCTTTTGACCTTCCTCTTCTCCCCCACCCCTCCTCTTTCTGTTCACTTGGATGTTAGAGTGGATATATGAGGATAAATACAGACATCAAGATAAATACAGACATGTATACACATTATATAGGGTGGCCACTGAAAGACTGAAGGGTTTGAAAAAGTCATAACTTGTTCATTTTTAATCTTTTTTATTTTCTTTTTTTTACAGGTTATAGAGCATCCCTTGGAGATTAAAATGTGGCCACTGAAAGACTGACCACCCTTTCAGAATCTTCTGAAGCGATGTTCTGGCGATGCCTAGTTGAGCAGAGCGACGACAGGCAGAGGCAGATGGATCCTCAAGGACACTCTGCTGTACAGCTTCCACCCCTGCGTCAGTGCACACAGTGTGCTTAGGACCGCTTCCTGGAAGATCGCCGACTGATCCAGTTCTTTCAAACCGGGCGATTAGGTTCCGAATCATGTTATCGCTAGTAGAACTTTAAAATGTTGCCGGTATTTTCTCTGAGTTTCAATAATTGATCTTTCACTGGAATAGAAAAACCCAACGAGTTTTACTCGTTGCTGGACATCATACGTAGCCATTTTAATCTTCAAGGGATGCTCTATAATCTATAAAAAAAGAAAATAAAAAAGATTAAAAATGAACAAGTTATGACTTTTTCAAGCCCTTCAGTCTTTCAGTGGCCACCCTGTACTTACCATATTCTGCTCACCCAATATCAAATTCACATATTGGGGGTGCAGAATTTGAAGAGTGGCACATGTTTCAAACATTTCTATTATGTCAGCATTTGATAACAACCAGTACTTCAAATTTATTTAATATACTTCTAGCATTAATATATAAACAAGTAAATGTGTGCCTATATGTGTTTCAGTAACTTGAGCACAGTCCACATATCGTTCATCACTTATGAACCTTTAGTAGGCCTTCTAATCCACCTCCTGCTTCCCAGGCAACTGCATATCAAGAATCAATTCTGCCTCTGCTTATGGCTGCCAGTAAACAATAGTTCATGTAGCTCCTTCCTTACCAAAAAAAACTATCAGTTTTCTGAATTGGCTTTTAACTCTGGCTTGTATTCTGTATTCAACTCTGGCTTGAATAGTATCAGCAAATAATCTTACATCCCCCCCTTTTACTCATTTAGTGTATCCCACCTCTATAAAAAGCCCTTTGTTAACAAGAGTATACCATACTGAGGAAAAAACTATCCCATGAGTCTTTCAGCCATTCCAGGGCTGAACTGGAAAAGTTCTTATTATAATCTCCTTCCTATTGTCTTGGAAAAGTTTCAGGTACTTTGAAATTCAGCCCTCACTCATGGCTTTTTTTTTCAACATTGCCTTGTACCTGTTAAATAAAGCCTCAAACTGTCTATGCATGACAAGTTCCCCCCCCCCAATTTCATTCCTTCAATGACACATTTGTCCATCAAAATGCTAAATTTCTGTTCAATTTCCTCTCTCCCTGCACGTAGCACACACAAAAGCAACTTTTGTTACATTATGTCTAGCTACGCTCAGTTCTGCCATCAAGGGTTTTAGAAGGATGGAGAAAAAGTATTTCTTCATCCTTCTCAAATAGCCTTCTCTACTGTTTAAGTTCTTCCTTATTTTAGATTACCTTAGTCATGGTTTTTAACACTTTCCTGATACTTCTCATATCTTCCTTTCAAAATCTACCCAAGATTTTTCTTTAGCCTGCCTCACACACATCTTAATCCTCTTGCCTATTTTTTTTTTTTACAATCCAATAGGGATTTGTTAGTTCTATTTGACAGAGTTTTATATATATATTTTATTATTATTTTTTTTTTTCTAACTGCTTCTGACTTTCTATGTTTATAAACCTTCTCCCCACATATCTATTTCACATTTTTTCCCTAGTTTTCATAAATTTTTGCCATTCTTTATCTATTTATCAGGATCAGGGCTCCCACTCCTGGGTTTTTCCACCCAGATCTGGGTTTTTTGATTGTCATCTGGGTTGATAGGTTTTTTTCACAAAAATATCTCATTATCTGGGTTTTTTCGGTAATTTTTAATTTTAAGTCAAAATTTATTTTTATTTCTTGTAAATACAATAAAATTTAATACATTTAATAACAGTTTACAATTTTCTTAATTTTATATTCTAATCATAATTTGTAATATCTCAAGTGCTTGTACAAAATACTACAAATGTAAAAGGATTTCAAACTTTTCGCAGGGTTCTACACTATGAAATTACGCTTACATGTTCATACATGTAAGCATACATGATCGTGCTACTAACATGTATGCGCAGCCTATTGAGCAGGCGGAAGGCGGTCTTTACTGCACAGTCTTTTGTGATCGTTCGTGGTATTATTGCATTATTTGGGGTGATTTTTACATTTATGCGTATACTACATACAGTGATATAATAAATTTAAATTGTAGTGACTATTTCTATTTTATGTTAATGGATTAGTGATTTATTTTTTATTTTATAGAACATTTTAAATAAGATAATTGCTAATTAGCCATACCCACAAATTGCCCACAATGTCTGAAACTTGTTCCCCACAGAGAAAGATGAGTAAACATTAGCATTAGCATTAGCATTAATAGAGGCATTTGATGCAAGAAAGCAAGCTTATGCAGCATCAGCCAAAAAAAAAAAAAAAACCCACTTCCACTTCACCCCTCTGTTCGTTCAAAATACCTGTCCAGCTGAGCCTTAAACTTATTTAGGCTATCAACCTCCACCACAAGGGATGGAAGTCTGTTCCACCAACCAACCACCCTCTGGCTAAAGGCAAATTTCCGCACGTCTATCCTACATCTGCCTTTCCTCAATTTGAATTTATGCCCTCTCAGGTGATTCCTCTGAGCTAGAGGAAGAATCCCATCAGCATTGAGCATGCTTAAACCATTCAAGGCTTTATACACCTCTATCAGATCACCTCGCTAGTGCCTAGTCTCCAGACACTGTAATTTGCAAAACTTAAGCCTTTCTTCGTAAGAAGAAAGGCTTATGTTTTGCGTAAACGGTGGTATACTCAAAATTTTAGAAATGAATGGTTAGAAGATCTGGAATTAAAGGATTGGTTGAAAGAAGACAGTAATGAAAAAGGTGCATCTTACTGTATTTGTTGTGATATGAAATTAAAGAATGCCAATAAATCGATGTTACTAGCGCATAAAAATACAGTTAAACATAAAAAAAAGTGCAAATATTGCTAAGACAAGTTCAACGTTAGACACGTTCTTCACAAAACGTAAACCTACGAGAATGAAGAAGTAGCAAAGGCAGAGTTAACAATTGCTGCACTCATTTCTGAGCATAATGTTCCATTTGCGCAATGTGATCACCTTATAGAAGCATGTAAGAAAGCATTTCATGATAGCAATATTGCAAAACAAGTTCAGATGAAGGCGACTAAAGTCTCTTATCTTATACAATATGGCATAGCCTATCATGAAAAATTATACATTTCTAACATATGCAGAAACAACAAGTTTTTTAATGATAATAGATGAAAGTACAGATTTATCTTTATCGCAAGTTCTAGCTGTTGTTGTTAGATATTTTGATATTCAAAAACTTGATGTTGTAGATGTGTTACTTGACACTGCTTGTGTCGAAAATGGTACTTTAGAAGGGCTTTATCAAGCTGTAAAAGATCTTTTCATAGGAAAAAACATTCAAATAAGTAATCTCGTTGGCTTTGATAGTGATAAATGTGCCACTATGATGGGTACTAAGAGTGGGTTCCAGTCATTGCTAAAAAAGGATGTACCATCAGTATTTATAATGGGATGTGTTTGCCATTCTTTTGCATTATGCGCTAGTCATTCAGTCAAGGTACTACCATCATATCTAGAAATATTTATAAAAGATATCTCTTGTTATTTTTTCCGTAGTAGTAAAAGATTAAACGAGTTCAAAATGATTCAAGATGTTGTAGATACTAAGCATAAAATCCCCAAATTAGTACAAACACGTTGGTTATCCCGTGGCAATGTAATAAAAATTATTATTGAGCAGTGGGATGCGTTAGTTCTTTATTTTCAGTCTCAATCAAAAATTGATAAAATCGATGGTGCAGGGAATATTTACAATACTATGATCACCAAAGGAACTAAGCATATGTTGTTGTTTTTAGGATATGTACTGGAGAAAATAAACTGCCTGAATATTGAATTTCAATCTGAGCATTTCAGATTGCACTTACTTCATTCAATGGTTTCAATTGAGTATAAAAATATTCTTAGATTTTTCATAAAAGAAGTCATTACTTCGTGCAAGCTGGTCGAAATTGATCCAAGCAATGCAATAAATCATAAGCCTCTGAATAAAATATATTTGGGAGGCCGTTGTATGGCCTTATTAAATTCAACACCGCTTGGTGACAGTGAAAGCAGGTTTAAAAATGATTGTTTAAAATTTCTTGTTGAACTTTGTATGGAAATCAGAAAAAGATTTCCTCTAAATGATGGAATTATCGCCAGTCTCAATGTTCTTGACCCAGCAGTGATACATGATTGTGCCAATTCGCCACGCTCAATTTTCCATTTAGCAATGCAGTTCCCTCACCTTGTTTCTGAAGACAAACTAGATCTTCTAGATGATGAATGGAGATCATTTCGTTTAAATCAAGATTTAGATTTCTCTTACAAAACCATCCCTGAGTTTTGGTATCTGTTACGTAATGTAAAAGATGGCTTTAATAATTCTAAATATGAGATTTTATCTAACTTTATGACCAGTCTATTTTACCTCACTCTTCGGCAAGCATAGAAAGAATATTCTCCCAAGTAAACCATATAAAAACAAAAGCCACAAACTCCCTTAAACCAGAAACTGTGAAAAATCGACTAATGGCAAAACAGGCGATAAATAGATCTAATCAAAATTGCTATACATGGAAACCTAAATCAGAATTGGAAAAAGAAGTCATACACGGAACTTGTCATAAAAGATACGAAGAACGTTTGAAAAAAATGAAAGAACTTCAAAAAATAAATGTGGAGGGAACTGAATGGGATGAAAATTCTGATTACAATTAAATAAAAGATATTTTTGCATGGTAAGTTTTATCTTATTTGTGTTGCTATACTATATGATGAAAACTAGGTTTTTTTTTGGGTTTATTTAAGTTGCAATCTAAGTTTTTTTTAAATTTGTGAGTGGGAGCCCTGATCAGGATATTTCAGAGACTGCTGGGAGTCATTGCGGTACAAGTAAACAAGATTTTTCTTTAGCCTACCTTACACACATCTTAATCCTCTTACCTATTTTTTTTTAACAATCCAATAGGGATTTGTTAGTTCTATTTGACAGAGTTTTATATATATATTTTATTATTATTTTTTTCTAACTGCCTCTGACTTTCTATGTTTATAGACCTTCTCCCCTTACCTATTTTATGGGTTGTGTTAGGATAGCTAAGAATAGAAACAGGTGCATGTATACTTGCGTTTACACCAAAGCTAGGAGTTTGGTAAATAAATTTGATGAATTTGAGGTATTGCTCAAAGCATCAAAGGCAGATATTGTTGGGATATCAGAGACGTGGTGTCACACAGATATAAGGAATGCAGAACTGGAATTTGGGGAGTACGGAAAGTCTACGGAAAGGATAGACAGGATAAGAAGGGAGGAGGGGTTATGCTATTAGTTAAGAAACACATAAAATCCAAGGAAGTGAAGCCAGTCGACATCACTGGA
The DNA here is from genome assembly GCF_048544385.1 of Mastigoproctus giganteus. Lineage (NCBI taxonomy): Eukaryota > Metazoa > Arthropoda > Arachnida > Uropygi > Thelyphonidae > Mastigoproctus > Mastigoproctus giganteus. The sequence continues at coordinate 196,640,665 of NC_143578.1, read as the reverse complement.
CAGTGCAGTGTCGAGTCAGTTTGGTGTGACATAAGCATTGGGAGATCAAAATTGAGAGTAGGAGTGTGCTATAGGCCTAATGACTCTGATGAGTATAATAAGAAACTGTACAGGGAAATAGAGTGGGCCAGTACATCAGAGAGTCTTATAATGGGGGATTTTAATTTGCCAGATATTGACTGGAATTTGTCGGTTGGTCACTCACACACTAGCAAGGCTTTTGGGGATTTATTGGATGATTGTTTTCTACATCAGCATGTTTGGGAGACAACTAGAGGGAGTAATACTCTTGATTTGATTATCAGTAGTGATTCTTCATGCATTAAGAATCTGCAGATAAAGGAACCACTAGGTGGCAGTGATCACAGTGTGCTGAAGTGGGATTTACTCAAAGAGGTAACTACCATCAGGGATAAAGGGTAGAGTTATTGTTTTCGTAAAGGCGACTACGATGGTCTGAAACAGTATTTAAATTCTATACAGTGGGACCAACTGAAGATGTTACCAACAGCAAATTCGAAATGGGACGCATTCAAAGAACTTATCTTGGAAGCTACTAGGCTTTACATACCATCTAAGAAATATTGTTCAAAGTTTAGGCCTAAATAGATGTCAGATGAACTAATGAGACATATCACAGAGAAGAAAAATGCATGGGATACATATAAATTAACACGTGACACAGAAGCCTATGATATATACAAGTTAATCTGTAACCAAGTTACAAAGGAGGTTAGGCAGGCAAAGGCAGATTATGAGAAATCTTTGGCAAAGGATGCAAAGAAAAACAGCAAAGAGTTCTTTACTTATGTAAACTCTAGAAGGAAGGGGATGAATCAGTTTGGTCCACTTGATATCGATGGTTCAACTGTTGATGATCCTGCTCAGGTAGCTAACAAACTAAATGAATATTTTGCATCGACATTCACACATTAGGAGTTGTTCAGCGAGGGGAATGCCAGAGGTGTATTCAACTCTGGCAGTAAGCTAGAGAATCTTGTAATAACTGAGAGTAAAGTGGAGGAGAAATTGTTGAAGATAAACACAAGAAAGGCACCTGGGGGTGGAAGGGATCTATCCAGTTATATTAAAGGAGGCAGCAAAGGAAGTAAGCAAACCCTTAGCCATAATTATGAGAGCTTTCTTGGACTCAGGGAAGGTACCCACAGACTGGAGATGTGCAAATAAGACTCCAATTCACAAAGGAGGATCAAAGGCTGACACAAGTAATTATAGACCTGTGAGTTTAACTTCTGTTCCAGGAAAATTAATGGAGGCACTGGTTAAAGAAGCACTGCAGGATCATCTAGACAAGACTTCAGTTATAGCTCGGACACAGCATGGTTTTGTTAAGGGGAAATCTTGCCTGACCAATTTGATTGGATACTATGATGCAGTCACAAAAGAACTGGATGCAGGGAATAACTTTGATATTATATACTTGGATCTTAGAAAGGCTTTTGATACTGTTGCACATGGAAGACTGCTGCACAAATTGGAGCAGTGTGGCATTGGAGACAAATTGCTGCTATGGATAAAGGGGTGGTTGAGGGGGAGAAGACAGATAGTGGTAATAAATGGACACTGCTCATCGTGGACTAATGTTAATAATGGAGTCCCTCAGGGTTCAGTGTTGGGTCCATTATTGTTTTCTGTATTTTTAAATGATATTGGTGATGGTATCTCAAGCTTAATGTCCAAGTTTTCAGACGATACAAAGGTTGGCAGGGTTGTCAAGGACACTACTAACACTATGCTGCTGCAATAGGATCTGGAAAGGTTGAGAAGATGGGCTGAGAGGTGGCAAATGAAGTTTAACATTGACAAATGTAAAGTACTACATATGGGAAACAGCAACCCCAGAGCAATGTATCAACTCTGTGGTACTACACTGACAAGGGTAGAGAATGAAAAGGACCTGGGGGTAATTGTGCAGGCAGATATGAAGTTCTCTGAGCAGTGCAGACAGGCTGAAAGAGTAGCTCATGGTGTCTTGTCAATGATATACAGGAATTTTTCTAGCAGGGATAAGGAGGTGATTATTCCCTTGTATAAGGCAATGGTCAGGCCACACCTTGAGTACTGTATACAGGTCTGGAGGCCTCATTTCAAGAAGAATGTAGAGCTGCTGGAATGAGTACAGAGAATTGCAATAAGATTAGTGAATGGAACAAAGGGTTGCTCTTATGAAGAAAGGCTTAAGTTTTGCAAATTACAGTGTCTGGAGACTAGGCACCGGCGAGGTTATCTGATAGAGGTGTATAAAGCTTTGAATGGTTTGAGCATGCTCAGTGCCGATGGGATTCTTCCTCTTGTTCAGAATAATCACCTGAGAGGACATAAATTCAGATTGAGGAAAGACAGATGTAGGATAGATATGTGGAAATTTGCCTTTAGCCAGCGGGTAGTTGGTTGGTGGAACAGACTTCCATCCCTTGTTGTGGAAGTTGATAACCTAAATAAATTTAAGGCTCAGCTGGACAGGTATTTCGAACGAACAGAGGGGTGAAATGGAAGTGGGTTTTTTTTTTGGCTGATTCTGCATAAGCTTGCTTTCTTGCATCATATGCCTCTACTAATGCCTAATGCTAATGCTAATAAGATGGTGGTAGCTTCCAATCTCAGATTCTCTATATACACCTTGTGTCTTCATCTAGTTGTTAAAATCCACTTCTATGATGAGCCAGTCAATTATGCTATATGCTTTTCTTGTTTCTGTTACATTAAAAAACTCATATTACTAAAAATAAATTTGCCTCTGAAACCATATAGAGATACTCAGCTTTTTACATTAAACCTTTGCCATATATGGTATTCTGCTGTTTATACAATATTTTATATTGATTGAGGTTCTTTCCACATTAATATATTATGTGTAATAAGTGAAAATAGTTCTTTATCTCTGTTGCATACACTGAATAAATTTTTTTTATGTTTCATTGCTGTTTAAGTATTGTACACAAAGTAATAAGAATGTTTGAAATAAAATATCCTGAAGAGTACTAAAAAATGACAATGACTTACCATAAGGTGAATTATGTGCATAGGGAGGAGGTCTATCAGTAAAAACTGGTATATATCCACTATTAGTAAAAGGTAGGCACAAACTCTTAATTAGGCTAGACTGAAGATGTGCTGGGCTAGAGTTTCCACTACTGTTATTACTGTTGATTTTTGCAATGCCATTGCTATCACGGCTGTCTCTTTCTAAACAATCTACCTAGAAAATAATGGTGTAATAAATTATTTTTAGAGTAAACAACTTAAAAAAAATAAAAAATGTACAAAGAAACTTATTTTAGCCCAACAGTAGCATCCTTTTCACTGACAGGACCAGCAGAAAAATATTTAATTCTTGTGACTCACTGGTTGGAAATTAGTAGCTGGTGCCTTATTCTTGGATCCACTTATACTGTTCTTTTGCTTTGAGAAAGACGAGTGGCCCTGAGACAGTATCGATGAATGAAGTAATGTAGACGTTATTGTTCACATTATTCCAAACTTTCTGTGTCCAGAAAAGTTCATTGTTTAGTGAAACACTGCTTTATTATTATTATTACTAGCCATATGGGGCAAGAAAGCCTGAGGCTTATGCTACACCAGCCAAAAAAAAAAAAATTTCTGAATTACCCCGAGAGAGAGAGAGAGAGAGAGAGAGAGAGAGAGAGAGAGAGAGAGAGAGAGAGAGAGAGAGAGAGAGAGAGAGAGAGAGAGAGAGAGAGAGAGAGACAAGGGAATCACCAAGAAAGAGAAGAATGATGATATCCAGCTCAGGACCCTGTATGTGCCAAGCCCATACTCACCAGATGTGAGCCCCTGGGCTTTTCATCACAATGACATGTTTTTCACTACCAAAAGGTTCTTAAAGTTTGCCATTCACCTATATGAGAATTATCACAAATAAGAGAAATTCCGGTACAATTTGCTGCCACAACCAATAAATTAGCTAACCCCAGTGCATCTGCATTCTAGGGTAGTGTGAGTAAAGTATCCTGTATTACCAAAAAAGGCCAAAATGTTATTCTGATAGGTAGCATGTATCATGACAGTAGAACTGATGCTTTGAGGAGGGAAGAAAAAAAAAAAGAACCACAATGTGATATTTTAAAATTCTATGGGGAAGGGGGGGGCTGACACATTTGGACAAGTTGTGGGGACTATGTATGATATCAGCCAGAATACTATTCACTGGTCCATGGTGATTTTTTTTTCCCCAATGAATTTAGAAGGCATAAATTTGCAAGCTCCTCAATGTGGGCACCTGTATGCAGTGAGGGGGATCTCCCATTGGCACTGCTGGTCCTCCAGATTAGCATCACCGGGATCCAATGCCCACAGCCTAGGTTCTAGGCTAACAAAATGGGAATCTGGCATGTTTGCTGTGCGCTGCGATCCATGCAAATTCAGAAAGGGGGATCTGGTGATTCAGGGTCCCAGCTTCAACACATCACTTTGGCTCCTGCTTTGACAAGACAGATGATCCTGGATGGCTCGGCCAGGATCAGCTGGCTAGTGCATTTGCTTGCAAGAGTCAACCATGTCAGTGCCATGCCCTTACTCTCATGGTTCTAGAGAGAGAGAGAGAGAGAGGATTCAGGCTGGTAGAGGTGTAGATATAGTGTCTGGTAGCCCCGACATCCCACTCCCGGGCACATTTATTGCTTGCCAGGTAGTGGGTGCCCTAATTGGGCTCCATGGTGGGTGGTAAGATTGGGCCACAGAACAAACATAAAAATCCTGATTCTGATAGTCTATAAATTTTTCTTCTGAGACCCTAACAAGGTCCCAACCAGAAAATTATACCACTGACACGGAAAATGTTATCTCAGCTAAAAGACCTGGAACTGAAGATACATCAGGTTAAACTCCTCAATACTTGATTGTACATTCCACCAGTAAAAATTCCACCAATAGGAAAAATGTCACCCTTCTTCATCCAGAAGGATTTGGAAGAAATAGCAGGACTCAGAACAGCTTCAAGAAATATCTATTGAGGGAATACCACTTGTAGTAACACCTCACAAGACACTGAACTCATCCCAAGGCATAATCTTGGAATGGAACCTTCTCGAAGTGCCCAAGGAGGAAATCTGTTCAGAGCTAAAAGCCCAAGGAGTGACAGCTGCAATACGTAGGGATGGGAATCTAGTCCAGACTAGAAACATCATCCTTAATTTTAATACACCAATGTCTTCTAATGAGGTTAAAGCTAGTTATATAGATGCACAATATATTCATGTTCCAAACCCATTAAGGTGCTTCAAGTGCCAGAAATATGGACATTCACAAATGGCTTGCCATGGTGCCCTAGCATGTGCAAAATGCAGTGCAAAAAGACCACAAGATTACATCATATAAAGTGGCAAAACCCACCTGCATTAACGGTCAAGGCAAGCACCCTGCCTACTCTCGAGCATGCAAGAGGAGGAAGGAGGAAAAGAAAATACGACAACTAAAGGCAGAGCTAAACATCTCACACCAGGTGACCAGTAAAGCAGTTAAACTGGTAAACAACAATAAGACAACATATGCTGAAAAGGTTGCCAAGAAATGTTCATTTGGGACTCAAATGGAAATGACCATGCCACCTAAAGAGTTATTTATGCCCATTGCCCATTATTTACTGAACTCAGAAAAACTAACACAGAAAAATCAGTCAGCTGCCATTCCAATTTCACTACCTCCTTCTGCCCCAGCACTCCCAAAATTGAATACTAAATTAACAGTACAGAAAACTGGACTTCCCATGCCAATGCAAGAAAAAATGGACGTTGAAAACAAGGAGGTGTGTGATGATTCAGTCTTGGAACTCTTTGCAAAGGAAGAACTGGACATAGGACAGCATCCATACTTCCCAAAAAAAGATAAATTCGAGACTTAAAAAAAAAAACTATGCCTTCAAACACTTTGGAAGCTGACTAACAAGCTGATCCACCAAGCACACTATGGGCTAAGTTCCTATGGAAGAATTGTTGTGGATTCCAGCAAAATGCAGAAGACATCAAGGCATTCCTGCAAAAGCATGAAGCAGCATGCTTTTGCAGGAATGCCTTACAGAGACTTATCTAAAGACAAATGATGACCCCACCATGTATAACATCACAATTTTTCGTAAGGATAGAATTGTGGATGGTCCTGCTCGTGGAGAAGTCACTATCGTTGTGGGCAATCAGACCCATTTCAGCCTTTGCTACTTACATCCAAGCATAGAGGCTGCCTTACAGTGGGATTTTTGTTAACAATCTGCTCTATTTATTTGCCACTGGGACTGGCATACCCAAAAAGACCTTAGTGATCTTATAAAGCAGTTACCCCCCCCCCCCTTTCTTACTTCTTGGAGATTTTAATGGACATAACACCCTGTGGGGTAGCAACCTTCATGAATAATGTTGGCCGGTCAGTCCCCTATACAGACTACAGGTAACTAATCCACAATAAGATTTATTCGCAGTGGCAAGGTCTTGGAAATTGGATTGGAAAGATCTTGGAAAGAAAGCTGTTCTTAAGAAAAATAAAATTATGGTGGTAAAAATAAGCACAGAAAGTGATATATTGCTATTTTATTTCTATTTCAGCCATGCAGAATGTTTATGTAGTGAATATCACAAGAACCTTGGAAAAATGTATTCGGATGATTATGTTACTACTTCACATTTATATCTGTCACATATACAGGAAAAATTAATAGAATATTTTTTCATTGTAATACATTAATTTCAAAGCATTTTTTTTGCAAATATTGGCTTAATTTATGCAATTAATGCCTTTTCAACCTTAAATCTGGCAGAGATTAAATGTTTCATCTTTCTATTTTATGTCACCAACATTTTTCTGAAAAATTTAAGTACAGTTAATAAACTTTTTATCTCATTAAAACTAATGAGCATTTTAGTGACAAGACATCATCTTTATGCAGTAGAACCTCATAAATCTGGCATTCCAAAATCCAGAATTATCAAAAAACTGGTACTTTTTTAAAAGTACACTTTTAAAAATTTTGCCCCTAGTTGCCTATCCTGCCATTTTTGCTTGAACACACTACTCACTCAGTTTCTGTACAGGCGAAATTAACTCCTTTGTAGTGGATCATTGGTATCCACTGAGAATAAGTAACTGGTGAGTATGAGCTAGGCACACCCACGGTTCTGAGCTGGATATCATCATCATTATTATTATTATCATTAGCCATATGGTGCAAGGAAGCCTGAGGCTTTTGCTGCACCAGCCAAAAAAAAAAATTTCTGAGTTACCCTAACAGAGAGAGAAAGAATCAGGAGTAGAAAGGGAATCACCAAGAAAGAGAAGAATGGTGATATCCAGCTCAGGACCTTGGGTGTGCCAAGCCCGTACTCACCAGATGTGAGCCCCTGGGGTCACATCTGGTGACCCCCCAGGGGCTCACTCAGTTTCTGTACAGGCGAAATTACAGCACCGTCATTGGAGTATCAGTTTTGTAATACAAACATTGACTATTTTTGTGGCCTAAATTAATATTTACACAACTGCTTGAAACAGTAGTATAGTGAAATGATGTACTAATCTTGATCGTGAAAAATAAGAAGGCCTACAAGAAAATTCCAAGGTTTTGTATTCATGAGACCTAACTTATATTTAATGAATTTATTAAATATTAAGTCAGTAGAGTCCAATTGTTCAAAAAAGTCACTAAAAGGTGCAAATTCTAGAACCAATTTTCACACAGCAAATGAAGACATGTCCAATTATCAGCTGACCAACACACGTTGGTACATGTTATGAATTAGTTTTTATGGTTATGTCCATTGGGTGGTACCAGAAAATCTGAAGCCCACATCAAATAATACGGAGCTATTATGATATCTTAAATAAATACTTTACAAGCTAAAAACCTTTTAAAACACAATTTAAAACCTTTGAAAGCACATTAAAACAGGCATCTCCTTGTATAATACTGTATTTTGGGTCTAGATAGCTACATTATAAACAAAACATATAAATTGATAAGTATGCAGTGTTCTCTCTTCAAATTTGACCACGTTAGTTTTAAAAATTTAGTTATAAACTTTGGATTTTAACGTTTTATACAATAGCACCCGGCTAAGAAGTTTTCCAAGGGAGTGGAGGTTTAGAAGTTCTTACGGGAAAATGACCTAAGGGTATCAAATATTAACTACACAAATAAAAATGAAAAGATACATATACATAAGTTAAAGATCATTTTTATCAGAATTTATAAATATTTTACTCTGCCTATGGGAAACATTTTAAACTGAGGATTTCTAATTGCTTAACATTCTATTCATTAAATTCATTACCAAGTTGGAAGAATAAACTCCTTTGTAGTTTCAACATACCTTAAAAGATCACAATTACAATAAGATAGTGCAACAATCCACTAAGTAATTCAGAACTGATCACAACAATCAGAACTTGATGCTTAATGTGGCTGGCGTATCCAATTATGGATATCGATTAAAATAATTGCAATATGTCACTTCCATCATATCAAAATATTTATATTAAAATTTATATAAAATATTTTTACCTGTGAAACATGGGGAAATAATATATTACAATATAGAGTTGAAATTGACAATTAAGAAAGTACAGGGGAAACTTCTTATGCAGAAATTTCTTATCCAGGTTCTACTGTATTTTATTGTTTTACATTTAGGCCATGATAGGGTGTGAAGATCTAGTGGCATAGGCAAGGAGCACATATTATGATTTTTATAATATTTCATGTTTATTTACTTATGTTTTGTCTTTGGTTTTTAAATATTCAGTGTATTCTAAGTGCATATTGAAATACATGACATAAATTACAAAAATCTACCTCTTTCTCAAACCTGTAAGATGAGGATTTGCCTTTGGATACTTGGCTACGTGCAGCACTTAAAAAAAAAAAAAGGAATTTTCTGAAATCTGGCTCGTGCTAAGATTTTCAACATTCTATTCTGTATAATTATATTTACCTTACAAGTTACCTCCTTCAAAATAATTGTCCCTTAAGTACACTTTTCAGTTTAGGATAGAGGAAAAAAAAAGTCACACGAGGTTAGATCTAGCAAGTATGGTACATGTTCTCACACAGATTTGTTGGATAGAAACTGGTTAAGGTGAACAAGGAGCATTGTCTTGATAGAGCATCAAACCACCAGTTTTTTTCAAACTGAAGATCTGAACTTTCTGAGTACTGTAATTACTTTCGATGAAAGTTGGTTGTTCCATTACGACCCAGAAACTAAAAAACAGTCAATGCAATGGAAGGAGGCAAAAAAAAAAAAAAAAAAAATCCACTAGACCAAAAAAAGGAAGAATGTCAAAATCGAAAATAAAAACCATGCTTCTTGTTTTCTTCAATATTACAGGAATTTGGCCGGAAAAGTCCCACCAAATCAGTCGGTCAATCAAACATACTACTTTGAAGTTCTGACAAAGCCTTGTCAATCAATTCAGCCCTGGAGAGATTGTACAAAACTCATGGGGTAGAATTTTTCCCATCATGGTTTATCCTTCTTAACAGGAGACTGCAAAAATATTGGCTGAAGCTGTCAAGGCAGTGTTAGGTGGATTTTAAAACTGAAATGAATGAGTGGTGTTTAGGATGTTTAAACCTTTTCACAGAAAAATTTGTTCTATTAGCTTGACTATTCATGACATATTCAGGAGATGGGAGGGATGGGAGGGAAGAGAGACAGACTAATAGATTAAAAGTAGCCACAGACAAAATTGAAAGTCATTCATGCACTGCTTCTACTGGAACACGCAGCAGCACAGAATGCAAGGTACCAGGAACTGGTACCTTGCATTCTGTGCTGTGAGTTAGGAATGAGGAAATACATGGGCTGTGTTAGGGTAACTAAGAGCAAGAACAGGTAGTAGCATAACAAATAAATCTGTTTAATGTGAAGTGCTGGTCAAGTCATCAAATGCAGACATTGTTGAGATATCAGAGATATGGTGTCACTCAGATATAAGGGCTGCAGAATTTGAATATGGGAAGTACAATAGTCCAATAATGCTATTCAGATGCAAACTTGCATCTTGGCATCATAAGAATGGGTACCTTGAGGCATACACAGAGAGAGTTGCACCTATTCTGGAATGACCATATGGAGGAGGGTTCACTGAATTATGGTCTTGGAAACACTGCTAGTCATTCCCCAGTTAAAGTCCATTGTCAGCCATTCCACTGTTTTCCATCTATCAGCTCACACCATGACCACTGATGAGATGTAGGTATCTACATATTCGCCTAATGATTGCTGCTCTGTCCACTCTTAGAACAACTTAAATACAGCACTCCACAAACAGGCCACAAGATTTGCTTTTCCATAACACTACCACCCTTCGACAGGTACTTAACAGTCATCTCATTTTTGAAGTCCATAAGATCACATCCCTCGCTCTCATTGATCAAATACTTTGTGTGGACCACATGCCACGAACTTGCAGTATCACATTTACTGGTTCTCACCACAACGTGCTACCAGGCAGGAAGGAACGACTGACTGCTTAAACATGGGGGGGGGTCATAATGTTTTGAATGGACAGCGTACATTTATTTAATAAAAAAAAAAAAAAAAAATATATATATATATATATATTTTTTTTTTTTTTATATATGTATACTCAAAACAACAAATCAGCAACAATTGTAACCACTGTAACAATCGCAAAATGCAGCTTATGCATCGGACCCTAAAGTATGCATTGCATTTCAGGTGCGGCCAATTTCCCCAATTGAATTTTCCATTTTGTTGTAATTAACAAAAAAAAGTAGAATGCCATTAATAAATGAATATGGAATATTACACTCATAAAATTTATGACTCTGTCAAAAAAAAAAACCCAATTTGAGGAATAAAGTTTATTTACAAAGAAATTTAAAGATAACAAACGTGTACTTATTTGAATTTATTTTACATCACATTAGCATGGTGATAGCATCGGGTTTTACCCGATGCTATCCTCATAGTGGCTTCTTGCAGCATTCACAGTAAGTGGTGGCCATCCTTCAGCCAACCTTAATGGGCAGAAGGCACACATTATGTGCTTCCCATCACCATTGGTTGATGAATCTTGTGCAATGCCTTTGGGAAGCTTCTCCCCAGCAGGATCGATCTTGGGTAGGATGTGTTGCCTCCATCAACAACATTTAACAAGACACCTGAAGACACCTGTCCATTGATCCACACTTCAGTATGGATCAATGGAAATTAAGTCTGTGGATCCATCAAATCACACAGCATTACCAGTCTGATGAAAGTGTTTAAGAATGTAAGAAGGATAGCTGCAGAACTTAGCCCAACTTCAGAATTGGGAGGAGAAGGAGGAGGTGTAATAATCTGAAGATGTTTCTTTTAGTAACAAAATTCACTAGTTGCAGTGCAAAGAACTATGAATGCTGCTTCTTACATTAATGTTTGGTCAATTTTGTGCACCTTACATTTGTGTCAATGTTACTGACACGGTCCATACACTTTCCTTCACGACAGAACTCCACATCAGCAAGAAAGCATAAATTATAATTGCTTTAAAGGAGAAAAGTACCAGCATTATACTAAAACTTAGAATGGCTTCCATGACCCACTGAAGTAGTTTTTGAGGGCGATAGTAAGTCAATTGACTAAATATATAATTTATTCATAACTACAAGTATCTCATGAACAAATGAAAAAATGGAATGAAAAAATTCACAGAAACATTGTTCCGGAAACATTTCTCTTCCAAGTGAACGTAATAATGCTTATCTGTCAAGTTTGTTTTATTTATTTATTTTTTTATTGTTGTTGTAGTTAGGCACGTCGGCAACTTGGACTATATTGCACTATGTGTATTATGCCGATATAAATGTATGTTCATAGGCTGATTTCAATATTATGCAGGCTGAAAAATATATAATAATTGGAGAAGGGGAGCACTCCCTCTCCCTGAGATTATTGGCTGACTACAGCCCTGTTCGAAAAATCCTTTAGAAATTCCTCCATACAATGAGACTTGAACCCAGACCTCCCCAAAATTAGTGAAAAGTGGCAAAACCTTCTGTCATGGAGGACATGCAATATATATTTTTTTTATTAAATAATTCAATACACACGCATGTGTGCACGTGCACACAATCTGTAACTGACCAATGAGAACGTTCCTTTATGCCAGTGTTAGAACAAATGTTCAAAATGGCCTTGAAAACTAATTTTTAAACATGTAAATTTGTCACCAAATTGTTTAACCATCCATGGTCCATTTTTGAACTTGTTCATTAAGAACTGGAGTAACAAAAAAAAAAAAAAAAAGGCATATAGCAGTTTCTGCAAGAAGAAATCCAGTGGATTTAAATCAATAGAGCGAGCAGGCCATACCATCAGTTCACCTCTACCAATCCACTGTCTGCAATACAGGGAGGCGCCTCCGTAGCCAGGTGGGCAGGAGCAGCAGTGCATAGCACATGCTTCTTGATTAGACTGGGGTTTGAGCCCGTGACCACCAAATACGAAGGATGCGGAAAGGTCAGGGAATGACTACCGCATATCCCCGGAGCAATATGGTTTAGTTGCTAACGCTCCTAAAAACCAAATAACTCTGCAATACTTAGAGAGATTTTTGAGCAGCAAGGCAAAAATGTGCTGTGGCCTCAACATGCATGAACCACATTTGATGGAGGTGTGTCCAATTGAAACTTCTACTTGCAATACAGGCAGCTCCTTCTTTTCCTCCAAAAAATGCCTATAATTGTGACAGTATGTAGCAGGAAATTTTTGTGAATTGTAATTCAGCTATGAAAAATTGGCAGTGGATTGTTTGTTTGTTTGTTTGTTTAGGGAATTATTAGGTGCATCGGCAACTATGGCCATAGTGTGCCAAATTGGCAATGGAAAAAAAGAAGTTCCAGTATACTGCTGCAGAAGACATTAACAAAGCAGGGCTCACAAATGAAAATCATCTTGCCAGAGGGCCTGCACTTTCTTCATGTGGTATGGATAAAGTTGCTGCTCCAGAATAATTTCCATACAGTTGAATGTGCAATATCTAACACTGCTACTACATGTCTTGTGCTAGTTCCAGGCCCCTCCTCAATCATGTTCTCCACCTGTTCCTCTAAAGCAGGTATTTGGCAGTTCTGGTTTTTCCCTATAATAGGCGAAAAGCATCCCGTCTCTCAAATGGTTGGACATCTTTATTGCAAAAAAAGTTTGCCAGTAGAGGCACTAATCTTCACGGCCACTCCCATTCCTTTGTCCATAAATTTCATTTATGGACAAAGGAATGGTCTTTAATAGTACTATAGTACCAATTCATGATCAAGGTAAACAAAAAAAAAAAAAAAAAAAAAAGAGGAATACTGATTTGCATATGGGTAACTTCATGATAATTAATAAACAAAAGAAATGAAGCTTCATTTTAAAAATAGCTGCCTCACTCAGAAGGAGTAGATGCATTTGTTCCAAAACTGGAATGCACACACAATGATATCAGATAAGCAAATAATTCAAATTACCTATGATCTTACTAACAAGGGTTCTTACCTCCACTTTACATAAATACAAAAATGGACAATAACTCAAACAGGAAATGTTTCCAGACCTACATCTATATGAACTTTATCATCCCCATGTTGAAAATGCCTTATATATCGAGGGTTTAGTGTCACACAATGTTAACTACAAAACTGCATTTTTGTTTTGAGACAACTTTAGTTTTACTTTATACAAATAATGCATATCATGCCATAGAACTGTAGCTCTCTAGTACTTTACAAGTTAGCTTGGGCTATAAGCAAATTTCCAGTAAACCAAGAAAATGTCAAATGCCCTTTTCTTGGTTAATTATAAAAACGTTTACTACAAAATGATTTTGTAGTTAACGTTGTTTGACACGAAACCCTCAAATATGCATCGTAATTTGAAGTGTGTGTGTATGTCAAAGATCAATAAAAAGTAATAGGAGAAGAAGGCAGAATGGTGATCACTTAAAAAACAATGGCTACAATTTTAAGTCAATAGAACTTTCATTAATAAATATAAATAAATTATCAAATTGTTATAAATTATTTGGGAAGTGGGAGGAGATGACTTCCATTGGTATTACCCTTCATGTAATATCAACACCTTCCATACAGATAAAATGTTGCCCTTTTACACTACAAATGTAGTTTTTTCCTTTAAGAGTAATCTATGGTCTATCCACACCAATATTGTATAGATTATTTATACTCTTAAACCTATGATGCCTTGTTGCATTGAGTTTAACTTGTATATTAGGTTCCCAAATTGCTCTGAGGTTCCTAAGGGTCCGTAAACAGTTCCCAGGGGATCTGTGGATAATTTCTGTAATGGCTACTTTGAATTTTACTTATTTTTTTAAACAAAATCTAAATATTGTTATAGACTGGATGTTGCACCTGACATGAGATTTCAGTTGTCTACAATCACTCAACTTTAAAGGACTTTGTGAGATGAAAAGCAACACCATTCTTCACACTCGTAGCCTATGAGGTACGATTGATTGTATACTCAAATACTGACAGTTTATTATTCAGTTATTTTTTGTGTCAGTCTGACAAAGGTAGATTGCAAGCATATAATAAATCAGTTCTGAGATATAAATTTTTAATTTTGGATACCTATAGTCTGGACACCACGATATTTAAGTGAGCTAGGATGTGAGGATCCGTTGTTATTTTTCGAAGCCAAAAGGAGTCTGCCAGCAAAAAAGTTTGGGAAACACTGCTGTATATCATTGACAAAACCCCATGAACTCTCCTTGTATCCTGTCTGCATTGCTCAGAGAACTTCATATCTGACTGCAAAATTACCTCCAGGTCTTTCATTTTCCATTACCCTGAGTGTAATACCACACAGTTGGTTCACTACTCTGGGGTTACTGCTATGCATATGCAGTACTTTCTCCCATCTGCCCAACTTTTCTAGATTGTGTTGCAGTAGCGTATTGTCATTATTGTCATTAGCTGTACTGCCGGCCTTTGTATCGTCTGCAGACTTGGACATTAAGCCTGATATGTCTTCACTGGAAACTGGGGCTGGAAAACTGCTGATTTGTGGGGAAGGATATATAGATTAATAATTTAACAGCAGCCACAAGCAAGGGTGAAATTGATTCATGCTTTCTTAACTTCTATTGATAAATGCAGAAGCGTAGAAAACAAATTGTGGAAGGGAGAGATTACAAGGTTGCTCGCGGGGGAACTCATGAGAAAACCATATAAATGGGGCTGTGTTAAAGTTGCTTAGAATAAGAATAAATGCCAAAACATGCTTATACACTAATACTAAGAGCATGAATACGTCTGAGCAAGTGTTATAGCAGACTGGGACTTAATAAATGCAGTGGAGGAAGAATTAGTATAAGAATTGAAGGAACAGGTCATATATGTGTGCAAAGATAATTCTGACCAAAAAAGATGGAGAACTTTACCTACCCATAATATTATACTTCAGTATGCCAATGCTACCAACAGTGGCAAAGGCAGGTTATTTCAAGTGCCATATCAGACCATATGTACCAAACCCCTTACAATGTTATGAGTGTAAAAAATTTGGCCACTCATAAGCGACATGTAGGCATCTACCCTTGAGCATACACAAGGAGAGTGTACTGCTCATTCACCACATTATGCAAATTGTGAAGGCCTTCATATGTTACATTCAAGAGCTTGTGACTTGTGGAAATAGGATAGAAAATCCAAAAGTATGAAATTGAATACTAAGTTATGTATCAGGAGGCTTTTTCTAAGATTCCTTTTTCTTATTCTAGCCTCCTGGTAGCTTCTTCTGGATATGCATAGCATATCTAGAAATTGCGTAACATAACCATGCATCTGTTACCTATAAAAACACCAAACAGTAATAACACGGACTGAGACAACAATTCTCCCAAACATGTCACTTGCTGAATGGGTGAAATCTTTGTTAACTTAATAGACTCACAAGTGACATCTGATCAGGTTAACAATGTCCAGAATCCATTTCCATCTACCTGTACTCCTGCATTTCATTTCAAAGTACAGAAACATAAGGAACCAAATTCTGTTAATCCCAGGGACTCACATCTGGTGAGCACACCCAGGGTCCTCAACTGGATATCATCATTCTTCTCTTTCTTGCTGATTCACTTTTACTTTTGACTCTCTCTCTCTCTCTCTCTCTCTCTCTCTCAGGGTAACACGGGGAATTTTTTTTTTTTTTTGGCTGGTGCAGCATAAGCCTTGGGCTTCCTTGCACCATGTAGCTGCTAATAATAATAATAATATCTACCCACTTCACACTATACATACTACGGAGGTCAACACTGACACCGAATTATCTATTATCTCTTCCATCTGATTCAGATGACTCTTCAGAGATAGGGCGCCTCCGTAGCCAGGTGGGAAGGAGCAGCTAGTGCGTAGCACACGCTTCTTGATTAGACCAGGGTTCGAGCCCGTCACCACCACATACGGAGAATGCGGAAAGGTCAAGGGAATGACCACCGCATATTCCCGGAGCAATATGGCCTTAGTTGCTAATGCTCGTAAAAACCAAACAACAACAACATCTTCAGAGATAATCTGCCACACAGTCCCCCCCCCGACTAGTATAAACTCGATCACTTTCCATTTTGATTTATCTTTTTAATTATTTTATTTATATTTTTATATTCTTCATTTATTTATTTATTTTACTTTTTCATTTTTGCATATGTGACTGTATGCCTCCTATCATTTCCTTTACAGCAGTTCCTCAAATTAAGAACCTGAAATTAAGTTCTCATATTAAAAACCTGAGAGGGCATAGATTCAAATTGAGGAAAGACTTGTAGAATAAATGTGCGGAAGTTTGCCTTTAGTCAGCGGGTAGTCGATTGCTGGAACAGACATACATCTGTTGTTGTGGAAGTTGATAGCTTAAATAAATTTAAGGCTGAACTACACAAACATTTGGAGTGACCGGATGGGTGAAATGGGAAGGGTTCTTTTTTTTTTTTTTTCGGTTAATGCTGTATAAGATTGCTTTCTTGCATCATATACCTCTGCTAATGCTAGAGAAATGCAACCTCTTTGGGTTTAAGCATGTTTCGAATGCCAATTTTGTTCATTTCACCATATCAGAGAATAATAGAGAAAACAAACAAAGAAAAAAAAATTTCATTTTTCATATGAATGTGATATTACTGTACATTATTTTATGCTTTTTTATAATGAATGAAACTTATGAAACTATTTAATACCTGTAGCATATGCCTCAATGTTATAAACTATGCTATTGATAAGTCCTAAATTGAAAATTACAGTCTACACAAGAAAGCAGTTATTGCAAAAGAGTATTTGTAGTCATTTTTTTTTCTAATAAATGATATTTCTACCTAATTTTTTTTAGTTCCAAAGTAATGTCATTATACTGCAGTCACAATATGGATTTTTTTAAGGGAGTACTTGTTGGTATAAGTGTCTAAACAACACCAAGGGCTGCTCAGGGGGCCAAGATGTGCCTATACAGAGATTTTTTTTTTTTTTTTTTATGTAAACCCCAAACACGAGACGTATTAGAACCTATAGTACTTAGTACCGTGCTTGGGTTGGAGGTGGAAAAGACGAAAGAAGATATTAGTTGACATTGGACTTGAACCTCTGTAGACTGTAATTTTCAGGAAATACGTATGAAGGAAGGTTGTTCCAGAAAATGGCAGTTAAATTAATAAACGAGGAAGATGAAAAGTTGGTCCTGTGAGTTTGAAGTTGGATAGTAAATGGATGCTGACTGGTGACGGCATGTGTTCGGACTGTTTTGAAAGAGAGAGCGAAAGAGAGAGAAAGAAGAGGCATGCAGCAGAAACAGTACGTCTATGAGACAGCGAGTGGAGAGACTTTGCTAAAGATGAATCATTAATTAACCTAACTGCCCTCTTCTGAATGGAATCAAGAAGCCTGAGAGAGGTTTTGGGGGCACCACCCCAGATGTGGGAACAATATTTCATGGCAGGGCGGATTTGTGATATATACAGAGTGCGCAGCTGTTTGGAAGAAAAGTAACGCGAAGAGCGAAAGAGAAAACCAAGTTTTTTTGATGCAGAGGAAGCAATATTTGCTTGTGCCAAGAGAGATTAGAAGTCAGGGTAATCCCCAAAAGAGATATATCATTTTGCCTAGAAATTGGAGTGTCACTAAAGATAAGTATAGGAGCAGAAGAATCCTTTTTGCGAGATATAAGACAAGACTGAGTTTTAGAAGGGTTGAAATCAACTAAGTTGTCTTTGCCCCACTGGAGAATTACCTGAAGATCGGCATTTAAGGAATTGCTAGCAGATTTTCGAGAAGTTGAAGCTGATTGAGCAGGACAAGGTTTCTCAAAATGGAAAGTGGAATGCAATGTGCTATCATTGGCAAAACTATGGATAGGATTTCCAGTCAATGGAAGAAGGTCATTAATATACAAGAGGAAAAGAGTGGGGGTTAGAACTGAACCTTGGGGGACACAGGCATTAGTGGAGAAGTTAGAAGACAGAGAGCCATCTATCATCATCCTCAGTGAGCGATCAGAGAGAAAACTGGATAACCAATTACTAAAAACAGTTGGCAGACCATAAGATGGAAGCTTGTTTAGAAAACCTTTAGGCCAAACCCGATCGAAAGCCTTTGAGATGTCAAGAGCAACTACTTGTGTTTCACCGAACCTTTCCATTGAATTAGTCCATAAATGGGTAACATAAGCCAGAACATCACCAGTGGATCGACACTGACAGAATCCATACTGGCGATCGTTGATCAGACGGAAGGTTTCTAGGTAGTTTAAGAGTTGGTGGTTAATTGATTTCTCCATTACTTTAGAAAGAGTAGTAGTAATTGCAATGGGACGATAATTGGATGGGAGGGATGTCACCCCTTTTTAGGAACTGGCTAGATATGAGCAAATTTCCAAGCAGAAGGAAAAACACCTTTGGAATAAGAAAGTGAAAAAAGGCGACAAAGAATAAGAGTAAGTTCCGGAGCACAGGTTTTGAGAACAAGTGGAGAAATACCATCGGGAACTGGAGCTTTCTTAGCATCAAGATACGTCAAAATCCTTCTGACATCCTTTTGATGGAAGACAACAGGAGGCATTGAATGGAGCATGTTGGGAATGGTGGGAAGTGTTTTACCAAGATCATTAATATATGAGTTGGAAGAAAAATGGGATGCTAGCAGGTCAGCTTTATCCTTGGCTGAAGTGACAACAGAACCATCTGATTTGGACAGAGGTGGGAGCAGAGATGGGCAGAAGTTGCGGCCAATAGCTTTGGCAAGTGACCAGAATGCTCGGCTACCATTAGGGCAAGAAGCAAGTTTTCTACTGGTAGCCTCTAGTTTGGACTGATTAGTAACTGCTTTACAATTGTTGTGAGCTTTGGTGTAGGCAGAAAATGAAACTGAAGAATTAGAAACAAGCCAATTACGATATTAGCATTAGCATTAGTAGAGGCATTTGATGCAAGAAAGCAAGCTTATGCAGCATCAGCCAAAAAAAAAAAAAAAACCCACTTCCACTTCACCCCTCTCTTCGTTCAAAATACCTGTCCAGTTGAGCCTTAAACTTATTTAAGCTATCAACCTCCACGACAAGGGATGGAAGTCTGTTCCACCAACCAACCACCCGCTGGCTAAAGGCAAATTTCCGCACGTCTATCCCACATCTGTCTTTCCTCAATTTGAATTTATGCCCTCTCAGGTGATTATTCTGAGCTAGAGAAAGAATCCCATCAGCATTGAGCATGCTCAACCCATTCAAGGCTTTATACACCTCTATCAGATCACCTCGCTGGTGCCTAGTCTCCAGACACTGTAATTTGCAAAAATTAAGCCTTTCTTCGTAAAAGCACCCCTTTGTTCCATTCACTAATCTTGTTGCCCTTCTCTGTACTCGTTCCAGCAGCTCTACATCCTTCTTGAAATGAAGCCTCCAGACCTGTATGCAGTACTCTAGGTGTGGCCTGACCATTGCCTTATACAAGGGAATAATCACCTCCTTATCCCTGCTGGAAAAATTCCTGTATATCATTGACAATACTCCATGAGCTACTCTTGCAACCCGTCTGCACTGCTCAGAGAACTTCATATCTGCCTGCACAACCACCCCCAAGTCCCTTTCATTCTCTACCACTGTCAGTGTAGTACCACAGAGTTGATACGTTGTTCTGGGGTTGCTGTTTCCCATGTGTAGTACTTTACATTTGTCAATGTTAAACTTCATTTGCCACCTCTCAGCCCATCTGCTCAACCTTTCCAGATCCTGTTGCAGCAGCATAGTGTCAGTAGTGTCCTTGACAACCCTGCCAACCTTTGTATCGTCTGCAAACTTGGACATTAAGCTTGATATACCATCATCAATATCATTTATAAATACAGAAAACAATAATGGACCCAGCCCTGAGGGACTCCACTAATAACATTAGTCCACGATGAGCAGTGTCCATTGATTACCACTCTCTGTCTTCTCACCCTCAACCACCCCTTTATCCATAGCAGCAATTTGCCTCCAATGTCACACTGCTCCAATTTGTGTAGCAGTCTTCCATGTGCAACAGTATCAAAAGCCTTTCTAAGATCCAAGTATAAGCAACATTCTTCTCTTGAACAGCCTTAGCACATTTATTGGAAAACCAAGGTTTAGACAAAGGACGAGATTTGAAAGTGGAGTGTGAGATAAAGGATTCCATTCCTGCAAGAATAATTTCACTGACACTATCTGAGCAAACGTTGACATCAGAAGTTTTGAAACAGTAATCCAACCAAGGGAAAAAAAAAAGAAGTCTCGCAGGTCATCCCATTTTGCATTCTTGTAATGCCAAACAACACTAGGTTGGGAATAGCCATGTGATAAAGGTTCCATTGGAGAAGAGACAATCACC
The DNA here is from genome assembly GCF_048544385.1 of Mastigoproctus giganteus. Classification (NCBI taxonomy): domain Eukaryota; kingdom Metazoa; phylum Arthropoda; class Arachnida; order Uropygi; family Thelyphonidae; genus Mastigoproctus; species Mastigoproctus giganteus. The sequence continues at coordinate 196,619,803 of NC_143578.1, read as the reverse complement.
AAGTTGTGATCTGAAGTGCCTAAAGGACCTCTCACTTCGACCGTGTACTTAGAAGGGTTGTTTGTGAGAAAAAGATTAAGCGTGTTGGCTGAATGATTAGGATTGTCTGGTATTCTTGTAGGTAAATGAACAATTTGTGCAAGGTCATTAGTAATTGCAAAAGCCTCAGCATCTCGACCATCTGGGTCGGTGTGACTAGAAAACAGAAGCCAGCTGGAGTTGTGAACATTAAAATCACCAAGGATAATTACCTCACTGTTAGGAAAGTTGGACTGGAGAAAGTCAAGTTGCAAAGAGAGGAAGTCAAAAAGCTCCAAGTGATTAGTGGAGTTGGGAGAATATTAGAGACAACAGATGAATTTTACACAATGAGGTAAAGAGATTTTAAGCCAGAGAAGATCAAAGAGAGTAGATTCCAAATTGCTAAGTCTCTGACAGGGAATATCAGAGTGGACATATGCACAAGTACCACCTTTGAGGCAAAAGGAATCATACAGCGAATAATTTGGGCATCTGAGATGAGCAGTAGTTGAATCAACCAATAACTGAGATTCTGTCAGAAAAAGTACATGGGGTTGGGCGGACTGCAATTGAAAATGGACGAGGAGAGGAGGGGGAACAGGGGGCGGAGTCCACTTTTAAAAATTTAACGCTGCGTTTAAAAATTCCATAGTTAAATCGCCGCGTTAGTGTTTGCCCCTGTTTCCTGGGAAAAATACCTGTGACAAAGGAGATTTCAAGGCAGCAAGCAACAGGCACCCTCACAAATCAAGAACTGACCAAAATGTGATTACGCAATCGTAATCAGCCAATCACAGAGCTGTGTTACTTTATTTATTTGGTTTTTTTTTTTTTTTTTTTTATAAAGAAAAACCTCAGTGTGCCTCGTGTTTCCAGGGCCGGTAGGTACATGGCACGGGTGACGCGGCTGTCGCGCAGTGGGTGTCAGCACCGTCAATCACGGCCGTATCGCTAGCAGTCGGAACGCTGTACCCGATATTGAATATCGACCCTAAACTATTCACAATATACAATATTTATTAATATACAAAAAAAAAACGCTACAATGGAACATCAAATGTTAGACAGTGAAGCACGTGACGAAGTTTGTGAATGTTATGGAGGCAGTCAGAGGGCGGAGTCACAACCTGTCAATCACTTCTCTCCCCCGTTCTGACAGCCAATTACAAAGGTGCACCGTATATTGGAGAATATCGCATTTTTATTTTATTTTTTTTTTAAATAATTAAATGCACATGGCATAATACTTTAGGAGTTTAGTATCTATATAATATCGGTGTTTAGATACACCATAGACATTCTTCAAAAAACTACAAAGTACTGTAGTTGTTGTGGGCATCATTTGCTCTTTCTCATATTGTGCTCTGCCTTCACGACGAGTTGCCATGATACTGCACGTGAAGGCAGAGCGCATTTTTAATATACAGAGAGAAAAAAAAACTATCCTGTTTTTAACCTATATGAATTTTCTGGATGAATCCACCATCGTCGTTTGACTAACCATACAGGGGTAGGCATGTCAATCACTGCTACTCGCAACGGGAAGGAGCAGCAGATTGTAAACTAACCACGAGATTTTACTGTATGCTAGAATCATTTACTGAGGTAGCATTACCAAAGCAATCTGCGAAAGGCAAGGTTAAGGCAGCGGCATACCTAAAATGTGGAGATAATGACCGCGGCCACTAGCGCGGAATGGCGTTAAAGACAGAATAACTTAATTTATTTTAAAAATATAACAAATGTTATTATCTAAATAAATTATTATAAAAGCCTCTTTCTAATAAACGTACCATCTTATAGATAATTTAATAATTATTATTATTTATAATTTAATTAATATTAAATTAAAGCAAAATAACCCCAGGGGCTCACATCTGGTGAGTATGGGCTTGGCAAACCCAAGGTCCTGAGCTGGATATAATCATACTTCACTTCCTTGCTTTTTTTTTTTTTTTTTTTTGGCTGGTGCAGCATAAACCTCAGGTTTCCTTGCACCAATGGCTAATAATGATGATGATTAATTAACATTATGAAAAGGCGCATTTCTGATAATTGACCATAGGTGTCGAAATTCTTAGTTAGCTTCTGGTTAAGGGCCTATGGAGAAAGGGAGATTAAATTATCATCTCACAAGCAGGAGCGACTCGTTGGTAGGCGTTACGGAACTGCAGCACCCCCCAGCTTTTTAAATCTAAATACAGTATACAGTCAACAGAGTTATATGAAATTTTGTGAAGAACAATGCAACGCAATGAATATTTTTATTAACAGGTCCCGCATATAGTATACTCATCCTCTATTTCCAATAATCATTTCAATAATAAACGAATAAAAACACGAGATCGTTTTCAACTTTGAAGTTTAACCGTAGGTGGAACAGTGCGCTACGCAGTTCCACAATTTGGCCCCAGTCGTTGAGTCAATGCTTAGTTGGCAGGTTGCCAATACGCATTTGTTTCAGGTGATAAAACGAGTCAAAGGAACTGCGGAGTAATCAGTGCGATTTTAACAGTGCGCCAAACTTGAATGAAAAAATTATTAATCTGTTTTCAACAAATAAAAGCCGAAGAATGGATTTTATTTTTAAATAAAATTTCGAGATTACCTAAGTATATTAATGGTAGGTGTCCAGTTAATATTTTGTATTATTTTTAACTTGCTTATTATTATTATTACCATCTATTATATCTATTATTATATCTAACATTATTATATCTACATGTCTTATAATCAAGGAAATTTAATGTAATTTTAGGAAGCAGCACTCCATACATCAGAGTCAGGAGCCGCCACTGCTCACAAGACGTTTTTATATAAATATGATCTTTATTGTAAGGTTCATAACTGCACCCTTCACGGCACTAAGCCAGGGGTTAACATATATTTCATATATGAATCGCGCATAGTCAGAACAGCTGCTGGCGGTACGGAAAATAATCTCAAAAACTTAAAACTGCATCAACAAACAACAGTAAAGCCGAATCCAGGAGAATCTTACTTGTGGGATTCATATTACAGTACATATTTATTTTTGAAGAAAATTATTAAGTTTCACTTACCAAGTACAGTAGCAATCGTGAGAAACTTAGGACAAACCTAGAAAGATGGGTGATGTCATATTTTTTGTGTGCGCAACATATATTTCACTGCTTATTAATATTTTATACATATTCACAGGCCGTTGATTTTGCCACGTATACACTGAGTAAAACAGGGGCACCGAAGGGGATGTTAAATTCAATAAATGACAGCCTGACCCGTGATGGGTCATAGCCTACTAGAATACGCTAGTAATCTATTGATGGATGAAGTACATGATCAAAGCGCGAATCGCACGTAGTCAGAACAGCTGCTGGCGGTACGGAAAACAATCTCAAAAACTTAAAAATTCAAATTATTATTATTATTACAATTAGCCATATGGTGCAAGGAAGCCTGAGGCTTTTGCTGCACCAGCCCCCCCCCCCCCCCCCAAAAAAATGAGTTACCCTGAGAGAGAGAGAGAGAGAGAGAGAGAGAGAGAGAGAGAGAGAATCACAAGAAAGAGAAGAATGATGATATCCAGCTCAGGACGTGCATATCAATGAACAGTAAAGCCGAATTCAGAAGAACCTTGCTTGTGGGATTCATATTACATATTTCTTTTTGAAGCAAATTATTAAGTTTCACTTACCAACTACAGTAGCAATCGCGCCAAACTTAGGACAACCTAGAAAGATGGGTGATGTCATATGTTTTGTGTGCGCACATTTGTTCATATATGGACTGGATAAAAATTTTAAAAACTGTGGAGGATATTGGTCATATTGGTCATTTTTTTTTAAAACGGCTTCTTTTTAGAAATCTAAAATGTCCTTAATACGAGACATTTTAGATCTTTAAATATCACGTATGAGGGGAATTTTAGAAACAACTGATGGGGAAAGATTACATGGAAGGTCAGGGTCCTACTTCCAAATTCAGAAAAAGGTGGGTGGAGGAGGAAGGAAGCTGTCAAATCGAGTTAGTGAAGAACAGAAAGTTTCAATTTGATTGCGGAATAGGAAATAAAGGAATAATGCCAGTATTTCATTTCGTCAAGTTGTCACGGGCCAAATGCGAGTGATGCGGGACAGACTCAGATTGCGAGAAAGCTTGCTCATTCGTCGTGTTGAGCCTCCTACAACAGAAATTATAAAAATAAATAAATAAAATAATGAGATTTAATAAAATGGAGTTGTTCGATTAAGTAGATGGTCTCAAGTAGTGAGAACATCATTACTTGCACATCGGGACGTTGTTATATTGCAAGCCCACTGTGTTAAGTGGCAGTACAGGAACTCCCCGACTTACTTAACGGTTGCGTTCCGAGGAACACTACGTAAGTCGGGAAATTTCCCCCATGCTTGTGCAGCCTCGCTACTGTGCTTGCTGAATTCATTGAATCAAAAAAGAAATGTTCGACGAATATATAAATAGAATTATTTATTGTATTCACTTTTTTTTATCTCATGCTCAGGAAAAATTACAAAAGCAGCAATTTAAAAAATTTCAAAATTATAAAATTACAAAAAAAAAAGAGAAGAGACGGGCATAACGTCAGTAAGTTTTACCTCTCGAGCATCGTTGCCAGAATCGGCGTCTTCAGCTGATAAGTACGCCGCTGCTTATGTTGAGGGCTGTGGGGATATAGAAGGGGGGGGGGGGGGGTCGGCCGCTCAACCTTAAGAAAGAACACACTAATGTATGACTGGACGGTGGCTTTTTTCTTTTCATCTTAGATTTCTTTGTAGCAAGCATATCATTCGCCCTCTGTTAACTTTTAAGAATCGTTCGCTGTCAGGATCCATCTTCTCAAACCTCGCCGTTGCCGATGCAATTTCGCGAAATGCCATTGCCATCTCTATGGCGATGAAGCGTCTCGGCTGCTTATTTGGTTCATCTTGAGCCTCGTCAGCATTTTCTTCTTTCACTATCGCTGCCTGCAAGTCAATAAGTTCTTCGTTAGATAATTCCTTCTCTTCTTCCTCTATTAACTCCTCCACGTCTTTGGCATCAACCTCCAACTGAAGTAGCTCTTCAACCTTTTCAATCGTATCTGTAAACTCTTCATGTGATTCTTTTTCAAATCCTCCGTAGCCTTTTACGTGCCGTGGGCATATTTTCTTCCGTGCGCCATTTAAACAACTTTTGGTAAGTTCCGCCCAGGCCTTATTAATGTTTAAGATGGCGTGGTAAATATTGTAAGATTTCCAAGTCTCTCAACGTAAAATTTTTCTCATTGTCTACTGCAGACAATGCCTGAGCAAAATGTTGTGCGTAAATAGTATGCTTTTAAATTCAAAATAACATCCTGATCCATAGGTTGGATGAGTGAAGTCATATTTGGCGGTAGAAATATGACTCTCACGTTCAAATTGAAATCATCTAGATGCATAGGATGTCCAGGAGCATTATCTAATAGAAGCAAAATCTTGAACGGAACGTCGTTGTCCTTACAATAGTTTTCAACCTTGGGAATGAAGCAGCATTTAAACCAATCCTCAAAGAGAGATATTGTTATCCAAATCCTCTGGTTCGATCGGAAATTCAAGGGTAGGGTGGGTTTATTGATGCCCTTAAATTCACGAGGATTTCCAGAATGATACACAAGCACTGGGTTTAATCTGCAATCTCCCGCTGCATTAGCCCGAAGCAAGAGCGTGGCCCTATCTTTTGAAGCCTTGAAACCTGGCATTGTCTTTTCCTCTTTGGAAATGTATGTTCGATCCGCCATTTGTTTCCAATACAGAGCGGTCTCGTCAACGTTAAAAATTTGCTGCGTTGAATAGTCGCCTACATCAATAATTTTTTCCAACACACCATTTCTTTGCAGCTGCAGAATCGGCACTGGCGACTTCACTGCACACTTTAACGTGATGCTTGAAACAATTAAACCAACCGTTGCTTGCCACGAACTTGGGTTGGGGTTCGCCGTACTTATCCTTAATATCTTCATAAATACTTGTTTACTTTGCTTGAATGGTCATTAGACTCAGGGGCACTCGCTTCTGAATCTGATTTTCCATCCATATTATTAATAGCTTTTCCATCTTCGATATAGCACCTGAACGCTTTTTTGTGATCATTGTTGATTTTAAGTCCGTTGATCCTTTGACATGTTCATTTATACGCGCACTGTCCTATAAAATAGTATTCACTGTTGAAGCAGCGAGACCTAATTCCCTTGCAATAGATGGCAAACTTTGTCCTGCTTCGTACTTCTTAATCATTTTCATCTTCATTTCTAAATCAATTTTGTTTTGTTTCCTGGCCCTACCACCACTTGCAGTTTCCGTTGGTCGGTTTCCCTACATCATCGTAATACGTAAATAGGAATGAAGAGAAGTTTCTGAAAATTTTTTTTTTTTTATATGATTGAAGATTTCAGTGAGGGGGAACACATTTCACCACAATAACGTAAAAACCCACACAGTTGCGGTTATCGGTATTATCGCAGTTGCAATAAGATCGAGTTTACTATCCGTTTATAATTAGATGCACTAACAGAAAAGCCAATAAATCGTAAAGTACAAATTAATTTTATTGTTTTTTAGTCGTGACCACCAGAAACGTGCTTTAGAAAAATATCACAACGGCGTTCAGAATTTATTCTTATAACGGGAACATATGATAACGATGAAAGGTTAGCGCAATTTCCATTATAAATATGACCTTTTAGAGAGATAAATAGCTTAATAATATAGCGAAATTTTCAACTTCAAAGGAGTTGGAACGAATTACAAAAAAAAAAAAAAAAAAGTGTTATTGGGTTCACATTATGATATTTTCACGATACCTCCATTTATTCCTACGGGATGCAGAATACGTTTCAACGAATTTTTTTTTAAGTTGGCACCAGCCGGCAAAAACTTAGGTAAAGTCGAATTTCTGTAAGTCGGGTATTACGTAAGTCGGGGAGTTCCTGTATACTCAAGGGCGGAATGGGAATGATTACACCACCCATCCCTCAAGACTGTTCTAAAATGCTTCTACACCATCCATAAACAGAACAATTTTCATATTCTGTTATATCCTCCAAAAAAAAGCACCACGAATGCTTCATCTGCATTCCGTGCACCGCTACCTGTGTCTAGGAGATATACTGCGATAAAATACTTTGAGTCAGCAAACGAGTAGTCAGGATAGCTGCCGGCAAGTAGTCCGAGTTTAATCTCAAATTAGTTTCATTTTCAAGTTTACTTGCAACAGATTTTTTTGTATACCCCTAAAGGCTCATCATAGTACAACACCTTTCTACAGGAATCAGTTAAAAATAGAAATGCTAGCACTATCTTCGTACAGTGAAAAGATAAGTTCGATTCTAATTCAACGTAGAAAATCATCTCATATTTCTAGATTTCGTTTTTGAATTCAGGTGAGGATATACTGCATATGTTCGGTACTGGACATATGCCCACATTCATTAATATGGACTACATTCGTGGACCCAATAAGTACTGGGAATCATATTCGGAATTTATTTGGTGATAACAGAAAATATTAACAGACACTGGTTATAGGACAAACTCTAGCCTCCACGATGAGAAGTATGGTAATGTATATGCTGAACACAGAATGCACATCCGTTCAATTGGTTCCCCTTCCCTTCCAAAAATGCAGAGCAATGTGTACATGTTTAGGATATCGGTGTCGGCTACCAATCGAAGTCATTCAAATACATTCATTCACTCGTTGTACCACTTTACGGACGATTTCTATATTCTTGAATTCTACAAGTGCGCGAAAGGGTCTTTATGTACTGTATCTCTACCATCTCTCCTCTTCTTCCCACTGTCCTCCGCTTTTAAAACCGTGCAGGCCACGAGAGGTACCGAAGTGGGCTTTTAGGGAGAAAGGAGTGGGGGAATGGGGGACTGGTCAAGGTCGAGAGGGAAAACTGCGTTCATTCACGGGAAAGAACGCCAGGTAAACAGGTTTGTCGGCCCGAACTACCACAAGAACCTGGTATCGGGCTAATGACCGAATGTCCTCAAACTGTCTGGCGTTTGCTTGGCATGAGCTACGACAACCACCACTTAATAATAGGTTTGGTTCTTGATGAAGAAACGAGTCAGTTCACGCAATGTCAAAGTTCTAAGTACTCTATGCATTTTCAACATTCTTAGTAATTTGCCTACAGCGATGTGTTAGTGAAGACTGAGCAAAATAGAAATGTTCCACATTGCCATCTTAGTTCAAGTAGTTAAGAATCCTTATTCATGTTTGACTATGGAAACTACGAACTCCCTCCCACTCTCGGACAAAAACTGACAAAAATTATTAGTTTGGAGGAAAAGGTTGGTTTATATATAAAAAAAAAAAAAAAGGAAAGACACATTGCAAATAATCATATCGAGCCAATACAAGACGGACTCTGTGTAATTTGCGCTATAAACCGCAATGTGACCATTCATGATTATCCAAAGCTGTCTCATCTTGACAAACTGGTGTATGCTCAGCCTACGAGTTCGATCGGTTTTAAAATAGTTTTAACTCTGATTGATCGGCAGATTAACTAAATCTGACGATCACAGGTCAATGTTAAAAAAAAAAAGTGGAGAGTTAGGGTTAAATTTGAGTGTCTGCAATTCTGCCCAGATACGATAGGAGGGAGTATATGGTGAGAGCCTTGTCAATCAATTTGGCCCTGGAGAGATTATGCAAGGCTCGTGGGATAGAATTTTTTTTATCGTGGTTTTTGTTGTTAACAGAAGAGACTGTTTCTACAGGGATGTGATGCAATTAAATAGAAATGGTGCAAGAATATTTGCTGATGCTAACGAGGCAGAGTTAAGTGGGTTGGAAAACTGCTAGGTGGGGGATTCACACACTAAAAGATTAACAGTAACTGCAGGCAGGGGTGAAAGTGATTCTCGCACTGCTTCTATTAGAATGAGCAGCAGCCTGGAAAGCAAGATGCTGGGGATCATCATAGAATAAGTAAATACATGAGCTGTGTTAGAGTAACTAAGAGTAAGAACAGGTGCATGTATACTTGCATGTACACCAATGTTAGAAGTATAGTAAATAAATTTGATGAATTTGAGGTGCTGATCAAAAAATCAAAGGCAGATATTGTTAGGATATCGGAGACGATGTGTCACACAGATATAAGGAATGCAGAATTGGAATTTGGAAAGTACAATGTGTACAGAAAGGACAGACAGGATAGGAAGGGAGGAGAGGTTATACTATTAGTTAAGAAACATAAAATCTAAGGAAGTGCATCCAGTTGACATGGGTGGAAAGTGTAATGTTGAGCCAGTTTGGTGTGACATAAGAACTGGGAAAGCAAAAATGAGGGTAGAAGTGTGTTATAGGCCTAATTACTCTGATGAGTACAATGAAAAATTCAGATTGGTCCACTTGAAGTACTGAGAAATAGGGGGTCAGTAAATCAGAATGTCTTATAATGGGAGATTTTAACTTCCGAGATATTGACTGGAATTGTGAGTTCTAGAGTAATATTATCAGCAGTGATTATTATCTGATAGATTATCAGCAGTGATTATTTATGCATTAAGAATTTGAAGATAAAGGAACCCCTAGGTGGCAGTGATCATGTACTAATATGGAATTTACTTAAAGATGTAACTACTATCAGGCATAAAAGGAGGGAATTTTGCGTTTGGCAAGGCGACTACAGTGGTCTCAGACAGTTTTTAAATTCTATACAGTAGGACTAACTAATATGTTACTAACAGCAAATTCTAAATGGGAAGCATTCAAGGAATTAATCTTGGAAGCTACTAGACTTTTCATGACAACTAAGAAATACTGTTCAAGGTTTAGGCCTAAATGGATATCAGATGTATAATGAGACTTGTGGCAGAGAAGAAATATGCATGGGATGCATGTAAATTATCAGGCGACACAGAAGCATATGGCAGATATAAGCTAGTCTGTAATCAAGTCATAACGGAGGTTAGGCAAGCGAAGTCAGATTACGAGAAATCTTTGGAAAAGGATACAAAGACTTCTTTCTTTATATAAACTCTAGAAGGGGATGAATCAGATTGGTCCACTTGATATCGATGATTCGACTGTTTAAGATCCTCTCTCTCAGATAGCTGACAAACTGGATGAGTATTCTGCAACTACATTCACACATGAGGAATTTTGTAGGGAAGTGGAGGACAGAAGCTTATTAAACTCTAACAAGGAATTAAATGATTTTGTAATAACGGAGAACAAAAATGGAGGAGAAATTTTTGAAGTTAAACAAAAGAAAGGCATCTGGAGTGGATGGGACCTATCCGGTTATATTAAAGGAGACAGCAAAGGAAGTAAGCAAACATTTAGCCATAATTATGAGAACATCCTTGGATTTAGGAGAGTTTCCCACGGACTGGAGATGTGCAAATGTAACCCTAATTCACAAACGGAGATTAAAAGGTGATACGAGAAATTACAGACTGTTAGTTTAACTTCTGTTCCGGGAAAAATAATGGAGTCACTGGTTAAAGAAGCATTGCAAGATCATCTAAACAAGACTGCAGAAATAATTCAGACACAGCATGTGTTTGTTAAGGGGAAGTCTTGTTTGACTAATTTCATTGGATACTCTGTTGTGGTCGCAAAGGAACGGGATGCAAAAAAAATTTTGATATCATATACTTGGATTTCAGGAAAGCTTTTCATGCCGTTGCACATGAAGACTACTGTAAAAATTGGAGCAGTATGGCATTAAGGTGAATTTGCTACAATGGATAAAAGGATCGTTGAGTGGGAGAAGACAGAGTGGCAATCAATGGACACTGCTCTTCGTAGACGAAAAGGAATGTTATTATGTTCGGTGTTGGGCTAATTGTTGCTTCATCAATGATATTGATGAAGGTATATCAGGCTTAATGTCCAAGTTTTAGATAATACATAGGTTAACAGGATTGTTAATGACAGTATGCTACTACAACAGGATCTAGAAAAGTTGGGCATATGGACTGAGAAGTGGCAACTGAAGTTTTAACATTGACAAATGCAAAGTACTGCATATGGGTAGCAGTAACTCTAGAGAAACGTGACAACTGTGCAGCGCCGGATTTACATATAAGCTGTTTGTTTGTTTGTTATTTGGTTTTTAGGAGCATTAGCAACTAAGGCCATATTGCTCCGGGAATGTGCGGTGGTCATTCCCTGACCTTTCCGCATCCACCATATTTGGTGGGCACGGACTCGAACCCCGGTCTAATCAAGAAGCGTGTGCTACGCGCTACTGCTCCTGTCCAACTGGCTACGGAGGCGCCTACACACATATAAGCTAAACAAGCTACAGCTTAGGGGCCTCACATTACAAAGGGGCCTTGGCCCATCTTAAATGCAATAGCACATAATGAACTGTAAGAGAGAATGGTCTAATAATGTTTACTACCCTGAGTGGTACTACACTCAGGGTAGTAAAAAATAAAATTACCTAGTGTTAATTGTGCAGTCAGATATGCAGTTTTCTGAGCGGTGCAGACAGGCTGCCAGAGCAAATCAAGGGGTATCGTCAATGATAAAGGAATTTTTCTAGCAGGGATAAGGAGGTGATTATCGCTTTTTATAAGGTAATGATCAGGCCACACCTTGAATGCTGCATACAGGTCTGAAGGCGTCAATTTACGAAGGATGTAGAGCTACTGGAACGAGTACAGAGGACGACGAGATTGGTGAGGGACTTAAATTCTACAAATTGCGACGTCTGGAGACTAGGCACATGCGAGGTGATCTGATTGAGGTGTATAAAGCTTTGAATGATTTGAGCAAGCTCAATGCTGATGGGAGTCTTCCTCTTGCTTATATTATGAACCTGAGGGGGCATAAATTCAAATTGAGGAGATACAGTTGTAGAATAGATGTGTGGAAATTGTCTTTAGCCAGTAGGTGGTTGATTTTTGGAATAAACTTCCATCGTTGTAATAGTTGAAAGCTGAAACAAACTCAAGGAATAACTGGACAAACTTTTGGAGCGAACAGTGAAATGAGGAGTGTGTTTTTTTTTTTTTTTTCCCTTGGTGCTATATAAGCTTGCATTCTTGAATCATATGCCTCGACTAATGCTAATGAAGATTACAGAAAATGGGCAATTCTGAATTAGGGTAACACTAGCTCACCCAAACCTCCATAAAATCAAGTCAATACTTGGAGAACCATGACCTTGGTTGCCTATGTTCTGTTAAAACACCCACACAACCCTACTCTGATCATTTTAAAGCACCGTATTTTCGGGAAGATATGACGCATCCACGTTTTAGAAGGCAAACTTTGGGAGTAAAAAGGAAATTTTTTTTTTCAATATATTAGAAACACGAATTCACAAATGCTTACTAAACAAAATGTCAGTGTAAAAAGAAGCTTAACGTATCGTCGCCTCTGACACATTCTTCATTACTGACGTAATGATCTAATCCAGTGGTTCTCAAACTTTTTAATGTGAAGGCACCCTAAATCCATTATGAAAAATTCCCGGCACCTCAGCACCGGGTGCAATGGGCGCTGTCAGAATATTTTGTAAGGTGGTGCTGTTTCAAATACAGTGTATGCGACGGACGGCTCGGCTGTTCCGTATATGTAGGTGTATGTACATAAACACTGCGATGCGGTCAGCAATTATTTCATGACAACTTCTAATTTACACAGTTGCATGAAATTCAACGACCTTTTGTAGCGACGGCCACGATGTAAGCCGATGCTAAATTTGACGTCGCGGCACCCCTATAAAGATGAGGCCTGCTATACAGGTCCATTTTGCAGAGGTTCTGCATAAATTCAGTTTTTAAGGTGGAGATAGCCGGATATCTATGTGCCACCACAGACAAATAATAATAATAATAATCAAACCACTTATCAGACCACTTGGAGAGCCAGAACATAATGGCCGAACAGCAGAAAGGATGCAAGAAGCAATTAACCACAGATGCCGCGGTTATAGAGCAATCCTACAAGAAGCGCCGCAACATGTACACAGCCTACATCGATTACCGCAAGGCCTTAGACTCGGTGCCTCGTAGCTGGCTAATAGAGGCGCTGAACATCTACAAAGTCAATCCGATAGTGACAAACTTCTTAGGAGAAACGATGGCGAAATGGAGTACCACCATTAAGATCGAGAACATCACAAACAACCAGACCAAGCCCCATCAGGAGAGGAATCTTTCAGAGAGATGCCCTGAGCCCACTATGGTTCTGTATAGCACTTAACCCACTGTCCACCATTACCAACAGCAGCAAGTACGGATATAACCTCAACGAAGGAAGGAAGAAACTGTACACCCTCGCCCACCTGATGTACATGGATGACATCAAGCTCTATGCGGGAACCGAGAAGCAACTCCAGCAACTACTCCGGATCACCGAAAAATTCAGCAATGATATTCAGATGGAATGTGGTCTAGACAAATGCAAGACCAACGGATTGCACCAGAGAAAATTAGCCAACCGAGACTACCAGCTGCGGACTAGTAAAAAGATCGAAGCCATGGCAGAGGGAGAGGCATACAAATATTTGGAGATGATGCAGGCACAGCACAAGGAAATTAAGACCTGCCTGACCGAAAAATACCATCAGAGACTCAGATGCCTGATGAAAACAAAGCTAAACGGAGGGAACACAGTTAAAGCCATAAACACCTATGCAGTACCAGTGCTAACATAATCCCAAGGGGTCATAGATTGTACTAACACCGAGCTGGAGGATATCATGAGAAAGACAAAGCCAATGATGACCAAGGGTCACAATACCACCCGAAGTCAGCCGTGGAGAAACTGACAATTGCTCGGAAAGAAGGAGGAAGAGGCCTGATAGACCTCATTGAGCAACAGAAAACAGCGATTGCTAACATGAAGGATTACTTCCAGAAATACACAGCAGCAGCACTCCACCAGGCCATAAGGAAGATAGACAAGCGGTATAACCCACTCAACCTAAGCAGGAGTCCCCTCCTAACCAGGAGGCACAAACGAAGCTGGAAAGATGGGCAGAGAAAACACTCCATGGCAGACCCTACAATGATCTCCATCAAGATCACATAGACAGAATTGCTTTCAATGCATGGCTTACGAGCCGGACGCTTTTCCCCGAGACTGAAGGATTCATGGTCGCCATCCAAAACCAGGTAATCAACACTAGAAACCATAGAAAATACATCGCCAAGGAGCCCGAAGTGTCCGATGACACATGTCGACGATGCCACATGGCTTCAGAAACGATCCAACACATCACTGCAGGATTCAAGATGATCACCCAGACTGAGTACAATCATAGACACGACCAGGTAGCCAGGATAATACACCAGAAGCTAACAAGGAAATACTAGTTGATCGAAGAAAGTGTACAGTACTACAAGTACGAACCCCAGGCAGTACTTGAGACCCCAACCCACAAGCTGTACTGGGACCGCGCCATAATAACGGATAAGACAATCTCGTACAACAAACCGGACATAACCCTTGTGGACAAGAAGGAAAAGGCTACATATCTGATTGACTTAGTGGTACCCAACACTGGCATCTGGAGAAAACCCAAGGGGATAAAAATCAGGAAGTACACAAACCTACACAAATCCACACTGCTACAGGAGATTAGCATTAGCATTAGCAGAGGCATATGATGCAAGAAAGCAAGCTTATTCAGCATCAGCCAAAAAAAAAAAAAACACACCACTCCCATTTCACCCCTCCGTTCGCTCGAAATACCTGTCCAGTTGAGCCTTACATTTGTTTAGGCTATCAACTTCAACAACAAGTGATGGAAGTCGGTTCCACCAACCAACCACCCGCTGGCCAAAGGCAAATTTCCGCACATCTATCCGACATCCGTCCTTCCTCAATTTGAATTTACGCCCTCTGAGCTGATTATTCTGAGCAAGGTGAAGAATCCCATTGGCATTGAGCATGCTCAAACCATTCAAAGCCTTATACACCTCTATCAGATCACCTCGCCAGTGCCTAGTCTCCAGACTCTGTAATTTGCAAAACTTAAGCCTTTCTTCGTAAGAGCAACCCTTTGTTCCATTCACTAATCTTGTTGCCCTTCTCTGTACCCGTTCCAGCAGCTCTACATCCTTCTTGAAATGAGGCCTCCAGACCTGTATACAGTACTCAAGATGTGGCCTAACCATTGCCTTATACAAGGGAATAATCACCTCCTTATCCCTGCTAGAAAAATTCCTGTATATTATTGACAAGACACCATGAGCTACTCTTGCAGCTCGTCTGCACTGCTCAGAGAACTTCATATCTGTCTGCACAATTACCCCAGGTCCTTTTCATTCTCCACCACTGTCAGTGTAGTACCGCAGAGTTGATACGTTGCTCTGGGGTTACTGTTTCTCATATGTAGTACTTTACATTTGTAAATGTTAAACTTCATTTGCCACCTCTCAGCCCATCTGTTCAAGCTTTCCAGATCCTGTTGCAGCAGCATAGCGTTAGTGGTGTCCTTAACAACCCTGCCAACCTTTGTATCATCTGCAAACTTGGACATTAAACTTGATATCCCATCATCAATATCATTCATAAACACCGAAAACAACAACGGACCCAACACTGAACCCTGAGGAACTCCACTAATAACATTAGTCCACGTCGAGCAGTGTCCATTGATTACCACTCTCTGTCTTCTGCCACTCAACCATCCCCTTATCCATAGCAGCAATTTGCCTCCAATGCCACACTGCTCCAATTTGTGCGGCAGTCTTCCATGTGCAACAATATCAAAAGCCTTTCTAAGATCCAAATATATAATATCAAAGTTATTCCCTGCATCTAGTTCTTTTGTGACTACATCATAGTATCCAATCAAATTGGTCAGGCAAGACCTGCCCTTAACAAAACCATGCTGCGTCTGAGCTATAACTGAATTCTTGTCTAGATGATCCTGCAGTGCTTCTTTAACCAGTGCCTCCATTAATTTACCTGGAACAGAAGTTAAACTAACAGGTCTATAATTACTTGTGTCAGCCTTTGATCCTCCTTTGTTAATTGGGGTTACATTTGCACATCTCCAGTCTATGGGTACTTCCCCTGAGTCCAAAGAAGCTGTCATAATTATGGCTAGAGGTTTGCTTACTTCCTTTGCTGCCTCCTTTAATATAACTGGATAGATCCCATCCACCCCAGGTGCCTTTTTTATGTTTATCCTCAACAATCTCTCCTCCACTTTCCTCTCAGTTATTACAAAATCATCCAGCTCACTGCCAATGTTTACTTTACCTACATCATTCTCCTTCCTGAATAACTCCTCATGCGTGAATGTAGATGCAATATATTCATTTAGTTTGTTAGCCACCTGAGCAGGATCCTCAACTGTTGAACCATCAATATCCAGTGGACCAATCTGATTCATCCCTTTCCTTCTTGAATTTAAATAGGTAAAGAACTCTTTTCTGTTTTTCTTTGCATCCTTTGCCAAGGATTTTTCGTAGTCTGCCTTTGCCTGCCTAATCTCCTTTGTGACTTGGTTACAGACCAACTTATATCTATCATAGGCTTCCATGTCACCCATTAATTTGTATGTATCCCATGCATTTTTCTTCTCTGCCACATGTCTCATTAGTTCATCTGACAACCATTTAGGCCTAAACCTTGAACAATATTTCTTAGTTGGTATGTAAAGCCTGGTAGCCTCCAAGATTAGTTCCTTGAATGCTTCCCATTTTGAGTTTGCTGTTGGTAACATCATCAGTTGGTCCCACTGTATAGAATTTAAATACTGTCTCAGACCATCATAGTCGCCTTTACGAAAACAAAAACCCTTCCCTTTACCTCTTATGGTAGTTACCTCCTTGAGTAAATCCCACTTCAACACACTGTGATCACTGCCACCTAGTGGTTCATTTATCTGCAGATTCTTAATGCCTGAAGAATGACTACTGATAATCAGATCAAGAGTATTGCTCCCTCTTGTTGCCTCACGAACATGCTGATGTAGAAAACAATCATCCAATAAATCCACAAAAGCCTTGCTAGTGTACGAGTGACCAACCCACAAATTCGAGTCAATATCTGGGAAATTAAAATCCCCCATTATAAGACTCTCTGATTTACTGGCCCACTCTATTTCCCTGTACAATATCTTATTATACTCATCAGAGTCATTAGGCCTATAGCACACTCCTACTCTCAATTTTGATTTCCCTATGCTTATGTCACACCAAACTGACTCGACATTGCCCTGTCCATCGATGTCGACTGGCTTCACTTCCTTGGACTTTATGTGTTTCTTAACTAATAGCATAACCCCTCCTCCCCTCCTGTCCTGTCTATCCTTTCTATATACATTGTATTCCCCAAATTCCAGTTCCGCATTCCTTATATCTGTGTGACACCACGTCTCTGATATCCCAACAATATCTGCCTTTGATGTGTTGAGCAATACCTCAAATTCATCAAATTTATTTACCAAACTCCTAGCATTGGTGTACACGCAGGTATACATGCACCTGTTTCTATTCTTAGCTACCCTAACACAACCCATGTGTTTACTTGTACCGCAATGACTCCCAGCAGTCTCTGAAATATCCTGCATCTTGTTTTTCAGGCTTCTGCTCATTTCAATAGAAGCAGTGCAAGAATCACTTCCACCTCTGCCAGTGGCTACTGTTAATCTATTAGTCCTTTTATCCCCCCCAACTAGCAGTTTTCCGACCCACCTAACTCTGCCTCGACAGCATCAGCAAAAATTCTTGCACCCTTTCTATTTAAGTGTATCCCATCCCTGTAGAAGCAATCTCTCCTGTTAACAAGTACAGTCCAGGCTGAAAAAAATTCTACCCCTTGAGCCTTGCACAATCCCTCCAGGGCCGAATTGATCGACAAGGCTCTCATCATACACTCCCTCCTATCGTGTCTGGGCAGAATTGATGAGATCAAAGAGATGTGGCATACGCAACAAGTAACGACCATCTCGATCATCGTGACAACCACAGGTATGGTGCCAAAGAACCTACATAACAGCCTAGCAGCAATAGGTCTCCCAGCGAACACCTACAAGCAACTCTAGAAAGTCGCAATCCTGAACACCTGTAGGATAGTCACAGAGTTCCTCGACCAACAGCAACACCAGACATAACAACAACCACCCTGTGTACTTGGTAACAATACCCGTCACGAGGTGGAACCCCAAATCAGGAAGAAATAATATAAGAGCAATAATAATAATTAGGGGGCTTTGCCCCCTACTCTCTGTGCCTGCTTATTTTGATAAAATAAAATACTTACAGAAGCTTTCGACACTGTCTCTTCCTCAGCTATGAATACATAAAAATGTTACATATGGAAATCAAGAAGGTACCGCATGGTCATGCTAGTTAAACAAAGCGCGTGCACGAGGTTTACCTAGCGTGAACACGCTAAAACAGAAGCTTGTTTTACCACAATAAAACAAGCTTCTGTTACGTATTGTAGTGTTTGTTACTTATTACCACGTAGCCGGCATTTCTCTTCTCCCATTGGCCGAATAAATATCACTAGGTGGAAAAGTATTTTAATGTATAGAAAAATAATAATACCGGCAGCTCTTAAGAGACCACGTTGCATTTTTTACCGGACAGAAACGGGATCTTCCAGAATGATAATGTCATTAATATTTATTAATGATATTTTCCATTTAAGCAACAGAACCTTCAGTGCGCCACCCAGGCAATAGCCTATCTGCGCAAAAGTCTTAAAACTTTTGTTTTGTTACAGTTATATTTTATGTGATTTATGATCACTACATTAGTTATCAGGCCAAAATTATTCTAGACATTTCTGTTGATTAAAGGACTCGTTATATCGGTCTTTAGCCTGTGGTCACACAGAGATAAGTAAATATCCCGCGTGACCACAGTTACCGCCCCTTCCTCGTGGAGGAAGACCTCTACAAATTTGGAGGTTAAAATTATTTAACTTAACTTTATAAAATCTTAAAACTGTAGTCTCACACTGAGTCTCTTTCCAAGCATAGCACTATCTCAATAAGCCTTCCCTAGCAGGCCAATGACAAGCCACGGCACCTCCTGACACAGACCCATATCTACAGACATCACTTAACAATTTTAATCGTAATCTGTTCTTCTCCGACTTAGGGCCATTGCCTTTTCATACTCGGGACAAGTATGGTCTACAGCATTATGTTCTGCTGTTACTTTTCTGCGTTTGCAATTTATACAACAAGGCGGTCTTTCCTTGTTAACACAATCTTTATAGGAATGTCCTTCAATGGAACAATATCCGCAAAACGCTTTCATTTTACAGAACTTTGCAATGTGGCCAAAAGCCATGCATCTGTAACACTGGGTCACCGTGACAATGTCGCGAACCCGACAGGCAGACCAATTCACAAACACTTTTCCTTTTCTAATCAACTGCTTATGGGCGGAACCTGCTATCTGCACTATCCAGTTATTCAGTTTCTTGTTCTTTGCTTTATTCACAGATATCATGTTAAAACTTTCTTGGAATACATCTTGGTTTACTCCATGATCTGTCAAGTTCTTAATCCATAATTGTTCTTTTAACTCGTCTTTATTCACATCTAGTTCCACATCATAAATCAGAACCTTAGGATCTCGCTTCTTTACCTTTTCCACACACAATTTTAGTTCTTTAAACTTTGGACAATCAACGAGCAAATCTATATCCTTTTCTGACTCTATTTCAAGGATGATCTTCTTATCCAGTACAGCTCTTAAATTTTGTACTTTTACATTCTGTAGCTCAGGTCTCACTTTTCTAATTAGATCTTTTTTAATATCTTCGCTGCATTTGTGTTTACTGTTCTTGGTAGTAATAACTGCCACTCTAGGTTTTGCAACGCACTTTTCTTTTACCACAGTAGCATATTCCTTTTTGTATTGTTTTTGAATGTCTTTCTTTTCAGCCCTAATGACATGTAAGTCTATCTCCTGTTTTACTATGACCATTTCTAGATCATCCCATATTTCCATAATCTTGGTTGCTACATTGCCCGTTACCCGATGTTCTCTTTGCAATAGGAGAGCCCTTAATCTCCCTCGTGCCTCCACTATTTTATCTAATCCAGTTACCACAGGTCCTTGTTCTGAACTTTTTGTCATAGAATTTAACAGCTTCTTCATACTATTTATCATTTCTAAATTTCTTTTCTGGTGTCCACATCTCCTGCTTTTTCCTTTCACAAGCTGTATCCTGAGATTCCCCAGTACTGTCAGTTTTTCCCTTTACTTCTTCAAGATCTATATCTTCGACCTCTTCCTGAGTCTCAGAGTTATCACTCTCTGAATCACTATCTGCTTCCAACTCTATCACTGCTTTTTTCTTGGAAAGAGAGCCAGCGCTCGGCTTTTTACCGGACATATTAAAAGGCTGCAATTGCCAACTATTTACAACTTTAACTTTATACAACGTCTTTAAGACCAATACTTCAACTCAAAACTCAAGAATCCAAAAATCTATTCAGAAACTTATTTAAAAACACCCCCCACTCAAGTGAAACGAGTGGGGGTCCCAAAAGCTTTAAACTTGAGGGCACAAAATGCAATTTTTAAACCAAATTCTCTCTGCCCCACAAACTCAATACCCGTTTAGCCGGTCAGGGGGATGAACCCCTAACCGCTCACCCCAGACGTCGAGAACGTAGGGCAGCTAATCAATGCACTTCGTGAAACAGAAACTCAAAAAGTACCAAATCAATAAAAAGAAATTTCAATCAAAATTCGCTAATTACACTTCTGATAAGTCACTCAATCAGTCCCCAAGATTAGCCCCTGGGGCTTATTAATGATGTTGATGAAAGTATATCAGCCTTAATGTCTAAGTTTCCAGGTTATAAAAGTTGTTGTTGTTGAGTTTTTAGGAGCATTAGCAACTAAGGCCATATTGCTCCGGGGATATGCGGTAGTTATTCCCTGACCTTTCCGCATTCTCCGTATTTGGTGGTCACGGGCTCGAACTCCGGTCTAATCAAGGAGCGTGTGCTACGCACTGCTGCTTCTGCCCACCTGGCTACGGAGGCACCGGTTATAAAAGTTGGCAGGAAGGATCATTAATGACAATAATCAGGGTGTGCTACCGCAACAATATGTGGAAAAATTAGGCAGATTGACAGGAGGGGCAAGCAACTAAAGTTAATATTGACAAATGAAAGATACTGCATATAGGAAGCAGTAATCCCAAGATAACATACAAATTGTGTAGTGCCACAGTGAGAGTATAAGAGAACGAAAAGGAGCTGTGGTAATAGTGCAGTTAGACATGAAGCTCTGTGAATAGTGCAGACAGGCTGCTAAGACAACCCAAGAGGTTTTGTCAATGATATACAGGAATTTTGCCAGCAGGGATAAGGTCATCATCCCACTGTATGAGGCAATGGTTAGGCCACATCTTGAGTACTGCATGCAGGTCTGGAAGCCTCACTTTAGGATGTGGATCTGTTGGAACAAGTGCAGAAAAGGGCAACGATATTTGTGACAGAAAGTAAGGGGTATTAATAGTGGCAAATGATGCAAGAAAGAAAGCTTATATAGCAATAGCGAGGGGGGAAAAACGTATTTTACCTATCCATGCCTTCCAATAGTCTTTTAGTTCTTACACGAATTTATTTAAATTTTGCACTTCCACAACGACGAATGGAAGCTTGTTCCAGCAATCAACCATCCGTTGGCTAAAGGTACACTTCCGCACATTTATTCTGCAACTATCCTTCCTCAACTGAAAGGCTTCAGTTGTGCAAAATGTAGCGTTGGAAACTAAGCATCTGAGAGAAGATCTCAATGAGGTGTTTAAGGCTTTCAATGTGTTGAAATTTAAATTAAGGAAGTATGGTTGCAAGATGGATGTGTGGAAATTGGCTTTTAGCCCACCGGTAGTTGATTGTTGAAATAAACTTCCATCTGGTGTGTAGTTTGAATTTAAGGAAGAATTAAATAAACTATTAGAGGGATTAGGTGATTTGGGAAATGGTAATTTCTTTTTTTTTTCCCCCATCTTGCATGATTTGCCTCTGCTAATATTTTTACATAACGGGAGAGACAAATAAAAAAGCATGTCAAAAAAGAAGGAATTTACTGATTAAATAAACTAAGCAATGAATATTCACAAATATCACAGACAAATTGATCGTCGAATCCAGCATACCTCCGCGTAAAGTAAAATGACTACTTTGAATATGTGTGGCAGAAGAAAAACAAATTAAGTTCAGTACACCAACATAATCACTAAGCGAGTGGAGTTTAACTAATCATTTTGAAGGTAAATAAAATCATTTATGTGCGTGACGTAGCCGAGTGGTCAGGAGTGAGAGTGCATAGCACGCATTCTTTGAGTGGACCGGGGTTCAAGCCCGTGACTACTAAATACGATAAATATTTGTATTGACGATTTATTGTAAACTCTACTGATTTGGTTGTCATGCCGGAGATTTCTATAAATAGAAAATTTACTTAGCAGTAATGTAGGCTCGAACCACGCTTAACTCAAAAGAATGGATACTACTGCATTCTTGCGGTAATCACTCGGCTAAGTCAAGCTTTGAATATAGTCGACTCTTCAAAAACATTATTAACAAATTTAATTATCATTCCTTATACTGCCTAAAATCCTTACCTCAGGGGTAGGCCTCTATTAACAAATTACTTTAAATATCACAAAGTAGTACTTTAATCCTTAGTCAGCGGTACACCTGGTTAGATTAACTTTTCATTCAAACAGTTGGTGAGCAAACAAAATCTACCAAACACTTGAATTAGATAGAGTAGAATGTAAAAAGACAGGTACCATTATATTCGGCGAATGGTCAGAGAGAGAGAGAGAACTTTTTTTCCGAATTGCAAAAATCTGAAAAAAAAATTCCTTAGAAATGTTGGAGAAATTTCTTGAGTTTCTCAACTTTTCCATGAAATTTATATACAGATTAACAACATAAGCAAAATATCAACAGTGGATCGGCAGTGATTTTATTCACATTGTATATTGGAAAAGTGATGCGAAGAATCAAGCTTATAATAAAGCATCACCAAAAATAAATAAATACCGAGAGAGAAATCATTCATTGAATTTGTCCATCCTTCTAATAATCAGCCAAATGTTTTGTTTATACTCCGCGGCACGACCACCAGGTCAGAGGAGTTTACAATAAATTATCAATACAAACATTAACCGTATTTAGCAGCCACGGGCTTGAACCCCGGTTCACTCAAAGAGCGCGTGCTCCTGACCACTCGGCTACGTCAGGCCTCCTTTAAATTTATTCATACTACCTACTTCGGGGACAACTAGGTGGCAGTTTAATCTAACGATCAATTAATTACACTCTGAATGTACTTAACAGATAATTATTCAATATTAAACATACAAATTATTACAAGTTTTATTAGCAAATTACCAATAAGAACTTTTACTCAATGATTTGTATATGCTTCTGTTAGAATTAAAGTAAAAGTGAACAAGGATACAGGTCACTGACAATCTCCACATTAAGCAGGTTTTTAAACAGTAAATGTGAGCAGAAATTAAATAAGACATATAGAAGCATGCGAATCGATAATAATATGATTCTCCAAACCAGGGCCCTGCCCTATCTTTATACATAAAGATATTTTATATATAAATATTTATTACATTTTATAATATTGTAACTGTTTAATTTTTACTAATACAAAAACATTATATTTTAATTTATGGTTCAGTTTATTTTCAACCGTGACTCATTTTTATGAGTAACAATTGAAACATAAAACTTAAATATTATCTACATAAATGTTAATCGTAAATGAAATTAAGTTTTAAAAATTACATAAATTTTCTTTTTATTAAAAAAGAGCCACAAAAAAAAAGTCTGCACCACAAAAAAAAGTCCTGCTCCAAACAAATGGAGCATACAACTTACAACAGAAGTTATTTTTAAAAACCCTCTCAACTCGATAGCAAAATAGGCATAATACAGACAATGACCGGTTTCTTCATCAAGCCAAAATGATAAGAAATAAATTTGTTTAATTTTATTTATATCAAAAGTTCGTCTAAATAGGTCTCCATAACAATTTTCAGTAATTCCTTTTCTGCTGTTTACTCATTGAAATCCATTCGTGCCACACTGAGAAACACTGGTGAAAGGAATTGAAAAATTGTTGAGGCTACACTAGTCAACAAAAGGAGCTTCACAACTTTTTGACAGGTAAGACTGATGGAAGGAAAATTCACAAGAATTATCAAGAAACAAATTGCAATCTAAAGGTTAGCTCGAAAATAAAAATTCTTTGTCCCCCCGCCACATTTCTTGGTAATAACTGATGATAAAAAAAATATATCAATAATTTTTGTAAATTCTGAAAGCAGGCAGTTTATTTTTAATATCTGGAGATAATTTCTTTCATTTCTCGCTAAAAAGTTAAACGTTTCGCATATTGTTTAAAAACTGTTTAACGTTGGTTTTCAGACGTGATAAAAGCAATGGCTACCAATTTTTGTTACGTACAGCAAAATTGGGTACACAAACCTTCCTTAACAGAAAAGTTAAGAGAGAAAGAAAAAGAGAGAGAAGGAGAATGGATAACTATACAGTATAGTACTTTAAAAATGGCAAAACAGCTTGATAAGGAGGAGCCTGCTGCTATGTCCCTACTGACAGTGCACAGGTGTTACCACGTCGTTCGCAGCCAGGCAATTACGCATCATTAGTCATTCCAAAGGTGCTCAGTATTTAAAAAAAAAAAAAAAAAAAAACTTGTATGGCAGTATTAACAATGAGTTATAGAATACTAGAAAAACAAGTTGATGCCATCAGATAGGCAATTATCAAGACATTAAAGATATTTGTTTTTAAGTAATATTGCAAAGCTGGAGGCAGTATTTTTTGCAGTGCGACATTTGACAAGCTAAAATCAAGCTATATTAACGAAGTCTTCATTCCTTTATTTTCTTGTAGGCTTATGTCTGAAAATTACAAAATTTACAACACGAAATTCTACCTTGCACTGCCATGCAGTTACATCTCTGTTGTCTGTTATGCAGGGCAATGGAGCAATTTAGTCTAGAACCAAAGACCGAAAAAAAATCCAGTGAACATCCACTGGACAAAACTCCAATGGGTGGTTACTGGATATTACAACCTACCTAATTGATTTCCTCGTGCGTGACTAATGGCTGGAACACCATGGCATGGCATGGCTGTCACGAGTTTGCGAAACACATATGAAGATATGGCCATACAAGCAGCCTGTAGATTGTGCTACAACTGCACCAAAATGACCAAGGTGCATCCACACGACATACGGCCAGTTCGATCTTTTCTCACGGATGCGTGGTGGGACTAAGGTTCGGTCAGCGGCCAAAGGAGGAGGACGGTGTCTGCTGAATATTCTGAAAACCATATATGCACGTGTGACTCGGTAAAATAGAACACAGTCCTCTTAAACGCCAAGGATGCAATTGATATGCAACAACGTTAAATACACCACCTGACAGTCTACACTTGTTATCTTAGGGGACTCACCAAAGGGGATGACTGTTGGGCTTCTGATACTCAGCCTCCCTCAAAGAAAAATCCTGCTACTGTGTGAGCCGGTGTTATACTTGTATCAGAGCTTCCCAAGATATCCACAAAATATTCTCCTGGCTATAACACCGCCGCCACCGACCAGCACTGTCAAAACCATGTGTCAGAGTGTAACTAACATCTACCTCTGGCATGATGCAAAAGGCAATGTTAACCATCAGATCACCATTTATTTTTCCAATCATCTACTGCAAAATTGAAAAAGTTCCTAAAGACATGCAAGTCATACTGTAGATAGGCAACCTCGACTAGTAGAGACCACATCGCATAGTTTAAGTAAAAGCTAAATTTTACTTAAATGTAAATTTTAATGTAAAAGCTAAATAAACTTCGCCATTTTATGAGGATAAAAATCTAAAATTACATATTCTAAGACCTCTTCGCATAAAGGGTCTTAGGATATGTAATTTTAGACTTAGCTTAGGAGCTAAATCATATCTGAATTCGGACTTGAAAAGTCCGTTTATACATTCAAAATAAAACTGAAAGAAACCATTGTGTGTGTCCTTTTTGGAGGGGAAGAAAGGAGAGGAGAAAAGAGGGGGTGAGAGAGAGAGAGAGAGAGACCTCTCCTCCTGGCACTAATAATTAATAACTTTTCAAAACATAACATAGTGTTTTCTCACACTTGAAATATATAAAGATAAAGAGGTATCCGAACTCATTGCTTGTAAAAATCATATCTCTGCGTTAATGGTTACTTTGATCAAACTAATTAACTTTAATTATGATCTTATAGTGGAACTCAAAAGTTTGATTTCTAGACAGTTCCGCGCTGAATTAATTACTGCTAGCAATAAAAAAGCTTCAATAATTAGCTCAGATATTATCTGACAATCATTATACGACTTAACCAGTGTTCACAATGGGTCGGAATGCCAACTTTATCTCAAAAAAAAAAAAAAAAAGTTTTCCGAAATGTTATAATAATTACTAATTCGAACACGCTCATAATTAATCGTAGCATTTGAATGTTACGAATCGAATAAGTGGCGAATCCTCTGTCTACGCGGTAGCACAGTGGTATCGTCACCGTCCCCCCCCATACCCGGTGGAAAAAGCCCGGGTTCGAATCCCGTCGATGACACGAGGAACTTTAATTGGATTTTTTCACTCCGTGGCTGAGTTAGTCGGGCTCAGGCGTAGATAGAAAGGTTTTTCCCCCAAAAAAACTGGGGTTTTTCGTCCAGCAAACAGACAAATCGACCATAGAACACACGCAATTAACCGACATAGCACAGCAGATGAATTTAATTATTCGGGTGGCCTAAATATAATAGTTTTTTTTTTTTTTTTTTTTTTTGTGGGCATCCTGTGAATTCGGCATGAGACTGCAGTAAGGAGCTTGGACCTCGACAGATCTGTCAGAGAGGTATGTGTATGTCTCGATACAGGCAGGTTAGCCTCCCGGAGTCTGCCGAGGACGCTTGGCCACCACAGAGTGTCAAACGCCCCCGGCGAAGTCAACCACTATGAGAAGGAAATATTTGTGGTTTGTGGATATTTTCTAGGGCATCTTGAATGGAGAGACCTTTCCTAAATCCGTATTGATTTTGTGTTTGTAGGCTAGCATTTGAGTAATGCGTTCCAACCCAATTACAAAGGAGGTGTTCCAGTAATTTACTTAACGCTGAGAGGAGTCCTATAGGTCGATAAGACCCCGGGAGGTCCTGTTGTTTAGTTGGGCTCTTGAGGATGAGGCAGGTTTGCCTTTCTCCACTCTAGCGGGAAGAAACCTTATCTAAAGCAGTGGTTGAAGAGATTGAGAATCTCCTCTGGAATGGCTCGACGGATTTTTTTTAATTATCTCGGGTTCAAGGTTCCTTAATTTCCCAGCAGCAATGTCCAGTTCAGTTCGAGTGAAGGGGTTCTCAGCTATAGTTGTGTTGTAAGCATTGTTTAGTTGTCAGAGTATTTCCTGGTCCGAGGTACGGGGAGTGAGATGTCCGAAAAACATGGTTTCGAGAATATTGTTGGTAGTTTCCTGCCATTTTTGCGTAGTTTCCTTGCAGTGTCCTGGTTGCAGGAGTGACCTCCCCCCTCCGGGGAGTTTGTTCATGGTAACCCTGTAGACAAGTTCCCAGGGGTTATCATTTCCAGTTGTGGAGACAAGGTGCTCCCAGGAGCGCTGTTTCCGCTGGCGTATCATGGCGGTATATTCGTTTCTTGCATTTCGATAATTCTGTCAGAGGGCATCCAATCCAGTTCAGCAGCAGGCCAGGAGGTGCCGTGCACGTTGGAAGCTTTTGTGCCGGTTCTGAACCTCAGGCATTGTAGGTCCGGGCTCCACCAGAGGACGACCCCGGGAGTCAGTTTTTCCTTCTAATGGTGCTGTTTGCAGCATCTGTTATAAGTCTATATTGGTGCTGGTCTGGATTGAATCCGTTGATTTTGAGGGATTGAGCTGCAGTGTGTAGTGTTGCCTGGACTGAGGTCAGTCCGCCTTGTCTATTGCATATCTGTATTGGGTCTGTCTCTGCAGTGGTTGCCTGGTTAAGGAGCAGTGAAGGTTGAAGGTTATGGCCCGATGGTCCAATGTAGTCCAGCATTGCCTGACAGTCCAAGAAGTGATGTGTCCGGCGATGGATCTGGTCACTAAGTTACGTCAATTGTGGATTCCCACATTGTGAGAATTATTCGGCTGTTGAGGATGACATAAGGGCTGTTTGCTAGGTATTCTTCGAAGCGCCGCCCGTTCACAGTGCCACGCCTCTCGGGGGGTTGTGCTGAATCACATCGGAGACCGACAGTTGGCATCAGCACCCACAATGATCCTGACATTAGGGAAGGTGGTAGCTATGCTTTGCAGGTAGAAGAAGAAAATCTTTATTGTACAGTAAAGATACAGATACAATAATGTGCCCGCCACAGCCAGGAGGCCAGGGGCTTGACAATGATATGGGATAATATAAAAATATGTACAGTATAAAAGATAACATAACAATTAAAAACGTAGCATTAACCATTCAATAGATATGAATATGTACATAGTTATGAGGCAGACAGTACACCAAGGTATGTACACATTCATAATGTACAAAGCACATATTTAAGCATATTCAAACAAGTCAGAATATTTCACAGTGCCACTTGATGTTCGGTATTTCATTTTCTTGTGAAACAGTTCGTCGATTTGCCTGCGACGTGCCGTTCTGCGCCTCATAGGAGATAGCAGATGGAGATATCGGTATGAGTCGACATCAGGGACCAAACAAAAGGGGAACAAGTTCGGCCAACGAGCGCCTGTAATTGCGATCAGAAGCGAATTTCTGGAGGTCAACTACGATTATTAGCAGGGCTTGTACTGTAGGAAGTACTTGTCCAGGTAGGAATCTGTCACTGATCTTCAGGCCATCTGTCACTGGCCTGTTCCGTTGTAGCTGAAGAAGAGGGGTGGCTCGTAACGGAAGAAGTGGAACATGCCATTGGCATATATCCCAGAAGTCGGGGAAGTTGAATTTGCCAACCAGCATTTTGACTGTGGTCACAGTTCTCCTCATGCTGATTATTTGAGGCAGCTGCGGGATTTGGAGTTGGTTGGCCATGCTGGTGGTCCTCTGCTGAGGGGGGAGTCGATGTTTGTGGGTTGCCCACTTCAATATCCAGTATTCACTGGCGAGGATGGGCTTCATGAGAGAAGGTGCTGCGGATGCCCATATTTCAGAGGCATACAGAAAGGTAGGATACAGAACGGTTTCCAGATATCTGATTGTGGTTCTTGCGTCGGTGTTATGAAGAAGATGTTGACGGGCAATCCAGCGCATTCGGCTGGTCTTGCATAGAACACATTCGAAGTGACAATTAAACCTAAGGTTTGGGTCGAAGGGTACACGGAGATCTTTGTGTTTAGTTACACTTGGAATAACTGCACCCTGCAGTGAGGGTTGTATGGATGTGGGACACTTCTTCAGAGAAAAAACCATAATAACGGATTTTGAGGGTTCACTTTAAAACCGAAATGGTTGAGATGGCTAGAGAAAGCTGTGATCTTATTACAGATTTCCGATGTGATCACTCCCCTGTCGGCTCATGGTGATATTTCCGTTAGGAACTTTATATCATCGGCGTAGGTAATAACATCATCTCTGTTACACACAAACGGAATAAGGAGGGCGGTAAAAAGTAACCCCGATAAAATGCCACCTTGCGGCACACCAGCATTGATGGATCGGGTATAGCAGAGGTTGCGATGAGTGAAGTATACTGTTCTATTCCAGAGGAGCGAGTGCAGAAAAGCGAAAACGTCACCTTTGATCCGAAAGAAATTGGTTAGGAGATTCAGAAGGGCTGAGATGTTGAGGCTATCAAAAGCAGCTTCGATATAGGCATAAACAACCGCTATTTCTGATCTGGCCTCAAATGAGTTTAGAATTTCCGTTTGGACTGCCAGAAGGTTGGAGACAGTTGATCTATTAGGGAGAACATAATGGAGTTGTTTTGATGATTATGGAAGAAGATGACGTGTTATATGTGGAAGAAGGACTTTTTCCAGTAGCTTTAGGAGCGTGGATGCAGTGGATATCGGTCTATAGTGCTTCGGCTGGCTTGGTAGTTGAACTTTAGGTAGTGGGGCGAAAGCGTATTTGCTCCAGGATGCAGGAAACACCCTATGAGAGAGGATGGAGTTGAACAAGTAGAGCAGAGGATCAAGGATATATGGACTGAGGCACTTTACGATGAAATGCGGGATTTTATCGACGCCAGCGGTGCATGACGGACGAAGCGAGTTGATGGCTTGACGGAGCCATCAACTCGCTGCGTTGATCGATTTGAATGGAAAACAGCTCTTGGAACCTGGCTACATAGTTGATCCATTCAACTGGATTGAAATTGGAACCTGGTTCAGAGTTACGGGTATATGGCACTTTGCCTTTGGATAAGGTCTTGTCAGTATATTCTTTAATGGCTTGCGATTTCAGTCTGTTAAACAGTTCTCTAGCTTTGGAGTACTGAGTTCGGTCATATGCTGTACCAGACTGTTTCCATTGTTTATGGAGGGACTGTTTGCACTTGAAACTGTAATTTAGCTCCGAAGACCACCAAGCATTAGTTCTAGCGGAGATACTGACCTGTTTAGCTGCTGAGAACATGGTAACAGTGTGCAACCATCTAGTTAATATGTCTAGAGCCAGTTCCGGATCTCCTGATTCGAGAACTTCCCAGGGAATTAATCTTGTTGCATAAAGGCATCTGTTCGGTTGTAGGAAAGTGGGGGAGATGATGATCTTCCTTTTTACGTAGTGGGAGACATTAAAGTTGGGCGTTGGGAGCTGCAATAGGACTACGATGGGTTCATGGTCGGATTCAAAGTGAGTTTCGGGTTTAATGTCGACGCTACAGGAACCAGACGATAATATGAGATCCAGGCGATGAAGACCTCTAGTTGGGCCTTCATTTATGATCCTGAGGCCACTAGGTGCAATCTTAGCCATAAGTGACTCATGGAAATGTTGGAGATTTGGTGGTAAGTTAAAATCTCCACAGATGGGGTGGATAGCAGGTGTGGAGCGTATTTATTAGCCAAGATGCAATATCATTGATTGTCTGAGCATCGGGGGTTGGGGGTATATATATTGCACCGAGATCTAATAAGCAGGAGTTGATCTTGACCGTTACTATCAATGCTTCGAATAGATTGGATTTGCTGGAGACTACATGCACGAACTCAAGTCTACTGGCATTTATGATAACAGCAACACCCCCACCACAGGTATGAGATCGGGAGGTGAAGAAAGATTTGTAAGCAGCAGCTTGGGCGGAGGCAATTGATTCTTGTTGTGGTTCCAGCCAGGTTTCAGACATGCAGATGACATCAGCCATTTGGGACAGGAGCATCTGCTCAAGTGTCTCGAGCTTATTCCGAATACTACGAACATTTTGATAAAAAATCTTGAGTGTAAAGCGACACGAGACCTTCAGGAGTGCTGATTCGAGGACAGGATTTATTTTCTTTGTTGGCTTTTTAGCACAGTTGTACAATAGTTGGTATCAGCTGAGGGTGGATTTCATTGCAGCTGTGGTATTGCAGAGATTGATCAGAGATTTTGTCATCAGGATATGTATTGGGCTCATCATCGTGTGACCCTGATTCTTGGTTTTGTGGGCTTATGAGAATAGGAATGTCTATCATGGCGTCACGCTTGAGAATAGTCTTGGTGGGATGGCGCATTAGCCATGGCTAGACGTGGGGTGATATTGGATTTAGGTTCATAGTATGGTCTGAGTAGTGATCCAGACGGCCAGAGAGCAGTCGCTGATATGGAGCTGAAATTCTGTGCATCGCACTCAACTTTGAACGATGTATGCAGGGGTGTTTTCTTAAGAAGTGTGACGGACACAGCAAGGTGCAGCTCATGCATTATGTATGACTCGATATCATCTGGAGTTGTATTTGGGGCCAGTCCGGAAACGAATAGACTTCGTCGAAGACGGACAGTTGGCGGATGCATCGCCTGCAGCCTGGAGGTGGCCGAGGTGCCCATTTTAAATGATCGCCTTCTCTTTAGTACATTTGGGGTTCCCAATTTACTCTCTTCAGGGTGTCTGCGCGGGTAACACAGTGGTATCGTCACCGTCCTCCCCACACCGGGTGGAAAAGGCCTGTGTTCGAATCCCGTCGATGACGCGAGGAACTTTAATGGGCTTTTTTTCACTCCGTGGTTGAGTTAGTTGGTCTCAGGCGTATATAGCAAGGTTTTTCTCCCCAGTAACTGGGGTTTTTTCGTCCAGCAAAACAGGCAAATCAACCATAGAACATACGCAATTTACAGACACAAATACGGGTTAATGTATTTAATTACGGGTAACCCTAAAATAATAATAATAATAATAAATAATAATACTCTCTTCACGGTGGCGAGACTTACTGCAGTAACTGTGGGCCACAAGTGTTGGAGGAGGTGCAGCTACAACTTCCGCCCAGGATGGTTGTAATGTTAGCAGTGGGGGGCCGCAATTGTGGATTTCAGGTTTCTTCGGCATTGTAGGTTGATACACTCGGCTTCAGTACGAATAAGGCTCGACGATCTTGTGGCTGGGAGGATGTCCTCCCTAGGTCTGCGGTAGAGGGGCGCTGCATATATAGATCACCCAGTGGAGTGATAATGTGTGCACAGGCGGCCCAGGGAAGACAGAAGGATTGAATTTTGGTCACCGTCAGTTCGGGGTTCCGGACGATTATAGCGGCCCAAGCATTAGTGCAGTCCTGGACGATTTTACATACAAGGGGATAATCCCTGACCACCCAACTGTGAGTATAGGGTTCCTGGAGGAGAATGTCAAGGTTTTCTTCGTTCGCCTTTTTGGCCAGCAACCGCTTTGGAATGTTGAGCTGTAAAAAGTTCCCTTTGTTGTAGTTGAAGGGTCTAAGATATGTCCCCATAACTAGTCTCATTTGGAATGTGCGCTTGGCTTTACAATAGATAGGGCACTTGTTATCCCTGATGGAGTGGTTTGCATCTAGCCTTTGGGTCTTGCAGTTTCTGCATGTCGGTTGGTCCTCCTTTTTGGGGCATGCGCTGAAATGGTGACCCCGTTCCGTGCAGTGGACACAGGTTGGTTGCAAGTGTGAGTAGTGTACTTGAAGTGGTAGCACCGAAAACACTTGGGCACAGCCACGTGTTCTTGAACCGGTGGCTGCCCCAGTTTACGAAAACTCTGTTTTGTTGGCTTATGGTTCACAATACCGCCGGTGAGGGTTCCACGACCCAATTTGTGCCGCTTCCTACTGTGGCCTTAGTTTGATATTTGGGGATAATCAGAGCGACTGGTTCACCATTTGGGTGCTCTTGTTGTAAATTGCTAACGTACAGCTCTTCTTGCAGCATGTCTGCAGTGAGGTCTTTGTCCATACCAAAGATAATTATACTTGGGCCTTTTCTTTTCTTTTCGGGGGTAGGGTCTCAAGCCCTAGTGTCTGTTTTCTTGTGTTATTAAAGATCTTACTGGCGTCCTCCTTAGTCTGAGTCTCTATGATGACGCCTGTATTTCGCGTTTTACGCACAGATTTTATTTTCGTGGTTTTGAAGTCTTGTGCAAGGTTGGGCATCACTGTGTTCTTGACCTCTTCACTACTTTTGTGTTTCTCTGGTGAGGTTGGTCGGAGGATAACCAGGTGCGGCGTAGGTAATAGAACCTTCCTTATGGCTGTAGTTTGCATGGTTGTTGTCTGAGTCCTCAGCGCTTCAGCAAATGTGTGGATGCACTGTGACATTTTGTTTGCCCTACTTTCGAGGTAGGCATCAAGCCTGGCAGTTATTTTTTCGTTTTCCAAGTGTGTCTGGTCCAAGATTGTTTCCAATTTGGTCCACAAGGAAACGATTTCAGCTCTTGTACCTGTGATTGTTCTACTGTTCTGCTTCTTAAACAAGTTTTCAAGGGCAGTTTGCAGGAACAGTTTTTGTTCAAGAACAGTGCCTTCAGGCAATGTGGGATCCAGTGGTGGATCCTTGTGTCTCTCCTCGGCGGTATCCCGTTGGGAGGCAGGAGTCTCTTGCACTTCCGTTATGTCGGTTTGTGAACAGGTTTCCCGCTCCGACTTAGGGACAGCTAGCTTGCAACTCTTTCTCCGACTTAGGGACAGCTAGCTTGCAACTCTTTCTCCGACTTAGGGACAGCTAGCTTGCAACTCTTTCTTTTAGCAGAGAGAGGCTCTCGCACGGGTGTCTGCAGTTTCGATTTTTTTTTTATCACTTTTTCCTTCCATATTAGGATTATTTCGGATAATGGAGAAGAGTTCGGATTTCCGAGCTAGCAGGATGTTGGTTAGCTAGGGTTGGTTTTTGGTGTAGAAAGACACATGCTACACTTGTAGCATGTGTCTTTCTTTATAATCCAATTTGGTGTATTTGAGTGCGCTAGTGAAGATTTGGTCTGTGAAGATTCACGTGAGGGGGGGGGGGGGGGGGGCAGCCAGTCACAAAAACACCCGTAGAAGACCGAAACAACTTTCTCTAACAGGTAGTAAAAGGTTGGCAGATATTGTATGGATATATCTTGAAAGCTTAAACAACTTAAATTGGCTGTGCTGAGTGAGTGAAAACCTGTAGCGATCTCCAACCAATATGGCGACGCTATTATTTAATACACATGGTCGGAAATCACGTCAAATTTGGAAACAAAATTCATTGCTAAAACACTCACAAATTATATAGATCATTGCTACACAGAATCGCTATGGCAGCCCTATAATGGCCGCCATAGAGTCTGTATACAAACGCTATATGTAAAATTTCAAACATAAATATCTCTGAAACTGTAACTCTCAAAAGTCTGAAAAATCGCCTGGTGGTCCTTCTTGCTGAGTTCTTCCTGTCAGTATATTCGGCGATTCCGTAACACATAGTTATGTAACAGGGCCGGCGCAAGGGGTGTGCAGGTTGTGCGGTGCACAACCTGCACACCCCTTGCGCCATTTAAATAATATAAACGTATGAAATATCTGAAATAGTTATTTATGTAATAAATATGTAAAAGAGGAGTATTTGATTGAGTGCGAAGTATACCGTTTGCGTATACCGAACACGCAAACGGTAGCACGAGATCAAAAACAGCCCTCTGCACAAGTATGACATACAAAAGTTTTTCTACAATCGCAATAATTGATAATAAATTATAATTACATGCATAATTTGACACGACTAATAAGAGTTGGCAATTGATAGTAAGTATTTTTTGGTAATTGTATGCTGATATCATAAAAATGCGAACATGTCAAACAAATTATTACATTCAGTAATTCTTACAAATTATAATAAATCTTGTACTAAACTTGTTTTGTATTAACCAAAAATAATAAAAAAACTTAAATCAATACAAATTGATCATTTAAATTGTTGATATTTCATATAATTTTATATTTGCGGCGGCCATATTGATTTATTTCACACACACCAGTGCGTGAAATACTTTTTAGGCACTGTTATCAAAAAGTAATATTTTACATACTAAAATGCGTGCCAAAAATGAGTACTTTATACGCGGTCGTCGGAAAAATTTTATAAAATAATTATAATAAAATTATTTTTTAATAATACATTAAATTAAACAATTGTGTTAATTTACATTATTTGTGAAATTTTATAGAATATTTACAAATTACTGGGCACAGAGATTCGTAGAAAAAGAATTGCGGCTTGTTATCAGCACTAATTGTTTATTTTCCGAGAAGAGAAATCCGTTAAAGATCTATTTTCTATATATATATATATATATATATATATATATATGTCCGCAATTGTCTTAAGTCCTTACTCCACATTTCTAGTTGGTGGAGTAAAAACCTAAAGCAATTTTCTTTATCAAGCGTTATTGTTTTTGTTATTTAATATTTATTATAATAATAATAAAATTCTTTATTCAGAGAAATGTAGGACACGATTCCCGCTACAGGCAACCAGAGGAATCTTACAATTAACTGGACACATTACATTCAGTATATAAAAAAAAAAAAAAAAAAAAACGTGGGTACACAGCAAATACATAAAATACATAGAAAGTGCAATATACACATCTAATATTGCATTAAATAGATTTTACAATTATTATAACAGATCGATTATACAGAGCTTATATTGTATTATATAGATTTTATAATTATTATATACAAGTTGCAACACATTGAGACAGACTGGAAACTTTCACTGGGAGTTGACTAGTTCCGCCGACAATTGCAGGAATGCTGACTGCACTTCACTATGGATTTGCGCTTTTCTCTTCTGTAGGCAGAATCTGTGGACCACACATCCAAATCAACGTTTGCGGAGTTCAGCGCTCCAATGATGCTGTTCGGAAAGTGCCGCTTAAAGGTCGAGAGCTTCTGCAGAACAGAGCACTGGACAGTTTCTGAGGGCTCTACCAGGGATTTTCCAGTCTACGATTTCCCAGATATTAACGAAGTCGAGAGCGGCGGAGCACAAATTAAGCGCCATTGTGAGCCTCCTCGCATATGCCAGGTGCTGGGCAGGGGTGTATCTCAGATTTATGCAGAGCTGTGATTTTGATGTTGTATAGGGTAGGTGAGCCCAATTATTGGCCCAGAATCGATTATAGTTGTTTATGTGAATTCCTATTCATTTTCCTCGTGGTAAGTAAAATTTTATAATATAGAATTTCAATATAACTATATTGAAATTATAAGAATTGAAATTCAATTCGACTCAAAATAACAACAAAAGAATTACTATAGTTCTCAATCCGACAATTTTTAAATTTTAAAAATTAATT
Source organism: Mastigoproctus giganteus (assembly GCF_048544385.1). Lineage (NCBI taxonomy): Eukaryota > Metazoa > Arthropoda > Arachnida > Uropygi > Thelyphonidae > Mastigoproctus > Mastigoproctus giganteus. Next base: position 196,583,043 of record NC_143578.1, on the reverse strand, counting down.
AGTGCTTTTAATATAACGAAAATTGTCAAATGAGTAACATATTTTTCACAAATTCAGATCAATTTTCGAAATTTAAGAATTAAATTTACTTTGAATGACTATAATCCCTTCGTTTTTATCTTGAGTAGCTATGAATTCACTCGTACGAAAAAAAAAATTCCAATTTCCTGTTCACCCTAGATGTCTGAGAAAAAAATCAAAAAAAGTTATCTGGTGCTCAAAATAAAAAAACAGAAGGCCGCACGAGAGGAATTGTGCAACGAACTGTCTGGTTCTTTAAGCAAGTTCTTAGAAACGTCAGAAAAAAGAAAGAAGACTGAAAAAGCACCACCACGTTCTGAAACTTTTCAATCGTCTGAAGAAGGAAGTGGAACAGAAGCACAAGAACAACGGAGTGTACCGTCAAAGTCCACTGTTATTCTTTCAGAATTTATTGATCCAACAGAACCAGAAAAAAACAAATAAAACAGAAACGCAAATACAACAGAGTGTACCATCAACATCTACTACTGCTCTTGCAGAATCGATTAAACAAACAGAAATTGATGACGTTTCTAAAAGTTTCTCCCAATTAGAAGATCCAGGTACGTGGCCAAAATTTTTAACAATGAAACAAAGAGACTATTTAGGTGAACATTCTCCTTCTCAAATAATCAAATGGGATTTTCCAAGAGATAATTTAGAAAGGAAAATTTCCACTTCTTATTATAGTAGGTTTTCCAAATGGAGAAAAAGTATTAAGATTATGGCTAGTACACTCAGTTTCTAGAGATTCGGTATTTTGTTTGTATTGCAAACTTTTCGGAGATGGCAAATCGCAACTTAATAATGAATCTGGATGCATTTGTCACATAATTTTAAATAAACATGAAAAAAAGTGAATCTCATATCAAAAATAGTAGTAGTTTTGCTCAACTTCGAACGAATTTAGCAAAAAATATCACAACTGATTCTCGAGAATAGAAGTATGAGACAGAAAAAAAAAGTACTAATTGAACGTATAATTCATGCAACACAATTTTTAGTGCCGACAATCTATAGTTTTCCGCGGATCAAATGAACAGTTATATGAAAATAATAATGGCAATTTTTTGAAGTTAATAGAAACTTTTTCAAAATTTGATGCAGTTATGTCGGAACATTTACGCCGTATTCAAAGCTCAACTTCAAAAAACATCGCTCATTATTTGGGACATCAAATTCAAAATTAAATTGTTGAACTACTTTCTGATGCTATTAGCCAAAATATAATAGAAATGGTCATAGATGCAAAATAGTATTCCATTATTTTGGACACAACCCCTGATGTAAATCGCGTCGAACAAATGTTAATTATAATTCGTTTCGTACATTATAATAAAGAAGCAAGCACAAATGAAATCAGGGAACATTTTTTAGGCTTTTGTCCTGTAGATGACACAACTGGACAGGAATTGTATGAATTCATTTTAAGTCATATTTAAAGACTGAAATTGGACATTCAAAATCTTCGCGGACAGGGATACAATAATGCCGTTAATATGAAGGGTACATACAATGGGCTACAGCAAAAAATACTGGAAACTAACTCTAGAGCTTTTTATGTTCCTTTCTCAGCCCATAGTCTTAATTTAGCCATCAATGACGCTGCAAAAATTTCGTTTAAAACTGTTAATTTCTTCAGTGTAGTTCAAGAATTTTACTACAGTATTTCTTTTCTGTATCCGCGAAGTGATGGAGTATTTTACTTAAATATGTAATAAAACTAACACTAAAACCATTATCTAATACGAGATGGGAAAGTCGAATCGAAGCGATCTGACTTTTAAAATTACAGACCAAAGAAATATATATTGCTTTAAAAGAAATTGCAAATGATTCAACAAAAGATATGGACAAGATTTCAGGCTAATACATTGATATCAAAATTAACATAATTTAAATTTATTTTGATATTTTGAGTAAAATTAATGTCGTTAGAAAAATGGTACAGAGTCTCGATTTTAACTTGAGCGAAGCTTTCGAAAATTTAAAAAAAAATTAAAGATGATTTAAACGAATTTAGAACACGTGAATCATTTTAATCTATCATAAGTTGTGCGATTCAAATCGCAGAAGACATAGATATCGAACCAACGTTTCCTGTCAATAAAAGACCAAGAGGAAAGAAAAAATATTTTGATTACGAATCAACAGACGAATGCATCATAGATCCAAAATTAAATTTTAAAACATCCTTTTTTTTTTAGTATTAATAGATTCTGATTTAATATCATTGTGTGAGCAATTTAAACTTTTAGAATATAATGACAACACGTTTAAAGTTATATCGAAATTAAGTACACTATCGGATTGGGATGAAAGTGAAATCCTAACTCATTGTAAATATTTACAACCAAAACTAACAGATTATTCAAATAAGACTAGTCATATAGATGGTGTATCTCCATTCAAAGAAATAAAATCTTTGCAATATTTGTTAAATAAAAACATGACACCCAAGGATGTTTTAAATTTTATTTATAATAATCATTTAGTTGATTCTTTTCCAAATACTGTATTGCTATTTCTTTACCAAATATTGTATTACCCGTAATAGTTGCTACTGCCAAACAAAGTTTTTCAAAATTGAAGAAAATAAAAAATTATTTAAGATCCTCAATGTCTCAAGAGAGATTATCTAATTTATCAACAATTTCTATAGAAAGTGAAGTATTAGAAGAATTAGATTTAAGTAATATAATTAAAAAGTTTACTAGTTTAAAGGCCAGAAAAGTTACAATATTGTATTAAAAATATGTTAGAAATATCTTTATAATCATAATATAAAAAATGATATTATTTTTCTTGTAACTATTCATCATTTTTGGTATTAAAGCATTTATGTGGTGAAAGGTTGTTATATGTATGTAGTATCAACATCTTTCCTTTTTCCTTTTTGTCCTTCATAAACAGTGACTATTATAGTGCTTCTGGGTCTAAGAGCTTAAATTTACAGTTAGGTCACTGAAGGGGCGCCGAAAAGCTGTTTGCACAAAGGCGTCTTACATATCAGCGCCGGCCCTGTTATGTACTGCATTACGGAAGCTTTGCTTTCAATAAATTCAATATATAAAAGCTTAACTTTATTTTAAAATTTTATTAACTATCAAAAGAGGGTTCGCTGCAAAAAGTATTATTATAAGGGGTTTGCGAAGAGAAAAAGATCAGTGACTTAGGAAATCGAACAAAGGGGAACCGAGGTGAACTCATTCTTCTCACGAGTTTAACAAGAATTTTTGTGTGGAATGGCATGTTCTCTTCCCCATCCCTAATCTGTACGCATTTATGGCGAATTAAAAGTAATGCAGTTATCGCAAACTTTTGAAATTCTAAAGAAATTTCACTCGTTTGTCCGCGAATACAGCCCGGAGCAAATATTTCGCTAGTCAAAATCCCTGATTTCTCCCCAGACCAGGTCCATCAACTTATCAGCACCTCAACTAACCTCGCTGCCTTCCAAGCCTTCGCGGCAGACGTCTTTGCCCGGCGGAAGTCACTGATTGCAGACCATCAACAAACTAACTCCAACTAAACCTCTCTTTCTTTGTTTCTTTCTTTTTTATATATATAAATGCACCACAAGAACATTTTTCCCCCTTCGTCTCTCTTTTTTTTTTTTTCATCTTTTATTTTTCTCTCTTTTTCCTCTCTTGTGTGCTTCCTTTTTTTCTCTGTTATTTTTTTTGTTGCTTTTTTTTGTTATTTGTTTGTTTCTTTTTTTTCTTTTAATTAAACTACGAGAACCTTTTTTTTTATTATTATTATTATTATAAACACACCAGGGGAACTTTTTTTTTATTTTCTCCTCTAGAGTGGGCCCAGCAGGAATCTGACCCACATTTTGGCAACATCAAATGGGTCAGAGTCTCGAACTGGGACACTACGAGCACAACTGGGACTGACCCACCTTCCCGTGGTGTGGACGAGTATCCAGAATCATCTCTCTAGGTGATTGATGCTTCTGGGTAGCCAAGTGGCCAGACACACAACAGAACAGAATACATGTACACACAAACCTACGTCACACACATAACTGGCCCATTTGTAACGATACTGTTCTTCACAGAGATACGAGAAGGAGTTGAACCGACGTTCTAGGAGCCGCCCTTGACAAAAACACATGTCCACAATATTTCGCAAGTATCAGCAAAATATTTCAATTCTTTTTTCGTACAAGTATTTGAGTTGCATACAGTGAGAAAAAATTCTCATGTGGTATAAGTTCGGACCTACAGCAGCATATCCTAGATCCTAGCTAATGATTAGCACTTATTATAATTTATCATTATTTATCTAAAATAAACAAAAACAAAACTTTTTATTTGCATTCTTAATAAAGGGGAGAAAAAAACTTACTTGACTTTCTTTGAGCACTGCCTGTTGGAATAATCCCTGATTTTCTTCCTTCTCCACAATGCACATGGGACTACCCGGTGGAGGTGGTGGTTTTATGTACACACCAGAAACGACAGGCTGAATATGATTGTTATGGCAATTCGTTGGCTGGGTCATCATTTCATCATCAGATAGTTCCCCTTCCCACGACATTGGGCGTTCTCTGTTGAGATCATCATCACTTACAGTACCGTTAACAGTGACTCTCTGTTTCTTTGACCTTAGATTCACAGGACCATTTGCAATTACTTGCACCACTTCAGCATCTGTGTCTTCCTCTTCCACCGTCGGTGGTATCTTCTTTGGATCCTTCTCCATGGGAGACTTCCTGTGGTCAGTGATGACCGAAGGATTAACCTTGTCCATGGTCATAAGTCCGTTTTGTAGAGAATAGGCTTTTCGTCGGAAACAAACAAAATAAGGACGCAAAAACAACAAACGAAACAACAACAACAAGCAAATACGCTCAAATATACACGATGTCGTCACAGAGTCCTCAACAAACAGTTCCGAAGTCGTCCTGGTCCACCTACATCCAACCACCACAGCCGATAGTGGGGAACCACGCGAAGTCCTAGAATATTGCTAATCCCTATTGTTTTGTTTCCTGCCCTCGGAAGCAGGCTATTCCACATTCTTAGCTTGGTGAAGGTCTGGATCTGTAAAATAAAATAAATTAAAAGTAAAATACAGAACTATAGTGCATGGATAAAAAAAAAAAAAAAAAACAGCATGACTACAATAATTTTCATTCATATGCTATTACTCTAAAAGGCAGATATTAGTACTTTTCAAGAAAATGAGCGTATTGTCAAGAAATTAATACGTGTAGACCGCAACTTTGGTCTAAATAACAGCCTTGGTGCTTTACAGGAAAATACAGATGTAAATATAGGAGCCAATAACGTGTGCTGAAACCTTTGGCTTTTATGAGCCTCTAGTCTCCTTGGAACACTCTGCACCATGTTTTTTTTAAATGTCCTCCGATATTTTTCGCCATTCGGCTCTGTTTTTTTGACATTCTCTTCTCCATTGGATCATCTCGCACCAGAAGATTCATTCATTCATCCGAGAGGTTCACTACAACATGATTACGGGTGTCTACGCGGGTAGCAAAGTGGTATCGTCACTGTCCTCCCCACACCGAGTGGAAAAAGTCGAAAAGACGGGATTCGATTCCCGTCGAGGACGCGAGGAACTTTAATGGGCTTTTTTCACTCCGTGGATGAGTTAATCGGTCTCAGGCATAGATAGCAAGGTTTTTTCCCCCAGACACTGGGATGTTTTCGTCCAGCAAAACAGGCAAATCGACCAGAGAACACACGCAATTTACAGACACAAAATACGGGTTTATGTAATGAATTACGGATGATCCTAATATAATTTTTTATTTTTTTTAAATACATAACTGGGGGCGGAGATGGGGGAACCCTTGGGGCCGTTAGACATCAAATACTTTAATTTTACATGACTGAGGACAGGACTCTGGCTAGCCAGTCCAACTTTTCGACACTCGTGTCCTCAAACTAGTCCATCAAAACGCGAGCATTGTGACGTGCAGCATTGTTCTGTTGATACAGATACGGGTCTTCCCCGATGTGCTGCCATAACGTAGATAACGCATTACTGTTCAGATTGTCTAGATATATTCATAGTTTTGTCCAAAATAACCACTGTTCCCGGAACACATAATGAAAAACAGCCCCAGACCATCAACGCCGCCTCCGCTAAACTTCACTAGTGAGACAATACAGCGTGGCAGGTAGCTTTCTTCTGGCATCTTCCACGCGCAGGCGCGACCATCAGACTGGTAAACCAAGACTCATAACTCCAAAGCACAGCTTTTCATTGACATATCCATGAACAGCGGATCTTACATCATTAACATAAATTGACATGCTAGATGGCGTCTGGCATTAGGCAGGGTAAACATCCTGCCTAATGTGGCCAGCTGCACGACCGCGGTAACACGGTGGTGTGGCCGTCCACAAGTCGTCAGCTTCGCATTTTTCGGAGTCGTTTCATGACAGCTTCCACTTGCAGATTCATTTGGACTTCACCAATCGTCGGCCTAGGAATTTCAGTGCCGTTGAAATGTCACATACAGAGTGATTGCTTAAGTGGTATCCTATTATAATTTTCCGCTGGAAGTGTGTTAACTCCGTTGATCGTGGAAACTTGCATTCACAATCGTACTACTGTCTCCTCGAAGGTTTACAAGCATATTTGTAAAAAAAAAAAAAAAGTAAATTGCAGCCATTATCAACCCACTGCAGGATGGAAGCCTCCTCAACAATTCATGCTGAGGGAAATGGACCATAATCTGCCACGCCGGTCCAGTGCGGGTTGGCAGATCGACCGTATTTAGCAGTCAGGGGCTTGAACCCCGGTCTACTCAAAGAGCGTGTGCCACTGCACTCGTAGTGGATTCTAACACGTGATGTTTAGGCAGAACGGGCCAATTACTCATGAACAGGTGTCCGGATATTAATGGTAGGGTACTGCATATAAACAATCTATAATAATAAAGAATTAAAAAAAAAAAAAAAAATCATATAACCCAACAACCTCAGTGTCGTTATGAAGAATTACCACCGAAATTGTGATGTTTCTGATGCAAACTTCATGCAAGTAAAAGTAATAAGAATTTGAATTTACCAAGTAAGGAAGGTTAAGAAACTTATGTAAGAAAGGAACTATTAAAAACAAGCATGCCGTTTACGGTGTCTAACAGAGAATCAAAGAGAATAATTAAAAATAAATGAAAAAAAAAAAAAAAAAAAAACAAAGAACTCACTGTTACTAAAGACAAACATTAAATAAATAAATAAAATTTTCTGTTTATACTCCGGGACGACCAAACGGTCAGAGGAGTTCACGAGATAGACAGAATACAAGAAACAGCACCGTATTCAGCAGTCACTGGCTTGAACCCCCCCCCCCGGTCACTCAAGGCACGTGTACTTATGCACCCACGGGCCTGACCACTAGACTACGGTGGCTTTCATCTAACAACGTGGGAAACTATTAGCACCTCAAGGTGTGCACACCTTTTGGCAGCTCTCATATTGTGGAAATAACTTCACAACTGGGTTGGCATGATTGCAACACCAGGTGCATGCCCACCCACCGAAGAGGAGCCAATCAGCTCCAAAACGGTGACGTCTGTGGGGGTGGGCCTGATGGCCACTGAGTTTCCGAGAATAGGTAACCCAACAACCTTTTCTAGTGGGGAAACGTTGCCTATTCGAGGAATTTATGAGCTTTTGAGTAGTGTGAGTTGAAAGAATAACTGTCCCTTTCTTCGTTCGACGGCATTTCTTCCTCTCCTACTTTCACCTTCCTAAGTCTAATAGGGATAGTATAAGTATAACAGAGATCTTTATCCCATACCATATTTCAAACAGTACTGTCTGGGTGGTGGTGCCCACTGAGAATAAGTAACAATAGTCTTCTCTATTAGCGAAGCGTTACTTATTCGAGGTAGAGCAATACATAGTAACTCGTTGTGAAGGATGATCACAATATGAGATACAATTAAATCAATGCCTTTACACTACTTCTGTGGGTTTTCATTATGAGTTCGCTATGGCGTACTTACACCGATATTTTATAGCGTATTTTAAACTCATAACATGTTATGAAGAAGAAGAACTCTTTATTGCATACAAAACGCACATGCCGTACACAATACCCTTCACGGCTAAAAGCCAGGGGGTTTAGTAAAGGCTAATACAAGGTTACAAAGTCTAATATAAGGTTACAGAGGCTAATACAATATTATTGTATTATTGTATTGTAGGAGGCTACTAGAGACGGTCGTTTTCAAAGCCGCTAAGTGGATTTTTGTTAATTATTGATTTGAAATTATTGTTTTTCTAAAACTTTTGATTTGAATTTAGTAGTATAACATTATTTTGTGATTTTCTGATTAATTTGGTGTATTTATTCTTTACTCGGCCTTGTAATTGCATAAAAGTATCGGTAAAGGTTTCCACGTGCTTCAACTACGCTAACCGTTCGTAATTTTCCCGCCTTTGTGATACGATATACCGTACTAGATAGCGTTAGTTGAACTTCGTTAGCAGTTAAATTGTACGTTTAAATAAATACATATAACGACTTAGATTACAAACGTAATATAATTAATTTTATTTAACATAATTAATTATACATATAACCACTTAGGTTACGTAACATAAATAATTAGTAAAAACAAATAATTAATACATAACTTGATACGAAAGTTATATAAAGGGATTTCGCAGATAACACTCGTTACTGAAACGTAAATATTTCGTAGATAACACTCGTTACTGAAACGTAAATATTCCGTAGATAACACTCGTTACTGAAACATAAATATAGCGTTATAACTGTGTTTGGATACAAGTTTAGGGTTTAATTTTGTACAGAAATTGAAATTTTATTGAAAGTAAATCTAAATCATGACTCAAACCAGAGCAGCAAAGCAAAGGGCTCAAGCTAATGGGAATGCTGTGGCCCAGGGGAGAACTGAGGGGGGCAGTTGTCCTCTGAATCACAGCCTTGTAAGATGCACTATTTGCTTGATGTTTGCGGAGCAGTCAAGTATGGGACATGATACTGCCATGGGGGATGTCTTTGTGTGTGTGCGATGCAAGGAGTGTAAGGAGATAAGGCGACAACTCAGCGTTGTTATGGGCCTATATGAGAGCTTGAAGGATAGGGTGGATGCCCTCGAAGGATTACAAGTGAGGGGCCCATCAAGCTCTCAGCTGCCCACACCAATGCCAGAGCTTGCACTTGGTCATCGCGGAACACAGCGGCAACCCCCAAGGCAGAATGCGCTGGTCCCAAAGGAACTAGTAGTTGTTGGTGACTCTATTGTCAGGGAAACGGGAAACATACTTTGTAAAAAGGATAGGTGGAATAGGACCAGGGTATGTCTGCCAGGGGCAAAGGTTGATGACGTTGTAGAGCGGATATCATCTTTTAAGGGCACAAAAGGTGATATAGTTGTACACGTTGGCACTAATGACATTAAGAGTAGGAGACCGGCGGAATTACTTGACAAGTACAGGTCACTGATGAAAAAAAGCCGTGAATTAGGGTTGAAATTGAAAGTGTCTGCAATTCTGCCCAGACACGATAGGAGGGAGTATATGATGAGAGCCCTGTCAATCAATTCGGCCCTGGAAAGATTGTGCAGGGCTCAAGGGGTAGAATTTTTTTCAGCCTGGTCTGTACTTGTTAACAGGAGAGACTGCTTCTACAGGGATGGGGTACACTTAAATAGAAAGGGTGCAAGAATGTTTGCTGATGCTATCGAGGCAATGTTAGGTGGGTCGGAAAACTGCTAGATTGGGGGGATACAAGGACTAATAGATTAACAGTAGCCACTGGCAGAGGTGAAAGTGATTCTTGCACTGCTTCTATTGGAATGAGCCGCAGCCTGGAAAATAAGATGCAGGATATTTCAGAGACTGCTGGGAATCATTGGGGTACAAGTAAACACATGGGTTGTGTTAGGGTAGCTAAGAAAAAGAACAGGTGCATGTATACTTGTGTGTACACCAATGCTAGGAGTTTAGTAAATAAATTTGATGAATTTGAGGTATTGCTCAAAACATCAAAGGCAGATATTGTGGGGATTTCAGAGACGTGGTGTCACACAGATATAAGAAATGCAGAACTGGAATTTGGGGAGTACAATGTGTACAGAAAGGATAGACAGGATAGGAAGGGAGGAGGGGTTATGCTATTAATTAAGAAACACATAAAATCCAAGGAAGTGAAGCCAGTCGACATCGCTGGACAGTGCAGTGTCGAGTCAGTTTGGTGTGACATAAGCATTGGGAGATCAAAATTGAGAGTAGGAGTGTGCTATAGGCCTAACGACTCTGATGAGTATAATAAGAAACTGTTCGGAGAAATAGAGTGGGCCAGTAAATCAGAGAGTCTTATAATGGGGGATTTTAATTTCCCAGATATTGACTGGAATTTGGGGGCTGGTCACTCACACAGTAGCAAGGCTTTTGTGGATTTATTGGATGATTGTTTTCTACATCAGCATGTTCGGGAGGCAACTAGAGGGAGTAATACTCTTGATTTGATTATCAGTAGTGATTCTTCATGCATTCAGAATCTGCAGATAAATGAACCACTTGGTGGCAGTGATCACAGTGTGCTGAAGTGGGAGTTACTCAAAGAGGTAACTACCATTAGGGGTAAAGGGAAGGGGTATTGCTTTCGTAAAGGCGACTACAATGGACTGAGACAGTATTTAAATTCTATACAGTGGGATCAACTGATGATATTGCCAACAGCAAATTCAAAATGGGAAGCATTCAAAGAACTTATCGTGGAAGCTACTAGGCTTTACATACCAACTAAGAAATATTGTTCAAGGTTTAGGCCTAAATGGTTGTCAGATGAACTAATGAGGCATATGGCAGAGAAGAAAAATGCATGGGATACATACAAATTAACACGTGACACGGATGCCTATGATAGATACAAGTTGATCTGTAACCAAGTTACAAAGGAGGTTAGGCAGGCGAAGGCAGATTACGAGAGATCCTTGGCAAGGGATGCGAAGAAAAACAGCAAAGAGTTCTTTACTTATGTAAACTCTAGAAGGAAGGGGATGAATCAGATTGGTCCACTTGAGATCGAGGGGTCAACTGTTGATGACCCTGCTCGGGTAGCTAACAAACTAAATGAATATTTTGCATCGACATTCACACATGAGGAGTTATTCAGCGAGGGGAATGCCAGAGGTGTATTCAACTCTAGCAGTAAGCTAGAGAATCTTGTAATAACTGAGAGCAAAGTGGAGGAGAAATTGTTGAAGATAAACACAAGAAAGGCACCTGGGGTGGATGGGATCTATCCAGTTATATTAAAGGAGGCAGCAAAGGAGGTAAGCAAACCCTTAGCCATAATTATGAGAGCTTCCTTGGACTCAGGGGAGGTACCCATTGACTGGAGATGTGCAAATGTGACCCCAATTCACAAAGGGGGATCAAAGGCTGACACAAGTAATTATAGACCTGTGAGTTTAACTTCTGTTCCCGGAAAATTAATGGAGGCACTGGTGAAAGAAGCACTGCAGGATCATCTAGACAAGACTTCAGTTATAGCTAGGACACAGCATGGTTTTGTTAAGGGGAAGTCTTGCCTGACCAATTTGATTGGATACTATGATGCAGTCACAAAAGAACTGGATGCAGGGAATAACTTTGATATTATATACTTGGATCTTAGAAAGGCTTTTGATACTGTTGCACATGGAAGACTGCTGCACAAATTGGAGCAGTGTGGCATTGGAGGCAAGTTGCTGCTATGGATAAAGGGGTGGTTGAGGGGGAGAAGACAGAGAGTGGTAATCAATGGACACTGCTCATCGTGGACTAATGTTATTAGTGGAGTCCCTCAGGGTTCAGTATTGGGGCCTTTATTGTTTTCTGTATTTATAAATGATATTGATGATGGTATATCAGGCTTAATGTCCAAGTTTGCAGACGATACAAAGGTTGGCAGGGTTGTCAAGGACACTACTGACACTATGCTGCTGCAACAGGATTTGGAAAGGTTGAGCAGATGGGCTTCGAGGTGGCAAATGAAGTTTAACATTGACAAATGTAAAGTACTACATATGGGAAACAGCAACCCCAGAGCAACGTATCAACTCTGTGGTACTACACTGACAGTGGTAGAGAATGAAAGGGACCTGGGGGTGGTGGTGCAGGCAGATATGAAGTTCTCTGAGCAGTGCAGACGAGCTGCAAGAGTAGCTCATGGTGTATTGTCAATGATATATAGAAATTTTTCTAGCAGGGATAAGGAGGTGATTATTCCCTTGTATAAGGCAATGGTCAGGCCACACCTAGAGTACTGTATACAGGCCTGGAGGCCTCATTTCAGGAAGGATGTAGAGCTGCTGGAACGAGTACAGAGAAGGGCAACTAGATTGGTGAATGGGACAAAGGGGTTCTCTTACGAAGAAAGGCTTAAGTTTTGCAAATTACAGTGTCTGGAAACTAGGCACCAGCGGGGTGATCTGATAGAGGTGTACAAAGCCTTGAATGGTTTGAGCATGCTCAATGCTGATGGGATTCTTCCTCTAGCTCAGAAAAATCACCTGAGAGGGCATAAATTCAAATTGAGGAAAGACAGATGTAGGATAGATGTGCGGAAATTTGCCTTTAGCCAGCGGGTGGTTGGTGGGTGGAACAGACTTCCATCCCTTGTCGTGGAAGTTGATAGCCTAAATAAGTTTAAGGCTCAGCTGGACAGGTATTTCGAACGAACAGTGGGGTGAAGTGGAAGTGGTTATTTTTATTTATTTATGTTACTTTTTTTTTTTTTCTTTTTTTTTTTTGGCTGATGCTGCATAAGCTTGCTTTCTTGCATCAAATGCCTCTACTAATGCTAATGCTAATGCTAATTACAGTAAAGGCTAATACACTGTGATAAACAAGGATGAGATAAGAGAAAAAAATAATATTACTAATTATACAAGTGTAGGAAACCGAATGAAAAATTTACACATGAACATATATACACAACAGATGTTATATTTACATATGAGCATATATACACAACAGCATGTCATCATGTTCAATTATTCTCCAGGGAGCAGTTCTTTTACAGTGCTGGATTCATCTGAGCAGGCGCAGAAAGTTGGAACATTTAGTGAGGGATCCAAGGCAGTGATGGACAGGTCCTTGGGAGCAGGTCCTAGTGTCCTGTGACGTGGTCCTGAGAAGGAAGTGGATGGAGTAAGTTCTGCTTGTATTTTTTATCTAATGCGAACTTGTAGAGGTCGCCATCCAAGGAGTATATGTACTGCAGCATTTGCACGGGTAAGAAGCGATCGGATAACTTTAACCGGTTTGGGGTGGCCTGGAGGACTGGATTGGCCCGAAGGCTTGGGACTGGGATCCTCCAACCGCAGTTAGCCCAGAAGTCTGGTTCCGAAATAATGCCAACCATCATTTTTACAGAAAAGACGAGTCTTCTCTCATGGATAATGGCAGGAAGACGTCTGATGTTTAGAGCTGCTGCCATCTGGGTGGTCCTTTGTGCAGGTGGAAGCCGGAATTTCCATGTGGCCCACTTCAATAGCCAAAATTCGCCTGCAAAAATCCGTCTTAGTTGCGTTGCGGCAGTTGAGGTCCAGACTTCTGCTCCATAAAGAATGACCGGATAGACACATGTCTTGATATACCTGCACCCAACGGCCTGGTCATGGACATGCATAAGTTGTTGCTTAAGCATCCACCGGAGTCGACAGAATTTTTTTTGCAGGTGGTCTGTGTGTGGTAGAAAGGAGAGCTTCTGGTCAAAAATAACGCCCAGGTCTGTTTGTTGCTGAACAGCAGAAATCGCGGATCCTCTTATATTGGGTTGCACCATCGTTGGGTTACGTTTGAGCGAGAAAGTAAACTGTTTCGACTTCCCAGGATTGATGTGAAGGCCGAAACCGGAGAGGAAGGCCTCGAGGTTCTGGATTTTATGCTCGATTAAGACATTTGTGTAGTCAGCAGTGTCTTCGGAGTTGATAGGAATGAACAGCTTTATATCATCAGCGAAGGTGATAATATCAGTTCGGCCCGTCACGAAAGGCAGAAGAACAGCTGAGAACAGAATACCAGAGAGGACCCCACCTTGTGGGACTCCAGCTGTAATAGTTCTGGTGAAGCGCCGATTGGCATCGCGAACAATAATAGTCCTATTCCCAAGCATTGACTGAATGAACCAGAGCACGTCTCCGCCAATGAGGTAATACTCACGTTATAGCCTTACCAACGCGTGAACGGATACAGAATCAAATGCTGCCTGGACGTCGATATAAGTAACGGTGATTTCCGAACCGTGCTCAAATGCCTCGAGGATCTTGGTAGTGGTACTGACTAGATTTGTAGCGGTGGATCTTGACCGGGTGGCATAGTGGATCTGCGGTGGTTGATGTGGCATTATTTGGGTGGTTAACGTTTTCAGAAGAGCTTTCTCAAATATCTTTAATAGGCTTGATGCAGAAGAAATAGGACGGAAGTGACTGGGCTGAGAAGCAGAGCGTATTTTGGGCAGCGGTCTTACTAGATAGACATGCCACATAGGAGGGAAGAATTTTTGATGAAGGATTTTGTTGAATAACGACAGAATGGAATCAACAATAAATGTACTGAGGCATTTCAACTAAAATTTAAATGCCATGAGCATTTAAATTTTATTTAAAAAATATATATATTAAAAAAAAAAAAAAAGCTCTCTTGGCGTAAGCACATCGCAAACACCCATTCCTCTGCATTTAAAAAAAAAAAATGGATTTTCTTTTTCGCTCTCGGGGTTAATTTTCTTCTAAACAACTACTCACCCCATTCCAATCTCAAATCCGCCCTATCATGGAATACTGTTCCCACATCTCGGATGGTGTCCCAAAGCTTCACTCGAGCTTATAGACTCCACCATTCAAAAGAATGGCAGTCAAGTTAATGAATGACTCATCCTTTACGAAGCCTCTCCATTCTCTCCATAGATATTCAGCTTCTTCTGCATAACTTTTGGAATGGATATTTCCATGGGCACTGTTCTTCAGGAACAGTTGCCCATGAATTGCCATCTGTAATTTTCCCCATCCCCAATATCTTCCAAACAAGTCCGAACACATGCAGCAACCAGTCAGCTTAACATTCACTGTTAAGTCCAAACTTAGCAGTGAATGGAGTTAAGTCCAAACTTAACTCCAAACTCAACGAACCAACTTTTCTTCCTTATTTCTACCATTCTACTTCTGTTTTCCCAACCTTCAGCCCATTCACGGTACTGTATACTATAGGCCCTAGCACCTTTCATGTTTGAGGTTCATAGGGGGAAAAAAAATTAACTGATTAGCCTTTTGGCAGGGAAGATAAAAGTGTATGAGATGAATAAATATTATCAAAGGACATAACAATATATCCAACAATGTGTTTGTTTGCTTGTTTTGTTGTTAAGCGCCAAAGCAATTAAGGCTATATGAGTATATTTTTCTTGTAGCTCTGGTCTGTTTGGTTTTTTTTTTTTTTTTTTTTGGACGAAAAACCACAAAGCTCTCGCCTGAAATCGACTAACTCATCTACGTTGTAAAAAAGTCCATAAAAGTTCCTCGCGACATTTAGAATTCGAACACAAACCTCTACCATAAAGTGTGGGAGGACAATGATTATATCCACTGTGCTACCGCGAGAATAGAGAGAGAGCGAAGAATCAAAGATAAAGAGCCAGGCTTTGAGGCATCAGTACATGTCTGTAATTGCATATATCCTTCAGTCGGTTTGCTATTTGCTGGATGAAAAAAAAACATGCAATCACCGATTGGGGCCGACTAATTCAGCCACGGTGCGGAAAAAGCCCATAAAAGTTTCTCGCGTTACTGGGTTTGAATCCCACTGGTGGGATTCAAACCCAGTAAACCCATCTGAGTTTGAATCCCACTGGTGGGATTCAAACTCAGATCTCTTCCACCTGGTGTGAGGAGGACGATTGTTATATCCACTGTACATGACGATGAGGAACCTACACATGAGGATCTCTACAGTAAGTTAGCAGCAGAAGGAAAAGGATGAACCATATTGCCTCACTGGATAGGAATATCATGATTACTGATCATCCTGTTCAGATTGCTGACAAACAACAAATATTTTGCACTTACACGTAAAGATGTTTTTTATGGATGGGAATACCATAAGTATACGAAGTTATAACTGGGAAATAAATAAATTTTTGATAATTCCGAAGAAAGTGAAATATATATACAAATCCACTGCTAGGTATATAGTTACACTGCATTCACGTAGATAATAATTCGATGTCAGTATGGATAAACGTCGTGAGTTAACCGACTTTGAGAGAGGGATGATAGTGCGATGATATCGCGGAGGTGGTACAGAAACTGCGCCATCCCCGTTCGACAGTATCAAGAATACGACATTTCCGCTATCATCGTGGACAGCGCTGTGGGCAGAGAAAGGTGGTAGATGAACGAGGCCGTCGACGTCTGTCTCGCATTGTTTCAGCAAACCGGAGAGCGACAGTGGCACAAACCACCGACTTCAACGAGGGAGGTGCCAGAAACGTCTCCACCAGGACCATCAGGCGATCATTAGCCGCAATAGACCCACCAGAGTCCCATTGCTAACACCAGGACACAGAATTCTACGCCTAAACTGGACGAAAGAACATCGGCACTGGACCTAGGATGATTGGAGAAGGGTCTCCTGCTCCGATGAGTCCCGTTTCCAGTTATTTCGAGCAGACGGGTGGGTGCGTATCTAGCGGAAACCACAGGAAGCTGTGCACCGTTCGTTCAGGCAGGTGGACGATCGGTAATGGTCTGGGGTGTGTTCAACTGGCACACGTTGGGATCTCTAGTACGTCTAGATGCATCTATGAACGGTCTATATTACGTGTCCATCCTTGCAGACCATCTGCATCCCTTCGTGGTCATCGTGCATTCCGTAGATTTTACCTACGGAAGAGCATTCCGTAGATTTCACCACCAGGGAATGGCCTCCCCCTTTCACCGAACATGAATCCTGTGGAGCATCATTGGGATGCTGTGGAAAGTGCCGTTCGAGCTTTGGATCCTCCACCCAGGAATGCGACGGAATTATGGACAGCGGTGCAGCAAGAGCGTGAACAGGATAGCAACTGTGGGGTCATTAATTTAAATTACCTAATATACTGATATTTAAGGTTTTAATGATTTGACGATTCTAATTAGATTATCTGAGCAGTTAATAAAGACATTAAATTTCACTATAAACTTTAAAGAAAGAGAGAGAGTATGAGATGACGATGGGATGAAAATCTAAATTTTTAAGATTTTATTTCTGTAACTGGGAACATTAATTTAGATCATTCTGACACAAAGTAATCATCGCGTAAACATATATAGTAAACTCTTTAAAATCAGGGACTTTCAAGAAAGAAGGTGTTTTTTGAGTTTTCTTTTCAACATAGCTGAATTAGTCTGTCTCAAGCGAGCGCTGAATAGTTTTATCTCTCGGAAATTCTAGTTTCTTCCAGAAAACAGGCAAACCAATCACAGAATGTATGCAATATATAGACAATATTCTAAAACCTCAAATCCTTAGTTGCTAGCACGCACGCACGCACGCACACACACGCACGAGGTCTGTTATTATTATTATTTTTTTACTATAAATAAAACACATACATGCGTTCCCTAAGCTTCTACAATGCTAAAACAAATAAACATTTAAAAATCCAGTTAGTTCCTACCACCACCTGATAGTCAGATATCGTGGCAGGGTCCCGCCAACCACGAGACGGTATTTAATTATCAGTGGACAGAATGACTGCATAGAATTGTATAGATTCTTACTGTAAACGTTTCAAATTTTTATCATAAACCGCATACATCAATAATAATACAACATATCAATCAGTTCTAATCTGAATGATGGCCAATTCCACTTGCAGTGTGTTCAAACCCCATGTACTTTTTCTGACAAAAACCCAGTTATCTATTGATCCAACTACTGCTCATCTCAGTTGTTAGAATTATTCCCTGTATGACTCTTTCGCTTCAAAGGCGGTACTTGTGGATGTGTATGTCCGTTCTGATATTCCCTGTCAGACACTTAGTAATTTCGAATCTCCTCTTTTCGATCTTCACTGTCTTAAAATATTTCTACCACATTCTGTCACATTCCCTCCCCCCAACTCCACTAATCACTTGGAATTCTTTGACTTCCTCTGGTGGAAACTTGGCTTTCTCCAGTCTAACTTTCCTAATAGTTAGTTAAGTTTCCTTGGTGATTTTAATGTTCACAACTCCAGCTGTCCGTTTTCTAGTCACACGGATCCGGCTGGTCGAAATGATGTGGCTTTTACAATTACTAATGATGTCGCACAGAGTTTTCATTTATCTATCAGAGTACGAGACAACCTAACCACGCTTGATCTTTTTCTCACAAACAACCCTTCTAGGTACACGGTCGAGGTGAGTGATCCTCTAGGCACCTCAGATCACAATTTGGTGACGGTCTCTTCTCCAATGGAGCCTTTATCTCGCGGCCATTCCCAACTTCGTGTTCTTTGATATTACAAGAATGCAAATTGGGATGAACTGCGAGATTTCTTTTCTACTTTTCCTTGGTCGGATTACTGTTTCAAATCTTCTGATGCCAACGTTTTCTCAGATCGTGTCAGTGAAATTTATTCTTGTAGGGATTGTATTCCACACCACACCTTAAAATCCTGTCCTTTACCTAAACTTTGGTTTTCCAATAAACCCCTTCCAATTATCGTCATTTGTACTTTCTTCTACTCTTTCTAAAGTAGTGGAGAAATCAATTAACCGCCAACTCGTAAACTATCTAGAAACCTTCCATCTGATCAATAATCGCCAGTATGGATTCTATCGCTGTCAATTCACTGATGATAATCTGGCTTATGATACCCACTCACCAAGAACAAATTCAATGGAAAAGTTTCATGAAACTCAAGCAGTTGCTCTTATACCTAACGAAGGGTGACTAGAGAATGAAAACTAGGACAAAATGCCCCCTGAAGAAGGAATATCAGGACAATGCCGAGCCCCACAGATAAAAGTCCGGATGATGCAATTTTTATCTCCCTAGCTTTTCTAGAGCGCTCTAAATACAGTAAATACTATTTCAAAAAAAAAATATATATATATATATATGCGCAAATAGATCTGTAACTTCATTTTTTATTCAAGTAAAATTATCAGTCAGTTAAACAAAAAAGCAGAAATACAAAAATCTTAATCCAATTAGAATTCTCGTGTTTTATATTTTAAAAATTAACAGTTGAAACAAAAATTTAAAATACATTTCATAAAAAATCAGATAATCCCATTTTATTTGTCTTCTTGTACAACTAGAATATCTTCTTTAAAACTATATTTTTATTTTTATATACTTATAAAATTAAAATTACAAGAGAGTTAAACTGTAATCACTCCCTATTTCATAAGAGCTTTTAATGAAACAGACTTCCATTCTCTATCACTCGATTTCACGTCTCGTTAAAAAAAAAATAAATAATAAATAAAATAAATAATACCGGTATTTCTACACTGATCTAATATAATGAAGTGATGTAATACGAACTGGTATACAAGGCAAAACTGAACTACGTTCTAGTGCTGCCCTACATAAGCTACTAATGTAAAAAGGACCGATATAATATGAACAAATCGGAAAAAGAAATGTACTGGCAGTTTCCAGATTTGTAATTGCTCTACTTGATCACATTTTTTAAAGAACGGTTCCCATTTTTTTTTTTTTTTTTTTAGTGCTGCTAAGAAAGTGAGTATGAAAAATGGGCGATTAAAGCTAACAGTGCTCTATTTTAATTCTTCATCGGAATACCTTTTGAGTACGAAGAGGGAAAAAAGAACCGATTAATTTTGAAGAACCTGTAGCCAGGACTGTGTTAACGTGGAACCCTTGAAGCCATTTCTCAGACATTTTCATGTAGTGAGGAGACAGCGTTTTCCAGTTTGCATCCGGGCACTTAAAAGGCTTTCCATCATCCTGCCCGAAGAGAGAATTTTGCTTGTACGTTTTCTTCAAAATTAAATACTGTACTCAAAAATAAAAAGCTATGGAGGTGATCTTTTTTGATAAATGCCCATGCCTTCGAATGTTCTTTATAGCCAAGATTGTTTTAGAGTGATAAGTAATGTATGAGCAAAACGAACAGACAGTTCATATTGATACTTGATATGAAATTCGAAGTGCCAGGACGTAATTAATTATGCATTATATATTAGTAAGATGTTTTTTCCAAGAGAAATTAACAGTTATAAATACATATATATTTCATTTAGAAATACAGATTTACATTAAAAAAAAATGGAGTTTTTAAAAAAGCACCTTTCAAGAAATATGACGCACTACGAGCACTATTAAGCACTCGTAACTAAGTGAATTTATAGATGTAACTAAGTGAACTTAGTTACATCTATAAACATTTTTAATTAATTAATGACTAAAAAAGGATAGTGCTCCGGTTTTATTGTTTATTATTATTGATGTTTCCCCAAAAATAGGACAACTCAACTGGGCCTACAGAGGAGTGTCTCACTCTCCTCAGCCCGCTTCATCTCCCTATATCCACCATTCCACCCCCCCTCTCAATTCATCAGTCAGTTTCTCCTCATTCTCCCTCTGTGCCTCTTCCCCTCAACTTTTCCCTCCATCACATCCTTCCTCAATCCAATTTCTCTTCACTTTCTGATTATTTGAGTTCACATATCTCTTCTCACTCACTCTTGTCATCTGCCAGAGCAGTTCGCCTTAACTTAAAAGTTGATTGAATAAGCTGCAGCGCTATAAGAGAAAAATGTCACCCTTTTTGCATGATTCTTAAAGACAAAATGTTATCGGTGATACGAGTGCCGGGTTGCTTTCTTATTTCCACATTGTAAAATGTGGATTTTTTTTGTGAAATGTGCCGGATTTTAAAAAATTCGGGACAATAATCCAGCCTCGCCTCAAAGTGCACGAATTTTGGAGTTACCTCTAAGGGTAAGCATGTGAATTTGTACACTCTACACTGTTACTTAATATACTTATTACAGTCTTTGCAGCACATCTTCGGTCAGTACGCGGCTAAGGAAGGAGGGAAGGATAATCTGGAGTAGACAATGAAAGTGCATAATCGTTCTTTGGAGATCAGAAGATACAGATTTAATGTAATCATTCATTGGGATCAGGTTTAAATTTTTGAAAACTAATGTTTTTAATGATATAAGTGTTTAGATCTCAGAAGTTTATAATCAAAACGTTTATTAACATATTTTTCCAGCAATAAAGACCATCTTAATCAACAGCTTAAGATTAATGTCTAAATTGAATAGTCTCTTTCTAGCTTCATTCTAATTAAAAACAAATTACAAAATGAACCGTACTCAAGGAAATTAAAGTGTTTTTCTTCACACATCAACCAGTTATGTTTTCTCAATAGAGTAAATTAGGCGACTTCTGTTTATGGCAATGTAGTGATTCAACTGTATTTAATCAATTCGCATGCAATATTTTAAAGATCGACATCGGAAGGTGGTCTTCTGCTATTATGTCAGCATTGCTTAATCAGATGTATTCATCTCCCATTACCATTTGCTATATACTGCTTGTAGAGCACTAAATAAATATACTCATTTTTAATAATCCATCTCACGAATTTATAAAATGGAAATACATACTTCTTCATGATAACAATATCCAAAAAGAGAGTGGGCAATTATGGGCCATGGCAACATCCCATATACGATATAATAACAGTGGTGATATCACAGGGGTTCTCTTCCTGACTCACCCACTAAGTAAAGTGCTTGTGGTGTTCGGAATTTTTGCCAGCTGCCTGTGACATTGAGGAACACGTGCAGTTTCGGTTAAGAACCCATGTTAGACAAGAGGGCAGTGTCCAGGAGGGTGACCAGTAGCTGTAATGAAAAGAGTTCATATCAGATAGCCAGACTGCAGTACGGAGAACGGAATATGACGTCA